>NC_083725.1:119935708-121323708 GCF_028564815.1 Eubalaena glacialis
GCCGCTAGGCACTGGACGCTGATGTGCGTGAGAAATTCACCTTTGTCATTGGGACCATTATTCACTATCTCAGGCTGCTCAGGGCAGCCATAACTAAATACCACAGACCAGGCAGCTTAAAAGAAACTTATTAAGTTCCAGAGACTGGGAAGTCCCAAATCAAGGTGCTGGCTGATCTGGTTTACGGTGGGGACTCACTTCCTGGTATGCAGACGTCCACCTACTCGCTGTGTCCTCATTTGTGGAGAGACATACACCTCTCTCTTCCTCTGCTTCTAAGGCCACCAATCCTATTGGGTCTGGGTCTACCCTTTTGACCTCATTCAACTTTAATTACCTCCTTATAAGCTATATCTCCAAACACAGGTACATTGGGGATTAGGGCCTCAGCATACGAATTTGGGGGGCACACAATTCAGCCTATAGCAGTTACACAGCATAATAAGGTATGCTAGCTGATACAATCCCCTTGGGGGCCCCAGTGGAGGGACCACCTGCCTTTGTTAATACTTACAACAAGCTGTCTGACCTGAGGGTCACTCATGCACTTGACCGTGATCAGCTTGGGTGCCTGCCCATCTCTGATACGACCACTGCCAGGACGCTCAGACACCCTCTGGGCCAAGCCAAACCACTTGCCCACTTCTGCTGCCAGGGAGAGGTCAGCAACCCCATGGGAGCCATACATATGGAGGGTCAGGGTGGTCTACTTCCCTGGGAGGAACTGAGGTGCTCTTTCTGGGAAAAGGGAGAATGGATTCTGGGCAGCCAAAGCCAACCGATGTCTGCCTTGCCCTGAGTCGGAACTCCAGGGATCCTGAGAAAGGCTGATACATAGGCCCTGACTCCCTTTCTTCAGGCCCCCCCAGTGAACTTATGAAAATTAGACATGCAAACAGAGACAAAGCAGTAAACGTGTGACCATGAGCACTCAGCCTGGCTGGGGTCCCCCTCCCAGCGCTTGAATCACTCCTTTCTTTCCCAACCATCCAACCAGGTGGGATGATTCCTCATTTTTCCTTTAATTTGGGGGTCCTGGGGGCAGGGGGCTCCTCCACCCCCTACAGTCAGTTCACGGCCCCTGCTGTCCACTGACATCCTCACGTTCATCCCAATCGGTGTGTTTGGTGCACGTGTGGAATGCATGTGCCACCGCAGAGAACACGGAGTCCTGTTACCACTGAACGTGTGCTTCAAATTGATGCTGTTGTGCCCTAGATCCCATTCTCTTTCGCACTTCTTTCAGTCGGTGCTGTTTTTGTTGTCGTCGGTATTTTTTTTAAATGTGGTAAAATACACATAACACAAAATTTACCATCTTAACCATTTCTTAAGCGTACAGTTCAGTGGCATTAAGTACACTCACATTGTTGTACAACCATCACCACCATCCATCTCCCGAACTTCTTCATCACCCCAAACTGAAGCTCTGTCCCCATTAAACACTCACTCCCCATCCCCCTCCCCCAACCCCTGGCACCCACCATCCTACTTTCTGTCTCTGTGGATTTGACTCCTCTAGGGACCTCCTGTGAGTGAAATCAGATAGTATTTTGTCCTTTTGTCACTAGCTTATTTCACTGAGCATCATGTCCTCCAGGTTCATCCATGCTGTAGCTTATGTCAGAATCTCCTTCCTTTTTAAGTCTGAATAATATTCTATTGTATGGATGGACCACATTTTGTTTATCCATCATCTGTCGATGGAGACTTCAGTGGCTTCCAGCTCCTAGCTCTTGTGAATAAGGCTGCCCTGAACATGGGTGTACAAATACCTCTCCAAGACTTTGCTTTCAATTCTTTTATGTATATACCTGCAGGTGGAACGGCTGGATCCTATGGTAATTCTATTTTTAATTGTTGGAGGACCCGCCGTATTGTTCTCCACAGTGGCTGCACCAGTTTCCATTCCCACCAATAGTGCACAAGTTTCCAATCTCTCCACATCCTGGCCAACTCTTGTCATTTCCTGTCTTTTTGATAGCAGCCGTCCTAACAGGTGTGAGGGGAACTCACGGTTATCGTGAGCCATCTCCACGTTGCTGTGTGCGCACCTAATCCGCGGGGAGAGATGCCAGCCCAGTTCCATCTGGCGTTTCATGATGTTTTACTAACCCAGCGCTGACTGGCGAGCTTGGCACATGGCTTTCGGGATGCAGCCGAGGAAGACGCTCGGGCTGGGCGTGCCGCGTGGTGATGCTGCCATCGGTGGCTTCTGTGCCCCACGTACTGTCCAAGTAGAGCTGAACACCTGAGACTTGCCAGACTCTTTAAACACTCACTCAGTGGTCAGCCCAGCTGCTCCTTCAGCTGTTGACAAGCAAGACGGTGCGGTCACTTGGCAGGCTGGCTGGTCACCGTCACAGTGCTCAGAGCCCAGCTCTCGACACTGGGGGATACAACGCAGGAGTTTTAAAGGCTGGATCTGAAAGCAACTGGATCACGGGATTCAAAAAGTGTCCAGTTTAAATTGTCAGCACAATTAAAAAGAATGAAATAATGCCATTTGCAGCAACATGGATGGGCCTGGAGATGATCATACTAAGAGAAGTAAGTCAGACAGAGAAAGACAAATATCATAGGATGTCGCTTATATGGAATCTAAAAAAAAATGATACAAATGAACTTATTACAAAACAGAAACAGACTCACAGATTTAGAGAACGAACTCATGGTTACCGGAGCAGGGGAAGGGGGGGCAGGGTAGATTGGGAGTTTGGGACTGGCGTGTACACACTGCTAACCTAGTGGCAGGGCAGGAACAAAGACAAAGACATAGAGAATGGACTTGAGGACACGGGGAGGGAGGGGGAAGCTGGGGCGAAGTGAGAGTAGCACCGACATATACACACTACCAAATGTAAAATAGATAGCTAGTGGGAAGCAGCCGCATAGCACAGGGAGATCAGCTCGGTGCTTTGTGATGACGTAGAGGGGTGGGATAGGGAGGGTGGGAGGGAGATGCAAGAGGGAGGGGATATGGGGATATATGTATGCATATGGCTGATTCACTTTGTTGTACAACAGAAACTAACACAGTATTGTGAAGCAATTATACTCCAATAAAGATCCATTAAAAAAATTTTTTTAAATAAAATAGATAACCAACAAGGACCTACTGTATAGCACAGGGAACTCTGCTCAATACTCTGTAACAACTTAAATGGGGAAAGAATTTGAAAAAGAATAGATACATGTATTTGTATCACTGAATCACTTTGTTGTACACCTGAAACTAACATGACATTGTTAATCAACTATACTCCAATACAAAATAAAATTTTTATAAATAAATAAATAAAGTGTCGGCACAATGCTGAAAGCCAAAAATATCGGTGCTCAGTGCCAGGAAAGGAATCCCTGAAAACTTCGACAGGTGCTGGAAGGGATGATGAAAGGTGGACGTTTGGGGCAGTTGCTCCTTGAAACCTGTCCCATGGGCCCCCCCTTCAGCTAAGCAAGTGATGCCTGCACAAGACCAGGGGACACCATCCACATCCACTGAGGTCCCTGGAGTGGGAAACAGCAGACCTGCCCACCCCTGAGACTGTGTTAAGCCAAGGCCCAGGGCTCTGGCCTGGCCCTTTCAGGCACGGAGACCAACAACCTCCGTCTGGGAGATGCAGATGGCAAGGCGGGGGCAGCACCCCTACCTGGAGAGGGGAAGCCAGTGATCCACCAAGAAACGGTACCCCTCGCCCGAGTCTGCAGCCTCTTCCCACATCTCCAAAGTAAACTTGCTAGCAGATAGGTTTTTAGCACAAGCACGTCCCCAGTACGGCATGAGATATGCTTATACTGAAAACTTATTTGTTGCTTACCTGAAATTCAAATTTGACCTTGCACCCTATATTTTAAAACATTTTATGTATAAGTCATCTTTTTTTTCCTAAGGAGTTTTAGGTTCATGGCAAAACGGGCAGAAGGCCCTGAGAGTTCCCATATCCCACATGCCCTCTGTCCCCCGAACACACACATAACCTCCCCCATGATCAACATTCCCCACCCAGGTGGCACATTTGTCACAACCCCTGAACTTACAGTAGCACGGCGTCAGCACCCAAGTCCCCAGTTTACATCAGGGCTCGTGTGGTGTTGCACATTCTATGGGTTTGGACAGATGTATAATGACATACATCCACCTGGATTAGGGTGGACCCTCAATTCAATGACCGGTGTCCTTATGAGAGAGGAGAAGAGGAGACCCAGAGGAGAAAGTGATGTGAAGGCAGAGGCAGAGATGGGAGGGATGCGGCCACAAGCCAAGGAAACACTGGCCGTCACCAGAATCTGGGAGAGAGGCCTGGAATGGATGCACTCTCAGAGCCTCCACAAGGAAGCAGCCCTGCCCACACCTTGACTTCAGACTTCTGGCCTCCAGACTGTGAGAGAATCCATTCCTGCTGTTTCAAGCCACTCAGTTTGTGGTCACTTGTCACGGCAGCTACAGGACCCTAAAACTGGAAATGAACATGTAAAGTGTGGGTGCAGCAGGGCCCCTCCAGACAAGCCAGCCAGGATGTGACAAACCCAAAACCATTTCTGGAGGGTAAACCAAGGAATAAAAGGTGTGAGCGCTTCATCTCAACAGTGAAACTAGGAAACAAGGAGGGCCAAGCGGCCACATGGCACAGATAAAGATGTGAAAAATATTATATTTCACAATTTTGCCTGTTCTGCCACCCAGATTCAATGATCGTTGAAGATTTTTCTTTTTTCTACCCAAAGAGAACATGTGGCATAAGTTCAGGTTTCTAGGGGCCAGAGAAAGAGAGCACAGCATTATCTCAAGCTCTCCCTGATCAGCCAAGCGAGCGGCCCCGGCTTTCCAAACAGCATCAGCAAAACCCTAGGGACCACGGATGTCTGCTCACCCCAGAGGGAGGGAGGGAGGGAGGGAGGGGGGCTTGGCCTTTCAGATGACCTGGTGGGTGGGACGTGGGGGGAAGGCACAGCCCCTGCAGGAAAATGAAAGACAGAGGTGCTGACAGTGCAATTTCAATGAAGTTTCTAGAAAAGATGCAGGCAGGAGGTGTGAGCAAAGATCTAGAATTTATCTGCAGAATTTATCTGCTTTTTTCCTGGAAAAAAGCCTCCTTGGAAATTGCTTTTTCTTAAGGAACATAAAGAATATTTCTAAGGACATGTTAAGCCTCCGCCTTTCAGAATGACTCCATTTGCCAAGGTGAGGACCTTGCCCCACCTCGGCCAGTCAGCATCTGATGGTGTCCCCAGGGTGGGGAGGGAGAGACTCTGAAATCATAGGGCCACAGTGGTATTTGGGGACACTGGGTGGCTGAAGGTTCCCCAGGCCCTGGATGCCGGGGTTTGGGCTGCTGTCTCCTCCACCCGCTGGAGGATGCGGCATCATCGCTACGGTGAGAAAGGTACACAACTGGGAAATTTCAGGGCAACCTCATCAGGGGATGGCAGTGCTGGTCTGGGTGTGTTAGGTGTCAAGAGATGCCAGGATGAACAACCCTCTCCAGATAGCTCTCCTTTCCCCCACGGGTCCTGAAACCCACTCCTCTGGGGAGCCTGGCAGGATGCATTGCTTCCTCCGTGGTTCTCCCTAAACATGCACTTTGTTACCCCGTTACAATGCTTAGCGTGCTTAGCACACGGCTAGGGTCCAGTCAAGAGACAGAAACCCTGCAGTCGTTTTAGCAGAATTTATTATATTAGAAGAAGGTGGAAGGATGCCCCCTGGGGCGTGAATTTGTTTAGACCTGGTTGATGGAGCCCCCGTGAGGACTCTAAGGCCGCAGGAAGCAGCCAGTCCAACAGGAGAAGGTGGAATTGGGGAAGAGCCGCCCCTAGAAGCTCAAATTCCGACGTCCGAGGAGGAGACACTTGCTGGTCCGGTGGGTGTCTCAGAGGGTGTACAGGGTCACAGGTTCTGCCAAAGTTAGGAAATCTGCAGACTGTACCAACTGTGCAATGGGAAGGCGCTGCCGTCGCCAGAGGGAAAAAGTGTTGCTGGGAGATGCTCCCAGAAGCAGGAGTACCTCCGGCCCCGCAGCCTCCCTGGAGCGCCCCCTATGGGCACAGCCGAGTGGCTGCCCCGGTCGGCAGAGCCCCAGCACCAGCTTCACAAAAGCGCTGGGAGCCCACAGGTTTATAACTGAATGGTCCTCTCCTTTGTCTCTTCAGCCTCTACACACACCCATAACATCCCTACCAAAAACAAAAAACAAAACAAAACTTTGTGTTTCTGCTTGCAAAGCTTCGTACAGGAAACATCCTTCATGCCCATGAAGATTTTCTTATCTTCTCCCCAAAATGAGGAATTGCCAGAGCCCGCCCATCATTGTGTCCTGGGAGGCGATCACACGACACCTCTGGGCTACACCATGTATTTCTCAAATCCAGTCATAGTAGGTCCTGGTTCCCTATGGCCACTGTAACAAATGACCACAAAGTTATGTGGCTTCAAGCATCACGCATTTACATCTTGCCGTTCTGGAGCTGACAAGTGTCTCACTGGGCTCAGATGAACAGGACTGCATTCTTTCTGGAGGCTCCAGAGGAAAATTTATTTCCTCGTCTTTTCCAGCTTCTAGAGGCGGCCCCATTTCTCGGCTTATGGGCCCTTCCTCCACCTTTAAAGCCAGAAATGTTACATCTTTCTCTCCATTCTTTTTTTCTGAATCCCCAAACCTGTCCAGAGTCTGATGCAGCGAGATGTTCAGTAAATCCAAGGCAACGAATTCTTGTAAATGCAGCTGTGCACAAGTCTGTCGTTCCCAGGAGGTCGGTCATAAGCATTCAGAGAACCAGTGCTGTGTCTACATCCCCTAAAGGGCAGTCCTGATTAAATCCAAGCAGGATAAGATCTATGTGCCCAAAAGCAGCATATTGAAGATTAAGACATGTTTTTCAATTGGATTGTCTTTGATAAGGCAGTCAGAATATTAACACCCCTTTTTGTTGAGCAATGATCCAGAATTCATACCCTAGTATTAGTTCATAAATTCTCTATCAAACAGTAGAATGGGACTATATACAAAATAGGTAGCCAACAAGGACCTTCTGTATAGCACAGGGAACTATAAATACCTTGTAATAACCTATAATGGAAAAGAATCTGAAAAAGATTCTTTTCAGATATACATATATATATATATATATCTGAATCACTTTGCTGTACACCTGAAACTAACACAACATTGCAAATCAACTATACTTCAATTTAAAAAAAAAGAATAAAAAAAGCAGAAAGGGAAAGTTAGGAGGGACAAAGTGAAAGCACAAAGCATGCTGTAGTGGGTCAAATGTTGCCTCCTCTTTCCCAAATATATGTCCAAGTCCTAACCCCTGGTACATGTGAATGAATGCGACCTTGTTTGAAAATAGGATCTTTGCAGATGGAACGAAGTTCAGGATCTCAAGATGAGATCGTCCTGGATTTAGGATGGGCCCTAAAGCCAATGATGTGTGTCCTGATAAGAACTGGGGAGACATGGAGACACAGAAGAAGGCGAGGTGAAGACAGAGGCAGAGACTGGAGTGAAGTGTCTACAAGCCAAGGAGTGCCGAGGGTTGCCGGCCACCGCCCGAAGCTGGACGAGGCCAGGAGGGGTCCTGCTCTGGAACCTCCAGAAGCATAGCCCTGCTGACAGATATTTTAGACTTTTGCTCAGAGCTCTAAGGAAACCAATTTCTGATGTTTTTAAGCCAGTCAGTTTGTGCTGATTTTTTATAGTAGCCACAGAAAATGAATACCCATGCCTCCGTGGGACATCAGACCAGATGAAATGGCACAGTGAGGGGCCATTCTGGGGGTCTTCGGGCAGCAGAAGGAGGTGTGAGGAGAAGAGGATTCAGCGCTGTAACAGGAGGGGGGCAGTGTCCCCAGGAAACACCCAGCCCTCACGATTGTGTCCAGGGCAGTTCTCCCTGGTGGGGGCCAACTCGGGCCAGTCACAAGAGCCAAGATGGGCCCAGCTCCAGAGGGGAGAGCCCAGGGGTGCCGTGGCCCCCATTTGAGCTAAGAAACTCTACCTGTAAGGGGGAGGCACGCTTGCCTGCATCCTACAGGGAGGATTTTCCGGCAAATTCAGCAGGCAGAGGGGCTATGTCTTCACAGCCTACGCAAACCAGTCACTTGGGGGACAGTGGAGAAAACAGGACGGTTCTCCCACCAGCGTGGACCCCAGAATGAAGGCACCCACAGCCTCAAGTGCAGGACAGCAGCACAGAGAACCATCCAGAATGTCTTCTTTCCATAAAGGAATAAGGAGGGATCAGGAAACTGGAAGGAAATGAAAGTGATGCCAGTTGGGGGTGGAGGACAGAAAAGTTATCATGGAAACACACAAGTCTCAGGCTCCCAGCGAAGGAAAACAATGGAAAGAGCTTGGGGAACAGTCCGGACCCACCCAGAGGAGAACGGAAGTCGGCCGAGTTCGTGTGTAGTGGGTCTCCCCGCACTCGGGCTGGGCAGTGAATACACTTTTTAAATGTGACCTTTACAATAAAACTTTGAAAGTCAGAGGTTGACACGGCGCTTATGAAAAGCTGGGGCAGGGTGAGTGCAAAGCAAAAGCAGCCTTTGGATGCCTGATTCGGCATCCATGGTCACAGCGTAAGAGAAGATCGTTGAATGGTGGCCCCTCTTTGGGTGTCTGCCCCCTCCCCGCACAGGCTGCGAGACCTTGAACCCCACGTTAGAATCTTTTTCTAGGAATCTGTTACTGGGCAAGAAGCCACCCCAGTAAGTAGAGTCTGAAAACTACAGCAGCGTTTGTTTTTCTCTTCTGTGCATCTCTGGGGTGACGGGGCTCAGCTGGGGGTCCCTTGTGTGTTGCAGCTAGGCGGTGGCTGTGCTGGGTCTTCTTGGAGGCGTCCTCCCTCAGGAGGCTGGCGTTTGATGCCAACCTGTGTCTTCTTCATGTGGCCCGGGCTTCCCCGCAGCCTGGCGGCTGGCTTCCAAGAGGGAATGAGAGGCAGCAGAAAAGCCAGTCTGCCTCTTAGGACCCAGCCTTCTGGCCCCAGAAGTCAGGCAGCCTCACATTTGCTACATGCTGCTCATCAGAAGCAAGTTGCTAAGACGACCATTATTCAAGGGGATGGAAATTAGGCTCCCGCTTTGGATGGCGGAGTGTTGAAGAATTTGCAGACATGTTTTGAGGCATCAGCCTTTCCTTCTGGATTTAGTGGGAGGAAGTGAGGTGGGTCAGCTCTGGCTTTGTGGCTTTTAGATGTCACAGAGGGATCCCCGAAAATAGCCTCGAGGAAGTGGAGAGCCCACAAGTCAGTGCGATGTTGTCCTGTGACCTGGTCGCTGAGCCTCAGTCTCCCCATCTGCAGGGTGGGCGGAGCTGGTGAGCATGAGTCCTGGATTCGCACCCGGTTCTCTCTGCCCCCAAACCCACAGTTATGCCCCCTCAACACAACCAGAATCTTTATGGTGGCCCCATATTCCTAGAGGTTTAAACATACGTACCTGCAAGTTTCATTCATACTTAGATTTTTATTTAACGAAACCCAACGCTTGATCATCTGCTCTGCGGGCAGAACTGCCAGAAGCCATCTTTCACCCTGTTGCCCACAGCTGCCCCGGCACCTCTTTGCAGGGCTTGGTGCTGGGTGCTGAGCGGCAGCGTCAGGCCTGTCCTCCCTCTCCAAGGTCGGTGTTACATAACCCAGCAGGAACGTACCCAGGCAGCCCGTACAGGGAGTGCAAGGTGGCGGAGGGCTCTCCATCCCCCTGCCCGCCCCAGCCAGCGACAGCTTCTCACGGAAGGGCCCCTCGAGGTGACCAGGGCAGGGGCAGCATGGGGAAGGGAGCAGACCCTCCCCTCCCTTCTGCGCACCTGCCGATGGTAATCCTGGCGGAGAATCAAGGAGAATCACGCCCCCATCTTTCACTCTGGTTAATGAGCAATTTGCTGGAAATCAGCTCCCTTCCCCCTTTACGCTGGCCCATTAGCTGGCAAATGAGTAATTTTTGATCATTATTGACTAATTTATAAACGAGCATTATTGGAGGACTTAATTATTCCGTGCTTATCCAATATGTTGGCCTGTGATTCTACAACAGCTCCAGGTAACTTTCTGCTACAAAATCAATTTGAACAGGCCTTCAAAGCACCCTCCAGGGGATGTTGTGATCCAACCTTTGTGTATACGCTCCCCACCCCCAACCAAGTCAGATGCACTGATACACTGATGGAGGACTGACATGCTTATTTGGAATAAGAATGGGCTCACTGGTAGAATCTAAAGGAAGAAGCAGGGTTGAGTGAAACCTGCCAATTAGGTCTTGCTCTGTGGGGTTAGTCCATTATGGGGAGACTGCAGCGCCAGACCAAATGGACTCTTGGCACCAGGGATTCCCTACAGCTCTTCTGAAAATCATTCCTGATCTTAGACCAAAGAGGGGAGGGTGGTCAGAAAGAAAACATTGTAGACTGCTGGACAGGAGACCTGGGTTTAGCCCTTGGTGTGACCTTGTCTGAGTATCTTAAGCTCTCCATTCCTTCCGTGTTCCAGAGGCAGTGATGGAATGCTTCCTGGTCACCAGGCACCACTCTCCTCCCTGTGGACACAATGGTGATCCAGAAAAGCATGTCCCTGCCCTCATTAACTCACAGTCTCTCTGGGGAGATGGAGGTTAAACAAATGAGTGGATGTATAATTCATTAAAGTTGTGGTAGATAGATTTCCTTAGACTTCCCAAAGGTTTTAAGGAAGCGTACACAGTGGACATTCAGGCTGCCACCCAGCCTCCATTCCCCTCTTCCCTCTTCTGAACTGCAACAAGATTTTCTTTGGGGAGCCACCCTCTATGGGGCAGACCTGGGGTTGGGTGGGATGGGCCTTGCCCCTAGCTCAGGATGGGCTCCGATGGAGATCACCTCTGTGATTGGTCACTGATGGGCATGTGACCTAGACCTAAGCCAATCAGCACCAAGGCATCCCCTCTGCTGTAGCAATTAATCTGGAGATGATCCAATCAGGGTGGAGATAAGAATTGTGTTCAATGGCTGGGAAAGACATGCCCTTTGTAGACTGAAGGGCTGGCAACATAATTTTGCTCAAGACAAAAGGGAAAGAAAGGGCCATTGTTCAAAAGCAGGAATAAAGAATTGATATTATTAAAGCTATCAATACTAAAATATAAAGCTTTTTCCTTATTTCCACAGTCTCTCCCTTGACATGTCTCTTTTTAATTTGTAATTTAATGTCGTTCTAAGGAAAATTTTAAATTATTAGCATTAATTTTAATGTTTACATTTATATCGTGTGATGCCAGTTTTAAATGCAAATATAAGAGCATCTACCTCGCTTGCAGAATCACAGGAATCACAAAATTTGTATTTCATAACCCACATCTGCATGTGCATTTTGTTCTTAGAAAATTAACTCGACTGTTTTTATTTTACTCTTTGATCTGTCCTTGTTCTACCCACACTCTCTACCTTTTTTTTCCCTGCAGCCCAAGCCCAAAGGGTGTCACGCTGACCCTTTCCTCTCATACAGGTAATGGCATCCTGGCTCCACAATCACAAAGGATGGGGCAAGGAAGAGTGAGAGGCCGGCAGGCAGGCTCTGTGTTGCTTCCTCAGTGTGGATCTTCTGGACCCACGGAGGTCCCCTCCCTCGGCCTCCTTGGATCAGAGCAAACAGAAACAGCAGATGGGACGAGGGAGCTGACACTCCCCTCTCTCTCTTATAGCCTCTGAATAAAAGTACAAGACGGTACTTATTCAGAGGCTAAGGTCATGTAAAAGGAGAGGTCCCTTCCAGGACCTGCTCCCTTACTTTATCCATTAAGATGAAAAAAAAAGCAGCCAACGCTGTCTACCTTCAGCTGACTGATGAGTAAAGAAGGATTGAAAGGAAAAAAAAACCTGTGAGTTCACGGACATCTCCTCTTCCTTTAGTGCCATCATTTACAGCATAAATGGTTAACTAATATAGGGAGGTCACATGAGTAAGAAAAAAATATGATAGGATTCTGTTATGGACTGAATTGTGTCCTCCCCGAATTCATATGTTGAAGCCTATCTCCAATGTGACTTTAAAAAGGTAATTAAAGTTAAATGAGGTTGTAAGGGTGGGGCCCTGAGCCAATGTGACTGGTGTCCTTATAAGAAGAGGAGATCAGGACACAGACACACACAGAGGGACGACCCTGTGAGGACACAGGGAGAAGACGGCCGTCTACATGCCGAGGAGAGAGGCCTCAGGAGGACCCAGCCCTGCCCACACCTGGATCTCGGATTCCAGCCTCCAAGACTGGAGACAATGAATATCTGTTGCTTAAGCCGCCCTGTCTTACGTATTTTGTTCTGACAGCCCTAGGAGAGGAACACAGACTCCCTGGTGGTACATGTTCTTAGAACACCATCATCTCCTGTCTGCATTTGAAGCAAGTTCTGGCTTAAATGGAAAGCCTCTTGGGGCTGTGCCATGCTTACTGGCCTGCAGATGTAACACACTTATCCTGCACTCTCACTGAGTTGTGCTCAACACCCATGCATCATCGTGAGTCCACCAGAATTCTGTGCTCCTGGGCCATCACAGATGCTATACGAGAGGGGACAACACGGGATGGTGGGCAGCCACGGTGCCCATGTCTCCTTTGTCACACTCATGCTCCACTCTGCCATCGGACTTCAGTTACCAAACACATGTTCAAAGATAAATTCTTAAGAAGTTCAAGTCAGCAACAACCAAGGCTGGGGCCCTTCTAAGGGAGGCCTCCCCTGGGTCGTGGATAGAAGAATGGAATGCTGGAATGTCACCTTGTGACCAGGGAGGGATGTCACAGCTCTAGGACCAAGCTGAGAAGAGGGGCAGAGTGGAGCCGGGGGAACCACAGGGAAGCAAAGATGGAGACTGAGTGACCACCCTCCAGCGCTCAGCTCTGAGCTTCCAGGCACCAGAGCCACTTCCTGTGAATCACTTTGAGCTGGGTCTCCTGCTTCTTGGTCCCCAGGTGTCAATTTCCTATCTGTGGGTTGGGGATGCAGCGTTCCTGCCCCGCCCGACAATTCAAGGCTGTCGGGCTCTGTGAGAAGCCGATAAATGCAAGGCTGGCAAGAATCGTGCACACAGAGCTTAGGGTATGTCTTCATCAGATCCTCACCGACCGTGACCTAGCTGAGCAGGGAAAGCACTTCACAAACAGTCTTTTTCATTCTGCAACAATCTGTTCATTCCAGTGGCAGCTGATTTTGAAAGGTGCTTGAGGAACACCTGGTGATCCAGGACCTGAGATCCTAGATTAAAACACTCATGAATGTTTCTGAATTCATGCTATCCTCGGGCAGTTTCTTGAAGCACTTAAAACCAAAAGGCAAAGACTGTCTTACAAGTGTTCTGGGGCTATCATAACAACTTCCCACAAACTGGGGTCTTACATCACAAATTCATCCTCTCTCAGTTTTAGAGACCAGAAGTCTGAGATCAGGGTGTCACAGGGCCGTGGTACCTTTGGAGACTCCAGGGGAGGGTCCTTCCTGCCTCTTTCAGCCTCTGGGGGCTCCAGGCGTCCCTTGGCTTGTGGCTGCATCCCTCCAGCCTCTGCCTCCACCTTCACACGGCCTCCTCCACTCCCTGTGAGTCTGTGTCTTCCTCTCCGTCTCTTGTTAGGATGCTGGTCATTGCATTTAGGGCCCACCCAGGTGATACAGAATGATCGCATCTCAAGATTCTTAATTTAATCACAGCTGCAAAGACCCCTTCCCCAAATAAGGTCACATTCGCAGGTTCCAGGGGTGAGGACATGGACATTTTGGGGGGGGTCACCATTCAACCCACCAAAACAGTGACTCACTGAGGGATGCTCCCATGAAGAGGACTCGACCCCACTCTCCAGACCCACTCTGGCCAGAGAAGCTGGTCTCAGCCAAAGCCAGAAACAGCTGCTCTGAGTCCCAGACTGGATGTTGCTGGGTGAATTGCTGTCTAGTCTTAGAAAGGCCTCCCCTGAAACCTTTTCCATTTTAAATGCTATTCATCCTCAAGCTTTTAGAGATGGCTGCTGCAAAGTGGTTTCTTAAGCTCGGCACTCCTGGCATTTGGGGCTGGGTCATTCTCTGGGGTGAAGGCTGTCCTGTGCACTAAGACATGCAGCAGCTTCCCTGGCCTTGACCCACTAGACTCGAGTGGCACTTCCCAATCCTGACCATCAAAAATATCTCTAGATAATTGCCCACTGTCCCCTGGGGCGGACAGAATTGTCCCCAGTTGAGAACCACTGGCTGCACAAGCAATGGTGGAAACAGTCTGCCACCCTGGAGTCTGAAGGAGGGACCTGAACTGACCAGCCGTGGGACTTTGTACATGTTCTGGAATGTTCTGGTCTTGGGTTTTCTTTATGGGGATATGAACACTCAATGGGTTGATTGTAATAGTATCAGGCACCGTGTGTAAAAGGGCTGTCAGGGGAGCTCCCTGGCAGCCCAGTGGTTAGGACTCGGCACTCTCACTGCCGTGGCCCAGGTTCACTCACTGGTCGGGGAACTGAGATCCCACAAGCCGCGCAGCTGAAAAAAGAAAAAATAAAAAGACTGTCAGGAAGAAAGTAGATTTTGATTTTATTTTCCGAAGTGTGCCATCTTCATGCACCCTACACCGGGCCCAGGCACCAAGAAGTTGCTCACTGGGATACATCACCCTGGGCTCACGGTCGTCTGGCTGGTCCCAGGTTTCTGGACATCTGGCCCCCTAGCTCCAGATGTCCCTTTCTCCATGTGGGACATGAAAGGGAATGGGGAAGAAGCTGAGACCCCCCTCCCGAGGGATCTGGAGGCTCCTTCTAACCCCCAGGCTGCCTGCGGGCCCTCCTAAACTTGTCCTCGGTTTGCATTTTGAGAAGACGCTTCTGGAATGCCAAGGGCTGGCTGGGAGCCACGCTCCTCAGTGTAAATCACCAGAGTCATCCTGGGAACTGGCCTCCACCCAGCGGCGCCCCAGATGGGCAGAAGCCCTCTGACCAGGCCACTCAGGATGCCGTTGGACTTGAGCCATTGCCCACTCCAGGAGCCATGGTTCTGCATCGTCAGTTATTCACTCTGTAGCTGGGTCAAGAAAGGAGAAAAAAATTGAAGATTTAAGGATTCCTTTTAAAAAAATCCACCGCATTGGTATAAGATGGGCATTTTCTTCCTTTTTTAAAAAAAAAAAATCTTGAACAGATGGCCCAAGATCTACCCATTAACAGAATTTCACTTTCAGGGTACAGTATCATTGACCAGAGGTATGATGTGCAGCAGGCCCCCAGGACTTACTTATCTTGTTTAACTGAAGCTTTATGCCCCTTGGACATCGCCCCATTTGCCCCTCCCTCCTCACCCAGTCACACAAATCTGCTCTCTAACGCTGAGTTTGGCTATTTTAGATAACTCATAAAAGTAGAATAATGAGATTTTTGGACTTCTATAACCAACTTATTTCACTAAGCATAATGTTCTCAAGGTCCATCCATGTCATTGACCATGGCAGGATTTCCTTCATTTTCATGGCTGAGTAATATCCCGTTGTATGTATAAACCACATTTTCTGTATCCATTCATTTGTCGATGGGCACTTAGGTTGTTTCCATATCTTGGTCATTGTGAATAATGCTGCAGTGAACATGGGGGTGCAGATATCTCTCCAAGATCCTGATTTTAATACTTTTGGATAAATACCCAGAAGTGGGGTTGCTGGATCATATGGTAATATTATTTTTAATTTTTTATGTAATCTCTATAATGTTTTCCACAGCTGTTGCACCATTTTACATTCCCTCCAACTGTGTGCAAGGGTTGCAATTTCTCCACATCCTCACCAACACTTACCTCTTATTTTTTTGGTAATGGCCATGCCAACAGGTGTGAGGTAATAAGTCATTGTGGGGTTTTTTTTATATAAATTTATTTTTTAAATTTATTTATTTTTGGCTGCGTTGGGTCTTCGTTGCTGCGCACGGGCTTTCTCTAGTTGCAGTGAGCGGGGGCTACTCTTGGTTGCGGTGTGCGGGCTTCTCATTGCAGTGGCTTCTCTTGTTGCGGAGCACGGGCTCTAGGTGTGCAGGCTTCAGTAGTTGTGGCTCGCGGGCTCTAGAGGGCAGCCTCAGTAGTTGTGACACATGGGCTTAGTTGCTCTGCAGCATGTGGGATCTTCCCGGACCAGGGCTCGAACCCGTGTCCCCTGCATTGGCAGGCAGATTCTTAACCACTGCGCCACCAGGGAAGTCCCAGTCATTGTGGTTTTGATTTCCATTTCCCTGATAATTAGTGAGGTCAAGTATCTTGCCTGTTGGCCATTTGTACAGATTCTTTGGCGAAATGTCTGTTCTTCTGCCCATTTTTTAATTGGGTTATTTGGTTTTTTTGCTATTGAGTTGTAGGAGTTCCTTATATATTTGGGATATTCTTCTCAGGTGTTTGGTTTGCAGATACTTTCTCCCATTTTGTAGGTTGCCTTTCTACTCTGTTGATAGTTTCTTTTATTATAAAGAAGATAATTTTTTCCATCTTTATAGTTCTGTCCTTCACTCAGCAATAAGCATATAAGATTCATCTGTGTCTTTTCATGGCTTGAAAGATTATTCCTTTTTATTGCCAGATGATATTCTTCTGTATCAATGTACACCTGTTTGTTTATCCATTCCCCTGTTAAGAACACCTTGGCTGCTTCCAGTTTTTGGTAATTACAAAGAGAGCTGCTATAAACTTTCACATGCAGGATTTTGTGCGGACATAGGTTTTCAAATCAGTTGGGTAAATACCAAGGAGTGCAATTTCTGGGTCATGTGGTGAGAGTAAGTTTAGTTTTATAAGAAACTACCAAACTCTCTTCCAAAGTGGCTGTGTCATTTTGTATTCCCACCAGCAATGAACGAGAGTCTGGTCACTCCACATCCTCTCCAGTGTTCGGTGTTGTTAGTGCTTTGAATTTTAGCCATTCTAATAGGTGTGAAGTAGTATCTCATTGTCTTGACTTGTATTTCCCTGATGACAAATAATATTGAGCATCTTTTCATATGCTTTGTTATGGACTGAATGTTTGTGTTCTCCCCAAATTCATATGTTGAAACCCAAACCTCCAATGTGATGGCATTTGGAGGTGGGGCCTTGGGGAGGTAATTAGGGTTAGATGAGGTCATGAGGGTGAGGCCCTCATGATGGGATCAGTGCCCATACAAGAAAAAAGGTAGAGAGAGAAATCTCACTCTCTCCACACTGAGGAAAGCCCATGTAAGGACACAGCAAGAAGGTGGTTGTCTATAGCCCAGAAGAGGGTTCTCTCACTAGAACCTGACCATGCTGGCACCCTGACCTTGGACTTCCAGCCTCCAGAACTGAGAAATAAATTTCTGTTGTTTAAGCTGCTCAGTCTATGGTATTTTGTCATGGCAGCCTTAGCAGACTGAGACAAGCTTATCTGCCGTCTATATATCTTCTTTAACGTCTATTCAGATTTTTTGCCCTTTTTAAAATAGGGTGTTTTTTCTCTACATGTTATATTTTAAAAATTCTTTGCATATTTTGGATACAAGTCTTTTATCAGATATGTGTTTCGCATATATTTTCTCCCAATCTGTAGCTTGTCTTTTCATTCTTTGGCAGAGCAAACTTTTTAAATCTTACTAAAATTCAACTTACTGATTTTTTTTCCCCGTGTATCATACTTTAGATGTCATGTCTAAACACTCACGTCCAAACCCTTGGTCATGTAGATTTTACTTATGTATTCTTCTAGAAGTTTTATAGTATATTTTACATTTGGGTCTCTAACCCATTTTGAGTTAATCTTTGTGTTTAAGTATTTGTATCTAGATTCTTTTTTATTCTGCATGTGAATGTTCCAGCACAACTGTTGAAAAGACTACCCTTCCACCATTGAATTGCCTTTGTGCCATTGTCAAAAATCAGTTGGCTATATTTATGTGGGTCTATTTCTGGGCTATCTTGTTCCATTGATCTATGTATTTTTTAACCAATACTACACTGTAGTAATTACTGTAGCTTTGCGTTAAGTCCTAAAGTTGAGTAGAATGAGTCCTCCTTTTTCTTCAGTATTGTGTTGGCTATTCTGGGTTCTTTGTCTTTCCATAAAAATATTAGAATTAGTTTGTTGTCATTTACAAAAGAGTTTGCTGGGATTTTGACTGGGATTGCATTGAATCTATAGATCAAGTTGAGAAGATCTGACGACAGTATTAAGTCTTTCAGTACATTACCATGGACTATCTCTCCATTTATTTAGGTCTCTTTGATTCTTTTCATCAGCATTTTGTAGTTTTCTGCAAATAGATTTTGCATACATTTTGTTAGATTTATACCTAATTACTTCCTTTTGGGGTGCTCTTGTAAATGGTATTGTTTTTTAAATTTCAAATTCCAATCATTCATTTTTTGTATGCGGGAAATCAATTAGCTTTTGTATATTGATTTTGTGTCTTGCAACTTTTCTTATTAGCTGCTCTAGGAATTATTTTTGTAGATTCTTTGGGGTTTTCTACATAGACAATCATGTCATCTGCAAATAAACACAGTTTTATTTTTTCTTCCTAATCTGTTTACCTTTTTATTTCATTTGCTTGTCTTACACCCCAATTTTGGGGGTAAAGGATTCAGTCTCCCACTATTAATATGATGTTAACTAGGTTTTCCATCAAATATTTTCTTCATTAGGTTAAGGAAGTTCCCCTCTATTTCTAGTTTTTTTTTGAGAATTTTTATCATGAATGAGTCTTGAGTTTTGTTGAATGTTTTTTCATCATCTATTGATATGATCATATGGTTTTTCTGATTCAGTCTGTTAATAGGATGGATTGCATTGATTGATTTATGAGTGTTGAACCAGGCTTGCATTCCTGGAATGAACTTCACTTGGTTATGATGTATTATCCTTTTTATTAAATTGGTGGATTCAATTTACTAATATTTTGTTAAGGATTTTTGTGTCTACGTTTATGAGAGATCCTGGTTTCTAGTTTTCTTTTCTCATAATGTCTTCACTGGGTTTTAACATCAGAGTAATGCTAACCTCATAAAATGAATTGGGAAGCGTTCTTTCTGCTTTTATTTTCTGGAAGAATTTTTGGAGAATTGGTATTATCTCTTCCTTAAATACTTGGTGGAATTCACCACTAAAATCATCTGGGCCTGGTGCTTTCTTTTTGGAAGGTGTTAAAATATTGATCCAATTTCTTTAATAGATATAACTCAGTTCAGGTTATTTATTTCTTCTTCTGTGAGTTTTGGTAGTTTGTGTGTTTCAAGGAATTGGTTCATTTTGTCTAAGTTATCAAATTTGGGGTCATAGAGTTATGTATAGTATTCCTTTATTATCCTTTTAATGTCTATGAGATCAACATTGATGACCCCTTTTACATTTCTGATGTTAGTAATTTGTTTTTTCTCTCTTTTTAATTAATTATTCTGGCGAGGGGCTTATCAATTTTATTGATATTTTCAAATAACCAGATTTTTGTTTCATTGATTTTCTCTATTATTTTCCTATTTCAATTTCATTGATTTCTGCTCCAGTATTATTAGAGTTCATTAATATGTGTGCTATAGGCTTATTTTGCTCTCTTTCCTCTAATTTCCTCAGATGGAAGCCAAGGTTATTGATTTTTTAACTCTCTTATCTTTAATATACACATTTAATGCTATGAATTTTCCTCTAAGTACTGCTTCCATGCATCCTGTGAAAATTTTGATAAGTTGTTTTTTCATTTAGCTCAAAATATTTTAAATTCCTGTTGAATCTTCTTTTCTGACCCATTTATTTATAAGTGTGCTGTTTAATTACCAAATATTTGAGAATTTCCTAGCTATCTTTTTGTTATTGGTAGCTAGATTAATTCCACTGCAGCAGGCTGAGAGCATACTTTATATGGTTTCTATTATTTTAAATATGCAAAGGTGTGTTTTATGGCCCAGAATGTGACCTATCTTGGTGAATGTTCCGTAGAAACTTGACAAGAATGTGCATTCTGCTGTTGCTACATGGAATATTCCATAAATTTCATTTAGATCATGTTGATTGATAGTGCTAGTCAGATCATCAATAGCCTTACTAATTTCCTGACTGCTTGATCTGATCTATCAATTACTGACAGAGTGATGTTGAATCTCCAGCTATAGTAGATTTGTCTATTGCCTCTTTCTGTGCTGTTGGGTTTTGTCTTATTTTTTAAAGCTCTTTTGTTAGGTATATACACAACTAGGATTGTTGCATTTCCTTGAAAAATTGATGTAATACCCCTCTTTATCCCTAATCAATGTCTGTGTTAGGAAGTCTGCTTTGTCGAAAATTAATATAACTATTCCAGGTTTCCTTTGATTGGTATCAGCGCAGTATTCCTTTTTCCATCCCTTGACTTTTTTCCTATCTGAGTTTTTATATTTAAAGTATATTTCTTGTGGACAACATATGGTTGTGTCTTTGTTTTTTTTTAAACTACTTTGACAATCTCCATTTTTTAATTGATGTATATAGACCATTCACATTTAAGTGATTTATTGATATAATTGGATTAATATCTGTCACTTTTGTATTTGTTTTCTGTTTGTTGCACTTGATTTTGTTTCTCCCCTCCTCTTTCTGCATTTTTTTATTTTTCAATTACACTTCTTTCATAAATTGTTTTAGTGGTTGCCCTAGGGTTTATAATAGTCACTCAAAACTAATCTAAGTTCACCTTCAAATACACTATGGTGCTTCATGAGAGTGGAGGTAACTTATAAAAGAGTGTTCTCAGTGCCTCTGTCCTGCCCTTGTGACATTGCTATTATTCATTTCTCATCCACATGCTATAATCATCCAGGACATTGATACTATTATTGCTTTAAACAAACAGTTATTTTTTAGGGCAACGAAGACTAAGAAAAATAAAAGATTTTATTTTTCTTCCATATACTCCTTCTTTCAGGTGCTTCCTTTCTTTATGTAGAACCACATTTCTGACCTATACCGTTTTCTTTCTTCTTGAAGACCTTCTTGAAACATTTCTTGCAGGATAGGTCTGCTTTTGACAAATTTCCTCTGGGTTTTTTTTTCTGAGAAAATCTTTATTTCTCCTTCACTTTTTTCCTCAGTAAGTGATTTTTATTCTTCTTTTTTATTTTTATTTTTTAGAGTAGTTTTAAGTTTACAACAAAATTGAGAGGAAAATACAGAGATTTCCCATATACTTCTTTTCCCTCTCCATGGGTAACTCCCCCATTATCAACATCACTCATCAGAATAGTACATTTTTTTTTAACCAAAGATGAAGCTACATAGACACATCATAATCACCCAAAGTCCATAGTTTACTCTGGAGATCGAGCTTGGTGTTGTACATTCTATGAGTTTGGACAAAAGTATAAAGACATATATCCATGATCATAATATCATACAGAGTATTTTCTCAGCCCTAAAAATCCTCTGTGCTCCACCTACTCATCTCTTTCCCCACCCCCTACCCCCCACCACAGCAATCACTGATGTTTCACTGTCTTCATAGTTTTGCCTTTTCCAGAATGTCCTATCGTTAGAATCATACAGTATGTACCTTTTCTGATTGGCTTTTTTCACTTAGTCATATGCACTTAAGTTTCCTTCATGTCTTTTCAAGGTTTGATAGCTCACTTCTTTTTTAGCCCTGAATAACATTCCATTGTCTGGATGGACCACAGTTTACTTATCCATTCACCTACTGAAGGGCATCTTGTTTGCTACCAGGTTTTGGCAATTGTGAATAAAACTTCTATAAACATCTGGGTGCAGGTTTTTTTGTGTGTGGACATAAGTTTTCAACTCCTTTGGGTAAATACCAAGGAACACGATTGTTGGATCATATGGTAAGAGTATGTTTAGTTTTTGTAAGAAACAAACGCTGTTCCAAAGTGGTGGTACCATTTTGCATTCCCATCAGCAACGAATGAGAGTTCTTATAGCTCCACATCCTTTTCAACATTTGGTGTTGTCAGTGTTTCGAATTTTGGCCATCCCAATAGGTGTGTCATGGTGTCTTGTTGTTTTAATTTGCATTTCCCTGATGACATATGATGTGGAGCATCTTCTCATATGCTATTTGCCATCTGCATATCTTCTTTGGTGAGGTGACTGTTATGATCTTTGGCCCATTTTAAAATCAGGTTGTATGTTTTCTTTTTCTTTTTTTTCTTGTGGCCATGCTGTGCAGCTTACGAGATCTCAGTTCCCCAGTGAGGGATTGAACCTGGGCCATGGCAGTGAAAGCTCCAAATCCTAACCAGTAGACCACCAGGGAGCTCCCAGATTGGTTGTTTTCTTATTGTTGACTTTTACGAGTTCTTTGCATGTTTTGGATAACAGTCCTTCATCAGATATGTCTTTTGCAAATATTCTCTCCCAGCCTGTGCCTTTTCCTCTCATTCTTTGATACTGTCTTTCACAAAGCAGAAGCTTTTAATTTTAATGAAGCCCAGCATATCAATTATTTCTTTCATGGATTGTGTCTTTGGTGTTGTATCTAAAAAAGTTCTCACCACAACCAAGGCCATTTAGGTTTTCTCCTGTACTGTCTTCTAAGAGTTTTACAGTTTTGTATTTTATCTTTAGGTCTACAACTCATTTCGAATTAATTTTTGTGAAAGGTATGAAGTCTGTGTATAGATTCATTTTTTTTTTTTTTTTTGTATATGGATGTCCACTTGTTCCAGCACCATAGACTGAAAAGACTACCTTTTCTCCATTGTATTGTCTTTGCTCCTTTGTCAAAGATCAGTTGAGTATATTTATGGGGGTTTATTTCTGGGATCTCTATTCCATTACATTGATCTTTTTGTCTGTTCTTTTGCCAATATCACACTGTCTTATTACTGTAGATTTATAGTAAGTCTTGAAGTTGGGTAGTGTCAATCCTTCAACTTGGTTCTTCTCCTTCAGTATTGTGTTGGCTATTCTGGGTCCTTTGCCTCGCTGTATAAACTTTAGAATCAGTTTGTCGATAACCACAAAATAACTTGCTGAGGTTTTGATTGAGATGGCATTGAATCTATAGATCAAGTTGGGAAGAACTGACATCTTGACAATACTGAGTCTTCCTATCCATGGACATGGAATATCTCTCCATTAATTTAGTTGATTTCATTCATCAGAGTTTTGTAGTTTCCTAGTATAGATATTGTACATATTTTGTTAGATTTATACCTAAACATTTCATTTTTTGGATGCTAATGTAAATGGTATTGTGTTTTAAATTTCAAATTCCACTTGTTCATTGCTAATATATCAGAAAGCAATTGACTTTTGTATATTAACCTTGTATCCTGCATCCTTGTTATAACTGCTCTTTACTTTCAAGGGTTTTTTGGTCAATTCCTTTGGATTTTCTCTCTTTACTTTTAAAGGATAATTTTGCTGGATAATTTATGGCTATAATTCTTTTTTAAAAAAATTTCAACATGTTAAAAATGTTTTTACCCTCTTTCTTGCTTGCATGGTTTCTGAGAAGTCCACTATAATTTTTATCCTTGTTGCTCTATATATAAGATGTTTTATTCCTTTGGTTTCTTTCAAAAATTTTTCTGTGCCTTTGGTTTTCTGCAGTTTGAATATGATATGCCTAGGGGTTTGTATGTGTGTGTGCATGGTATCTACCCTGTTTAGTGTTCTCTGAGCTTTCTGCATATGTGCATGGTGTCTCTTGTTAATTTTGGAATGTTCTTTGCCATTATTACTTCAAATATTTCTCTGCTCTGTTCTCTCTTCTTTTTCTGGTATTCTAATTGCACACAAAGTGGTATCCTACACCTTTTATTGTCCCACAGCTCTTACATATTCTGTTCTTTTCACAATTCTTTTTTCTCTTTGAGTTTCACTTTGGAAGGTTCTCTTGCCCTATCTCCAATTTCAGATTTTTTTCCTAGGCTGCCTTTGCAGCTCGTGATGAGCCCATTGAAGGCATTCTTCATTTTTGTTACTGTGGGTTTTATTTCCAACATTTCCTTTTGATTGGTTCTTAGAGTTTCCATCTCTCAGCTGACATTGCCCATCTGTTTTCACATATTGTCTACATTTTCCACTAGAGCCCTAACGTATTAATCATAGTTGTTTTAAATTCCCTATCAGAAAACTCTAACATCTGTGTCATATCTGAGTCTTGCTCTGATGATTGCTTTGTCCTTTCAGACTGTGTTTTTTCTTGCCTCTTGGCTGATTCTATAACTCTGCTCTTTCTTTGCCAGCCCACACCTGCCTGAGACCTTCTGCCTACATTCTGGGAAGCCCAGCCAAGACCCCTGACCCAACACGGGACTGACAGGGTTTATTTTGCTCTTAAGTAAACATGAAAACAAACAACAAATAAAAAGCGCCTGCCCCTTCTGCTTTAAGGAGAATGAGTTTGATGTCACTTCTTTTGTCTCCAGCAAATTCAAAGGGAATCAGATTCAGCACACAAATGTCCTCTTTCACCAAAACTGAAGCACAAGCAAAGTACAGGTAAGTAACGTCCTCAAGTCCCACAGTGAGCGGTGAACTGGACTTCAGCCCAGAGCCCTGCACCCTCACCTATGAGGAGGGGAGGAAATAGAGCTGGGGCTTCATTCAGCTCTGGGCTCGGAGGGAACCTGGGGTCCATCTGAGTCATCGCCTCCCCTTGCCTCACCCTTTATCATAGGTCTGGCCATCAGGTGAGGAAACCACTGAGTCTTCAACAGTCTGAACTCACACCACGCCTGTAGCTGCTTACCCAGCTCTGGAACGGGCACTGCAGAAAGAAAGGGTCTTTCTACTAAATTCCTGAAGCCTGGTTCTATGAGGGTAACTGATCGATAAACATTAATATTTTAAAAATGCACCTCAACATATGTTAAGAAGGATGCAATAAATGCTAATGATAATAGTGTTAATTATAAGACTGGGTGCTTAGTACAAGCCAGCCGAGGCTTTAATCCTTGACGCATGTGACAGGGGTATCTGAGCCCCTCTCTCCACCAGGACTCTGAGCTCCACGAGGACAGGGACATGCATGCTTTTGTTCACTGCTGCTTCTCCAGCACTGCCCTCTGTTATTCTATGAGAAACGATCACAAAGCAAAATACATGAGGAGAGCCACGAAATCACCAGGCATCCTTAGACTCAGTATTGTGAATGGTCATGCTGGGAAAATAATGACAGAAGCGAGGGTTTGGGGGAGTTTGGTGTTCTTTGTGCCTGCACCTTCCTTCTCAGGAAGCACCAGAGCACCCCACATGCAGGAAATCCCATTGTCTCTTAACCTCAGTGAACTTTGCTTATAAGGTGGCTTAAATGAGATCATTATCCAAAGCCTCGTGTCTTTTAGTCAACTTAGCTGCCATAACAAAATACCACAGACCTGCGGGCTTAAGCAGCAGACATTTACTTCTCACAGCTCCGGAGGCTAGAAGTCTGAGATATGGTGTCAGCTGATTCCGTGTCTGGTGGGGATTCTCTTTCCGGCTTGTAGACGGCCGCCTTCTCACCCAGGCCTCACATGGCCTTTCCTTTGAGCACACACGGGCAGAGAGAGAGAGAGACAGAGACAGAGATAAACAGAGACAGAGAGCATGGGATAAGGACACTCATCCCATCGGATCAGGGCCCCACCCTTACAACCTCATTTAATATTATTTACTTCCTTACCCCCAAAAGAGCCACGTGGCAGGGTTAGGGCTTCACCATAAGAATTTGGGGACACAAACATCCCACCCATAACACCTAACAAGCAGTGTGTGTATGGTGACTCTTGTGCATTGATTACAGGCAGTTAGTGGGCGGAATGGGGGTGGGGGAGGGGGGGAACAGGGGTCTCGTCCCTGCCGACTGTGGAAGTACAGGGTAACACAAGGCGAACAGGCTTTGCCGTGAGAACCCTCCACTTTCCACCTGACCTGGGGAAAGCCACTTACCCCTCTGCCTCGATTTCCCATCTCCTGGTTACAGGAGACTCTACAGCCAGGCTGTGCGCTAAGCATGCATCATTAGCGCCCCCATCGCAGGCGTTCTGAGGACCAGAGATAGTGTTGAACGAGGGTGGGGCTGCACAAGGATGTGTCGGTCTTGGTGGCTCTCACTTTGGTCATCCAGTGGGACCACAAAGGAGTGACCCGGCCATCTTTCATCCCTTTGTGTTGACAATTTCTGGTGAGCCTTTGGCCACGTGGAAGGTATTTTCATCCCTTTTCATCTACCAGCTGACTGCTGTAGCCAATTACAACTGCTCTGGAAGAAATTACGAGTCTAACATGCAAACTCATGCCGGTGACAGGACTGGAAGCAACTCGGTGACCTCGAGGTTATCAAGCTTTTAACCAGCTGTCACGTGAGCCAGGCCACACAGATTGCACACGTCGGACGCCAGTGACTGCTGTCGAATTAGGCTCTGGAGCCGTCGATTTGGGACCACGTACTTGCTGCTGGGTGTAATTAGCTGCTTTGCTGAGCTTGCCTGGCACTCCCCGGGCTGGCAGGGTTGGCGACCGGGCCGTCCTTGGATTCTGCCTCTGCTCCCAGCCCTCCGGCCCAAACCCCCTGGGCCCCACGCAGAGGTCCCCGTGTCCGATCCTGGTTCCCCAACATGGTGCCTCCCAGACGGTAGAACCACCCAAGCCGCCGTGTCCCGGGAAAAGGCCCCAGGCAGGGAGTCCGAGAATGGACCCTGAACTTGGATTCTTCTGTCAGGTGCTTTCAAGGACTTCATGCTTCCATGGCTGGATAAGCTGGCGTCAGACACTCTCCGGGCGGGTTGAGGAGCAAAAATACATCCCTTTGTTTTGACCTGTCTCCCCGTCCATTTACAGCAGATCTGGGTCTTAGCCCAGAAGTGTGAAGGAGATCACGTGTCTTCATTTCCTTTAAATCGACCACAACTCCAGCATGACCTCCTGTCTGGGCTGCTGGCGGACAAGCAATCCCTGTCCCGGCTGAGACACCTCCTTCCCCTCCCGCCCCCTCCCCTCCACCACCTCCCGGGGCACACGGCGGTCTGGGGCTGCGGCCCCCAGAGCAGGTCTCGAGGGGCTCAGGGCAAGGCATTGGGGGAGACCCAAGTGGAGCACCCAACCACCCCCGGCCCCCAACTTCTTCCCAATCTGGGAGCAGCGCCCCTCCCCCATCCCCTGCAGGGGGCACCTGGCCTGATCTCACTATCTTCAAAACAGCTGTCCGTGGACACCCAAAGGTTTCTGATTCCTGCCCTGAACTTGGAGGTGCAAAAGGTCTGCGCTGGGCTGGGTGGAGGGGAGGGGAGCAGAGAGCAGATAGACACGAATAAACAAAACCAAGAGACTCCCGGGTAGCACCCACATCGCACAAGCGCGCATGCGAACACCTGCCCTTCTCTGGTCGTCCAGCATCTTCCATCCTTCTGCTGATAACAGCACATGATGTTCTGGGACATGGTCACCCCGCCATTCTGACTCTGTGCCTTAGGCATCCACAAAAGTGGTCGATGGGAGGGGGCCGCTCACAGACCCGTGCGGCCGGGGTCCAGGCAGATACTGGGGACACCAGAGCTGAGAACGACGCTGAGAGCCAGTGAGAGGCCAGTCAGGAAGGACCTGGGGCGCCTGTGCCCACCCAGCAGTGACCCCGAGGGAGATGCTGGACATGAAGGGCTGAGGCCAGGGCTGCCGGCGGAGAGAGGAGGCCCCGGGCTGGTCCACCGCCCCGTGGACTGTGGGAAGGGGGAGGGGGGGAGGGGTTGGAGAAGTCTGGGAGGAAGGGCCACTCAGCTGGAACGTGGGATCGATCTCTCAGAGCCCAGATGACCCTGCAGGGAGAGATTTGCAGAAGCCAAGCACGAACATGCAGGCATGGGTGTGCCGACCAGGCCGCCAGCGGGAAATAAACACCAGGTGGCTGATTTACAGCCCTGGGGTCCGGGGCTGCCTGCAGCTCCACGTGGTCTCTGATTGGTCCACACACTCAGCCCTGAGATCCAGGAGAGTCTGATGCCTTAACTGCCACCTGAGCACGTCAAGGTGGGCTCTGTGGCCTGGAGTGGATGATGGGGTCGGATACACCGAGTGAGGCCAGACAGTAAGAGGAGGGCTGGCCGTGGAGGAAGTGTGGGAAGGAGAGCCATCGGGAGGAGAGAGAGTTCCGGAGCGGGGGGCGCCGGAGGGCAGGCTGTCCTGCTGGGCCACTGACCCTGCTCATCACAAAGGACCACGACTGGGTGCTTAACACAGTAGAAATGTACTGTCTCACAGTCCGGAGGCCAGAAGTCAAGGTGTTGGCAGGGCTGGTTTCTTCTGAGGCTCGAGGGAGACTCTGATCCAGGTGCCCCTCCCAGCCCCTGGTGTTGCCGGCCATCCTGGGCATCCCTGGGTGTGAAGCTGCAACCCCCCCGCCTCCGCCTCTGTCTTCACCTGCTGTTCTCCCCTCCCCCCTAAGCAGGGGAAGGAGAGAGGGCAGAAGCCAAGTCACAAAAGGACAGACTGCTGACACGGATGGATGGATGGGCGTCTCATCCTGATGCACAGACATTTAGATTTGACTTCATAATGAAATGTCTTTTAAATCGTGTAAATGCTAATGAGAAAGCTAGTTTCCAAAACAGCCACCCATGGCCAAAGGAATGCTCCATTTGTAAACAAACTGGTATATTTGACTGTGACACTGAGTACCTCAGCATTTTAAATAACTGACTATGCAAGGCGGGGTTGAAGCCAGATAACATCACGTTCTGGAGATTCCCATGATGCGGGGAGAGGCGGGGCCCGCGCAGGTGGGTGCGGAGTGGGAGGCACCCTCTGCAGAGCAACTGCCTGGAATCTCCATCCACCTGCCCCCCGAGTAGGACTGCCCTCCCTGTGTTCCCCAGAAGCACCAGGTGATGCCCTGCCGGGAGCCAGGTGGGGTTCTCACCTGGGAGGGAGCTGGGGTCGGTGAATCAGACTGAAGGGCCCTTGTCACGTGCTCTCTCTGGAGTCGCCCTCTTCTCTGTGCTTCTCACTCCCGTCCATCCCACGTGGGGTCAGAGTCACTGGGGGGCACACGCACGGCCTGGAGGCTCGGCTGGGGGGCCGTCTGGGCTCTTCACTCCCTGAGCAAAGACTGATGGAACCCCTGCAATTCGCTTTAATTCTTATACTAATGCACACTTCCTTTTTCCTGGGAAGAGACTCAATTCCTTTCACCAGGTCCTCAAGGGTTTCATGATCCCTAAAATGTTTAAATCATGGATATATTTGGAGAGACAAGCTGTTCCCAACATTTCATGAGCACCTGCTGTGTGCCAGGCAGGAGCTGCGAGATTTCTCCAATAGCACCTCTGCTAAAAAGTGTTTAATAAAAAAAAAAAAAAAAAGTTTTTTGAAATACAAAAAGCTGTACATCCTTAATGTATACAACTTGATGAGTTTGAAGATGCACCCCTGCGAAACCATTGCCACAATCTATGCCATGAACTCATCCATCACCTCCGAAAGTTTCCTCTTCTCTTAGTTGTTGTTATTTTGTGATAAGAACACTTAGCATCAGATCTACCCTCTGAGCAACTTCTGAAGCACACAATGCAGGGTTGTTGACTACAGGCATTGCACTGGACAGTTGCTCTCTAGGACTCATTCATCCTGCAGAACTGAAACTTTGTGCCCTCTGACAAATTCCTCCTGGTTTCCCCTCTCATATCATCTCTTGGGTATAGGGATTAATCTCTCAGTGCCCAGGGTGAAGAAACAGAGGCCTGAAGATACTCATGGCTGGCACTCTAAGGGGAACTCTGAGCTCCGAGGCTTGGACGGGGTCCCGGGTTAGGGTGGTGTGAATGAAAAATGTTGGCTGCCGTATCAGTAACAAAGGATGTTGCAGCCATCACGCCATCGCATTACAGCCGCCTGGACAGAAGGTGAGCCCTGAGGCAACTCACGATGAGAAAACACAGGATACTGGCCCCAGAGAGCTAAGGTGCACATAAAGGAAGGATTTCAGTGAGCCCAGACTCTTGCATTTCCCATACATAGAAAAGCGCTAAATTCCTTAACCTGAGATATCTGGTTTTCTTTAATAGTAATCTTTTGATGTTCCAACTAGCTGGACTTGTGTTGCAAAAACTCCTATATATCCTGGTTCCCCCCTCACCTCTTCAGCGCAGCCCCTCAGAATTATCTGAGATGCTGTATCCAGGGCTTAAGTCCTTGGATTTGTCCACCACATAAAACATAACTCTCAACTTTTAGGTTGTGAATATTTTTCCCAGTCGACAGTGGGGAGTGGGCACATAAATGAAGGGAAATAGCAAGTGTGCTAGAACCAGCCATGGGACGGAAGGGAAGGTGGGTCGGGCTTAGCGCTGGAGCTCAGGGCAGGGCGGCGGGGCGGGGAGAGCAGAGTCTCTGAGAAGGAACAGGCAGGGCTGTGGCAGGCAGACCCAGAGTCAGGGACACACTCCAGGCCTGCCACCCCTCTGATCTGGCTCCCCACCTGCAGAAGGAGGGGCCAGCTCACCCACCCATCCTGTCTAGAAAGGAGTCCTTGGGTCCCACTGGGAAGAGCTTTTGTGGAAAGGGTAGTAGGAGGGGCTCCAGGATTGTCAGCAGCAGGGCAGACAGCGGAGGGGAGGGGGGCCAGATACTAGTTCCCTCTTGCCACTGACTTAGGCTCCAGCCGGGGACCTGGGGTCGGGGACAGTGAGAGCTGCCTCCTCCCAGCCCGTGCCCGGGAGGACTGAGCCGGCACTGGATTCAGTGCGAATCCTGGGGCTCCCCTCCAGCCACCATGCCAGGCATCCCCTATCCTGCCCCTTGCTCCCCACACTGGAAACCCACTGAAGCAGTGGGGTAGAGGAGGCTCCCCTTTTCCACAGGCTCCTTGCCCTGCGGGGCCCTGAGCAGGTGTCAGGCCTGATGGGCACCGTGGTCACTGGTCATTGCAGACATGGCTGTGGCCACAGCAACAAATGGGACCACCTAGGGCTTTTCTAGGCTGTTATCCTGCATTAAGGACATTAAGAGCATCGTGCCTTGATCCTGAAGATGGATCCATGAAATTGCCACGAAATGAGATGGAAAAAGACAGGCTGGCAGTTCCCTTGTCTCTAATCTCCTTATTCGAGCTCAGTTTGGTGTCCAAACACACCCCAATGACAACACTGCATTTTGCCAAGAGATTTAGAAGGGCAAGGTACTATGCAATTTCACATTCAGAAGTGTGTGCATAAATCTGCATATCATATGCATCTATTATAATGGATCATGAGTTGCATAATCAACTGAAAACAATCGGTTTTTGTCCTACCGTATTTTTATTCATTTCCTACAAATGACATGAATCCCATTATCTAGGAGCTCTACAATGGGATTACATTGACGCTAGACTAAGAGCTGCAGGCCAAGCTCCTCTGGGAAGGAAGTACTTTGGGATTCAAGGCAGGCAGGGGTCCAAATGCTGACAGTACGTTTTGCTGTTAGTCTAGTCTGCGCTGCACCCCTTCCTGGCCCAGAGTTAAGAGCCCAGGAGTAGTCTTAGCACCACGAGGGACTCTGGGTTGATTATCCTCTCTTGCCTGGGGACCCTAGTCTGTAAAATGGACACAATTTCAACATCTGCTTCTTCTCTGACTCTTGGGTTGCTACAAAAATTACCAGGGTCATCGGTTAAGTTTTAGTTGCAGGAAACAAATACCACTCTCGATTTAGGTTTTAAAACAAAGGATCTTGGACCAGCTGGAATCACAGTTCTGGGCTGGGACTCCAGGCAAGCCTGTTCAGAAGAGCCCGTAGCCAGGGAGGTGCCCAATCAGGAAGCTGCCCTTGGAAGTGCTGATTTCTAGAATGTCCTCTGGGACTGTGATGTGGAGGTCAGGTGCTGTCACTTGCACAGCCACCCCTCAACACCCACAAAGCCAGTGCCCAGACTGCAGGAACCCGCTGCTCCATGGCTGTGTCCATCAGCAGAAACACAGGCCGTCCATGGCTCACAGAAATGTATAATTGGAGAACGCTAATTTGCATACTGCAAATTTTTCATTCAGAGCCCCAACTGCAAGTGATCTCGGGTGGCCTCGACCTGCAGTGGCTTGAAGCAGGGTTTCGGTTCCCCGGCCAGAGATTGAAGTCAGGCCGCGGCAGTGAGAGCACTGAATCCTGGCCACTAGACCATCAGGGACCAGTGGCCAGTGACAAGGCCCTGGCCCGTCAGCTTTGCAGAAAATGAATTTCTACAAAGAGGCGGAAAGTAGTGAAACAAGTAAAGTGTTTATCGGGAGGAAAAGGGTATGCGTGGGTAGACACATGGGCGAACCCAGAGAGAGAGAGTCGTGCCCTCGTGGTAGTTTGAATCACTTGTATGGGGCATTTCTTCCAGGTTTCCTTTGGCCAATCACCTTGCTTTGCTTGGCTCTGAGTCTGTATTTGGTTTATCTCAGGGTCCTCCCATGTGTGCACTCGTATCTCTTAGCCAAGATGGATTCTAGCAAAGAAGCCTATGGGTAGGTTGACATCACTCCCTTTTTGACCTTCAAGGGAGTCTTTCTGCGTAGGTATAGTCAGGAAGGTCTCCTTGACCTCCAGAACGAGGAATATGCGGTCTTTTATCTCTTATCCGGGCAGGGCCAGCCTCCTCTCTGGCTCCTGTTATTTTGGAGTATCGGTCCACAGGGGACAAACTCCAACTCAGCCTGGGGCCCATCTATCTCCTGCCTCACAAGGGCACCTGGGGAGCGTAGTTTTAGTTTCCCTGCTTCTGCAACACAGGCAGGCTCCCCAGCAGGCGGCCGGAACAGCTGAGGGTCAACGCACCGGGCCCACCACACCTGGTGAGCAGGGCACCGCCGGGCCCAGGAAAGACTGATGCAACTCCACTCACTCTGGCTCTTTGTGCTGTGAACGGCCGGTGTTTCCTTACATCACGACCGCTCTGAGATCTGGCAGCAACCGAGTGCAGGGTGATGGGGAGCCGGGATCCGCAGTCAGACCTGGGCTCCACCTTCCCCGGTTCTGCAAGTTACAAATGCTCCAAACCTCGTCTCCCTCCCTGCGATGGGCGGGATTAAGAACATCCATACAGAGGCTACTGGGAGAAATAGAGGAGATGGCGCTTCAGGAACCTGGCCCAGTGCCCGGCCCACAGTGAGGGCTCAGTAAACGTGAGCCATGCTGGGCGGAGGGCCATGAGGACGAGGCCAGTGTGGTGCTGGACGGAGGGCTGGTGGGAATTGGGAGGCCTGGGCTTTGGACCTTTCTGAGTTGTCCCGAAAGAAGTTTCTCCCCTGTTTCCACCCCCATCTGTGAATCAGCCATTGGATCCGTTGGCTAATAGCATCCCAGCAGGATGGTCTTAGCACCAGGCTGAGGGACCGAGAGCTCAGGCTGGACCCCAGGAGCGCCCCATCCATCTCTGTCGAGCTGGTCTGAGTGGGGAGGATGGGCACCGCCAGCCTCAGCTGCGCCATGCATGCTGAGCAGGACCCAGACGCTAATTATCTCCTGCTGGCCAGCCTGCACCCTGGGGCCCCAGGAGGCCCCTCCCACTGGCCCTCCTGGCCACTGGTCTCTGTGCCGCGCCCGTTAACCAGCCTCCCAGGTGGTCCAGGCTCCTTCTCTCTCACCTTCACTGCCCCGGAGGAAAGACTCGGGCAGATCCCAAGTGGTCCAGGCTCCTTCTCCATCTCACCTTCACTGCCCCGGAGGAAGGACTCGGGCAGGTCTCAGAGAGGGTCAGCGCCACCTCACTCCCGCCTGGGCGCCCATGCTTGGCTGGGGGTTGGGAGCTCTTTGCATTCTCTGGAAGCTTCTCAGAGGGTCCCCACGTGGAAGTGGCTCTGAGAAGCCACCTGCAGGCCCAGCAGGGTGCACAAATCCCCGTGCTCGGTCTCCATCACCTGTGGCAACGGGAGCATCCCCCCCCGCGGGGTACCCATGCTTCCCCAGACCCCTCGCTCTATGGCCCACCTGGACACTCCGTGAACCAGGGCCATCCCCTCAGTCACCCCAGGGACTGTACCAGCAGACACGTGGAGGGCAAGCGGCACAGACCCATCAGCTGCTTAGATGAGTCACTTAGATGAGGCCACTTCAGTACTAGAAGGTTCTCCTCGCAGAGAGGCGCCGGTGGTTCCGAGCATGGACAGAGCCTGAGCTGGACCCCACTGTGGGTGCTGGCTGCACGATGTGGATGAATTACAGAAACTTCGTGGGAATTTCCTGGCAGCCCAGTGGTTAGAACTCCATGCTCTCACTGCCGAGGGCTTGGGTTCAATCCCTGGTAGGGGAACTAAGATCCTGCAAGTTGCGCGGCAAGGTCAACAAAAAATTAATTAATTAACTAAAATTTAAAAAAAGAAACTTTGCTCAGGGGAAAGACAAGACCAACAGTGCAGGGAGGTCACCAGCCTTCAGAAGACACTGTGTATACAACAGGCCCCGTGGAGGTAAAAGCACCGAGGAAATTGCTCTGTCTGCGGGACTTGTTGCTACGAAGAAATGAACACCCAACCCATAGCTCGGCTCTCTGCAGTGTGCGGGACAGGCCTACTCACTCTTCCATGACCAGGGACCACTTCTTTTTTTTTTTTAATCTTTATCGGAGTATAATTGCTTTACAATGTTGTGTTAGTTTCTTCTGTACCACAAAGTGAATCAGCATTTCTTATACAACACAGCTTTCCCCTGAAGCGACCCTTCTCCAGGCTCGAGGGTCCCTGCCTTTCCTGGCCCCTGGGGCCACTTTTCCTGGATCTGTTCCTATACACTACCACCCTTCCAGAGTTTGGTGCTGGGAACTGGATGCTGTACTCCACAGAGTTCAGGACTGTAAGCCCATCTGTGCTTTCGCCTCCCTTGTCCTGGACATAATACTCCTGTTAATGCAGCCCAGGTTTGGAGTGGCTCATGACGTGGTTGGTGGCCCAGAGCTTGCAGGTGACCACGCACAGAGAGGTGAGGACCTGGCCTGCACAGTAGGATGGATGCAGGGTCACTCTTGGCCGGTGCTGGCTTCTGCTAGCTATCCTCTGGAGTCTGCAGCTGCAGTGCCCGCCCTTCAGTCCTTCTGAACTGAGGGCCTCGGGCTGGCCTGAGACCTCCACCCTAGTCAGCTGGCTCTCCTGCTGGGCTTGGGCAGAGCTCAGGCTGAGCAGGGGCTTCTGGCCTGTGTGGGAAGGAGGAGGGATGGGGTAGGGAGAGGGATGCGTCTGGCATTATGGCTGCCCTCTCGGAAGCAGCACGGTGAGGTGGGTGGATGTCATCTGCTGAGCACAAACCCTGCTGGAGACAGACCCCCTCCCAGGGGGTCTCCTGGGAGGAGACAGTCTATTGATTTTGAGAGTAAACGTTGCAAAACCTCGCTGTTCCAGACTCTAAACAGAACCCGGAAGTTGGAGGACAGACCCAGAACCTTCTGCGCTGCCGCGCCACAGGCAGCCGGAGGACGGTTTAGAAAAGCGTCGCTGTACGCAGAACCCTGCAGAGAAATCCTGAGTTATGAGCTTGCGCCAGAGGCGAGACGTCTTTCCCGTTAGTCTCAGTCTATGTTTCTGGGGAAAATAACAAAGGAAATACTGGACATACAAATGGCAAAAGTAATCACGAGCAGGGTGCACACCCGGTACACTCGGCAAAGCGCACCACCTGTGACATGTGACAGCCTTCCTTAATGCCCCTCTGAGGAGCCTCCTCATCCGGGGGGGCGACCCTTTGTCATCCAAACTGGACGGTTTTGAGAAGGAGGGCGGTGCTACCAGTCATCACACCGGGCAGCAGGTGTAGAGCCGGGAGGGTGCTGGTAAACCGGGACCTACGGCTACCGTAGCATCTGTGCAATTTTCAGGGATGACGAGATACAGACGAGAGGTCCGTGCAACCGGGATGGCACCCCTGTCAGTGGGACATTTGAGATGTTGAGGTGGGGACAACGCCATCTCTGTGGCCGATTCGTCCAGCCTACAGGCAGCGTCCTCTGCATTTGAGCTCTGGCCGCGTGGCCTTGGGGGCAGTTCCAGAGGGAGTGAGCCTGCAGGTCGCATGCCCACCCCGGAGCCAGCTTGGCAGAGAGGTAGCAGCTAAAACAGAGACAATGGGGCGGCAGACTTGAGCCCGCCGGGGTTCGGGTCAGTTCCCACTCCCACAGCTCATGGGCCGAGCAGGGAAGACGTTTGTTGGTGTAGATCTTCTCCACTCCTGCCCTCCTGAGTCTTGGTGGGGAGGACAGGCCTTTGCACTAGGGAAGCTGAAAGCATCAGACCTTGGCTTTACCAGTCTTCCTGGGAGTTGGGTGTGGGAATGTGGCCTGATCCAGCCAATCAGGTGTTCTTGCCCTGAACTACTTAGCCAATCAGATGCATCTGCCCAGAATCATGTAGCCAATCAGATGTGAGTGTCTTAAACTTCTTAGCCAATCAGATATGACTCCCCTGCACTTCCCAGCCAATCAGATGTACCGGCCCTGAATTACTTGGCCAATCCGGTGTGACCGTCCTATCTGGACCAGTCTGCAGGTGTCCTGGCTGGGACATCTGTCCCTCAGGGTTCTGGCCGCAGCCCTCCTCACCTGACCAGTTCTGCAGCTCTGGCTACACAGCTATGGAGCAGCATTTTCCCTTCCTTCTGCCAATGTTGTGCGCTGCCCTTCATTTTTCTAGTATAGTTCTATTCTGATTATACTCGTCAGAATCCGTTTTTACCTTCCTTACAACCAAAGCACCTTAACTGATAGGCTGTGTGAGCTTGGGTAAATCTTGCCAATCTCTGAGCCTTACACAGTCATCATTACGAGGGGACGAGCTCCCCTGCCCTGCAGGTTTGCTTAAGACGTGTGCTGTATGTGTATCCCTGAGCCCACCCACACTACACGGTCCTGGAGAAACTGTGAGTGCAGTGTTGACAGAAGTGTAGCAGCAGACCCACGTCGCTAAATTGTAGCTTGTTAGCCTACTTATTAAACCAGTCTCCTTTATGTCAAGAGGTTAACATTTTCAGAAACAAAAAGTCAAACAGAAACGATATGTCAAACCCATTTAAGGGCCCACTGAAGTGCTTTGCTTCCCAGGTAGAGTTGTCAGCTATAATACAGGACACTCAGGTACATTGGACTCTCAGATAAACAATCATTTTTAATTTTATTATTATTATTAGTTTCGGCTGCACTGTGCATCTTGCGGGATCTTAGTTCCCCGACAGGGATTAAGCCCGGGCCCAGGCGGTGAAAGTACCGAGTCCGAAACACTGGCGCACCAGAGAATTCTCAAACAACCATTTGTTAAAGCGTAAATATGTCCCATGCGATATTCAGGACATACTATACTAAAAACATATTTGTTGCTTATCTGAGATGCCAATGCACCTGGGTGTCCTGCACTTGTGTTTGCCACCCCACACCTCGGCCTCCTCTGGGAATCCATCTCTTGCATCCCCGTAACCTGTGTTTGCTTTGCTTTGCAGGAGCTCTGCTGACCATCAAATGGCTTTTACGTGATGCATCTCTGAAAGCCTGCTGCATTTGCTCCGAGCTTATTAGAACGAACCATTCTGACAGCGATGAGGAGCACGCAGGCACACACAGCCGTGTTCCAGAATCAATGGTGTCTCAGTAACAAAATTACCAGCGCCCTCACGTACCTCACCACAGGGAATCCAGTAGGAAGCATAAACACCTTTCCGGCTCATTATGGCTCATTTTCACATCCCAAAGAGCCTGTTTCTCGGTGGGTGCTTGTGATCCTCCCTCCTCACTCACAGCCCCGCTCAGCCCAGGCCCATTATGCACTCAGCTCTGTCCACTGCTGCCAGGGAGCAGTCATTTTCCAAAGAGGAAACACATTTGCTCGATAAGCCTCGACATCCTAGTTTCCCCCTCACATATATGTGGATGCTTCTTGGGACTTCTAATGTGTCACCCAGAGAGGGAGACCATTTCCTGAAATGTATTGCCTGGAAAAAACTCTCCCTCCAAAACATGGCACCTCTAGGGTAGAACCTGGTGGCGGCCACGTGGTGACCCGTAGCCATGTGGAGAACAAAGCCCCAGGTGCCTGCGTCAGAAGCTACCCCTGCCTGTGGGCTCTGTCCCGAGGCCACAGAGCTGGTGACTCAAATAGGATTCCTAACTGTGATTTTGGGCCTTTGTGGAGCATATTTCGGGAGGCTTGTCAGCATCTCTGGGGAAGCATCTCATGTGCTTCACTGTTGCTGTGAAGGGGATGCAGCAGCCTTGAAAGGGAATGTCTAACAGGGGCTGTCCCAGAGCGTGATTTAGGTTAATTACTGTAATTGCTCACTGGGCTCTGTGATGTTGGCTTCTTAGAATAAGTCATAAAATATGTAGATGGTCATGCCCAAAAAAGTCCCCACTGTAGCCAATTTTAAAGTTGCCAAAGAATGCTGACTTTCCAATGTGAACCTGGAGATGGTAGTCCATTCAGGCTCCAGTCCTGCTGTTCTTTCATCAACCCACTCAAGAAAATTTTCTTGTGAACTTCCCTGGTGGAGCAGTGATTAAGACTCCGTGCTCCCAATGCAGGGGCCCGGGTGCGATCCCTGGTCGGGGAACTAGATCCTACATGCATGCCGCAACTAAGGAGCCAGCGAGCCACAACTAAGGAGCCCACCTGCCGCAACTAAGACCTAGTGCAACCAAATAAATAAAGTAAAAAGAAAAAAAAAAAAGAAACATTTCTTGTGCACCCACCATGTGCCGAGACCTCTTTCCTGGGTGCTGGGGCCGCTGTGGCAATGAGGAGGGGACAGAGAGGGTCCACGGGGTGCCGCTGATGGTCTGGGGGAGGGATGCACATCAGACGAGGAATTACAGGCTATACTTGATAGAAATGATCATGCTGTGAACAAGACGCACCAGGGACGTGTGCAGAGGGGCTCTGATTGGCAGCTTCAGCGCTTACACAGCTGCCAGGGAAGAGCGCCCACTGTTCCCAGCTCCCGCCCCATCCTGGTCCTCCTGCCCCACCCCATGTTTTTGCCCTCCCAGGAAAGGGTCCACCCGGTTGCTCAGGTCAAAACCCCAGAGTCATTCTTGCGTCCTCTCCTCTCACGATCTTTATTCAACCTCTGCAAATTCTCCTAAATCTCTCTTTAAAACAGACTTACGATGGAATATTACTCAGCCATAAAAAAGAACGAAATAATGCCATTTGCAGCAACATGGATGGATCTAGAGATTATCATACTAAGTGAAGTAAGTCAGAAAGAGAAAGACAAATATCATATGATATCGCTTATATGTGGAATCTAAAAAATGGTACAAATGAACCTATTTACAAAACAGAAATAGAGTCACAGATGTAGAAAATAAACTTATGGTCACCAAAGGGGAAAGGGGGTGGGGAGGGATAAATTGGGAGATTGGGATTGACACATACACACTACTATATATAAAATAGCTAACTAATAAGAACCTACTGTATAGCACAGGGAACTCTACTCACTACTCTGTAATGACCTATATGGGAAAAGAATCTAAAAAAGAGTGGAAATATGTATATGTATAACTGATTCCCTTTGCTGTACACCTGAAACTAACACGTAAATTAACTATACTCCAATTAAAAAGACAAACAAACAAAAAAACAGACTTAGTCTGACCACACTTCTCCGTCTTTAGTTACCGGCCTCGTCCTGGTTGCCGTCAGCTCTCTCCTGCGTCCACAATAACCCGACGCCTCTCCCTGCTTCCTCTTTTCTGTCTGTACTCTTTCTTTAGGATGGCCAGAGTGATCTTTTAACCATATAAACCGAATCATGGCCTCACATGTGGTTTCCCATTACACGCAGGATAAAATCCAGAATGCTCGCCGGGGCGTACAAATCCTACAGACTTCAGCCTCTCCCCTCATACCACCCTCACTGGTACTTGCCCTGTCTCCACAAGCTCCAACCAATTGCACATCTGTCTGTTCTGCAAACAAACCACACCCATCCCTACCTCAGGGCCTTTGCAAAAGCTGTTCCTTCCACCTGGGGTGCTCTTTCCTGGTCTTCAAATTCCTGGCTCCTTTGTCATGTAGGTCTCAGCTTAAATACCACTTCCTCTGAGAGGTGGGCTGCACTCTACATAGCATCACCTGACTGCAGTGGGTTTATTTTATTTACCTCTTTGTTATCTGTCCTTTGCCAGTGCATGTCTTATCCCGAACCCTGCAACGCTGTCTGACACACAGCAGGCACTCCATAAATACCTTTGCACAGGCGATTGGATGAAGGAGCACAGATGCATCTGGCAGCAGTGGTGTCTAAGCCAACTCCTGCAGGTGGTGGGGAGCTGGCCAGGTGAGGAGCTGGGGAGTTCATTCCAGGAGGAAGCAACAGCATTGGCCGAATCACTGATGAGGAAGATGACTTGGGACGTTCAAGAAATGGGAAGATGACTGATAGGGTCGAGGCTCGGGATGTCGAAACGCGTGGTCAGTCATTCCAACGAGGTTTGAGAGGAAAATGGATCACAGCGGGCAGGGCTGGAGGCCACACTCTGAGTTCTAGTCTTTGTCCCAAAGGCAATGGAGAAACATCGAAGGCTTCATGGAAGGGAGTGATACAACCCAACTTGCATTTTACAAAATGTGGTGTCATAACCTATAATGGAAGAGAATGTAAAAAAAAAGAATATACATATTTATATATATATGTATAACTGAATCACTTTACTGTACACCTGAAACTAACACAACATTGTAAATCAACTATATTTCAATAAAAATTAAAAAGGAGGAGAACAAAAGATGGCTCTGTGGGCAGCAAGAGGGAGTGGAGCAAGGGTGGGCCCACAGACCAGTTAGCGGCGTTGCAGTCATTGGGCAAGAAAGGAAGTGATGGACAAAGACGGTGCTGGACTCAAGGTCTGCACTGCAGGAACCACCGGCTGGCCCAGGATGACCTGGGGAGGGTAGAAAGTCAAGGACAACTCCTAGTCTTGGTCATCCACAGCCAGAAGAAGGTGTGTGCTTTTACTAGCAGAGGGGTGAATGTGTGGTGGGCACAGGGGGAGGTCCAGGGCTATGTCTGAGACACATTAACTTGGAGGTGCCCATGAGAAATCATGGTAGAGAGTTTGAGGATTTGGTTGGATAATGTGATAATGTCACAGGGAATCGCAGAGCTGGAAAATCCAGAGTATTCAGACCAACAGCCGTGTTAGAGCTCAAGGTCAAGCTGCTACTGACTGGATGGGCTGAACTGTGTCTCCCCAAATTTATATGTTGAGGTCCCTGACCCCCAGGACCTAAGGATGTGGCTGTATTTGGAAATGGGGTCTTTGATTAAGGTAAAATGCGGTCACGAGGATGGGCCCTAATCCCATAGGACTGGTGTCCTTATAAGAAGAGATCAGGACACAGACACACACAGAAGGACGACCCTGTGAGGACACAGGGAGGAGATGGCTGTCTACGCGCTGAGGAGAGAGGCCTCAGGAGGAGCCAGCCCTGCCCACACCTGGATCTGGGATTCCAGCCTCAGGACTGGAGACAGTGAGTGTCTGCTCTTTGTGCCGCAGTCTGTGGTGTTTTGTTATAGCAGCTGCGCTGACGCATACACTGATCTTGAACTCACCCCCTGTTCCCATGACCTGCTGTTGTTCCCGCCCCCATCTCTGCCACGATGCCGCTGTTCCTCGTGCCCCCTCCCGCTCTGGACCCTCACTCAGGGCAGAGCCTTCACCCCCACCTGCACGCAGGAGGCTTACAGAGCCCCTTCCAGACGAGCCTCTCTTCAGAGGCCACGTCCGACTCCCCCAACCTCCCCGACGTCCCCAAACCAATGCACTCTACCTGAACTCACCATGCCCTTTGCCCCCAACGGCCCCTGATTCTCTCTTTCAAAGACAGTGTCACCGTCCACCTGAGGACCCACCGCAGAACCTGAGTAACTGCTCCACCCTCTCCTCTCCACCCAGCCCATCTGATTGGCTTCCGAGTCCTTTGTCTACGTGCTCCCTCTGCAGAGGGGGGATGGGCATGGTGTCCAGACTCGGGCCCGAGCTCAAACCTGAACCCGAACTGAGTTTGCACCTGAATCCTGTACCTGCACCCTGTACCTGAGCCCCACACCTGAGCCCACACCTGAGCCCACACCTGAGCCCCACACCTGAGCCCACACCTGAGCCCACACCTGAGCCCCACACCTGAGCCCCACACCTGAGCCCACACCTGAGCCCCACACCTGAGCCCCACACCTGAGCCCACACCTGAGCCCCACACCTGAGCCCACACCTGAGCCCACACCTGAGCCCCACACCTGAGCCCCACACCTGAGCCCACACCTGAGCCCACACCTGAGCCCCACACCTGAGCCTCGTACCTCAGCCAGCACCTGCTGCACCCCACCAGGTTGCTCCCTCAGGGGCCTCTGCAGGTTCAGAGCTCGGGGTCTGGGGGCCCCCAAGTTTGAACAGTGCCAGTCGGGGTTGTGTGGCGCTAGGCACATTCCTACACCCCTCAGCCTCCACCTCCACAGACACACTGCTCCTCACAGGACGCGGGGGACCCGGCTCTGTTCCTGCTCAGGGCTGCCTTGGTGATGGCTGCTTCCTCCTCCCTTCTTCCCCTCCTCTTTCCTTCCCCTCCCTCTTTCCCTGTCCTCCCGCCCTTCGCCTTCCCCCTCATCCCCTGCCCCTCCCCCGACCCCCCACCCAAATCTGCAGAGGCTCCAGCTCAGAGAGAGCCCGTTTCCTGGAGGGAGCTGGACCCTGCTCCAGGCCAGGGTGAGGGGGTCCAGCGCCCACCCATCTTTGATGCCAAATCTGCTCCTAGCCCCCCCTCCCTATCTGAGTGCCCCTTCCCCCAAGCGCTCCCCAGGGGTGATGAACCTTTTCTACAGGTTGCATGGGGTCCAGAACCTTTGCTCCCTGGGGAAAAGGTCTGTGCTGTTTCCCAACCCAGGAGCCGGGGCTGAAAAGTCCAATTAACGCGAGAGCAGCCGCGGCATCCTCGGGCTCCCGGCAGCTGCTGCCGCGCAGCTGGACGGCTCCCTCTTCTGTAGCCTCCTAATCGGGGCACCACTAAGGGCACAGGGATGCTGGGGTTTAAAGAGGGAACTAGGTGGCCCTGAGTTGTTGGCTTTGAGAAATTAACTCCAGAAACTGCTGTGAGTCCTCACAGCACGAGTGCACAGATGCCGTCAGCCATGGCCTGGGGAGAGGGAGATGGAGGTGCTGGGGGGCTTCCCAGGCAGCCCTCCTTGGCCTGGGGAGGCACACGAAGAGGCCACCGTGCTCCTGCCTGCCAGCACCAGAAGGGCACACACCGGCTCAGCCCTGACTTGCATGCTGACTGGTGGGGCGGGGACGCCCTGGCCCCTGCTACTCCAGGTGTGGTCTGTGGACACATCAGTGTCATCTGGGTGCTTGCTCTAAGGCCAAGTGCTAGGCCCCAGGCCGGGCACAGGACGCAGTGCCGGACCATGGCAGGATTCGAAAATGGACAGCAGAGGGAATGACGTCATTGTGTTCAGTGGACAGCACATGTTAGGTGGACCAGAACACCCATGGATACAGGAGGGGGTGGAGGGAGAAAAGATTAATAAGTGAGTGAGCATGGTGATGAACAAAATACGGTCCCCACTCTGGGAGGGCTCATGGGTTAATTGGTTTATAACCAAGACTGACACGATTCTCCAGGACCAGCCTCTGCCTCCCTCTTCTGCCTTCAGGCTCATCCCCTACTCCCTCCCCCTCATCCATTAGTTTGCTTCTCAAAGTGTGGTCCATGGTCAGTAGCATCACTCAGGAATTTATTAGGAGAGAAGGTTCCTGGACCCAACCCCAGACCCATGAGTCAGAATCTCTCGGTGTTGGATCCAGGGATCTTGTTTATAAACATGGGCTTAATGAGGGAGGGATCTGTCCTCCCCACATAATGAGACGTGCAAGGCAAACAGTCCAGGATGCTTTCTAGCAAGCTGCTCAGCCAACCGGGTGTGCAGAGCTTACCCTCATTCTGGCCACCGTACGTTTTCAGGATGACTGTCCGCTTCTAGCACGGACATGTGTCCCAGGCAGGAAGAGGGGAAAAGGGGCCAGCTGGGTCTGCCCCTTGTAGCCCTTTTCTCAGAAGCTCCCCCAGCACATCACTTACATCTCGTTGTTCATAACCATCACGTGGTTGTACCTGGCAGGGACAGGATCTGGGAAACACAGCCTTTTAGCTGGACTGGAGGCAAACCCCCTCCCACCCCACTGGGCTTCTGCTATAGGAAGGAGAATAAGAATGGGTCCTGGACACCATCAGAGTCTGCCTGTGCACACCCGTGTGTGTCCTCTCTCCTCGACATGCAGGGCTGCTGTCCTGTCTTCTTTGTGGGGACTGGGAGGCATGGAACAAGGTCTCACAAATGAATTGTGCATAGAAGTAGGTCAAGCATTTGGAGTGTTGGCCTGCGACTCTCTAGGGCTCTTTCCATCTGCACAGCAGCTGGCGGGGTTTGAGAATGTAGCTGCTCCCTGAGCTTGGGGCCCCAAGTGACTACAATGAACAGAGCCTCTCTGCTCTCTGTCCCTGATCCCTGCTGACTTGTGATAGACGTGCTACCTGAGTGAGAAATCATCTGGCATTGTTTAAAACCGCTGGGACTTGGGGGATGTTTGTTACTTCAGTGTAACCTTGGTTACCCTGACTGATACAATTCTTCTCGACAAATATTATAGTCCCATAAGATGACTTAATTTTTTTAAACGAACCGTTTCCTGTAGGTAATCTTGTCCATTATCAGGCTCTTGTCCATCCTTCAAAACTCAAGTTGCTTGTCCCCGGGGAAGCCTGTCCTGACTTTCTCAGAGTGAATGGAACCTGTGTCTTCCCTCTTCTTTGCCTGGCGCCCCTATCAGAGCAATGCCTCCTTGGCCGTCAGCTGTCTACACAGCCTGCTCCTCTCACTGCACTGATTTTCTCAAGGGCTGGAACTAGGTCGTACTCATCTCTGGATCTCAGCTCCAAAATAGTTCCTGGCACAGGGGAGGCCCTTGAGAGAGAGTTGTTGAATTGAACTGAAATGGGACACATATAGACAGACAAGCACATGGGAGACCAGTGGTAGACTTTTCTTGCCCACGTGACTTTGCTCATATGTCTTCCTCTACTTGCAGTGTTTTAGTTCATCTTTTGAGTCCCCATCTATGCCTATTATGCTTATACCCACCTGTAAGGGAGCTGTCGTGTAGGGAAAGTAATCAATCACACAATAACTACGTATTGACAAGCTACTATGGCCACGTACTTTTCTAGATTCTGGGTCTGCCGTGATGAACAAAACAGACAAAAGTGTTCACATTCTAATGGACAAGATGGCAACAAAAAGGTACATGAAGATGTCTAGTAATGTGATATGTGCCAGATGCTCTGAAGAAAAGCTAATCAGGGAAAGGGCCGCCAAGTGATAGGAGATGCTGTTTTCAAAGGAAGGTGCAGAAAAGCCTGGGAGTCAGTGACATTTGAGCTGACACCTGAAGAAAGCGAGAAACTCACCACGCAGATATTGCAGGGAAGGGCGTGCCCAGTGGAAGGAATGGCCAGTGCAAAGGCCTGAGGTGGGAAGGGCAGTGAGTGATGGGGAGACTGAGGCAGGAAGGCTGGAGAGGTGGGTGGGGCCACAGAGACCCCTCTGGCCGAGAGTCAGCGGGTAGGTGGGGTTGGGGGTGATGGACATGGGAGACTAGCGAGAGTCAGTGGTGGCCTGTTTGATGGAACCTGCTAGATGGCCAAACGGCCATGTGGCGGACACTGGATTTGCTGGTCTGGGGCCCATCGTAGAGGGTGGGACTGGAGGGGGATATCTGAGGACCTCTACCATCTCTGGTCGTTAAGCCAGTGGCTGGACGGCATCACCTGGGGAGGCTGGTAGATAGATAAGCACAGAGATCAAGGCAAGGGCCTCAGGTAAAGCTGGGAAGAACAGAAGGGGTCAGCAAAGAAGGTGAAGGAATGGCCAGGAAGGTAGGAGCAAAGAATAAACAAAAGGCAAAATCATGATGCTCATATGAATATAAAATGAACACCTAAGATTTTGTCGGACTCACTAATTAACGAGGAAACCAATCAGATGTTACAACCAGCTCCAAGGAGAATTCAAAGGACATTACAGAGGACTCAAGGAATCCAGAAATAAATTTACATATATTCCTGACAGTTCTGTCCACAGGACAAAAAGCAATTGCATTCCAGCAACCACAATTAATTTGCATTTCCGAGCAAGGGAATCCACAACAGTTTCACGCAACACATAAAATAGCTCCATGAAAGGTAGGGAAAAACCCGACAGGTGCAGTACACAGGACACTCAGGAAAGTTGTGGGGAGTTTTTGTTGTTGTTTTTTGCCCATTTAAAAGTCTTTCCCTATTTTTCCCAACACAGGAGACCATGGCGTCTTAGAAGCCACATGAACAAAGCGTTTCCAGCAGGAGTGATCAGCGTGTCAAGTACTGGAGAGGAGGTGAGATTAGAATCGGCCCCTGGATTTGCCCAAATGCAGAGGTTGGTGACATTGACAAGGGAAGTTTTGGTGCATTGGTGGGAAGAAGGGCAGCTGCAGGGGGGGAGGTGCAGACAGTAGAGTCAGCGAGATTAGACCCCTCTGGGGAGTTGATCACAGAATCTTCTGACCTGGAGCAGAGAAGGGCTGGAAGGAACAGCCCTTCTGGGTGGTTCTTATCACCGCCCCCAAGGCCGCCTCCGGAGTCTTGCTGCTTCCCTTGGAAAACAGATCCAACCAGTCATACACCACCTGTCCCATGAGAAAGAGCCCAGCACCAAAACAAAAGCCCTAATCACCAAAGGAGAACTAATTCCAGACGATGCAGATAGCGTGAATACCAGCCTGGTCCCCAGGCAGGCATCTCGCGGCCGTTGGGGACTGGGGGTCCTCTCTGAAAGGCTGCCACAGCTCTGTAGGCTCCGGGCCAGGGTACCACCTCTCCCATCCCCCTGCCTCCACCTCCCAGGTCCAGGTCCAGGTTCGTGCTCTGCCCCCTCCCGCCCTGCCTGCCTCTCTCTGGAGCTGCAGGGCTTACAGCTATGAAGGGGCTCAGCTGGAGTTGTGCCCTGCCATCTTGGGGCCCCAGAGTCTCTGCTCTTGTAGCTGCAGTGTCATTCTTCTACCATCTCCTGCCAAGAGAGAAACGTGTTAGAAAATACCATCGTGCTTCCCCCCATGTGAGACATGGTGTTTTGGAAATGTGTGATTTCGTCTGTGCATTTACCTCTGAAAATTCGCTATCATATCGAGGATTATCTTAGAGGAAAAAAAAAAAAAGGCCAAGAGAAACTGTGAGAGGAAGAGAGAGTAAAAAGGCAGCTGCTAAGGATGGCATGGCTGGTAGGGCTGCCAGGGGGAGGGGCTTCTCTGGAGGCCTGTGATCTCGGTGCTCGTGCTTTGCAAAGTCCCTTGCTTTCAAGCCTCCTCACAACCAAAACCTCGGTAGCTGTATTTTCTTCTCACTTCGCAGAGGAAACTGGGGCCCTGGGGGTTTGCTAAGATCCCGAGTTGGGAATCGCCTACGTCTGGATGGCTGCAAAACCCCAGCTCTCGTCCCATCACGACCTCCCAAGGGAGCCGTGAGTCTGATGGTGCTGCCTTTGAACCTGGAGTAGGGTTGGATTTTCCGGAGAAGTGGAACGGGAAGCAGCTGGGAAATAACAGTGCTGTTTTGTTTTAAAAGAATGAGCAACATCGGCCAAGGGCTGCGTTCCCCTGTAAATGTCTGCAGTGGGCACTCCACCTCTACACCTGTGTTTGAGCAAAGACAGGGCTCAAGGTTCCCTGTCGAGCCCCCAATCCACCTGGGGCTCGGGGTCCCCCGTCCCTGCCACAATGAGTCCCAGCGGTGCCCAGCCCTCTGGAGACATCAACAGTCTCCCCCAGCCGCGAACAGGGGGACTGTGGGGCTACCCAGGCAAGGCCGCGCGCTCTCGGAAAGATGATCAAATGCATCCCCTCACCTGCTGCGACGGGGCCCAGCAGCCCCTGGTGGCAGCCCCTGACAGCAGGTGTGTTGGGGGGCAAAGGGGCAGGACCCTGGCTTTCCAGCTAAGAAGGCAACACGCAGACAAAAATGTGAGCCCAAATCTCCAGCGGCTCCTGGGTCTCATGGGTGCCTGCCCCAGGGGCATCATGGTTTCCTTCATGGTTTTGGAAAGTTTAAAGGCAAAAGGAGGATTTAAAATGGCATGTTCTGCTGATGATGAGAAGATTGGGGCTTTTCCAGGGATGCCCTTGTGGCATCTTCTCTCCTTTTCATACTCTATTACCCTTCATCACACTCCCCTCGTAGAAGGCAAGGGCTTGTTCTTTTCCTTTCTTCCTTTTTATCTTTTTGTAAATCAAAGTAGGACATACATGCATGCATGTGTGTGTGTGTGTGTACATAAATACATCTAAGAATACGTATATGTCAAGTAGTGCTAAAGGGCCTATAAAGATAAACAACTGTCCCCACTCCCACTCCAACTCCTCAGAGGCATTGACTTTCAACTCTTTTAGGTAAGTCTCTAGGTATTTACATCATCTATACTTTTAAACAAATATCGCTTTCATTGCAATCTCTTGATTCATCAGCTTTAGGCAATATCTACAGAATGGTGAAGTACTTATATCTCTTTAAGTTATCAATTCCTCTCCTAGTCTCTCAAAGCAGTTGCATGCCAAATTTTGCACAAATCACTATTCAGGATTTGCATTAGTGCAACTAGGTAAATATTATTTGCTTTTGAGTCAAGTATGACTAAATTTTCTTTTTTCTTATACAATTTTTGTTTTTCCTGAAGTTAATATTTGCCTTTGTTTCCCTAAGTTGCTTAGTGTTTTTTCTTTTTTTTTTTTTTTATCATATCTACGCATGGCTAAGTCTTCCCACACTCCAGCAGCCTCTCCACACAACTTTTCCCTGGCATCCAGCCCATCAAGTTACCCTTAGCTCCATTTTTCCTACAGCCTTTCTTCTGGTTCCCTCCAGCCATTTGACTTAATCTGGATCTCTGCTCTTTAGGCCTGAGAAGTAGGCCTGTGGGCAGGGATGGAGGTCTGGTGGGGAGAGGGGTCCCCGTTCAGTCTGCAGACCCTAGGGGCACTACTTTCAGTACATCGCCATATTCTCTCACTTTTGCAATATTTTTAATCCATAGGTCAAGCTCATCTCTGACACAAATAAGCATCTCTGAGTAACTCCAGGGAATGGCAAGCTTCCTATGACTGCTGCCTCAACTCACCTTCCCATCTCTCCTCCTCCCCTGCTGTGTCCCCTGCCTGAATGGCCCCTCCATCCCATCCCCGCCACAGAAATCCTAAGCCCCCTCCCTGTGGAGGTCAGCCTCTGCCTCTCTTCTGCTTCAGGACCAGCTTCCTTTTGAGCTACCGCCTCCCACTACTGCACACTGCTTGCTGTACTTGCCTGCAATCTGTCCCCCTCCCGGAATGTGAGCTGCCGAAAACCCAGATAGCATCTACCGCAATTCTTTGCCCAAAGCCCGTATTCGGTAAATATTTCATAAGTACTGATTGATATCCTTCTAGTGTCATGGTGAGGGGTCTTCAGAACCGATCTCCACCCAGACGGAGCTCTTAGAAATCAGAAAAAAAGAAAAAGGATGCCCCTTATTCTCACAGATCTTGGCAAACATCTTTCATTCAGTGTTAACTCTGTGTACATTTCAGCCCGGCCAAAACTAAGTCTCCCAGGAAATGTCTGGAATGAGAAAAAACAATCACTAAAACACCCTGAATTCTAGAGCTTGTAAACCTTCTAATTTTTAAAAAATATATTTATTGCTTGTCTTAAGAAGGACACTCTACTGGGTTTGGGGCAGTATTGACCAAGCACTAGTAGAAACATTCGATTTCAGTTGTTTCTACCAGAATTTTCCCAAACAACCTCCCTTTCCTGCTAACAGTTTTATAAGCTGCCATGTCAAACCAGGGCATAAGGCTCCCTCGGACCGATAAATGCCAGCCTCGCTGTGGAAATGTGAACGTGGCCCTCCTTCATGCCTTTGCCAGGTTATTCTGCCCCAAAGCTGCTGGCAACGTCTGTTCTGTCTTTAAAGACAATTTAGCCAATTTTTTTCTCAAAGATTTCAAAGTACTTTAAAAAAGATTCCATTGTGAAAATGTCACAGGATTGGGATTTATTGTCTTCGCTTATTACCAGCTCTGTAGATGAGAGTTTCAGGCGGTGGAATTAGGGCCTTTCTATTTTTGATGGCCCCATTTCTCAAAATAGGTGGTGTGGGAGCTGACTCGCTGGCCCAGATCGTTCACCTGGACCCTTGGGTCTGAGGTGGCAACTGCCTCGACTTTCAACTCAATGCAACACTTCGCCCAAATCCGTGCAAGGGGCCCAGGACACCTCTAGAATTCACCAGATCCATGGGGCCAGACTCAATGTAGAGGCTCATCCCGGGATCTTAGAAGAAAGACTCTGGTTGGCTTTTTCGAGTCGTCCATTGAATGACACAGAAAATGCAGAATTTTCTGATAAATTTTCAGAAAAATATAAAGTACTTTTTTTTTTTTTTTTTGGCTGCGTTGGGTCTTCGTTGCTGCGCGCGGGCTTTCTCTAGTTGCAGCGAGCGGGGGCTACTCTTCATTGCGGTGCGCGGGCTTCTCATTGCGGTGGCTTCTCTTGTTGCAGAGCACGAGCTCTAGGCACACGGGCTTCAGTAGTTGTGGCACACGGGCTCAGTTGCTCCGCGGCATGTGGGATCTTCCCGGACCAGGGCTCGAACCCGTGTCCCCTGCATTGGCAGGCGGATCCTTAACCACTGCACCACCAGGGAAGCCCTAAAGTACTTTTTTCCTAGCATTGACTGTATAATGAAGAGTCTACCCCACCCGGGAATACTTTGTTTCCTTCACTTTAGGCTCCCCACCATCTTTCAAGATGATGTGGCTGCCTTGGGGATCGGAGAGTGGTCTATTGACAGAAGTAATCAAGGGGCGCTTGGATGGCCACTTGGGGGTGTGATAAAGGGGTCTCCCAAATTTTGGCTGAGTGCTCAGATCGAATGGTCCCTAAATTCCCTTCCGGTCCTGGAGGCCCTGGCTATGCTGGAGGCTGAAGGGGCCAAAGACAAAGCTGACTCCAGTTCAGGGATGCCCAGCCCATGCCCCGACTCCCTGATCCCCGCAGTGGTCTGTTCTGCACTGCCTCCCACTCTGCCCCTAAGTGACCCGGGCCCAAGGATGGGGATTGGGTTCAGTGACATTTATCAGTGAGTGAGCATCTCCCCAGAACCAGGCCCTGTGCAATGGACTTATCATCTAAAGCAGAAATAGGATGGACAGGAGGCCTTGAGGGGGGCCCTGACCAGCCCTGGGCTTGAGAGGGAGAGGGTTGTCGCCCCGGTGCAGGTTTGGAAACACTCCCTGCCCTCTAGGGCTTCTCAGTTTCCGTGGAGAGACAGAAAGTCCTCTGAAATATTAGGCAGAGAGGAGCCAGTATTTTTACAGGATCAACCAAAAGCCAAGGGGAACATTGGCCAGCTCCAACTTCCCTTGCTCCCCGGCAAGGAGGTCTGGGTTTCCTTTATAGAATGCAGCATGTTTGCAATTATTTCATTTACCCGGCAATTTATTTTTGTCTGTGTCCCTCACTTGGAAGCTCCCTGTGAACAAGGACTCGTGTTTTTCCGGTGCCTGAGGAAAGTTCTCCACTTGTATTTATTGAATGGAAGTGTGGATGAATGATTGGAATTTTAAAAAGTAGAGGACTTAAGAGAAAATGAACCTCAACTGCAGGTGCTTTTCTGAAATACCAGCCACTCCACGGCAGCACCACTTCTTGGAAACTTGCTGTGGTTTCTGGAAGGCACATCGCTTACCTCTTTGTCAAGGAGGCTCCGGGAGAGTTTGTGTGGACGGAGCGATGGAGACCAGAGGCTCTGAGTCCCAGCTTTGGCCTGGCGATGAGGGCTGTCTCTCTCCTCTAATTTCCCTTGTCATTTCTCCTTTGACTCATGGGTTATTTAGAAATGTGTTACTTGGGTTTTTCTAGTTGTCTTCCAGTTATTGAGTTCTAATTCCATCAAGACCACGGAAGGTCGTTTGGATGTGCTGGGATAACTGGATATACACTTGGAAGAAATGAAACTCCTCTTTTACCTCATATAATACTAAAATTAATTCAAGGCAGATCATAGATCTAAATATATAATCAAAACCCATTAAATCTTCTAGAAGAAACACAGGAGAATATCTTTGTGGCTTTGAGATAGGCAAAACACTTTTTGGACAGGACATAGAAAGTGGCAACAACAAAAAAGTTAAATTATTAGACTTTACCAAAATCAAAAACGCCATTAAGAAAATGAAAGGAAAGCCACAGACTCAAAAAAAATTTCACAAAATATATGTCTGACAATGGACTTGTATCCAGCCTATATAAAGAACTCAAAAAAAAGACAAACAACCCAAATAAAAATGGGCAAAATACATGAAAAGACACTTCACTGACCATCTGACACTCCACAGATGTTAGTTTCAGTCACCGTCTGAGCATCCTCTGGTTTCTGGTCTTGGCACCTGTTTTTCTTGGTCAACCACTCCCCTCTCCTCCCCTGTCCACGTGGCTGGGCAGACCTCACTTCCTTTCTGGTCCCTGAAAGAGGCCATCAGAGAGCATCACATTCCTCTAACACATAGAGTCTGCTCAGAGACGTGACCCAATCAGAGCCAGGGAGAGGCAATACCAGGACTTAGAACTTTGGGAGAGAGTCTTTCATCCTAATGGACCTGAGCTGGGAAGCCAGAGTCCCAGAGCTGCTGGTGGCCAGCTTGCTATGCCACCGGGAGAGCCAGACTGAGAGTGCATCTGACAAGGAAGAAGCAGAGATGCTGCTTGAGTCCCTGGATCCAGCCTAGCCTGAAGCCCAATATGGTAGATTGCAAAAATGGCCATACATCCTTCCCATCGTTGTAAGATGCCTCTTTGCATTGTGACTTTAGTGTCTCCCCAATCAAGGGGTCAAGTCTCTTCCTCCACCCGTGCGATCCTTGCCGTGACTTGCCTCGGCCAATGCAACAGTAGCAAATGTGACCCAAGCAGAGACTGGGAAAGTGGTTGTGTGTAGGGCTTCTCTCTCTACTGCTGTTGGGCTAGCCTGCCGGAGGGTAAGAGACACACGGCCCAGTTGCCCCCATCATCTCACTGGCCTCCAACACCAACTGACAGCCAGAGCCAACTGGCCACCATGTGACTCAGGACATCCTGGACCACTGGTCCCCAGTCTAATGGCCTCGGCTAAGGGCACACTGTCCAGTGGACTCCAGCCTCATGAGCAATAACACACTGGTGGTTGTTAAGTTTGGGGATGTTTTGTTACACAGCAAGTCTAACTAAACTAATACCCAAGATTGATGTCTGGACCTTTCAGTTACGCAAGACCAAAAAAAAATCCCTTTTTTTACTTTGGCCTGGTTTAGTTGGGTTTATATCTCTTTCAAGGAGCAAACCCAAAGCTCTCTCTACTCTTCCACGTCACCTTGGCAACTGCTCAAAGGTCTCACACAAGCATTTATCTCAAACTTCTTTTGAACATATATATGTGAATCTCTGTATATCTTGAATCTACAGACTTATTTAGAGACTAAACCAAGTCTTATTGAAGGTGTGGGTGCCTGTGGACAAAGTAAGCAGAGACTTTGTCTCTGATGCCAGCTGTAATCATGTCTGCCGGTGTCACCTGCCATCCGCCACCCTCCTGTGGTTTTAGGTCGACTCTCCCTCAAAGTCACCTGCTTCCTGACTCCTTCCAGAAATTTCTCCCCTTGGCTGGTGACATGTGCAGAGTGACCCATTTCCTCTCCAGTTCTGGGACGAGCTGGGCTCACCAATTAATCATGGTGACCTCGCTCAGCGCCTCACCTTCTTCCACCTTGGAACAGAGGAAACGCCAGTCACGATGGACCCGCCAGTCTGGGAGTCTCCCAGGGTCATGACAGGTGGCCTGACTGAATGGGGTCCATATAAAGGAGGATCCGGATCCAGGTGGGCCTTGGACATCTCAGGCCAGTGGTTTCTGCTTCCCTCTCAAAGGCAGATCCTAAGGCTGGGGATGGGAAGACACGGATTCTCTCCTGGAACCCACTGGTCTTTGGGGATCAGAATGAGGGACCGACTCAGGAGAGCCAGACTGTCCCCAGACTAGAGGCAGGGCCTGGAAACCAGCAGTCATTCACAGACTCACCTCCTGGAGGTCTGCTTTTCCCACCTGCTTTACGGGATAATGTCGCTAACTCCCCATGGGGATAAAATGAAATAATGAACGGCAAGCACTGGGCTGAGAACCTCCCCAATAGGGTGCGACCTAAAATCTGGAAATAACACGATTGTTGTTGTGTTGTCATTGTCACCACCACCGTCGGCATCATTATCATCGTCACTGTCACTGTTCTTGTAACTGGTCTTGGGACAATCACTGAATATGGCAACAGAGTAATAATAACCAATATCTCTTAATTTGCCAAACACAGTATAATTTACAGAGCATTTGGTCTCTTTTGTTCCTGACAACATACTGAAGAAGCACAGCAGGTTCTGGGAAGACTGAGGTTCAGAGAGGTTGAGCGGCTGGCCCCAGGTCACACAGCTGATCAGCAGTAGAGCCAGGCAGGACCTGAGGACTCGGTGCCGTCTGGAGGTGACTGTCTCCACCCCTGGCCCTGGTCAGCCTGGACTCTGGGCCGGGCTGCAGTTGCAGAGACTTCGTGGCAGGAGGACTTACTGGTTAGCTCTGCTTATCGTGAGCGCTCAGCCTGAGCTTGACGAAGGGTGTCATTAGTGAGCATAATTACCTCGGTATTAGTTTCCACCACGGGCCTCATCATCACATCCACACAGAGAAGCCTCGCACGAGGGAAACATGATGAAAAGATCCCAAGTCTGCAGAAAAGGCAGGAGGAGGGGCCCTGGGCCTGGCGTGGGAGGGGAAGCCTGCACCGAGGGGGCTGGGGTGGTCTTCACGGTGTATGCCTGCAGGTCTGCCTAACGATATATCTATCTACTTATCTACCTTTCTATCTATCTACTCCAATATCCATCCATCCATCCATCCATCTGTCCATCCATCCAATCTATCTCTCCATAATCTATCTATCTATCATCTATCATCTATCTACCTATCTACCTTTCTATCAATAATCTATCTACTCCAATATCCATCGATCCATCGATCCATCAATCCATCCAATCTCTCCATAATCTATCTCTCTATCTATATCTAACTACCTTTCTTTCTACCTAATCCATCCTATCTATCTATCCATCTACCTCTCTAGCTAGCTATCTAATCCATCTATTCATTCAATCTATCCTTCCATCACGGGTATCTCTACATTAGTTTGGGGAAGAGGGTCACAGAGCAGAAAGTGAGGCCACCCGTTCAGGGGGACAGAGAGCCACGTCCTGACCTCTTGACTCATGGAGGATGGTGACCTGAATGAAGGAGAAATAAACACCTGCACCGCTGTTTCCCAGGGATGCGAGCTCAGGGAGCTTCATGCAGGGTTCCTTTAGGAGAATCCAAGCTCAACCTGGAGCACGGAGGGGTGGAAACCCAATTTGAGGGCAGACTTGGACCACGATCCTCATGGGCACCCCTCGACCACAGACCTGCAGGGTGAGCTTGCAAAGAGACCACCCCTCTGCCTTGATTTCCACACCTGTTCATCCCCAACACCCGTCCCTCTACCACCTGCCTGGAGGGACCACCTGAGCTAACAGCCATGAAGGTGCTTCCTAAGCCGTATGGGGCATATGGAGCCCCTTGGGACCCACGGGCTCAGGGTCAAGGGCTGCGGGGCTGAGATGGTCCTCAGCTGGGCTTTGCTTAAAGCCAGCTCAGTGGCTCAGTGGGAGGGGACAGTGGAGGGGGCGGTGTGTGCACCCCTTTCCATAATGAAAACATTTCTCTTTCTGGACAAAGACCAGTCCGCAGCCTACGGGTCCCCTCAGAGCCCCACGGAAGCCCTCAAGCCATCTGGAAATTCCTCAGCTTTTCCAGGTTGATGTGAGGCCGTTCCCCAAGCAGCAGAGCAGCTGGACGCCAGCCTCGCTCACGGAGTCCCCGCGGGTCCCCCGACCTCGAGTGGCTGTTCAGAAACACCAAGCGCCCTCCAGCTCTGAGCTGCTGGTGCTGCTGGCCCAGGAGGAGGGGCCTGGACGTCTGTCCCCATGTCCTTAGTGCTTGAGTGATGTTGGGGACCCTGGATCCTCGTGGGGTGTCTGGAAAGCACGGGCGCTTTTCCTGGCATGAGTAGGCCCTCGGGAAGTGTCACCTCCTGCGCTAGCTTGGGCCTCAGTGGGCAGGCTCGTCACCTGAGCCCCGGTGGCCGGGGGTCCCGGGATCCTCTGGACCAGCTGCCTGAGCCCGGGGGGCCTCGGTTGGGAGAAAGCCAGCGCTGTCACCAAGTCCCTGGGCCCCTCCTGTGACAACTGTGAGTCACCGCTGGCTGAGTGCCACCGTGGCGCACATTTCATACGTGACCCTCATTCTCAACAGCTCTGCAGGGCCATCCCATTGTCCCTGGGTCACCAGTGAGGATGCAGGTCCAGCAGCTAAGTCCCAGGCTCTGCCATGCCGCTGGGGCGGGCTCTGAGCCAACGTCTCTCTCTGTCCACCCGACCGGCCGCCCGCCCGCCTCTCCTGAGCCTCTGCTTTCTCCTTTGCCCTCAGGATTCTTCTGGCTCAAGCCCTCCGATGCTGGGAGGCCCAGAGCCCTGCGTAGGGGCACTGTCCCAGCCAGGCCACGGGGGGGCTGGGAGAGCCCATCTCAGGACCCGGCTCTGGCCATTGGACCCCAGAGAGGCTCGCCTGGCAGTCAGCCCCAGGAGCCAGCAGGGAAGCTTGGCTCTGATGTCCTGAGCTGAGGCTCAGCTGGAGGCCAGTCAGGCAGTTGCCTCACATCTGGCAGGCCCTGGTCAACCCAGCTGGACGCAGATGGCCAGTCCTTCCTCTGAGCCCTGCTCCCACCCTGTGCCAGACTTCCCGCCTTTTTTCTCCAAAAAAAGCAAGACTGGTAATGTGAGAACGGCCCAAGGAGGAAGGGGCGCCTGGAGACAGACAGCCTCGCAGCATCCTTCCCGCACAAAGGCACCACCGTCCCCGCAGCTCTGTGCATCGCTCACGACATTTTTCCTGCAGGTGGCAGTGCAGTGTCCTGAGGAAAGGCAACTGTCTAACTGGCACAGCGGGCACCTGCCCGGCCCCACCTCCCTCCGGCCCTCTCTTCTAGCCAAAAGATGCTCTGGTCACTGGATTCACTCACTCACTGGCCATCACACGTTAAAGGAGCTGCGTCCACTCTGCTGATTCCTGTGCCCTTGACCCACCCCAGATGAATGGGACTTGGGTCCTTACCAGCTGGGAATCCACGTAGAAGGGGACCAAGGGGGCCACTGCCATGAGGCCAGACCCAGCCGATTGCGCAGGGGGAGCAGAGCACCGTTTGCTTTGAGATGGTGACGGCGATGTTGGTGTTTTAAAGCCTTGGTGACAGCAAGTCCCTCTGTGTTCTGTCTCCTCCACTCCCTGTGCCCCTGCTGGCTGCCCTGGGAGTGTCATTGGTGGTCTCGGCTCCAACACAAAGCAGGAAGGTGTGTCTCCTCACCAGCTCTGGCCCTCTGATCATCACACAACAGGTACAGTCGGTAGAAAAGTTAAGTTTTTCGACTGCCATCACACATGGCCCGCACCGGAGTCTTTGCAGGGGCTGGCCTGTGTGTCTGTGGTCACTCATGGGACCGGGGACCGCTGCCGCCCCACAGGGAAGACAGAGGGATGGCACACATGGGGGTCCCCCAGACCCCATGCCCTGCTGGGCCTCTCACAGGCTGGATCGTGAGTCCCCCGGGGGCTGACATTGTCCCCAACCTGCAGATGGGAGAACTGAGCCCCAGGGGGCTGGGATGCCTGTCACCTGGCTGCCAGCGCGTGAAGCCACAGTTCAAACGCAGGATGGCTGGTTTCAATGTCTTGGCTTCCCCACTGAGGATTTCTTGCCTCCTCGGCCTCCAGCTGAGGCTCTACGTGGAATGTACCTGACGGCTCGGTGAGATCTGCACTCCAGGTGAGGCAGGCTGGGACCTGGGACCTGGGACCCTTTGCTGCAGCGCTGGCACCTGGACAAACATCTCCTTGAGCAACAAAATACACAGAATCTATAAGAGACTAAAAATAACTGCGTGCAAATTATGGACAAGAAGATACAAAAGCCCCAAAACCCAACTGCCACTTCTGAAGAGCCGGGAGCAAAAGCAGGGTCTTGCACATGCCCGCTGCACACACCACCACCAAAGGGGTGGGCAGACCACCTAAGCCACGCCTCCAGCCCGACCCCTGGACACGCCCCTACCCTCACGCCATAGAAGGAACCAGCTCGCCCCCCCTCGGGAAGTGAGCAAGGGAACCTCTTACTTGTTCTCACGCCCCCCAGCTGCAGCAGGGGCCCCAGTACAGCCTTGCCTGAATTTCTTGTCTGGCCTCTGATCTATTTCTATTGATTAAGGAGGCCAAGAACCCAGGTTGGTAACACAGGCACCGGTGTGGTCCAGGCCTCGGCACTTGGACAGCTTGAAACGGTTCCCACGTCGCCTTCCTGGGCAGGGGCGAGACCTCCCGCCCACGGTGCCTGGGCTCCTCGCCCTCCACCCTCGTCAACTGGCCCGCCAAGGCCGGGGCAGCTTTCCTAGGGGCAGTGGTGGGACCTGTCACACGGCCGGGTACCAGCAGGGCCGGGCAAAGCAGGAAGACCCCTTGCTGTGGGGTCCTGATCCCTCCCGAGGGTCCCTGTCTGTCTTGGAGTTTCCTGCCAGAGAATGCATCAGGTCACACGTTCAGTGAAACAAGCAGCGCCTCTCCGTGTTTTAGGGAAAGACTCCAAGCTACAGGAACGTCCTGGGGGCAGCGCCGGCCGAGCCTGCTGCCTGCTGTGCTTCCTGTATTCTCGGGCCCCACCCGGGACAGGCACCCCCGCTGGCTCACAGCGGCCCTTGGCCTCGGCCCCAATCCATCCTCCAAAAGGCCGCTGCTGGGAACGTTGTTCTGAAATGGAAACCTGGCCAGATGCGCTCGCTGTGTGGATCGGGGACCTCACAGGAAACAGAAGGGGCCCGGAAGTGATTCGCGCTCCCAGACCTTGATGAAAGCGTTGGGTGTAGAACTCCGGGCAAGCAAAGGCAACGGGGGCCGAGAGGACCAGAGACTGCGGACGGGGCGCTGTCACCATGCCAGGCAGCGTCGGGTGGGATCTGGTCCTCAGGGGCAGGAGGGGGCTCCATCCAGCTCTGCCCCTGCTTCCCTCACTCCCCACGGGGCCCCAGCTCACAGGCGGCAGCATCTCTCTCCAGCTCTGGCCGAGCACGTGCCTGGTGCTTGATGGGCCTCAAAGAGTTTGCCGAATGAAAGGTGACCACACCCCACCAACGGTGATCAGGACTGGTGCACACCGAGGCCGCAGGCTCCCGACACCCTCCCCGGCCGGTCCTCATCCCCACTGTGCTGGGGCGGCCACCGCCCCCCGTGTGCTGGGGACACCAAGTCCCCACAGGGCCTCCCCAGGGTGACCGGCTCTCGCTGGGGTGGGTGAGACCAGAGAGCCGTCTCCCCACCCCCAGCCCCAGCGCTGACCTCGGGATGTGTGCCAGGGATGCGCTTGTGGAGCCCACTCCCTCCTTGAACGCACAGACACACGGACACACGCACTCACACGAGCCCTCCTGCTCCTGGGTCAGGGCTGGCCTCGCGAGCCCAGGCTGGTAGAAGGTGATCCTGCGCGCCCACCGACCTTCCCCGGCTTCGCCAAGCGCAGCGGGACGGCCAGACCCGTAACCTGGCGTCAGGGCGACCCCCGCCGGTCAGCTCCGAACCACAGGGACCAGGCGCCGGCCGGGTCCCGACTTGGGCAGAGACCCAGGTGCCACTAGTTGCTGGCCCGGCCCCTGCGCAGGAGTCCGGGGCGGGGCGGGCGGAGAATCCGCACTTCCACAAGCCCGGGGGTGCTGCTGGTGCTGCTGGGCCGGGGACCTCGCTGAGCTGGGTGGAAACTCAGCCAGCGACGAACATCCGTGCAGAGGAGGCCGCGGCGAGCCCGCAGGGAGCAAGTCGGCCCCGCGAGTTGACGGACAGGCCCGGGAGAGAGGCGGGGTGCGCGCCCGGCAGGGGCGGCGGGGGACAGCGGTGGAGTGCCCAGCACACGCGGGGGGCTCTTCACAGGGACCCTGGATGGCCAGCCTCCTCGCCTCGTTTTGCCGCTGGGAACTGGTTTACGTCCTGGTCTTGGACCCACGGGGAGGAGGTGGAATCTCAGAACTTAGAACCCTGCATCCCTGCCACCCTCTGCCACAGCAGGCCCCCTGCCCCGTGCCAGGGATGGAGACGTTTCCGTCTTGCAGAAAGCTGTGGAAGGTGTCGGCGAAGGCAACGAGCTGGCGGGCTGCAAGGAATTCTCTTGATAAAATCTGCCTCGATTGTGAATCTGCCTCTCGGGGAGAGGGCCATGCCCTCGTTCTGGGCCCAATCAGCTGCTTCCCAAAGGAAGATTTTGCTGGGCACCAGCTGGCATTCACAGGAGCACTGCACACACGGCCTCTGAGTGGCCTCTGTCTTTGGAAAAATATTCAAATCCTCTGCCTGTTTTTTAAATAAGATTGTATTTTGCTGTTGAGTCATGTTTATATTTTTTGGATATTAAGCCGTTATCAGATACACTGTTTGCAGATACTTTCTCCCATTTGGTAGGTTGCCTTTTCATTCCATTGATGGTTGCCTTTGCTGTGCAGAAGCTTTTTAGTTTGACACAGTCTCACTTGTTTATTTTTGCTTTTGGTGCCCTTGCTTCTGGTGTCAAATCCAAAAAAACTCGTCTCTAAGTCTGAAGTCAAATAAAACCGCAAGATACTTAAAGTTAAAAGAAAAAGGGGGTGGGGAGAGGGAAATGCCGGGCCGGTCAGAGGAATCACAGGACTCCAGAAATATGACTTCAAGGATTTACTGCTGTCCTCACTTTCCCCAACAAGGTGGGTCTGAGCAGGCTGTTCCTGGATGCCGGGCCAGTTCTGAGACAAGGAGAGAAGTGAGGAGAAATACGGTGACCCCGATATTCCAGGCCATCCACTTGTTCCCCTAAACTCTCAACCGAAACACCCCTGTGATCCCGAATGGCCCGTCCCAACCCCCCTCCAACACCGGCACTAATACAAACAGCTCTGCCTGCTTTGGGGTTGAAAACCATCCCATCAGCATAAGTTTGACGTCAGTTGCAGTGTGCCAGTCAGGCCACTCAGACACGCTGCCTTTGCTGCCCTCAGACGGGAGGGCGCTTGATGGGTGGGCCGGCAGGGGCTGGGGGGTCGGGACTCACGGGATGATGGGGTGCAGCTTTCCGGAACGTCCATTCCCCCCGCCTCCACCCTTCTTTTGAGGAGGAGCTAGGGAATTTAGTTGGTAAACAATTTCAAACATTTTACTGTAAAGCAAACACCCACGTGATGAAGAGAAGCGCTCATTTGTACACATTTTGAAGAGAAGACAGTTTGGCGGTTGGCTGCTGATTGGCTGATAGTCAGCTGGCGTTAACGGGGTCACTGGGCCTTGTGTCTCCCAGCATCCCAGGTGGGTCCGCCACTTACAAGGCGGCGGGAGCAGCGTTTCCAAGGGCGAGCCCAAGGCACGCGTGCTTTTCAAGCCCCTGCTTGCGTCATCTTTGCCGTTGCCCGCCATTGCCTCATTGGCCCAACATGACCAACCTATTAAGGGACAGAGACAGACTCCGCCCCCTGATGGGAGGGGGAGAATTTGTGGCCAGTTTTGCAGTCGGCCACGATAGGCGCTCACAAACGTGGGTGTCTGTTGCCCTCTTCCTCTGCGATCTCTCGTCCTCTGGTGTGTGTGTCTTGTGGCCATAATGGCCCCACATTGCAAGGGTTTGTTTTTTGGGGTTTCTCTTCCTTATACAGTGGCGGAGGTCCCCCATGAATTATGGCAAATGTCTCTATTTCCCCAGCTCCTAGCAAAGGGTCTGGTGAAGTCTTAGTGAATGTTTATTAAACAAGTCATTGAATTTGTTGAATTGAAAGTGAAAATGGCTGCGGGTGAGCAATGTATTAATTAGACCCAGGATCTGAAACTCCAGGTGGGCAGCATACAAATTAGTAGCGCTTTTTAGAAGCATTCCCTTAAACCAAAAGTTCAAAGAGATCTGATTCCCTGCCCATGTTCTGGGACACCTGTTGTGACCCAGCAGAATGTCCTGTGGATCACAAATGGGGGATGTTCCCAGCCTCCCTTGGGTCATAGCCCCATTGAGAAGCTGAGGAAAATGATGGACCTTCTCCCCAGAAAATGCACACCCGTGTTGTATGTATGGGGACTCTTGCAAAGAACAGGATCCCCTCCAGCTAGTTTAAGTAGAAAGGAATTCATCAGGGGATGGTACAGGGCAGCAGAATCATAAGTTTCCACACACCTGTGCTCTCACCTGCAGGAACATCAAGCAGTGGTGGTGGAGCCTTTCCCTTACATGCAGTTTGTTGGATGGAAGTTTATCCATGGGTAACGCCCAAATCACAGCTGGACCACTCACTGCAAGGGATTGTGGGAAATGCAGACCAGGAAGACACTAGGGAAGGTTAGAATGGAGGGTGGTCCTGATGTCCTTTCTTGCTCCCCGCCCCCCGCATACCTCCCTCTCTCTCTCTCTCTCTCTCTCTCTCTCTCTCACTATATCCCAGACAATATCAGCTCCCTACCATCTACTGTAGCAGATGAACCCCAAGTGAACAACTTTAAGATGCAATAGTTCCAATAGTTCTTACAGGTTCAGAATCAGAACGAAATCTTTCCTTAGGGCAAAGCAGGCCGCAGAGTAAGAGTATGATCATTGGGTCCGAATTTCTGAATTTGGTCGTGCTTTAAAGAGAGTGGAGTCAGGGTTATCATTTTGTGTTTGTTTTTGGAGAAACGGGTTGTTCATGCATCTTTCCATAGAGTGCCCCCTCCTAGACGCCCAGCCTCCTACTCACAGCTTTCCTGAAGAAGGTGGCATACAATGTCAATGGGGGCAAATGTGAGCTTTTCTCTAAGTTTACCCAGGAGGAGGGAGACGGGAGGGGGGAGAGAGGACAGTGTGTCAGTGATAACAATTTGGACGCAGAGAGAGGGCTTTGGCAAAGGGGCTCTTGCTAAGGCTTGCAGCTGGCCGGGGACAAGGATTCTCTGCTGGGGTCCCAACAGGGATGGGACAAGCTACTGAGGGGGCCTCTGATCTGGGCAAGTTTGGGGCAGGACCATGCTTTAGACTGCAGTTTTAGAACTTTTTACTCTGTCTTTGAGCACCTTAAAAGTACTCTGAGTCAATTTTTTAAGTTCAGCTGTTAAATAAATATAACAAGTCTTCTTTTTTCATAGCATAATGATGATTCACAAACACACTTTAAAAAATCTCCAAATCTTTACAAAATATTTCCTACTTTGTGGTGGAGACGAACAGGAGCTGTTTGCCTCTTGGAGTATAACCTATAACAGCCAACTTAGAGATTGACAAGAAATATTCATGCCAGTGATTCCCAAAGTATGCTCTCCAGGCCAGCAGCACCAGCCATCGCCTTGGGAACTTTAGTTAGAAGTGGAATTCTTGCAGTTTCAGAAATGCTGGGTGGCGGAGGGGGAGTAATCTGTGTTTTAAGAAGCTCTCCGGGTGATTCTTTTTTTATGTATTGAAGTATAGTTGGTTTATAATATTACATTAGTTTCAGGTGTACAACATAGTGATTCAATATTTTTATAGATTATACTCCATTTAAATGTATTACAAAATAATGGCTATGTTTCCCTGTGCTGTACAGAATATCCTTGTTGCTTATCTATTCTATACATAGTTTGTATCTCTTAATACCGTACCCCTATCTTGCCCCTCCCCCCTTCCCTCTCCCCACTGGTCACCACTAGTTTTTTCTCTATATCTGTGAGTCTGTTTCTGTTTTGTTATGTACATTCATTTGTTTTATTTTTTAGATTCCACATATATGTGATAACATACAGTATTTGTCTTTTCCTGTCTGGCTTATTTCACTGAGCATAATACTCTCTAGGTCCATCCACATTGTCGCAAATGGCAGAATTTCATTCTTTCTTATGGCTGAGTAATATTCCATTATGTATATATACCATATCTTCTTTATTCATTCATCTGTTGATGGTTACTTAGGTTGCTTCCATATCTTGGCAATTGTAAATAATTCTGCTCTGAATATTGGGGTGCATGTATCTCTTCAAATTAGTGTTTTCATTTTCTTCGGATAAATACCCAGGAGCGGAATTGCTGGATCTTTGCACCAATTTACGTTCCCACCAGCAGCGTACTAGAGTTCCCTTTCCTCCACATCCTCACCAACATTTGTTATTTGTGGTCTTTTTGATATAAAAAAATAAACTCAAAATGGATTAAAGACCTAAATGCAAGATCTGAAACCATAAAGCTCCTAGAAGAGAACATATGCAGAACACTCTTTGACATAAATCGCAGCAATATTTTTTTGGATCCACCTCCTAAAGCAAAAGAAATAAAAGCAAAAATAAACAAATGGGACCTAATTAAGGTTAAAAGCTTTTGCACAGCAAAAGCTTTGAAGCTTTCAACAAATGAAAAGGCTGCCTACTGAATGGGAGAAAATGTTTGCAAATGATATGACCGATAAGGGGTTAATATCCAAAATATACAAACAGCTCATACAACTCAATACCAAAAAAAAAAAAACGATTTAAAAACAGGCAGAAGACCTGAATAGACATTTCCCCAAAGAAGACATACAGATGGCCAACAGGCACATGAAAAGATGCTCAACATCACTAATCATCAGAGAGATGCAAATCAAAACCACAATGAGATACCACCGCACACCTGCCAGAACGGCCATCATCAGAAAGACCTCCAGATGATTCTGATATACTTTCAGTTTGAGAATCACTGGTTTATGCCCATCTCTTGTGCTTGCAGAGAGCTTTACCGTCTGTACATGCCATTTCATATTCATTCTTATAACAGCTCTGTTCATAGAGACAGAATAAGGTAGACGTATAGACAGAGACAGAGACAGAGCAGACGGTCAGAAAAGATGACGTCGAGGAGAGGGAGGCTCAGAGGGGTCATGTGACCTGCCTGAGGTCACAGGTCACACAGCTGAGCCAGGACTGCCAAGTTTCTCTTTCCCCATCATTCCATCCTCCTTCAGGAAGGAGGAGGTTATGTGAAAGGAGGAGAAGCCAATGGTCTCTCCTCTGCAGTGTGTAGACTTTTTCCTTAAAGTTCAGGCTTCCATCCCACCTAGAGTGCAGCAAAATGGCACCACGACCCCGAGGTTGCAAGGTCACCCTGACCGTGATGACCCGCTGCACCCCGTGCCCACGTCCTTCTCCGAGTAGACCAGCACTCCGCTCCCCTCTTGTTCCCATCCCCCGACTGCTGAGCCTGATGGCCAGTCCAACCCAGGGGCAGGCAGACAGCAAACTCGAAGCCTTCAATAATACTTGCCAACTCAGTTCAACTACTACTTGGCTTAGTTTTTATTTTTTAATTATCCATTTTCCTCTTAAGTTATGCCCTTTTCTCAAGGGACACACAGTCACAGATTCCAGCATCTTCTATAAATCAGTGAACTTTGGTGCTGGAAAGGCTTACATGACACTGACTTTGGCCAGAGTTGGAAGATGTCTTGAAGATCATCTGGGTCTGACTCTTTACAGAGATACAGAAACGGGGAGTTGCTTTGTTCACTAAAATGTTGGTATTTAAGAATAACAGTATGTTCAACCAGTCTTCTTATCGAGAATTTTTTTAGTTTAACACAGTGTCATGATTTGCTTTAAAAATTACCAAGTTTTAGCAATGACTTGAACAGAAATAAAACATAATAATGAAATCACAGTATTGTCCGTATTTCAAAGTAGCAGAAAGGTTCCTCTGGGAACGTTTAATGACCAGGTTCCAAAGTTAAGCTCCTTTTCTTCTGAAATCGGAACAAACTTGAGTATTATATAATTCCTAAGCATGGTACCAGCTCCATGAAACCTTCCCCAATAACTTCTTTGAACTCCAGAACTTTTTCTGGACCTCTCGTTAAAACCACAGCATCTGGCTTACAGTAACTCTTGGTGAATATTTAATAATGATGATAATGAAACAAGACTTAACATTTATTGAGAGCTTATTACCCACAAGGCACTTTTCTAAGCCCCTTGTATGGGTCAACTCTTTGAATCTACCACAATTTTATTTTCTCCACTTTACAGATGAAGAAACTGTGCTAGATAGAAAGTTAGGTAACTTGCGTAAGGTCATACAGCTTGTTTGAACCATACTTCAAATACAGGTGTTTTACTGCAAACTTGTACATTTATGAGGTTTGATCTCAGTACTTAATGAATGAGTGAGGAATGGATGGATGGGTGGGTGGGTGGATCATTGAAGGAGTGGATGGTTGGATGGAGGGATGGAGGGATGGATGGATGGATGGATAAATGGAGGAAGGGAAGGAGGGAGAGATGGATGAATGGAGATGGATGGATAGATGGAAGGATGAAAATAGAGAATAAATAATATGGCGTCTATATTTCTGAGCATCCAGCACTAAGTGCATGGATACAGGCTGGGCACCCAGAGTGGCAGCGTCATCCTGCGTGAGCTGAAGAAGGTGCTGCAGTTGAAATTACAACTGGTTAGGAAGCCCTGGGAGTGACAGGATGGCCCCAGTTGAACCTTCCTACCATCCTCCCTCACTGCTGTTGCCCAGACTGGAGCATAAGGAGTTCCCTAATCTGAGCGCTGAAGTCAAGCTGACATCCTGGGGTGTGATTGTCCATGGGGTCTGAGCTGCCCATGGCACGTGATACCTTGGGCTGGGATTGGAAATCCAGCCGAGGGTGGAGACCAACTCTCCAGGAGCAGGAAAGTCATCTGGGGGCTGAGTTTACAGTTATTTACCCTTATCTCTCAATTGGCTTTTTTTTTTTAAGATTTTTTTTTTTGACGTGGACCATTTTTAAAGTCTTTATTGAATTTATTACAGTATTGCTTCTGTTTTGGTTTTTTGGCCACGAGGTATGCGGGATCTTAGCTCCCTGACGAGGGATCGAACCTGCACCCACTGTATTGGAAGGCGAAGTCTTAACCCCTGGACCGCCAGGGAAGTCCCTCTCAATTGGCTTTTAACAAAGCAATTTTCAGCATCCAATTAAGTCATAATGGGCTATTAGGATCACTAATTGTTGTGTATTTAATAAGAGAAACTCACTCTCGAGTAGTTAATGTAAATCACTTGGTGAATGCTGATAATTACACTACACAGGCAAGCTGGATTTCTAGGTACATGTATATGAAACCCATTACTGAGGACTCTGTATTCATTGGGCTATAAATACAGATTGTTTTCCCAGTAATTACTTCTGACTGTGCTGTCGGACCCCATCTTACCCCTGCTCTTTCCTCTTCATCAGCAGGTTACCTGAGTGCTAGATCACCCTGATTCTGACACCCTTTGGATACTTCTGGTTACTACAGAAAGGCAGACCCACGCTGGTCAACTGCCTGGCATTGAGCCTCAGCTGTGTGACCTTGGGTGCTTCCCTTCGTGTTCTCTAAAATAGGGATAATCATAGCACCTAAGCTCCTTCTTCCATGATTACAGCACAGACTGGGGGAGGCAACACATGGAAGGTCCTTAGGTCAGGACTGGCATCAAGGAAGTTATGCTTTTATTAGGGCTAAGGCAGTCTCATTATTTGTTCTACAACTTGGTCCTGTTTGTTTTTAAATGTTAATGTCATATGTGACTGAAGGGCTTTCTCCCCCACTGCCCTAGCCCTGACTTCTGCTCTGGCCAAGTGAGGAATGGATGATGGATGGATATGTGGATGGATGGATGGATGGATGGATATGTGCATGGATGGATGGATGGATGGATATGTGCATGGATGGATGGATATGTGCATGGATGGATGGATGGATGGATATGTGGATGGATGGATGGATATGTGGATGGATGGATGGATGGATGGATGGATGGATGGATGGATGGATTGGTGGATGGATGGATGGATGGGTAGGTGGATGAATAGGTGGGTGGAGGGAGGGGTGGGTGGAGGGATGGACAGATGGATGTAATATTTGATTCAAAGTCTTTCTCCCTCTATGTCCCCCTCCGGCTGCCTCAGCCCCGACTTCTGCCAGGGGAGCAGCTGAGTGATGAGAGTTAAAGAGTCTGTTTCTCTTGTGCCCCGACCCTCTTTGCTGCGCTGGGTGCTCAGTGTGGGTGGGGAGGAGGGAGGCAGAAGACATGGCTCCTCACCTGACTGTCCAGGGTGAGGGAGCCGTCTTTTCCCTGGTCTGGGTGGCTGCTGTGGCTGGCCTGGCTGTGGGCAAGTGTGAATTCCATGGATTCTTCCCCCACCCCTACCCCCACCTCTAGGCTCCCATCCAGGCATCTCCCCTGGGAAAGGAGGCCCTAGTGAGACTCCACATTCCATCACCCCTCATTACCAGGCTGTGAGTGCCACCCCTGCCCCTGCTTCAGGGTCCCCAGGAAGCCTCAGCAGCCATCTCATCCATCCTCTGAGCCCCCTCGGGCCCCCGGGTTCAGGCATGCTGCCCCATCTGTCCACTTGGGGTACCGAGGCAGGCTGTACCCGACAGCCCCAAGCACAACAGCGGGCGGGGGCAGAGCAATACCCAAGTGGAGAATGAACTGCCCCTCTGCCCTTTCGGGGCACGTGGGAGTTTGGGGTGCCAGGGTCCCTGGCCTCAGGGAGGGGAGGTGCCCCCTGTCCATGGTGCTGAGAGGGGACATGGCTTCTCCTGATGCACACGGCGCTCCTGGATGGACCACCCCACCTGCTTCCCAGCTGCCCATGCTTGACGGTGGGCGGGGGGTGGTGGAGGGTGGTATCAGTCTGTCCCGGAGCACCCCCTCCCTGTGGTGGCCCAGCAGCCTGGGGTCCCCTGAGCTCGGAGAACACAGCTCTTTCCTTCTCAGTCACCCCCAGTTCAGGCCCGAGGCCCCTAACGCCATCCTGTTACATTCAGAGGAGCCATTGTCTGGACACTCCTCTGGGGTAGAATCTCCCACTGCCCTGCTGGACCGCCTAGAAGGTTCCAGGAGTGCCGTCTGGAGTTATGCTGGGAAGAGCTCTTCAGAGCCCCGGAGCGGGAAGGACCCAACAGCCTCTCTGGGCAGGTGGAGCTGGGGATTCCCAGTGGGGGGCTTCCGGAGCTTCCCCGGGCTGTTCAGAGCTCTGTCCACACCTCCCTTTAATCCTGTGTGTACTTTCTGTCCTGGCGTGGCCACTCAGAGAGCAGCCTCCGTGCAGGCTTGGTGAGGGGCTTTGAGGTTGTAACAGGAAGGGAAGAATGGCTGGGGACCTTGACCACACTAAGGCTCCTGACCGGCGAAGGGCAGAGTCAGAGATGGACGGTGGTGTCGGGGGTTGGGACGGGGTGGCCTGCACTGGACAGAGACAAGCCCGTGTCCGCAGCCCCGGGCGTCGGCCCCTCCTGCCACCTGGCTGGGTGGACACCTGCCCCGGGGAAGGCTGACCACTGGCTGACGAGGCACCTGACAGATGTCCCCTTTGTGAACAACAAGCCTTAGTCGGGGGAGACCAAAGAGAAGGTTCAGGAGACCCTCTGCCATCCCGGCTCCTGAATGTGTGTGGGCCTCGCCCTTCTTGATGCCCGGTGATCCTGCTTCTCCTGGAATTCCAGAAGGATCTATTTCTATTTTAAATTCGCCTTGGCTCCCACTCCACTTTTTCACCCCTCCAGTGAGACACGCCTTCTGTATGCATCTGCAGCGTGGATTTCTCTTCTGCCACGTGGAACACAAGGTGGGAATCCTCTCTGAGCCTCTCACCAGCATCCCTTCCACTGGAAGCCTCTCTTAGATATTTGGAGAGTTTGGGGAGCAGGGTCAATGCTTTTCGTCTCTATCCTGAGCGTTCAGCACGGCACCCACTACAAGCTGCTTGCTGGATGATGGGGTGAACACAGGCAAGAAAGAGACCCAGGGAAGGGAGGCCGCTCCTTTAGTCACAGCCTGCGGCTTGTTCTGGTGGCTGAGATGTGGGGACTGGATAGAGAGCCACTGGAGGCCTTCTGCTGCCGGGTGGCTTCATCGCCGGAGAGCCAGCCTGGGTTCACGGTGCTGGCGGTGATGATGTCAAGACAGCAAGGGCTACCAGCTCCAGGCAGATGCACGGGGCTCTTCCTTAGGAAAATAAAGCCTTACAAAACCTGCCAGCTGCATGGCAGGGGACCTTCTGACTTCAGCCCTCTCCGCCCCAACCCCTGGTAGAAAGGGGCTTTTTGGTGACTGAGAAAATGAGGGAGTGAGTGGCTAATACATCCCCAGGAGGAGACCTGTTCTTAAGCCAGGTATTTGGAAAAGATTATCCAAGTCTAAATCCGAATGCAAAATTCTGTCCCAAATACACTGACAAGAAAAAGGTTTTTATTTATTTTTATATATTTATCCAGAAGCCCTGAGATTGGGTCCCAGACCTCTTCTGCTTTAAAGAATCATCTTTAAGTACAAACTAGATTAAAGAAAAGTGGACTTTACTGGCTTCGCAAACAATGAGTCCATGATCGAATTCAGGCTTGGTTGGTTAAAGCCGTGCTGTGAGGAATCAGAATCTCTTTCTCCTTTTCCCTTTCTCTTTCTCTGTCTCTCTCCCTCCCTCTCTTTCTCCCCTCCCCACTCCTGGGTTCTCCTGCAATGGCTTAGTTCTCATGCAAGCTCCCCACTGTGGAAGCTTGATAGTTGCCAGCAGCTCCAGGCTTCTGTCTAAGAGGGAACTCCCTCACAGGAGCTGCTACCCAACAGCCAGCATCCTGGAGTTGAGCCTCACTGGCCTGGCTTGGGTGACATTCCACTGGGACTGGTCAGCCAGGCTTTGGGCACATGCCCGCACCTGCATGACAAGGTGGGTATAAACCTCATCCAAACCAACACCAAAGGAAGATCCAGAAGGGAGAAAGAGCGCTGGACCATAAAGGTATCACTCCTGTCCTGACACGCTGTGCCCCGGATCCTGGAGCCCTCGACCTGCCAGGACCACGTCCTAGGGCGCTGGGAAGTGGCTCTCTGAGGGGCACCTGAGACTCAGGTGCAGCTGGGCCCGCGGCCTGGGTGTGCTGCTGGCTGCTGTGAAAGGGGGCTGCTCTGGACACCCCAAGGGCTTGTAGGGGCAGTTCTTGGTATTTTGTGTATATTCTTTTCCAAATGAACCTTGAATCATGTCAAAGTCCACTCAGATCTCACTGGGATTTGGTTAGGGTTGCACTGAATTTCTAGGTAACGGGGGAGAACTGACATTTTATTTATTGTTTCTCATCCTTGAGCATGTTATTTTCTCCCTTTATCTGAGTCTTCCTTAGCAAGTCAGTAGAGGTTTATGGTTTTCTTAATGTAAGTCTTGTACATTTCTTGTTAGTTTACTTTTCTTCTCTAGGTATTTTATAGCATTTGTTGCCTTTTCCCAATTTTATTTTCTAATTGGTTATTGTAGATTGCATCATGTATAGGTATTTTGGCTCCCAAGTGATAAAGAAAAACTCAGTTAAAACATTTATAACAAAAAAGGAGTGTGTGATTTATTATCTTATTAAACTGAAAAATCGAGGTCTGGCTAGCTTCAGGTCTCAAAGGATGAAACCCCAGTTTATTCCTTCTCCCCCAACTTGCACGCCCCACGTATACATCAGTTAAAACACCAGCGGCTTTAACAGATAACACTCAGTGTCGGCAGCTTAACCCAACACAAGTCTGTTTATTGAGCATCTAACAGTCTCAGTGCCTCTTCTCTGAGAAGGGATTCCGGGACCCAGGCTCCATCTTCAACCCAGAGCTCCCAAGGTCAGCTGAAGGTCCACTTCAATCTAGGCAGCAGGAAGGGAGGGGGGCGTGTGGGTGGTGCTTATGGGTCTACCTGGAAGCGGTGAGCATCAAAGATGAGTGAATAAACAAAAGGTGGTCCAGCCATACAATGCGATATCATTCAGCAATAAAAAGGCATGAATTACTGACACACGCTCCAACACGAACGTACCCTGAAAACATAGCATGTGAAAGAAGCCACATACAAAAGACCATGTATTGTGTGTTTCCATTTTTATGAAATGTCCTGACTAAGGAAATCCACAGGGACAGAAAGTAGATGAGTGGCTGCCAGGGGCTGGGGGAGGGGAGGAAGGGGAAGGACTGCTAAGGGATACAGGGTTTCCTTTAGGGTTGAAAATGCTCTAAACTTAGATTGCAGTGATGGTTGCACGATTCTGTAAATTTACTAAAAACATTGAATTACCTACTGTAAGTGGATGAATTTTTATGCTATGTGGATTATATCTCAAAGATTTTTTCAAAGTGTGAGCAAAACGTAGACATTCTCAGATAGGCAAGAGTTTATCACCAGCATACCCTCACTAAAAGGACTTCTAAAGGAACAAACAAAGTCAAATTAAAACCCAAGACAGAAATAAAATATAGGAGGAGAGACTGGAACACAGGTGTTCTACAATCTCTCCATAGGTAGCGGTAGTAATTAATTCATCTCCAACTTTAAGTTTAGCAAGCCTGTAAAGATTTTATGGTAACCACAAAAGAAAAGAAATAACATACATACTCCCAAATCAGTTGGGGAATGAAGAAAATTAAGTCAGTTCAGTAGAAGGCATGTAAAAAGAAAAGAAAAGCATTCCAAAAAAGCAGTATAAAAATAAATAAATATATCCAGCATCATAAGTAACGTAAATGGATTGATTTACATTGTCAATGGCAGCTGTGGCTCTATAAAGGCAAAGTTGAGTAGTTGCGACAGACACTGTGTAGTGAAAATATTTACTATCTGGCCCTTTGCAGAAAGTCTCCTAGAATAGTTTGACTCTTTAAACTATGTGCATATGTAACTTTATACAAATAGAAAGTAAATCTCCTGAGCTGTAGATTTCCATTTTTACTTAAAAAAATTCAACACAGATTTTTAAGATAGAGCATCTTAAAATCGCCTATGTATAATTCATTGCTTTTAACCATCACATAGAATTAGAGGATTTGTACGGACCAAGCGTTATGTATTGATTCCCCTGGTCTGTCCCCATGTCCACCTACAGTGCTCAAGGCTCCGTTGTCACGTGCAACACTGCAGGACTCTCTCAGGAATGTCCCCTCACAGGTGGGGTGGGGGTGAAGGTTACACGAAGATTATGGTTGTGCCTGGGCTCCAGGGCCCCCCTCGCCACGAGCTTCCTATGCACGTGGGGTAACTACATAGTACCTGGCTACTTAGCAGGTGTCAGGCAGTATCTCACTCCCATCTTTGTTTTTCTTAGCTTGTAGAATTTCTAATTCTACCAAATCCAAAGAAATCCATCAGTGAGTTGGAGCATTGATTCATAATTTTATCATCTACTTGGATTGTTCTCTGCTGGGCATCGCCAATCACTGTAGTTTGCCCACTTTCTATAAGTTTTCTTTATTTTTTGTTCATTTCTTTCATTCATTCATTCACTCACTCATTTGTTCAACAGATACGTGTTGAACAACCGTGGTGGACCAACGTGCCGGGATTCAGCTGTGAGCAAACACACACAGTCCCTGCTTTCGAGGGCCTGGCATCCCAGCTGGAGGGCAGACGATTCACAGAAGCAAAGGAAAACTCTGCAGAGAGATCAGAGCCGTGAGAAGCACACAGAGCAGGACACAGACAGCGTGGTGTGGGCAGGACTGTAGGTCCGGGAAGTCTCTCTGCGAAAGAGAGTTTCCCCAAAGACCTGAACACAGTGAGGGAGTGAGTCATGCAAGGAGCTCTCTGGGGCCACTGTGTCCGGGCAGCAGAGGCCCTGTGGTGGGAGTGGGTCTGAGCAGAGCAGCCCACAGGCAGGTGTGACCAGAGTGGGTGAGTGATGGGAAGCATGGGGGGGGATGACATCACAGAGTTGGCAGCAGGGCGGGTCACACAGGCAGAGACTCAGGTAAAGCCTGTACATTTCCATCTGGGATGAGAGCCCATTGGGAGTTTTCAAAATTTTTACTATGGTAAAATATACATAACGTAAAATTGATCATTTTAACCATTTTTAAGTGGATAGCTCAGTGGCATTAGGTACATTCACAGTGTTGTACAACCATCACCACCGTCCATCTCCAGAGCTTTTTTTCTCATCTTGCAAAACTGAAATTCAGTTCCGCATTAAACAAATCTCCCCACCCGCTCCCCCAGCCCCTGGCCCCCACCATCCTACTGTCTGTCTCTATGAATATGACTCCTCTAGGGACCTCCTACGAGTGGGATCAGACAGCATTTGTCCTTTTTGTGACTGTTTTTTTCACTCAGCGTCATGTCCTCAAGGTTTATCCATGTTGCAGCATTTGTCAGGATTTCCTTCCTTTTTATGGCTGAATAATATCCATTTACGGATGGACCCCATTTTGTGTAACTACGCATTTATCAATGCACACGGGGAGTGTTTCCACCTTTTGGCTGTTGGGAATAATGTTGCTACGAATATTGCTGTACACATATGGTTTAGGTCCCTACTCCCAATTCTTTGGGGTATATATTCTGAAGTGGAATTGCTGGATCACACGGTAATTCTAGGTTAAGATTTTGGAGGAACCTCTAAACTGTTTTCCCTAGTAGCTGTACCATTGTACGTTCCCACCAGCAATGCACAAGGTTCCAATTTTCCACATCCTCGACAACATTTGTTGTCTGTTTTCTTGATCATAACCACCCAGCTGGGTGTGAGGTGGTGGCTCATTGGGCTTGCACGGAGGGTTCTATGCAGAGGGATGCTGTGACCTCATCTGTGTTTCAAAGATCACTCTGGCTGTTGGGCAGAAGCAGGAACTTCAGGCAGGAGGCTGCTGGGAATTGCAGGAGAGAGGGGACAGTGACGAAGCCTCAGGGACAGCAGCACAGTGAGAAATGAGTGGATTCTGTATAGAGTTTGGAGGTAGAATCATTAAGATTTCCCTTATTTTATGTGGGTCGTGAAAGAGAAGAGACAAGAATTACTTTAAAGATTCCGAGTGGCGCCATTACTTACTTGGACAGAAATGAAGGGTTTGGGGCTTCCCTGATGGCGCAGTGGTTGAGAGTCTGCCTGCCGATGCAGGGGACACAGGTTCGAGCCCTGGTCTGGGAAGATCCCACATGCCCCGGAGCAACTAGGCCTGTGAGCCACAATTGCTGAGCCTGCGCGTCTGGAGCCTGTGCTCCGCAACAGGAGAGGCCGCGATAGTGAGAGGCCCGCGCACCGCGATGAAGAGTGGCCCCCGCTCGCGGCAGCTAGAGAAAGCCCTCGCACAGAAATGAAGACCCAACACAGCCAAAAATTAATTAATTAATTAATTAATTTAAAAAAAAAAAGGACTAGAGTATGGAAAACTCCAAATCTAAAAAAAAAAAAAAAGAAATGAAGGGTTTGATTGGGGCACGCTAATTCTGACGGAGTTCTCGGCACTTTCTAGGCACTATACCCTTAGCTTGATGTACTTGGAAGCTAAATGCACCTAAAAAGGTGAGAAAATTCATGACTTATATTCTGGCTGGCTGCTCCTCACCCTCTATCAATCAAATATCTCTCTGATTCTTCTAATGATTTTGCTGGAATTTGGTTTCTTTGACATCTGCTTTTTTTTTTCTTCTCATTTTCCTGGCTTATCCATCACCTTATTTTCACTTTCCTTTGTAATTTCATGTTACCTGAGTCCCATTTATTGCTACTTTCCCCTGGGTTACCCTTAAGTTAGTTGAAACAATTGTTTAAAGTTGAACGCAGATAGGACAAAATTCAGAATATTATAAAGGGCACAGGCTCTTCTGCTTTAGATTCGTTTAGATTCCATCGTCCACTTACAAGTAATTAAAAGCATTACTTAAAGGTTTACTACCATAAAGGTATCCTGATTTATTCATTCAACTACCATCATTCAAAGTGAAATCTGTCCTCAAGAGGGGGTATGTCTGTGTGGTCGTCAGCCTACAGATCAGGGCACAGGAATGCCCTATAAGCTGCACTGTGCCAGGTGCATAGCTAATGGAAAGGTAACGGCAAGCAACTTTTGTTCCTATTTCCAAATTTATGGAAAGAATGATACTCGTTTTCAGGTCAGAAAAAAACCAGGAGCGTCTGATAACTGAAACAAACAAACCACTGTTTGCCATAAGCAATGGCATTCCACCAACAGGGAGATGATTTTAACATGCAGCAGAGGCCGCTAGAATGGTGCCTTTCCAGGGCCTGAATTACCTGGGCAGGTGCAGGACTTAGGGCAGGCTGCATGGCCATTATTTCATGCTGAGGACAGTAAACAGAATCTCAGAGGTTCAGGCTGGGTCTGGATGGTGCAGTGGCCTGTTATCCTTACATCACAAACATGTACATCAAAGCTTATTCTTGCCCACCAATATCCGGAGTTCAATTATGTCCGTATCATCCACAGATTCATTTTCTTCCTCATTCTCACCTCTAACCCCACTCCACCCCCCATTTTGAGATCCTCTGAGATTTTTTGGTTCCACATTGCTTTGCTTTTTAAAAATTCTGTATAAACAATTATTTAGATGTAACTCCCACTTGGGTCTTCCTTAATCCCCACTGTTTCTTTCTTGGCTTGTTTCTTTATTCATCTCATAGATAATCTTTGATTTTTCTTTTAGAGAGAGGGCAGGTGGGTGGTAAATTTTCTGAGTCTTTGCCGGTGGCCAAATGATTTTTTTCCCAACATTCCAACCCCAGTCGGGGGAGGTATGGAATTTCAAGTTCAAGAGCACCCTTCCTCTCCTGGTCACAGTTTTGTCCTCTTATCTTGTAGCAGCAGCTTTGCAGGTGAGAATTCTGATGCAGATCAAAGCCTCTTTATTTTAGAGTAAGGTTGAAAGATTTAGCAAATAAGAACACATGCCATCTTTAGGACGTGCTTATACTATAAAGTTATTTGTTGTATTTCTGAAATTCAATTTCCTTGGGCAGCCTGGATTTTTCTGGTAACCTTACTTTATAGTTTACCTGTTTTTTGTTGTTTTCTCCTACTGCCTCTAGAATTTGCTCTTACTTTCGACACTGTGGGATTTCCCCAGGCAGCGTCTGCCAAGGGGATGCCCCATTGCTCTGTTCGGCCCTCCACGGTCCTTCACAAGGTGAACTTGGGCCTCCAGGTTGGGAACTCCTTCTCAGATGCTCGTGCTGACTTTCTCCCCTTATTTCTCTGCTCTCACCCTCTGGTGTCCCTGCTAGGAGTTCTCTACAGATTTAAACTCCCCGTCCCTGTCGAAATGACCTCGCTCAAGTTCATAAATGTCTCTCAGCTTCAGCTCCTGCATCACGAAGTCGGCTTGAATAAGCCAGTCTCACGGCAACGTGATGAGGAATAAATCCGTGAAGGACGTAATGCCCCCCGCATGAATGTGCCCTCACTGCGCTCTCATGAACCAGAGCATCTGCGCTGTTCTTCCCACGTTGGAGGCCAGGTCTGTGGCAGGGTGGTACTTCCCAGCCCCCGTGGTGGTTTGGGGCCACGTGAATTGTTCTGGACAATTAATTGAGCAGATGTGCCATGTGTCCCTTTGCTGCCAGTGAAAGGCCCTCCAGGGCACCCTTATGTGCACCCACAATGCATGACAATGTAGATGGTGACAATCTAGAAGATGGTGTCAGCTCTGTCAGCCAGATTCTGGGGTGAGGGTAAAGCAGGACAGAGCCCCTGTGACCTTCAATGGACGTGTAGCACGGGTGAGAAATATACTTTTGTTTTACGGCACTGAGACTTGGGGAATGTTTGTTACTGCAGCACAGAGTAGCCACACCGAAATAATACACAGGGGTCACCAGAAATTCCCTCCCCTCGTGACTCCGCCTTGACATAGTGAGTGCCTTGCGAGCATTTCCCAAGATGCTGCAAGCCTTGCTCAGAGAAGCTGTCTGTCCTTTATTGACCCTTTTTAACGAAGTCTGGGGGAGGGAGGGCCACCTTCATGCTTGAGTTGGTTCTGAGCTCTGATCAACTGAGCCAAGCTGAGGTTCAGCCTGGAGCTGGTGCTGATGAGACAGGCGATGGTCCAGACAGTCACAAATCAGAGGGTTATTCTCCTGACGAAGGAGGAACCGATGTCCTTACCCTCCTCACTGGTGACCCACATGTCCTTGAAGGTGGAAAGTGAGCACAGGATGAAGCCACCTACCCATGCGCCATATAGGGAATATGGCTAAATACAGGGCCGGCACGCTGAAGGTCTCAAACAGGATCTGCGGGAAAGCGTGGAGCACTCAGGGGGCGGGTGTCCCTTAATTCCATGAGCCCATGAGTCCGACTGGCCCGAAGCACTTGGCTGCCCCTGAGGGATCCAGACAACAGGGTCAGGAATGCCACTCTTCATCCCAGCCCTGCCCTGACGAGCTCTGCAACACTGTTTCCCAGTCTGTAAAATGGGCTCGCATTCTTCCCAGGTACCTAGCGGGACAGCACCTTATGCACCATCTCAGGACTGATCAGAGGGCATCACGTCATCTTATGAACCACCGTGTTTTCACAGTGGGGATGCAGCTGAATTCCCAGTGCCTCTGTGAAGCCGTTACCGGTCCCGCCACTGAATACATCCTTCTTTCGGCTCTCTGAGGGCGGGCAGATGTTACAGAAATTCTGACACTTGGGAGGATTCATTTGTTTTATTAAAACGGAACAATGAAAGCTAACAGTTATTGTGCGTTAACTGCATGCCAGACACTTAGTCCAGACGTGGCTTGGTCAAGAAATCTCTCCTGGGTGCTGACTGTATACAAGGTGGAAGGAGTGAACAGGGTAGGCACAGCCTTGCGTTTACAGCCCGTGGTGACCCCCTGGGGGTATGTGATATTGGAGCCCCCGCTTGTCCACAGGAGAGACCAGTGGGCAAGAAGGCGAGGGAGCAGGTGGCAAAAGTGGGTTGTGAACACGGCTGCTGAACACGGCAGGGCACTGCCTCTGGGAACTTGGCTGGGTGAACGAACGATTCTCCTGCAAGGTTGTGACACGGGTCCATAGGACTACAGGTTCTTTTTTTTTTTTTTTTTAAATTTTTATTTATTTAATTTATTTATTTATGGCTGTGTTGGGTCTTCGTTTCTGTGCCAGGGCTTTCTCCAGTTGCGGCAAGCGGGGGCCACTCTTCATCACGGTGCGCGGGACTCTCATTATCGCAGCCTCTCTTGTTGCGGAGCACAGGCTCCAGACGCGCAGGCTCAGTAGTTGTGGCTCACGGGCCTAGTTGCTCCACGGCATGTGGGATCTTCCCAGACCAGGGCTCGAACCCGTGTCCCCTGCATTGGCAGGCAGATTCTCAACCACTGCGCCACCAGGGAAGCCCTACAGGTTCTTTTGATGGCAGGACCCAACACGGTGTCACTCAGACAGATGGAAGGCGGATTTTGTTACGTACAGCTCCAAAGCAGGGACAGCTGCCAGGCTGGGCCACGGGGGTGCTGCACCCAAGGATGGGGTTACAGTGAGCTGGAGCTGCCGGGGGCAGCTCACGGATGGCCAGCGGGGTGCTCTGCTAAGTTGCACGGGTTCCTGGGATTGGCTCGTCTGAATAATTTCATGGGCCCCTGTGCATCGGGGCAGTCCCTAATGGTCTGGTACCTGGTTCTGAAGTGATTAGGGCAGGTGTATCGTGGCCCTGGGGTGTGTGACAGGACCATAAGGGGAGAGGTTGAGGTGCAGACTTAACCAGCTGCCTAAGAGGGAAATTAACCGGCCTCTAGCAAAGACCTCTTAACCGGGTCAAGACCGCACTTTGTTTTTTGATTGGGGTATAGTTTTTTATAATGTTGTGTTAGTTTCTACTGTACAGTGAAGTGGAGGTCCCTGTGCTATACAGCACGTTCTCATTAGTTATCTATTTTATACATATTAGTTAGTGTATATATGTCAGTCCCAATCTCCCAATTCATACCACCACCCCCCTTTCCCCCCTTGGTGTCTACACGTTTGTTCTCTACGTCTGTGTCTCTATTTCTGCCTTGCAAGCAGGTTCATCTGTACCATTTTTCTAGATTCCACACATATGCGTTAATATACGGTATTTGTTTTTCTCGTTCTGACTTACTTCACTCTGTATGACAGTCTCTAGGTCTATCCATGTCTCTACTAAAACACAGTATTACACACGGCCAGGATACGCCACTAAAACACAGTATTACACACGGCCAGGATACGCCACTGAGCTCATTACTCACCAAGCGTGTTGCCCACTGATTACAGAGCAGGGTCTGGGGGGATTGAGGATTTACCCGAGAGTAGTGAAAACACATGTCCATACAAAGACTAGCCTGTAAGTCTGTGCTGTTCTTGGGTGCCCCCCACATTGGAACCTGGTGGATCCTGGAATTTAAATCCTGGAATTTAGATCCTGATGGAGGAGGGAGGGCATCTTTTATGCTCCAACTAGAGACTGCTCCCCCTAAAAACACAAAGACATAAACCAACCTCCGCTCCCCCTGGCCTGGCATGAGGCCAGAGGTCACAGAGCTTGGAAGGGTCCTCAGGGTTCCTGCGGTCGAACTCCCACTTTATAGATGAGAAGACTGAGGCCAGGGGCCAAGAACCAGCATTTACTGAGTGCTCGACGGGCGCTAAGCACTGGGACAAGCGCTTTACAGCGTTAACGCATTTCATTTCAATAGCGACCCCAGGGCCGATACCGTTATCATCCTTCTGAGGAGGAAACCGGGACACTGAGAGGACCAGTCAGCCACCTGAGGTCACACATGTTGGTGGAGCCAGAGGTCTTAAGGCCAGGCTGGGCCCTTCCTTGTACGCTGGGCTGCTCCCCCTGTTGGCTTCTCTTCTGGGACACGGCCCCCAGAAATCCTCTTCAGATACAGATTTATTCCAGGAGAAAAATCAACCCTGCACTTCTCAGCCTGTCCCAGTCTCCGGGAGGAGCCCTGGACATTGGCTGCTGGACACAGGGACTTAGGCAGGGAAGGGACGCTGCTGGGAGGGCCCTGCATGATGGGGAGCTCGTGGTGGCGCCCACAGATGCGGAGAAGCCCATTTGTCCACAGTGAGGTGGCATTCCTTGTGCCCTGGTGCGGGCCCCCATCGCCTGCTGCCTCAGAAGCCTGCAGGAGCTTCCACCCTTCGGAACCTCTTTCTGTCCCGGGCTGTAGTCACAGACTCCCCACAAGGTGACCCACTGGGATCTGCCCATGGGGGTCCAGGAGAGCCGAGGGATGTGGGAGAGGGTGCTGGAGACCTGAGGGTCCCTCTCCCTGCCGGCTGAGCCTTCTCGATGCTGGTACCCACCTGCTGCTCCTTCAGCCCCGGGAGTGGAGGCGAGGGGATGGCTCCCTGTTACCACCCGGGGGCTCTGCAACCCTCTCGTGCCGCTTTTCTAAGACTCGTGCTCACCTTGGTGTGCAATCTCTTTAATAAACCCTCACCAACATTACCTGACGTGAGTGTGCTTTGGTTTCCTGCTGGGATCCTGATGCAATTAGGGGGTAAATCTGGAGACAGTCAGGACAGAAAGGCAGGCAGCGGGCCTGGGAATGGTGGGGAAGTGCCCAAGACAGGCTGTGTGGCCAGCAGCGCAGTTTGTGTGAGGGTGTCTTAACGTGTCTACTTGCCTGGGCCACAGAAGGGCCAGACATTGGGTCAAACGTGAGTCTGGGTCTGTCTGTGAGATTGACATTTCGGCCCATAGACTGAGTAAAGCAGGTTGCCCTCCCCAAAGTGGGTGGGCCTCATCTAATCAGTTGAAGTTCTGGCTAGAACAAAAGGCATGACCTTCCACTGAATAAGAGGGAATATCCTCCTGTCTGGTGGCCTTTGAACTGGGACATCGGTTTTTCCTGCTTTTGGACTCGAATGTATACCATCCGCTCCCCTGGGGTCCACCCTGCCGACTACAGACCCTGGGATTTGCTGGCCTCCATAATCACATGAGCCAATTCCTTATAATAAACCTCCTTCTATATGTGCATCTCCTATGGGTGCTGTTTCTCTGGGGGACCCCGAATAAGACAGTCTGGAGTGGCACATTCCCTCGGGTGAGGGACAGTTCTGTCTCTGTCTTCTCTCTCCAGCTCACAGGGGCCCCAGTGGGCAACTGGCATCCTCGGAGCTGGTATCTGATGTGGCAAGGCTGCAGGCCTGTGCCAGGTCCACATGGCACCCGGCGGGGCCCACGTCTGTGACCGACGTGTCCACATGCAGGGGAGAGTCACTGGCTCCCGAGTGCTGTGTTACACGAGGCGGCATGAGGTAACACATCCTGAGCTGCGATGGATGGTGCTCTGTTTCTGGGCCATGGCACGAGCCTTGTCTGTGTGCAGGTGGTGCATGGGCCACTGGGCATGCCCGCTGGGTCACCGCTCACAGCAGGAGGCACCACTGGGCTCCAGGGAGTTGGGGCCAGCTGGTGGGACAAGGCTGCTTGCTTAACTGGCTCACCTAAGTCCTCAATAAGGCAGCCCCTGTGGTCCCCACCTCACCTGGATCCCGTTCCAGCCCGAGGAGTACTCTGCCATCTGTACTGGGGGTGCACCCCCCTTTCCCCACCAGCCTTGACGGGCTCCACCACCCAGTTCAATCCAGTTCAATCTGGGGCAATCTGACCAGCACACACCACCAACTCCTTGGGATGCGGGGGTGACAGGCCCTGCGTGAGGTCCAGAGATGGAGGAGGTCTGGGAGCTTTTAAGTCAGGGTTAGACCTGCAGGCAGGACACACCAGGCATCAGTGTTGAGAATGGGGCTGTGCACTCAGACCCCAGGGGTCTGGGCGGGTCCACAGGCCACTCGCTGGGTGACCTCAGCCAAGTTACTTCCACTCCTGGAAGCCCCAATTTCCTCATCTGTGCAAAGGGGCTAATAATCGCCCTGCCCATAGAGTAGCCATAGGTCTAGATGAAATAATTCAGATTAAACACTTCGCCCGTGCCAGACTGCTTCGCGAGTTCTCCAGAGGCAGCCGTCACTCTTGCCGCTAATGTCAAAGAGGATGGGTCTCAGCTGGTATCTCAGTCTCTCCGCAGGGAGCCCGAGGCTGCGGGGCGGCCCGAGCTGCCCTCCATGCAGCCTGCTCCCTGACCCCCTTGCCCACCACCTGGCCTCTTACCTGCAACACTTTCTCTTTGTTGGACACTGGGTTCAAAGGCGGCTCTGTCAGTATCAGAGGATGCTGCTCTGGGGCGACGTGCAGCACCTGGTAGAGGGAGTAGTGCCAGATCTGAGGAGACAGGGGGGCACATGTTAGGAGGATTGAAATGCAAGTAGTCTTGTTCAGGCTTCAGAGGCAATATTAGGCCTCTAACCGATTCGTGACCTTGCCTGGACTACTTGCCTGCTTGTGAGCTGCCGCCAGCAAGTCTGGCGGCACTTAAGATATTAAGCAGAAACTAACACACCATTGTAAAGCAATTATACTCCAATCAAGATGTTAAAAAAAAAAAAAAGGAGGGGCTTCCCTGGTGGCGCAGTGGTTAAGAATCCACCTGCCAAGGCAGGGGACACGGGTTCGAGCCCTGGTCCGGGAAGATCCCACATGCTGCAGAGCAACTAAGCCCATGCGGCACAACTACTGAGCCTGCGCTCTAGAGCCCGCGAGCCACAACTACTGAGCCCACGTACTGCAACTACTGAAGCCCACGCACCTAGAGCCTGTGCTCTGCAGCAAGAGAAGCCACTGCAATGAGAAGCCCGCACACTGCAACGAAGAGCAGCCCTTGCTCACCGCAACTAGAGAAAGCCCGTGCACAGCAACGAAGACCCAATGCAGCCAAAAATAAATAAATAAAATTAATTTTTAAAAATTTTTTAAAAAAAGAAAAAGAAGGGAGTGAATCGTGGAATTTCTTGAGCCTCATGGACCTGGTCATTTCCTGGGGGTCTAGAAATTCTCCTGATACACAAAATGAGATAAACAGCACTGTTGAAGAAACCGAGAGCTGCATATTTGCATGCAAATTGATGACATCAGTTAGCGGCCTGGTATTATAAGCGGCACTCCCCTAAACTGCAATTTGAAGTCTCATCCATGGGGTGGACACACTGCCTGGGACCTTTCCCAGCTGGGACTCCAGATTGCTGTTTTCAGGACTTCCCAGTGTTGTTTGAGTCTGGATGTAGGTGTTGGCCCAATTTGGTGATGTACGTGCTTTTACTTTTCTATCCCTTTTCATTTCTATTTCTTCCTTTCTAATGATTTTCCATTAAAGTTAAGCTGAAATTGTCTATTTGTGTGACAAGTGGTGTCGTTTTGCTAACAAACCCTTCGAACCTAAAACAAAAGTAAAACTTTTGGCAAAACAGCACATCAGCGCTCTGCAGACTCCACCTAGGCCTCCACAATTGCCCACTCTGGGGGAAGCCAGCCACCATGCCCTGAGGACATCAGAGAGGCCCCACGGAGAGGCCACTTGAAGAGGGACCTCCTTGCCGGCCATGGAAAGCACCATCTTGGAAATGGGTCCTCCAGCCCCGATCGAGCCTTCAGATGATGCAGCCCCAACCAACATCTGCTTGCAACTCCATGAGAATCAAGCCGGCACCACCCAGCTAAGCTGCCCCCAAATTCCTGACCTGGGAGGTAACAGGTGACCATCATTGTTTCCAGCCTCTAAGTTTTGGGGTGAATCTGCTATAGACTTTAGATAAGTAATGCATCTTCCAAGGCAACATGTACCTGTTCAACTATACATGGAGGCCCTGATCAGAGCCCTCATTTACTGAGAGACACTGGTTCAAATTAGCCGTATCTGTTACATCCTTACTATGCTTGACTAAGGAAGTTTTTTTATTGCGGTAAAATACACAGAACATAAAATTTACCACTGTAAGCTTTTCTTAAGTGTACAGTTCAGTGGCATTAAGTATATTCACATTGTTGTTCAACCATCACCACCATCCATCTCCAGAGACTTCCCATCTTCCCAAACTGACACTCTGTCCCCATTAAACACTAATTCTCCAACCCCCTCCCAGTCCCTGGCCCCCACTAGCCTACTTCCTGTCTCTAAGAATTTGATGACCCTAGGTCCTCATATAAGTGGAATGATACATTGTTTGTCCTTTTGTGACTGCCCTGTTTCACTGAGCATCATGTCCTCAGGGTTCATCCACATTGTAGCCTATGTCAGAAAGTCCTTCCCTTTTAAGACTGAATAATATTCCATTTTATGGATGGACCACATTGTGCTCATCCAATCATTTGTTGAAGGACACTTGGGTCATTTCTACCTTTCAGCTGTTGTGAATCATGCTGCTATGAACATGAGTGTACAAATACCTCTTCCTGTCCTTGCTTCCAGTTCTTTGGGGATTCGCTCAGAAGGAGAATTGCTGGATCAGACAGTGATTCTAGCTTAATTTTTGAGGAACCACCATACTGTTCTCCAGAGTGGCTGCACCATTTTACATTCCCACCAACAGTGTTTCAGAGTCCCAATTTTCTAATTCCTCCTTCTCACCAACATTTGTTATTTTCTTGGGGTGGGGAGTGGGCACTGTTTGTTGGTTGGTTTTCTAAATAATAGCCATCCTAATAGGTGTGGAGTGGATTTAGGATTTTTTAATCCATCATCAGCTTTAATCCTCACAACAGCACTATGTGATAGGAAAAGTTATACCCCTTTCTCACAGATTAGGAAACTGAGGACCAGAGAGCCAAGTTACTGGTCCAAAATGATGCAGATCATAAATGGTGGAGGCAAAATTCAGGCCCAGGTCTCTGACTCTAGAATCTATGAGGTTAGTACCGTTGTGTAGTGTCTCCAGGGACCCAGAGCCAAGAGATGCCGGGAGAGCCCTGGATGCTGGCGGTACATCCCTTCCTAGGTGCCAGGCAGTGGGGCTGCCATTCGGCATCAATGGGGGCCCTGTGAGTGGGTCCCACCCAACAGAAGCTGCAGCCTACCTTTTCCATGTTGTCCCAGTTGGTGAGGGCTGCCCGAGAGATGGGATATTTCAGGCTGAGTTTCCCTCGATTTTTCTGAACTTCATTTCCGATGAACCAGTCTTCTTCCTCCATTCCCACCAACAGCTTCTGAAAGACATAGCCCAGGCCAGATCTGCCCTCAGGAGCAACTCACCTCACTGGTCTCTCGTGTGTCAGTGCACAGAGAACGGCGGGGAACCCCGATGTGCCGCTGGGGACGGCTCTGGGTCGCAGCACCACCATCGATGGCCTTCTCAGATCCATGCACTGTGTCAAAATGCCACTAGGGGTTTCAGCAAATGACCTACAAGGAAGAGGTGCACCCGAGGAACCCCTGCTGGGACACGGTCTTGCCCACTTTGTAGGTGAGGACACTAAGGCCACAAAGAGAGAGACGGGGGAGGAAAGAACCAAGGGTGTGAGGGACACACTGGCTTCTACGCTTGCTTTGGAAAGTGAGTGGGGGAAAGCGTGCGATTTCAGTTAATTTCTGTTATTTTTTAGGAAGATAAATCTATCTACTTTCATGCAGATTAAACCATTCGTTCTATCATTCGGAAACGATCTGAGAGTCGGCTGTGTGTTAATCTGGGTCCACCAAGAACCAGACACCAAGAGGAGATGAAAGGTACGAGGATTTTATTAAGGAGCACGCCAGACAAGGCGAGGAGAGACACTGGGCTGTTGTGCAAGCTTGAGGCTAGGTACGGGACCGAGGGCTGGGTGGGTGCTCTGGAGCACCGCGCCTGCAGGGGTGAAGAAGGAGCAACGTCATCCTGGTTTGATATGGATGGTGCTCAGGTCGGCCGACCGCTCTGGTTACAGTGGGCTGGGTGACTCCCAGCTGAGCCTTGTCCTGCCTCTCTGTGGCTGCAGGTCCCCCACGAGGGGTCTCACTGCCAACCTGCTGCTACACCGAAGTGCCCAGGAGGAGTCATGGCGCTTGGATGGAAATGAGTCCACGCAGAGCATCCTGTTACGTGCCGACCCCTCTTGGAGACAGACACTTCCTTCCTGCCACCCAGGGGCCTGCCCAAAGCCCGGGAGGATGCAGGCAAGATGCCTCACGGAAAACGAAGACAGACAGCCCCGTCGGCTGCGGTCGCAATAGATGGTTTGCTGCCTGATCATTCGTCTTGGTCACACGTTGCTATTTTGGTGAGGAATTTGGGGGTTTTTTTGCTGTGATCTTATGCTTCCCCAGGTATGGAACCTACTTTATATACACTCCATTTCCTATTGCGCCTCTTTGTAGAGATAACAAGTATTTTTTCCTCCCCTGGGGCTGTGGAATATTTTCCATGGGGCAACGTTAAGTTGTTATTTGGGGTTTTTTGGGTTTTTTTTTTTTACTTTTTATAGTATTTAGTTTGGTTTTTTTTTTTTTACATTCTTTTTTAATATTCTAAACCATAATTGAAAAGAATGCAACATTAAGTTTTGACCTTTCAGGACAAATTATTATACGTGTCGGGGCAAGAGATGCCACACCAAGGATTTCAAACAGAGGGATTGAATAGAGGGAGGTGGTCACACAGCACTGGGGGCTTGAAAGCACAAACAGGGCAGAGAGTAGATCCACCCGACACTGCTTGGTTGCAGGAAGAACCGGGCAGTGGGTTTGCAGAACAAGGGCTCAGAGGAGGCTCCACAGGGCTGGGAGGGGCTCCGCCCTGCTGTTCTTTCACGGCCACTGGGCGCTGTGTGGATGGAGCAAGAGGATGCAGGAAACTACTGTTGCTGGCGGGAGGCTGAACGGGGCAGGAGAACGGGAAGACTGGCCCCTCCCACCGCCTTCTACTTGCAGAACCTCTCAGGGAGCAGTAACTAGAGAAGCCCCAGCCCTGGCATGGGCACCACAGAGCAGAGCAGAGGTGGAAACCAGCTGCAGTGAGTTGACTGGTGGCCCCCAAGATAGGTCCACGGGCCGCCCCAGAACCCATGTTGGTGTGACCTTATTTGGAAATAGGGTCTTTGCAGATGTGATTCATTTAGGGATCTGGAGATGAGATCATGCTGGATTCAGGGTGGGCCTGAGATCCAATGACAAGTGTCCTTATGAGAGAGAAGGGAGGGGAGATTTGGGACAGAGAAGGGAATAGAGGAAAGAGAAGCCCCGTGATGATGGAGACAGACCAGACCCACGAACGCCTGCAGCCACCAGAAGCTGGAAGAGGCCAGGGAGGATCCTCCCCAGACCCTCAGAGAGTGTGGCCCTGAAACACTACGGATGGCCAGAAACTGTGTTAATCATACATTCACCATCTTGTTTAACCTTCGGGCCAAACGTATGTATGTATATACTTTTGTTAACCCTGTTACGTGACAGAGAAATCTGAGCACGTGCTGTGTGGTCCCACTTAGGTGAGGTCCTTAGAGGAGTTCAATCCATAGAGACAGAAAGTAGGTGGTGGGACCAGGGCTGGGGAAGGGAGATGGGGAGTGAGTGTTTCATGGGGACAGAGTGTCCATTTGGGAAGATGAAAATTTTCTGGAGGTGGATGGGGGTGAAGGTTGCACAACAAGGTGAATGTACTTAATGCCATTGAATTGTATGCTTAAAAAAAGTTCAAATGGTAACTTTCATGTTATATATATTTTATCACAATAAAAAAACCCTGAATTTCTAAATTCTCTTGAAGAGCAGGAAGATCTGGCAACACTGGGCCTACTTTCTTGCATGTCACTAGGCAGCAAAGATGCCCTTTCAGGCAGAGCATTGGCCTCAGTCCCCACCCATCCCTATTGTCCTCCTGTCATGGAGGCTGAGTGTCAGTTGTCACCTAGTACTAGTGGACTGATGTTTATCCTAAAGGTGGAGAACTCCTTCCACTCTCAGAAGTGGGAAAATCAAACAGTAAATAGATGGGCATGATTTATTTTTGACAACTGTCTGCTTTTCTTTTTTCTTTTTTTTTTTTTTAAAGAGAAAAAAATTTTATTGCAATATAAAACACACTTATAAAATGTCCACAGAAGGCATGTAATTCTTCACTGCTATATAAATTCACTGGGAATACTTTGTTCACCTTCTATTGTTATGATGACATCACCTAAAACATAAACGATGAGTTATACTCTATAACAAATGCATCATTGATTTTCAACAATCATTGGTTTAATAATAATTAGTTTAAGATTATATAATCACATCTATATTCTGGAATGTCCACTTACTTTCATGTAGTGTAATAGAGTTTAAGAGCATAATTGCACATGGATGGTAAAGAAAAACATTCACTACTAAATTATTTTATACCTTCATGACAGGTTAACTTTCTTCCTGACCGAAAATAACAGCTTCAGCAGCTTGGCCTATGGTCGACAACACAGCTCCAGGATTCTCAATGCAGTAGTTTGTGTGTATGTGTGTCTATGTGTGCACCCACGGAAAAACTTAAAGTATATCTTTCATAAACAAGTGCAACATTACTGCTTTTCTATTGTATGTAATTGGCCTGTTCTTTCTAAGTCTGTGGTTCTCAAAGTGTGGCCCCGGGCCAGCAGCCTCTGCATCCCCTGAGAAGTGGTGGGAAGTACAAACCCTGACCCTCTCCCCTAGACCCTCCGAAGCAGAAACTCTGGGTGGGCCTGGCCCCCTGCATTTTGCCAAGCCAAGTGCCCCATGATTCGGATGCGCGTTCACCACAGCCACCCTGCTCTACGGACTTGACGTGGCCAGCCTGTTGAGGGGGGGGAGGAGCTGCGGCCCCGGGGAGGACCCCCGGCACTCACATCATGACGAAGTTTCCCAAGGATGGTTGGGAACATAGCCAGGGGCGCTTCTGTCCCCGCAAAGCCCGCCTTGCTGACGCCCGAGCCGCAGTCGCAGATGAGGGGCACATTCATTGTGCTGCACGTGACCTAGATGCGGCTGCAGGGAGAGACAGAAGATGCGGTTACTTGTGCCATTTGCAAGGCTCTCACCTGCGGGGTAGGTGAGGTGCCAGGCATGATCTTGGCTCCGCGCACCCAGAGCTGGGCATGCCTGGGGGGCGAGCCACCATCTGGATGCTCTGGGCAGTTTGCTGGAGCGGCCAGCCTCTCAGATGACCACCTGCATGTGGCTGCACTGGGCTGCAGATAGGCTTTTTCTCCTATCTGGTGTGGCACGTGACTTGCTTCACTGGGGTCCCCTGAAGCAGCCCCTTCTCCATTCGCCCAGCCAGGGGCTTTGGGCAGGGGGACCCTGGTAGGCACGGTCATCCTGGTGGTCTGCCTGCTGGTGTCACGGCCAGGCCCCCAAGCCCAGCACCCATACTGCCTCTCCTGGGAGACCTCTCCCGCCTCCCGGCCCAGGGTCGAAATCAATCCCCCCCTCCACTTGGCTTCTAGACAACTTCTGCCACGTTTTTAGAAGTTTGGAAAACATGAGAAAGTATAAAGAAGGAAATCCCAATCTCCCAGGGTCCTACCACCTACCGCTGCCCTGTTCTATTTTGATATTTGTTTCAACTTTATTTGTATACATGATTTAAAAAAATTAATTACCCTCAAAATGAATGCATCCATTTTCCCTTTTGAATATTGCATTTTAACTACACCTTTGCTGTAACAAATGTTTTTTTCATTTTGAAAGTGATTTTAATTCTTCTCCAGATAAAGACAACATGTTCACTAGAGAAAACTATGGGGGGAAATAAAACTCTCCCCAAATCCTACTAATCATAGACAGCCTTTGTTAACAGTGGGCATCTACCTTTTCGGCTCCTACATATAGCATAGGGGTCATTGGGGTCATTTTCTGTCTGGTGCCATGTGAACAGCCATGTGCGGGACGATTCCCGGGGGCAGTGGTATGTGGTCTAGCTATACGTTTATTGTATGTATGCATTGCATATGAAATATCATATATACTTATGCACCCAAATGTTCTGTAGTGCTGTTTACAATAGCCAAGACATGGAAGCAACTTAAATGTCCATCAACAGATGAATGGATAAAGAAGATGTGAGATAGATAGATAGATATATATATATATATAAAATGAAATATTACTCAGCCATAAAAAAGAATGAAATAATGCCATTTGCAGCAATATGGATGGATCTGGAGAGTATCATACTAAGTGAAGTCAGAAAGACAAATATCATATGATAACTCATATATGGAATCTAAAAAAAAGATACAAATGAACTTATTTACAAAACAGAAACAGACTCACAGACTTGGAAAACAAACTTACGGTTACCAAAGGAGAAGTGGGGGGAGGGATAAAAAGGGAGTTTGGAAGTGACATATACACACTAGTATATTTAAGATAGATAACTAACAAGGACTTACTATATAGCACAGGGAACTCTGCTCAATATTCTGTAATAACCTAAATGGGAAATAAATTTTAAAAAGAATAGATACATGGATATGTATAACTGAATCACTTTGCTGTACACCTGAAACTAACACAACATTGTTAATCAACTATACTCCAATATAAAATAAAAATTAGGGCTTCCCTGGTGGCGCAGTGGTTGAGAATCTGCCTGCCAATGCAGGGGACACGGGTTCGAGCCCTGGTCTGGGAGGATCCCACATGCCGCGGAGCAACTAGGCCCGTGAGCCACAACTACTGAGCCTGCGCGTCTGGAGCCTGTGCTCCGCAACAAGAGAGGCCGCGATAGTGAGAGGCCCGCGCACCGCGATGAAGAGTGGCCCCCGCTTGCCGCAACTAGAGAAAGCCCTGGCACAGAAACGAAGACCCAACACAGCCAAAAATAAATAATAAATTAATTAATTTTAAAAAACTTAAAAAATAAAAATTAAAAAATAAAATATTGCATATATTTAAAATATTATCTATATCTATAGCTATTATCTGCTCATCCCTTTAACTGACCCCTATCGTGGAAGGTTTAGACCCAATCTTTCTGGTTTTTATAAATAACCTTGTGATGACCCTCCTAATTCCTCTTGCTTTGTCCTGAACGCTGGACCAACTCTTGATCCTGTACGTCCTTAGAATGACCAGTGGGAAGACCAAGAATTTTGAAAGGCTCCATAAACATTTCGGCAAATTGCCGTCCAGAAACATCGGCTGATTTGCTGTTGCCACATCGAGGCCCTTTCCGCCCCGTCCACCACCTCCACCTGCCCCGGTCTCCCTGACGGGCCACGAGCTCCTCCAGGCAGAGTTCACGTCTGCCCCCAAGCACCTGTCGCTCCACCGGATGCCCAGCTACTGTTTGCTGATTTGCTTTGGAATTCTGGTCTGTCCTTTACGGAGGACTTTGGGCATTTTCATGGGTGTCCTGTTTGTCTGGATGGTGGTTGCGTATCTTCATGTAGCTTCTTTTTTCTTTAATAAATTTATTTATTTTATTTATTTGGCTGCGTTGGGTCTTCGTTGCTGCACACAGGCTTTCTGTAGTTGCGGCAAGCGGGGGCTACTCTTCGTTGTGGAGCGCGGGCTTCTCATTGCGGTGGCTTCTCTTGTTGCAGAGCATGGGCTCTAGGCACGTGGGCTTCAGTAGCTGTGGCGCACGGGCTTAGTTGCTCCACGGCATGTGGGATCTTCCCGGACCAGGGTTCGAACCCGTGCCCCTTGCATTGGCAGGCGGATTCTTAACCACTGTGCCACCAGGGAAGCCCCTTTCCTTGGTTTTTTAAAAATCATCTGATGCTGCCTTCCATTTCCATTTACTTAGCAAAAGGAGGAAAATTAGGCGACTAGTAATTGCACGGCTCTTTCCAAGCCTGAACATTTTCATCTGGGTGTCTTGAGTGGAGGGGATTTGCCTCCAACTGGCTGACTCCCTGAGCTTGCTGGTCGCTGGAAAGGAGGGCAGGGCTGCTGGGTCCAGAATGCAACATTCCACGAAGGGGTGTTTTCCTGCTTTGCTCCAAATCCTTATGGAGCTGGGACTCCCTTGTAAGTCTAAATAGTCATATCAACACACAGAAACAGAAGTCTAAGGAAGGGTGTGATGGAAATTGGAAGGGAAATGTTCAGCTTACCCACAGGACGGACATGCAAAAGGAAGGGGAAGATTGAATTGCTCCCAAACTTCAGGAAATGTACTAAAAGCACATAGCTAGCACCAGTGAGAACTGGAGACAAGAAGGTCCAGAGATGTAAAAGGTGGAGCCCACCTGTAGCCCAGGTGGTATCCCTCTGTGTCGTTGCTTCTGATGAAGCCACTGGCATGTGATTGGCAGAGATGGCATCTTCTTGACCCAGTTAGGCTTCTCCAAGTTCATCCATCAGCCTCTTAGAGGCTTTGCTTCTCTCTTTCCATCAAATCCCCCTTCTTGGGGTTTGGATGAAGCGGGCTCCAAGGACTCTGGCCCCAGAGGTGATCACGACACTTGTCAACAGAGCTGCTATGAACACTCATGTACAGGTTTTTATGTGGACATATATTTTAATTTCTCTTGGGTAATTGCTGGGTCATATGGTAGCTCTATGATTAAAATTCTTAAGGGACTGCAGACTGCACCGTCTTCATTTCTATTAGCGTCATACGAGGACTCCAGTTTCTGCATACCCCTGACCACACACAGGTCATTGTCTGTCTTTCTTTATAGTCAGCCTAGTGGGTGTGAAGTGACATTTTATTGTGGTTGTAATTTGTATTTCCCTGATGGTTAAGTATATTGAGCATCTTTTTGTGTGCATATTTGTATATCTTCCATTCACATACCTTCTTTGGATAAATCTCTCCTCAAATAGTCTGCCCCAAACAAATTGCTTTGTTTGCCTTTATTTTTTATTAATTTTATTGAAGTACTGTTGATTTACAATGTCGTGTTAATTTCTGCTGTACAGCAAAGTGACTCAGTTATATATATATAATATACATATATATATATATATAGAGAGAGAGAGAGAGAGAGAGAGATAGGTATATAGATATATATATACTTTTTCATATTCTTTTCCATTCGGGTTTATCACAGGATATGGAACATGGTTCCCTGTGCTACACAGTAGGACCTTGTTGTTTATCCATTCTGAATGAAATACCTTGTATCTGCTAGTCCCAAACTCCCAGCCCTTCCCTCCCGCACCCCTCCTCCCCCTTGGCAACCACAAGTCTGTTCTCTATGTCTGTGAGTCTGCTTCTGTTTCCTTGATAGGTTCATTTGTGTCGTATTTTAGATTCCACATATAAGTGATATCATATGATATTTATTTTTCTCATTCTGACTTACTTCACTTAGTATGATCATCTCCAGTTGCTGCAAAGGGCATTATTTCATTCTTTTTTATGGCTGAGTAATATTCCATTGTGTATGTATTCCATTCCATCTTCTTTATTCATTCATCTGTCAATGGACACCTAGGTTGCTCCCATGTCTTGTTTGCCTTTATTTTTGAGTTATGAGAGTTCTTTATACATTCCAGACACTAGACCCTTGTCAGATGTAGGATTTGCCACCGTTTTTTTTTTACATTGTTCAAAGCTTTTGATTAAGTACAGTTCTCAAGGATGGCCAGTCAATCTTGCCGAAAGTATTCACGTCCCCTGAGTACACAAATCACATCCCTACCTTTGGTCCTCTATTCCTCTCCTGTGAAATTCCCTACCTGCATCTCCTCCCCATCTTGAGGTCCTTGAAGCCAGAGCCTTGCAGGTCTGCACCAGAACTGAACTGGGCTGTCTGGCACCACCTGCCCTGCCTGGAACATTGAGCTGTGACTATAGTGTGAAAACATCACAGGATAACGTTGTCACACAGAGGGAGAGTGCCGGATACTCTTCTCATCCAAAGCAAGTTAGGTGGGCCCGTCAGCTCTGAACGGGTGAGTGTGTAGAACGAGGGTTCTCAGCTGTGGCATGATTGGCATTTTGGTCTGGATAATTCTTTGCTACGAGGGCCATTCTGTGCATCAAAGGGTGTTTAGCATCATCCTGGCTTCTACCCACTAGAGGCCAGTAGCACCTCCCACTTGTGACAGCCAAAAATGTCTCCAGACACCACCAGATGTTCCTGGGGAGAGGGAGGTGGACAAAATAGCTGTGGCTGAAAACCCCTGGTGGAGGGAAGGACCTTCATGACGGAGACCTATCAAAGCTGGTGGGAAGACAGTTCCAAGTTCTGAAGCAGTTAGAACCAGGTTTCCCAGGTCCCAGATTACCCAGATCACAACAGATCTGAGTGATTGTTTTACTCCCTTTTATGCAAAGCAATTTCTTCCAAACCAACTCCATCACAAGGAGGAATGCAAAAATCAGAATGACCAAGTTGTGTAGGTTATTCTCAGGACATTGTCCTGTTCTTTTCACTGTCAGGTGCATCATGCCCACTCCCGTCTACCAAGGATGGAAGACAGGAGGTTCTTCCCACCTGTGACCTTGGTGTGCCTGATGGGTCCTGTGTCTGTGTGAGTGGTGCATCTATGGAGGAGAACATTAGTGTAAAGCCTCCTGTTTATAAACCACAAATGCTGTGACACCTAAGGAGCGGATGATTATAACATCAAGGGTTTATCCTTATGATTGTTTGAGAAATTTGAATTTCCCAAATGGGAGAAGTTGGGATGAGTGAGTGTGTGTGTGTGTGTGTGTGTGTGTGTGTGTGTGTGAAGGGGATGTTGGAGTGGCATAGAATTGGAAGATAAGTCTGTGGGCTAAAGTATTTGTAAAGAGTTTTGTGAGCCCCAGGATGGGTGGATGGATGGATTAGATAGATGATAGATAGACATATATATAATCATTTCTAGCCTTTCATCTCTTATACCTCTCAAAGTTCAGACAACCATATCTCCACCTAGTCCATTTGTTAAAAAGAAATCCATCTCCAAGAGGGAATCCTCTTCCACTGTTTGTGGGAATGGAAATTGATGCAGCCACTATGAAAAACAGTATGGAGGTTCCTTAAAAAACTAAAAATAGAGTTGCCATCTGACCCAGCAATCCCACTCCTGGGCATATATCCGGAAAACTCAAATTTGAAAAGATATGTGCACCCCCATGTTCATAGCAGCACATTTACAATAGCCAAGACATGGAAGCAACCCAAGTGTCCATTGACAGATGAATGGATAAAGAAGATGTGGTACATATATACAATGGAATATTACTCAGCCATAAAAAAGAAGGAAGTATTGCCATTTGCAGCAACATGGATGGACCTAGAGATTACCATGCTAAGTGAAGTAAGACAGAGAAAGACAAATATTATATGATATCACTTATATGTGGAATTTTAAAATAATACAAATGAATCAATATACAAAATAGAAACAGACTCACAGACATAGAAAACAAACTTATGGTTACCAAATGGGAAAGGGACGGGGGTAGGGATAAATTAGTAGTATGGGATTAACAGATACAAACTACTAAAATAGATAAGCAACAAGCATTTACTGTATAGCATAGGGAACTATATTCAATATCTTGTAATAACCTATAATGGAAAATTATATATATATATACATATATATATATATATATATATATATCTGAATTGCTTTGCTGTAGACCTGAAACTGACACAATATTGTAAATCAACTATACTTCAATTAAGAATAAATAAAACAAAATAAAGAAATCCATCTCAAAATGGTCCTTGCAGGAGGAGAAATGATGTATCTTTCTGCTGCCTCTGCAAAATTTCTACAGTCTTGGTTCTCTTCTATAATAAAGCAATTTAATCCCACAAACGTGTATGGAATACTGACTCGTGTGTTGCTTTAGCAAGTTCCTGGGTCTAAGTGGAGAAAGAGACTCCTTCCTCCCAGCTGCCCCCGCCCCCCATATTGAGCTGGGCCATCCCTGACGCCTCAGAACGGGATTTGTTCTTCTCACAGGAAACACAGAGGATCCACAGAATGTGGCTACTGTTTGTTTTTCTTAAGAAAATTACCCAAACTCCAGGCGGCGGTGTCCCCGTAAAGAGACCGCATTCAGCTGAAGGGGAGCAGGACAGGCAGGGTTTACACACTTCCTGTTACAGGTCCTTCCTTTAGTGGGAAATGACCCTGGCTGGCTTTCAATGTTTTTAATAGAAAATGGGGAGAAACATACCCCACAAGATTTAAAGGGGTTGTGATTGGATGATCTCAAAGACACTACTGCAGGCTCTGAGAAAGACACTGGTTCTGCTCTCGAGGAGTTCCCAGCTTATAGGAGAAACACATTTGTTTTTTAAAGTCACTTTAATCCAGTGTGATAAGGGCTGTAAACAGGAGGCAACGTTACGAGTTGGCCTTGGAAAACTTGCACAGATTCCAGACAGGGGAGCACAAAAGCAAAAGCCTGGAGTCCAGGGTGGGTGGGGCAGTTCTTGAAGGACGAAAGGACACTCCATATGGCCTTGGGTCTTCCGTTCCTTGTGTCCCCACTGCTGTCACAAGTGTGGGGCTTCACTTAGACATTAATGACAGCCACCACGTGGAGAGGACTTTCTCGTGCTAGACACAGTTCTGAGTTAACTCATTTAAGCCTCCCAGCAATGGTGTGGGGCTGGGGAGCACCAGCCTCAAGGTCCTGATGAGGAGACAGGCACAGGAGAATAAAGTAAGAGCTCCAGCTGGTGAGAGCTGGAGAGGAAACTCAGTCTCAGGGAGCTTGACTCCCTACACAGTTCAGTCTGAGCTGTCAGGAGAAGCAGCTTCCCCTATTACTAAGGGAGGGGGCCTATTGTCCCACTCTCAAATCTGGGAGGGACTTGTGACTCTGTGACCAGTGACATTGATGGAGATGACATCATGTTAGTAGTTATCCATCCAGAGGAACTGTGACCCCCTCTCTTGCCCCACTAAGACTACTGGGTAAAAGAGCCCAAGCTAGCCTCTTGGAGGAGGAGAGGCCACTGGGAAGAGAACCCCAGGTGCCCCACCAATAGTCAACCACCTGCTAGACACGTGAAGGAGGCCATCCTCAATCAGCCAGCACCAGAGGGTCTGCTAGGTGGCCCCAGATACACGAGAGAGCCCATCAGAGACCAAACCAGCTCAGACCAGAATAGTCACCCAGCCGACCCGTAGACTGATGACTAAAAATAAGATGGTGGTTGTTGCAAGCCACTAAGTCTTAGCATGGTTGTTACGCAGCAAAGGCTGACTGATACACTCTGCTACTCTGCCTTTGTATTTTTAATAAATGGCCCTTCCTGTGACCCTTGCGACCTGCTGTCAGTGGGGTCAAAGTCATCTGCTCACCAATACACAGGGATAGAGAACACAGAGAAGCTCAATATTTTATCAAAAGTCACAAACCAGGGGTTGGCAAACTACAGCCCATGAGCTGAAACTGGCCCACTGACTGTTCTTGTAAATAAAGTTTTATCGCGACACAGACACGTCCATTTATTTTTTACATATTGCCTATGGCTGCTTGTGGGGGGGGGATGGGGTTACCATGGCAGAGCTGAGTAGTTGAGACCAGGTGGCCACAAAGCCTGAATGAATTATTTACTATGTGACCCTTTATAGAAAAAGTTTGACAACCCCTAGTCCATACTTAATGCCCTTAACACTACGACAATAGTTCTCAAAATGTGGCCCCCCAGAACAGCAGAATTAACTTCACTAGTTAGAAATGCAGTCCTATGTCCTTACCCCAGATTGACACTATCAGACACGCTCTTGTTTAAGAAGCCCTTCCAGTGACTCTGATCTCCATGGCTTCAAGATCAGACAACACAACCATCTTTGACGACAGAAATCTGGTATGATGCTTGCTTCCCCAGTTTAAAAAAGCATTTTCTTTCCCACTCCCAGCTTTTGGAAGAGCAATAATTGCCCTGAATCCTTCTTTGACTAGTTTAATCTGCCCTCAGCAAGATTCTAGACCAGCTCACAGTCACCCACCAAAACACTTGCTGTCTCCCCCCACCCCAGTGCCATGACTGAGCCGAAGGTGTAGAAGGAGTTGTTTGGGGGCGGTGGAGGATGAAGTCAAACCTTCCTTCTTGCCCCCCTTCAAAATAAATCCAGCGTTTACGAAAGGCATGCAGGAGGTCTGGAGTGCTTTCACGGCATGAAATCAATTGGAACAAAACCAAGCCTTACTGATCCTTGTGGGGTGACACCTCACTGTAGTTTTGATTTGCATGTCTCTAATGATTAGTGATGTTGAGCATCCTTTCATGTGTTTGTTAGCAATCTGTATATCTTCTTTGGAGAAATGTCTATTTAGGTCTTCTGCCCATTTTTGGATTGGGTTGTGTTTTTGATATTGAGCTGCATGAGGTGCTCGTATATTTTGGAGATTAATCCTTTGTCAGTTGCTTCGTTTGCAAATATTTTCTCCCATTCTGAGGGTTGTCTTTTCATCTTGTTTATGGTTTCCTTTCCTGTGCAAAAGCTTTGAAGTTCCATCTAGGGGGGTGGGATAGGGAGGGTGGGAGGGAGAAGCAAGAAGGAGGCCATATGGGGATACATGTTTATGTATAGCTGATTCACTTTGTGATACAGCAGAAACTAACACAACATTGTAAAGCAGTTATACTCCAATAAAGATGAAAAAAAAAAAAAAAACCAAGCCTTATATCTAAGTCACAAAGTCTGGGCGGAATCACCAGCTCGTCTTGGTTTGTCCAGATTTTCCCAGCTTTAACATTGAAAGAACCATGTCCCTGGAAACCCCCCAGTCCTGGGCAGACTGGGACAACTGGTCCCTCCACGTCTGGGATTTAAAAGACAACGTTTTCTGCAGCCCAGAAAAGCCCAGTATGTGCAGGCTGGTGGCATTTACTGATGCTAAGTGCTTGTGCTGGGGGAGGAGTTGAAAGGCGGGGCCCTGGGGCTTGGGAGCCGAGGGGCTGCTCAGAGGCAGCCAAAGGCAGTTACCCCCACTGTGCGGAAACTCTAGTTCCCACCGGACTGGGGACCTGGGAGCCATAGGGACCCACAGAGGCATCCGGGCCAGCCACTGTGTTCCTGGACCCAGCATCCCTGGCATTGAGGCTGTCACCTGTCACATCTCCCATTCAACCACGAAGCCGGGTCTTCACACGAGGTGCAGTTCTTCAGGCTGAGACGAGAATTAGCAGTGCATCCCCTACAGCTTCTAGGAAAGCACACTGCAACCCCTAATGGTCAGAAATTGAGGGTCCCCAGCTCTACACTATTCCCTTCCCCCAGGGAGCTGTGCCCTGAGATACAAACAGGGAAGGGGTGAGTATTATTTTTCTTTTTTGTACTAGTTTATGATGATGTATTATACAAGATCCATGTAAGGTATATGCACGTCTTAGCGACGACTACTTATTTTAATAAATAAGTTAATAGCTCACCACCCAGCGCGAGGCATCTGTATCATCCAAACCTCTGCGTAGCCCTCCACTCCGGCCTCCCTCCTAGAGGCAACCATCACCCTGAAGTTTGTGTTAATAATTCTCTTGCCTCCTTTCTCAATTTTGCCACACCTGGATCTGTCCCTGAAGAAGGTATTGTTTGGTTTTGCCTGCTTTTGAACTTCTTATGCGGGGAATGATCACCCTGGATGTTTCTTCAGGGGCTTGCTTGCTTTGTTCAGTCTTTGGAGATTTCCCCACATTGGCGATATGACTGTGGTTCATTTTTCACCACTGTAGAGTACTCCCTATTTCACTGTGTGGATACGTGCTCATCTGAGCCAAGGGATGTGTTTGAATGCCAGCAGGTGGCTGACAACCCGTGGCATAAGGGGGAGCATGCCCCCTTTCTCTGGAGGACGTAATGAGGTGCAGGTCGCAGACAGAGCTGAATCTGGGGGAGATCCAGGTGAGGCTCAGCCCTGCCAGGTGCCCCTCATAGCACTTGATCTCTCCCCTAAACAAATGTTAAGGTCAGTTATTTAAATAATGTGGCCGGAAGGGGTATCGGCTTGCTCTCCTAGGATGTCACGCTTCTTGGTTTAGTCCAGAGGACATCACACGTTCATATTTAGAATCAAGTATTTATTTGCACGAGTAATACATGTCAGCAAACCTTCCACAGAGTGTGGCAATTGAAGAAAGCTTCTGGCTCAGCGTTTTCCATCCCAGATTCCAGGCCCTGCACCCCAAGAGCGCACACAACGCGACCTGGGATGGTATACCCCTTCAAGACTAAATTCTGCTTTCTGTTTCTTCCTGCAAAGCAGCTCAGTTTCCTGTGTGCCCGGGGTGTCCCCTGGTGGCCACTCACTAGACCACAGTGCTCATGGACCCGGCTCTCAAATCCACGTGCAGGAAGGAAACATGGAGCAAAGAAAGGTTTTCAGCCTTTCAACTTACCCCTAACACAATACACAGTAATTTGACAACATGAAAAAAACTTTTTATGTACAATAGTGGAAGGAAGAGGCAGAGGCAGGTTTTTTTTTCTTTTTCTCCTTTTTTTTAATTGATATGTAGTTGATTTACAGTGTTGTGTTAATTTCTGCTGTACAGCAAAGTGATTCAGTTATACTTATATATACGTTCTTTTTCATATGCTTTTCCATTATGGTTCATCCCAGGATATTGAACATAGTTCCCTATACAGTAGGATCTCATTATTTATCCATTCTATACATACTAGTTTGCATCTGCTAATCCCAAGCTCCCAATCCATCCCTCCTGCACCCTCCTTCCCCCCTTGACGACCACAAGTCTGTTCTCTATGTCTGTGAGTCTGTTTCTGTTTCGTAAATAAGTTCATTTGTGTCGTATTTTAGATTCCACATACAAGTGATATCATATAGTATGTGTCTTTCTCTGTCTGACTTACTTCACTTAGTATGATAATCTCTAGTTCCATCCATGTAGCTGCAAATGGCATTATTTCATTCTTTTTTATTGGCAGAGTAATATTCTATTGTATATATGTACAACATCTTTTTTATCCATTCATCTGTTGATAGACATTTAGGTTGTTTCCACGTCTTGGCTATTGTGAATAGTGCTGCTATGAACACTGGGGTGCATGTATCTTTTTGAATTATGGTCTTCTCCAGATATATGCCCAGGAGTCGGATTGCTGGATCGTATGGCAACTCTATTTTTAGTTTGTTTTTTTTTTTAATTATTAGCACCTTTAATTTTTATTTATTTATTTATTTATTTGGCTGTGTTGGGTCTTCGTTTCTGTGCGAGGGCTTCCTCTAGCTGCGGCAAGCGGGGACCACTCTTCATCACGGTGCGCGGGCCTCTCACTATCGTGGCTTCTCCTGTTGCGGAGCACAGGCTCCAGACGCGCAGGCTCAGTAGTTGTGGCTCACGGGCCCAGTTGCTCCGTGGCATGTGGGATCTTCCCAGACCAGGGCTCAAACCCGTGTCCCCTGCATTAGCAGGCAGATTCTCAACCACTGCGCCACCAGGGAAGCCCCTATTTTTAGTTTTTTGAGGAAATTCCATACTGTTTTCCATAGTGGCTGCACCAGTTTACATTCCCACCAACAGTGTAGGAGGGTTCTCTTTGGGAGAGGCAGTTTTAATACATTGTACTTAACTAAAATATCCAGTTCTGGGTCCTGAGAGGATACCAAGGTGCCATCTCTGTCCTGTAGAACCGATGAGTCCATCTAGCGCAGGGGACTGCACACATGACCCATGGGCCACATCCGGCCCCCCGTTTGTTTTTGTAAATAAAGTTTTATTGGAACACAGCCAAGCCCATTTGTCTACATATTGTCTGTGTGCTTTCTCACTACGGCAGCAGAGTTGAATCATTGTGGCAGAGGCTGTCTGGCCCACAAAGCCTAAAGTATTTCCTACTTGGCATTTTCCAGAAAAAGTTTGCCCACTCCTGGGTGAGTGGGTTCACGGAGACACCTGTAAAATGGGCTATTGTTAGCCTGGAAAGAAGCTTCCTCTATGGATTTGATTTTTCATCAATTCATTCCAAAAATTGTTGCAGACCTACTGTGTGCCAGACATTATTTCTGGCCAGAAAAGATCCTTGGTGTTTTCAAACTTGGAGAGCTCCAGTACTTTCAGTTTGGACAACAGTCATACCAGTTACCAGCATTTTCCACCCAAAACAGCTTCCCACTTTTTTTTGGCTTCTACCACCGAGCCCACCATCTAGACCAAAGTTTCACCCTTTCAGCACGGACACTTCCTCTTTGCTGGACTGAAATTTATATAGGCACCATCTCCACATTCACCTGTTTCTCCTGATAATGTTGGAAGCCAAATTTTGTCTTCTGTGGAGCATATCAAAAATGATGTGTCGATTCCAGCCTGGCCAGGGCCCACAGGAGGGGAGAAGAAAGGGCATTCTGGCAAAATCTGGGTCCGGTTACATGCCTGTTGTTAAATCAAGGCTCTGCTCCCTCAAGGCTTTAGAAATCTTTTAGGGATTTCCTCACTTGTATTACCCTGGCTTGTGTCACTGGTGAGAAATGCAAATGCTTGTGAATTTCTAATACATATTTGGAGGAAAACGCCAACATATTTCATTTACCAGTGGCCATAAGCAGCCCAAGGTGGACCCTTCTCCTTAATAGAATCTTAATTTAAATGTGGATGTACCGGGCTGTGATTAGACATATGAACAGAAACCCAGGCCACTCTGCTATGTGTTCTGCCAGGATCCCCTGACTCTGAGGCCCAGAAGCCTGCCCATGTGCCCATGTGCCCATGTGTACCCACAGAAATTAGGGAATTCCCGACACCTTTAGAACTGAATTCCAGACACTTTTAGAAGTAATTTGGTTCAATCCCTACCTAGAAAAAAGTCTTTTTTAATAGCTGGAGGAAGAAGATAAGAAGAAGCATCAAGAGAAAACATGAAACCATTCATTTTTACACGTAAGAAATTTGAAATTCCCGAAGCACACTTTGCTACCTGGAAAGCAGCCACCCCCCTCTCACCTCTAAGTTCCCCGAGGAAGAGATGTGGCACCTGCAGGCCTGATTCTCAAGGGGGTTTGCGTTTATTCAGCAACTGTTGGTCTTGCTCAGCGACATCCCTCTTCCTATTAAAAAAAGATTTCAGGGACTTCCCTGGTAGTCCAGTGGTTAGGACTCTGTACTTCCACTGCAGGGGGCACGGGTTCAATCCCTGGTCGTGGAACTAAGATCCCGCAAGCGGCGCGGCGTGGCCAAAAAAAAAAAAAAAGATTTCAAAAGCCTCTAATTAAACAGTGAAAGCGGGACTTCCCTGGTGGCGCAGTGCTTAAGAATCCGCCTGCCAATGCAGGGGACACGGGTTCAGATCCCTGGTCCGGGAAGATCCCACATGCCGCGGAGCAACTAAGCCCGTGCGCCACAACTACTGAGCCTGCGCTCTAGAGCCCTGAGCCACAACTACTGAAGCCGCACGCTTAGAGCCCGTGCTCCGCAACAAGAGAAGCCACTGCAATGAGAAGCCCGCGCACCGCAACGAAGAGTAGCCCCTGCTCGCCACAACTAGAGAAAAGCCCGCACGCAGCGACAAAGACCCAACGCAGCCAAAAATAAATAAAAAATAAACTAAATAAATAAATTAAAAAAATAAACAGCGAAAGCACCTAGGTCAAACCAGAGCTACTGAAACAAAGAGCTGAATGAACATCAGGGACAAGGCAACCCACTGACAACTTCCCCAACCCCGTCCATTGGGGAAAGGCAGTTCTGCACAACTGAGCTACCCGGACAACTGAAACCTCATGAACGCGACGTTTTTAAACACATGAGCCTCTCAAGGAAAGGACAAACCTCTCTGCCTGCCTTACCAAGACTGCCGGGTGTGGGATGACCTTGTCTTGGTGGCCTGCGGCCGTCATGATGCAGAAAAATCGCACTGTGCTGTGACACAGCCGTGACCTCAGGGCCCTGCCCCTGACATCAGGGTCAGCCTGCCAGGGCCCAGCATGTCCTCTAGTTTTTATTACCGCCTTTCTACTTTTGCTATATCCACTCTTACACTTGTTTTGGTGCATGGGGTCCTCCAGGAATCAGTCCTGCTGCTGAGACCCAGGCCCCAGCCAGAACCCCGAGGCCTTCCCCTTGGATGGGGAGCCTCGGGCACTGGAGGAGAGTTGACCATTGGGCAGAGCTGCCCTCAGCCCTGGGCAGGGAAGGTCCAGGCTGGAGGAGAGCCCATATGTCCTGGCCTGGACAAAGCAGGGACAGAAGCGTTGGAGTTCTCCTCTGTGGGCAGAACGTGTAGCACCTTCATTGAAACGATGAAAAAAAAAAAAAGGGATGTCCCTGGTGGTCCAGTGGTTAAGATTCCGCGCTCCCAATGCAGGGGGCGTGGGTTCGATCCCTGGTCGGGGAACTGAGATCCCACATGCCACGCTAACAAGAGGTGACGGGGACTCCTGGATCCCGCCCACTCGGAGCACCACGGCATTGCCTCTGCCAGTCATGATGCCAACCCAGGGGCCCTGATAGGGTAGTTAAACTGTAACAGCCTTGCTTCCCTGGGTCCAGAACCCAGATTCTAACGCCATCTCCATGAACGCCTCCGAACGGCCGCCTGGACGCACAGGCCCACCTGGTAGGGTCGGGTGAGGGGGGAGTGAGTGGCTGCAGGGGATGGACTTTACGCATATGTGCGTGGTGAATGCTGGTCACAATTTAGCGCCTGGGCTTTGTGACTTTGTACAGATAATGAAGTTCGTGCCCTTACGGGCACACCGGGAGGACTTTGACATTCGCTGCCCCCTGTGTAATGGGATGGAGATGCAGGTGTTTCTGGTTCCTGGGACGGCTGCCCTGCCCCCTCCACATCGGTCACCCACTCCTAGAGGTAACCATCCTCTGTCTCCTGGTGCAATCGTGCAGCTGGCCTGACCTTGGAATTCCGAGAGTGTTTGCTCCTGGGTCTGGCTTCCCCCGCTCACCAGCGTACACCCGTGCGCTGTAGCCCCCGCGGCGGGGGTTTGCCGTGTGCTGTACCTTGGTCACTCACTCTACTGTGGACTGACTTTCAGGTTCTTTCACTGTTTATGAGCAATGCCGCTATGAACACTCTTATGAGCACAGACGCTTTGTCCCTGGCAGTCCACCCCGGCCAAGGGGAGCTGCTCCCAGGGGACACACATGCTCGGCTTTAAGAGATGCTACCAGACTCTTTTCCCCAAGGGGCCGTTCTAATCTGCACCCCCATCCCAGGGGTGGAAGTGCCAGGGGCTCCACGCTCACCAACAGGTGGGCTTCTGGGTCCTTTCATCTTTGCCATCCAGGGGGAGGCGGTTTCATCTGCATTTTCCTGACGACTAAGGATGCTGAGCACATTTTCATATAGTTATTGGTCATTTTGTTCAAGTCTCTTCTTCCTTGATAAAAATCAGCTTGCCAGTCACCGTCTTAGTGATTTGTAGGAGTCCCTTATATATTCTGTCCATGAGTCCTCCAGTGGGAGGAGCATCGTTGCGAATACCTTTTCCCTCCTTGTGAATTGCCTTTTCACTCTCTGAATGTTCCCTTTTGATGAAAAGAAGCTCTTTTTTTTTTTTTTAACATCTTTATTGGAGTATAATTGCTTTACAATGGTGTGTCAGTTTCTGCTTTATAACAAAGTGAATCAGTTATACATATACATATGTTCCCATATCTCTTCCCTCTTGCGTCTCCCTCCCTCCCACCCTCCCTATCCCACCCCTCTAGGTGGTCACAAAGCACCGAGCTGATCTCCCTGTGCTATGCGGCTGCTTCCCACTAGCTATCTATTTTACGTTTGGTAGTGTATATTTGTCCATGCCACTCTCTCACTTTGTCACAGCTTACCCTTCCCCCTCCCCATATCCTCAAGTCCATTCTCTAGCAGGTCTGTGTCTTTATTCCCATCTTGCCCCTATGTTCTTCATGACCTTTTTTTTTCTTCTTAGATTCCATATATATGTGTTAGCATACAGTATTTTTTTTTCTCTTTCTGACTTACTTCACTCTGTATGACAGACTCTAGGTCCATCCACCTCCCTACAAATAACTCAATTTCGTTTCTTTTTGTGGCTGAGTAATATTAAAAGAAGCTCTTAATTTCATTGAAATCCAGTTTCTTTTCTTTTTTTGTGGTTAGTGCTTCACTGTTCTTTTTTTTTCCTATTTCTATATTTTTTAAAATTTATTTTATTGAAGTATAGTTGATTTACAGTGTTGTATAATTTCTGCTGTACAGCAAAGTGATTCAGTTATACATATATATGCATTCCTTTTTATATTCTTTTCCATTATGGTTTATCACAGGATATTGAATATAGTTCCTTATGCTATACAGTAGGACCTTATTGTTTCACTGTCCTTTTTAAGAAATCTTTGCCTAACCAAGATAGTTCTCTTTTATTTTTAAAGAAGATTTTATTGGTTTACCTTTTACATCTCAGTTTTTTTTTTTTTTTTTTGTATGATGTGAGCTGGAGTCAAGATTCATTTTTCTCCATTTGGGTATTCATCTGACCCAAAAGTTTGCATTTATTAATTCTTAATTTAAAAAAATTTTATTGATAATGGCCTGTTGGCACCTTCAAATGGTGGAGGAGTGAGACGTGGAGATCACCTTCCTCCCCACAAATACATCAAAACTACATCTACATGTGGAACAACTCCTACAGAACACCTACTGAATGCTGGCAGAAGACCTCAGGCTTCCCAAAAGACGCCCTCAGGTGACCTACATGCAGAGGCGGGGCCGATACAAAGCTGAACCCCAGGAGCTGTGCGAACAGAAAAGAGAAAGGGAAATCTCTTCCAGCAGCCTCAGGAGCACCGGATTAAGTCTCCACAATCAACTTGATGTACCCTGTATCTGTGGAATACCTGAACAGACAACAAATCATCCCAAAATTGAGGCAGTAGACTTTGGGAGCAACTGTAGACTTGGGGTTTGCTTTCTGCATCTAATTTATTTCTGGATTTATGTTTATCTTAGTTTAGTATTTAGAGCTTATTATCATTGGTAGATTTATTGATTTGGTTGCTCTCTTCCTTTTTTTATTTTATAAATTTTTTTTCCTTTTTTTTCCTTTTTCTCTTTTTGTGAGTGTGTATGTGTATGCTTCTTTGTGTGATTTTGCCTGTATAGCTTTGCTTTTGCCATTTGTCCTGGGGTTCTGACTGTCCATCTTTTGTTTTTTGTTTCTTGGGGTTTTTTAGCATAGTTTTTAGCTCTTGTTATCATTGGAGGATTTGTTTTTTGGTTTGGTTGCTCTCCTCTTTCTCTCTTTCTTTTTTTTTATTACTTTTTTATTTTTTATTTTTAATAATTTTTTTCTATTTTAATAACTTTATTTTATTCATTTATTTATTTTTCTTTCTTTCTTTCTTTCTTTTTCTCCCTTTTCTTCTGAGCCGTGTGGCTGACAGTGTCTTGGTGCTCCAGCCGGGTGTCAGGCCTGAGCCTCTGAGGTGGGAGAGCCGAGTTCAGGACATTGGTCCACCAGAGACCTCCAGGCTCCACGTGATATCAAACAGTGAAAGCTCTCCCAAAGATCTCCATCTCAATGCTAAAACCCAGCTCCACTCAACGACCAGCAAGCTACAGTGCAGGACACCCTATGCCAAACAACTAGCAAGACAGGAACACAACCCCACCCATTAGCAGAGAGGCTGCCTAAAATCATAATAAGGTCACAGAAACCCCAAAACACACCAATGGACGTGGTCCTGCCCACCAGAAAGACAAGATCCAGCCTCGTCCACCAGAACACAGGCACCAGTCCCCTCCACCAGGAAGCCTATACAACCCACTGAACCAACCTTACCCACTGGGGGCAGACACCAAAAACGACGGGAACTACAAACCTGCAGCCTGCAAAAAGGAGACCCCAAACACAGTAAGTTAAGCAAAATGAGAAGACAGAGAAATACACAGCACATGAAGGAGCAAGGTAAAAACCCACCAGACCAAACAAATGAAGAGGAAATAGGCAGTCTACCTGAAAAAGAATTCAGAATAATGATAGTAAAGACGATCCAAAATCTTGGAAATAGAATGGAGAAAATACAAGAGACATTTAACAAGGACCTAGAAGAACTAAAGAACAAACAAACAACGATGAACAACACAATAAATGAAATTTAAAATTCTCTAGAAGAAATCAATAGCAGAATAACTGAGGCAGAAAAAACGGATAAGTGACCTGGAAGATAAAATAGTGGAAATAACTACTGCAGAGCAGAATAAAGAAAAAAGAATGAAAAGAATTGAGGACAATCTCAGAGATTGTGGCGCGTGGGTTCCAGAGCACGTAGGCTCTGTGGTTTGCGGCACACGGACTCTAGTTGAGGCGCGCAAGCTCAGTAGTTGTGGCACGCAGGCTTAGTTGCCCCGCGGCATGTAGGATCATAGTTCCCTGACCAGGGATGGAACCTGTGTCCCCTGCATTGCAAGGCAGATTCTTTACCACTAGACCACCATCGAAGTCCCCAGTCTCCCATCTTCTTAGCTGAACCTGCCATATTCTTGTCCTGTCTTTACATCAAGTTCATCAAGCAATGGGTGTTGAGAACAACCTAGGTGCTAGGCCAGAAGGCAGAGCCAGGCAGGAGCTACAAACCACGAGGAGCCCTGGACCTCAGTGGGAAGGTGCAGCCAGTGGAAGGTGACAAGGCCCACGCTCTTGCCTCTTAGTGGAACTCTGCCACCCATCAGACATGCCACCATCAGTGAGGCACTCCTCTCCAGGGACTTTTGCAAGTTTCTTTATTGTCAAGTAACCTATGGCAGGCAGCCTGTAAGATGCACCCCTGGCTGTTGGTAGCCCCTGTGTAGCCCCCTCCCGTGTTGAAAGGTGCTGACTTGTGTAACCAATGGAATATCTCAGAAGTGGGGGAGCAGGACTTCCGAGGTTAGGCATAAAGGACATTGTGTGTCTGGGATCACCCACCATGGGGGCCACCATGTTGTGTGGATATTCAAGCAGCCTGTGGAGAGGCCCAACTGGTGAGGAGCTGAGACCTCCAGCCAACAGCCAGCACCAATTGCCAAATATACGAGGAGCTGCCTTGGGAGAAAGTCCTCCAGCCTCAGTCGAGCCTTTGGATGATGCAGCCTTAGCCAACACCTTGCCTGCAACACCATGAGAGACACTGAGCCAGAACCACCTGCTGAGCCGCTTCTGGATTCCTAAACCTCAGAAACTGCGTGAGATAATGTTTATTGTTGGTTTAAGCCATTCAGTTTAGGGGTCACTTATAACATGGCGACAGATAATACATAACCCTGCCCTTCTAGGGATGATTTTATGACCCATGAGTGGGTTGCAACCCAAAGTCCAGAAAGCACTGGCGGAAAGCTTTGCATCTGGCCCAGCCCTGCTTCAAGACACAGCCTTTCTAGTTATTTAACAAGTACAGCAAGAGGAGATGAAGCTCTAGGGGAGGTGGTGAAGAGCACAGACTCTGGCACCACACGGAGTTTGAGTTCCAGCTCTGCAACGTATCAGCATGTAACCTTGGGCAGGTCCCACTGCACATCTGTGCCTTGGTTTCACCACCTATAAAATGGGGGTTATGACGATCGTATTTAGTAGCTGGGCTATCGTGAGGGTCAGAGAGTATACGTAAGGTTCTCACAGCGGTGGTGGGTGCACAGTAGGAGCTGGAAGAGTCAGCTGCTGACACAGGGCAGATGGCGTTCTGGGGCTGGGGATACATCCGGGGACAAAATAATCAGAAATTTACCCTCACTGATCTTGTATTCTTGTGGGGGAGACAGATAAGCAAGATAAATTGGTAATTTATATTCTGTAACTGGAGAGTAGGTTCTATGAAGAAAAGCAAAGCAGAGTCCTGGGATGAGTGTGTGAGGAAGGCTTCCCTGTGAAGGTGATATTTAAGCCACGTCTAGAAGGTCGTTGAGGGAACCAGACGGATGCCAGGGGGAAGAGTGTTCCAGGCAGAGGGAACAGCCTGTGCAAAAGCCCTGGGGTGGAAGAGTCCCGGGGCCTTGGAGGGCCAGCTAGGCGGCCGGCATGGCTGTTGCTGGGCAAATGTGGGAGAAAGAGCGAGGCAAACCTTAGGTTCTGGAAATGACGTTGGTTTTCATTGTGAGTGACAGGAGACCTTGAGAAGTTCCGAGCAGAGCAGTGACGTGCTCTGACTCTCACACCTTAACAGGACAAGTCTGACTGTTGTGCTAAGAACAGGTTGGGCCCGAGAGGCCAGAGGCCGGGAAACCAGTGCTGGGGCTCCTCTTGCTGTCGAGAGAGGGCGGGGCTGGGACAGGGTCAGCCCAGAGATGGGAGGGAGTGGTCAGATGCCGGATGCCTTCTGCAGGAGAGCCTGCAGGAGTACAGGCGGGTTGGGTGAGAGAGGGATAATTCCATGTTCGGGTCTGGACTTGCCATCAACTGAGAGCAAATTCTGGGGGAGCCGTGGGAGTTTCTGATCCGTGAAGTGTGAGAGGCCTTTAACACCCTAACCATAACCCTAACCCCCCCAACCCTAACCCTAACCCTAACCCTAACCGACCTAACCCTAACCCTAACCCTAACCCACCTAACCCTAAACCCACGTAACCTTAACCCTAACCCTAAGCCTAACCCACACAAGTGAGATAGGGAGGAGGCATCTCGACACGTGGATGGGACTCAGGCCAGAGAGGCATCGGAGGGGGACCTCTGTAGTTGCCAGTGCTTATGGAGGTATTTAAGGCCCCGAGGCAGGTGAGGCTCCCTGGTTACCTGCCTCTCACTGAGAGCTCTCTTCACATCCCTGTTTGTCCAGGTGAGTGAGCTGGCCCTGCACAAAACTCCAAGCCCTGCCTGTATTCCTGGGACAAGGAACTGGGCGACATGAGCAGGTCTGTGTGTGGGTCACTGGTGGACAGCCACACGTGGGGCACTGAATTTCTGGAAACTGAAGCCATCCCGTCCCTGCCTCCCAATCACTGTGGTCTCCCCACGTGACACTCCAGGGCATGCTTTCGACATCTTTCCCAATAGATGTGGAGATCTGAGTCTGGTGAGGGGCAGCGTGTGGTCGTGCAGGGTGAGAACGACCTGCCCTTTCTAGAAAAGAAGCATGCGGTGTGGACTTACATCTTGATTTTGTACATTCTATTCAACTCAGCCTCTCACCCAGAGAACCTGGCTGGGTCACTGCCTGGCCTGCCTTCTCATGATCGAAACAACACCCACATCCAGACAGGAGAGAGCCAAGAACTGGAGGAACACCCCCAGGCCTCTGTCCCTCCTGGGATAGCTCTCCCTGAAGATAGCAGTGAAGCCAAGCCCATCGCCGTGGGCAGCGCATCTCCGGTGTGGACCATCCTTTCCCCCCACCACCTACGCCAGCCTCACCATGCACAAAGGTGGAGCTCCCGGCTCCCCAGTGCTTGCCCGGAGAGGGGGCACTGGGTTTCATCCACGTGCAGAGGAGGTGAGGGAGGGCAGAAAAACCTACCCTATTGCACGGGGCGCCCTGCCTGTGTTGGCTGAGGACGCGGAACAAAACAGGTCAAAGCGCAGCCCAGCTCCAAGACGCTAACACACGAACGAAACTTGGCAAACTGAGAGGCAGGTCCAAGGTTCAAACCTAGAACTCTCCCAGGAAATCCGGCTGAGAAACCTCACACAAGGCAAGAAAACAATAATCACCCTTATTTTTCAAACAAGGACAACGAGGCACAGAGAGGGAAATTGCCTGGCCGTGGTCACACAGCTGTTGAATAGGGAAGCCAGGGTCTGAGCTCACAGCCACCACCCTCCAGCCTCCTTAAAATGAATTCACACAGTGACTGGGAGGAAACGGCGGGGCCCACCGTACTCAGCGCCATCCCGGTGGGGGTTCACTGCTCTGGCCTGGTACTCAAGCCACTTGTGTGGCTGGTGACAATACAAACACCTGGGACCCCCTTTGACCCATGAGCTCCATGGGCAGGGGTGGGGCACCAGCATTGGAAAATCACGGCTCTTAAGTCGGCCCAGGTGGGCCCCAAGCTCCGATCCCCTCCTGGCTGTTCAGGAGGCCGCCTGTCTTTGCTCAACCAGTTCTAGATTGAGCAGGGGAGGCGTTGCCCTGCACCTGCCCTCCCTGCCCAGGGAGCGGGGCTCCCAGCATATCCCAGTCCTCGGTTCCTCCAGGTGTGAAGCAAGCCTAGCACTGCCATCTCTGTGGCTTCTCCGTTCTCTTGTTGGGGGCAGGCGGCCAAACTGGGATTTCTCCCTTTGGCAAACAGAATGGATTCTCACACCCAGCCCCGTGTGGCCCCAACAGAGGGCCAACGGTGGGGAAAGTGTGGACCCCTCCCCTGAATCCCGTGATCAGTACCCAAAGCTTTGAGGCAGGACCCAAGCGTCTGATCCAAAGTTCCCTGGGCATCCCTTCTACACACCAGAAGCTGAGCCCTTGTCTATGGCCAGGCCCCATCGGGAGACAAATCACAAAGAAGTCTGAACAGGGAAGGTTTAAAACGGGAACATCTACCTTTTTGTGCTTCGCAGATAATCACGCTTTTTACAAACTGAAGGTTTCTGGTGATCCTGCATGGCCCACCGGTGCCATTTTTTCCAATAGCATTTGCTTACTTTGTGTCTCTGTGTCACATCTTGGCATTTCTGGCAGTACTTCAAACTTTTCTTTCTATTTGTTAACGGTGATCTGTGATCAGGGACCTGTGATGTTACCATGGTCATTGTTTTGGCATTTTTTAGCAATAAAGCCTTTTTTAATCAAGGTGTATACACTGTCTTTTAAGAAAATGCTATTTCATACTTAAAAGAGTACAGAATCGTGTAAACCAAACTTTTATATGCACTGGGAAGCCAAAAAACTCGTGTGATTCGCTTTATTGTGATAATCACTTTATTGGGGTGGTCTGGAACCAAACCTGCAATACATCCCAGATACACCTGAATAAAGAATTATTAACTCGACTAGGGTAGTAACGTCTAAAGAGAGCTTTCAAGAATACCTGCAGGGACTTCCCTGGTGGTGCAGTCGTTAAGAATCCACCTGCCAATGCAGGGGACACGGGTTTGAGCCCTGGTCCGGGAAGATCCCACATGTCACAGAGCAACTAAGCCCGGGTGCCACAACTACTGAGCCTGCACTCTAGAGCCCGCGAGCCACCACTACTGAAGCCCGCGTGCCACAACTACCGAAGCCCGTGCGCCTAGAACCCATGCTCCACAGCAAAAGAAGCCACCGCAATGAGAAGCCCACGCACCGCAACAAAGAGTAGCCCCGGCTCACCACAACTAGAGAAAGCCCTCACGCAGCAATGAAGACCCAACACAGCCAAAGATAAATAAGTAAATTGAAAAAAAAAACCAAAACAAAACAGAATACCTGCGGGTCAAGGAGCGTGCCCAAGGTAAGAAAACACGTGAAGGGTGTCCCCTCCCCGAGGCTGGGGTTCAGGTCTCCTTGGGGAAGGCTTAGGGTGAGGCCCCCGGACGGTGTGGCCAAGTTCTCTGGGTTGCCTGGGCCAAGTCTGTAAAAGAACCAGAACCAGAAGATGCCCCTACTCATGCAGCGGCCCTCAGCGCCCTCTACAGACAAATGTAACGAGGTGCACGTGCAAAGGGGAAAAGTCTGAAGGGCACAGCTCACTACCGCAGAGCAGGTGATGCAGGGTGCACCGGGAGCTGAAAGGCAGTCAGCTGATAACTGGCACAGCTTACGTGTCCACTTCTACTTTATTTAGCAAGAGTAAGGGCAGGATTGACCACGGGGGCTGGAAGACATCCCGTTCAGTGTCGGACTCCTGCTGTCTGGGCAGCGGGGCAGCTCAGACCCCAGAGAAGAAACAGCGTCATCTGCGAGCAGACCAGGTCATCCTCCCACCCTGGGGACACGGCACAGAGAAAGCCGGTCACTTCTGCTGGCGAGAAGGCCGTCGGCGTAAGCCCCCGGAATTCCGCTCAGGACACGTGCCGGGCTGTTTGCCTTTTACAGATGGGGACGCGGAGGCTCCTGGAGTGTGGAGCCGAGATGCTGCTGCCCCGGCGGCCCTGACTCCGGTGCTCCTCACTGCCCTGCGGGGGGCTCCCCCCGGGCCGGCCCTTTAGAAGATTCCGGGCAGCAGGCGGTAAGGCACGGCAGCTGTGTAGCGGTCCCAGTCCCGGCCGTACTTGTTAGCGCAGCGGTGCTCGTCCCGCAGGCAGCGGTGGGTCAGCAGGACGGCCATGTAGATGATGTAGAAGTAGGGCAGGAGGTGGCCGCCGCCGCAGGCCAGGCAGTACGCCAGGCTGCCCATCAGGTCGCCGGTGTAGTTGAAGTGGCGGGCCACGCCCCAGAAGCCGGACACCAGCAGCTTGCTGTGGTGTTTCTGCTTATCGGCCGACGTGAAGGAACACTCGATGACCTTGGGCTTCCTGCCCCAGATCAGGCAGCGCCCGTCCGTGCGGCGGAAAAGGTCCTTCTGATGGTTGGCCGTCCGGAAGATGTAGTAGCCCAGCAGGCCCAGCAGCAGGACGCCCAGGGAGTAGCGGGTGGGCAGCTGCACGGGGTGGTACACCAGGTACAGACCCTGCAGGGCGAGCGGGAGAGGTCAGCGGGCTGAGCGGGGCCGCGGGCTCGGGAGCACGGCCTGGGTTCCAACCCCTGCTGTGCGCCTGACCGGCTGCCCCCGACCGGCTGCCCCCGTGCCCTGCCTCGGTTTCCTCTCCTGTAAATAGAAGCACCTGCCTCAGAGCGTTGCTGTGGGATCAGACAAGTAAATACGCAAATTTGCACATCCACCTACCTACCCACCTAGCCACCTTCCTATCTATCTATCTATCTACACATACATACACACGTATATCATGTATAGTATACATATTATATAACAATATTAAAAGTATTATTTGAATATAATATTGTGACGGTTAATTTTATGTGTCACATTGGCTAGGCCATGGGACCCAGACACTTGGTCAAACGTTAGTTGTTACGAAGGTATTTTTTAGATGGGATTAACGTTTCCAATTAGACTAAATGAAGCAGACCACCCTCCGCAATGTAGGTGGGCCTCATCTAATCGGTGGAAGGCCCTAAGAATAAAAGAATCCCTGGAATAAGAATGAATTCCACCAGCAGACGGCCTTCAGACCCAGCTGCAATACCAACTCTTCCCTGGACCTCCAGCCTGCCGGCTGCCCTGAAGATTTTGGACTCGAATGGACCACAGTCACGTAATCAAATAAACACACATACGTGTGTGTGTGTGTGTGTGTGTGTGTGTGTGACCTATTGCTATTGTTTTGCATGCCTGGAAAATGGTGTTCACAGAATCAGGGAACCAGTGAGCCTGCAACCAGCCAAGCAGAGAAGTGAGTCCAGAGGATCCGTCCAGAGGATCCAGCGTGGGGACCAGAGTCCAGAACTTCTGGCCCCCAGCCCAGGGCTCTCTCCCCTCAACCCTGATCACTCTGCTGTGATTTTCCTGCTTTCCCAGCACTCCTGCTTCAGGATGCTACACAGGGTAGTCAGCCAGGTAACGGGGGCCCCGTTATCATCGCCTGCAGGACTGGCTGTAACCACCCACCACCTGCCCGTGCACGTCCTGGCCAGCCTACAAGGTCTGTCAGCACTGGTCCTCTCCACTCCTGCACAACCTGTTTAAGGCAGGCCACCGCTGATCACTCAAGTGCCCGAGAACCTGCTCTTTCCCCCATTGCCACACCTCGTCATACCTGCTTACACAACGAGCGGGTGGGCATCTGGCCAGGCCTTTCAAGCAGCCACCCTACACAGGAGCCCGCCTGCCATGCAGAGGAAAGCAGGGCTGTTCTCTGTGAGCTGGGAGGGGTGCGGGCGGCTTGACGATGAGGCCTCTCCCCTATTCCCCAACAGCCTCAGAACACGGCGGGTGCAGGAACGAAGATGCCCAGCCCTAACAGAGGTGATGTCCGCCCTGCTTTTTCAGAGATGCTCAGGGACGAGCTCAAGGCCCCCTCCCCCGGCTGGCAGCCCTACAGAGGTGCAAACCCAGGTCCCTCAGGCTCCCCAGTCGAGGTTTCTACCCTCGACTCTGCAGCACGTGCTGAGGCTCTCCTGGAGACCCGGGCTGATTCATGACTCGTGGGAACTCTTCCCGGAGCCTGTGCCCCCCAGCCCCCAGCATCCTCTTCTCGCCTGGAACGCTCCCCTTTTGTAGGCCTCCCACTCGGTGCTGGCCTCGGATCCTCCAGGCTCCAATCGGGCAAGGCTTCCTGCCACCCCCATGTCCTGTGTCCCAGCCACGCTGAACTGTCTCGTGCCTTAAATGTCCCCCTCTGCCCCCCCCACTCTGATATATTCCCCGCTCCACCTTTCTGGAATGTTCTTACCCTCAGACTCATCATTCTGCTCTCAGCCTGGCTGTGGTTGCTCCAAGATGCTCTTGCTGACCCCCACCTGCTGGCTGGGGGCTCCTCCTTGGCCCTCTCTCAGGAGTCAGCACCCCACTTCCTGTCAAGCTCCCCCTCCCCTCACTGGACTGCCTGTGTCAGGGACTTTCCCTCCCCAGCTGTGAGCTCCGAGAGCGCAGGGCCCCCTGCATCTCCTCCACTCTTGCGTGTAGATACTCAAAGCTTAAATGCAAATGACGGTAGGAAAGAAGGCCTCTCATCCTTTCAACATTAAGATTTGAGCACACATGGATACAAATACCCACCTCCATCCACCCAGATCTCCCAAATCATTTCTTTTGACCCAAAGTTTACTCCGTATCATCTTCTTCTCTCACTCTTATGGGCTGAGTTGCGTCCCCCAGACTCACATGTTGGAGTCCTGATCCCCAGCATCCCAGAATGTGACTGTATTTGGAGTTGCGCGTCTTTCTTTCAAGAGGTGATGAAGGTAAAATGAGGTCACCGGGGTGGCCCTAATCCCGTAGGACTGGGGTCCTTATGAGAAGAGGAGGTCAGGACACAGACACACACAGAGGGACGACCCCGTGAGGACACAGGGAGGAGACGGCCGTCTACACGCCGAGGAGAGAGGCTTCAGGAGGACCAGCCCTGCCCACACCTGGACCTCGGATTCCAGCCTCCAGGACTGGGAGACAGTGAATGCCTGTTGTTTAAGCCGCCTGGTCCGTGGTATTTGTTACAGTGGCCTGTGTTGACTCATGCACTAAGCCTTCTTCTTCCTAAAACAGGGGAGCAGCCTCCCTTCTCCAGGTTCTGGCGCCACCCCGCCCCCCCAAAAGAACAGACACTTGGGTGAGGACAAGGCTCGGCATGTGCTCAGCTGTGTCTGCTCCGAGGGCGGCGCTGGGGGCGCCCGGGGACCTTACAGCTCAGCGTGCTGCTGGGCTGGGCATGCGTCACGGGGGGCTCCCTGCCCCTGCTCCTCACCTGCAACGTGTAGAGGTACGGCAGCCAGACGCAGTCCCCCCAGCCCAGGTACCACCCAAAGTGGTCGTGGCAGATGTCAATGGTTTTCAGGTACCAGGTTTCGTTCCAGAAGAAGTCCAACACATAGATGGCCTGCAACACAGGAGTGGCCGGGTACGGACCACAGACACTGATGGGGGCCCTCGGGACACCACACTGCAGTAGGGGAGGGGGGGGGGTCACTGGGTGTCCCTGAGCTCCTCTGGTGACGTGCACCACGGGGCTGCTCCTGTACTTCCCGCCGTGCCTGGGACATGGTGGGGCGGGAGTCCTTGTCCTCAAAGTCTGCAGTCTGAGATGACACATTGCCCAGAGAGGGGCGCCCGGCAACGCCCCGGACGCTGATTCCCAGGGCTGTGGAGCCGGGAGCAGAGAGATGGCTCAGGGTGGACGGGCTCAGGACAGGGTCCTTCCAAGAGACATCAGAGCCGTGTGGCCGGGACCACTGACACACCCGAACCGCGAACAGATGTTCACGTGGGCCACACGAGTCCCCAGGGCCAGTGCAGCACCTGGCAGGTGAGGACACGACTCCTTCGCCTCCCGTTCACTAGCCGGCTCCTCAGAGACACGTGGGAAGGGGGCCGACCCCCTTGTAAAGGCGGCAGATTATGGTCTTTTGAAAACTATCTGGCTTTCAGGTTTCCCCAGCGCCCACCGGGTGTCAGAGCTCTCACCCCCCTGGGCCACAGAGAGGCTACCTGCAGGACGTTGACCAAGACCATGGAGTTGGTCACGTGGCCGTAGAGCTCCTGCTGCTTGGCTGCAAAGGACAGGTTGATGAGGGTCCAGGCGACGATCCCGGGGCGTCCATTGAAGAAGAGCTTGAAGTCAAACCACTTCCCAATTCGGGGGTTAAACTCAACGCCCATCATGTAGTTGTAAAAGAAATTGCCTGTGAATTTGCTTTAAAATACAAAGAACAGATGCGTGTCGTTAACGAGCGCATCTCACAAGTGGCCTACTTGGCTGGCACGGACACAGGTGCTCAGCCCAGCCTGGGTACCGCAGGCCCAAGAGAGATGAGCTGGGGGGAGACCTGCCGTGAACTGCAGGGAGGCAGCAAGCAGAGGTCGCGTCAGCCTCCCTCTCTCCCCGCAGACTCGGTACTACACTCCACGTTCACCTCTGGCCCTTGAGCTGCTCTCTCTGTCCCAGGGAAGGTGGGGAGATTGTATCTGTGCTTAAGCCTCCCTTGGGCCAGCACCCAGGGCCCTCCCTCCCCACTCCAGGCTCCCCGGAGGCACAGCACAGGTGAGCTGCCCAACTGGCTCGATCGGACAGAGATTTTATTCTGAAGGACTCACAGGGCATTCGGGTCCCCCGTGGACAAGTGGAGTCATAAATGATGCCAAGGCAGATGCGAAAAAAAGCACGCTACTTAGAGTCGGGTGCCTGGCTCCAGGGCCCACACCCATCCCTTGCTGGGCAAGTTTAATGTTTCGTTACCCTGGTTACCTGACCCATAGCCCTCTCCAGGAGTGATCAGAGAATCAGCCACCATAACCCATGTGGAGACCTTCATTAAGTATAACTTGCTGTACATACACAGGGATTTCTGTGCTAGTCAGAGAAACATATTCTCGTGTCCATTACCCTCAGTTAGGATAAGTAGAAAGAAGCAAAATATACAAAGTCTACAGTAGGGGATGTGATTATAAAGCAGAGAAAATGATTTCTATGAGTCATAGAAGACCAGCCTCATTATTTGATAAAAAAAATCACACAAGCTCAAAGTACCACCAACCAAACACATTTCCTAAGAGTTTAGGTGTAACAGTTAAAGGAAACATACTTTATTTCCATTTGGACCCCCAAACTAAAATGTAAGCACCCCGAGAATAAGAATCTTGTTTACACCTAAAGCCCCACTGCCTACACCTGTCTACAGGAGGAACCCAACAAACATCTCTTGATGAATGGATGGATGGAAGGAGGTGGGGAGGGAGGGATGGGGGGATAAATGGATGGATGGATGGATAAATGGATGGATGGATGAATGGGCTGGACGAATGGGTGCATGGGTGAATGGATGGATACAGGGAGACAGGAAGGGAGGGAGGGAGGGAGCGAGGGAGGGGTGGAAGAAGGGATGGGGGATGGATAGATGGGTGGGTGATTGGATGGGGAGATGGATGGATGAATGGATGGATGGGTGGATGGGTGCACGGGTAGGTAGATGGGTAGGTGGATGGATGGATGAGTTGGATGGGTGGGTGGATGGGTGCACGGGTGGGTAGATGGGTAGGTGGATGGATGGATGAGTTGGATGGGTGGGTGGATGGGTGCACGGGTGGGTAGATGGGTAGGTGGATGGATGGATGAGTTGGATGGGTGGATGGATGGACAGATGGGTGGATGGGTGGGTGGATAAATGGACGAAGAACTGGATATATGGACAGATGAAGGAGAGATGGATGCATGGTTGATAACTATCCAACCCAAGGCTCCATGAGAATGGACACCAATCAGTAGGGCTCTCCCTGGGAAGTTGTTACATTAAAGCCGCTGAGAAAACAGAACTCCTCACTAAGACTGTTTCAGGCCACACTGACGTTCCAGAAAAAGAGGTAATGGACTGCCTTTGCCCCCGACCAGAAGCTGCCTTTTCCACCCTCCTGCTCCCCGACAGCCCTATACGACATAGCTCGGCCACCAAAGATGGACTCGGCCGTCTTCAAGTGCGTCCTCCCTAAGGCGGGAGAAGCCACCCAGACACTTGGAAAGGATGCTCCCCAGAGTCCATCAAGTTCCCTTAAGCTCCTCCTTCAAGGATTCTCCATCCTCAGGGCTCTGCAACCTCCCAGCCCAAGGTAATAGAAAAAGGCACCTACTCTCCATCTTGGGCTCGACCGGCCGCTGAGGACGTACCAGTCTCGGGCATCGGTGGGGAAGAAGTAGCCCTTGATCATGGCGAAGGTGGAGACGGCGTAGCCCAGGATGTTGGCACACCAGAGTAGCGGGATCCAGTTGTCAAAGACGATGGTGGGAGGGAAGCAGGAGAGGAGGTAGGAGTTAACAAACCAGAGGAGATGCGTGATGAGCCAGGCTTGCAGGCCGTTGATCTCATACTTGTTGACGATTCCTGCAGAGGGAAGAGGGAAGAGTGGAGGCGTTTTCCCAGCTGTAACAGCTCCTGGCTCCGGCCCTACCGCCTTTCTGGGCCTCAGCTGCCGGGGTCCCCAGACCCCAGGCTTGACAGCCGGTCAGCTGCTGCTGCAATTCGGGCCCCTAGGGTCCAAACGCCAGCAGCACACCTCACGCTGCGAGCCGGGGACTAACCCCTCCTGCTCGCTGAGTTCCTGGAAGGGTGGGAGGGTGCAGGATGTCCGGAACCAGCCAGAGGCTGAGTCACCAGCCTGCAGTGTGCCGGAGGCTGGGGCTGAGCCACAGCAGACGCGGACGAGGGTCCCCTAGGGTACCTGGCGGGGGGCCCAGCAGCCTCCCTGAGGGACCAGGTGCTCTCTGTGTGCTGGGGTGGCGTCTCAGTGACTGTGGGGAATGAATGGGCCGGGCAGCCTCAAGGGCCCCTTAACAAAAGCCCCGCCCCACCAGGTGCCCCTGGGGGGCTTGCCGCCGGGGAGATGCTCTGTGAGCCCAGCTACACAGCCAGCGTGGGGCAGGGGGTATTCCGTTCCCTGATTGAGAAGGTGACTTCCCACCTTGAATCTGGGGCGGTCCCGGGGTGTGGAAATTCCCAAGCAAAGTTTTTACTTTGTCAGGGGACAGCCTTTGGGATGGAAGCTGCACGGGCGTGGGGGTGGGGGGAGGCCCCGTGAGATGAAGGGACAGGGCAGAGCTGGCACAGGTGGCGGGGAGCAGGGGCGGAGCCCAGCTTACCTGCGGGAGTCATGGCGCCCTCCTGAACGCCCCCCACGTAGCCCGGCAGAAACTTGTGGCAGAAGTCAGGAAGCAGCATGTACAGAAGCACCTGAGACACAGAGATTTTCAGCTAAATTCCCTGTGAGCTGGAGGGCCTTGCTGTGCTTCGACACAGCCTTGCTTTATTAACCGAGATGATAAATGGGAAGGCACCGAAGGAATGGGAGAAAGCCTACACATAGCCAGTTATTTCTTCCAGTAGAGTTTATAGCTCCGGGAGCTCTGGTTGCAGGCTGACTGCGGGCTTTCAAGGGGGCCCTGAACAGGAAACCCATCATTACTCAGAGCACCCAAGCCGTCTCCCCACGGGACTCGGCCACTCCCCTCGGGAGAACCCACTAGTTCGCAAACCGTACGACTCCCCCTTTGAAAGTGTTCACCGAAAGTGTTCAGTGCACTCCCAAGCTCGTGCAACCCTCCCCAATGGCGAACTATAGAACAGTTTCACCCCCCCAAAAGGGAACCCCACACCCACCAGCAGTCACTCCCCTCGGCCCCTGCCCACCAGCCCCTGACAACCACTAACCCACTTTCTGTCTCTATGGATTTGCCTATCCTGGACTTCTCATATAAACAGAATCAGACAGGATTTGTCCCTTTGTAGCTAATTTCTTTCACTGAGCGTCATGTTCTGAAGGTCCCTCCACGCTGTAGCCTGTGTCAGACCTTCATTCCTTTTTATGGCAGAACACCGTTCCACCATGTAGATGGATCACATTGTGTGTATCCATGTCTGTCGATGGACATGTGGGTTGTTTCTGCCTTTAGGCTACTGTGACTCTCGCTGCTCTGAATCACTTTCTACCCAAAGGGACCAAGAGACCTGAAATGAGAGGGAATCTGAAGCCCAAAAGCTGGGAATGTGGGGAGAAACAGCTAGTAGTGGTCAAAGCCTTCCTTCAGGACAGGAAACCCCGGGGCGGGGGGGGGGGGGCATCTCACAGCACCGTTTCCCTGGAAACCTCCTGGGTTCAGATCATAAACACCGCCTGTTCACCAAGTTCATGGTGCAGACAGCCTTCTGAGGAACTCCTTCCGGTTGGGAGGCCAGTGGGGTCACAGCACAGCCAAGGCTGTCCTTGGACAGGTCTGTGCAACCACCTGCTGGGGACACAGCCTTGGCTTTGCTGAGACCGAGAGCAGCCCTTTGGGGCTGGGTGCTCCTTCCCACAGGTAACTCTAGGATAAGCTTCCCATTGTGCATGGGGTTTCCCTGGTGGGCCACGCCCTCACGCTTTCCCACGGGGTCTCGCTTCCTGCTCGGCAGGTCCCTGCAGGGCTGGGCACACCCCTGAACCTCGAGGAGGCTCAGCGGAAAGCGAGTCGGACACTGAAATGCCACCAGGCGCCCTTGATCTGAAGACAAAGCTAAGTCCGTCAGGCTGCAGGTGATCCCCTGCTGGGTCCCGGGCATGAGGATGCCGGTGTGAGCCAGGACTCCACCCCTGACAAGGGGCCAGGACTATCCCGGCAGGAGGGGATGCTCTGCACAGGCGGAGCCCCGCCCATGGCGGCCGGCGGCCGGGAGGGCTGACCTGGAACGTGACCCATGCCACGTAGATCTGGGCCGCTTTCGTTGTCACAGGTGGCGTCTTGGCCCAGATGTCCGAGAGTCGAGCCCGCCCGGTGGCGATGTCCGCCAAGGGGGCCGTCAGGGAGCAGCTGTACTGGTCGCAGGCCATGATGAAATAGTACACGATGAAGGGTGCAAACAGCAGCAGGAAGATGACGCTTGCCAAGGAAAACCAGTCCACCTCCCTGTGGGGCAGACGGACAGCAGGAGGTCACGTGGGGCCCTCCTGACCCTCTGACCTGACGCACGGGATGCTCTGCTCCACGTGCAAACCCGCCAGCACTTCCCAAGAGAAGGCAGTGCAAAGGCCCCCCACTGCCTGGGGAGGGCACCCCACCTGCATGCTCCACTGCAAGCAGTCTGAAGGCCGACAGACCCGTGGGCACCCCCAGAAAGCCCAGGGCCCAGGACACGAAAGGCAGAAGGCCTTTCACAACCCAGCTGGCCAGAGGCTTCCCGTTCTGGGCCACGGGGGACATTCACCAAGTCCCCAGCACCCTATGGCTCGACAACCATGACCCCCATGTGCTACACAGTGAGGGCGGTACAAGGGCACCAGCTGTCCTTGGAATCAGTTTTTAGTTTCTTCTTCTTGTAATTCCTCACTCTCTAAAAGGGGAAACTGCTACTAATGACAGTCTTGCTGATAAAAAGAATTTTTTTAATAGGTTCACGAAATCCCAAAGGCTGGCAACCTCTCACTGAGATCCCACTTTACTTTCTAGCTGGGAAGATGGGTGAGAGCCTTACCAGGCACGGCCCCACTGCCCCTGGGTCGCAGCCTTGCCGAAGGTGATGCTGCCAGGACTCTTGGTTTTGGGATCGTTGGACTGCGGTTTTGCAGCCATTGGGCCCTGAGGGAAGGAGACACCCCGTTCAGATCGTCCCGTGACAAACGGACACTGCACCTCCCTGCCACTGTTCACAGGCCCCACAGGGCTGGCCTCCTTCATTCACCTACTCTTTACCTTGTCCTGGATGGGAGATTCCAGGCAGGGAAGAGATCAGTGCATCTTAGACTCACTCCTGGAACCCGCAATAACCTCCCACATGGCCCTACTTCTGCTCTTGCTTGTCTCAATTCATTTTCCAACGACGGCAGAACATCCTTCTTACTACGTGAACCCGGACGCCTGTGGCTCAGAGCCCTCCCACAATGTGCTCCTGCCTCCCCTCCTCCCCACTCTCCCTTCATACCCTCTGCTCCAGGCCCAAGGAGGTCTCTACCGATCCTTTTTTTCTTAAAGTTTATTTATTTATTTTTTATAAGCAGGTTCTTATTAGTTATCTACTTTATACATATTAGCGTATACATGTCAATCCCAATCTCCCAGTTCATCACACCACCACCACTACCCCCACCTCCCCTGCCACTTTCCCCCTTTGGTGTCTGTACGTTTGTTCTCTACATCTGTGTCTCTATTTCTGCCTTGCAAACTGGTTCATCTGTACCACTTTTCTAGATTTCCCTACCGATCCTTAAATGTGGTTTATCTTGTTCATGACACCTGCTACTTCTCAGCTTACAACACGCTTTACAGGTCTCCTCATTCAGGTCTCATATAAAATGTCCCCTCCTCAGTGTATGACTTTTTATTTTTCCTGGAGTTAATGGTTGCCTCACTTTTTCCATTTGCTAAGGTTTCTATGCATCTATCACTAATTTTTTTTTCTGAATGCTCTAACAGAGCTATCATACCTATTAATAATTTTTCTACATACTCCAACAGAACTTATCATTTCCATTCCTCTCTCCCACCCGTAGCCACTCATCTTGTACCAACATACAAGCCAACCAGTGGTCATAATATGGGGGAAGCAGTGACATCCCCACGTCTAGAACAAGTTCACAATTGTCAAGGTTCAAAATATCAGGCATTAAAAAAAAGATGATCTTAAAAGCTTTCAGAAAAAATCCAGGAGTAAGGATCATGCTAGCAGCAAGCTGGATTCTAAAAAACATGGGTGGGAAACTTAAAATTCTGACGGAAATTTATTTCAACCTACAATTCTATTCCCAGGTTAACTATTATTCAGAGAAGACACAGGATCCAAGAAAGCTGCTAAAGAAATGCCCAGTGAAAAGACAAGAGGAAGTCCCAAGATAACAGCTGTGCAGTGGACCAGACAGTAACCAGTCCACACTGGCAAAAGATGAACGGCTACAGGGGGGAGGGAGGAATGGAAATGACACATTTTGTTGTGCTACAGAGTGTAGAAAAATTATTGATATGTATGATGGCTCTGTTAAAACATGCAGAAAAAAAATTAGTGATAGATACATAGAAACCTGAGTATATGGAAAAAGTGAGGCAACCATTAACTCCAGAAAGATTAAAAAGCCATACAAAGGGGGAAAAAAACCCAAAGCATAATGATAGTACATTACTTGGCTTAACAGTAAGTAATAATAACTTTGCCAGAACCATGTAAACTCTGATTATTGACTGACTACTAGATGTATAGAAGGAAACGTGTAAAGTTGGGAGTGCTGAAAGGAAATCGTTTAGATAGAAGCAGGTAAAAACAACAGAAAAGTAGCTAAGAGAATGAAAAGTATTTGCTTCTGGGAAGTGAGACTATAAGATGAGTTACGGAACTGTTCATTTTATATATAAGCCTCTTAACACTGATTTTATTCTAAATGCGAACATGAATTACTTTAATACAACTGTATATTCATTTACAATTTTTCAATAATGAAAACTGCAGCCACATCACTTAATTTAATTTACACAGGTTAGTTTATGGAGCATCTATGATGTACAAGGCAGGTTGAAGAGTTCTTTATGGGCGGGGACCACCCATCTTTACAGGCCCAAAACACAGAATACCGAGCCTGGTACATAGCAGTTACTCTGATCTAACATGCTGGAAAATTGCAAAAGGGCCAGAAATGTATAGGCTGAGAACTAAATGTGGAAAGCCAAAAGGAAGCAGCATATCTTCTAGGGATTAAAACAAGCCCAAATAATTATTCTGAGCTTATAATAGCGTTCATTCACCTCTCTGTCATAAGCACTGGATTTTTAATAAAGGTGTAAGTAACATCCTTGGCGGTAGATGGCTGAAAATAGGGCACAGGGTGGTATTCTGGATGTAATTTATTTTTTTGCTAAGAATCAGACAAGAATTGATACCGAGAGCTGATGGACCAGCTGCCTTTACTTTTCCAAAGCTGAAAAGTCACTGCCTTTGCCCAGGAGCAGCAGTGCTGAGACGGGCTTACCTCCAACCTCTTACCAAGCGGTTTCATGGCAGAACGCAGGTTTTCCTTCTTGAACTGCCCCCTTTCAAGTCGCTAGATTCCCACGCTCCACAAGGCCCGCTTGATCCTCTTCAACCCGCTGAACAAAGCTCTGCAGGGGACATGAAGAGACTCAGGGAGACACAGGGAGATAAGGACCCAAATGATATTTTCTCGAGGCCCCCCGTTGGAACCAAGTGAAAGGCGCAAGCTCAGCACCTGGGGTTCAAAAGCACAAGAGGCCCCACGGGTGGGGATCCCCCAGGATAAGGCAATCTTATCACGCAGCTTCTCTGCCTGGCACCCACACTGTCTGCCAAAGAGTAAGCACTGATTAATAACAGGCAGAGCTGGATGGAGGGCTTCATGGAGGAGTTGTCTTGCAGATGAGCCTTAACACGGCAGACACAGAGCTGGTGAACAGCAATGAGCCAAAGCTGGCTTCTTTGCAGACTCATACCAGGCAGCGCACGTGCCTCTGAACCGTTTCTACAAGCCATTTGTGCCATCGACCCGGATCAAGCCCCGCTAGAGCTTGCACATTCCCACCACACGTTCTAGGAGCCAGTGAGATCCCAAGAATACCGGGCATCGCTGACAGTAATCTGGGCTCGGAGGCTGGTTCTCAGCAGACTTACTGGACCCGTGACCTTCCTGAGTGTCTTGGGGCGTCAAAGTCCCCCCCCACACACAAACACACACAAGGTTCTGTGCTTGCTGTTAAAGCTGGATAAAGGAGGTTTCGTGTCCACACTCGGGAAGGAGCCAGGGAAATGCCTGGGGGCTTTCTGGCACCCTGGTCAGTTCCCTGGACCGGATTTTGAGTTCCACAGGCCAAACATAAAGGGACGTCTCTCCTGAGGGTTTGGGATGATGTAGTGTAAGTGCCTGACAGTAAGCGTCCATTTCAAAAGCCATCCATCTTGAATAAACACACAGCCACCAGCAGAACCACCAGATAAGGACCAAGGCGCCCCCCAACCCACGAAGGGCCCTCATTCAGGAAGTCCGGGGTAACCTAGCGACTGACAGCTTGAGTAACCGCGCTGCTCCCTTCCCACACCCTAATTCCTGTTCCTATGCGTTAAATTCACCAATAAAGAGTGACCCCGTGAAACCCTAGACACCCCGCCCTCAGGCCCTCATAAAGGCAGAGCCCAGCCCCACACCCGCACCCTCTTTCTACCCACAATCTGGCTGCGTGTACCCACAGGACCTGTGAGCAATAAATCTCGTTCCGCAACGTTCCATGATGGGTTTTGCCGAAGGCGTCCTGCAATCATAATAAGAACCTCAAGGGCCAGTCTGGCCACTCCATGGCCCCGGCGGGGGAGACGTCTGTGGGCTCCTCACAGCAAAGCAGTCCGGGTGAGTGCCTCCAATGTTCTATAGCTGAGAACATCACCATCAACAGCTCGGGGCCCACACAACAGAAGGCTTAAGCCCCGTGGCAGTTCTTTCGGCATCTTGAGGGTTTGCTATTTGGAGACGCATCAGAGACCCAGGACCATGGCAGGGATGGGATGGCATGGCGAACCCCCAGGAGGCCCAGATGTCACCCTCAAGGCTGCAAGTTCTCCGCTAGGCTTGGTTTCCTCATCCGCAAAGTAACTTACTCCGTCGGGTAAATGAGGTCACGGGGCCAAGTGCTCAGAGCCCCACCCAAGCCCCATCAGAGTCGGCCCCAGAGAGTCGGCTACTGCCGACACCGCCACCAGCACCACCCAGGCCTCAGGAAGGCTCAGCGGGGCTCACGCAGGGCATCGGGGGGAAGTTTGGCCTGGCAGAGGTCTAAGGGGGATGCACCTGCAAGGCCCAACCCCAGAGGGTTCTGTTACCCACTGCACAAGTCATCACTCCTCAACGCAGTGGTTTAAAACAACAATCTTTCGGGACTTCCCTGGCGGTCCAGCGGTTAGGACTCCATGCTTTCACTGCTAAGGGCACAGGTTCAATCCCCAGTCGGGGAACTAACATCCCACAAGCTGAGGGGTGCGGCCAAAACAAAACAAACCATCTTTTGTCCTCTTTCATTGTTCCTGTGGGTTGGGCATCTGGGGAGGCTGGCTAAGTAGCTATGGCCTGGGGTGTCCCGGAGCAGCGGTTCATCACATGCTCACTCGGTGTGGGCTAGCTTGGGCTTCCTCCCAGCATGGCGGACTCAAGGCAGTGGGAGGAGGTGCCCAAGCTGCCTTTTCTGCCCCGCGTCAGCCCAGCACATTCATCTGGCTACGCTGAGTCACAAGCCCACCAGCTTTCAAGGGGAGGGGAAGCACGCTCTGGCTCCTGATGGGGAAGCAGCATGGTATTAAAAGAACGTGAGATATTGGATGATACAACCTATCACAGGTGGCAACTATTTATGGAGCACCTACCAAGCTCCAAGCACCCATAAGCTCATAGAATTCCCACCCCAATCCTGGAGAGTTGCCGTCATTAGGCCCATTTTACAGATGAGGGGGTTGAGGCGAGGAAAGTGGAGCAAGTTGCTAGCACAGACCTACAGAGACAGAGCTGGGTCTGTGGGCACACCACCCTCTGTGACACACTTGGGAGGCTGTGGAGTAAAATTCAGAGTAGTGATGACAATAGCCAATCTTTCTGAGTGCTGTGCTGGGTACTATCCTAACACACATACAGAAACATTTAGTTGGAATGCTATTGGAACAGCAGGGGTTCTGTTTTGGAAATTTGTTAGTCCAAGGAGTGGTAGACACTGAAAGATACAGACATGCCCCAACTTGGACTTAAAGGAATGATACAATTCAGAACCAGTGAGAGTTGGGCAGCTGCTCTCCTGGTGGGAGAACAGTTTCAGAGGCCAGGTAGACCTTCAGGTTGACCCAGCAATTACTTGTACGAATTTATCCTGGGACATATACAGATGGCTGTGTAAACCCACAGGTGCAAGAAACACTGACACAGCGGTACAGTGGAATACTCAACAACTGTTAAAAAGAATGAGCTTAACATGGAAAAAAGTTCCCTGGTATGTTACAGCACAAGGGCAAGCTGCAAGACGGTCTATCACTAAAAAGCTATTCAAAAAGCCGTATACCAAAACCCTCAGTAGTGTGGGACATCCACGTGGGCTTTTTCGCCACCCTTTTCCTAGTTTTTCTAGCGGACACTTGTATAATAAAATAATTTAACAACGATGAAATGAGTTGTTGTAACAGCTCTTGGAGTCCTTAGATCCACAACTCTGGGAACATCTGTGGCTCTCTCCGGGGTCAGGGAGGTCATCTGCTCTCAAGGCATAGGGGAGTGATTTCGGGGGTCATTCTTGGGTTTACCTGCAACTTTTTTGCATCCCCCCTGGCCCTCTGCCGATGGTGTGGTCACTCCCTCAACTGGCACATGCAATTCACAAGCCTCAATTGCCAAATGCAGAGGCTGCTCTTGGCTCTTTCCAGTGCTTGGCACTGGACAGCTCTGGCCTGGCTTCCCTGGGGAGGGTTGAGGTCCTGGCTGGGGCACGGCAACCCGCTCCTGGGGCGCTTCTGAGGCCTCCAGAAATACGTGTCAGCCCTGGAAGGAAATTCCAGAAACGCTGACCTCTAACTCTAAAGGGTAAACTGCAGCTTTGACTGCAGATACAGGGTTTCTGTTTTTTGAAAGTTGCAAAATACACGCTCTCTGTAACACCATCACTGCAACATAAGTTTGAAAGTCAGACAACAAATCCCCTCAATCCAGTCCCTGGAGTCACTGAATTTTGCTGCGTATTCTCCGGATTGTCTCACGAGCTACTTGTCACACGATACACACCCACTCTCCCTCCTTTTTTTCCCCCAAAATTCGTTTACCTCTAAATTCTTTTGTAAGTTCGCTTCTTCACTTTCTCTGATCTTAGAAAGCAGCTTTCTACTAGGTAGATCTGCTACATAAATACGTAGATCTGCTGCATAAATCTGCCACTTTTTTTTTTTTAGCAGCAGTTACATAAAAGGATTTTGTGGGAAGTTTTCCAAGAATTAATTGTGCATGGTTGTTTCTGGGTTTCTGCCTGGCAAACCGTCCTGGTTTTTGAGTGGCGGGTGTCCTGCAGGTGGGGTAACTCCATCCTCCTCAGGCCTGATCCTGCCGCCTTCCTGGGGACATTCAGGGTGCCTGGGACTGCTCAACCACCACCTGGCCTCTGCAAACCCCAAGCTTCTCAGCTTCTCATCCCCACCCCCACCCCCCCCAACTAAATGCAGGCATTGCCGATGGGGCTCTTCCCCCAAAACCAAAGTCATGTCGCCGGTATCTCTGGGTTTGAACCCCGGCTCTGCCGCTAAGTACATGACTCTACATGTCACTTCACCTCTCGGGAGCCTCAGTCTCCTCATCTGTAAGATGGGGGCGATGCCAAGTACACAGCTTGTTCTGAGAATTAAGGTCAAAGCACTCAGCCCAGTGCCGGACACTCACGAAACACCCAGTAAATGAGAGGTCTCACACACCACTTTTGATAAACACGATTCCTCATTTCCAACTTTCCTGTCTCCTTTCTTTACCTTTTGTCGGGAATCTCACCAGAGCAATTCCTACCCTTAAAAACCTTTTTCATAAAATTATAAAATGTCCAGGAAAGAGGCAATACATCATTATTTAAGTTAGTCGGGAAGGCTGGAAAAGAAAAGAGGGCGCGTTTGGTCTTTTGTGAGCACTCCCTCCCCTGCCCGCCGTGCATCGACCCCCCCCCTCCCCCCACCCCATTAATCTATTCCTAGTAAAGCAATTCAGAGTCTCCTGCTACCTGCCCCCACCTCCTCGGTGAGCAAAGACAAATTATCCGCGTTTCCTCAACAGAAAACTGCATCCGCTCACGCGGGGCACCCGAGTAAAGAACCGGCCCACCCGGCCCAGGAAGCACCCACCTGGCTCCGCCCCGCCCCGGCTCCCCCGGGATCTCCCGACCACCGGGGGACGGAGCATCTCCGAAAGGCCGTCTTCGGGTGGCCAACCTGCGCCCCTAGATCTCCGGCCTCTGCTCACCTGCACGCACGCACCCCTGCCCACCTAAGCACGCATCTCCTCCTCGCCAGAGCACTAGCCCCCCTCCACGCTCCTGCGCGCACCCATCCCACCCCTGACCTGCGCACGCCCCCGGATCTGCTCGTCCCCCGCTCCGCTGCGCGCGTCTCACACTTGCGCAGCTGGCCCGCTTACCTGAGCGCCGTCTCCGCGCCCGGCTCGGCACCCGCTCCTACCCGCGCGCTCCAAGCCGGTCGCCCCAGGATGTAGCGTAATGGCAGATAACCAATCGGAGACGGGCCCTGTGAGGCCCGGCGCCCTCGCGCCCCGCGATTGGCCGGGGCGCCTCGCTCCACCCCCTGAGCTGACTCCGGGCCACCGCGCGCTCCACTCGGCAGCCGCGGGGAGCGAGATTGACGGCTGAGGGCCCGCCCCGCGCACAGCCTCCCTAAGGGCCGGGGAGCCCCGCCCAGGCTGGGGGGCTGTGGTGGGGCCGGGGGGGGGTTCGTCCACACCGGTGGTCGTGGGCAAGCGGCTTAGCTCCCCAGCCTCAGTTTCCTCTTCTGCAAATGGGGCTTCAAAGGCGCGCGGCCCACGCTGAGCCTGTGGTGTACAGATTGCCGGGTCCACAACAACCAACAAAACAGACCAAAATCCCTGCTCTTGGGGCGCACGCGCGGTAGTGGTGGTGCGTAATCAATAAACAATCAGGTAGGCATATAGGGTGTCAGATGGTGGAAAGTGGTGTGGGGAAGATCAAAGCAGGGTGTGTGGGTAGCACTTGTATTCAGGGGTGTCAGGGAGAGCCCGCTGCTAGGAGGCCATCACAGGCCTTCCCCAGGAAGGGAGCGGGAGGTGGAGTTTAGGGTGGGCTCGCAATGTGCAGAGATGGGCGGAGAGAGAAGTTGAGTGGGGATGCGAGCCCGCAGCTTAGGTCAACCACGTGGGGAAGCCCCCTAATAAGAGAGCCCCTCAGAGTTGTGCCCTGGGCAGTGATAAGAGAAATGTTCACAGGTCAAGGTGTGCGGGAGTCATCCCGGCTTGTACGTGGTTCAACCTGAACTTCAGGCTCACCGAAACAGCCTGCTTGTGGCCTATTAAACGTGCGGTGTACATCTGCTTTAACCATTAAAGAAGAGAATGCGTTTAAAAAATCAAAAGGGAGTGACTGTGGTTCAGGCATTTGAAATGGATCTGGGTGGCCATTGTGGACATGGTTTCAGGCATGTTCCTACATCACTGAGAACCTGAATTTTCTGAACTGTGTCAGCCTCAAGGACACCACCAGCTGTTCTCAGAACAATAGCTGCTGGCTGCCAGCTGTAACCTTGAAAGGCTCAAGGTCTCCTCTTGTAACTATGCAACCATGTTGGACCCCAACCAATCCTTGCTTAACAAGCACTCTTACTTCTTGCCAACTGCAATTTCGATTCTTGACAAACAACTTTTCTCATCTGGGGGGGTTTCGCCTTTAGAAGCCTCTCCCATTTTGTAGTTTTAATCGCTTCTTGAATCAGCGTCTCCTGGGCTCTAATCCTCAGTTTGCCTCAAATAAAACTCTTCTATTCCTCTTATAGGTTGGTTTATTGATTATTTCTGTGGACAGCAGGAATGGCCAAGCCTCCTTCATATACCCCTGCCCTTGCAAGGGCATGACCTTGGGTTGGGCAGCTGTGCAACCCAGGCAGCCCCTGGAGGGGAGGGCAGCTGAAGGTGTCTGCTGCTGACCCCAACTTCCAACATCTGGGGCATCGGCTTACTGGCAGAGGGATCTGGATGGCCATCTCTGTGTCCCTCACAGAGACATTATTTTCCCCTGTAGTTTTTTATTTTGAAAATGTCCAACATGCAAACCAGTTGAATAAATAGTAAAGTGAACACCCACATACCTAGATTCAGCAGCCGTCAACAGTTTGCCACATTTAATTTCTCTCTCTCTCACTCTGTAGGTGTGTGTATCCCCTCCTTTTTTTCCCCCCCTCGAACCACTAATTAGCTACAGATGATACCTCCCTCCTGAATATTTCAGTATCCATCTCCTAAAAACAAGGACATTCTTCTACTTTATCAAAATAGAATAACCACACGCTGGAAATTTAACATCCATTCAATGCTATTGTCTAATATATTATCCATATTCAGCTTCCTCCAATTGTCCCAATCATGTTTATTGCTCATTTAAAAAAACCCAGGATCCAATCGGGGAACCACACTGTGCATTTAGCTCGTCAGCCTCCCTTAATCTAGACCACTGCCCCAGCAGTGCTTTCTATTTTGTTTTATTGTTTCTTTTCCGTCCTTGACAATTTTGAAGAGTCAAGGCTGGCTTTTCACAGCAAGTCTCTTGATTTGGTTTGGCTGTTTTCCTTGTCCTTGCTTTTAGGTTACACATTGTGGGGCAGGATGATATACTACCCAGATGTCACATCTTCATGCATCATAGCAGGAGGCAACACGATGTCACTTTGTCCCTTTGTTGATGGTAAGTTTGATCGTGTGGTTCAGGTGGTATCTGCCAAAAGTCTCCATTTTTCCTTTCACGATTAACGAGTAAGCTGTGCAGTGATACTTTGAGACTGTAAATACACTGCTCGCAAATAACCCTCGGTCCAATTATTTAGCATTTAATGATGACTCTTGCCTGAACCAAACTTCTTGATGCAAAAAGGGTGATCTTCTAACTTCCTCATCCTTTCAATATTTATTAGTTGGCATTTTTCTGTAAAGAATTTCCCTCTTTTACTTAATTTTTTGTCAGTATGGACTAATAGATTTTTTGCTCATTGAGTTACGATCCTGTACTGTCATTTACTTTTTTTTAAAGTTCCCATATTGTCCCATACTTGGCCAGTGGGAAACCCTCCAAACTGATTCTTTCTTTTCAAATAACATGTTCCCATCATTTTTGGAGAACGTCCTTATTTTCTGCTCCAACCAGACATTGGAGGATTTGCTCCTTCCCTGGCCAAGGCCTAGAATCAGCCATGGTTGGCAGGAGATATTTGAGCATACTGGAAAGAACTGACGTATTTCTAGCAATGAAAACTGCCCCAAAGGGTCGAAGTGAGGATTAAATGAATGAACATATAAACATTTTTGTGGTTTTCTGAAATTTCCAAATTGAAGCTCATGAACAAGCATTACTTTATAAACAGGATACAAGTTTGTCTGAAATGTGAAAACGTGTACAGTATGTATGGCAGAGGCAGCACTGCAAACCAGTAGAAAAGGATGGCCTATTCCATCAACGATGGTCAGCCAGCTACTTATTCACAAGGGGAAAAAAATGAATTCCTACCCTAAGGGGACTAAAGGGTGAAATGTGAAAACAAAACCTGAAAAACTGCTGGTAGTGAATAGGTTCAAATGCTTCAGAGAGGAAATTGGGTAACATTTAGTAAAGTTGCACATATGCATATCCTATGCCTGGCGAGGCGCAGGTTAAGTGCAGCTCCGGCGGAAACTGGCAACGGTAGGCATAGAGAAACTAGTTGCCCTCACAGGGGATGCATTACAGGAATGCAAATAGCAGTGCTTGTGTGTGCTGGCACAACGCTGCTAACTTAAATGCCCGCCCGTTATGAACGGATAAAGTGGGCTTTATTCCTACAATGCAGTGACAAATGCAGAAATAACCAAAAGAACGTAATTAATATCACGGGGGAAAATAAAGTTGCACAAGTGTATTAAGATGCAGTTTGCGGGGAGGTATGGAATTAAATAGAGGGATGGGGGCACGCGGGCGGGCCGGCCCCGCTCCACCTGCGCTCTAGGACTTGGCGACCGTCCCACCTACCCGGTCAGAGTCGGGGCGGCGCGGGCGGGGATAGCGCGCTTGCCCCCTTGCCAAGCACTCGCGGCTCCGCGGGCCTCCCTCCTGCGCAGGCGCGGCGGGGAGCTCCGCGGGCTGGGCGGGGCGAGGGCGGGGCGAGGGCGGGGCGAGGGCGGGAGATCTGGGCGGGGCCTGACGCTGGGGATCTGCGGTCCTGTCCCTGCAGGGCCTGGCGGGACGGGACGGGGCAATCCGGAAGGACACAAGCAGCGGCCGCCTGTCTCTCTAGGACAGAAAGACCCACTGTCCGGCCGGCCTTTTGCCCAGGCGACTGCAGCCAGGATGGGCCGGAAGGTGACCGTGGCCACCTGCGCGCTCAACCAGTGGGCCCTGGACTTCGAGGGCAATTTGCAAAGGATTTTAAAGAGTGAGTCTAGGGGCGGCGTGGGGCAGAGGGGCGAAGGTCCATTCTGGCCGCCAGGCTTGCTGTGACGCACACGCAGCCTTGCTCTGGAGAAACTCGCAGCCGTTGGCATGGGGACAGATAAGATAAGCTATCTTATGACCACGCCTGTGCCCGTAAGTGCCCGGGTCCTCCTCATGAATGGGGGTGCGGAGTGGGTTACACTGCCTGGGGACACGTGGTATGTACACGTGGTAAGAAAAGTCTGGCCGTGGAGGTGGAGATGGGGAGGGCTGGGGTGAACCTGTCCTCAAATATCTTTGGGGTCGCATGTGACATTTCTAGAGCTGAAACCGACCCAAAGAGGGAAGTGGAATAGGGGTGAGCCCCCCAGCTTAGAGACTAGGTGTGGTCGTTGTGTGTGTGTGACGGGGGTCCCCATACAGTTGTCACTTGCACCAGCTCACCTTTGAAAGCGCAAGTTTGCACTGTTGACATCTACACCTGAAGTGGGGCTGCCCTGGGCAACCCTACAGGCTAGGCCACCTCAGACTGACTGTCCTCAGCTGGTTACTGCAGCAGGGTTGCCAACCGCAGTAAAAACAGAATGATTCAGGTGAGGGCATCTTATCAGCCATGTGCCTCGGACCTTCATCCTTTTTGTTTTTTTTCAATCTCAACCTGCTTTCATCTCATCAGAGCTCAGAGCAAATCTAGCTGGAGTAAAGAGAGGCAGTCTCGGTGGCCAGAGCTGAGTCTCCACTTGGCCAGCCTTTCCTCCCCGGCCTGCTGTTCAAACCCAGAGGCGGCTGGTTCCTGCTGCTGGTGCCTCTGGGTCCTGCCTTCTCCCTACACAGGGTCTTCTGCATCTGCTGGTTAATAAACTACCAGTGTGTGACCCCCCCCACCCCACCCCTGCCCTCCTCCTCCTTGGTGCTGAGGGTCAGCCCTGCAGGCCCTGCCTGTGTCTCATTTCCTGCAGGTGTCAGCAGGGTCTGGGAGATGCCCTTTGGTTTTTTACGACACCTATGGCAGCAGAGGGTTGGATCTGCCTTTGGACCAGTTGTAGGTGCTGAAATTGCCCCTCTTTCTCTCTCTCTGTACATGTAGGTATTGAAATTGCCAAACACAAAGGAGCAAGATACAGGCTTGGACCAGAACTGGAAATATGGTGAGAGCAGAACACACAGACACCCCAGGGTGGGCAGGTAGAGGCGTCTATATCAGCTCCCCTCAGCCGAAAGTGCAAGGAAGGAGGCGGCGGGCATTGAGAACTGCGGACATGCAGGCCCATTTAGGAGACCTTCAGAAGCCCGTGAGTGTGCTTGCTTGGCACCCTTGAACAAGAGCGGGCCCAGCAAGGCTGGGTGATCCCAGATTCCTATGTCGGGTAACACAGGAGCTCGTAGAGAGGCTGACTTTTCCCAGTCCGGGGCTGATGTCAAAGCTGGCTGGACCTCTGGCATTGCATTGGTGTTTGGTATCACATGTGGCCTGGGAGGTAAGGAAGTGACAGTCTCTGAGGCAGGAGTCTGTCCTTGGAGAGGAAAGGACATCCCAGGTCTGGACCCCGTTTTCATCTAAGAATCAGGCTCTCCCCTTTATCAGAACCAGAGGCCGAGAGGAGTGCTTTTCAAGGCATTAAGGATGGCAAAGGCCAGTTTGGGGGTTTGTGTTCATGTGTGCAAAGTTTGCTCGGCGTTTGCAACATCACTTCCGGGCCATGCATAGTGGGAAGGACCTTGTGAAGATTTAAAAGTGGTTTACAGAGAATTCCCTGGCGGTCCAGCGGTTAGTACTTCACGCTGTCATTGCCGAGGGTCGGGGTTCCATCCCTGGTTGGGGAACTAAAATCCCACAAGCCATGTGGTGTGGAAATAAGATAAAATGAAGTGAAATAAGATAAAATAAAATAGTAAAATAAATAAAACAAAATAAAATAGTACTTTACAAATTCTGTACATTTCGTTACTGGGACTCCCAGACTGAGAAATTACTCTCAACCCACTTCCCCTGTTAGGACCTCATTGAGCATTGTATTAGTTTTTTCTGGGGCTGCTGTAACAAAGTTTCACAAACTGGATGGTTTAAAACGGCAGGAATTTATTCTCTCACAGTTCAGGAGGCCCGAAGTCCAAAATCAAGGTGTCAGAAGGGCCCTGCTTCCTCCAAGGCTCCAGGGGATGGTCCTTCCTGCCTCTTCAGGCTTCTGGTTCCCAGTTCTTTGTCTTGTGGCCGCATCCCTCCAGCCCCAGCCCCGTCTCTTCTCCATGGCTTTTCCTCCTTCTGTCTCATGTAAGGACACTTGTCACTGGATTTAGGGCCAGGGTCATCTCATCTCCAGATCCTTCACTTACATCTCTAAAGACACTTTTTCCAAATGAGGTCACATCCACAGGTTCTGGAGGTTAGGGCATGGACACATCTTTTTGGGGGACACCATTCAGCCCACTACAAGCTTCAGTATCTATAGCAAGAAACTCAGGATTAGCTGTGTGAGTGGCATTCGAATGATTATTCATGGTCCCTTTGCCTGAGGAATGTTTTTCTCTGGGTCCAGCTTTGTTTCTTTCGCATCCCTTTCTTGTAGATTAGTGGGATTTGGGCTACATTGAAGGTTAAAAAAAAAAAATCCAAGAGCAGACACTTTGTGACATGAGAGAGAATTTCTCATTGTAACTGACCACTGTGAGAAGTGGATGGGGCCCAGTCCATGAATTTCCAATAAAAAGCATCGTTTTTTGGGTTGTTTTTGAAGCAGTGATTCTAAGTCTGGCTGCACAATAGCATCTCCTGGGAGGCTTTATAAAGATACCAAGGCCTGGGTTGCACCCCTGCACATTCTGACTCACTAGGCCCCAGGCCCCTGCCCCACCCCTGCCCCCGGGCCCACCCGGTGTGTCCCAAGGGCTAACTGCTCTGCTTCCTCCCTCTGCAGTGGCTACGGATGTTGGGATCATTATTACGAGTCGGACACCCTCCTGCATTCGCTCCAGGTCCTGGCTGCCCTTCTGGAGTCTCCAGTCACTCAGAATATCATCTGTGATGTGGGAATGTAAGTGCCGGCGTGAGCATGGGGAAAGGCAAGCTTGGAAAGAGGCAAGTTCAAGGGCGTCGTATGTCTGGAGCCATCCTAATGTCAGGGAGGTGGAATCTGCACATTTCAAAGATACGGAAGGCCTCTTGTAGAGAAGTGGGGTTTGTTCCCTCTCTAGCCCTGCAGGTACCTAACTCCCCCAGCGGAGGCAGCTCTTGGGAGATTTTTTGGTATGTTCTCCCAGATGCTACTGTGCATGTGGGAACACACGTTGCACAGCTGGGAGCACAGGGTCTCCCTTTCACATGTATAGCTCTTTCTTTACTTAATGGTAAGTCTTGGGATGGTTCCACATCCCTCCATATCGACATGCTGACCATATGGTTCCAGAGGGTGTAGGTATATAAATGTAGCTTTCATAGCTGTAGGTTCCATAGGTGTAGGTTCCTCCATATGGTATAGGTCCATAGGTGTAGGTTCCATAGGTGTAGGTCCGTATGGTGTAGGTTCCATAGATGCAGGCTCCATAAGTATAGATGTATATGGTGTAGGTTCCATAGCTGTAGGCCCATGACGTCTACAGGCAGACCTTGGAGACCTTGCAAGTTTGGTTCCAGACCACTGCAGTAAAGCCAAATATAGCAATTAACTGAGTCACGAAGTTTTTATTTTCCCAGGGTATATAAAAGTTACATTTACATTATACTGTAGACTATTAAGTGTGCAATATTATGTCTAAAAACATACGTACTTACGTTACTTAAAAAATACTTTATTGATAAAAAATGCTAACCATCATCTGAACCTTCAGGGAGTTGTAATCTTTTTCCTGGTGGAGAGTTTGAAATATTGCGAGAATTACCAAAATGTGACACAGAGACTGGAAGTGAGGAAAAGCTGTTGGAAAAATGGCGCCAATACACTTGCTCTATGCAGGGTTGCCACAGACCTTCAATTAAAAAAAAAAAAATGCAATACCTGCAAAGCACAGTAAAGCAAAGTGCAATAAAACGAGGTCTGCCTGTAGGTCCATAGGGTGTAGTTTCCACGGGTGCAGGTCACATGGGTAGGGCTCTGGCCTAGGACTATTCTTGAGGTGTCTGTGATGTGCTTTGTGTAACCAGAGGCCACTGATGGGCCTTTATGTTGTTTCTGTTTGCATCCTTCATTCTGTGTTATGTGGTGTGAACGTAGCTGAGTTTGCTTTCTTTTCCTTGGCCCTGCACGTGTTCTGCACTTCCTTTTCAACCTGCTGTGACATCTGTGTAGTAGGATCTCTTTTAAGTAGTGAACAGATGAGATTTTTAACCCAGTTTGTTCGCATTTACTATCGTTCTTGATACATGGACCATGTTTGTTTCCTCTTTTGCTGCTGTGTGACAGAGTACCACAGATGCGACACACAGAACCACACAAATCTGTTGTCTTGTGGGTGTGGAGGTCAGAAGTCTGAAACGGGTCAGCAAGGCTGGGCTTCTGGAGGCTGTTGGGGGAGAATTGGTTTCCTTGGAAGAGTCCAGCTTGGAGGGCCGGCCCGCATCCCTTGGCTCGTGGCCCCTCCCCCTCCCTCCATCTTCAAAGCCAGCGATCATATCACTGCAACCCCTGCTTCCGCTGCCACGTGCCCTCCGACTGTCCCTCCTCCCTCACAGAAGGACCCTTGTGGTTATGATGAGGGCCCCAGAGAGTCCGGGATAATCTCCCATCTCAGGGTCTGTAACTTTGTTATATCGGCTGGGTACCCTTTGCCACATGAGGTGACATGCTCACACGTCCTAGGAATCGGGACGGGGACATCATTGGGGGCCTTTACGCAGCCCACCACATGGACTGATTCTGGCCACTTTATTAAATGTCCTAGTCATCATGTTATTTTCTTTTTTGCTTTTCCCGTTGTCTTTTGTGTGTTTTCTTTGTTCCACTTTCCTCTGCTGGCCTTGAACTTGTAATCCGATTATAATTTTTCTGCTTTTTCCCCTCAAAGTGTTAACAATCATATTTAAAGATATTTTTCTTTCGAAATCCAGCATTTATCTGGATCTGTAAGCACCACTGAAGAAAACAACCGTCATACCATGATGTCATTGATATTCTCCGTCTGAAATTGTCTTTACAAATTATCCTCCAGGAAAAAGGTGCTGAGCCTCCTTCCTGCCCTGTTTTTGAAGGCATGTTATCCTTAGCGCTGATCACAAAGGGCTAGCTCAAAATAAAGAAAACTTAAAGAAACAAATTAGAGAGGATCTTAAAACGTGCAATAATTTTTTTTAAAAAAAGATCTTATTTATTTGTTTTCATGACTTAGGAAGTTGAACTCTCTTGTTTGTTTTTTGGCCATTTGTGACACTTGTTCTTTAGCCTACAATTGAAGTGTCTGTGTCTAATTTATTTTAAGAGTTCCTTATATGTGAAAAATATCAACCCATTCCCACATATGATAAAAATACTTTTACTTGTATGTTGTTTGCTATTTAACTTTATGTTTTGAGCTTTCAATTTTCCTTGTAGTGCTTTTTGTTTGTTTTTGTTTTTGTTCAAGAGGCTTACTCCAATTGGAAATCGGATATTCACTGAGGGTCTCTGTTTTGTTTAAAATATAAGTTTACCTCCTGCCTTGAACACATTTTTGTATAAATGTGAACACAGGCAGGTTTTGGTTTGGCCCGGGGAGGATGAGAAACCACAGCGGTGGGAATCCTTGCTGGTGGCATCCGTGTGCCGTGTCCACAACTGGGGGCACCCCCGCCTGCATCCCGTCCTTCAGTCCCTCTGGGAGGAGGAACCCAGGGTAGCGGGACTTAGCCAGTGCAAAGCGGGATTGGAACCTGGCCACCTGACTTGATAGCCCACACTATTAATGGTTGGTTTTATTTCCTCCTGCATCACTGCTTTGTTTACTCATGTCCCAGGGCATTTATTTATTTGTCTTATTAGTTTTATCTGACAATCCATCATCTTAGGTACCCCTTAAGGCCATCCTCCCCTGGTGCCTGATGCCTTCTGCCCTGAGCTCCTGCCCTCTCACCCTGAGCTGGGCTCCAACACCTGGGCTCTGCCCAGCTCTGCCTTCTCTGCCATCTCTGCCCAGCTCTGCCCAGCTGTGCCCCAGCTCTGCCCAACTCTTCCCAGCTCTGCCCCAGCTCTGCCCAGCTCTGCCCCATCTCTGCTCCAGCTCTGCCCCATTTCTGCCCAGTTCCGTCTAGCTCTGCCCCAGCTCTGCCCCATCTCTTCCCAGCTCTGCCCCATCTCTGCCCATCTCTGCCCATCTCTGCCCCATTTCTGCCGAGCTCCACCTAGCTCTGCCCAGCTCTGCCCCATCTCTGCTCCAGCTCTGCCCCATTTCTGCTCAGTTCCGCCTAGCTCTGCCCCAGCTCTGCCCCGTCTTGGCCCAGCTGTGCCTCAGCTCTGCCCCAGCCAGTGGCCAGCAGAGCACCCCAGCCTCTGGAGCTTTGGTCCCCTCCCCTGCAGAGGAGGAAGCTACCAGGTGGTCTGGGAGGAGATGTAAAACACAATATCTATCCTGAAAAGGGTTCAGACAGAGGGGTGAGCAGATCTGCTCAGCGCCTACCACCCCCCACCCCAGCCCCGGCCGTTCGGACCCGTTGCCCCTGCCCTGCAGCCTGCATTCTGGGGAGGGGGTGTTCGGGTCAGGAGAGGTGCTGGGAGGGAGAATTGGGGAGGCACAGGGGCTAGTGCCTGAGGCCATCAGGGGATGAAGAGGTGATGTGACAGCAGGGATGTGAGAAAGGGAGGGAGGGAGCCACTGGAAGGTCCGAGAACCTTCCAGGAGGAGAGGAAGAGCCCTGAGCAGGGAGGGACTTGGTGCTCTGCTTAGAAGACTCTCTCCCAGTTAGAGCCTACGCTGTGGCAGAAACACTTGGGTTTGTTGTTAACTTTGGTTTGAGAAAGCCACCGGGGGGCCTTCTGATTCTCATAAAGGACGGAGAAACTTCCTATCGAAACAGACGCATAACTCTGCTCTTCGCCAACAAGTGTGTGCATCCCCTCTCTCCGCAGGCCCATGATGCACCGAAACGTCCGCTACAACTGCAGGGTGATATTTCTCAACAGGTAGGTGACCGCCGGGAGCAGAGCGACCTGCCTGTCTCCCCTGAGCTCTAGGGGCCTGCGGGCACTCGTGCCAGTGCCCTGGGGCATGGTCCCCGGGGGCCATGTTCAGGGAGGCTGCTTCTGGACCTACCTTAGTGGGGGCTGGTGTACCAGGCAGGTGACTCAAGTGGCACTGCTCCTGGTCTCTGCCACCACTGACACCTTCAGGTATTAGAAAGAGAGAGGCCACGGGGTGGGGTTTGGGGACACATGGCCCCATTGCTGGGAGGTCAGTCCAGGGAGAGAGGCCTTGTCATGTCCCCTCGCAGACCCTGGACATCAGCTGCCCGCAAGTGCCCCCCTGCCGGGTCTTAGCTGCCCTGTCCCCGTCGACTGTCGGGGTGGATGGACCAGCGGCTGCTCCTTGTCATGGGGCGTGTTCATCTCGGGAGTGGCCTTGTCCCCCTGCCTGTAGGAAGATCCTGCTCATCAGACCCAAAATGGCCTTGGCCAATGAAGGCAACTACCGAGAGCTGCGCTGGTTTACCCCGTGGTCCAGGAGTCGGTGAGTCGCTGCCCGACGCGCAGGAGCCTGGTTTGTGACCGCTCCTTGGACGCTTACGAAGCATCTTCCTGTGCGTAGCTTGTGCAGGTCGTGGGGGGGATAGACACGAATTCCGGGCGAAGTCCCTGCCCCACAGTACCTGTCACTTAGATATGGCTGCTTTGACACTGCTGATTAATTTATAGCCCACTTATCACAGACCACATGAAACTCTCAATCATCAGTCACCCATCATCCATCATTATACATCTGATCCTGTATATCAGGGTTTCCCAGCTCCAGCCCCGTTGCTTTGGGCTGGATCATTCTTGTCGTGGGGGTCTGTCCTATGCACGGAAAGGTGTATAGCTGCATCCCTGGCCTCCACCTGAAGGACACGTCCATTTGTGACAATTTAAAATGTCTCCAGACATTGCCAAGTGTCCCCTGGGGACAGAATCATCCCCAGTTGAGAACCCCTGCCCTATATTCTTCTTATAGTTATTCCTGTCTATTTATTGTTGCTGCTATTACAAATGGAATCTTTTACATGATATTTTTAAGTGGTTAATATTTTTATGTAGGAAAACTTGAGATTTTGTGTGTTGCGTTTGTAATTGGCCACCTTACTACATTCTCTTATTGGGTCTAGTAGTTATTCTATAGATTTTCTTAGTTTGTTTTTTTTTTCAAGTAGAAATTATATAATAGAAAACTAATTTTACTTCTTTCTCATATTTACATCCCTCAGTTCATTTTCAAAACTACTTTTCTTGGCCAGCATTTCTAGAACAATATTCTAGATCATTTCTAGAGCAAACGTCTTTGATAACAGGCATTTTTGTCTTTTTCCCAACTTGACTTGGAAAGCTCTTCCTGTTTCTGATTTGGTTTCAGATTTATATCCATCCTTAGTTATTTTTACTTTGGGGATTTAAAATTAATTGAGAATGGTTGTTGAATTTATCAAATTTCTTCTTAGCATATGTTGAGATGAACATGGTAAGTCTTTGCGTGTCTTTATAAGCTCCAAATGGATGTGGTATGTTAAACTTTGTTTCCATTTGCTAGTATCTATTCAGGATTTCCCTCTCTTCTCTAAGTTTATATGCCAGTGTTTTGTTAGTGAAAATTAAAAAAATTTTTTTTCTGTGCTCTGAATGCTTTAAATATTATAGAAATCATGTAATATCAAGTAATAATATGACCAAAATTCTCTTTACAATTGGGAATGTTGTATCAAATAGTGTTTACTTTTACACTTTTTTAGTGAGGTATAAATAACATGCAATAAAATATGCAGATTTTAGGAGCTTTCTTTTTTGACAATTGTGTGCATTCGTGCAACCACACCCTAAAGAAGACAGAGCCATGTCCATGGCACCCCTGCCCCTTTCCAGCTGATGCCCCCAAGGTTAGTCTTCTCCTTTCTTAGATTTCTTACAAATGGAGTCACACCATGTACCTTCCTTTGTAACCGGTTTCCTTAGCTAAACATGATGCTTTTGAGATTCGTCCAGTGGTTTGTTCCTTTATACATAGTACAAATAGTTTGCTCTTTTATATAATAATATGGTTTTGTAATTCATAAATAATTCTATAAACTTGATAACAAGAAAGAAATACACAAACCCCCCCCCCCCGCAATCTGCCCCGTCTCCGAGCCCTGCCCCCCATAGCTGTCCATTTCCATTTTCCATTTTTCTCCTTTCTCCTGTAGCCTCTGGGTTCCGCCTTGGTATTTCTAACTCATGTGCAGACATTGCCATTTCGTGGCCTCCTGCTCTGGAAGGACAGGATTTGGCACACAATTCAGCCCCCACCGTTAGTCTCTCTGACCTCCTCTTCCTAACATGGGCACTCTACAGTTTTCTGGTTAAGTTTGTTTAAAAAAACAAATATTCATCTGAGTGAATTTGATGATCTAATTGGCTTTATTCAATGATTCAGGAACTTGGCAGCCGCCCACTAGTAAATAGAAGAGGCAGTACGCAATGGAAGGTTTTTATAAGCAGAAGGACAGGACAAGAAGGTATTAGTGAGAGAAAAGTTAGGATAGTGTCAGGCCAGGCCCTCCTCTTTGATACAGAGGGAACAGCAGGGTCTTTTTTTTTTTAATTGATGTATAGTTGATTTACAATGTTGTGTTAATATCTGCTGTACAGCAAAGTGATTCAGTTATATATATATATATATACATTTTTTAAATACTCTTTTCCATTATGGTTTATCACAGGATATTGAATATAGTTCCCTGTGCTATATAGTAGGACCTTGTTGTTTATCCATTCTGTATGTAATAGTCTAATTTGCTAATCCCAAATCCCAATCCTTCCCTCCCCCCACCCCCCTCCCCCTTGGCAACGACGAGTCTGTTCTGTATGTCTGTGAGTCTGTTTCTCTTTCGTAGATAAGTTCATTTGTGTCATATTTTAGATTCCACGTGTAAGTGATATCGTATGGTATTTGTCTCTCTCTGTCTGACTTACTGCACTTAGTATGATCATCTCTAGGTCCATCCATGTTGTTGCAAATGGCATTATTTCATTCTTTTTTAGGGCTGAGTAATACTCCATTGCATATATATACTACATCTTCTTTATCCATTCATCTGTCGATGGACATTTAGGTTGTTTCCATGTCTTGGCTCTTGTGAATAGTAACAGCAGGGTCTTCATCGTGCAGAGCCTGCCTGCCCAGTGTGATCAGGACATCAGACTGACTGTTCTTAAAGGTTGAAACTGCAGTTAAGTCTTGGTTTCCTGTCTTGGGGCAGATGACTCCATTTTGGGCTTGCTGTTTCTCTCTAACCAGTCACAGCTCAGTGTTTCACGATCGGCCGATATCTACGTTCACAACTGAGCTGCAGATTGTGTTCTGAATCCGTGTTTCTTCGCTCATTTCTCCTGCCTGGAGTCGACCAGTGTCAAGTTCCTTTGCTTTCCGTCTCTGTTCTCGCCCAACACTCCTCCCACAGACAGACAGGCACTTCCTGCCCCAGCCTGCTCATTTTCCCCCAGGCTGGCTGCACAGCTGGCACCCCCTCCCTGTCACAGTTCTCTGGGACTTCTCTCCCCTCCTGGGTTTGCTCAGCCTCCTGGATGACTGTCTTCCCCTGTCAGTCACTCATTTGCTGGAACTCAGCATCCAGTAGCTTTGTACGATTCTACCACCACCAGGCAATGAACGCAGTGCTGATACTGTCTACCTGGAGGTAGTGTCCGACCCCACAGGTTCAGGGCTCAGCCCCACTGAACTGCCCCCCACCCTACTTCAGATGCCAATCACAAGTCTGTTACTGTGGACACATCCATTTGTCCAACATGCAGCAAACCAAATGCTGAGATGCTGAGGTTTGCAGCTGTGCAGTCAGGCCACCCAAGATGGCTGCTCTCTTGGCTCTCTGTACATCCCTGCTGGACCAGTCCCCGCCTCACCTACACCCCACTCACCTGACTCACCTTCCCTCTTAGTCGTAGAGCCTAATCAGTAAATGCCTACATACTTGCCCCCCGGCCCCGGCTAGTGACGACTGTTCTAATCTTTAGATCAGAACTATCTCCACTATGACAGTTTATCAAAGGGGCGGTAAGGGACATGCCCCTTTGCTGGTTTCCCTGGTAACCAATGAGCCAACCTCCACGTTCTTGTAAAACAACTGGGCTACGTGAAGCTGGGAACGTATTCAGTTAAAGAGAGGAAAAAAAGAAAGGAAGAAAAAAATAACTAAAGTGAGCTACATCAGTAAAGGCGGTTTACAAGCAGAGGGGTTTTAACAAGCTGATCCCCAATCTGCTGCTCTGCAAGACAAGCTCAAGAATTCCTTTTAGCCATCAGTTTCTGTTAACTCTGTTAACTCTAGGGGGCATGGTTTCAGTCCCCCCACCTTTTAATCATTCCTCAGTCTTGAGGAAAGGGGGCCATGACCGCTCTGGCTGCTTCCTACTGAAGAGGGATGTAGGCCTAACAAAGTTTTGAGGAATGAAACTGTTTCGAATTTGATTGCAAATACTTACAAATCCCAAGATGAGGCCAAGACTTTGGGCTTAAGGATACAAGACAAACAGCAAGTAGAGAGTTATGACAAAAAGGGATATAAATCCTAGCAAACACAAAACAATAATACCTAGTTTAACCAGTGCCTCAAACATAGACATTATTCTTGCTGGGATCCATGAGAAGATATTTCTTAAGAGATCAAATCCAGGTTTTTGGGATGACATTTGTTGGAGCCAAGCTGCCTTTTGTCTTATTTTATATAAATAGGTTTTAACTTCTGATGTGATATTAATACATACATAACAGGAACTATTGGCCACTACATACATGCCCCCTTTTTCTGTTAAAATATAATCTAAAGCAATTTTATTGTCTAGTAGCCTTCTGGCTAAAGAATCTAGAGCCCTCTGCTGGGAGGCTATGGCTTGAGCTGTCTTGTTTGCTGCTATTCCTAAAGTAAAAGATTTCATAGTTACAAGAGGAGACCTTGAGGACATAAGTTTGCAATTGGCAGCTAGCAGATAACTGTTTTGAGAATAGCTGGTGGTGTCCTTGAGTCTGATACAGTTCAGAAAATTCAAGTTCTCAGTAATACTGGAGCATGTCTGAAACCACACCCACAATGGCCATCCAGCTCTATTTTGGATGCCTGAACCACAGTTACTCTATTTTGATTTTTGAATCCACTCTTTTCCTCAGTGGTTAAAGCAGATGTACAATGCATGTTTGATAGGCCACAAAACAGGTCATTCTGGTTAGTATAAAGTTTAAGTTAAATCGTGTATAAGCCAGAATGACTTCCCCATACCTCAACATGTGAAAATTTCCTCCATCATTTTCCTCTTTTGATTGCAGATCTTTTGATAGAAAGCATTTATGATCAAAATATTTGTCCCTCGATGCCAGGGTGGTTGCTGCCTGCCATGGGTCCATCATATCACTCGGTGCTAGGCCAGCTTGATATAGATATAAACAAATATATATGCCTAGTTATCCACGTTGGGGAAACTAATCAGACTCAGTGAACAAGCACAGAAGTATGCTAGCAAGGAAACCTTTTATAGGCTATACATTTTATCAATTATACTGAATTGTCACAGAAACACTTTACATGTGCTTTTAGCAGTAGACTTCAAGCAGTGGTACATGTCACGAGTACTTATACTCTGTGACAACTTCACTAGAGAATTTTCTTTCCATCCGAACTTTGGGGGCAAAGGTATGGTTACAAGTAAAACAATAACTTTAATGTTGATAGGGGAGACAAATATTTGGTAAACAGTAAATTGAATTAGTAGAATGGGTCTGGTCCAGATTCTTGGGTCAGCTGTCTACCGCTGCTATCTTCTTCTCATCCTGGGGTGGGTGTTGTTTGGGTCAGCAGTCCTTTCTGTAGACCAGTCTGATGCAGAGACCCCTCGTAAGTGGGAAATATGAACTCAAGAGTCAGTTCCCTTGTTTCACTGTGCTTGAGCTACTTATGAATACCTGATAAGGGTCCTTTCATCTAAGCTGGAGAGAGAGTCCTTTAAATGATGACTTTTGTAGTATGTATAATCCCTGGTTGCAGGTCATGGGGCCTCTGATTTTCATCCAAGGAGAGATTCCTGTGATCAGCTTCTGAAACAAGCTTCCCTCTTCCCACTGGTAACCACTAGTTTGTTCTCTATATCTGTGAGTCTGTTTCTTTTTTGTTATATTCACTAGTTTGTTTTATTTTTTAGATTCCACATACAAGTGATATCATACAGTGTTTATCTTTCTCTATGTGACTTATTTCACTAAGCATAATGCCCTCCAAGTCCATCCACAATGTTGCAAATGGCAAAATTTCATTCCTTTTTATGGCTGAGTAGTAGTCCATTGTGTATATGTATCACATCTTCTTTATCCATTCATCTACTGATGGACACAGGTTGCTTCCATGTCTTGGCTATTGTAAATGTGCTGCTATGAACATTGGGGTGCATTTAACTTTTCAAATTATGTCTTTGTTTTCTTCAGATATATGCCCAAGATTGGGATTGCTGGATCATATGGTAGCTCTATTTTTAGTTTTTTGAGGAACATCCATACTGTTTTCCACAGTGGCTGTACCAATTTACATTCCCACCAACAGTACCCAAGGGTTCCCTATCTGTTCTGTTCTTTGATGCACCTAATATGTTTTCATATCTTCAAATGTTTTAATTTTTCAAATTATTTTCTTAGTTTTGAGCTCGCTTTTTATCTTCTATTGTCTGATTATCTTTGCGATCTTGCGTTGGCTTCTGTTGTCTCTAATTCTATGCCAGTATAGATCTCTAGTTCACTTTTCTTTTTCTCCATTTCTAATGTTGAAATGTTGAATCCTTTCAGACCATCACTCATTTAATGATGCCTGTAGAAAGGGTGACAGTGGATATTGAGCTGGAACCAGAAGCTTTCATTTTGGTACAGTTAAAAAACAAAACAGAGTTTTTACCCTTCGGGAGTTGCGCCAAAATGGTGACAATAAAATGGTTATGTCACTGTGTCCCTGCTTTAGTAATGAGTCCTCACAGCTTCAAGATGCTATTTCAGGCTTTTGTAGGAAAACCGAAAAAAAGGCCCAGTTCTTGACTGCAGAGAACTTAAGAATCTAGGTTCATTTTCATTAGATTCTTAGGTGGATGCCCCAAATCTGAGCCCAGCAAGACGGGGGTGTCGGGGGGCGGGGGTGTCGAGGGGGCTCTTGTAGCTCCCAGGGGGCCAGAAAAGACTTGAAATTAGCATGGCCAGAAGTGGTTTCTCGGCAGAAATATGCTGCTAGGGTTTCTCCGGGGGATGTTTGCTGAGGAAGAAGAACATCCCATCAGAAGAGCTGTGCAGAGCAGGAGGAGTTCAGGTGTGGAGGCAGCTGGAAAGATGGGTCGGGCCAGCGTGAAGCCAGCTTGGAATGACTCACTGCCGATCCGGAGGGTTTATTGTTGATACTTTGGCTCTTTAATGAACCGTGCGAACCTCATGAGCCATCCGCCAGGTGTAGGTTGGCTTTGGAGCAGTGGGTGGGGAGGAGCAAAGGTGAACCTGCATCGTTCCCTGGTGGGCTTGCCTGCGTCTGGTTCTGAATGGATCTTCGTGCAAATTGAGGGGAGAGGCGAGGGTGAAGGGAGAAACCTTGGGGCAGCTCTTCCCTATAAAACAAATTGTGATGCAGCAGCATCGCCATCAACAAGCCTACCGATGGTGAACTGAGTGCTCATTATGGGATGCCAAGGCAGCTCGGGGGTCAGGGGACATCTACAGTTTCTGTTCCCTTCATTAGTGAGGGAGAAACAGCATTGTCCTCTCAATTTCTCTGCTTTTAAAATTTACTTAAGGAAAAGCCACTAAAATCTCCCAGAAGTTTCTTGTGAATTCTAAGAAAGCAAAAAGAAATCTAGTTAATTAAATGTCTTAATGGTGCATCTGGTAACAGCCTATTTGAGGTCAGATTTGGAAACGATCTATTGTTCGAATTCTACCTTTTAGTGTAAACCGTGGGATGGCTTGTACTAAAGTTGTGTATTAAACTCTCTGTCCAGCTCATACAATTTGGAACGTTATTTTATTACTTCAGTGATGATATCGGTTTGTCACTGTATGTTGGGTTCATGCAGTGTGATCATTTTGATTCAGGAACTTTGATCAGGAATTCCACCTGGATTTCTCCGTGGGGAAATACGACTTCTTTTCAGATAATCCCCGTGACATGCCTCTCAGATGCCGTGCATGAAAGTGTTAACGCAAGTTCGTGTGCCCGATGCACCGTGAGGCCAAACAAACTGAAATGTCAGAGTTTGGAGCAGAGAAAGGTTTTTTACAGGGCCATGCAAGGAGACGAGGTGGCTCATGCCCTGAGAAGCCTCACGCTCCCCGAAGGGTTTTGGCGAAGCATTTTTAAAGGCCAGGAGAGGAGGGTCTTGCAGGGTACGTGATCAGCTTGTGCCCAATTCTCTGACTGGCTGACGGTGAGGCAGCAGGGTGGTGTCACAGGGGTTCATATGATCAGTCCTTAGGCTTCAGGAGGCCTGGGGCTATGTGTTCATGGTCATTGAGGAGTTCTTCCATTTGGTGGTGGTGGTAGGGGGTGTTCACATCTGTAAAACAACTCAGGAAATGTGCATCAAGTACTGTTATCTAGGTACTTCAGAGGGGAGCTAAGGCAGAGGCTGTGGCGGAAGGCCTGTCCCAGGAAGGCCCCCATGGTGTCCTGGTCAGTTACAAAAGTGTGGGGAAGCCAGGCCAATGGTAGGAGAGCACCAAGCATCTCGCTGTCATGCGGCCTGGGAGCCTCATCGAGTCGCCGTATACTTTCCTTTTTACCTTAAATTGACAGTTCCTTTGCCAGCTCATCAGTTCCAAGCTCTCATTTTGAGTTTTGCTTTACGTTTGGGTGCCGTTCTGCATATTTCCCGAGATGGTCCTCCTCACATCTGTGGTGGTTTCCTTTCCAGGCAAACAGAGGAATATTTTCTCCCCCGGATGATACAGGACCTGACAAAGCAGGTGAGTCTCGGAAAAGAAAACCCGTTCTCAGTCAGACGTCACTCTGGGGTGGGCCGTGGGGGCAGGACCCTTCGGGTCAAAGTAACGGGCATCACCATGGCCCGTGTAAGGAGCACAAACAAAGGGGTGATGTCTGTAACAAGTGGGGAGGGTCTCAGGAGCATTGGGGGGGGGACGGTGGGCATCTCCTTTCCCCTGTGTGATGCCTGTCCTGTTCCTGCCCTCTCCTCTCCTCTCCTCTGGCTCACACAGCAGGGTAGAGGGCTCAGGGGAGCCTGGGGGGAGGGGGCTCCTGCCCCACCTCGGCCGGCCGGCTGTTCCCTGCTGGGCTGGGGCTCGGGCTTAGGGACTGCCCAAGAAGCCGAGTTTGGAGGGTTTCTAGTTATAAAACTCATGAAGGACTTTCCTTGGCCGCCTGTTCATTCTGTGAAAACTCAGCATCAGAAATCTGTCTTGTCTTGTCTTGTCTTTTGCACCTGGCTGGCCAGGCTTGAAGAGCTTTGACTTTGCAGCCTTATCTGGGGGCCTCGACCATCCCCTTCGTCCTGGAAGCTGCTGAGGTGGGACAGCTGGGACCCGGTGCTGTCTACTTCCTGCGGGGCGTTGAGAGCCAGGGGCACAGAGGGTGTGTTTCGGGGGGGCCCTGATTTCTCTGGCTCCTGCTTGAGTTTCCATTCTGGTTGCCAAGTGTATCAATTTGTTCAGGCCACTGTAACCAAGCACCACAGCCTGAGTGGCTTAAACAACAGACATTCACTGTCTCCAGTCCTGGAGGCTGGAATCCGAGGTCCAGGTGTGGGCAGGGCTGGTCCTCCTGAGGCCTCTCTCCTCGGCGTGTAGACGGCTGTCTCCTCCATGTGTCCTGACAGGGTCGTCCCTCTGTGTGTATCTGTGTGCTTTTCTCCTCTTCTCATAAGGACACCAGTCCTATGGGATTAGGGCCCACCCTGGTGACCTCATTTTACCTTAATCACCTCTTTAAAGACCCCCATCTCCAAACACAGCCACATCTGAGGTGCTGGGGCTTAGGGCTTCTGCATATGAATTTGGGGGACACAGTTTAGCCCATGACACCCAATTCTCTGCACCCCTCACTGTTGCACTCAAGGTGGCTCACGGGGACACACTGAACCTCCCCAGTGGAGCAGGTCGGCAGGGACGCATCTGGACCTTGGGGATGGATCTGGGGGGTTGGGGCAGGAGTGCCCTTCCCCCCGATCCCACCAGCCCCCAGACCCATTTCCTCTTTATGCCAGGGGTCTCCGCCTGCCTCTCACTTCCCTGGCCCTTGGGCCAAGATCACCTCTGTTCGGGAGCCAGATTAAGTCACTGGCACTGGTTCTGATCCCTAAGAGAGGATGTCCGAGGGGCCAGCTTGGGTTGGTGCCTCCCGTGAGGCAGTCAGGGGTGGGCACAGCTGAGGTTGGGGACAGGGGCTCTCAGCCAGGTCTGGTCGCCTCCCATGTGACCTGGAAACTTTTCTGACCATGAATTGCAGCAATGGGAACAATTTAAGTTCATCGTGATCCAGAACACAATGAGTGTGTGTGTGTGTGTGTGTGTGTGTGTGTGAAACAAACATTTCAGCAACAATCCCCCTGCTGCGAGAAATCCTCCATTTCATTCTTCTAGGACCCTTTGATATCCTCAAAAACATACCAGGTGACCCCCCTAAACCAATCTGGGCGCCACCTGCAGGTGGGAGGATCCTACTTGGTGTCACTGGTTGAGAGCAAGTTGCAGAAGTTGGCCCTGGATGCAAGTGGATTAAAGTTCAGGGGAGTTTTCAAGAAACAGGGCAAAACCAGCCCCGTAACTGCTGTAACCTGGATAATTCAGGTCGGAGGCCCGTCACTGAGAGCCCCCCTGCATGCTTTGTTTATCACCGTGTTGCCCCGAGCCCTGGTCTTGTCACAGGAAGATGGGGTCAGGATTCCAGCCCTACCCCTGTAGTAAGGAATGCGAGGCGCCCGTTGCAGGGTCTGCAGGGTGTGCAGTGGTCCCGGGACAGCCAGCTCGGGGTCCTGGGTGAGGGCTGTGTCCGTGGCAGGAAGCATCAGAACAGAAAATGCCAGGCCTGCCCCTCGGTTCTTGCCCTTGGTGATAAAGGGAGTTGAACTCACTAACACACACGTCAGGGGACCCAGCCAAGAGTGCTGGGATGCGGTCCAGGCCCGCCGGGATGATTTCTTGGCTGAGTGAAATGGCAGCGCAGCTGAAACCTGGTCCCCGAGAGAGGAGGCCAAGGTGGGCCCCACGCCCGGGCGACCCTGTCAGCGCTTGCTCACGTCAGTGACTGCTGAGACCGGGGTGGCAGCCTCGGGAGCAGCTCCGTCCCTGCCCTGGAAGCTCCCACCCCTCAGGGGTCACGAACGTAGCTCTTAGAGACACAGGGACCTGCGTCCCGCCCCAGCCCTGCCGTTCAGGAGCTGGGTGACCCGTCGGCTGGCGTGAACTTTGTAAGAGCTCAGTCCGTTCGTTTCTGACGTGGGGATGGGACCCCCGGGCGCACGGATGATGTCAAAAGAGCATCCAGCCGATGCTGACGCTGCTGGCCATCTGGGCCCGTGGAAACTTCAGGAACCGAGTCACAGTTAGTTGCAGCCACAGTCAAGCTCGTGGCAGCTCAGAGCTCGGCTCCCAGGTGTGACTGAGGCCCTTGGGTCAGCGGAGGAGATGCCTGCTGGCCCCTGGGCTGGGAATGCTCCGGGTCGAGGAAGGATTCATCAGTACTTGAAACAAAACCGTGGCCTTCATGCAAGTCTCATGCATGACATCTGGCGTCCTGGTTCAGTACATGGCCCAGACGGGATGGCCAAGGGGTCTCAAGCACTCTGGTCTCCCGACCCAGGAAACCGTGCCCTTTGGGGATGCTGTCCTCTCCACCCAGGACACCTGCATCGGGAGTGAGGTCTGCGAGGAACTCTGGACACCCCACAGGTCAGCCTTGCCCTCTGCGCCATAGATCCCATCCTCGCTGGGCCCCGGAGGATTGGGGGTTTGCAGCCTTCCTGGTGTCATGGCCTGGGGCTGGGGAGACGCCCTGGGAGCTGCGGGGCTGGGAGGGTGGGTTGGGGACACCGGTCTCTTTTCTTTGCCCTCCTCTGCCCACAGCCCACACGTGGACATGGGCCTGGACGGCGTGGAGATCTTCACCAATGCCTCAGGCAGCCACCACGTGCTGCGCAAAGCCCACGCCAGGGTGGACCTGGTGACCATGGCCACCACCAAGGTAGGTGGCGGCGGGGATGCTGGAGCGTGTCTGTCTCACACTTGCGACCCCAGCGCCCAGCGCTGGGCAGGGCCTGAGCGTGAGATGCTTGGTGCTTCTGGTTACAGCCGCAGCCGATCGGTGTGCGTGACTCCGCTTCCCGGGCCCCACTTGCCTGACCTCATTTAACCCTCAAAACCGCCCTACGGGCCAGGTGCTGTTGACACCTCTGCTCTTTGGAGCAGGACACTCGGTACATGGCGGTCAAGCGGCCCCTGGGCTCACAGCCCAGCCATCCGATTCCTGGGCTCTTGACCATCATACTGGTCTCAGGACAAGTGACATGGTGACCGGGAACCAGGATGCCCGTTGGCACCACAGCAAGGCATGGGGGACGCCCACGAGTTTGCCCCTCTTGCTGGCAGCGTGACACCAGGGGCCGTGTTTGCTCTTTCCTGGGACAGAATCTAGCTTCGTGACCTGGGGGGTTTGTCTTCTCTGAAGCTGCGTCTCTCCTCCTGTCTGGTGGAGGTGACAGCGCCTGCCTTGAAGGGTAGTTGGGAGGCGAGAATGGATAATTCGTGTGATGCCTGGTACCTTGGAAGGCCGAGAACATCATAGCTGCGGGCATTCCCTGGAGGCGCACATTTTCTTGCTGGGGTGGGGGGCTAATTATGACACAGTCGCGGGGGGGTCTGAAGCTTCGTGTGTTTGGGCCGGAGGAGGGTGAAGGTGACGGACCACAGTTGACCATTGCTGTCCCCTGCATTTTCCAGAACGGCGGGATATACTTGCTGGCCAATCAGAAGGGCTGTGACGGGGACCGGCTGTACTACGACGGCTGTGCCCTGATAGCCATGAACGGCAGCATCTTTGCCCAGGGATCTCAGTTCTCTCTGGACGACGTGGTACGAACCAGCCCCTGTGCGATGGCGGGAGGGTCTCTGGTTCAGGGGCTGTGTTCTCTGTTCTCCCCCATGACGGGGTGGGGGGGTCTGACTTGGCCCCCGTGGTGGGTCCTGCTGGTTTTGATTGCTTCCTCTTCACCTCCTTGGTGGGGGAGGGATTCTCACCCTGAGGTTACGGGGACCGCCCGCACAGCACGCTGGACGGATGGGATCCCCGGCAGTTTATCAGCCCCACGTGCCCTGCAGGGTCCCCCCGAGGCTGCACTTGGAGCCGAGGGATAGGCCAGGAGCTGCAGGAGGGGCGGGCTTTGTAGTGACAAGGGGTGACCCCTGGTTCCCGGGAGGACGTGATGGGCTTGTTTGAAGAATCGCACAGCCGGGGCTGGCGGGGAACTGGAGCCAGTCCTCGGGAAAGAGCAGACACCGCGCCCGGTCCCCGTGATGAGAGCGGAGCCCGTCCGTGGGGGCGGAGCCAGGAGGGGGCTTGCAGGTGGGCCATTAGGGGGTTTTCCCCAGAGGTCAAGGCAGCACACGTTCCCTGTGGGCCCTGCCCCGCGGGTTCTGGAAGCAGGATTGGAGACCCCCCACCCTCCTCGTTCTGGGGGGCTCCCCGGTCTCACTGGACTGATGACCAGCTGGGGGCACGGGGGGCACGTCCCCCCAACGCGGTCGTAACCTCACTGGGGCCACAAATATGAAAACTGCACACCCTCTGCTTCTGAAAACACATACTAACGTGGGTGCAGAGCTTTCCCATGTGATTGGACATTAGTTTCCTTTACAGAGAGAATAAGATGAGATGAAAAGGTGCTCGTAGAGGATCGTGTGGCTCTCCCTGTTGGTTTTTTTTTTTTTTTTTTAAGCACCCAAGAAGGAAAATGGCTGTTACTGCCAAAAAAATGGGAATAGATTCCAATTCTGCAAACACAACACAACGTAACTTTCATTGTTGCCGGGAAGGGTCACTTTTACTGGACTCAGACGGTCAGTGTGGGCTTCATATGGCATCGCCCATCTTGTCTTTGGATCCAACTTGGGTTTTTTTGGAAACAAGTGTTGGAAATGCTCATTCACAGAGGCAGGTGGTAGCAAAAAAAAAAAAAAAAGTCTCCGGGGATTGCTCTGCCGGAGCAAGGCAAGTGGTGTCACAGAATAAGAAAGTCTACAGGACCCTCTGTTGTAACTTTTGTTGCTTCACCTCCTTGGCATCCACGCAGACGAGGTGATGTTTCATGCCTTCCGCAGTCTCCTTGGGGTTGTTGGCAAGGAAGTGATTATGAAACCAAACTTCGGTTTCAAAATGGACCGAGGAAAGGAACTTTGAAAATAATCCCGTGGTGTTTTCTCGCCCGGAGGGAAGCCCGAGGTTTGGCAGTCTGGGCCCCGGCAGCGGGAACGCTCCATCTCCCTGCAAAAGTTCTCCTGATCGTGGTCCCCCAGACCTTGCTTTCCAAGTGGCTGCGTCCCCAAAGGCGTCCTTTTGTTCAGTATTAACCATGTTAAAGACGGAAGGGCTTTGGAGGGGAAGATGAAGTCCATGCAGACGGCTAGGTGTTCATCTGCTCCAAACATGCTTCAGTGCAGGTCGGTTTGGCCAAAACACTCAGCCAAACGTCAGAGCCACAGGCACGTGGTGGCAGGATTGACTGGCAGGGGGGTTGGGGGGTCACCTGCTCCAGGATGAGCAGGTGTGCAGGTCACTGCAGGTTCTGGACCCCGTCCAGGCCCCCCCCAGGAACCCCCATTTCAGCAAGCACACAGGTGATGCTTCGCCATACAGAAACCTGGGGACCATTGTCTCCCACCCCCTGGAGGGGGCTTTTGAGCCAGAATTCTCTGATTTTGCCTGAGTGTTCGGGATGGAGGTGGCATCACTGCCCTGGGGCCAGGGCAGTGCCCTTCTGTTCTGCCATCTCCTCCGTGGTCAGCCGACCTTCTCGAGGGCACATGCTTCTCATAGCCTCGATCGAGCCTTTGTGCAAAGCTAACCTAGTTCTGGGGAAAGTGGACTGGAGCCTCCTTCTCAGGAAGGGTTCACTCCTCTGGCGTCTTCTCACTTTCTGTGGCTTTGTCAAGGCAGCCCGGCGGCTTCAGTGACCCATCACTTGGGAAATGACAGGAGAACCGAAGGACGTGTCAGCTTTTTGTTCTCTGTCTCTTCACGGGCGTTTCCAGCTTGGGTTAGGCCCACTGTTGACACAGGTAGCTGTCCACAGCCCAGCGGCAGGAGCGGGGGCCCAGCCACCCTGTGTCCCCCAGTGGTGCCCAGAAGCAGTTCTTGCTGTCCTGCACCTGTGTGTATGAGACAATGTCCTCATAATATAATTTGATGAGTGTTTTTTTTCTCCATAAGGGAAGGAATAACGTCTATGAGTTGAAACTTTTCCCTTTTCTGTAATTTGTTGCAAGTGGCAGAACCCCCATCTCATCTGGGTTCAAAGGCAATGAAGCATCACCTCCTAGAACACAGGCAGCACGTCCAGGCCAGGACCCCGATGTGATGACTGCTGGGGCTCTGGCTCCACCCCCTCTGTCACTCTCCATCTGGGCCTTCCTCTGTGTGGGCTTCATTTTCAGTTGCCTCTTGGTCACAGGATGGCTGCAGGAGCTCCAGCCATGCCATCTTCATGCAGCCCCATTCAAAGGCAGAAAAGGGGCCGTTGCTCCTCATGTGTCTTTTTAAGAAGCTTTCTCAGAAGCCCCAGCAGACATTTATTGACAGGATTGTGTCCTGTGCCGTGATTAATGAGTCACCGGCAATTCAATGGAAGCTCTCGTGGCAACGACAAGAGGAAAGCGCTTTGGGTTGGCAGCACCACTGGCTGTCCGCTCTCCCTGGACCCCCAGTCCCTGCCTTAGAAGGCATAACTCATCGGGTGCCATTTGGCACACCTATGAAAACAAATTAGACGTGTGAGTGAAAAAAACAAAACAGGAAATCACGATTTCTCTTTGCAACTCCCTTCTCCAGGAAGTCCTCACCGCCACGTTGGATTTGGAGGACGTCAGAAGCTACAGGGCAGAGATTTCGTCTCGAAACCTGGCGGTAAGTGCTCATAGACACGCACATGGGATGCGCATCAAAGACCCAGAATTTTTTTTAATAACAGCTTTATTGAGATGTCATTCCCTTACCACACCGTTCACTGATTTCAGCACATGATTCAGTGGTTTTTAGTATATTCGTGGAATCAAGCAGCGTCACCACAATCAGTGTCAAAACATTCTTATCACCCAAAAGAAACCCGGACCCATGAGCTGCTCCTCCCCGTTCACCTCCCCCAGGGCCCCCGGCAACCATCAGTCTGCATTGTCTCTATGGATTTGCCAATTCTGGACGTTTCATAGAAATGGAATCATATCATATGTGGCCTTTTGCGTCTGACTTTTTTCGCTGAGAATAATGTTTTGTGGTTCATCCATGCTGTAGCGTGTGTTAGTGCTTTATTCCTTTTTATGGCCGAATAATATTCCACTGAATGGATAGACCACGTGCTGTTTGTCCATTCATCTGTCAGTGCACGTCTGGACCATTTCCACTCTGTCTGTGATGAATTGTGCTGCTGTGGACATATGCCCGGGTGTCTGTGTGGACGTGTTTGCAGGTCCTTTGTTATGTACCTGGGACTGGACTGCAGGGTCCTGTGGTGGCTCCCTGTTTAACTGTAGGAGGCCCTGCCAGACTGTCCTCAGCCACTGCTGCATCTCACGTACCCCCAGCGCTGTGCAAGGGCTCTGGATTCCCCACGTCCCTGCCAGCATTTGCTACATCCGTCTCTGTGCTGGCCGTCCTGGCGGCCGTGAAGGGTCCCCAGTGGGGTTCTGAGCTGTGTTCCCCCCCACTGGCTGCAGTCATCCCAGGGGCCTGTACGGGTACCAGTGCTGAGGGGGTGTCCTTCCCAGGCCAGCAGGGTGAGCCCCTACCCCCGCGTGAAGGTGGACTTCGCCCTGTCCTGCCACGAGGACCTGCTGGAGCAGCTCTCTGAGCCCGTTGAGTGGAAATACCACAGTCCCGCCGAGGAGATCAGGTGGGGCCCTTGGGATGCTGGGGGGGGGGGTCCTGTTGTCCCCCGGGGAACCCCCCATCCCCTGCTGCACCGCCAGGTGGCGCTGCGGGGCCAGCGTGTCCTGGTCTCCAGGGCCTGCACTTGACCCCCTGGCCCACGCTCAGCGCTGCCACTCCTTGCCCTGGGCCCTTGGGCACAGAGACGCTGTTCTTGCCTTCCTGTGCCATTTCACAACGGGGCCAATGATAGCACCTGCCCCCTGGGGCTGTTTTGAGATTTCAAATGCGATCATTCACGCGAAGTGCTTAAAACAGAGACCCGGGCGTCGTGCTGGCGGCTCTCACGGGCACTGCGCCCACCTTGGCACCTGCCCCTCCTGGGGCTGTTTTGAGATTTCAAATGCGATCATTCACGCGAAGTGCTTAAAACAGAGACCCGGGCGTCGTGCTGGCAGCTCTCACGGGCACTGCGCCCACCTTGGCACCTGCCCCCAGGTGAGCTGTGGACCAGGTCAGCAGCTCCCCGTCCTAATGCTTCCCATCGTTCCCCAGCCTCGGACCTGCATGCTGGCTCTGGGATTTTTTAAGACGCAGCCAACAGGTAAGGCGTCAGTGTCTCACCACCTCCCCATGCCCCTTCTGCCGGTTGGTTTGCGTTTGGTTCTGCGGCTGGCTGGTGACTTTGTTTTTTAATGCAAGCATTTCTTGGCTCTGCTTCAGTCGGGAGCCTCGGCTACACTAGCCAGAGCCCAAAGGTCCCACTGAGTTGTGGCTCCGTCTTTGGGGTCCTGTCTGATGACACTGAGTTACGAGACTCCCCGCCTCCTGTCAGTTTCGTGATCGTGCGTGTCTGTAATTCACCGTGGAGACCCAGCCTTAGACCCTCCACAGTGGAGGTCCCTTTGCCTTCTAGAAAGTCCGTCCTGGAACGTACAGGGCATCTTTTCCCCTCCCCCAGGGAGAGTATTTTGTGGGCGCTCATTTTTGCAGGGGGAGCCGGGCTCATCTGGGGGCGCATTGCTTCCCAGAGGCGCTGCTCACACCCCCGTCTGGTCGGCCCGTTCCAGGCGGGGTTCTTCCTGCCCCTGAGCGGCGGGGTGGACAGCGGGGCCACCGCCTGTCTCGTCTACTCCATGTGCCACCAGGTCTGCGAGGCTGTGAAGCACGGAAGTAGGTGATGTCTGGGGCCCGAGCAGGTTCCGGGGGGTCAGCCTGCGGGAGGAGCAGAGGGAAAATCCAGGTCCTGGGCATCGTGGTGGAGGTCGTATTCAGATGTCACAGCGTCGCACCCAAGTCCCAGGGCCTGGGGACAGCAAGGCCGTTAAAGTCCCTTCCAGGGCCCACGTGGCTGTGTCCTTCAAGCCACAGGTGCCTGTCGCTGCCGTGTGTCGGCAGTGTGGCCCCAAGGAAAGAACAGGGGCCATGGGGTCGGGCAAACCCAGGTTCACATCCTGTCGCTCTGTGCGGTGACATCAGCCATTCCCTCAGTGTCCGCAGCCGAGAAACGGGCATCGCGGGGCTGATCTGGCGAGGTTGCCGGGCGGTGGAGAAGGGATTAAATGGTGCAGGCACCTGGCACACGGCACGTGCGCTTCTGTCCGGTGGTTTTCAGATCAGGAAGTGCTGGCCGACGTCCGGACCATTGTGAACCAGACCAGCTACACCCCCCAGGACCCCCGGGAGCTCTGCGGCCGCGTCCTGACCACCTGCTACATGGCCAGTGAGAACTCCTCCCGGGAGACGTGCAACAGAGCCGGAGATCTCGCCCAGCAGATCGGAAGGTAGCTGGTCAGGGGCATCGGGCACGGCCAGGTGGCGGTGACGGCGGGAAGCTCCACCCAAGGCCACGTTTGTGGGTCAGTGAGCACCCCGGAGGCGAGCAGGTTCCCTCCTCACCCCCCTCCAGCTGGGAGCACAGACAGGCCCTCGCCCCTCCCGGGAGCGTGCCCCGCCCTCTGCCCCCTTCCACCTGGCGGCCTCTGTGCCTGAGGAAGGTGGAGAGAGGGCATCTTTCCACACAGGGAGACTCGGCTCCATTCAGAATGTTCCATTTATTCTGCCTCCAAGGGAAAAACAAGAGGCCGCCCATTCTGTATGCGGAGCTCAGCTAAAAGCTGTCCCCGCCCAGCAGTTCTCCCAGGGAGATGCCCAAAGGAAGTGAAAGCAGGGACATGAACAAATATTTACACATCTGTGTCCGTGACAGCGTATTCACAACAGCCAGAACAACTCAAATGTCCATCGACGGTTGAATAGGTAACCAAAAGGTGGTCTGTTCATACAAGGGGATGATATTCAGCCTTAGAAAGGAATGAAGCGCTGACGCAGGCTACAATGTGGATGAACCTGGAAAACATCCTGAGTGAAAGAAGCCAGTCACAAAAGGACAGATATTGTGTGATTCCATTTCTTTGAAATGTCCAGAATAGGCGGATCCACAGAGACAGAAAGTGGGTCAGTTGTCCTCGGGGGCTGGAAGAGGAGGGGGTGGGGAGAGACCGCTCATGGGCACAGGGTTTCCTTCTGGGCTGATGGAAAGTTCTGGAACTAGAGGTGACGTCGTCAGTGTATTCCGTGCTGCTGAATGGGGCACTTGAAAATGGTAAATTCTGTGTTCTGTGTTTTTGTTTTACTGTCTGCACACCTTCCCTTTCTCTTCTCAGCCGCCACGTCGGTCTCAACATCGACCCAGCCGTGAAGGCCGTCATGGGCATCTTCAGCCTGGTGACGGGTAAAAGCCCTGTGTTTGCAGCTCACGGAGGAAGCAGCCGGGAGAGCCTGGCCCTGCAGAACGTACAGGTGTACCTCCCAGATGGGGCCGTTGTCCCCACTCGGGGGCCGCGGGGAACCCGGGGGACAGCCGGCACCGGGCTCAGCAGCCTGCCTGAGAGACCCTGAGTGTGCGGCCTCGTGACGAGGATGGGGGTCTGCGTGTGCGTGCGTGCGTGTGCGTGAGTGTGCGCATCAGCGTGAGGGTCTGTGAACGTGGGGTGTGTGTGCAAGTGCGTGCGTTTTCTGCATCTTTGGGGGGCGGCTCAGACGCAGCCCCACCTTCCAGGCGGCTGCAGGGGAGCTGGACCCTGCATGGTCCGTGGAGGGAAAGAGGGGGCCTGGGCTACAGCTGCCTGGGTCTGTCCTGTCTCTCTGTCCCCTTTCTGCGGGTGCAGGTGACCTTGCCCAGCAGTGCAGGGAGTGACAGGAGGGACCGCGGCCTCCCCCGCTGGCTTTGCAGCCCTGTCTCACCGCGGCCTCGGGCTTTGGTCCTTCCATCTGTGTGGCTGAGCGCAGGAGCCCGCGGTGCGGGTGCGGGGACCACGGGCTCCCGGACCCTCTGGACGCTGGAAGCTCCGGCATCACTTAAACTTTCCTGTCCTCCTGAGGCTGCTGGGAAAGCCCCTGCCCCGGGCGGCAGGGAGGCGGTGTTAGCATGCACGTCCCCCACCCCCGCCCCGCGCGGATGACGTTCCCCTCCTGTGGTCCAGGCGCGGGTGAGGATGGTCATTGCCTACCTCTTTGCTCAGCTGAGCCTCTGGTCCCGGGGCGCCCCAGGCAGACTTCTCGTGCTTGGATCTGCCAACGTGGATGAGAGGTGTGTGGCCCTTGATCTGGATGAGTCCCCTGGTTGACCCACGGCCACTCAGGCCGGGTCTGTGTCTCCCACGCTCTGCCTTAGCTCCTGATGCATCTTTGAGAGCAGCTGAGGGGGGGAAGAGGCACAGGGGTCAGGTGAAAATGGTCATCTCTTCTGGCCTGTAAATCCCGGCCCTTGCCCACGGACCGGACCCTGTTCCTACCGTCAGCCATCCGTTTAACGGGACAGGGAGTGATGTTACACCCACCTCGGGGTTGCTTGAAGGAGCCCCGCTCAGGGCGGCGCAAGTTTTAATCCCCGCTGTCTGGGACCCAGGGGGTCTTACACCCCGGCTTTGCACCCTCGTGGGAGCCTGGAGGGCTGAGTGGTTGGTCTTTCTCTTGAAAAGTGGGGAGAGGTCAGCCGTGTGAGTGCAGGTGGGACAAAGGCCAAACAGTACCCACAGCACAGGTCAGCAATGGCCTTGGAGTGGGGGGAGCTTGGGATGCAGGTGGAGAGCTGCGGTCATCCAGTGGTCCAGCGAGAATATGGTAGCAGTGGTGGTGGGGTGAAGAGGGACGGACGCATCGAAGGGGTGAGTGTCGTGGGGTTGAGGTGACAAGTGGGCACAAAGTCGGTGGCTTCAAGACGCAAATGAATTATCTTACAGTTCGGTAGGATAGGGGTTCAACACGGATCTCACTGGGCCAAAGTCAAGGTGGCACAGGGCCGGTTCCTTCTGGAGGCTCCAGGAGAGAAGCTGTTCCTCGCCTTTTCCAGCTCCTGGGGGCGCCTGCGTCCTTTGGCATGTGGCCCCTTCCTCTGTCTGCAGAGCCAATGGTGCAGATTCTCTGTGCCTTTCCTGTGGCCACAGCTCCCACTGACTGACGCCCCCCTCCCACCAGTTCTCTCTTCCACATTTAAGGACCCTTGTGATTGCATTTAGGGCCCACCCCATAATCCAGGGGAATCACCCATCTCAGGGTCCTCAGCCTCATCTCATCTGCGGAGTTCCTTTCACCCTGTATGTGTATGTATACAGGTTCCGGGTATTAGGATGTGGGCACTCTGGGGGCCACTCTGCCCACCGCAGGAGGTGTCTAGCAGTGGGGAGGTGGCCCTGCTTCTGTCGGCTCGGCGTCCGTGTGCACTGAGGTCCTGCCCCTCCCTCTCAAGGACCTCCACCCCTCAGCTCCCCGCTCCGCTGGCCCCAGCCCTCCCCCCCCCGACGGGCCGCTTCCAGGCTGCTGCTCAGTCCCCAAGCTGCTTCCCGGCCCAGACGTCTCGTCTGGCTTGCTGGATACTCCTCCTCGGCTGTCCGTAGCCTCTGCCCCTTCCCCAGTCTGCCCCAGCACATCAGGCTTCTCCAAGACCCTTGAATCTGCCAAGCTCTGGCCCCAGGGCCCTGGAAGAAGCGAGTCTTCGGATGCCCAGGGGCTGGATGGCCAGGCCCCCAGGTTCGTGGAGTCTGCAGCCCCTCGGGTCTGCTGCGTGGACACTGCGTGTTCTTTCTCCTGCTGCAGCCTCCTCGGCTACCTGACCAAGTACGACTGCTCCAGCGCAGACGTCAACCCCATAGGCGGGATCAGCAAGACGGACCTGAGAGCCTTCGTCCAGCTCTGCATGGAGCGCTTCGAGCTTCCCGCCCTGCAGAGGTGCGTGTGCGCCCACGAGGCCTCAGCTGTGGCCCCTGAGCCACCGGGTATGCGTCTCAGCACAGCCCCGGGCCACCCTCGCCCCCCTCAGCCACCTTCCGTAGCTCCCGTCTCCTGATGGAAAGAGTCCTGCCCTGCAGGGGTGCTTGGGGTCCCAGGACCAGGCCCCCCCTTCCTTCCCGTCGGTGCTGCCCTGGCTCTGGCCAGGTCAGGCAGCCGCTGCTTCCCTCTCCCCCTCACCACCCTTCTCCCGCCGTCGTAAGGCCGGGAGGTCTGTGTATCCCTGCATCTTCGAGCTGAGCAGCGCCTGGTGCTTTCATGGCATCTGTTGAGTTAATACGCAGGTGTTGTCACTGACCTCTGTGTGTCTTGGCCACAGCATCCTGGCGGCGCCGGCCACTGCCGAGCTGGAGCCCTTGGCCCATGGACGGGTGTCCCAGACTGACGAGGTAACGGCGGTGGCTTTGTCACTGTGCTTCTTCCCCCACCTCCCTGCTGCTGGGTTCCTTCCTGGCCTCCTTTCTGCCCCAACAAGCCATGCTCCATCGCTGGGTTCCCGGGCTGGGAGCCCAGGGCTCAGCGTCATCCATTGCTGGCCTCCAGTGTTCAATTCAGGTCTCTCGAGGTTGGGGCCGGGAGGGAGGTGATGAGGCGAGTGGTGGGTGGGCCTCGGTTCCATCTCCAGCAGAAGTTTTAACCTGTCCTCCAGCGCTGACTTGTTGTCACTCATGAGATGCATCTCTTTTGTCCCCAGGAAGACATGGGAGTGACCTACGCGGAGCTGTCGGTCTACGGGAGGCTCCGGAAGATCGCCAAGATGGGGCCGTATAGCATGTTCTGCAAACTCCTCTACATGTGGAAGGACGTCTGCACCCCCAGACAGGTAAGCCATGTGCAGTGTCCTCAGGGGGTCGGCAGGTAAGGTCACCTGGTGGGTGGGTTTGACTCACAGGAGCAGGTGGCCACGGTGTGACCTTAAAATGAGAACACTCTCTCTGTCTAAGGAGCTACGGCCCAGTTTTCGGCTCTCAGCAGCCCGGGCCTTCCTTCTGCCCTGGCTGAGTCTGTCTGAGTGGGGCTGGACCCCATCATAACCAGCAAGCTCCTCCTTCTCCTCTTTGGGGGGCAGAGGGCAAACTCTGAGGTTGGAATATCGCTGCTTTTCTGCGAGTTGTCAGGCTCCTTAGGGCTGAAGCCCACAGACGGAGTGGTCCCCGCAGAACCGCCTGGAAGCCTCATGAGATACATCTTCCCGGGACCCCTGACCAGGTCTCCTGATGCAGCTTCCGCGGTGCTGGAGTCAGGAGCCCGCATCTTCAAAGCTCATCCCGCTTCCCCAGCCCGAGCAGTGGCACCGGTCCACTCCTGCCTTCGGGGGGTTCAAACGCAGCCGTGTTGCAGGGGGTGGGTGCTGTCAGCTGGCACAGCCCAGGGCAGTGCTGCCAGGAACACCAGCCTGGGGTCTTTCCGGCTTTGCCAGCATCAGGCCCTGTGCATCCCTCGCCTCCCAGGTGGCCGACAAAGTGAAGCGATTTTTCTCGAAGTATTCCATGAATAGACACAAAATGACCACACTGACCCCCGCGTATCACGCCGAGAGCTACAGCCCAGACGACAACAGGTTCGATCTGCGGCCGTTTCTGTACAACACCCGCTGGCCTTGGCAGTTCCGCTGCATAGAAACTCAGGTAAATCAGGCAAAAATGGTTTTTCTCCCTGTTAAATGTCTGTTGAGGGAATATCAGCTCATTTCCATTGAGGACTGAGAAGCTTTTTAATATGTACGGTGGCGTTTTTTAGCGTCCTTCTTTCTGCAAAGGTTTCAAGTAGGTTTCAAGTCAATCAGAGCATGAGCTATTTTTGGCTGTGCTGAGGATGCTAAAATTAGGGGCTACAACACTGTGTCAGTGTGGTACCAATCACCGTGATTTCTAGACTACTAGGCTATCCAACTGGCTTCACATCTTCTAAAGCATCTGTTTTTCCTCTTTTCCCCTAATTACCTAATAGTAGAACCATCTTGCCTGAGAATTCAGGCTTCTTTTATACTAAAAGGGGAGGGACTACAGTCAAACATTTCCTGGCTCCAGGGGGGATGTGTTTTTTTCTTCCTCCCTGCAGCCATTCATAGGTGGGCCTGGTTAGGATGTTTCCTGTGAGCTAAACAAAGATATTTTAGCTTAATGTTCATGACCGGGGAGGCAGGGTTCCCAGAGATGGGCCATTATGTGTAATTTAAGCTTATAGGCAATATCCCTTTAGTGATGAACTTGTAAAAGAATTAGCGCAGCGGCCGGTGCTAGCCGGCGGGGAACGGGGAGCATCCATGAGGAGATGATGGGCAAACTGAGATGGGACGCAAGCAACACCGCACGTCCGTGGCCGTGGCCCTCATCCAGGGGCCGTCAGGCAACGTCTGGAGACATTTTTGGTTATCATACCTGGGGTGGGGGCTGTGCTGCCGCATCTAGTGGGCAGAGTCCAGGGATGCCGCTAAAACAACCCGTGGTGCACAGCACAGCCTTCTCCCCCCGCCAAGTATTAGTCAGCCGTGGGGCCTCGCTTCCACCAGTACACACTCAGGAGTGGGTTCCCTCACCTCAGGCCTGGGGCTCAGAGGGTGTGCAGAGACCCTCAAATGGAGAAAAACACATGTGGGTAAAGATGGAACTCACCTGGAGTCTTCTAGCCCAGCAGTGACCCCCGTGCCCGGGCCAAGGCACATCCTTCCGGACTCCGGATCCACCCACATCTCATCACTGAAGATGCTGTCGGAGGACCTGCTTTTTCAGTCCCGTGACCGCGACCCTCTTTCGGGTGAATCGGTGCATTGTGACGGCCTAGCCGTTCAGGTCCTCGTGGTGACGCTGCGTCTTCTCTTCTAGGTCCTCCAGCTGGAGAGAAGACAGCGTCAGGACCTGGACGGCGTGGACTGAGCCCGGGTCCTGCGCAGAGGGCTCCCCTCCCGCGAGGATGCGCGTTGCACGTCTGCCTTGCTGGTGGCTGTGAGCGGGAACGGCTGGCGTGTCGACAAGCCCCGTCTGACATGTTTCAAGGAGAGGGATCTTTTCAGTCTAGTTTCTTTAAAAAAGGCTGAAATACAAGAGGATGCGATTTTAAACCCTCTTCTTTTTTTTTAAAATTAAAAAATTAATTTAAAAAAATTAATTTTTATTGGCATATAGTTGATTTACAATGTTGTGTTAGTTTCTGCTGTACGGCAAAGTGAATCAGCTATACGTATACATATATCCGCTCTCTTTTAGATTCTTTTCCCATAGAGGGCATTACAGAGTCTGAGTAGCGCTCCCTGTGCTGTACAGCAGGTATTGGGATGGACATACACAAACTACTATATATAAACCCTCTTCTTGAAGCGAGCGCTTTCCCCAGCCCCTCTGGCCCTTGTGCAGCATCTCCTGAGTGTCACCTGAGCTGAAGAAGGATTTTCCAGGCGGGGATGGAGGAGGCCGTGGGGGGTGGAGGGTGGTTCTAGAATGACTGTCCCCACCCATCACCCACCCTTGCAATCTTTGTAGTTTTGCAAAGCAGCCCTTTCTCCTTTTCTTCCTCTGTCCTTGTGTATGACTCTTCTCACTATAAACTGGCCCATTTCCTTGATTTCTGTTTCCTGGTCACCGTCATTGTCATTCCGAGGACCTAAACCTGCAGGGATGTAGATTTCTCCATCCTGTGCCACCAGGGAAGGCTTCACATGCTCTCGGGGCAGGCTGCGTGGTCCCCATCCCTGCCCCCACCATGTGCTGCCCTAAGGAAAGACCCCCCCTGGGGGGCCAGCTGCCTGCCGTCCTTGCCAGCCTCCTCCTCCCATTTCGATCTCACCGTCCTGGGTCAGCACCCAGGTTAAGTGGGACGATGCCAGTGTGGGCGGGAGGAGAGAGCTGGGCTCTGGTTGCGGACCTTGCGGAAGGTCCAGCCTTGGGCCCGAGCAACACAGCTCAGCCCCCATTCTGCTGGAACACCAGGAATTCCTAAGGATCCCCAGGAATATTTACAAACTGCATCAGCTTGGACTTTCTGCGTGTGTGTTACCAAAAGCCTTACCCAAGAAAAGAACCTGGTGAACAAGGAAAGGAATTTATTGACTGACGTGCTGAGCAGTCAGGGGGAGTGACAGCTTCAGGCCTGGCTGGACCCAGGGTTTGTGCCATGTCATTGGAACTTGTTTCTCTCTTCCCCTGACCCTGTCTCTTTGTGCTGGCTTCCTCTTGTGACTCCAGTCTTGCAAACTCCCAAGTTCAGATCCAGCAGGAGATTAGCACATGGGTCTTCCCCGTTTCTTCAGTACAGGCCCTGGATTAGCTCAGTTGGGTCATATGCCCATTTCTGAACCAGTTAGCTACTGCCCCGAGGTCCTCCAAAGAGGACCACGGGGTGTTATCAGAATTAGGAAAAATAGTTGGTGAGTTCTCCAAACAGGAACGGCCACTGCACACACCCTCAGGCCCTGACCTGGGCCCAGGCTCTGGACGATGGCTCCTTGAATCTAAGTCCACGTTTCCTGGCAATGCTACTGCAGGCCCTGGGCCTGCAAAGCACATGCACGGACCTTTCCTCAACTTCCCACAGTGACAGCAACACCCAGGGACGTATTAATAAGACTCCAGGCTTGGGCGGAGGGAAGGGAACAAGGGCACACTGCCCTCTTTCCCCGAAGGCTGCCGCCATCTTTGTATCTCCCACCCCCGGAATCCAGAACCCCTCCCGCAGGCTCGGGGACAGAATAACCCCTTCTCCCTCACCCCACCGAGGGCCACTTTTCTGTGATGTAAAGTCACTCGACGTAAAGACAACTTTTTACACCACGATGCGAAGCCACGTCCTGCTTACCGTCTCCGACTCGTCTTCCAGAAGAGAGTCTTGGCCTTGTGGAGCCAAATCCCAATGCTACGGTCTGAATGTTCCCATCCCCCCAAAATTCATATGGGAAATCCTAACCCCCCCATGCGATGGTGTCAGGGGGCGTGGCCTCTGGGAGGTCATGAGGGCCTGAGGGTGGAGCCCCATGAATGGGATCGCTGTCCTTATAATAGAGGCCCCAGGCAGCCCCCGGCCCCTGTGCCACGTGAGGACCCAGCGAGAAGTCTCCGGCCCAACCCAGAAGAGGCCCCTCCCCCGACCCTGCCCGCACCTGGTCTTGACTTCCAGCCTCCAGAGCTGTGAGCAGTGCCCTTTTGTTTATGTGTCACCAGGTCTGTGTCATCAATATTTTGTTACAGCACCCCGCACGTACGTACTGAGACCCCCGTGAAGGTGTTTCTCCTAAAATAAGGGAAAAGTTTACGCTTCAAGGAGAATTCAGTCCTTCACCTTCGGGAGAATCTGGAAAGAAAACAAAACAGCAGTAAAAGCTATTCTTCGAGCCAATGTGGCCCAGGTACGCTGATGAGTATTTCCCTAACTTGAGGACAGTTTTGGAGACGGCCGGCGAGTGGATGGGTGCATCCCGTGTGGGCAGCCCTCCCTGACCCTGTGGGCCTCATCCCAGCGTTTGGCCCTCGTGGGTGGTGACACGGATGAGCTCAAGAGGACGTGGCCGTGGGTTCTGCAGCCAAGGGGTGACAGCTCACACACTGCTGTCACCTTCTGGGATGGCTGTCACCCAGGGTGACGGCCAGGCCCCTCGGTGCAGGTGTCGGCACCCCACGGGTGTCCCCCGGGGGGACGTGCACCTTGCTGACACCCTGGGGAGGAGACATCCTCCTGTCTGCCGCCCCCCTCCCCAGCCACGCACACCCTCTTGAGGCCGCGGCTCCTGCACCACGTGTGCTGGGAGTGGGGTGGGGGGGCTTCTGCTCCAGGGAAGGGAGGTGGAGGGGGCGGGGACACTGAGGACGGCCAGTCGTGGGGTCAGTGGCGGGGTCCTGAACATTGTCCTGCAAGGGCCTCCTGCACTCAGGGACCCCAGGACCCTGGCCGCTGGTCATCCAGGTATAGGGTAGGGTCCCCCATTTATAAGGTAGTGTCCCCCAGTTATAGGAAGTGTCCCCCCAGCTATAGGGTAGTGCCCCCCCAGTTAAAAGATAGTCACCAGAGCTTGGCTAATGAGAAGCCATGGGTTCCTGTCTGCAGCTCCAGCTCGTCGTGTGGGGTCCTGGCTCTTTTCTGAGACCCAAACATAGACAAGCCCGCCCACCCCAGCTCCTGGAGAGGGCAGTGAAGCCTCATGTCAAACCTAGAGCTAACTCGGAATCTCCTGGGGTCGCTCCTGAGAGCAAAGACTCACCAGCACCTTCCTCTCAGTTGGACGGTCGTACAAGCTTTGGCTGAAACATTTCACTCAACAATCAAAGCAGCCTGGGGGACCACACGGAGGCCTGAGTGTCACTGCAGCATGAGCTACTGACGCAGCCAAACCCGCACCCAGCTGGACGTTGCCCACCCCGCCCCCAGACAGCATTGGTCAACAAATCTTTATTTCGCTGGAATTCTAAAGACAAAAGGAGAGAGTTTTGAGAGAGATAGTGCGTCCCACGAGGTCAATCCATTAAAAATCAAGGAAGGAAAAACACTGTATTCAGACCCTAGAACATGCCGGAAAAATGGGCGAAGACAAGGGTGCGTCATTTCCAAGGACCAGTCTACATCCGAAAGGAATTTAGCAGCGTTTGTTATCCAAAACTGAAAATGAGCAGAATTTTAACAGTAAGTCAGAGGTTAAAATCAACTTTCTGAGGTTGGTGAGTGTGACTTCACAAACTTTCTGAAGGATAATTTAACAGGTTTCAAAAGGCTCAAATGTGTGCATTTGGTTTCATATACATACACACAAAAAAATCTGCTTCTGGCTATTCGTTCTCATTTTTCACAAAGAGGAGGCTGGGAAGGGAACTATTTGGGGGTGCTGACTTGGGGAGCTCTGTCCCGCTGGCAGCGAGGCATGGTTACCACCAGGAGATGGTAGGGACCGTGCCCCAGGGACACGGATCCACTGGGAGCCACCCATCCTTCAGAGGTCCACCGTCTCCACCTTGCCAGTCAGGGGCACCTTCCCATCCTCACCATCCTCTGTTTCCTCACCCAGGGCTCTTTGGAGGACCACCTTGAGGGGCTCCCTCAGCCCTGTGTCTGAAGGCCCCCAATGAAGAAGTCAATAGCAGGGTTAGCCGTGCTGTTGGTGCAGGACAGGTGGATGCAGACGTCGCTGAGAGTGTGATGTTTCATGTCAGCTACGAGGCAGCCGACGATGCAGAGGGGCAGCCCGAAGAGAAAGAAGCCCAGGACCGACAGCAGAAGGACCAGGTAGAGCTTTCTGGGCCAGTGTTGCTGGGAGCTCGCCTGGACTCGGAGGAGGAACAGCAGACTGGACAAGCCCAGGATGGAGAACGGGAGGAGGACCCACACAGTGGTGGTGGTCGTCAGTGCGGGACCGAACTTTGTCCTTGGGATGAATAAACTGACCACAGGCATGACCTCTCAGTATATTAACCGAAAAGATCAGAATCCAGAGTAGGGCCCCCACGTTGCCTGACAGGTGCTTGGGGCAACAGCACCGATACCAAATAGGGAAGAAGGAGGACAGACAGCGCTGGAAGCTGATGGCGGTCATGATGCCCAGGCCACTGAAGTAGAAGAAGAACCTCAGGACCATAAAGGTGTCATGCAGGTGAAAGGAATAGTGAAGGAAAAGCTTTAGGATTTGGCAGACAGAGAATACAGTCTGGAAACAAAGGTTCATGAAATCCTCAACGGCCAGATGGAGGCTGTAGATGAAGAAGGCATTTTTCTTGGCAGACAGGTGGACAAACGAGATTACTATTCCATTTCCCACCAACCCACAAAGGGCCACAGCCACAGTGATGGACCAGAAGATCATGTGGTCAGTGTTCTCTGACCTTGGAGCCAGCCCTGTGGCGTCAGTGCTGGAACGACTGCGTGTCTTGCGGTCCTGGGCCACGGAGAGGAGGTCCGAGTTCAGCAGGACTCCGCTGTGTTCCTCTGATCCGTGACTCCCGGCACTCCTGGGGTGGGTGGGGGGAGTCAGAGACGGAAATACAGAACCTCAGGCAAGTAAGGTGGGCTCTTGCTCCTCCCCACTCTCCCTGTCTCTCTCTTCTCTCTCCTCCTCCTTCCCTCCCTGCCCCCCTTCTTCCCTCAGTTTGTCTCTTTCTCTTCCCCTTCCTTCTATTTCCCACCCCCAAGCCCGGCCACAAATGAACCAAGTACAGGTCGTTACTGTGGTTCTTGTCTCTCCCTAGAGGATGAGATAAGAGCTCAGCTTCATCCTCATGAGCTGGGCCCCTTGGGCATCAGTACAGCTCATTCATTCATCTCTGTACTCAACAAACTGATTTGCTGGATGTCCCCTCCAGCTTAGGCACTGAGCAGAACACAGGGTGGGGGAAGTTGGGGAGACCTGGTTTCTGCCCCCAAGGAACCCAGGGGAACAACCACTTACAGGACGGTGCAACTGGAGCTCTAGTACTCAGGGGGGAGTTGACCCTTGAAGACGTGGTAGACATTACCAAGAAAGATGATACCCAATGCAGAGAAACCACTTGAAGAAGGACCAGAGTCTTGGGGGAGCTTGTCCACTCAGGGTAGACCTCTTAGTATGGTTAGGACCTGAAGAGCAGTTTGGGATACAGGTGAGAGGACGTTGATGATGTAAAGGTGGGTGGAGGCATCTGGTCTACCTCCTTACTTAGGTCCAGGTGGCAGCCCAGATGCACTGATATCTGTAGGGCGAGCTGTGCCTGAGTCCCTAGGATATCTTATCTACTCCATCTGCTTCAATACCATCCTGTACTAATGACTCCGAAAAGCGGGTCAGCCGCCTGAAGGTGCTCTGTGGGCTCCTAGGGCTGTGGGTTCTCGTGTCTCAGTGGCTGTGGGACAGAAGGATGGCTCCTCTCAAAGACACCCACGTCCTAATCCCCAGAGTTATGACGATTGAGGTAGGAGAGAGGGGATGAAGATGGCACATGGAATTAAGGCTGCTAACCAGCTCACCTTAAAATAGGCAGAGTATCCTGGGTCATTCAGGTGGGCCCCGCATGTAATCACAAGCGTCCTTATAAAAAGGAGGCAGAGGAGGAGAGTCAGAGAAGGAGATGTGAAGAGGGAAGCAGGGGAGGGGTGATGTGATGGTTGGCTTTGAAGAGCACAGTAGAGGCCACCAGCCAAGGATGCAGGCCCCTCCAGAAGTTGAAAAATGACCAGGGAACAGCTTCTCTCTTGAAGCCCTGGGAAGGAATGTAGCCCTGTCCACACCTTGATTTTAGCCCAGTGAGACCCATTTTGGGTTTTGGACCTCCATAATTGTAAGGTCATAAATTTGTGGTGATTTGCTACAGCAACCATAGGAAACTGTTACATAAGGTCGCTCGTTCCGTGGTTGGGCTCAGGTTCCGAGAGGTCCTTGCTGCCCTTTGGGTTTCACGCTTCTTCCCTTTCTCGTCCCTTGTTGCCAGCTTCTCCTTATCTTTTACTCAGACCAATTCAGCTCTTCTCCTTTTCTCATCCCCTGGATGCTGACGTTTTCCAGGTCACGTTTCTCGGCATTCTGTTCTGTTGTAGTTAAACGATGCCCTTGAATCTGATCTCACCCATTCACATGGCGTTCTGTGGACCACTCAGTTCCCAAACACACCTCTTCAGCCTCCGTCTCTCTTCAACCCTGACTTGCTCATCAAACTGCCGACTAATAACACCACGTATAACACCACCCCCCAAACGTGTGCTCTCCACTGCGCTTCCTTATTCCTACAAATTACATTGCCACACAAAACCCAGTCCCCAAGATATGAAATGTGGAATCACTGGAGGGCATCAGGGGCACTCTGGGGTCAGGCTGTTTGGGTTGGATTCCTGCCCCTCCCACTAATTAACGAGTGCCTTTGTGTGATGTACTCGGTCTTTGTACTATATATAGTAGATGCACGCTACTGTATAAAAAATAGATAAACAACAAGGACCTACTGTATAGCATAGGGAACTATATCCAGGGAACTAATTATCCAAGATTAATAATTATAGGTTATTAATCTTGTAATAACCTATAATGGAAAAGAATCTGAAAAAGAATATATATACATATGTATATAGGAAGTACCTTCTCTAGATGTCTGATCATGGAGACAGCCTCTCTGTCCTTGGACCACCAAGCCACCCTCAGGAGCTCCTGAGGAGAGTGGAGCTCTGAGTGTTATCACGTTGGTTCAGGGTCCCTTGTTATTTCCTGTGTGGGGTCACTGGCCAATCGGAGTCCAAGCGTCATCTCAGGAGAATATCTCAAGATCACGTGTGTGTCCTCTGCCTTTCCTCCTGTGTTGCCTCATCCTCACATTTGGCTTCTGCCTCAATGTTCTCAGAATCACTCTCTTCCTGTGACTTTTTCTCTGAAACAAGCCTCAATTGCACATTTGCAGTGCACTAGAACACACCTGTAACACCTGGCATCCATCATCTCGGTGATGTTTGAGACTTTGAACTATCTGGTATATTTTGGTGGCTAAGCATTATGCAAGGGTCATGCCTGGTAGAATGTCCCTTCAGGGCCATCCTGTTTGGGATCTTCCTCCTCAGCTCACATCCTGACCTTCCCAGATGCTCTGTCCTTTCATCTCTTTCAAAGTCTCAACCTCTCATGTCTCCCCTGCATTCACCCACCACACAGACATCCTAGACACTAAGCACTCCTGCTTCTAGATCAATGCTTCCAAGGGGGCATCAGTGAGGTTGGGTGGGAACCGCTGAATATATTCCACCTCAAGACCTGAGCCATGTTCTTTCCAGAAACCACGTCTAATTGTGGACAGGATGACCTCCAGCCCTTGGGGAGAGACAGCAGAATGATGAGGATGGAGAGACAGGATAGCTCTGGTCAAGCCCCCCGGAGAAGGTCAGAAATAAATGATGAAAGTCTCAAATTAGGGACTTCCCTGGTGGCGCAGTGGTTAAGAATCAGCCTGCCAATGCATGGGACACGGGTTCGAGCCCTGGTCTGGGAAGATCCCACATGCCGTGGAGCAACTGAGCCCATGTGCCATAACTACTGAGGCTGTGCTCTAGAGCCCGCGAGCCACAACTACTGAGCCCGCATGCCTAGAGCCCATGCTCTGCAACAAGAGAAGCCACTGCAATGAGAAGCCCACTCACCACAACGAAGAGTAGCCCCTGCTCGCCGCAACTAGAGAAAGCCCATGCACAGCAACGAAGACCCAATGCAGCCAAAAATAAATAAATAATTAGTAAATAAATAAATTTATTTAAAAAAAAAAGAAAGTCTCAAATCACACCCTCTGTTGTGGAGTCACCATGGTCCGGCTCAGGCTCCTAAGCTTCCCAAGGATAAACAGATCCAGAAATCATTTATCACACCTTCAAAATTCCCACCAGAAGGATTTTTTCCCCACTATGTTTAGTTTTACTTTCAGTTGCATGAGATACTTTTCCAGTGATGAGGAACTGGTGTGGTCTTTTCAGGCTCATGCCTTCCAGGATCAATAATTAGAGAAACCCAATGAGAAAAGAGAAACGAATGCATGTTTCCTCCTGGTCATAGGCAAGTATGTTGATCATGTCTGCCCAAAATACAGTTTCATTTCCACTGCTTGGGGTCCTTGTGTCAACCAGCTCAAGCCTCTCCCTCAACTGGATACAGTAAATGAAAAAGGCACCCATGTCCCTTCCTTTCCAAATCTTTTAAAACTCTGTAACAGTGATTCTCAAATATTTTGATCTTAAGACCCCAAAGAGCATTTGTTTACATCATTTATATCTGTTGATGTCTACCATCTTAAAATAAAACTGAAAAATTAATTTATTTTATAAAGTCATTTTAAAATAAAAATAATAAGCCCATGTCATTTTACCATGAGTAGTATATTTTTAATGAGAAATAAATATAGATTTTTTTTAAATAAAAAAATCTCAGTGAGAAGAGTGGCATTGTTGTATATGTTATGCAAATCTTTTCATGGGAAGACAGTAGGAGTCTCATGTCTGCGTCTGCATTCAATCTTTTGCATAATGTTATTTTGGTTGAAGTATGTGAAGAAAATATGACCCCACATAGATATGTTGTAGGAAAACATAAGAGGAGTTTGATAGCCATTTCAGGACCCTTCTGTGAAATTCGAAATATGCTTCCTTGAAATTCTGTCAAAACTTAACAAGTGGTAGTTTCTTCAAGGTTAGCTGTAATGTGGAATCTGAAACCATATCAATAAACTTTTCATACTCTGTTATGTTAAAATCCATTGATCTAAATTGCACTTTGATTGACTCTTTTACACATGTGTGATTTTGTAACATCAAGTATTAGTCATTTGGAAAATATTGGTTCACTGAGTTATGCAGATCTTTCAAATGTGGACATATTTAATTATATACCCTGTCTGTCTACCTACCTATCTATCTATCTATCTATCTATCTATTACATTTTTAATATCACCATGAATCTCATCAGAAAACTCTTTAATTATTGGGAAGCCATTACACTCAATGTAACAGATACATGTTTTTCAGGATTCTAATTTTTTCTTGAAAGCCCAAATGGTATCATTGGCAATAAAAAACTTCCAGTTGTTTTCCTTGAAATGACTAGCTCACTTTGTTCATTTTGAGAAAATTTCTTCCAGATCTTCTAGTCTGAATAACCACAGTTGGTCAATCAATCATTCTTTCAAGTAAAAATGGTGACCAACAGAATAAAGAAGCTAGTTTAGCTCTCAGCTCAAACAATTGCAGTGGTATAGCCTGAGAAAACCATCATACTTTGATATATGGCAAAGGTGACATATATTTATAATATATATTTATAAATTTATTATATATTTAGATTATATATATATTTCCTATTTGGTCACATAAAATATTAAAAAGTCATGTACTCAAGGGTCTATATTTCATAAAATTAAGAGTTTTTACTGTTTCATCAAGGATCAAGGACACTCCTGGGTGAAGGTGGTTTTTTCAAAAATTGCTGTGAGGTCATGATGATGGGAAAGAATACAACAGTACTATTACACTTGTTACCACTGCCTTGATTTGAGCTAAGGCACCAGCTGTTTTACCACCATTGCTTTTGCATCCATCAGTGAAAATCTCAACAAAGCTGTTCCAATAGAAACCATGAAACTATATTATAAAAATTATTCAACATTTTGAACATTTCAGCACTTTTGTTTGTTGCCAAGCATTCATATGAGACCTTCTTCAATAATTAGTTGCTGTTGCTACCAGACAAATTCTAGAAGTTCAGAAGTATCTGTAGATTTTTAAAAATATACATGAAGAGAGTATTTTAACTCAGTTTTCATGTTGCAGCTAAATCTTTAAGCTAATGAGTTACTGTACCATTAGAAAGTGGGGAGCACCAGAATTCTTTTACTGGCTTGTCTCCAGCTGGTATTCATCAATGTCAACTCTACAAGTCAAGTAAGCAGCTAAAGTAAGTGGTGTGGTTAGCAGAGTGGGAACAGAGATATCATCAGTGTTTACAAAGAAATGAGGAAATTTTAGGCAAAGTAAGCAGATCCTCACAACTACATAGGAGGGGAAACAGTACCCAAGTTTCTACAATATTTATCTAAAATGACCAGTTTTGAACAAAAAAAAATTTACAAGACATGCAAAAGAAATGTGAAAGTATAACCCATACATTGGGGGAAGAGAAAAGCAGGCAACAGAAACTGCCTGTCAGATTGCCCAGATGTTGAATTTAACAGGCAAAGCCTTCAAAGTAACCACTATAAATATATTCAAAGAACTAATAGAAACCATGCCTACAGAAGTAAAGAAAGGTGTGATGACAGTGTCTCATCAAATAGAGAAAAATCAATAAAGGAATAGAAATGAAACTATTATATACAGGATGGATAAACAACAAGGTCTTATTGTATAGCACAGGAAACTATTATTCAATATCCTGTGATAAACCATAATGGGAAAGAATATGAAAAACAGTATATATGTATAACTGAGTCACTTTGCTGTATAGTAGACATTAACACAACATTGTAAATCAACTATACTTCAATAAAATTAAAGAAAAAGAGAGAGACAGAATGATTTTTAAAAAGAACCAAATAGAAATTCTGAAGTTGAAAATACAATAACTGAAATGAAAAATTCACTACAGGGACCCGACAAGAGATTTGAACTGTCACAAGAAGGATTTAGCAAACTGTAAGACAGATTGACAGCAAATATATAATCCAAAGAAAAAAGGGGGAAAGAATGAACAAAAACAGAGTCTCAGAAGAATGTGGGACATCATTAAACACATCAAAATATGCATAATGGGAGTGCCAGAGAGGAGAGAGAGAAAAGAGCAGAAAAAAATATTCAAAGAAATAATGACTGAAAACTTCTAAAATATATTAAAAGCACTTACTTACATAACCAAGAAGTTCAATGAACTCCAAGGAACTCTTATCCTTATTTTAGGGGTGATAAAATAGAGGCACAGGATGATTAAGGCTTCTCAGTCAAGCACGTATAGAGTCAGGGTCTCCCCAAGGCGGTCTGAATCTAGGGCTAGAGGTCCTAATAACCATGCTTTGCAGCTTCAGTGATATGTTTCCCTCCAAATTCAGCTGAGCATGTTTTTCATGTGATTCCTGCAGACCATGAAAGTGCAGTGATTTTATAATCATGTGAAAATAAATGCAACTAGTTCTTACCTTTTGACCCTGATAATCTCAGAGGTGTAAGGACTATACTGTACACTTTTGTGAGCATTGGTTTTTTCTTATCTTTAACAAACTAAAACAAACCAAATTATACAACATATAAACTTAAACACACATCATTTACTGTAAATACAATATCCTGAATAAAAGTGTTTATAATAATTGTATGGATGGCTAAATATTAATATCCCCTACCAGAGACTGTTAAGAGTTGGAGGCATTTACATATGCAAAGTTTTAAAACTTTTAGTTGGTTAAAAATGGGGGAATCCATGTCACGGAACGACTAAGTCCGAGCGCCACAACTACTGAGCCTGCGCTCTAGAGCCCATGCTCTGCAACAAGAGAAGCCACCCCAATAAGAAGCCCGTGCACCACAACGAAGAGTGGCCCCTGCTCGCTGCAACTAGAGAAAGCCCGCGTGCAGCAACAAAGACCCAACGCAGCCATAAATATAAATAAATAAAAATTAAAAAAAAAAAAAGACAAGGTCTTGGGAGGGTTACTTCAGACATACCCTCCCTCCACATAAGTCCCAGCCCCATTTCCTACCTGGAATCTAGAATCCCAATCAGCAGTGAGGGGGCGGCTATGTGAGGAGCAGGGACACACATGTGCCTGGGCCAAAAGAACGTCATATCCAGCTGGGCAGAGGGAGGCAATACCACGGGGCTGCTGAGTACATGGGTTCAAGCCCCAGCCTCCCCTCTACCAGCTGGATGAGCTTGGTGTTACGTAAGCGAGTCGAAGATGCCCTCGGTATACTAGCCCCACGTTCTTTACTTCTTCACTGCAGCCCAGGACCCGTTAGCTACAAGTCCACCAGCACCAAACTCAATTTTACACAACAAACTGTGTTTTTTTTAATGGAAGTACAGCTGATTTACAATGTTGTGTTAATTTCTGCTGTACAGCAAAGTGATTCAGTTATACATATACATTCTTTATTTTAATAGTCTTTTCCATTTTGGTTTATCATAGGATATTGAATATAGTTCTCTGTGCTATACGGTAAGACCTTGCTGTTTATCCATTCTATATGTAAACGCTTACATCTGTTAACCCCAACCTCCCACCCCATCCCTCCTCCAACCCCCTCCCCCTTGGCAACCAACAGTCTGTTCCCTATGTTTGTGATTCTGTTTCTGTTTCATAGATAATTTCATTTGTGTCATATTGTAGATTCCATATTAAGTGATATCATAGGGTATTTGTCTTTCTCTTTCTGACTTACTTCCCTTAGAGCCCAAATAAGCAGATTTTAAGCCGGTTAGAACCTGCCTGTATATCCAAAACTGCACCCATCATCTTCGAGCCGTGGAGAAGACAGACATCCAGCTATGACAGACCTCAAGCCACAGCTCCCTGTGGTGGTCTCTGACTCAGAGGCTCCTGCCATACTGCTGAGTGATGTCACCTGGACCCACAAGCCCTCTGCCATTCCCCTCTACCCCAGCAGCTCCCCTGCTCTCATCGCCCTCCAGGTGGTGCCCCTGTGCTGTAGCTTCTGGAAGGCCTTGTGCTGTGGGGGACTTCCCCAGTGAAACCTGGCAGAGTGCACCCTGGTAAAGCTCACTGCGCACCACTGCCAGCTCATGGCCATATCGTTCTTCTTGATCAGCCCCCAAGTCCCTCAAACCTGACACCTTGGTCAGGTCACCTAACACCTGTGAATCTGCGTCCTCATCTGAGAAATGAAGGCACTTGTAGGCCCGTTGGGAGGATCAAATGGCTTCAACATCAATCACCTGAAGCACCCCTGGCACGTCTGAGTCTCTAATGCAGGACAGAGCATCAGTGAAGGACACCTCCTTGGCCTCTCCCCACCCATATCCTCTTCCCATCCACCCTTTCCTTTTTGTTGTCTCATCCTTCCTTGCACCAGAAGTGATTCACAGGCCACAGTGACCATGCCTTTGACTAAGGCCTCCACATGTGGTATTCTGGAAAAATCATGTACTCTGGGTCAAGGTGGACATGGGTTCCCACTTAGGTATGTTATTGATTTCTTATGAAGGAAACAAGCATCAAGAGTAGCCTCTTCGGGCTTCCCTGGTGGCGCAGTGGTTGAGAATCTGCCTGCCAATTCAGGGGACACGGGTTCGGGCCCTGGTCTGGGAGGATCCCACGTGCCGCGGAGCGACTGGGCCCGTGAGCCACAACTACTGAGCCTGCGCGTCTGGAGCCTGTGTTCCGCAACAAGAGAGGCCGCGATAGTGAGAGGCCCGTGCACCGTGATGAAGAGTGGCCCCCACTTGCCGCAACTACAGAAAAAGCCCTCGCACAGAAACGAAGACCCAACACAGCCTAAATAAATAAATTAATTAATATTTAAAAAAAAAAAAAAAAAAAAAGAATAGCCTCTTCTGCAGCAGGAAAACCAGGATGGCTTCGTGGAAATCACAAGAGAACAAGGTTTCAAGATGGCAGGCATGCTCATCTGTACTAGGTGTCTAGACGTGGGGAAGAAGGGGAAACGAAATGCTATCTTCCATTTAGGCACCCGTGAGCCCTTTTACTCTCCTCCACTAACTTTCTTCCATGTGGGAAGCCTCTTTCTGGGGCATATGTGTGGCCCTGGGGCCCTTGCAGAATCTGGGCTTAGTTTCGTTCTTGTTCTCGAAGTTGGTCTACTGCCACCTAGAGGCCAAATCAGGAACTGCTGCCTGGCTGCTTTTCTGGCCAGAGGTTCTCAAGCCTTTCCCTTAACACCCTTCTCTAAACAGCCGGCCCCGAGAGGGACTTCTTAGAACCTACACAGCACGGACCCTCACCCCACCCCACACCTGTTCACACCATTCTCCATCTACCTCTCCCACGTGCTTGCTGGTGCTTGAATTTTTCCTAAACATTAAATACAGAGTAAAATACCAGAGACAGAGGAGCAGCTGACGAGGGGGAACATTCCAGAGGATATAAGAGAATTCTGGAGACCCCGCCGACTGCGACAGCCACAGCCAACATCACAAGCCGTCAGAGCATCCTCTTTCTCCTAGTCCTACAGCTCTGCGCCCCACAGCCCTACACGTCCGTTCTGACATGGACCAAACCCTGGATGTCTCCTCACTCTCAGCCGACACCCCCCAGAACCAGGGGTCAGCCCCAAGCGGAATAACTAGCCCCCTGGAAGATAAGCTGGGGCCACCCCTTTCTTCCTTATCTGGGATGCCCTCCAAGGGGCTCCAAACATCCAGGGCGAGGGCTTCACTACTCTCTGCCCAGTGCTTGCAGCCCCTTCCCATGCCCTCCGCCTCCCCCGTGGGGTTGCTCTGGCCGCAGAGGTTGTGCTGAGCTGTGAGAAGCACGTGCCTCCTCTTTGCCTGCGGTGAACATCTTGGAGGCCCCATGCCCCTGCCGTGGGTGTAGACAGTGATTAGGAAATTGGCCAGGCCAGCCTGGGCGGCCTCTGCTGGGGTCTGTTGTGAGGTCAGTGGCCTCTTGATCACTCCTGAGGCCACCAGGTGCCCAGCGCTGTGCTGGTGAACAGATCGAACCACGTGAAATTGCCACCTCTGTAGATCAAAAACCACTGTGGGGCTTCCCTGGTGGCGCAGTGGCTGAGAATCTGCCTGCCAATTCAGGGGACACGGGTTCGGGCCCTGGTCCGGGAGGATCCCACGTGCCGCGGAGCGACTGGGCCCGTGAGCCACAACTACTGAGCCTGCGCGTCTGGAGCCTGTGTTCCGCAACAAGAGAGGCCACGATAGTGAGAGGCCCGCGCACCGCGATGAAGAGTGGCCCCCGCTTGCCGCAACTAGAGAAAGCCCTAGCACAGAAATGAAGACCCAACATAGCAATCAATCAATCAATCAATAAATCTTTAAAAAAAAAAAAACAAACCACTGTGTACCAGTAGCTTCTTGCGGTCCAGCCTGTACCTTGTTACTATGTGAGGCCGCCAGCAGCCAGTCTTTTACAGCCGCACAGACCCCCCACGTGCTTCCTCCCGGCTCCCAGAGGACAGACAGACCTGGCAGGGTTAACTATTACTGCCAAGCTGTCCATCAGCTGAAGGTTTTAGCATGACTGAGTTATTCTTTTAAGATGTTGAATTTTCCAAAGTCTCCAGATACCAGACTCCTGGACAGGAACACGTTGGCATGGACGGGGGCGCCATCGCTGCCTGCAGGTTTGTGACCCCGGCTCAGCCGGCTTTGCAGGACAGCACTGGGAGGGGTAACCTGCAGAGCTGGGGTGGCGAGAACCCCACCAAGGGCCAGACCTGGCCACGTGGGCAGCTGGGCGGGGCCTGTCCTCACTGAGGCCGTGCTGTGATCCTTCCACTACAGAGTTCTCCCCCTGCCTCACCCACAGGCTCCCAGCGCCCAGGTGACCCCTGCCCAGCAGTCTCCCCACGGGCCACCAGATGGCGCTGCTTCCTCACCAAACGCACCCAAAAGTGTGCCGGCCAAAGCAGGGTCACTGCAGAGCCTGGCGCCAGCTGGGCCCTCCCCTGCCCCTTCCAGCCCTGTCGCCCGGAACGGGGGTCCTGGACACCTGCTGCCTGCAGGGTGCTCTTGCCCCCAACCCCCATCTCCAACTTCCCCTCCTCCCAGGAATCCTTTGCTCACCCATCACCCCCACCCATCCCTGCCCACTCCTTGCAGACCCTGCCCAGCCAGCGTTTGCACCACCCCCCTCCCACACCCCAGGGCTTCCCTTGGGAAGGAAGGAAGGGAGGGAGGGAACTGAAGCCATTCCTTTTAGCTTTCAAAGAACAAATCATTTTATGTGTTTCTGATTTTTTTTTTAATAAATTTATTTATTTTTATTTTTGGCTGTGTTGGGTCTTCGTTGCTGCACGCGGGCTTTCTCTAGCTGTGGCGAGCGGGGGCTACTCTTCATTGGGGTGCGCGGGCTTCTCACTGCAGTGGCTTCTCTTGCTGCAGAGCACGGGCTGTAGGCGCACAGGCTTCAATAGATGTGGCACGTGGGCTCAGTAGTTGTGGCTCGCGGGCTCTAGAGCACAGGCTCAGTAGCTGTGGTGCACGGGCTTAGTTGCTCCACGGCATGTGGGATCTTCCCGGACCAGGGCTCAAACCCGTGTCCCCTGCATTGGCAGGCAGATTCTTAACCACTACGCCACCAGGGAAGCCCTCTGATGATTTTTTTAAATGACAGTTCATAGTCATTGTTAAGACTTTCAAGTCCTACAGAAAATATTGAAAAGATAAATCACCAAAACTCTTTGGACCTAGAGGGAGACATTTTGGGCATAGAACCCTCCAGCTGTGTTTATTTTTCTAATAACGACCCAGAGAAATTTCAATTTTTCGTACCAAAACGAAAACATTCTATATATGCTACGTGAAACCTGTTACAATAAAACATTTTATAACTCCAGGGGAATTGTTTTAAAAAGTCCTTTTTTCACTAGAAAATGTATGTGTTGCTCATTATGGGAACTTCAGAGAACACTAAGAAATGGAAAGAAGGAAGACTTACCTATAGCCTCCCACCCCGGAGACACCTTTGCAGGTTGTCCATCCTTCCCTGGGAGGGACAAGGCTCTGGCCAGTCCTGGTCGCCCTGCCTGCTCTCCCCAGACTGCCCTTAGGTCTGGATGCTTCCAGCCCAGGGAGGCCAGGGCTCTGGCAGCCTAAAGGCCATCCCGTTCGGCAGGTTCAGGAAGGTGGGTGAGGACCCCAGCCTTGGCTTTGGGGGGTAGGGTGTGGAGGGGCCATCCATGCGTGGGACCACTTCCTGCTGAACCCCAAGGAGGGGTGTGGCCTCCTTCCTGGAACGCCTGGGAATGGGATGAGGGCGGGGGCAGCTTCAGAGGGGCCCCAGCATCAGCCCCGCCCTCCCAGCCCCAGGAAATAGCTGTGAGGCCCCCCTGAGGGGCCATCCGTCTGTGTGCTGCCACTGGGGACAGACGGTCAGCTGGCAGTGTCTGGGGCGCGTGATAAACAGCCCAGTCTAGACAGATGGGGAGTGCGGGACCTCTGGCCCCGGAACCCGCCGCTGGGGCGAACGGGCGCCAGCCTGGGCCCCAAAGAGCCAGCGTGTTCCCAGTCCTGGAGAAGTGATGGCCGCCTGGAGGGACGGGGCTGTCGCAGGGCTGGGCTCCCATCCCGCTGGCACCTCTCCAGCTTGGTGACCTCCAACGAGTCACCTAACAGCGGGGAGCCGTGTCTGCAAAAGTAGAGGGAATAGCGTCTCCTTCCCGGGATGCAGAGGCAGGAGGCAGGCAGCCAGGCTGGCAGAGGCCGGACAGTGCTGGGGCCCGTCCCGACCCTCAAGGCCAACCGCGTTGCTTCCCCCGTCTCCGCCTCCGGCTCTGGGCAGTCCTCTGGATGGCCGCAGCCCACCCTCACCTCGGCACACCCCCTACGCTGCCTGCCGGCGTCACTGCTCCTGGCACATCCTGCTCGGCCATCAGGACCCGTCCTTGGGTCGGTCTGTTCTGTGACAGCGGGAGCTTCTTGGCAGCGGGCGCCCTGCCCTCCGCTCCTCTGGCACTCATCTGCCCTGGCTGAGCACCCAAGGGGACCCCCTTGCCCAGAGCGGCCTCCCACCCCCCACGCACTGCATTTCCTGCACTCACGTTGGCGCCCCTCTTAGTGTCCGTGTGTCTCACTGGAAGGTGGGCTCCTGGGGGGAGCTGTCTCCCTGGGCCGAGAACCGGAGGCCCGGGCGGAGGGGCCTGACAGGTATTTGTGGGATGGATGGACCGGTGGTTGGGTGAACGGGTGATGGCGTGAGAGATGGGGTCAAGTGCATCAAGGGTATGGCCGAAATGGAGCGCCACCGAATGGACCCAGACCGGGTCGGTCCTGGGACCTTCCAGGCCAGCAGAGGCCTGACTACTGACCCGACGCCTGAGAGGGGGGTGCAGAAGGGAGGGGACCTGCTCTCACGGCAGAGTCCAGCCACCACAGCCTGTCACCTACTCTCGGCCACACTCTCCCCTTTCAGCCAGCAAACCCCAACGGAGCCAACTTGGGGCCAGGCACTAGGCGGGAGCTCGAGGGAGGGAGGGTCACGCCATGGCGTGGCCCCGGTCCCCAAGGAGCTCAGCATCTGGAGAAGGGACAGACACATCGACACAGTCCAAGGACGGCGTGTGCAGAAGCTTAGGGAGGCACCTTCTGTCCCGACTCGCCCTTGACAATCATTACCTGCCCCTTTTTACCCACACGTGTCCCAGTGTGGGTGACAAATCATCACGTCGCCTTAGTGTTAGGGAAGCACAGAAGAGGGAGGGTCTCATGTCCCCCACTCAGAAAGCAGAGGAGGCTTCCTGGAGGAGGGGGTGTCTGCGCTAAGCCTTACAAAGTAGTGTAAGGAAAGGACTGCCATCAGTTGGGGACAGTCTGAAAGGCCCCAAACACGGGCACTTGCTGAGAAGAAAAGAAAGACGGGTGTCCCCAGAGGAGGCTGTGGCAACTGGACCCCAAGATGGGAACAGGTGTGCACCAACACGGGACAGAGGACACCCCAGGGGGGCACAGGGAACGAGACACACATGTAACCTTCCTCCCGGGTCTGTCTTTCCTGTGATTCATCACAAATAAAATGTAGATGGTGTGGACTCCCCTGGTGCCACAGTGGGTAAGAATCTGCCTGCCAGTGCAGGGGACTCGGGTTCAAGCCCTGGTCCAGGAAGATCCCACATGCTGCGGAGCAACTAAGCCCGTGCGCCACAGCTACTGAGTCCACGTGCCACAACTGCTGAAGCCCATGCGCCTAGAGCCCGTGCTCCGCAACAAGAGAAGCCACTGCAATGAGAAGCCCGCACGCCACAACGAAGAGTAACCCCCGCTCACCACAACTAGAGAAAGCCCACGTGCAGCAACAAAGACTCAATGCAGCCAAATAAATAAATAAATAAATAAATAAATTTTTTTAATGTAGATGGTGTGAAACAGAGGTCAAGTTTCAGCTGGTGTTTGTTTTCTTTTAATTTTTTTCCATGTAGCTAATCAGTCATTCTTTTAACATTTGTTGAAAACACTTCCCTTTTCCCATAAATAACATGGACGCCTGTACTTTAAATCAGTTGATTGTATGTGGTGGGTCTATTTCTGGACCCAACTATTTCTGGTTGGTCTATTTGTATGTCCTTATACCAGTATCACACTGTCTTAATTACCAGCATTAAAGTATATCATGAAGTCAGGTGGTCTAAGTCCTACAATTTTTTATTTCTTCTTTAAGATTTGCATTTCTATATAAATTTTAGAATCAGCTTGACAATTTTTTCAAAAATCTACTAAAATTTGACTCGGATTGCATTGAATCTATTCAGTTATTCTATAAAAAATTCATGGGGAACTGACACCTTAAAAGTATGGAGTTTTTCAGTTAATAAGCATGTTTAACCCCCATTTATTTCAGTCTTTGACTTCTGTCAGGTATTTTCTGTAGTTTTCAGCATAGGTATCTTGTTCATATTTTGGAAAGTTTACCCTTAGGTATTTGAGGTTTCTTGATGCTATGCAAAATTATCTTTTAACTTCATTTCCCAGTTGTTTGATCTTGACTTTTTATAGGATTGAATAACTCTCCTGCCAACTTACTAAGTTAGTTCTAATAGTCTTTTTGAAGTCTACTTAGTTTGTGTACTATGTACACAAACACGTCATTTGCAAATAGAGATCATTTTACTACTTCCTTTTATTTCCTTTTCTTCCTTTATTGCACTGGTTAAGACCTCCCATACAATGTTGAATAGAAATGGTAAAAATGGGGACTCCCCTGGTGGCCCAGTGGTTAAGACTTCACCTTCCAATGCAGGGGATGCAGGTTCTATCCCTGGTCGGGAGCTAAGATCCCACATGCCTTGGAGCCAAAAAACCAAAACATAAAACAGAAGCAATATTGTAACAAATTCAATAAAGACTTTAAAAATGGTCCACATAAAAAAAAAAAAATCTTAAAAAAAAAATCAAGAAATGGTAAAAATGGGCATCCCTGCCTTATTCCCAGTCTTACAGGGAAAAGTGTTCAATATTTCACCATTAAATATGATGTTACATGTAGGCTTTTTGTATATGCCCTTTATCATATTGATATAATTTCCATCTATTCCTAGTTTTCTGAGAGTTGGGGGGTTTTTTTAATCATGCATGGGTATTGAACATTATCAAATCTTTTTCTTCACTTATTAAGATGACATATGGTTTTTCTCCTTTGGTCTGTTACTTTGGTGAATTACATTGATTCATTTTCCAGTGCTGACTTTGTAGTCCTTGGATAAACCTTGCTTTGTCATAGTAGATTAATTATCCTTTTTATATACTGATGGGTTTGATTTGCTAATCTTTTGATAATGGCGTTTGCAGTTACATTCATGGGAGATGCTGGTCTCTAGCTTATTTTCTCACAATGCCCTTGTCAGTTTGGAGTATCAGTTATCCCCTCTTACTCTGTAATAATTTGGAAAAGACCAGTACTCTTTCACCAGAGAAACCATCTTTTGTGGAAGGAGTGTAAAATACAATTTCAGTTTCTTTAAAAAATACAGGGCTACCCAGATTCTCTTTTTCTTCTTGCATCAGTTTTAGAAAGTCTCATTTTTCAGGGAATTTTTCCACTTCACTATTTGAATTTAGCCTAAATGTGAATGACCCATCTTGGAGGTGGACCCTCCAGCCCCAGTCAAGACATCAGATGACCACAGCTGTGATCAAAATCTTGATTGCAAGACCCTGAGCCAGAACTACCCCAGATAGGTCACTCCCCAATTCTTGACTTACAGAAACTATGAGATAATAAAAGTTTATTGTTTTAAGTTGCTAAATTTTAGAGTACTTAGTTATGAAGCAATAGATTACTAATACAATCATGAAATGTTCCCTTTGTCTCTGGTGATTGTCCATGCCTTGAGGTCTACTTTATTCGAAAGTAATAGCTAGCTGCACTGGCTATCTTGCAATTATTGTTTACATGTCATATTTTTTCATTCTTTTCTTTCAATCTATCTTCATCTTTATATTTAAAGTGTGTCTCTTGTAAACAGCATATTATTGGGTAGTATTTTTTTTTAATCCAATGGGAGCTCCCAAGGATTTGAGGGGTATTTGCACACAGATTTGGGGGGACTCTCCTCTCTGTGTATCTCTCTGTTCTGGGATTTTCTCCTTCAATTTCCATTCCCTCTGGCAGCCCCAAATTCCAAGCTCTGTCTTCCATCTCAGTAAGACTAACCACTTTCTGCTTGCCCCCAATCTCCAACGCACCACTGGAGAAAAGTTGGATAGATGTGGAGCTCACCAATTTGTCTCCTTCCCCCCAGAATCATGTGGTAGGCTGAATAATGTCCCCAAAGATGTCTACACCCTTTGTAATAAAAACACTCCATATGAAAGCGTAGGTTGCCAGACAGATTTTTTTTTTTTGAATGATACGACTATAAGCTGCCTACAAGAGACACACTTTAGATTCAAAGGCACAAATAGTCTAAATGTAAAATGATATAAAATGCAAACAATAACCAAAAGAGAGCAGGGGTGGCTACACTAATACCAGACAAGACAGACTTTAAGTAAAAAATTGTTACTAGAGATAAACCAGGACATTTTTTTGGATGATAAAAGGATCAGCCCATCAAAAAAACACAACACCTATAAATACCTGTGCTTGTGGTATGCTGAAAATGCCCCCTAAAAGATATCCATGCCCTAATCCATGCGACCTGTGAGTGTTCCCTTATATGACAAAAGAGACTTTGCAGGTGTTATTAAATGAAACATCTTGAGGTGAGGAGATTGCCCTGGATTGTCCGGGTAGGCCCAATGTAATCAGAAGGGTCCTTATAAAAGGGCGACAGGAAGACCAGAGAAGGTATAGCAAGCAGAAGGAAGACACGGGGAAGCAGAGTCAGAGAAAGAGAAGATGCAACACCAGTGGCTGTGAGGATGGAGGAGGGGACCACAGGCCAAGGAACACAGGTGCCCCTAGAAGCTGGAAAAGGCAGGAACAGATTCCCCCTGGAGCCCACAGATGAGTACAGCCCAGCATTTTAGACTTCTACCCTCCAGAACTATAGGCTCTATAATTCATAATAAAGTTATTAATTAACTAATTAATTAATTGCCTTAAAATTGTAAGAAGTTCTGTTCCTTTAAGCCACCAAGTTCGTGCTCATTTGTCAGAGCAGTGAAAAGAAACTAATCCAGATTGCGTCCCTCCAATTTCTGCCTGCATTTATCTACTCTCTTGTGTCTTCCTACAGTTGCTTTTTGGTTTTTTTGTTTTAAATTTATTTATTTTATTTATTTTTATTTTTGGCTGCGTTGGGTCTTCGTTGCTGCACGTGGGCTTTTCCCTAGTCGCGGCGAGCGGGGTCTTCTCTTGTTGCGGAGCGTGGGCTCTAGGCACGCAGGCTCAGTAGTTGTGGTGCGTGGACTCAGTAGTTGTGGTGCACGGGCTTAGTTGCTCCGTGGCATGTGGGATCTTCCCAGCCCAAGGATCAAACCCATATCCCCTGCATTGACAGGCGGATTCTTAACCACTGCACCACCAGGGAAGCCCTACAGTTGCTTTTTGTTTTTTCCAGAGCTTCTGATTATTGAAAGCAGTAGGGTTCGTCTGATTTCAGCTACTCTGCCAGTTCTCTCATTGTACGCATTTTTTTTAATGAAAAGAATAAGGATAATTCTGAATTCCAAAACGTGTATGTCCCCAAGGGTTGGGGGCCCATACCCATCTCTTGGGGCTGCATGAGGATTAAATGAGGTGACTCACTGCACAGAGAGCACGTTACATGAGGTTTGGCATAAATCAAGCCTCCAGCGATGTTAATGTCTTTGTAGGTTCAGACGGCCATCACAAGAACACCCCAGACTGGGCAGCTTATATAACAGAAATGCAGTTTTCACAGTCTGGAGGCTGGAAGTCCAAGATCAAGGTGCTGACATGGTAGGGCGAGGGTGAGAGCCCTCTTCCTGGTTTGCAGATGGTGCCTTCTCTCTGTCCTCACACAGCAGAGAGAGATGTCTCTCCCTGCCCCTTCTTATAAGGACACTAATCCCATCACGGGGCCCCACCCCCATGACCTAATCACCTCCTAAAGGCCTACCTCCCAATACCATCCCACTGGGGGTCAGAGCTTCAACGTATGAATCCCGTTCAGAGGAGCTGGTTATGGTCAGAAGAATGAAAAGGGGCAGGACCCGGGCCTATGACTTATGGGTGAATCAGCTGGACTTAGCAATAGACTAAACACGGCTGCAGCGTCTGTTTCTTCCTCCCATGGGACGCTTGTGGGTGAGCATACACTTCTCCCAGAGAAGGGGTCTCCCGGGGCTGTCATCACCCCTCCCAGCAGGGCCTTTGTCCCTTCAGGGGTGGAGTCTGCAGCCCTCAGCTCTGTGCCCCCTCAGCCTGCAGGCCGCAGGGGCTGAGAGTTTGCAGAGTGAATGGATGCTTCCTGGACCTCCAGGGAAACTGCTCTGAAGTCCAGGGAGGCCCTAGGCCTGTCTGCCTTCCCTCTCTGCCCTCGTGCAGTGCCCTGACATCCCACTTACAGGCTGACCTTTGCCAGCCAGAGCTTCCGGGGGCCCGTCTGTCTGCATGATTACCCTCCAGCAGCCCCAGGTGCCAAGGCGGGGGCTTTGAGAAGAGACGAAACTCACAGTGTGGAGCTGCTGACAAGGATGCTTCACAGCCTCAGACGGCCCTGCACCTCTAGTGGGCATCAGGACCCTGCTTGGCCTGAGAGCTCATCACACACCATACAGGGCAGGCCCTCAGTGGTCATCCCTGGGCCAGAGGTCAGCCACTGGGGACCCAAGAGCCTGAGGTCAGGTACCTTTGCTGGCATTCACAAGGGTTAAGTCTGAATTAGTTTCCAGCACTTAACAATTGGGAAATTTCTCATCAAAATCTAGATTTCTGGCCTCTCCTAAATGTCAGAGACTGGCAAACCTCACCCACATTGCCCCCGGCCCACAAGGGAGGGGTGGGGAGGGGCCAGCCTCCTGGAGTCCCCTTCTCCACTGTCACCCTGAGACCAGGCCACACCGCCGCATCACACTGTTGTTTCCTAGGTTGAAGAGGAAAGTGAATGGGTCTTTTTGCTCCTGTTTTTAGTGAAATGTGGGGAAAGACAGACCCAGGGAGCCCCCTGTTTTGAGAAAAATGGGAGGGAGTTCGTTTCCTTGTGGACGCGACGAACATTCTTTTGTGTATAATGTGCAACAAAACGTGTGTGTCATTGAACCCCCTGCAAGGGTAAGATTCCCCCCTCCCCCCACCCAGATGGGACCCCCTCATTCTGCTGATGGAGAGACAGAGGCCCAGGCAAAGGGGGGCTGCCCCCGGTCCCCCAGCTGGGCCGCGGCAGAGCCGGGCCTCCTCTGACAGGTGTGTGGGCACATCTGCGACGCTGGCGCCCAGGTCCTGGGAGCCGCGATGAGGACCCTCGTGTGTCAGCCCCACAGGGCCTGCAGACGGGGCGGGCGCAGGCCCGTGAGAGATGGTGTCCCCGGCCTCCAGCCCACCCTCCTGCAGACAGGCGTGCGCACCCTCCAGCAAGGGGGCGGCAGGTGGCCTGCGCCAGGCTAATGGCCTGGAAGGATGGGTTGCAGGCGGATAGGAGGTGGTAGCAGTGACGCTGATGAAGGACATTTGGCGGCTTCCCGCAGGGTGTCAGGCCCCGTCTCGACAGAGAGACCAGGGAGCCGGGAGCAGACAGACGGAGAGGTCCCCGGTGCAGCCAGCAAGGCCGGCCTGGCAGGCATCCTCCTCATTAGCATCTCAGTAGGAGATCTCTCAGTACCTGTGCGCAGAGTGAAGGCCAACCCCTCACAGGGTAGCCTTTCTGGAGAGGACCTGAGGACGGGGTTAACTCCCTGCTCCAAAATATTGCCTCCACCTTCCCCACAGGGCCTGAAATTCCACCCTTAGCATAACACTTTGGGGGTAAAGGGGGATAAACTGATTTGCCAAATTAGAGAGGGAAACAGCAGAGTGGAGATTGGCTCCCAGGGCAGGGCAGGGACCAGGGCGGGCCAGAAAATGTGGAGTGGAGAGAGCAGGTTTTCGAGGTTACATATGGCCCCCACTGTCAGGCTGAGGGGAAGTGGGGGACCCACTAGGCCTCCAGGAGAGCCCAGGGTCAGAGATGCCCCCTCATGTCAGGTGCCTGGCACAGCACTCGTTTCTATTGTTTTATTATGTCATCATCATCACCATCACCATCATCACCACCAACATCACCATCATCACCATCATCACCATCACCATCATCATCACCACCATCACCATCATCACCATCATCACCGCCATCACCATCATCACCATCATCACCAACACCATCACCATCACCATCACCATCACCATCATCACCACCAACATCACCACCATCACCACCATCACCATCATCGCCAACACCATCATCATCACCACCACCATCATCATCACCATCAGTCCTCCTCCTCCTCCTCAAGGCATCCCCAGCTCCCTACCAAGGACAGAGGAAGGCAGGAGGAAGAGAGCCAGCCCTCACCTCCTGCATGCTCCACGTCTCAGCTCGCAGCCTGCCCTGCACCCACCTCCACGCTCCTCGCTTCCCCCCAGCCCCATGCACTCTCAGCCTCCTCCATCGGACAGGTCCCCAAGTTCCCCTGATTTGACCTCAGCAGTCTCTAAGTTGTACCCTGAAACCAGCCTCCTCTGCAGGTATATGCACCTGTTTGCAAGCTCAGGTGAGCATGGGGTTCAGGAGCTGTGTTTCTCACTTGGTACTCCCTGTATTGGGCCCAGGCCTGCTAGGTGCTTGGTAAACACTGAATAGAAGAGATTGGGGAGGGGATGTGAGAGGAGGGAGGGAGGGAGGGAGGAACTGATACTTGAAGAACAGATCAAATTTTCACCGGGTCACAAAAAGATCTGGGTCCCAGGGAAAGCCTTGGATAACCTGCAAGATTCTGATGGTTCGTGTGAGCTTGGACACGGACATGGCTGCTCTGCTCTGGTCCAGCCCGGGAGCAGTGGTCCAACCCCAGCCCCTCAAACCTGCTTGGGCTGCACCCCCTCCCTTGGGAGGGTGATGTCGGTGATGGTCCCATACCCCTCTTTGTGACTGTGACACCTGAAAATGGACAGGACAAGCGAGCATCTCAGGAGGGACAGTGCTGCCTCGTGTCTGTCTGGGAGTCAAGTTGCCGTGGGGCTGGGTAGGGCATGGGCTGCCCACCCCTGCTCCTGTGATGCCAGGGATCCTGCAGACCAGCCTGGAGCACACCGCCCCCCGCCCCCCGCTGCACCAGCATCCACCAGAGAATCTTCCCCTGGGGTCCCAGCATGGGCCAGGGCCTGGAGGCTGAGGGCGGGGCAGCTCACAGATCCCTGCGTTGACCGGAACCTGTCCTGGGTCTTGAGAGGCCACTTTGCAGCCAGAGAGGTTGAGGGACCTGCCTGGCAGGTGGTGGGTGTATCAGCAAAACCCAGGCCATGGACCTGCAGGGTATCCAGCCTCCACCTCCACGTGATACGCTGGGGCAAAGGAGGGGTCTGAGGGTCATGTTTATAAGACCGCGCAGGGCAGAGGCAAGAGGGGCCGCTCTAGCTGCCCAGGCCGCCCCTCTGAGCCCACTCTCCCCACGCCCTGAATCCTGCCGCCCATGGGGCACTCAGGGCCAGCCGCAGAGCTGAGTATGTTAAGGAGAGGCTGGCATCTCGATGGCAGAGACCAGCCGAGGGCCAGGGATGGCATTACTAACACAGCCCAGTGTCTGTCCCACTGCCCTCCCCCCAGCCCCCCAGGAGCCACCTGTATCCCACTGCCTTCCTCCCAGTCCCCCCAGGAGTCACCTGCATCCCACTGCCCTCTTCCCAGCCCCCCAGGAGCCACCTGTATCGCACTGCCTTCCTCCCAGTCCCCCCAGGAGTCACCTGCATCCCACTGCCCTCCCCCCAGTCCCCCAGGAGCCACCTGTATCCCACTGCCTTCCTCCCAGTCCCCCCAGGAGTCACCTGCATCCCACTGCCTTCCTCCCAGTCCCCCCAGGAGTCACCTGCATCCCACTGCCCTCTTCCCAGCCCCCCAGGAGTCACCTGAATCCCACTGCCCTCCTCCCCAGCCCCCCAGGAGTCACCTGCATCCCACTGCCCTCCTCCCCAGCCCCCCCCCCACCGCCCAGGAGTCACCTGTACGTTGGGGACCTGCAGCTCTCCCAACCCAGCTTCCACAAAAAGGCTTGTCAGCTGTTGCTCCTGCAATGCTGCAGGCATTCTGTTCTGTTGGGCAGGGGAGGGGTGAGCAAACCTGTGCTGGGTTGGGGAGGGGGGTGGGGGTGCAAAGCAGGGATGAGCAGGGCTGGGCTGGGCTGGGCTGGGTGCTGGGAGGGAGCTGGATACCCAAGGGGATGGAGGATGACACTAGAATACAGGAAGATGGGGCTGAATTCCTGGTGCCCCTAACTTGCTGTGTGACCCCAGGCTGTCGCTCACCCTCTCTGTGCCTCAGGCGCTGCCCCACCTCTCCCCGGAGGAAGAGGGCACAGGAGGTCAGGGGGGTGTCGGGAGGATTTTCTGGTGTTTAATGATGAGCCTTCTGTTTCCCACTGTAATCCCTAAACAAACCTGCCAAGGGGGAGGCGTGGCTGCCTCGGGATGTTAGGTAACACCCCAGCCTGCACCTCAGACCACAGCAGAGGCTGGAACCAGACCTCCCTGGCGCCTGGATGCAGCTGCCTCAGCTAGTGCTGCTGGTGGCAGCTCGGGGTTGGAGGGGACAGCTGCAGCCTCCAGAGGAGCGCGCCCGGGGCAGCCGGGATACCGGTCCCCTGCACACCTCCTGGAGTCGCCGATCCCCCACAGTGACCCCCTGGCCCTCGCTGCACAGCCTGCCACACCTGTCCGTGGCCCAATCCCAGCCACCACTCAGACACTCCCCTCACGACTCTGCCAGCTCCGGTGCTACAGGGTCCCCACCAAGAAGAGCCTGGGCTCCGGGCGGCCAGCGTCCGTGGCATCGGCTGAGCCGTCTGCTGGGCGAGCATAGCACCCCACCCCGTCCCCCCCCCAACCCGCGGGGGCCGCAGAGCCCAGTGGAGACTCCGGAGGACTAGCCTGGAGGAGGCAGCGAGCCCACGCCCTCATGCCCTGCTGCACGGTGAGTGCTGCCTGCCTGGGGAGGGACTCTGCTGGGCCCCAGAGGAAGGGCTGCCTTGGATGCTGAAGGAGGCATCTGGAGCCACGAGGGGAGGGGCCGGAGAGCGGCAGGTGGCAGAGTGCAGCGGTTTTCTGCTGACTTCCTCCAAGTTCCCCAGGGACTGACACACAGGCCAGGTGGGGGCCGGCTCTGGCCCCCCTCTCAGCCCCCAGCTGTGCCCCCCAGTGGGAGCGCTGGTGGGTCCCAGGGCACAGCGGGCAGTGCTGCATTGCACCCACGTCTGGGCTCCCGCGTCCCTCCCCGGGCAGCTCCGGCCAGCACCTCTTGGAGGGGAAGCCCGACAGGGCAGGAGCGTTGGGACGGTCACGTCTGAAGAACCCTCTGTCCCATCAGCGCCTTGGACTTATGGCCTCTTTGCCCACAGCAATTTCTTTTTTAAAAACCAGACTTGAAAAGGGGTATGTCTGAATTTCTGAGCTAACGTTGCGTTGGCAGAATGGAGGACAAAGCTGAGAGGGGCTCTGGGTAGTGATGGGGGACTTCACCAGAACTTTGGGTGCAGATAGGGGTCCTGGGAGCAGAAGGTGGGGTCCACAGAGCTCGGCTTCCCCAGTCCCTGCCTGTGTGCACCAGGTGCCTGGGAAGGTCAGCGCCTTCGCCCCCATGGGGGACCGAGGCCGGGAGGGGCCCAGCCACCGCTGCATTCTGTCTTCCAGCATTTACATAACGAGGCTGCAGCCCTGGGCCCGTTGTTTCAGAACGTGTTTGAGGAAGGTTCTGTCAGTGCAGCGGGGGCAGTAGCGGCGGCTCAGGGCCTTGGGGAGAGCCCCGGGGCTGGATGAAGGGCAGCCTTAGACCGGGCCAGCTGACCAGAGAGGCCTGTGTGGAGGCATGGTGGGCCGAAGGTGATGTTCACGGTGCCTGGGTTCAAGTCCCTGGTTCTCCCCAGCTGCATGTCCCTGGGCAAGGGCCTGCGTTCTTCCTCTGCCTCACCTTCCCCGTCTGTGATATTAATAAAGCCCGCCTTGCCGCCGCTTTTATGAGAATTAAATGAGCTCCCAGGCGTGGGGTGGCTGGCATGGCGTAACGTGATGCTATAGGTGTGTTGGTCGTTGCCACCAGAAATTGATGGAACACTCATTAATTTTGATGTTACATTTTTCTACTCATCTTCAAGAGCCAACAGATGTACTTGAAGTCTCAGATAAGTAGGTGCCTCTTGAAAGGCTGTGCCCACAGGCCAGGCAGCAAAAAGCCCCCTGGCTCGGGGCATCGGGGGGCCCCCAGCAGAGCTCCGTAAGCACAGAGCTGCTCTGGCGTCTGTCCCGCTGGGCTCTGCCATGGGGTGGGAACCACCAGGGCCTGCAGCAGCCAGCCCTGGGTCTGAGCCTCCCACCGGGGCAGGTAGGACACCCCCCCAGACCTCCCACGGACCAGCCCCCCACCCCTTGCAGCCAGGGGAAGGCAGCTCTGCTCCGCACCCCTGCCCCCCAAGGAGCCCTGGGCTGGACAGCGCCCTCCCAAGAGATGCTGTCTGCTGGTCCTGGAGGCTGGATGCTGCCCGCTGCCCCTCGGGGGCCTGGGCAGCCAGGTCCTGGACATTCCCACTGCCTCTGGCTGACTCCTAGTGGGCGGCAGAGGAAGTAAGGAGAGGAATACTAATTGGGCCCAGTGAAATATTAAAACATTCATTACTCAAGCTCTCCTCCCGAAGCCAAGGAAGGGCGGGGGGATGCTGAACACACACCCGGGGGGCCCCGAGGCAGGGGCTGCAGGTGGTGGGTCCCTCCAGGCTTCCCCCGGGGGCCCCCCACATGCTGGGCCTCTCGCTGCAAGGAGGGATCACAGAACCACAAGAGATGCCCTTCCAGAGCTTTGGCTGAAGTCACTGGCTGGTGATTTTTGGTGAAAGACCTTCTTTTCCTAAAGGGAAACCCGAGGTGATGAGCAGGGGTGGGGGGCCTGGGAGCTGGCAGGAACCGGGAGAGGGCGGTGACTGCGTACCAGATACTTTGGGGGTGCAGACGGGCTGGTGTGTGTGGGGTGGGGGGAGGAGCAGGGCTACTGGGGGATGGGGCAGTGAGGGGGGCTGGGCAGCCCCAAACCAAGCCCCCCTGGCTGGGCTCCTGCCTTCCTTCCCAAGGAGCCCCCATGGGGCCCCCAGGTCCCACGCCGGTCCCTGGGCCCGGACAGTCTGAGTGCAATGTCCCGAATCACTTGACTTCACCAGCCCTGGGGGTTCCCTCCTCCCCCAGACCAGACCCTCCCCGCCTCCTGCTCTCCAGCCCTGCGACACACCAAGGGTCAGACAAGGCTCCCCCCTCCTCACGCTCCCCTGCGGGAGGCCGGGCCAGGAACAAGGATGTGCCAGACCCTGCCAGCCAGTGCCCAGGGCCAGGGTGACCCAGGTGTGTCCTGGAGCCCTTCTGGGCCTTCATTTCCAGCTGGCAACTTTCGCATCTCAGCTGTCTGGCTGAGTCAGGAGCCAGCGTTCCCTGGCTGGCAGTCCTCGGCTGGCCCATAATTTGTCCTTGTCACAGACTTGTCGTCCTCCAGACCTCTGTGCAGCCCGCGAGCCCACGGGCCTGTAGGGGCCCTGAGGACCAGCTCAGCGGGAGGGCAGCTCGCGTGCCAGGGAAGGAGGCCCCCCCCTCAGTAACAGAACCATCGCAGATCTGTTCTGTCCTCCTCAGGCTGGGGCCAAGCATTAATGCACGGGACGCACCAGACCCCACGAGGGACCCAAACCCCTTCTCTGACCAAAGCTCATGTGTCCAGCCATGAATGTTTTCACCAGACATTTACAGGCTTCACTCTGTGTTAAATCTCCTCGGGGGCCCAGGAGATACAGGAAGAGCTGGATACCCCCCGCCGTAGGCCTGCAGGATAAAGACTCAAAGCCAGTCATTAACAGAGCGATGCAGTGAGCAGGCTGAACGGCTGCAGCCAGATGCAGGGCGGGAAAGGCGTCGTGAGCTGAGCGCAGGGTGCTGTGATCATCAGAGTAGACCCCCCACCTCCACCTCCTGAGTGCAGCTGTCCTCGGGACTTCCTGTTCTCACCCTCTTAACCGCTACCCCCACCTGTGAGTAAGGACTGTGACGGCCCTGTCGTAGCCGGGGAAACTGAGGCAGGGGAGGTTATGCAGCTAGTGCTGCATAGCAAATTGCCACCAACCTAGCAGCTTACAGTGCCCCCTGCCACCGCTATTATGTCCTGGAGCCAGCGGTCCACGCTTAGTTGGGGCCTTTGTTCAGGGCCTCGCAGGCAGAAATCAGGGCACCTGCCAGCCGGTTCCTTCTGCAGCCCTGGGGAAGAGCTCGCGTCCACGCTCGTTCAGGCCGTTGACCGAACTCGGTTCCTTGCAGCTGTAGGACTAAGGTCCCTGTTTCCTAGCTGGCCATCAGCAGGGCCACCCAAGTTTCCTACCACGTGGCCTCCTCCATCTTCGATCCGGCCACGGAAGCCTGCCTCCTGCCCCAGCCTCCTCAGTCTCTGACCTCTGGACCCAGTAGCCAGACCTACCACACTCATCGTTTGACTAACCGAAGTCGACGGACCAGGGGCCTCAGTGACGTCCACAAAGATCCCCGTTGCCAGGTCACGTGACGTCATCACGGTACAATCTCGCTCGCTTGTAATCACAGGTGCCACCCACACTCAAGGGCAGGTTATTATGGGAGGGGGCGTTGGGTCGTCCTGCAATTCTGCCCATCCCAGGGGTTCAGTAACGTTCAAGGTCAAACAGCTAGTAAGTGGCGGAGCTGAGGTCGCCCCCAGGGGGTCTGGCTCCAAGGAATCATCCCTTCAGGGAGGGGAGGGCTTCTTCCCAGGTAAGAGGGCACCTGAACTAGGGCCATTGGCACATGTGTGACAGAACTCCGGGGGCCAGCATTGGAGCAGGAAAGAGGGCCTGCGGAGCAGGCGAGGGGTCCAGGCCCTGCGGGGAGTGCATCATCCCTGCCACAGGACGGGGGCATTCAGGGCCTTCCCCTGTCCCCCATCTCAGACCCAGCAGGAGGCTGCACAGTGAGGGGCTGGCCAGACACCCCCGGGGGCTGAGCCGGGGAGAGGCCCCCGTCCTGCGCCGAATCCCCGGGGGTCTACAGGGGTCAGGAAGAGCACAGCTGCTGCTGCCCCTGCCCCTGAAGTTTGGGAGCGAGCAGAATTCTCAAGGTCCACCAGGGCAGCCTGGTAATGCCACTGCCCTGTCAATGCCACAGCCTGGTGGACTGACCGACTGCCAGGCCACCGCCCCGCAGCCCACCTGCAGCGCGGGCGGGGCTCCCAGGGGCCCCTCCAAGGCAAAGGAAAGCCAGCAGCCTGGCCATTCCCCGCGGGTCTGGCGGCCCGCACACCCTGGGACAGCAGAGGCCACAGTCACAGAACTCAGCGCCTCCTGCCAGGCCTGGGGGCTGACCCACCGCTGGCGCCGGCGCCCTGCAGCCCTCTGCAGCCACAGGCCTGCTCTTAGCCGTCCTTGTCAGGCGTGTGAAGGGGAAAGCAGGTCGGGCCACCTCCTGGCACGGACGGGGCCTGTCAGCTGCCTTAAATTACAGCTCACCCCACCCAGCCGGCGAGACCTGTCCCCTCCTTCTCTTCCTGCAGAGACTCTCACTCATTCTTTTTTTTTTTTTAGTCTGTAAGCATTTTATTTTTTTTATTTATTTATGGCTGTGTTGGGTCTTCGTTTCTGTGCGAGGGCTTTCTCCAGTTGCGGCCAGCGGGGGCCACTCTTCATCGCGGTGCGCGGGCCTCTCACTATCGCGGCCTCTCTTGTTGCGGAGCACAGGCTCCAGACGCGCAGGCTCAGTAGTTGTGGCTCACGGGTCCAGCTGCTCCGCAGCATGTGGGATATTCCCAGACCAGGGCTCGAACCCGTGTCCCCTTCATTGGCAGGTGGATTCTCAACCACTGCGCCACCAGGGAAGCCCTCTCACTCATTCTTCTCTGCCCTGACGGGGTTCCCTGCAATGTCCAGAGGGCACGGGACACAAGGTGTGGATCATTCCCCCACTCCTTGGAAGCCAGCCCCCTCCTCTTCTCAAGCAGGGGTGGGTGAGGGGACCACCCACCAGGTGGAGGTCAGCGCATCAACGTGGAAGTCATGAGCATGCCAGGCCCCCGGCCCAGGGCTTCCCACACACGCCACACTGAACGTGTGGTTGACCGGCCTTTGCAGCCACATTACAAGGCAGTGGGAGGAGGACTGGAGAACCACACGGGCACCACGCCAGCCTGGAGCAGCCCCCCCAAGTCAAGACGGAAAACCAGCAAAACCACCACAGAGAGCTGGGGGGGTTGGAAGGTGGGCCAAACAGGAGGCTGCCAGGAGGCCTCCCTGGAGGAGGCGGGCGGCCCAAGGCCAGCAGATCCCAATAAGCCCCCACCCCTTTTCTCCTGCACCTGAGACGATTCCGCTTTCCTCCAAGATGGAAAAGGGGCTCTTTCTGTTTGGCCAATCACAGGCCATGGGGTCAAAGGCCAGGGTCACTCCTGTGCCACCAGCATCAGTGCCCTTGGGACACCTGCTCTCCACCTGAGACCCCTGTCAGAGCCCTGAGATGCCTCGATCTTCCCACCTGCACGATGGGTATATATTAGTTTCCAGGGGCTACTGTAGCCAAGCACCACAGGCGGCAGCTTAAACAATAGACATCTATCCTCTTGCTGTCTGGGGGCTGGAAGTCCAAGATCAAGGCATCTGCAGGGTTGGTTCTTCTGGTCCAGGCCCCTCCTCCAGCTCCCGGTGGTTTGCTGACGATCTCTGTGGTTTGGTGGTTTGTAGAGGGATCACTTGATCGCCACCTGGTGTCCCAGACTGGCTGCTTCCTGCAGGTGAGCTGAGCCGGCAGGTGTTAGTTGCCTCCTGGTCTTTCAGTGGGGCTCCCCTCTGCCAGACCCAGACCCATACACCCACAGGGAGACTTCCGGCCGGTTGTAACAAAACCAAAAGACTCGAGCCCTTTGAGAAGTCTCTGGGTGGTCCAGGCTTGGGCCACCGTAGCCCTGGACACCCAGGCAGGACCAGCCTTCCTTGTTCTTGGCCCAGGGGATGTGCCACGAGTTTTTCCTGCTTCCCCATCTCTCCCCGGAGCATCTTCCTTTCTTCCCAGCAGGGGTCACCGTGAAGCAAGGGTTTTGTCGCATCTCCACGTTTTTGGTGCCAGCACAGGGAGAGGTGGACAGACGGAAGGATGGGAGGACAGGTGTGGGGAGAGCTGAGACCCGAGCTGTCCCGGCTGGAGCCAGAGGCAACCATGTCCACGATGTGACCGCCCATGGATGGGGAGCTGGGGCAACTCTGTGAGTTAGCGAGTTAATGAGGTTCGCTGTGAAGGACCAGCACTGGGGCTCTCCCGCATCCTGACCGCTAGGATTAACGGAACGTTAATGGAGTACCTCCTGCATGCCAGGCACAGAAGCCCGCCGGTCACCGGCATTCCCTCACTTCATCCTCCTAAAGACCTGGACAAGAAGGTGTGATTAAAATCTCTACAGATGGGGGCGACTGAGGCTCAGAAAGCCTGAACAAACTGCTGCATTGTCTACTAGACCGGCCTTTGTCCACCCCCTCTCTCCACAGCTATTCTTTGTGGGAGGAGATGGTGATCATACATTCCTTTTGGATCAAAATGATTCAGCTTTTGTTCCCCAGTAAGAATGCAAAGCTTCTTAATGAAAGATTTGCGATAAGCCACTAGCAATCACTCACACCCTAGTATGAATTAGGAGGCCGTGCTGTTAGGACCAGTTTGCAGCAGAATAGGAATCAGAGCAGTGGCTATCCAGAGGCCCTTAAGCATAAACAGGGAACCCCATCCTGGATTTCAGAGGGGGCTCTCTAGGTAAAGGGTACACCCTGCAAGAGAGCCCCAGAAAGCAGCAAAAGCCCAGCTGGCTGGCCCAGCAGAAAGAGGAAAGTCCACCCTCAACCCTGCCCACCATGGGACAATGAGTAGCTGGCATGGCCACCGAGCTGGGCCCCTGGTGCTGCCCTAAGCATTCCCTACACTCCTGTCTCCAAGGGGCCTGGGCCACCCTGGTCCTCACAGACACACATGCCCTCAAAGGAGGCCATCTCCATCCCCCAAGGCCCTGCACCTGGGGCTGGGGTGCAGGTGACCTGTGGGAGGGCCCCCTTCCTGCCGCCCCTCTCACTCACCAGAAACGCAGAGGCCTAACCTCCGGTGGCGGGAGGACAGGGCTAACAGTTCCAAGAAGACCTCTGCCCACCTTTCCTTCAGCCTCCAGTTTGTCAGAAAGGATCTCACCAAGGGTCCCTACAGATCTACCCTGGTCGGAAAGTGCTGGAGAGACCACATGGGCGGGTGGGAAAGGGTGGAGCTGGCCGCAGGCCTGGGGGCCTCCCTCCCAGTTGCCTGGTCGGGGGCCCCGGCCATGCCCCCTTGTCCACACGGCATTGGGGCAGTGTGGCCCCTGGAGATTCCAGGGCAGTGACTTTCTGGGGCAACAGACCCCCGATGGGTCCCTTGACTCCTCCATGAATTCTTCCCCGCCTCGGGTCTGGAGCTGAAATCCCAGTGGCCCCCAGGGGTGGCAGAGATTACTACTCAAGTGCTTTGCTCCACGTGACTTATTTATCTGGTAGAGAGGCAGGCGTTGGTGCATGTGTTGGGCACAGGGGCCACGTGCCCTCATCCACTGGACTTCCTGCTTCTGTGAAAGGAGAGCCACCGGGCCATCCCCCCTCCCCTGCTCCTTCCATTCTGAGACCTGACCCTCTGGGGGTCGGGGAGACTTCTCAGCCCAGAACCTGAGTGTCCAGCGCTTGGTTCCCTGGGCTGCGGCCCCAGCTCAGCAGAGGAGCCCACCACGTGAGCTGAGTCACTGGGGTCCTGCCTGCCACGTCTTGGGGGGGGGGGGGGGTTGGGGGCTGCCCCAAGGGACCCAATTCATCCTTGCAAGTTCTCCACCCCACTGTGCATTGGCCTCACCTGGGACGCTTGTAAAACTCCTGAGGCCTGGACCCTGCCTGCCCCACGGCCAATTAAACAGGAATCCCCGGGGATGGGAGGGAGGCCTTCTCCCTCTGCAGCTCGGGGAGGGGTGGGGGGGTGGTCTGGGCCGCGCCTGTAGAAGGGGCTGAGGCTGTTGAGGGGAGGGGCTTTATGGAAGGAGGCAGGGGCTCCCAGAGCACAGGAGGCCGATGACACGACTTGGAAAACAGGCCAAAAATAAGGAGGAGGGGGCAGAAACAACCATGGGGGTTGGGGGGCTCTAGGGAATAGCCGGTCAGTTCCCACACAGGTCACCACCCTGCCACATCCCACCTCCTTTCGCCCCCTTGCTTAAGATCCGAAGACCCTGCTGGTTGCCAAGCTACGGACTGAGCCAGGTCCCTGAGGGAGGAGGGGAGACCCAGTGGGGAGGCAGGTGCTGGGGGGATGCTGCACAGCTACGACGTGCAGAGGTCCCCCTCCCCGCCCCACGTGATCCCCGTGCACATGGATGCTGGTGCCTGCCCACCCATGGAGAGCAGATTCATATTTACACAACAGGTGTGGACAAATGGAAAAAAACCTCCCCAACCAGAGCAGGAGGGTAAAAACTCCCAAGGACACTGGGGTCCCCTCCGCTCTTCCCCATGCCTGCTGGACACTGAGCCCTTCGGACCCTGACAGACAGACCCAGACAGACAGGCAGCTGCCTCCCTGGGGCTCACAGCCACATCCGCTCAGCTCCAGGAGGCTCGGGGGAGGTGACTGAGCTGGGGGATGTCCAGGAGGGCTTCCAGGAGCAGGCGAGGCTGGAGCCAAGTGGGCTGAAGGAGGAGTGGGCTTACTAGTAGAAGCGGTGCAGGCTGGGAATTGTGTGGCCCTGTGGAGGGGGGCACCAGGTGCAAGCAGGGCTGAGGGGCGTGCCCTTCCAGTTGTATAATTCATTTTCCCTGAGTGTTCTTGGCTCACGTGCAAACCAGCCCTGGAGTTTAAGCTCCACGCTCACACCCCTTGGCTTCATTCTAGGAGCCACACGTTCCCAAACAGCTCTGCCCATTCCCTTCCTCTCTCAGAGCCCCGCACGGTGCTTCCTTCTAGAACCTTCCCTTTCTGGTCAGCTGCCCTCTGGAGCCCTGGATCTTAGGTTGACTAAGCATAGGATACTGACACCCTGGTCCCCTCCAGAAACCAGTGGGTCTCCCCAGGGACCCTGGAATCTGCATTCGGTGGCTCTGTGCTGGTGGGCCCCCAGATCCTTATAACCGAGGCCGCATCTCCGCAGCCCTACATGGGACCGTGTCTGGTAACCAATGGGTATCAGTCCTTCTGAGGAAGCCAGACCGGTGGATGGACACAGCTGCCCCACCAGGCCTCTGCCCATGTGCAAATATTTACCAAGGTGGGTATGCAAAGACCCCCAATACTGCCCCCACGGCTGATCACAGATGCTTGTAATAGAGCCTAGGGGCTCGTCACACTTTCCCAAGGTACGGAAAATTTCCACTACTTAGAGTGAATAAAACTGGAGTTCTTACGGTTAAAGCAAGGGAGCAGACCCTGCATCGGCCCACCTGGCCCAGCCCAGCCCTCGCTTTATTCTTTTATGAGTACATCCACAGTCTTCAAACACTAACATAGCAGATGAGCTAATTTTTCTGTATGATTTGCCCATTATGTTATAAAATTGCCGTCTACTCCAAAAATTGCATTTCACCGCACAGGATGCTGTCTGTAAGTGGCCTGTCCGTCCTGTCTCCCAGGCAGTGTCACTCCCGTAGACTTGACCACTCATCACCTCTCGGCAGCAGCGGGTTCCAAGGACGACCCAGCAGCCCGAGGCACCTGTCACCCACTCCTCTGTGGAGAAGGGGATGAGAGAGAGAGACCCTGGGCAGCTAGGCATGGATGCTGGGGTCATGGTGCCTCCAGCAGCCGATCTAACTGGGGATTTCAGGCTGTGCCATCATGTTCGCCTGGGCCAGAGGTAGCTAGCACTTTAACTGAATTTTGAAGCCCACCGCACCGCCACCAAGATGCGTGGCACTGCCTGGGCCAGCCGTCCTTGCCCAGTGACAGGACAGAACCGCTTACCCCCTGGAGCTAAAAGTGATTGACCAGGCAGGACGACAGCAAAGGAGGCCACAGCAGACGCACAGGGTGTCATCATCAGACACAGCTGCAGGGAGGCGGCGACGGGGCCCAGCCAGGTTCCCAGTCTCCTCCGTGTGCCCTCAAAGGACCTTGCCAAGGACCACCTTACTGGACCCCCCCCCCACCCCTACCCAGACCTGAGATCCACACACGGAGGCACACGGCTCTGGATGACGCCTCCCAGGGAGCTTTTCCCCCTCGCCCCGCAGGAAAGCCCTGATGGTCCCCCGCCAGGCTCACCCGCACGCTCACTGTGTTGCGGGTTCGCCAGAGATGCAGAAGCAGCGGGGTGTGTGTAGGTCCGCATAAGAGGACATCGAGTGTAGGAATCGGCTCACGCGGTTAGGGAGGCCAAGTCTTGCATCATCCATTGCAGTGATGTAATTCAGCCCGAGCCTGAAAGCCCGCGAACCAGGAGGTCCGGTGTCCGAGGGCAGAAGATGGACATCCCAGCTCTAGAAGAGGGTGACTCCGCCTGTCTTCCACCTTTTTGTTTTATTCGGCCCCGATGGATCAAATGACGCCCGCCCACATCGGTCAGGGTGATCTTCCCTCAGGGTACAGAATCAAATGCTAATCTCTTCCAGAAACACCTCCCAGACACACCTAGAAGTCATGTCTTACATCACATACGTACATACATTCATCCAGCCAGGGGTCCCCAACCCCGCAGGAGCAGTCCGTGGCCTGTTAGGAACTGGGCCACACAGCAGGTGAGCGGCAGGCAAGCGAGCAAAGCTTCATTTACGTCTCCCCATCGCTCCCATTACCGCCTGAACCGTCCCTCCCCCGCCCCTCCCACCCGCCGTGGAAAAACTGTCTTCCACGAAACCGGTCCCTGGTGCCAAAATGGTTGGGGACCGCTGCATCGAGCTATCTGAGCAGCCCTTAGCTCAGTCAAGCTGACACATAAAATCAGCCATCAGGGTGGGCATTTGTGACATCTTTTCTTCCCCACCTCCCCCAGCCTAAGAGCACCTTGAGGACGCAGCTGTGTCTCGCTCCTAAGTGTGTATAGAACAAAGAGCTCATGAACAAAGGAACGAATGAACACGTGAGTGCATGAAGATGTGCCACGATGGTTAAACGCATCACGCATTCCACGGCGTCATGTATGGTCTCGATTTGCATTTGCCTGATGACTAGTGGTGTTGAGCATCTTTTCATGTGCTCATTCGCCATTTGTATATCTTTCTTGGAACAATATCTATTCAAATCCTTTGCCCACTTTTTAAAAATAAATTTTTTTTTTAATTTATTATTTGGCTGCGTTGGGTCTTCATTGCTGTGCACAGGCTTTCTCTAGTTGCAGTGAGTGGAGGCTGCTCTTCGTTGAGGTGCGTGGGCTTCTCATTGCGGTGGCTTCTCTTGTTGCAGAGCATGGGCTCTAGGCTCACGGGCTTCAGTAGTTGTGGCACAAAGGCTCAGTAGTTGTGGCTCACAGGCTCTAGAGCGCAGGCTCAGTAGTTGTGGTGCACGGGCTTAGTTGCTCTGCGGCATGTGGGATCTTCCCGGACCAGGGATTGAACCTGTGTCCCCTGCATTGGCAGGCAGATTCTTAACCACTGAGCCACCAGGGAAGTCCCCTTTGCCCATTTTTGAATCAGGTTTTTCCTGCAGAGTTGTAAGAGGTTTTTTTTTGTTTTTTTAATCTATTCTGGATATTAATTCCTTATCTAATTTGCAAATATTTTCTCCCATTCCATGGATTGCCTTTTCACTCTGTTGGCAGTGTCCTTTGATGCACAAAAGTTTTTAATTTGATGAAGTCCAGTTTATTTTTTCCTTTCATGCCTGTGCCTTTGGTGTCATATCCAAGAAATCATTGCCAAATCCAATGTCATGAAGTTTTTCCCCTGTTTTCTTCCAAGAGTATTATAGTTTTAGCTTTTACACTTAAGTCTTTAATCCATTTTGTGTTAATTTTGTATATGGTGTGAGGTAAGGGTCCAACTTCACTCTTTCACATGTGGAGATCCGGTTTCCCAGCACCCTTTGTTGAAAAGACTGCCCTTTTGCCTTTTATTTATTTCTTTTAAAAATTTTTATTGAAGTCTAGTTGACTTACAATGTTGTATTAGTTTTAGGTGTATAGCAAAGTGATTCAGTTATACACACATACATATATATTCTTTTTCATTATGGTTTATTATAGGAAATTAAATAAAGTTCCCTGTGCTTTACAGTAGGAACTTGTTGCTTATCTGTTTTATATATAGTAGTTTGTATCTGCTAATCCCAAACCCCTAATTTATCCCTTCCCCACCCACTTCCCCTTTTGGTAATCATAAGTTTGTTTTCTATGGAAAAGACTGCCCTTTTCCCCTTGAACAGTCTTGGCACTCTTGGTGAAAGTCTTTGGACCATAAACGTGAGGGTTTATTTCTGGGCTCTCTATTCTAGTATGTTGGTCTATGTGTCTGTCAGTACCACAGTATTTTGATGACCGTAGCTCAGTAGTGAGTTTTGAAATCAAGAAGTGTGAGGCCTCCATTTTGTTCTTTTTCAACATTGCTTTGGCTATTCTGGGTCCCTTGAGATTTCATATGAATTTTTGGATGGATTTCTCTATTTCTGAAAAAAAGCATTTTGATAGCATTGCGTTGAATCTGTAGACTGCTTTGGGTAGCATTCGCATCTTAGTGGGTAAATCCTTTCTGCCCCGGACCCCTTCCACCTGCTAACCGGGCACAGAGTCTGAAGGCAGACAGGTCACCACGGAAAAGCAGATAAAGTGCTTTTCAGAATCCAGACCTGCACTGTCCATCAGAGCAGCCACTGGCCACACAGGGCTGTGTAAACTGACACCTTCGTGAGCTAAAATTCAGATATTCAGAGGCACGAGCCACTCTAAGCACCCGGCAGCCCATATGGCCAGTGGCTGCCACCTGGGTCACATAGCATATCAACATTTCCCTCATTTCAGAAAATTCGGTTGAACGGTGCCATCCTAGACGTTTTTAAGTGGCAAGAGGCCCAAGGCAGAAATGTAAAAATCCCAAATCTGAATGAGCTGAGATTGTTCCCACAAAATAGGGCCACAAATAGAAACCAAAGCCATTGTGGTCAGTTGTGGGAAAGCAGAGCCACAGTGCTGGATGGGTGTCAACTGCGGGGAATATGTTAGGGAGTGGAAAGGAGAGGGTGTGATGGGGGCTGGTGGTGTCCGGGCAGGGCCTCCCCCCCAGCCCCCTCCCACCCCGAGTCCATCAAGGCCAAGCCAGCAGCTGCAGGCCCAGCCCAGCCCCTCATGCAGCCAGGCCAGGAGACCCAGGCCCTGCCCGCCCCCTGCCCAAGTAAACACTGTCCTCGAAGGCCCCACCCTTTTCTTCAGCAAATGGATTGGTAAGGAGCCCCCCTTTCCTCCTGTGCCCCCCCCAGGCCACCACAAGCCCCCTCTTCCTGGCCAGCAGCAGGAGGTGTTGACAGAGCTGGCCTGTCCCAGGACCCCCCCCTACCCTCACCCCTGGCACCGCAGCTCCGGAGAACAATGCCTGGGAAGGGCTTGGGCAGGGCTGGCCACCCGGCCTCAGCTGCTTATACCTGCCCCTGGGAACGGAGCCAGAGCCCGAGCCAGGAGCCTCCGGGAGGACAGCCCCACGCACACACGGGGCCAGAGTCCTCTGGAGAGGGCCAGACAGGGGGCCCTCGGGCCTGTGGTGGCAGAGGCAGCTCCCCTCCCAGCCCAGCACGAGGCCATGGTCATTTCCCTGCCAGGCACCCTCTCTCCAAGTTCCAGGGACCCTGAAGACACCCAGCATCCGTGCTCATCCCGCTCCCGCCCTGCCCTCTGGAGGCCACCGGCAGCCCCCCAGGCCTGCTGGCATCGGCAGGCACCCTTGTCCTGAGCTGGCCCGACGGCAGGTCGCACCAGCCTTGGCTGCTAACCGACGTCTCTGGGCCCCACCCCCAAGTCCTGGGAGCCATACCTTCGAGGGCTTGGATTCCCAGCCCCACCCTGGCAACGAGACCCCAGGCACACCAGGAACAGAAGCGTCTCTGGACGGGGCCAGGTCTAACCCTGCACGCATTGAGCCACCGCCCACCTCTGTGCGCACCAAGCCCATTCACACACATCCGTTTAATGTACAGGTTGCCTTTCTTTACTTTCAAGTTGGCGCTTACCACGCACATATACCTTTTTCAATGCCCCATTGATATGTTTTTTTTTTGTTTTTTTGGTTTTAATTTAATTTTTTATTTTTGGCTGTGTTGCGTCTTCGTTTCTGTGCGAGGGCTTTCTCTAGTTGCGGTGAGCGGGGGCCACTCTTCATTGCGGTGCGCGGGCCTCTCACTGTCGTGGCCTCTCTTGTTGCGGATCACAGGCTCCAGACACGCAGCCTCAGTAGTTGTGGCTCATGGGCCCAGTTGCTCCGTGGCATGTGGGATCTTCCCAGACCAGGGCTCGAACCCATGTCCCCTGCATTGACAGGCAGATTCTCAACCACTGCGCCACCAGGGAAGCCCCTGATATGTGTTTTTGAGATGTGATTATATTCTGTAAAGCTCAACCTTTTCAGTGTGGGTTTTGATAACTGAATACAGCTGTGTATCCACCACCACAGTCAAGATAGAGAACAGTTCCAACACCCCCCCAAATTTCCTGGCGTCTCTTCGTGGTCAGTCCACCCCCACCCCCAGCCCCTGGCAAAACTGATGGGTTTTCTATCCCTAGACTTTTGCCTTTTCCAGAATGTCATATGGATCCTACAGTGTGTAGACCTCTACATCTGGCTTCGTTCACCAAGCAGAAGGTTTTGAGATTCATCCATGTTGTTGGTGTATCTGTAGTTTGTTCCTTTGATTGTTGAGTACTTTTCCACTGAATGGACGTACCACATTTTTTTTACCCATTCGTGTTAAAGAACATTTGGGTTGTTTTAGTCCTGTGTGATCATGAATGAAGCCACTATAACATTTACATGCAGGGTTTGGGTGGATGTAAGTTCTCATTTCACTTGGAGAAACACTCACGGGTGGAACGGCCTGGTCCCACGGTCAGTGTGTGTTTTCCTTTACAAGAAATGGCCAAGCTCCCAGCCAAAGTGGCTCTACCATTTTGCATTCTCTCCAGCGATGCGTGAGGGTCCTGCTGCTGCACAGCAGCGGGGATTTATTGTCTGTGGTGCTGGTGGTGGCTGTAGTGGTAGTTGCTGTAGCCATTCTCACGAGAGGCAAGTGGTATCTCATCGTGGTTTTCATCTGCAATTCCCTAATGATCAGTGACGTTGAGTGTTGTTTCACGTGCTTATTTGCTTATTATCTTCCTTGGCAAAATGATTGTTCAGATCCTTTGCCCATGTTTTATTGGGATGTGTATTTTCTTAGTATTACATTTTGAGAGTTCTTTATATAATCTGGATACCAGCCCTTTATCAGGTATGTGTTTTGCAAACACGTTCTCCCTGTCTGTGGCTTGTCTTTGTATTCTCTTAACACTGTCTTTGAAAGAGGAGAAGATTTTCACTTTGAGGAAGTCCAATTTATCATTGTATTCTGGTATGGATTATGCTTAGGACTATTATATCTAAGAAACCGTTGGCTAACCCAAAGTCACAAAGATTTTCTCCTATGTTTTTTCTAGAAGTTTTATAGTTTCACATTTTACATATAGGTCTATGATCCATTTTGAGTTAATTTTTGTTTAGGGTGCAAGGTATGAGTCACAGTGTGTGTATGTTTGCATATGGACATCCAATTGCTCCAACACCATTTGTTAAAAGAATTATCTTTCCTCCATTGAATTGCCTTTGCATCTTTGTCAAACATCAATTGACCATATATGTGTGGGTCTGCTTCTGGACTCTCTATTCTGTTCCATTGATCTCTGTGTCTATTCTTTTGCCAATACTGTACAATCTTGATTTCTGTAACATTAGAGTTAGCCTTGAAATCAAGTAGTATGAATCCTCCAATTTTATTCTTTTTCAAAATTGTTTTGGCTATTCTAGTTACTTTGCCTTTCCATATAAATTTTAGAATCAGTTTGCCAATTTCTACACCAAAAAATCCTGCTGGGATTTTGATTGAGATTGCATCGAATCTATTGATCAGTTTGGGGCAAACAAACATCTTAACAATACTGAGTGTTCAAACTCGTGAACATGAAACGGAGCAGGACCCTATGGTCCTTGCCCGCCCCCCACCCCATGTCCTCAGCCTGTCTTTTGTCTATGGAAAAACTTCAGCCAAAGAATAAGTTTAATCAGAGAGGTGAGAAAATGCAGAAACAAAGGAAAACAGTCAAAGGAGACCAAATAATAATAATTTAGTCATTAAGCAAAGTCATGGACCTTTAGTTCCTCCTCAGGGGCTAGAGATAATATTCTGAGCCGTATCCTGTGAGCTGACTTGTAGATCTGAAACGCCCACAAGGTGGAAGAAGTTAACTGCATGATGACCAGGCTGTAGCCATGACATAAGCTGCCACAATTCTGAGATTTGGCCTCAAGGAAATGGGAACTAACTGACCCTGGAACTGAAGACTAACTGTACTTAAAACAATCAAGATGACGCTGGTCAGACCACCTCATGATTAGTTTCAAGATGACTGTCAGAGCTGACTGTGCTGTTGCTGCATGTAGCCCCTTCCCTCTGCCTATAAAAGCTCTTGCCCAATGATTGTCTGCGGGGGGGGTGGGGGGGAGTCGGCCTTTGGACAGGAGTCCACCCTCGCCTCCCCTGCTCCCCGGTTGCCAGCCTCCAAAATAAAGCAAACTTTCCTTTCCACCAACCTTGCCTCTTTATTGGCTTTTGAGCGGCAAGCAGCCGGACCCCACTTTTGGTTACATAGTATGTCTATCCATTTATTTAGGTCTTATTTTATTTCTTTCATCAGTGTTTTGTGTTTTCAGCAGATTTTTTGCATATTTTATTACATTAAATTTAAGTATTTCATGTATTTTAGTGTTATTTTAATGGTATTATAGTACTGATATTTTATTTATTTTATTTTACTTCCAAGTATTCATTGCTAATACATAGAAATACAGTTCATCTTTGTATATTGACCTTGTATCCTGACATCTTGTACGACTCACTTACAGGTTTTTTATCTGTCCTTTAGAATTTCCTACACAGACAAATGTGTCATTTGTGAACACAAACAATTTTATTTCTTCCTTCCCAAGCTGTATACCTTGTATTTCCTTTTATTGTCTTATTGCACTGGCTAGGACTTCAGTATGCTGTTGAATAGGAGTGGATAGAGTGGAGATCTTTACTTTGTTCCCAATCTGAGGGGGGAAGCATCGAGTCTGTCACCATTAAGTATGATGGTAGCTGTGGGTTATTCACAGATGCCCTTTATCAAGTTGAGGAAGTTTCTGATACTAATTTGCTTAGAGTTTTTATCATGAATGGATGTTGAATTTTGTCAAATGCTTTTCCTGCATCCACTGAGATGATCATTTGTTCTTGCTTCTTTGGTCTGTTGCTGTGGCAAAGTACACCGACTGATTTTCAAATGCTGAAGCAGCCTTGCGTTCCCGTGATGAGCTCCAGTTGGCGGTGCTATGTTTTCCTTTTTATATGTTATAGTCTCAGTACTCCCTTGAGAGCTGGGAAGTACATGATCATCTAAGGACAAGGTGGGGGTGGGGGGGACTGAGGCACCAAAAGATCAAAGACATCTAGCTGGGGGCAGAGCCAGCAAGAACCCCGACTCCTATCCCAGCCCCTGCTGACTTAACTGCCTTTGACTGGAAACCTCTGTTGTGAACTGAATGTTTACGTCCTCCCAAGTTCATATGTTGAAATCTTACCCCCCATGTGATGGTTTTAGGAGGAAAAGAGGTCGTGAGGGTGGAGCCCATATGAGTGAGATTAGTGTCCTTATAAAAATGACCTCAGAGAGCTCTCTCTCTCGGCTGTGTGAGGATACAAAGAGAAGGCGGCAGTCTGCAACCCAGGAAGAGAGCCCTCACTTGACCCTGACCATGCTGGTACCCTGATCTCAGTCTTCCAGCCTCCAGACTGTGATAAATACATTTGTTTAGAAGCCACCTCATCTGTGGTATATTGTTATAGCACCCTGAGTTGGCTAAGACACCTTCCCTCTCCATCCCTAAGGCCATAGGCTTGGGTGGATATCTGTTTTTCTTACTTTCAAAATATACCTGAATCTACCCACCTCTCCCAACCTCCCCTTCTACCATCCTAAAGTAAGACTGGACGACACAAAATCTTTCTAAAAGACACCCTGCCTCCATTCTTGAACCTCTATATCCAGAGACATATTTTTTTTAAATCAGATCATAACATTCCCTTCTCAGAACCCCCTGCAATGTCGCTTCCATCACAATCAGACTAAAATAAAACTCCACACATGGCACAGAAAGCCATGCATGAAGGGCCCCCGCCAGTCTCCATGGCCTCACCTGGTACCCCTTCTCCCTCACTCTCCCCCATGGCACACTGACCTCTGGCCATTATGTGAACACACCAAGCTCTTGTCTGGGCACCTGCTATTCCTCTGTCTGGAAGATGCTCAGCCCCGAGGTGCCAGGGTTCAGTCTTTCACTCCACACAGGTCTCCTGCTCAAAGGTCCTGTTCTCAGAAAGTCCTCCCTAGCCACCCTCTCCAGAGAACCCCCAACATCCCATGCCTCCTACCGGCCCCTTACACGACTACCTGTACTTCATAGCATGGGTCAGAGCAGGGGCTGCCTTGCTAGGGTCTGCCTTCAGGCACTTGTTTTCCATCTTTGTTTGTGAGCAACATGCAGGCAGGTGCCATGCTTTCCCATTCACAGTGGACTCCCCTGGGCCTGGAGCACTATTTAGCACTTAAGAGATGTGCCATCAATATTCAGCGAGGGAGAGGAAGGATGGAGGGGCCCACTGGGCGCATTCCAAGTCCAAGAGACGGAGCTGAGCGGTGGTAGAGGCCATGCCCATCTCTGCCGTCTCCTGCACAGGCCTGGCTCATCCCCCCGCGCAAAGTCTCAGTCCCAGCAGCCTCGGTCCCACACGGAGGAGGGGGGTCATGCCGATGGGGGGGCGAGCATTCATCTGGTGGCCCTCTTGCAGGCACTGGGGCAATGTTTTCACATGCAACTCACCTGCACCAAGATGGGCGTTATTTCAACGCTTGCTCTACATGATTGAGAGGATTAAGATAGTGTGGACAGGCACCTATCCCCATGCCTGGGGCTTAGTGGGTGGTCAGTAATCGTAACTAGTATCGTTACAAATATTCCCAACTAGCAACTAACAAATGGGGACTAAGCAAGCTTGAGCAACTTCCCGGGGTGTCCATGGAGCCAAACAGATTGGAGTTCGGAGCCCGCTCCGTCAGGTGATTTTGTTTAACTTGTGTAAGCTTCCGTTTCCTCACTTGTAAATACGGGTAATGATGCCGACTTCATAGAGGTCTCTGGCAAGTGGAGATAATGACTATGTATCACTTACTACAGTGCCTGACACGTAGCAGATGCTCAGCCAAGGGGTACATGTGATCGTCATGATCATGATGGTGACGGTGGTGGTGACACTGGTGGCGTTTGTGGTGCGGTGGTGATAATGATGGTGGTGATGGTGATGGTGACGGTGGTGGTGACACTGGTGGCGTTTGTGGTGCGGTGGTGATAATGATGGTGGTGATGGTGATGGTGACGGTGGTGGTGACACTGGTGGCGTTTGTGGTGCGGTGGTGATAATGATGGTGGTGATGGTGATGGTGACGGTGGTGGTGACACTGGTGGCGTTTGTGGTGCGGTGGTGATAATGATGGTGGTGATGGTGATGGTGACGGTGGTGGTGACACTGGTGGCGTTTGTGGTGCGGTGGTGATAATGATGGTGGTGATGGTGATGGTGACGGTGGTGGTGACACTGGTGGCGTTTGTGGTGCGGTGGTGATAATGATGGTGGTGATGGTGATGGTGACGGTGGTGGTGACACTGGTGGCGTTTGTGGTGCGGTGGTGATAATGATGGTGGTGATGGTGATGGTGACGGTGGTGGTGACACTGGTGGCGTTTGTGGTGCGGTGGTGATAATGATGGTGGTGATGGTGATGGTGACGGTGGTGGTGACACTGGTGGCGTTTGTGGTGCGGTGGTGATAATGATGGTGGTGATGGTGATGGTGACGGTGGTGGTGACACTGGTGGCGTTTGTGGTGCGGTGGTGATAATGATGGTGGTGATGGTGATGGTGACGGTGGTGGTGACACTGGTGGCGTTTGTGGTGCGGTGGTGATAATGATGGTGGTGATGGTGATGGTGACGGTGGTGGTGACACTGGTGGCGTTTGTGGTGCGGTGGTGATAATGATGGTGGTGATGGTGATGGTGACGGTGGTGGTGACACTGGTGGCGTTTGTGGTGCGGTGGTGATAATGATGGTGGTGATGGTGATGGTGACGGTGGTGGTGACACTGGTGGCGTTTGTGGTGCGGTGGTGATAATGATGGTGGTGATGGTGATGGTGATGGTGGTGGTGACACTGGTGGCGTTTGTGGTGCGGTGGTGATAATGATGGTGGTGATGGTGATTGTGACGGTGGTGGTGACAGCGGAGGTGGTGGTGATGGTGGCCGTGGTGATAAAGATGCGACAGTAGTAGACGAATAGGCGAGGATGGCAAAGCCTAGATTCACACCCTGTTCTGACTCCCCTCCTGTTCCAGCTTTTTCTGGAATCTTTTTACTCCACCTTCTGGCATCCTCTACATCAGTGGTTTTCAAAACTTTTAGTCTCAGGATCCTTTCCATTAAAAATAAAAATTATTGCGGCCCACAAAGATTATTTGTTTCTGTTGCTTAGTCTATCAATATTTACTCCAAGTTTTAAAAAATATTTATTTACTTATTCCTTTAAAAAGAACAATGAGGGCTTCCCTGGTGGCGCAGTGGTTGAGAATCCGCCTGCCAATGCAGGGGACACGGGTTCGAGCCCTGGTCTGGGAAGATCCCACATGCCGCGGAGCAGCTGGGCCCGTGAGCCACAACTACTGAGCCTGCGCGTCTGGAGCCTGTGCTCCGCAACAAGGGAGGCCGCGACAGTGAGAGGCCCACGCATCGCGATGAAGAGTGGCCCCCGCTTGCCGCAACTGGAGAAAGCCCTCGCACAGAAACGAAGACCCAACACAGCCAAAAATAAAATATAAAAAAAATATATATATAAATAAATAAATAAATAAAAGATTACTATTAAAAAAAAAAAAAAAAAGAACAATGATAAGCCCATTATGTTGTTAACACAAATAACACATTATTTATGAAAACCAAAGTAAAATATTCCAAAGTAAAAATATTTAGTGAAAAGAGTAGCATTGTTTTACATTTTTTGAGTCTTTTTAACGTCTGGCTTCACAGAAGCCAGTTGGATTCTCACATCTGCTTCTGTATTCCATCTATTGCAATATCACACATATGTAGCCTCCAGAAAGCTCCACTGTTAAGTTGTGAAAAAATAAAGGTGAAAAAGGAAAATAGCATCCTAGTGTTTTGATAACGGGAGCTTTCACGTCTTGGACCCTCGCAGGGTTTTAAGCTCCCACTCTGAGAAGTGCTGCTCTAAGACCCTCCAAATCGAGTGGAGGCGTTCTCAGCTTCAGGTGTCCCAGTGTTCCTGCAGGGCGACAGAAGCGCCCCGGAGCCCATGCATGCTCCAGTGCAGACTTGCCATGTGGCCTGGGTGATGACCTTCCCACCTCGAGCTCTTGGTCACCTTTGCATAATATTGCTGGGCTTCTCCGAGTTCTGCCTGCTAACCAAACCCAGCCCACAAGAGAGGGACTGGTTGGTGGTGGCCGTTGAGTGGGAGCAGGGTCTGAGACCACCGCCAGACCCAGCCCTGCGAATCTGCAGAGCATCCCTCCAGGACGAGTTTCCACATCTTGAGAAGAAAGGGCAGCGTGGCCACTCCGCATGCAGGTTCCCGAAAGCAGATCCTGCCGTGGAATCTTTTCCTTTGTTTCCGTGGCATCAGGCAGCAGCCCCAGGCCCTCCTCCAGATACCGGAAGGGAGAATGTGCCAGAGTCCCCATGGTCCTCCCAAAGTTAGGCTGGAGAAAGCCAGCCCTCAGCCCCAGTGTGGGTTTGCCAAAACCCTGCGCTTCGGGATGCTCCAGGCTGGCTGGAAAGGCAGCCCCCGGCCAAGGCTCAGGGCTTCGGCGCCGGGGGGAAAGCCCTCACCGCCCTTCCATCCTCTGTAACTGAGGGCAGGGGACAGGCTTCTGGCTTGGGGCTCAGAGACAGGAAGGGGCAGAGCCTGGATCAGCTCTAGTCCACAGCTTTCAGGACCCCGAGGCTGTGTCCTCAAACGAAGACTCAGAACAAAAGCACTTAGAACAGGGAAGAAGTTCAACAAACTTTGGTCTGGCTCAGCAAAGCAGACCGCAGGTCTTCAAAGGGAAAGCAGATGCAGGATTCCCGAGGGTCCCTGTTGCAGTGGGCGAGTCGTGTCCCCCAAAGATACATCCGTGTCCAAACCCAGTACCTGTGCGTGTGACCTTATTTGGACATACGGTCTTTGCAGATGTAGTTAAGTTACAGACTTCCATACGAAATCCTGGATTATCCTGGTAGGCCCTAAATCCAATGACTGTATCCTTTTAAGAGAAAGGAAAGGAAAATTCGAGACAGGGACACACAGAAGTAGAGGACTGTGTCAATGAGCCAAAGAAGGGGGTTGGGTGAAGAAGGGCCGGTGTCAACTGAAAAAAAAATGCACAACCTAAAAGTAGAGAATTGTGTTTTATTTGGCGAACTTGCTGAGGACTTAAGCCCAGGAGGCAGCCTCTCAGATCGCTCTGAGGAACTGCTCTGAAGAGGCAAGGGAGGAACTAGGATATACAGGGGTTTTTGCAACAAAAACCAGGTGGCAGGAACATCAAAAGATTGCTGTTAATGAAAGAAAAACCAGACATCTCAAGTTAATGAATTTAGCGCTTTTCTATGCATGGGAAGATGCAAGAGTCTGGGCTCATTGGAATCGTTCCTCGGATGTGCACCTCAGCTATCTGGGGCCAGCATCCTGCTTTTCTCCATCCTGAGTCCCCTCAGGGTGCACAGTCGGGCGGCTGCAGTGGCTGACAGCTTGGTGGCTGCGACACCCTTTGTTTGCTGATATGGCAGGCGACATTCTTTGTCCACACCACGGGAGTGAGCTGCCCCTCCTCTCCGGGGAATGTCCACCTCATTGGACCTCAGGGTATTCCCCAGGCACGTCACCCCCACTCACGGCAGTGCCCACCACGGCCCACGCAGGAGGGCTAGAAGCAGACGCTGATGGCCCAGATTTCACCTCCGTGAGCACGGGGAGGTCTGGGTGCGGGCACAGTGGCATGTCCAATGGCATCCGGCACCATGCGTTCCCCACGGCCACCCAACAGCCACTTCAGTGCTTCCTGTAAAGTCCCTGGAGGACTTGCCCTGTAAATAACACCTTCCTGTCCCTCTAGGTAGGAGAACAAGTACTGGGACCAAGAGAGAGGGAAATTCCATGCCTTTATCTTTATTTACCATCAGGGGTTTGCCTGAATCAGGGGTTTGGATGTGACCTTCTGGAGGACAGGTGTGTGTGTGCGTGCATGTGTGTGTGTGTGACACAGAAAGACAGAGAAGCAAAGAGACAGGGAGAGAAAGAGACAGAGACAGAGAGACGGAGCCATCAGGCAGCCGGCCTGCTCAGGAAGCCCCAGCCCGGTGCCCACGTGACTCAGAATTCCAAAGGGAAATTCTCCAGCTGAATTTCACAGGTTCCTCTGAGAAAGAACAGAAAACAGCCACTGCTCGGTCCCCACACCTGGCTTGGTGACTCAGCCCGGGAAGACATCACCAGACAGCGTCTCCCCAGCCAGAGGCGGAGGGACAGGTCTGGGGATGCGATGTCTCCCTGTGGGAGCTGAAGCCACAGGGACAGGGCTGGAGGATGGCTCTTCCCCGCGTGCCCAGCCCCGAGCGCGGGGAGGCTACAACTCCAGGCGTTTAGTCCTGCCTTGGCCACTCCCCAGCGGCCTGGCCTGGAGCCGGTCACTTAACCTCCATGGGGCGGGGAATGGTGACCCCGCCACCAGGCGGAGGAGGGGATGCAATCCCGCAGGCGCGTTAAGTGGGGACATGGTGCCCGGCACAGGACGAGCGATGGATAAATGCCGCGATTGTTTTTACGATTAGCTGCTGTGCTCTGGAGACCTCCACATACCCCTCGTGGGGAAGTTATCTCAGCCCTGCTGCACAGGTAAGGAAACTGAGACCCGGGCGCTGAGATGTTCTGGAGTTGTCCCTGAGAGTCTAGTCACACCATTGGGATGGACTTGCCCTCGGGCCAGCAGGGGACAGTGGGCCCAGGCTCACCTGCCCTGGCGGAACCCCTGGGCTGCCCTGTTGCCACCCTGGGCCCAACTAGGAGTCAGGGATCCGGCTGCACCCCTTACTACTTGGGGCTCAGTTTCCTCATCTGAGAAACGGGAGAAATAGTCACTGCTCCTTCCGTTGGCTCGGCAGGTGTGAAAGCACCTGGCACCTGCCTGGCTCGGGCCCCCCACCCCAGTGGACCGGCCCAGCCAGCGCTGGCCCTGCAGGGGTCCGAGCCCCCGCAGCCCACCCGGGAGGCGCCCTCTCTGAGACGGGCGTGTGTGTTCCAGCGGGTTCTGGCTACCCGCCCTTCCCAGTGAGGCAGCCGGTGCAGCAGAAGGGGCAGGGCACCCCAGGGGTTCCCCTCTGAGCCTGTGGGTCTTCATTAACGGGGTGGAAGAGCACAGAGGCTCGGAGCACAGCTCTGGAGCAGGCTGCTGGGGGACGACTTACTTTCAGCTCTGTGCCTCTGTTTCCCCGCCTGTAAAATGGAGCCTGTCAGGACCTGCCCTCTGGGACTGTGGGGAGGATTCGAGTCCATATGTCTAGAGCCCCTTGCCGTGAAATCGGGGACAGGGTGGGAGATCCCTCAACAGGAGGCTGTGGGTCTCCCGCAATCCCCACGGACCGACCACCCAGAAGTAAGGAGCGACCCTAATGGTGACAAGTGCACTCACTCTAGAGCAGGGTTTCTCGGCCTCGGCACTACTGACACTTGGGGCCTGATCCTTCCCCCTCTGGGCCACCGTCCTGGGTGTGGATGGGTGTTTAGCGGCATCTCTGGCCTCCACCCACTAGATGCCAGTAGGACCCCCAGCTGTGACAACCAAGGATGTCTCCGGACAGCACATGATGTCACCTCCAGAGGGGAGGCAAAACCCGCCCAGCTGAGAACCACCGTTCTCCAGACTTGGATGGAAACAGTCTTAACTTTAACTGTATTCCGCCTGAGAAAGAGTAAAGTTCTCTTTATTTGCAAAGGCACTTTAAAAAAAATCTCACCTCTCACAGACAGATCGTATGAATTATCATAAATTCAGAACCGAGTGAGAAGCCAGTGGCTATACATCAGAGACGGTACCAGCCACTTCTTCCCCTGGGTTCACTTGGGGAGCCCGTCTTCCCACCCCGGGGACCCATGGCAGCCTGCAGGGTGAGATGCTCTTGTGCCCCGCCCCCCTTGACAGGTGAGGAAACCTAAGCACAGAGCTTCACGAACTTGCCCAAGCCCCGGCAGCTCCTAGACAGTGAAGCCCACCCAATGCGTCCCCAGAGCCATCACCGACAGCCCCCCCAGCTCTGCCCATCTCTGTGCCTTTTCTGTCCCATCCCTGCACTTGGCCACGTGTCCATTTGACTTCAGCAGTGTCATTTCATAAACTCAAGCTCGCTTCAAACAGCCAGCATCAACAATGACTGGAAACTTTCCCTACTTTGGCCCTGAGACCTCCACCCCAGGGGACAGAGGCTTTGTTTTCTTCCTCAAATTCCCTGTGGATTGGCCCTGACAACCAGCCATTGGCCAGGCTGCCAGCAGCCGCATCCAGCTCCGTGCAGGGGCTTCAAAGGGCATCCAGGCAGGTCTCGTTGGCCCCGTGCTGCACAGACCCTCCCCTGAAGAGGCAGAGGGGTCCCACCCTGGCCCTGAGCATCTTGTCTGAGCAGTTCTGCATCCAAAGGCCTTGCAAGGTGACTGTGGGATGGGACCGGTCCTGGGGGTGAGCCTAGAGCCGCCGAGGCAGCACACCTGACCCCTTAACCTGGGGTGCTTTGATGCCCTGGGGGAACCACCACCTGGCCCAACGGGGTGGGCATGATGCTGAGGCTGCGGGCAGTTTGGTCCAGGGCCACCACGCGGCTGGCTGGGGCAGAGCTAAGGTAGGACTTCCTGCAGCCGCTCCCCTGAGAGCCTGCTCCAGCTCGAGGGGCTGGAAGGGGCCTCCCTGGGTGGCCCTACGCCCCGCCTGGTGGTCAAGCTGCACCCCGCTGACCACCAGTCTCAAGGGCTGCCCTTAAAGTACTCTCCACCCAACATAAAGTGCTGGGGTTCTGCTGAGGGTCAGTCCCGCCCCTTGGAAGGGAGCAACTGACAGATTCCGTTTGGAAAAGTCCCCGCACCCTACCTGGTCTGGGATGTCTGGCAGTGGGTGGGCCCAGCTCCAGCTGGTCTGCCCCTGGGGAACAGTGGCTGGAGGAAGCCCCCCCAGGCTCTGCAGACCGAGTCCCAGGGCACCTGCCTACAGGCGGGGGGCTGGGGGAGAGCCCCAACCTCCTCGGCTCCTACCTGCGGTTGTTGAGCGGAATTAGTGTCTTATCTATACAGGAAGGCTTCAGGGGTCTAAAAAGGTCCCTGGGGGCAGAAGGGGTGAGGGGAACACACAGGAGGAAATCCACAAGAAGGTGGGCTCCTGGCCAAAAAAAAAAATCCTGAGAAAGCGGTGCAGCGAGAAACATGGGTGTGAGGCAGGGGTCCACACGTGGGACAAGGACAAAGGGCTCGGGTTTCTGGGTTTCCTCTTGCGTTCTGGTGGCTTCCACCTGGAGGAGAAATGGTGACAGTTTCTTGGGCTCGGAAAGAGAGGGGGTCCCCCCCAACTCTGGCTAGGGTGGGCTGGAGGCCTGCAAGAATCTGTGATCACGTGCCCTCCCGCACCCCTAACCCATGGAGGCTGACCCCACTCACCACGGCTCGCTCACCCCGTTTCCGGAGGAACGTCCGACCCCCGGGCGCGCCGCGGTGCGCGGGAGCCGCAGAGTGCGCCAGGAAGAGGGCGGCGAGGCAAGGCCGCGCCAGGCAGGGACTGGGGTCCCGGCGCGCCCGCTCCGCTCGCCGATCCCGCCCGGGTTTTGCGGCCGCCGCGCCCTCCGCCCCTCCTCCCCGCCTCCTCTCCTCCCTCCTCCGCTCCCTCCCTCCGCTCCCGCGGTTGGATCAGTCTTCTGGCATTTCCTGCAGCCGGGCCGCGCCGCCAGCTGAGCCCCCGCGCGCCCGGCCCGGCCCGGCCCGGCCCAGCGCGCCCGGCTTCTCACGGTAGGAGCGCGGCGGGCGGGCAGGGGGCGGGGAGGGACCGAGGAGGGGGCGGGGAGGAGGCCGCGGCCGAGAGGGCCGGGAGCGTCCAGCGGGCCGCCGGCGGGGCTGCTGAGGGGGCTGGGGGAGCCCCGCGCCGGAGTCCGCAGACCCCCGGGACTGGGGCGTAGCCCGACCGACCCCGACAGTGGCCGCTGCTGGGGAGCCCCGACCCGGCCCATCGCTCGGGGAGCCCGGGGTGATGCGGCGGGCGGGTTGGAGCGCGGGTGGGGCCCGAGTGTGGGGAGCGGCGGGCAACCGGGCTCCCCAGTTTTGGGGCTTGAAAGAGCGGGGAGGGGAGGGAGGGTGGCTGGGTCCGTGTCTCCAGCTCAGCCCAGACCCAGGGGGTCTTGAAGGGGCAGGGTCTGCGGGAAGGGGACCTGCTGCCTCTGGATGGGGTCTGGGATTAGCGTCTGGCCTTCCAGCTTGGGGCTTGGTCTGCGTCCACAGAGTGAGGGGCTGCGTGAGCTGAGGGGGAGGACCTCTGCTGTCACCCACCCCCCGGACCCTCCATCTCTAGGCCACTGAGCCCCTAAGACAGGGAGCCTTGGAAATTGTTCGGGGGACATGAGTCTACATGAGGGTACTGTGCACTTGAGGATTCCTGCGGGTCAAGGGAGGGTGGGACGTGGGGGTAGGGGGCTGTCAGCAGCCCTGGGGGCCAGCCACTGCCACTTGGAACCCCCAAGCTGGGCTGTGTGCTGTCGAAAGACCCTGGAATTGGGATTCTGAATGGCTCGTGGGGGTGTGAACAGGTCCCACCCTGGAGAGGTGGGCTTCTCTGCCCCCGCTCATCCTTGGTCTGAACCAGGCCCAGCCCAAGCAGCTGGTTGGATTTCTGCTCTTTTGCCATCTGGGGGTCTGTCTACACCAGAGATCGTTTATCTGTGTGTCTGCCCGTCTGCCTGAGCCTTCAAGGTACCTTTCACAGGCCGACCCCTGTGATGTTCCCCCAGGCCAGTTCCAGAGGCAGGCCCGGGCTGTCACAGCCTGGGGCGTGGGCACAGCCTTTGGGTTGGATGTGTACGCCCTTGGGTATGTGTGCACCAGGTGGATCCGGGCCCCAGACAGCAGAAACCCTCCCCTCAACAATGGCAGGCCGAGTGGTTTGTCGGGTGGCTTTTACCCACTTTCTTGGCTGTGTGAGGCCTTGCCGCTCCTTGAACTTGACAGGCTTTGCAGGCAGCTGGCAGTTCAGGGGCGTCAGGCTTCAAGCTCCAGATCCGCAATCCCATTGTCTGCTTGCACACGTGTGGGGCAGGGCCCGGGGTGCCAGGAGGGTAGGCACTGAGTGTGTCTGTCTGGTCTGTCTTGCCAGCTGTGTTTAGAGATGGTGACAAAGCAGATGGGCCAGGCAAAGGCCCTCGAGTCCGGGCCTCGTCCTGGGGAGGCTGCTGTGCAGATGTGGACCCATGGGCGGTGCTTCCTGGATGCCAGATGGAAGCCCCTCCTTCCTGGGCCCGTTGGTCAGGCTGGCCTGAGTTGGGCCAGGGATCAGCTAAGTCTCCAGAGGTTTGCTCCCGGCTCTTTCCAGAATGCCGACTGCAGCCCCTCCCCTAGAATGGTCGTTACTGTGCTCAGAAGTTCCGGGATCAGTTTCTCTCCTGAAATCTGTCTTCCTGGAAGCTCCCTGAGCTGTGGTAGTCATCTGACAAGCTGCACTTGGGGGTGGGAAGAAGGACTGCGTGACAGGCCAGTGGTTTGAAGATTGTGGTGTGTTTCTGGCAGCTGTGTGTGGGGGACTTGCACTTTCTGCTGATTCTGTGCTTAAGCCAGTGTGGGCGCGCACGCATGCATGCATCGTGCATACACACGCACAATGCACAGGTAGACGAGAGCTCCCCCAAGGTGATGGAAGCGTGCCTGCCCCCCTTCCCATTCATTCAGGGGCAGGTGTGCAGCCACAGCTGGGAAGCAGTGTAGCTCACGGTTACGTGGGTGAGACCTGAACCCCAGGACTGGGGGCTGTTCAGGGGTGCACGGTGTGTGTCAAAAGGATCCCCGTCGTCTGGACTTGAAGGGAGGTGTCTAGTGCGGGTCTCACCGTGGGGTCCACGGGTCGGGGGAACCGCCTGGTGGCTCTCAGGAGGCGGAAGCCCAGGTGTGCACTGTCACGGGTCGGGGGCCAGGGGTTGGGAGGCGCAGAAGGACAGTGCTGTTCCTCCCGACGGTCACCAGGCGTGCCGCTCGCGGCTGTCACCAAGGAACAGAGTATTGCTGTCCGTGCCGGATTTGCCCCATGAACCCGCAGGTCGAGGAAACAGAACTTACCACGGGGGATGAGCTCTCTGTGGGTTTGTGGCTGCCCTTGGTGGCTCGGTAACCTTCACCAGCTCCCCAGCCGTGTGAGCAGATAAACTTCTCCAGGGGATGGTAGTGGTGGTTCAGGACAAAGGACTTGGACTTTGGATTATGTGTCCTCTTAGCATCACAGTTGCTCCAGGCCAGGGCTCCTGTGTGCCCGTGGGTGTGAAGTTGGCATATATTGGCGTCTATGCTGAGGGCAGTGGGCACCCGCTGTGTGGTCAGGACCTGCCCCATTGAAGGCCAGGCTTGGATGGGTCTGGGACACGAGGTCTCTGGCTTAGAGTTCTCTGTCCAGTGAGGTAGCTGGGGAATAAGCTGTCAAGGTTAAGACGTGCTGCAGGACCGAGATGTGGGGCTGCCTGGAAGTGCCCCAGGAATACGTAAGAAGGGAATCCCTGCGCCAGCATCACACACCCTTGGGATTCAGAGAGGGAGGCTTGAGGACCATTGGGAGGGGCCTCGGAACCACCGGGCCAGGCCCCTGGGGAGGTACAGGGCCATCAGAGAATTGCCAAGGTTATCTGGGTCATCCAGCCAGTGAGAGACCGTCCCCACCGCTCAGGACATGAGCCTGGTTGGCCCGCTTCAAGGGACTCACAGGGCCTTTGTCGAAAACCTCAGAGCCAGTACTTTGCTAAACTCCCAAGCCCACCTCACACCCACTCTTCTCTCCAGACTGGCCTCTGCTCCTGACTGAAGCCTCCATTCGAAGGCACTGGGTTTCATTTTCTTAGCACCGTGATCCATGCATTTCTAGAACCATCTCCATCGTGTATCTGTTCAGTCGAGTGGGCGGGGGGTGTTGGCACATGGGTCATCCTTCACTCATTGCCTGGATGTCTGCTCGGGGCTCTGTCCCCCGGGCCTGGCACACAGTGGATGCTCATGTGAAGCTGTAGAATTGTCTTCGCCCGGGGATGCCCCATCCTGCATCTCCCTCCGGGTCTGTGGACCTCACCAGCATTGACAGGCAGGACACCTGACCAGCCCGTGCCCTCTGTCCTAGGATAGATGGACCCAGCTTGCCCGCCTTCCCAGGGGTCCTGCCATTCCTGGATTCGAAGTATCGTGTGCAGAGTGGCTTACCTGGGAGGAACACCTGATGTTCACTGGGCGAGTGGAGGTGGCCTAGACTGTCCGGGCCCTCTCTGGCCCTGGCTGGGATGAAGGGCTGCAGGGGGGTTATCCGGGCCTCACAACGGAGCAGTGCTGCCCCTATCCCAAAGAGAGGGATATTTTACAGGCTTAATGAGCACATGAGGAGGGGATTTGGGGCCGCCCCGTCCCACAGGCTGCTGACCCTTGTGACCAGCTGGGGGTCACTTTCTCTTGTCCAAGGCCAAGGAGGGGTGGAGACCGGGAGTAGGCAAATCCCCAGGAAGGCAGAGGGAGGGGATGGCCCAGCAGGGACGGGCCAGGCTTCTGAACCAGGAGGGAGGGAGGCCGCCCGGTCCTCGGCCAACAGTGGGCAGGGGCGGTGGCTGGCTTGGCCACAGCCACCATGAACCCGTTTTCAGTGGCTTCCACTCGAGGAAAGGCAGTCCGCCAAGGGGAGGGATCACGCGGCGGTATTGATGTGCCCGCCTATTGGGGTGAATGCGGTGCAGGGGAGGTGGCTTAAAGGGCCAGGCCTGCGCGGCGGCGCAGGAGTGGGGAGGATGGGGAGGTGGGGGATTTGGTGCCCGCCTATTGGGGTGAATACGGCAGAGTCCATTAAAGGGCTGGGGGTCTCCCCAGGGTCTGTCATCGGGGCTGCGCCGAGGCTGCTAGGGCGGCTCCAGGTGGCTGTGTCCTCTCCCGCTTCCCCAGGAGGCCAGAGGGAGGGGCCGGAGGGTGAGCAGCTGGGACAGGAAGGCCGACTGCCTGCCCTGTAGGATGAACCTCATCCCCGCCCACCCCACTCAGGAGTCACCCAAGTCCAGCCCGGGGTGGGGGGAGTGCGCACTGTGTCTGAGGTCTGCAGACTTGAGGACCAAACGTTCTGGGTCAGAGAGACCAGGGACAGGCTTTTTGTTATTTACCGACACGTTTACCGAATGTGTTTTTATCCCTTTGCTGCTTTCAGAGACAAGAAGGGTCTCTGGACCGGGGGTGGGGCGGGCTTCACGGTCAGTCCTCAGCCGCCCTTGGGGTGACACCCAGGGGTCGGGGGCCCTTGCAGGTCCTCCCATGGGCCCTGGGCTTGTGGGCTCCTCACCGCAGCCCCAGGAGACAGGGGATGGGGGGAACCCCACGCCTCCCAGTTGGAACCTAAAGGCCAGTGTGGCATCTGGTGCAGGGCTCTGAGAACGTGGTCAGGGGTGGCCATGGACAGAGCCCCTGCCCGTTCAGGACGCCTCTGCGTCCACCTCTGCAGTGGCCCTGACCGAGGCCCTCTCTGGGTCAGCACTCAGCCACCCAGAGCGACAGGACAGGCTCTCCTGCATAACCCTGTTCCCGAGGGGAGCCTGGATGCCCGCCGCCCCCTCTGCCGGCCCGGCCTGGGCTGAACTGAGCAGGCCCCTGGTGCCCTGGTACAGGCCTGGGGCTGGAGGACGGCACAGAGGCTGGCCAGTGTCTCAGGGGTTGATGGTGTCAGGGATCACGGTGGATTTGGAGGCCAGGCCAAGGAAGCGGCTCAGGGATTCTTAACCCCAAGTCCTGGGGCCAGCAGTTTCTCTGTTTCCCTATCTGTAATCCGGGCCCACAGCAGTCCCATGAGAAGTCACGAGACGGGTGACCATCGGCCCCATGTTGGTACTCTGGCTTAGCTCCTTGTGGGTTAGGAACCAGACCTCCTTGTAGGCCCGAGGCCAGGCGCACGGTAGGGCCTGGGGGTGCTGGGGCGGGGAGGGGGAGCTGGGGCTTCACACTAACACCCAAAGATGAGCTCAGGTGGAGTGAGAACCCCACCCCCAGGACTGAGAGCTCCAGCCCCCAGCTGACCTTTAGCACGTGCCCATCTCCTGGGCGAAAACTGACCCACAGAAAGGGGCCTCGGTCCTGATGCTTTGTTCTCTGGCTTCAGAGTGAGTGCAAACTCTCACCTGAGCCCTCTCGTCTCCCCTCCCCAGACAAAGCTGAGGTTGAGGTTCAGAGGCTTACAGGGTCCACCCAGCTCCCATTAGAGAGGCAAGGAGACCGCAGCCCAGAACATGGCAAGATCACCGTGCTGTCCTCACTGGGCCTCAGTTTCCCCATCCGTAAGGCTCCCCGATCCCTGACATCCTGTGTTCCACATTCCTGTGCCCCCCAGCCAGGTGGTGATGGGGCAGGAGCTGGGAGGGAAGGGGCGTCCAGAGGCCCAGCTCATTGCCCGAGGCCCAGGTTCTCTGGAGGGCTCAGGTCCCCAGCACCTGCCCTTCCAGCTGTTTTACAGCCTGAAGCTACACAGCAAGTTTTTGGTGTTTTTTTTTTTTGAATTTTATTTTATTTATTTTTTATACAGCATGATCTTATTAGTTATCTATTTTATACACATCAGTGTATACACATCAGTCCCGATCTCCCAATTCATCCCACCCCACCACTTTCCCCCCTTGGTGTCCATACGTTTGTTCTCTACATCTGTGTGTCTATTTCTGCCCTGCAAACCGGTTCATCTGTACCATTTTTCTAGGTTCCACATATATGCGTTTATTTACGATATTTTTCTAAGTTACTTCACTCTGTATGACAGTCTCTAGATCCATCCACGTCTCAGAGCAAGTTTTATACGGAAAAAAGTTTCCACCAATTTTTAAAAGTGTGAAAGCCACAGGAATTCTCTGGCAGTCCAATGGTTAGGACTCCACGCTCTCACTGCTGGGGCCACAGTTCAATCCCTTTTCGGGGAACAAAGATCCCGCAAGCCACGCGGCACAGCCCCAAAAAAAAAAAAAGGGTGTAAGCCACAAGACTGACGGTTGGAAATCTCTCCCCCTCTCCCTCAGGCACCACACATGACTTCCTGTCACCAAAACGGCTGCCTGCTGCTGGTCCCTCACCCCTGCCTCCCTGCAGTCCGCCCACATGGGCCACCGGGCGTGAACCCTTTGTAGAACCTGGTGCCACTCCTGGCATCCTCCGCCCCCTCTTCCTGGAGCAGAGAGAGAGCAGCCCACTTTGAAGGAGCTCTCGCCCACTCCAGCCCACCCACACTTTCCGCTTTGGGCTCCTGCGACAGAACACAGGTGGCCCCTGCTCTGAGGCCTCCATGCTGCCTCTGGACTGCAGCCGCCCCTGAAGGGCAGGACCCCTGGAAGGGCAGAACCCGAAGGGTAGGACCCCAAAGGCTGCCAGGAAGAGACCCAGCCCTTGGTCCCATGAGGCTGGGTTAGTTTGGATTTGCAAGAAGATGACACCTTGACTCAGAATGTAAGACTTCAGCCCCACTCTGCGATCCTGAGAGTGAGGCCGCCCCGGGACAGGGCCTGGTGGCTGATCCATTCCAGTGGCCACTGTGGGTCATCCTTGCTGGTCAGCAGGCTGGCTCTGGAGGCTCCCAGGGAGGGGGGTAGAGACGTTCCCCTCCGAGGGGCAGTCTCAGTGCTGGGCCTGGCCATTGGGACCCCCTCCATGCCCTGCATGCAGCCGTGCAGCTTTCTCTCCCTGGCAGTGGGCATCCACCATCAGCAACAGCCAAGGCCCGTCCTGCAGGAGAACCTTCCAGCCGCCCAGAGCTGGTTTCCTTCGCCTGATCAGAGGGGAGAGTTTCTCAGTCTTGGGGCAGGGCCCCGCCCTCTGCTCTGCTCTCCCGGATTGCCGGGCGCTCACCCTGATGTGACTCAGCACCTCTGTGCCTTACCATATGCCGATCCCTTGCCTGGAAAGCCCTCCCTCGGCTCCGTCTCGGGCGCTGACTCTCGGGCACAGTGGGGTCGGCACCAAAGCTGTTGTGCAGGGAACATCAGGTGCCTGGCCAGCACTTCGTCTGTGGGCCCTGCATGGGTCCACCTCACCCCTTATCTGCCCTTCTTTTTTTTTGCTAGAAAATACTATATTTAATATTTTAAAGATTTTTTTAAATGGAGGTAACATTGGTTTATAACAGCATGTAAGTCTCACGTGTGTATATAATGTGTACATTGTATTTCGAGCTCTGTATACACTACAACGTGCTCACCACCAAAAATGGTCTCCATCCGGTCCCACACTGTTGATCCCCTTTACCCATTTCGCACGCCCGTGCCCCTACCCACTACCAACCACTGCTCTGTTCTCTGTTATCTACTTGTTTGTTTGGGTTTGGTTTGCTTTGTTCGTTCATTTTGGGTTTTTTGTTTGTCGGTTTGTTTGTTTTTTGGATTCCACATGAATGAGATCCTACAGTATTCGTGTTTATCCGTCTGACTTGTTTCACTTAGCATGGTGCCCTCGAGGTCCATCCGTGTTGTCTCAAATGGCAGGATTTCGTCTCTTCTCGTGGCTGAGTAGTGTTCCGTTGTGGACACACCACTTCTTTGTCCTCTCAGCCCTCTTCTCACGGGCTGGGCTGGGGTTGGGTCTCCAGGCGGAGCCCCAGGCCAAGCCCTCGCCTCCTTCCACTTGCTGGGAAAATGTCACTTGTTTTCCTGGCAAGTCAGTGAGCTGCTGCCTCTGTTTGTTTGGTTTGGGTGTTTCGTTTTTAGGCGGAGGCAGGCGGGTCGTGGGTGCTCCTTAAGCCAGATGCCCGAGTCTGTAAACAGCGCCCCTGGAAGAGTGCTCCTGACCTGCCGTGGGGGCTCTGGAGCCACCCGTCTGACCCCCCACTCGGACACGTCACTAGCCAGGGGGCCCTGGGCAAGTCCCTTAAGCTCCAGGCCTCAGTTTTCCCATCTGTGAAATGGGCATTGGCAGCGCCGGCCTCGGAAGCAAGAGGAGGATATGTTTGAAGCCCAGAGCTGGCCCCCAGAGATGCTGCAGCCTCCAGCCCTCTTCTGGCCGAGGCTCTGCCAGCAGGGAGGAACCATCTCCTTATCACTGATTAAAGCTTTGATTAATGATTAATGAGTGGGAAAGATTTACACATTAGAAACCACAGAAAAGAATAAAACCGATCCCGCCTCATCAAGGTCCTGACCTCTGGCTCTGCTTGCTTCAGGCTGGGAGCCCAAAGTTCCAGCGCAGGACAGGCCCCTGACCGCCCTCCCCCCCGGGGGTTGCCAAGCTGACATCCCAGCGTGTTTTTGTGCTTTTGCTATATATGGATGAATCCACAAACAAATACAGGACCCTTTGGCTCCTTGACAGATGTCGCATGACTGCCGCTCTCCCTTCACGCCCCTGCTTGTTTCCCATAACTTCAGAGTCACGGAGAAGTTGCAAAAACCCGTGTACGCAGCCTTTTGCAACTTCTTTTGAGCTATGCGGTTATGAGTGCCTGTGCCTTGTTCACTATCCTTATTTTCTATAAATAAGTCAGGACTTATTTCCACTCTTCTGTCGAAGGACGTTGGGTTGTTTCCGTCTTATCCCTGGAGCATGTCCTGCGTTGGGTCTGGGCACCCAGTGAGCGAGAAGTTACAGAGCTCCGAGCACCGGCGTGGGCTGGGGGGTTCTTCCCAGGACCTGGCCCAGGTGGGTGGGCAGGGGCCGCGTCTCCCGGTAGGGCGGGGTCCTCGGCTCACCCTGCTGTCTGGGGTTGAGACGACCTTTCTTAGCCAGTCCGTTGACTCTCCTGGCCTTGGGGACCCGCCTGCTGTGTCAGTCCTCTTGAATCCCACTGGACGGAGGTCTTTCTCCCCACCTCTGCCTGGGCTGCAGGCTGAACATCGACTCCCAAGGGCACGCGGAACAAAGATGTTTGCCAGGGTTTCCCAAGGGGTCGGTCAGCGACCAGCACCTTCTGTTCATTAAAAACAAGAACTATATGTAACATGATGCCTGTAGTTGAGGACTCTATTGTATAATTGAAATTCACTAGGAGAGTAGAATTGAAATGTTCTCACTAAGAAAAAGTAAATACTGAGCTGATAGGTGTGCTAATTAACTAGGTGGGAGGAATCCTTTCTCAGTGGAACGTGTTTCAAATCAGTGTGATGTACACTTTCAATATTTTACCGTTTTATTTGCTGATTATACCTCAGTTAAGCTGGAAAAAGAAATAGGCTGAACCTGAGATGGCAAGGGTCCGGGAGGGTGGGTCTGGCTGAGGATCTGCAGGTCCTGCCTGGAGCTGGTTAGAGCACAGAGGTGCCCAGCTTGAAACACAGCCCCACCCCCCCCATGCCAAAAATGGGGCACAGATGGCAGCCAAGTCCCAGACCACGGTATTTCCACGTGGCTGTTACACAGAAGCAGATCACTGGCTGGAGGGCTGCCGCCTGGTTGTCTGGTCTCCTGGGGCCTGGGTGCAGAGACCATTGGTGATGCTGGTGCACCAGCCCTGTGGGTGCTTGGGGCCACTCTGGTCCACAGCCACCAGCTGGAAGGCGGCCCAGGCAGGATTTGGGCCCTTCTGCCCGGCATCCATCCTGGGAGAGAAGCTTCATCTCCTCCATCCCCCAGGTATGGCCAGGGAGATGCCCCTTTTCCCAAGGGTGCTGGGTGCTGACCCATCCATCTGGGGGAAGCCTGCTTGTGTGTGTGTATAGGTCAGCCAGGGCTGCTCTAATAAACACCATAGGGGCGGCTTAAACAACAGACATTCATTGTCTCCAGTCCTGGAGGCTGGAATCCCAGATCCAGGCGTGGGCAGGGCTGGGTCCTCCTGAGGCCTCTCTCCTCGGGGTGTAGATGGCCGTCTCCTCTCTGTGTCCTTACAAGGTCGTCCTTCTGTGTGTGTCTGTGTCCTGATCTCCTCTTTTTATTTATTTATTTATTTATTTGGTTGCGCCGGGTCTTAGGTGCGGCTCGCTGGCTCCTTAGTTGCAGCAGGCGGGCTCCTTAGTTGTGGCATGTGAACTCTTAGTTGCGGCATGCGTGTGGGATCTAGTCCCCTGACCAGGGATCGAACCCGGGCCCCCTGCATTGGGAGCGTGGAGTCTTATCCACTGCACCACCGGGGAAGTCCCCTGACCTCCTCTTCTTATAAGGAGCCCAGTCCTGTGGGATTAGGACCCACCCTCGTGACCTCGTTTCATCTTCATCACCTCTTTAAAGACCCATCTCCAGAAACAGTCACATCTGAGAGACTGAGGGTTAGGACTCCAGCAAATGAATTTGGGGGACACAATTCAGCCCTGACAGTGGGTAATGGGGTGGCCATAACCTTGGGCGCCCAGCACAGTGGGAGGGCTCATCAACAGATTCCTGGGCTGCGATTCTATTTTTATTTCCTGTGAGGCCCACATGTTTGCAGGGAGTAGGATTTTGAGGCCATCAGAGCCTTTAACACCCATAAATGTGCAGAAATGTTTTCAGATTTCACTCCCTTGGATCTTGACTGTTTTATATCTGCCCGGGCGCCCTTGGCCAGCATTTTCAGCGCGTGCACCTGGGATGGAGCCAGGGGCCCACGCCACCCGGTACGAGATTCACACACACAGACCCAGTTGCGCTTCCCTGGGTCTGAGCTCCACCTGTGGGCAGGAAGTCCAGTCAGGCGAGTCGTGGGCGTTTGTAGGGTCAGCGCGCCTGTGGCCATCAGGTCCTGCTGCCCTCTGGCCTTCCCACCTGCCAGGCCATCCTCTCCCGGCCACAGCCTCCCAGGCCCGGATCAGCTTCCCCATCACCATTGCCCGCTGTCCAGTTCAGCAGACACCCTCTGCGGTGGCCCTTGGGAAGCCAAATGTGGCCTTTCCTTCAGGCTGGGTGGGCAAGGGGCGCTGCAGCAGTGGGCCATTCCTTCTGACGGTCACAGACCTTCCTGTGCCAGCAGCTGTGTGCACAGTCCTGAGAGCTGGCCGAGTCTGCCCTCCTGCCCTGTTCTCTACAGTGCTGGCGGGGGTCCTTCCCAGGGGTCCCCTGCCCCTCCCTGTTACCAGACCTGATGGGTGCCCGCTGTTGGTAGCAGATGCTGTTTCAGGAGGTGGTCCCAGGGGTACCTACTAGGCCTGACCTTATGGGCTTCCTACTGAAGCTCCAAATGCAGCAGAAAAGGGAGAAAAGACTTCTTCCACGCCAAGTGGGTCCCTGAGGGGCTTCCCCCACGTGCGGCCACCACCAGCCCCACTGAGCGCCCCGCCAGCTCGTGCCTCCCCCCCACCCCCCGTCCACCGGAGCTGCAGGCTGGGCTGGCGGTCAGTTTTTAAACTGCGGTTTAACAAATAACGGGAGGAAGACACACAGGCAAATGACTCCCCTCCTGCCTGTTCATTATTTTTAAACTGTGTCTGCTTTTCAGTTTATTTTTAAATCTCGAAAGCACAAGGAACATGCTGTTTATCTCCGGCAAGCCTGTTCTCTCCGACGTGACCATTCATCACTTCCCGGCCAAGTCTGGAGCATCCCGCCTCTGGCCGGGCCCCAGTTGGCCTGCTGGGCAGGAATAACCCCGTGGAACCCATGGACCCCGGACACCCGCTCCTTCAGGCCATGGGGGCCTCTCCCTGACCAGGGCAGCTTACCCGGCTCAGCACCTGACCTTTAAAAACCTCATCTTTCTACGATGCTTTACCCACATGATGCCTTGCAGGCTTAAGGTATAAATGAGAAATAATTTAACCCTTTTCCTGGCGACTTGGGTCATTACAACGATTAATTTTTTATAATGCTTAACATTTTGTTGAAGGCTCTTGAAATGATCTGGCTCCTTTAATCTTTTTTTTTAAATTATTTATTTATTATTATTTATTTATTATTTATTTTTGGCTGTGTTGGGTCTTCGTTTCTGTGCGAGGGCTTTCTCTAGTTGCGGCAAGCGGGGCCACTCTTCATCGCGATGCGCGGGCCTCTCACTGTCGCGGCCTCTCTTGTTGCAGAGCACAGGCTCCAGACGCGCAGGCTCAGTAGTTGTGGCTCACGGGCCTAGCTGCTCTGCGGCATGTGGGATCTTCCCAGACCAGGGCTCGAACCCGTGTCCCCTGCATTGGCAGGCAGGTTCTCAACCACTGCGCCACCAGGGAAGCCCTCCTTTAATCTTTAAAACCACCGTATGTGGTACATTCTGTTACCACCCCCAGTTCACAGATGGGAACGCTGAGGCTCAGAGAGGTGAGGAAGCCTGCCAAAGTCACCCCCCGCCCTCACCGTGGTACATGACAGGCCGGGATTGGAGCCAGCTCACCTGATGGCGCTGCTGTGACACCGAAGCCCTGGAGGGATGCTGCCTCGTGCAGGGCTGTTTGTCCCCCGTGCTAAAAGGCCCCAGACACCTTTTCTTAAACTTCTTGCTGGAGGGGTTGCCAGTTATTTCCTTTCTTAAAAAAAAAACTTGTTTCTGCTTCAAGTCCAACCTTATCTACGATGGACTAGATGAAGGAGATTGTTAGAAATGTGTGCAAACCAAGAGTGAGGAGGAGCTGAAGCAGGGCCGAGATGTGTCAGGGAGTCGTGGGCAGAACCGTGGCCGAGATGCTCTGTGATGCTTCCCTTCACGGCTGCTGAGAGGCTTGCTTTTGTCTGTGTTCTGCATCTCGTTCGAAACCCAGTAGGGCCCCTCCGGGTTGTTAGCAGTAACCGATGGGTAGCAAGTGCCCACTGGAACCCAGAATTTCGGGGTATAGGACAGGCACCCCCTCTGTTCAAACTCAGGACAAGCTGTGAGGTGCCTGGCAGTGCCATCTTCAGGTGTGAAACCAGGGCTCAGAGACGGTCCATGCCTTGCCTGCTCCGCCAGCTGGTGAGTCCAGAAGCCCCTCGCAGGTCGGACACCGGGTGCCCCAGATCAATTGAAAGGCAAAGGAAGGGAATGAGGGGGACCGCAGATTAAGAGACTTAGAAGGGGGACTCACAGTTGGACCCTCAGGATGCACCCTGGATGATGAAATCGTAAAGATGAAGGTGAGGGTCTGGGAGGGCTGGCGGCGGGGCCGTGGCCGGGACTCGTGCCGGATGGGCTCCTGGGGTGACTGGGCAGTGCTGGCTTCTGACCTGGGTGATGGTGGCAGAGTGTTTGTCTAGAGAAGCTCATGAAGCCGAACGTCTGTGTGGTCTTCTGTATTTACATTTTATTTTATAATAAGTGAAGCTTATAAAAGAAGCTGCTCTGGGTGGAACCCTGGGAACGGGACCCGTGACAACCCAGGCCGGGTGCCTGCTCTGGGTGAAGGGACCGCAGGGGCCTCCTGACCAGGATGGGCCCCCTCGGAGCAGCTTCCAGCATTTTTGGAGCAGCTTCCCGAGTTCCACCTCTGTGGTCCAAACCCACCTATACCGTTATTTTAGAACATGGTTAAGTCCACCCACTTATTTTTACTTAAATAAATGTGTATCTAAGAGAAACTTTAAATTGTTGCTGCAGTTAGAAAGTCTTCCTCACATGTAATACATAGCAGGTAATATAAAAATGCACAAGCAAGCGCGAAACACCAAATTGTACCATCGGTCGCTCTCCTCGTTTTGTCTGCAGTAGCATTGTGCCCGAGGCTGCCCTGCTTCTGTTAAGTAGAGAGATTCGCGATGATGGAGCTGCAATAAAGACCCAGACTTCTCTCCCTTGACACCGTCAGGAGGCTGGAAAGAGAACTGAAAAAAGAGACGCTTTCCCACTGAGACCAGTGATGACTAATGCACCCCTGCATCACCTGGCTGCATCCGGTGTCTGCCCACGTTTTAGAAACGTGTGACGTGCTTATTTCAGGTCTGGCTCAGGACGCAGAGGGGGCTTCAGTGGCCGATTCGAGGTGCTTTGAGAGCTGGCTTTTTCCTAGGAGAGGGCAGGGTGGGACGGAGACCCTGCCGCTCGGAGACTGGGAGGTGACCTCAGCGACGGGGCTGCCAGGGTGCCCAGCGCAGTGTCGCCGCGTTGCCTGGAGACCCCTCCCCAGGGACGGGCTGGCATCTGCCGAGTCGTGGGCCCTTCTCCAGGGAACACCGGCTTCCTCTGTTGGGCTCGTGCCGGGATGGTGTGCCCCGCCTCAGCCTCGCTTCTCGTGGGGGACAGACAAGGCAGGGGCTGGCGTGGACGCGCCCCAGGTGGGGAACAGGGAAGAGGCGCCCAGGTCAGCTTCACTCGAGGCCTGCACAGTCTGCTGCGTGGAGCAGTCACTGTCCTGCAGTTTCAGCCGTGCCCAGGGGCACACGGTCCCCTCAGCGGCGTCCTTGAAGTGTCCACACTCACCTCTGGTTCAGGCCAGTCTTGAACCCCTAGTGTGAGTGTCCGGGGCGGCTGTAACAAAGGACCACTCGTGGGGCAGCTTTTTTTTAAAAATATTGATTTATTTATTTGGCTGCATCGGGTCTCTAGTTGCGGCACGCGGGATCTTCGTTGCTGCGTGAAGATCCCGCACGCGGGGCGGCTTTAAAACGACAGAAACTTGTTCTCTCCCGGTTCTGGAAGCCAGATTCTGAAATCAAGGTGTGGGGAGGGCCCGCTCCTTCTGAAGACTCTGGGGGAGGAACCTTCCTGCCTCTCCCAGCTTCTGGGGAAGCCGGGCGTCCCTGGACTTGCGGCCGCATCCCTCCAGCCTCTGCCTCTGTGGTCACCTGGCCTTCTCCTGTGTCTGTGTCCTGTTCTCCTCTTATAAGGACACAGTCATTGGACCAGGGCCCACCCTGCTCCAATGCAGGCTCATCTTCACTCGGTCACATCTGCAGAGGCCCTATTTCCAAAGAAGGTCACCTTCACAGGTCCCAGGGGTTGGGATGTCGACATACATTTTGGGGGCGGGGCCATCATCCTACCCGCCGCACCCAGGAGTGGGTGGCCACAGTGGGCAGTGGCCAGGAGCTTGCTGAGACTCCTGGAGACGTGGTGGTTAAGAGCTGGGCTCTGACTGACCGAACGGTGGGAGGGAGAGGGGATGGCACTCTGGAGACACAGGGGTGACATCACGGATGTGGCCACGTTGTCCTCCTAGCGATCCTGGATGTGGGGTCAGGGGGCTGCCTTATTATACAGATGAGATCGTTTGGGCCTCTGGAGAGGCAAGGACCGCTCGGGTGCCTGGCTGAGCTGGGTGTGACTGCTGGGGAGACCTCCCCGCCAAGGGATGGGACGTGTCCTGCTTCCCCTGGACCAGCGTTTGTCCAGTGAGCTCTCACAGCACCCACACCAGCAGGGCACAGGTCGCTGGCCCCGGCATCTGGAGGTGGGACATCGTGGTCCTTGGCCTCCTGGCCGCTGACCTGCCCCTGAGACATGAGCCCCTCCAGGCCCACAATTCCCTGTGTCCTGCTAAAGCGGTTGGCCAGGCCTGGGTGCACCGGGCATGCCCACCCCCGGGCCAGGTCCTCGTTTCGTGCTCAAGGGCCCCTGGTTCCTCCCCTCCTGTGAGGCTCTCAGCGGGTCCCAGGCCCTGGGGAGTGAACCAGGGGAGAGCAGCTGTGCTTGTGTCACCTGTGTTTACCTGGGAACCGAAAAACACTCTTTCAAAAGAGCCTCTTAGAAGGCAAAAGAGTGCCAGCTCCTTCCCTGGGGCCCTGGAACTCTGGTTCCTGAGGGCAACTCCTGGCTGCCTGGCTGCGGGTAGGAGCTGCCCTGGGCACGCCTCTCCCTGGTCCTGCAGCCCCTTCTGCCCAGACCTGGGGCGCTGGCACCCCAGGCAGCAGGGACCACTCAGGAGGCTGGGGTGACACTAGTGGGGGAAATGGCAGCTGATCGGGTTCAGAGGCCTACGTCATCGTGTGTGGGGGGGGGAGCACTCAAGGTGGAAAAGGGAGACAAGGACCTCGCACAGTTGTGTGCCAGCACCTGGCACTTAGGGCACACGCGGCAGGGCCCAGTGACCAGGCTGGCGGTACACCAAGCTGCCTGGCGCCCGGCCGGGGCAGTGACTGCCCGTTGACATGTCGACGAGAGCCGGGTCGTTTTGATGATCAAAGAGGAAGAAAGGGAGCAGGGTTGGGGGCTGCCCTCACCTTGGGGGCACACGGGCGTGTGCTGGCGCGGGGGCCGAGGGCTCTAGCCACCTGACCTGCTGGCCGTCGGCTCTGGTCAGCGCCTGGCCTCACCTCTTGGTGGTGGGGTTGCCTCCTAGGAGGTCCCAGAGGACGTAAACCCAGGAGCCTGGGAGGGGCTGCAGTACGCGCCCGACCAAAGTGGGTACAAGCATGCTGTTTGGCCGTGAACCATCCGTACGGGCTGCGCGGGCTCCGAGCCGGCTGACCGGCCACCCGGCAGCCCAGCGGGCAGGGCCGAGGAGCGGGGTCCTGGCGGCGGTGGTGGTGGGGAGGGGAGTGACGAGGGGCTTGCTGCCAGAGTCCCCTGCCCCAGCACGTGTCACAGTGCCGTCCAGGCCGCCCGGCAGGGCAGCCTGCTGGAGAGGTGGTCTCCGAGGGGTGACCGCCCCCAGCCCAGGCCGGTGGGAGCTGAGGGCAGCACCCGGGCCCCCGCCCCCAGCCTCTGCCAGGTTCCCGGCTCGGGGCCTCTGGTGGGGTGTTGCTGATCTTGGGGGGCTGTTGTGAATCAGGGGATACGCCCTGGACAGCCGGGAGACCCACATCATCAGGCCGGAGCCTCTGAAAGGCCTAGGGCAGGGCTGGAGGGCCCCAGGCCGCTCTGCAGTGGGCAAGGCCGGGGGCCCAGCCGCTGGGGGTCCACGCTCTCTGGACGCTGCAGCCCACCAAGCGGCGGGCACTGGGGACCCGCGGCTCTTCTTCCTGCTCGTTACATGGCTAACTCTGAATCTGGATCACCTCGAGCCTCTAACCTTCCGCATTTCGGGGAGGGCGCTCTGGCTTTTCCCCGGGGTGCAGCCTCTGATCGGCTGGCTGTCACCTTTTCGGTGTCCTCAGAGGCACCTGGCTTGTTTTTAGTCTTTTAAACTCTGAGCCTTGTTTGGGGGGTGGGGTGAGGATGGGACTCTAATGTTATGTGAATTTCTTCTCTTGCTTCAAGGCTTTTATTAAATTCTCCCTTTAAGCTTTCAAGAGAGAGCTTTGAGCCTCTCCTTTTTGACTCTGTATCACGGAAAATGTGAAATACGAAGGCGGAGAGGACGGTGTAACAGAGGCTCCCTCGACGCCCCGCTGTCCCCAGAGCCGACCCCGGACGGGCGCCGCTGCACCTCATCTCCCTGAACTCGGGTTTAAAATAGAGCTTCGTGCTCACCTCCTGACCTTCACCCCCCCACCACGTTCTCCTTCTTTTGTCGCCTGCCTTCATAACTGCTGTCAGAGCGCGTGTTCAGGGTGGAGGTGTCCCCAGGTTCCCCTCCAGGTCTGTCTGTGCGGGGTTTCCAGGACAGGGCCCCGTGGCCATCCACACACTGCGCTGGGGAGCAGAAGGCAGTGGGGAAAGTTCTGGAAGGTCACACCCCGGACACCCCCGTGACCTTGAGGAGCTCCTGGAGGGGTCAAGCCCACCCTCCCCAAAGACCCTCAGGAGAGACTCCAGGCGCTGTTTCCTCCCTGCCTGGCGGAGTCCCGGGATGGGCCTCTGGGCCGTGCGTCCCCAGCCTCTGCCTCTGCTGTGCTCCCCCGCGTCCCCCCTGCCCCCAGTCTGTTCATGGCCCCTTGGAGCAGCTCTGAAGGTGGAGAGGTCACTTCCTTAGTCAGCCGAGTCTGGTTCCTGAGCGCCTAATGTATACACATCCCACTCGGTCAGATCACCCCCACCTCCGTTTCCCCCCCCCCGCCAGGAGCATCACCGTTAGTGCCTGCTACTTGCCGAATGCTCCCTGGGCACTGGGGCTGCAGGGACAAGCCGAGTGCCCCACCTGGGGTCCTGCCCCCAGGAATGGAGGAGATGCCGCAGCAGAGGTTCTGAGACCTGGGGTGGGGGGGTCGTGTGAAGAACAGGAGACGAAGAGCTAGGATAGGGGGAACAGCCCAGGGGAGTGGCCCCGGGCCAGACACCGGCCCTGCCAGGTGCTGGGAGCTGAGGGCCTCTCGATGAGGCTGGGGCGGCCGTGGGCGTCTGGAGAGCAGGCTCCGGTCCACTCCGGCCTGGAGGTGGAGGGGCCGTGCAAGTGGGGGGAGTATGGGGTTGTTGGGTCCCAGAGAGGGGGTCCAGCTGGGCAAGAGGGACCCCAGGCCTCCCCACGCTCCTCCAAGGCCCTCGGGCCACGTGACCTTGCAAGACCACGTTCCCCCGAGTTCCCCGAGTCCGGGACAAGAGCTCCTCCCGTCCCCCTGGAGGCCCAGCATCTCTTGCTTCTTCTTGTTTATTTTCGGGCTGCTGACAGCTCTGCTGGGGGCGTGCTCCGCAGTAAAAGTGTCGCGCGCTCTTCGTGGAGATGCAGACAAGACAGAGAAAGTCGCATGGACTGATTTACACACTCGCGGGTTGATGGTTTCCGTCACCGCGCCCTGGAGTCGCTGAGGCACAGCCCACTCCTTGGCATCCCTTTCGAGTCCGCAGCATGGTCTCCGTGGCCACGTTTAGCATCCGCTGCACCCACATCCCTTCGTTTACTTGGCACCTACCTGTCGACGGGTATTTTCACTCCTGAAAATAGCCCTGCAGAGCGAATCCTCCCACGTGTCTCTTGGCACAGATATTGATTATATGGATTTTACGCCCCATAGTAAATTTCTGGAAGTCGGATCATTAGCTCAAGGGACGCTCGTGCTTGACACTTCGATTCACGCTCACAAACGACCCTCCAAAGAGGCTGTGCGCCTGGCCCTCCCTCCCTCCCTCCCTCCGTCCATCCTCAGGGCTGTGTGCTCATGGGGTGTCCGCTGGGCTGACCCACAGGGCACAAAGGAGCAGCCTGAAAGCAGGGTGCTTCCCGCCGACCAGCAGACCATAGTCTGTCGCCCTGGGCCGGCCTCGGTCTGTGACTGGCCCTGCCTGAGCGCTCAAGGTTAAGTCAGGTTGACCAGCAGGGGCAGGAGCTGTGCTCAGCCCTTGGGGACACAGCGTGTAAAACACATCCGACCCCGAGGGCTGCAGCCGAGCGCCCCCTCCTCCTGGGACCTCTGCCAGGATCACCTGGGCCCCTCCAGGCCCCTGTCCAGCCCAGCCCCTGGAGCGGGCCTGACCAGGCTGGCCAGACCTTTGCCACTAGAGAAGGAAGGCTTCGCTGAAGCTGCACCGAGGGCAGCCTGCCCGAGGCTCGGCTGCAGGACGACACCCGCCCCTCCCGTGCCCTGGGGACCCAGCGAGTCGTACACCTGGTCACACACGCCCGGGCGTCTGCGCAGAAGCCACCTTTCCTGTGACCGCGACTCATTTTTCTCACTTTGGAGCTGGGGGGAGGGCTGTGCCCGTGGAGTCGTCCTCCCTGAAAACTGAAGCCTGGGCAGGATCTCCGGGTGCAGAGCTGGGGCCTGGACCCGCCCCACCACCTGGCCTCCCCCAGCCCTGGACCGCCATGCATGCCCATCCCCTCTCTGTGGAGCACGGTCCTTACTCATCCCTGGGCTTTGGGGGGCACTGGAGCAACAAGACCCCTCTGTCCTCAGCCGAGCCACGTCTAAACTCTCAGCTCCCCCCTGCAGAACGGGCGTGGGGGACACATGAGCAATAGAGGCGCCAGGCCCCCTCGGTTTACGGGCTCCACGCCCCTGATACTCTCGTGGTCCGTGCTTCTGTGTGCCAGGCCCTGCAAAGGCCAACGCCATCCTCTCCCAGGCCTTGGAGGGACCCCAAGATCAGCCCCCTTCCCGAGGAGAAACTTGCCTGCTCCCCATCACCACATGCCGGCGGCCCAGCGGTTCTGCTGAAGACACATAACCCAAAGTGCAGCGGAAGCCCAGGGCCCAAACCAGCCGGACGGTGGGAACCAGCCAGACGCCCTGTCCCCGGGTCCAGCAGCCATGCCCGTCGGGGGCCCCGGGCACCATGTCGCTGCAGCCCAGCCCCCTCTCAGGCTGGGGTGGCCACTTATATCTTCTTTCCCCCTCCCTTGCAAGGGCCCCCAGACCTTTAGAGACCCCTTGCCCCCCTCCCACAGGGCACACTGCTCACCTCCCGGGCCTCCACCAGCTCCAGATGTCCGTCCGGGGTTCCCCGATGTAAGCGTCAGTTAGAAATGATCATCAGTTGCTCTGGGCTCTGGGGCCGATGCTGCTGGGGCTGGCGTGACCCAGGGGGGCAGCGGGGACTCCCCAGACAGCACTCAGCCCACCCGAATCATCGGGGAGCACCGCTGGGCGGCGTGACTTTCCTCCAGTGATGACACAAAGCATGTGATGGACCACCGCTCGTTCCAGAAGGGCCACAGGCCTGGGTTCCATTCAGACCCCGTCAGCCTCGGGCCCCCTCCCTGCCCAGGCCTCACCTGTAAAATGACACTCGATTCTTGCCGGGTCGGGGTGGGGGGCTCGAGTCTGTGATAGCACCTTGAGAAGTCGGCCCCCGAGAATACACCCCTGGGATGCTCGGGCTCCGGGGGACACAGCCCTTCCCAGCCTCGGGGTCCCCAGCCGGTGCTGGGCCGGAGCCAGAACAGATCTTCGCAACCCTCGAGAACCCTGGTGGTCCAGTGGTTGGGATTCTGCGCTCCCAATGCAGGGGGCCCCGGGTTCGATCCCTGGTCTGGGAACTAGATCACACATGCCGCAACTAAGACCCGGCGCAACCAAATAAATAAATAAATACTAAAAAAAAAAAAAAAGCAGCAGCTGGGGGCAGGACCAGCTTGCTGGAAGGCTCAGGGTCGGGGGTGACACCAAGCTGAGTACTGGGGCCGGTGCCAGGTCTGGAGGGGGGTGTCGGGCAGCGGGGAGGCACCGCTGGCCCAGGGACCCGGGAGACCAAAGGCAGGGATGCGTGAAGCTGCCTGGCATTTGGGACCTGGTACCGGGACCGCCTGCATGGCAGGAGAGCTTCCACCTCCCAGGAGCTCGCTGGGGGCTCCATGGTGGAGGGGCAGGGGTGGGAGGGTCTGAGGCTTTATCCAGGGATGGAGCCCTAGGAGGTTAGTCAAGGGGGTGACAGGGTAAAAGGTGGCTCTGCTGAGGGTGATGGGACAGTGGGAGGAGCTGATGGGTGTCGGCCTGACCCAGGTGAGCGGGAGGGGCAGGTGCAAGCGGAGGGGACAAGGGGACGAGGGCCACTGGGACTCCTGCAGGCCAAGGGGAGCACTGCGTACCTTCCCGTGGATGGCCGCAAGGTGCTGACATGCCTCATCCCCACCCCAGGTCTCTGCTGGGCTGGGTGCCCCTGAAACTGCCTGCAGTGAGTTGAATGGTGACCCCCAAAAGATATGTCTAAGTCCTAACCCCAGAAGCCGTGAATGCATCCTTACTTGGATTTAGGAATTTGCAGGGGTAGTTAAGGGAAAGGTCTTGACCGAGGTCATCCTGGATTATCTCGTGGACCTTAAATCCAGTGATTTAGGAGAAAGGGAAGGAGAGGGAGGTTTGAGACATGGACACGCAGGGGAGGCCACGGAAAGACAGAGGCAGAGACTGAGGGATGTTTCTGTAAGTCACAGAGTGCTTGGGGCCCCCAGAAGCTGGAAGAGGCAGGAGGGAGCCTCTGAGGGTGTAGCCCTGCCGACACCTTGATTTCAGACTCTGACCTCCAGAACTGGGAGAGAATCCGTTTCTGTTGTTTAAACTGCCTAGCGTGTGGTCCTCTGTTCCGGCCGCCCCAGGACACTGATGCAGCCCCTCTCTGTGGAAAGCTGTTAATTCTCTCCAAAAAGCCTCAGGACCCAGTGAAGCTGCCACTGTCACCGGCCACCTCTACAGTCAGCAGGTGACAGGGGACACTGGCTGCTGTGACCTCTAACCTCCAGAAGGAAGAAGGCCCTTCTGGGTCAGGCCCTGATGGGTAAAGCCACCAGTCCCTCTGTCTCCTTGGACTGGCCTTCACTGGCTGGGGGGCAGAGGGGGGATGTCAAACCTCCTCCCCAGTCAGAAAGGGCAGCCGCCAGGCTGTCAGGGGCCCTGTGGTCTCAGCATGTGGGCCCCTCCCACACATCAGATAATCCAGGAGCCTGACCTCTCCTGGGGCCAGGGAGGGCGCCGCCCACGGGGGCTGGGACGGGGCTGTCTGTCGAAACCAAGGGAAGGTGTTCTAGGGCGAATGATGGGGCCCGGAGGGAGCGCCGACTGGCAGGCTGGGTTCCCTGGGGCGTCCCCGAAGGCAGGCATAGACGAAGGGGCAGCAGGCTGTCTGGACAGGTATCTGTAAAGCTCATCCCGACCCAGAGGGACACGTTTGACCCCGAGCCGGCCTCCGAGTGGTCGCTGTGTCCCCCGTCACGCTCGGTCTCATTTTTAGCTGTCACTTTCTGCTCACGAGGCGCCCGATGCAGCTTCACGCTTTAGAGCTTGTCATTTCATGGCGTGACCAATGTGTCAGGGGACAGACCCAGATTTAGGTCTCAGAGCTTGGAGGACAAGCCCTGCCTTCTCACCTCTCCCACAGGGCCATTTCTCAGCCCCAATGGCCCCGGGGAGCCCTGACCTCGGGGGTCGTCGGGGGTCTCTGGACCCTTCTCCAAACCTCAGTATCTCCACTGGACAAGGCACGGTGGCGGGACTTGGGCTGGGCGGCCGCCGCTTCAGTGTCTGGAGAACGGGTCAGGCGTGCTGACTACACACCTGGTGAGAGGGCCATGGGTCCACTCCACGGAGCTCAAGATTGGCCGGAGGCTGGCAGGGCCACTGGCCACTGTGATTATGATCAATGGAAATGTGATAAGCCCTGAAATTTTGACTTTTTTTTAAAGAAACGGTGTCCATCATCACTTCTGCATGGTGCCTTCTAGACGGTTCCTCTTAATGAATTCAGCATGAATTCCTTTTCATGTTGAATAATATTCCGTGGTATGGATGGACCACAGTTTGGTTAGCCATTGATCAGCTGATGGAAGTCTGGGCTGCTTCTGCTTTTTGGACATGTGTTTGCACGTTGCTTGTGGATATAGGTTTTCATTTCTTGCTTGTTTCTCTTTTGGTCTCTTTGTGAGCCCTTGGCATGTCCCCCCCCCCCAATGTCTCGTGGTTCAGGCCGATGTCACACTGACACTTTGGCACCAGGAAGCCGGATGCCCTCAAGTGGGGTTTGCTTGGGCCCTGACAGTGGGCTGGAGGGTCCAGTGAGCAAAAGGGTCTGGAGGAAGGGCCGGGGGTCCGCAAGCTTGGTGACCACATCCCTGAGATGTCAGGTCACCTTCCTGGACTGTCCCTACCGTGGCAGGACAAGGAGGGGGCCCTCGGCCCAGTGCCAGCTTGGTGCTGCCCGACTGGCAGGGCCACTTTCTCCGCCAGGCACATGACAGCTGACGGAACGGGTTTCCCCAGAAACCACCAGGGAGTGGCAGGTGGAGGCTGTGACTGGGAGACCCACAGCCTGACTTGGGGGTCACTGTGTGGGGGGCTGCCCCTATTGGTTATCCCAGAAGGGCCTGGAAGGCAGGGCTTCCATTCCCGCCCCAGCAGCTGCCCGCCCAGCGGGTCAGCGGTGAACAAGGCCTTGAGCTGGAGGCTGGAGGGGCGCCAGGAGCCATGCAGGAAGACCCCGTGGGCTCCAGCCAGAAGTGCAGACAGCCCCTCCCCGAGTTAAAACCTGCGGGCTGGGCTGCAGGAGGGCCAGGGCGGCGGAACAGCGCACAGTAGGTACTCACGGATCGGGCTGCAGGGAGAGTGGCAGGAGGAGCACAGGACGTGGGGGAGAGAAGGGCGGCCCATCCCCCCAGATGGGTCCTGGGCTCTTGCAGGCGGCAGGGCCAGGAAAGCTGGGGACATGGCGAGGAGGCAGTGGGCTTCCCTGCTGTATGGACCTGCAGCCCAATAAACGTTCTCTCTCCGGAGTTCCTCTTCTGGCTCTCAGGGCAGTCCCAGCAGATGTGGGCAGCCCTTCCCCTGGGGCTGACGCTGGGCGGGGAGTTGGGGGGCAAGCACGCCTGCCCCGGATGAGCTGGGAGTCAAGGGGGCGGTGCCACCCGGCCACATGTCCCTGGGTGAGTCAGCTCGCCCTTGGGGCCTCAGTTACTGCATCTGTAAAATGGAGAGAAGGCGGGGAAACAGAGCACTGCAACGCTTGCGGTCTTTTTTGCTTCCAAGACCTAGGATCCTCCCAGGCCCTGGACAGGGTTGGAGGCCGGCAGGAGGGGAGGAGGGGCACGGTGCCTGCCGCCCACCTGCTGACTCGTTCAGTGCCCTGCAGGACGCGATGCAGGGGTGCGTGCGCCCTGGGGGGAGCTGCCGCTGTGTGAGGATTGGGACCGTCCAGCAAGAGGGAGTTTTCAGTTTATGCAAGGATTCGCCCTGGACATCAGAGAAGCCAGGCCCCCTCCTGCCCTCTCCGTGCACTCAAGTTGTGACGAAACCCCCCAAAACCCAACTCCTGGAAACCTCGGTGAGCCCTGCACCCCAGGGCTATGTAAGAATGAGCTCCAGCCCTACTGGAAACCCCACTGGCCCAGTGCTGGGTGGGAGGGTGTCGGGGGTCCATGTCCTCCCCCAGTGCAGATTCTCCTAGAGGAAGCCGGGTGCCGGCCATTCCCAGGTGAGCAGGAAGCCCGGGGTCTTCGCCCTCTGGTGCTTGGGTCCTGAGAGCCACGTCCCATCCTCACCAGGAGCAGTCATGACAGGGGCGGTGTCCTCCCACTCAGTGAGTCCCCTGGGGCTCCCCGTGAGCGGGGAACACGCTTGTCTGAAGGCTCAAGGGGAAGCGGTTTCCCCTAAACGAGCAGGCTGGGCGCACAGGAATGGGACCAAGGCTGTTAAGGGTCCCGAGAGACAGGTCATTCCCAGTGAGGCTCTGTTTCCCCCTCCAGCCTCGAGGAGCAGAGGGGGCGGCCCAAGGATGCTCGGCTGCGTCCGGGGCGGAGAGGGTGCCCCGGCCCTGGATCTGGAGCTTCGTTTCCTTCAGAGGAGAGATTCGGGGGGAACAGTTAGGAAAGGAGGTTTCACCCTCCACCCGGACGAGGCCAGGGAGGGGTTTTGTGGAGTCCGAAGCCAGTTGGGCATTAAAGAGGAAGCAATAGAATTGTATGTTAAGCCAGGTGGCGTGGCTTCTATAGTAAGTGTTGTTTGTTTTTTTTTAAATTTCAGACTTTTTTAAAAAATCGAAGTATAGTTGATTTACAATGTGTTAGTTTCAGGTGTACAGCAAAGTGATTCAGTTATACACATATATATTCTTTTTCAGACTCTTTTGCACTATAGGTTATTGCAAGATATTGAGTAGAGTTCCCTGTGCTATGCAGTAGGACCTTGTTGGTTATCTATTTTATATATAGTAGTGTGTATCTGTTAATCCCAAACTCCTAATTTATCCCTCCCCCCCTTTCCCCTTTGGTAACCGTAAGTTTGTTTTCTCTCTGTGAGTTATCGTGTGTGTTGTAAATAGTTGGTTCTTGGCATAAGTTCAGTTATTTTAACCCAGATTGTGATCACACTTCTCTGTCTCAGCCCTCCGGGGGCTACAACGTCGACACCAAATAAAGGGGGGGCAGCCGCGTGCCGGGCTGCACATCCTATGGAGTGTGGGAAGCAGAGAAGCAGATCCGCTTCCCTGAGATCACATGCTCAGTTTTCCCACACGTTGTGCAAAGTCTTTTCCACCTGCAGTGTGGCCGAGGCTGGTTTGGGACAAAACTGGAGTATAATTACTGCACGGCGTCTGCCCGCCCGGATCCCCGGGGCCGTCGAGCAAACCAGCTGAGGAGCTGGCCACGGGCCCACGCACGCACGCCTGTCTCTCACATTTGTGTTCCGTGGCCCCGTGGCGGTGTTCGCAGTCACACTGGTCTTCCCAGCTCTGTCGGGAGCCCACCTCTCAGCCTCAGTCCCCCAGAGGGCTTTGGTTTCCCCATGGACGGCTCCCCGGAAAGGGGACTGCGCTGTCTCTGTCCGGCCCCACGCCAAGCCTTCCCCGGCCCCGGGCATCGCTGCGCTCCTGATGTCAGGCTTATCTCTTCAGGGCTCCGTGCTGCGAACGGTAGTAGTTCATGTTTGTTGGTGCTGCTATGCTAAACCCTCTGCGAGCCTTGACTCCACAATAACCCTACGAGGGGTGCTGTCATCAGCCTGTTACAGACGAGGAAACCGAGGCACTGAGTAGGTGCGTGGCTGGTCTTCCCACCCCGTGGTGCTGCCTCACCGCCAGCTACACCTGTGCTCTCATCACGGGCCCCTGTGCCGTGTTGTCAGTGATCATAGCAGGAGGAGAGGGCAGCCTGACGTCCGGGTGTGTCAGTCAGGGTTGTCTGGTGTGTGTACCTGTAGATGTATAATCTATATGTAATAAACATGTATATATATATAGAGAGAGAGAGGGAGAGACTTATTATAAGGAATTGGTTCGTACCATCACAGAGGCTGAGCCGTCTGAAGATTTGCGGATGGTCGGCAAGCTGGAGACCCAGGGGCACTGATGGTTTAGTTCCACTCCAAAAGCCAGCGGGCTCGAGACCGAGGAAACGAGCGGATGCTTCAGTTCAGGTCTGAAGGCAGAAAAAATCCAATACCCCAGTCCGAAGGCATCAGGCAGGAGAAATTCCCTCTTAGTCGGGGAGGCTTAGCCTTCTGTGCTATTTAAGCCTTCAACTGATTGGACAAGGCCCACCCACACTGAGGAGGACCATCTGCTTTACTGAGTCGACTGATTTAGATGTCAGTCTCATCCAGAAACACCCTCCCAGATACACCCAGTATCGTGCTTGACCAAATGTCTGAGCTCCCATGTGGCCCAGTCAAGTGGATGCATAAAATTAACCAGGGGCCCTTCTTGTGACCTCCTTGGTCTCAGAAACGAGGTGCCCACGGCCAACCCTGGGCTGCCGCCTGGGGAATCAGGGAACCGGGACGCCCCAGCCAGGCCCCCAGTTGCCGGCTCGATGCTGCACAGCGTGGTGGGTGGGGAGACATTGCCCGTCTCCGGGGGTCCAGGCTTGCTGGGTCCTCGGTGCCCCTCTCTCTGGTTGGGGAGGGCCCCGAGGCCAGGCCGAGCTGGTGGACACCGTGCGGGAATTATGCTCCGTTTATGTCCCAGAACCAGCCTTGGGCACAGTCCAGCTGGGGTATACTTTGCGCGACTTGTGGGAAAAGTGGGCATTGGATTTCCGTGGACCTCACGCACCCAAGAGCACAGGACCAGGGGCTGCTGAGAGTGGGTCCTGCGAGATCAGGCCCTCATCTCCCCTGCGCAAGCCAGCGTGCGCCCCCGACCCAGCACCGAGCAGCCAGGGGCCAGGCTGGCTGGCATTTAAGATGACCCACCAGAGAGCCTGTGAAGGTGGCACGTGAGTGAGGGCGCCTTTTCTTGGCGAGAGGAAGGGTTTCTCCACACTCAGAACCGGCCTGGGTCAGCCGGGCTGGGGTAGGAGGGAGGAGACGGAGGCTGCATCCCTCCCGATGAGGCTGAGTTCCTGGTGCTCGTGTGGGCTCCTGAGCAGGTTTAGGGGCACCCTGCCGCGCCGTGCTTCAGCGTTCTCAGCCAGCAGACGGGGCAGCCACCTCCCTGCAGGAGCTACAGTGTTGCCTGCTCAGGTGTGGCCAAGGTGCTGGATTAGGGGTGCCCGACCCAATTCCAGGGACGCTGCAGGGCTGGGGCACGGGCAGGGGCTGGGGGAGAGGAAGACTTTACTGCACCCACACCTCCGGATCCCACCACCATGACCTCTGTGGGAGACCTGAGCCTGTTGGGGGGCCACATTGCTGAGTCTCTTAGGGAGCTTCTAGGTGCTTTCAGGAGCCCACCCGCCTCAGCGCACGCTCTGCCTTTTCCTGGGCTGTGAGCGCCGCACCTCCCCTTCCCCAGATGGCGGTTGTCTGAGACCCACGTGAGACCCGCCCTGCCTGGAGCTCACACCATCAATCACCCGAGGGACACAGAGGAGAGCTGGGCTGTGTGCGCCCTTCCCAGGTGGCACCACTCCCCGGCGGCACCGCTCTGGCCCTTCACGGAGCATTCCTTTGGGCCACCCCTTGCTGAGATGCGCAGGGCAGAACCCAGCAGTCTGACCAAGGAGGGCCCACCGGAATCACCCCCTCCCTTTTTCTGGGGGCTCACTCTCTGTCAATACAGTCCAAGATGGTGGGTGTTGCTCAGGGAACCTGGGCCAGATTCTCCCCTGCGGAGGGAGATCCTTGACAGAGATGCCCTGAGGTAGACCCCTGGCTGTGCCCATTCCCGCCCTGCACAGCCCAGGGCCAATGCCCCCCTCCGGGGACCCCCAGCAGGCTTCGGCCCCACCCATCCGCTGGCAGCCCTCCTGGCCTTGGTTCCTTCTGTTTACTGGACGACCGCTTCTCCAGGGGCTGCCGCTCTCACCTACCTAGTTTTCAGGCCCACTCAGCGCCCACCCCAGGGCCACCAGGGCAGGAGCAGCTGCGGAAGGTCCCATGGGGGGAGAAGGGGGTGCGCAGGGGGAGAGGCTGAGGCTGGAGGGGTCTGGAGTGGAGTGCAGGCTCACTTGAGCCCCCAGGATCCCCTCAGGGTCGGCGATGACCCACCACTTCCCCTCTTCTCCCAACCCCCTCCACGCCCCTCCCTGCCCGCTGGGAGGGAGTTTGGGCCACAGCAGCCCCTGGCCCACTTTGTTTTCCTTTTCTTATTGGAATTTCCTGCCCAAGCTCGGCCTTGCAATGAGGGAAGATGGGCAGCCGTGGGGTCCAGATGGCGGATGCCCATGTCTGGCCGAGTGCCCCCCAGGGCAGCCGCCTAACTGCCGTCCGTCAGCCGCCACCACCCAGGCAGGCAGCGGCCTGTGGGGCGTCTCCCGGGCGAGGGGTCACGCAGGGCAGAAACCCCGCTGGGAGAGCCAGGCCACAGGGGGTGTCCGGGAGACATCAGCACCCCTGGGAGAGCCCCCCAGCGTGTGGAGGACTTCAGGTCAGCAGCCAGCCCCACAGCACGGGCAGTGACTCGGGCGTGCGGTCACTCCGGGGCCCAGATCCAGCTGCCTGGTTCAGATGCTGGGCCTGAGGGTGGGCAGCCCCGACCCTCGACCCTCGGCAGGCCCATCTCCTGGGGTCTCCTGCCTCCCCCTCCACGTCGTCCTCCCCACTGCCCTGCACTCCCGCCTGGTTGCACAGCACCCGCCCTCTCCCCGCCCCCTCCCCGTCCCAGAGCACTGCGGCCAGGATGCAGTTTGCGTCAGAAACTCAAACTCTCATTTGGGACAGGTGGGCGGGCAGGGTCTGGGTAGGACAGGGTGGGGTGAGGCCTGCAGCGGGGACCACATCCGATCAGGCCACAGTGGCCCGGCCTTCCTAGAACTGGGCGGGAGGGGCCTGCTGCAGAGGAAGTGGCAAGTGGGCAGTGCCCAGGCCAGCCGATCGTGGTACTGAGTGTGCCAGTTGGCCCCGTGTCGGTCAGGAAGCCAGGTGGGCGGGTGCCAGGGCCCGGCCCTTCCCACAGCCACGTGATCTGGCTGAGTCAGCCGAGAACACCCGGGCAAGGCCTTGAGCAGGGCAGGCCACTTCCTGCCCCTCTCCGCAGGGCTCAGCCACTCCGAGGTGGCCTGTCTGGGAACTGTCTCTCTGGGGGAGACCCGGCTCCCACCACCTCCCCCAGGATCCTGTACCCACTTCCTTTCTGTCCGTGCCCTCAGCCATCTTCAAGATGCACGGGGACTGGGGGCTTGAAGCTGTGCCACCTCGCGGGGACCCGGGCATGGTTCAAGCCACTGGACCTCAGGCTGGTCTTTTCTGCTCTTGGGGCCTCTTTAAAATGAGATCTGCATCTTTAAAATGGGATCATGAGATCTGCTACCCTCACCTCTCCGATATCATAAGAATCACATCAGGTGGAATAATACATATGAAAGGGCCTGGGACACGTCAGGGGTCCATCAGCACAGGTCCAAAGTTCTGAACACTGGTCTGGACCCGTCAGGGATGCGCCCACATGCCAGGGTGCACTGAAGGGGCTGCTGCTCCCATGGGGGCTGCTCAGGCTGTCCAGTTTGAGCCCCAGATGCTAGGTCCAGCTGGGGGACAGTAGCCAGGACATGTTTCTGGACCCTCATGAGGGTCCTCTTGGCAGGGACTTCATGGTCACTAGCCTTGGGACCTTAGCAAGTTTCTGGAATGCAAATGTGTGGTGTTGACATGATGGTTGCTGTCCTTTAACTGATGGCTACTGTCCTTTAACTGATGGCTGCTGTCCTTCCCTGGGATCTGCTGACCTCTCCATTGGGTGTGCAGACAGAGAGCCAAGCAGGTGGGTTCACATTGCTTCATCCCTGAGCTTATCTGTGATTTCAGAGCATTTCTCCCCTCGCCTTTTACAATTCGTTTTGTTCAAGCAGAAGTGAGTGCACTGTGAGTGCAGGCACATTGGTGGTGGCCGGGCTGCAAGTGCCTGCTTCTCCTGCACCCACCAATTAACAGAGAGCCCCCCGTGGCCCGAGCCACATCTCCCCTGCCCAGGAACCCTTGCCCGCCTACCCTCTAGCACAGCTGGGCTAGTTGTGACTCAGCCACTGGTGAGAAAGCTAACCAGGCAGCCAGGGACTCACACTGGGTTCACTGTCTCGGCCTCTGCAGGGGACTTTGCCACCCCCACTCGGAGGAACCCCCCCTTTACAAATAGGGGCTCAGAGACGAGCATGGCCAGCTGAGGCCACACAGCCATTACAGGCAGGGCTGGACCTTTTCCCAGACTCAGAATCGTCCCCCCAACCTCTGTGCCTGCAGGTGGGATGCGAAGTGAGTCCGGGATTCTGTTGGATTCCTTCTCAGAGCCTCAGCCCTTCCCACCGAGAGCTGTAAGCGGCTCAGCGGATTCTGGCCCCAGATAAGCGGGCTGGGCATCCTGCATGTGCTGGCTGATAAGGCACCAATGACCTTTCTTTACAAAGATCACATTGTTCTGGCCCGAAGGTGGGCCTCTGGTGGTGGAGGGAGGGGACAGCCTTTAGAGGCAAATAACAGCTCAGAAGATAGCTTCCAGTGGGGGAGGGGAGGGGCAGGGTGCCGGCACCCAGCTGGGGCAGGGTGGGCTCTGTGCAGCTCTCCAGGCCTTGATGTTGGCCAGGTGGCCTTGGCCCGGGACAGAGAGCTTGTCACCTACCAGGTGCCCGAGCAAGTGCTGGAACTCAGGGACACGGGGCTGGCCCGGGCAGGGCCGAGCCTGACCTATACCCCGTCTACTCTGGGCCAGCACCACGTGGGACCCGTCTGCCCCCAACGCTGGAGGATCTTCATGCCCCAGAAGGGAAACGGAAGCCGAGGAGCCTGCCCAGGCCGTGCAGGGTGAGGGCGGCCAAGCCGGAAGTCGGAGCTGCCTCCCGTCCTGTGCTCCCCTATCTGTCCCCCTCACCTCCCAGGTGGCCCGGGAGTGGCAATGGGGCAGGAGGAAGTGGGGAGCCCTAAGGAAGGGGACCAGGAGGCACCTGCGGTTGACAGGAAGGCTCCTGAGCCGGGGTAGAACTTGAAGGTCACCTTGTCCAGCCCCCTGTTGCCGGGCAGGGATGCACCCAGACACCACCCGTGGATACGTCCCGGCTGTGGCTACAGGACCCTGACGGCTACTGGCAGTGATGTTTCACTTGAGGCTCCCGTGGTGCCCATCAGCCCGGGCATTCTGCATCCTCGGGGTGCAGGCGGGGCATAGGAGTCTGGAGCAGGCTGCAAGGAGGCTGCTGGGACTCAGAGGACGCCGGGGAGGCGGGTCCGGCCCTGGATGCCTGGACAGCCACCAGCTTGCCCAGAGCAGGGCTGCAGGAGGGGCCCCTGCCCTACTTGCTCTGGGCCCCCAGGGCTACTCCCTGACCCGCGACAGCCCTAGCCCCTCTCAAGCCCCCTTGCCAACGTGAGCTAATTCATTCTGGAAATGCTGCCTTGGCCCTACGGGTGCCCGGCCTGAGTGGGTACCCGGGAGTTGAGGCAGTCGAGGAATCAGCTGGGATGTGCCCCACAGCAGAAGCCCAGCCCGGCAGGGAGTTACCGCATGGACTGAACTAAGACACGAGGGGTGTGTGCCTCGGGCCCCAAGACGGGCAGACGTGCTGCCCCCGAGAGGGCTCTGCGACCGGCATCTCCGCTCAGAGCCGTGCCTGGCGTCGGGCAGTGAGTCTCCACCCCAGACCCAAGTTCTAAGTGTTTCCTTTCCCAAAGGTTTGGTGCCTGCCCCACTCCTTCCCGAAAGGCCCTTCGGGGTCTGACTGTACAGAGCAGCGGCTGAGAAGGGCAGCCACACAGGGTGAGCCAGGGTCAGGGTTCCCTCTGCGGGGACCAGCCGGGAGGAGGAGGGGTAGGAGGCCAGCCCTGCCTCACCTGGAGCTTCGCAGGCCAAGGGGTGGGCCCGTCTGGCCACCTGCCTCGATGGGGAGGAATGCTCCCCTGCCGCTCGCTCAGACAAACCTGGCGGTCCCAGCGGCAGGGGGCTTGTCCCCAGGGGCACGTGTGCCTCCAGGGCTGGGATTCCTGCTTGCTGGGTGGGCCACGAGGGCTCTGGCAGCAAACCACAGCCCACCGTCCCCCAGAAGTGCCACCACTGCCAGGGCCTGCAGGAAGCTGGCCACACCTGCGCCCTAAACCCTGCAGGTCAGCGTGGGAAACGCTGCCACGCCTTCCCAAGCCCCGAGGCTGGCTTGGTCTTGGGTCTGAGCAGGGGCTGCAGTGGCTTCCCTGCTGAGCTCCAGGCCTGCACACCCCTCCACCGAGGCTTGGCCAGGGCTGGGCAGTCCCAGGCCACAGACACCCAGTGACCTTCTCCCCAACCGCCGCCCCTCCTCCTGCTTCCTGGCCTCCACTATGAGCTCCCCCTTAGGGGGCCCGGAGGTCTCTGGGCTGGGGCCCCCCTCTTGCTGAAACACCCGAGGCTCCTGCACAGGGATGTCAGGGCCCCTCACGCTCAGGCCCCCTCACGTGCTGTGTCGGGGACCGTCTCACCGTGTCAGGGTGCCCTTGGGCTCCTTCCTCCAGGCCCTGCAGTGTCCCCTCAGACACCTGGACTTCATGATAATAAGGACCAGGTGAAGCCACAGCCAAATGTCAAATCAGCCTCATTTATGGCAGCGGGGGAGGAATTTGGGCAACTGTAGGCCGAGGGCGAGCTGTGTACAGACAAGCATCACCTCAGTAACCAAGGGTAACGGAGGGGTGTTACTGTGGTCGGGGCACAGGCCAGCCGTCAGAGGTTGGGGAGGCCAGTGAGGGCAAGGCACATGGCGGCCCGAGACGGCTCAGGCGGGCAGAATCCAGGCTCCAAGGGCCCAGGGCTGGGCCCAGAGAGAGCGTGCCCTGAGCCCTTGGGCAGCTGGAGCCCAGGCTGGGACAGAGGGAGAGAGCTGCCCGTCGTGGGTGTGGTCCCTGGTTGCTGGCTCAGCCTGGGAGTCTATTTCCTCATCCACCTGTACTTCTTTCCCTCCCTCCATCCTCCCTCCATCCTCATGGACTGGCTCCCATCCTCACGGGTCTGTGCTCCTTGGGCTACGAGCCTTCGGCTTTCCCTGCGAGGTGCAGAGCAGCAGCCAAGGGCATGGTCAGCCCAGCATCAGGTTGGCGGTCCTCCCAGCTTGGAGCCTCCAAGGGTCCGCAGACCCGCTAGGTGCCGGATTCCTCCTGCCTCCTGCCGGTGCCTGGAGGGCAGGGCCTCAGTCCTCGGCTGCACCAGGCGTGGCAGGAGGCCTGGGACCGGAACCTCGCCAGGGTTACCGTGGAAATCGGCCCCCAAGCTAATGCTGGCCAGAGGTTCCTCCCGTAACCCTCGGAGAAGGAGGAACGAAGCCCAGGGGCGTTTGCTCTGCTGCCTTCATCCACCCCAGGCTCTGGGGTCCCCAAGCCCTGGAGTGGAGTGGCGCTCACGCCCGCTGCAAGTCCCTGCTTCCGGCCCTGGGGAGACGCAGCGAACGGGAGGGACAGTGCTGTCCCCTTTCCTGGAACTTGCATCCGGGGGTGGAAGAAAGTTGACACAGAAGAAGGAATGCAGGAGCGACAGTCCAGCAACTTGGACTGTTCCACGGGGATGTGGCATTGTGTGAGACAGAGGGGTGGCAACCTTCTGGGAAGTGACATTTGAGCGGAGAGTGGAATTTGAGAAGGACCCAGCCACACGGACGGACGGAGATGTGGGCGAGGGCGTTCGGGGGGGGGATGTCAGAGCAGAGGCCCCAGTGGGCACGAGCTCAATGTGTTCAAGGAACATAACGGGGGCCAGTGTGTCTGGGGCAAGTGGGTGACAGAGCCAGGCAGGGAATGAGGTGGGAGGAGCGGGCAGGGGTCCTGGATGGCCTGGAAAACAGGGACAAGGGGACAGAGGCCGGACTGTGTTTTAAATGCAGTGAGGAGCCTCTGGCGAGAGGGACCCTGGATTTAGCTCTGAAATGAACGAAGCAGCACCTCCCCCTCCTTGACCCCAAATGAGATAACAGACAGCAGCCAGGGGTGGGCATTGGGAAGACCGAGGGGCTGCGTGTACACCCTGAGGCCTTGCCGAAGGAGAGGGGCCACCTCGCTGTCCGAGTGGGTCAGAGGGGGGCCTTTGGGGGCCTGCGCCTGGTCTGGGGTGTCAGGACACAGAGGGGGTATCCACGGGTGCACGCCGGCACTGCACTCGGATTGGTGGGTGTCTGTTCTGGACCAGCTCTTCAGCCATTTGGATGTCACCTCTGATGTGTCTGATTATTGGGCAAATAGGAAGGAAGGGGGGACGGGAAATCAGGCTGCTCTGCTGATAAGAGAGATTCACGGAGGAGGGAGGGAGGAGAGTTTGGATGGATGGATGGATCGATGGATCGATGGATCGATGGATCGATGGATGGATGGTTAAATGATTGAATGTTTGGGTGGATGGATGGATGGCTAGGAGGTTAGATGGATGGACAGATAGGCAGGTGGGAAGATGGGTGGATGGACGGCTGGATGGATGGATGGAAAGGAGGGAGGGAAGGTGGAAGGGAGGATGGTATATATGAGCAGATGGTGGGGCTCACAGACTAATGAGTCCCACTGGTCGCTGGTTGTTAGCTGTGTTGGGGGAGAATAAAGGCAGCCAGTGACCTCTGTGCCCTCCCCACCCTGCCCTGGTAGAGCCGGGGCACATGGCCAGATGGGAGAGCTGAGATGTGTGGGCAGGAGCCCCTCTCCCTGCCCCAAGTTTGCAAGACTCAACCCCTAAGAGACATGCAGCTCCAGGTGAGGGAGGCCTACCTGTGTCATCCCTCATCACGTGTCCTGGGGCCCCCAGGGCAGGAGCAGGTCTGACTCACCTTGGCTGCCAGCCGGGTGCTTGGAAGATCTCAGCTACATGAGTAAGAAGGCGGCCGACCTCCTCTCAGGTGCTGGCTCCCTGGCCTGAGACATACCTGGGGAGTCAGTGAGTGACCACGGGGACTCTGCAAGCAGGGGCTGGGCTTCCAGACGCCCGCCCCCTCCTCCCCTGCAGTGGGATTGCTAGAAGCTAAGCTGAACTGGTGAGAGGGGGGACTCGGGCCAGGATCGAGAATCAGCCTACTTGACCCAAGCACAGCCGTCGCCAATTAATAGCTGTGCGACCTGGGGCCAAAACTCCCAACCTCTCTGAAACCAGTTTCCCCATCTGTGAAATGGCAGAGGTAACAAGCTTAGCCGGGTGACACGGTAGTGATTAGAAAGGGAGGGGCCCCTGGGCCCACTGCAGCCTTGGAGCCCCCCTACTCTGACCCCTGGACAGGGAGCACAGAGGAGTTTCTGGGGCTGCCGACGGAACCCTGGGCCACCCTGCCCACTCCTGAAGCCCCGCCCAGGTCCACTCGCCCACCTGTCACAGCAGGAAAGGCTCTGTGTGTCTGCTGCCCCGCCCAGGAAGGCCCAGGGCCAGGGGAGAAAGCTGAGACTTTGTCCCGGGCTTGGCAGGAGGCCACTGGCCCACCCGGGAGGTGGCAGGAGGCACCCCTGGGCCTGGAGAAATCGGTCACTGGGCCTTTATGCAGCACGTCCTCAGGGAGTGGAAAGAGCCCAGGATTCATAGCCGGAGTTCCTGCTCTGCCAACATCTGCCAGGCCGTGACCACAAGGCTAGGCCATCAGCTCTTGGAGCCATGATTTTCTCATCCACAAAATGGGCTGACATCGGTGGCGCGGTACCGTCCACTGGGAGCTGCTTGCCCCGGCCCCACTCGGGGTGGGGCTGCAAGGGGGCAGGAGACAGAGGGAGCTGCCTCTTTCCTGATCTGGGCAGACCGGGGCAGTGGCAGGGCTTGGGAGGGCACGGCAGGCACCTGAAGGACTGGCCATCGGGCTCCCCCGGGGCTGCTGCTTCTGTTGGGACCGGACGCTGGTTTGGGCAGTGCTGTGAAGCAGGAAGGTGATGTCTTGAGCGGAGCGTGGATTCGGGTGCACCTCACCGTAAGCACACCTGCACTTCCTCTCCGAGTTAAGGTGCTTTGGGTGCAGGTATCAGAAACCCAGCCGAGGAGCTGAAGCAGGGGAGGGCAGGAGGCGGGGTCTCGAGGTGTCCTTAGGCGGGATGGGCAGGCCAGGTTCAGGGACGGCCCCAGCCTCCTGCCAGGTCCCCCGAGAGCTCTGTGGCCGCCTGTCTGGCCTGCCTGCGTCCCCCTCTCTGGGCAGCTCTTGGCCCCCTCCCCCGCATGCACGGAGCTCCATCCCCTAGCGGGGGAAGTCTGGTGGCCCGGCATGGGTCAGGGGCCCACCTCAGCTCCACTTCACCATGTCCAGGGTCCAACAGAGCCGACTTAGTGCCGGACCGGGGGGGCAGAGGGTCCTGCCACACCTGTGACAGCCAAACTTCCAGCGGGGCTGGTCCGGGCCTGGCTTCTGACATGGGCCCTGGAAAGCCTGAGCTTGGCCGTGCAGCCTTCCCTGGGTGACCCGCAGGCCCCTCGGGCCCTCGTCCCATTTCTGAGACGTCCCCTGAGTGGGGACCTGACTGTAAGACACGGTGGCCCCGGCCACTCGGCCCTGTCTCTCCGGCGTGTCTCTGGTCCCCTTGCCGGGGCGGTTGGAGGATGCCCACCTCCAGGCCCCAGGCTGCCCCAGCCTCGGTGTGAGGCGTGACCAGTGCTCTCCCCTCCTTCTTTCCAGAAGCCCCCCAGCACCCACGCCATGAAGGAGGAGGCCTTCCTGCGACGACGCTTCTCCCTGTGCCCGCCCTCCTCCACCCCTCAGAAAGTCGACCCCCGGAAACTCGGCCGCACCCTGCTCTTGGGTGGAGAGAATGAGCTCGACCCTCTGGGTCCAGGTCAGCGTCCACACGGGAACCCGGTCACCTGGCACGTGGGCCACGGGCAGGGACAGCTGCCGAGCCTGGGCCCTCCTCAGCTTCGAGGCCCAGCTGTGTGGCCTCAGGCAGGTCCCTTTCCCTCTCTGTGCCGTCGGCCTTGCTGTGCTCACACCCCAGCCCCTGGTGCCTCCGGGTCAGGATGGTTCTCCCCTAGTCATTGCTCCTCCACTTCCTGCAGGGACCTGGCCATAAACCACCAGCCACAGGGAGCGGGCGGGAGTGGCCGTCGGGCGGCCTCAGGCCTCCTCTGAGACCATCACCGTCTTCTTCCTGCCCGTGAACCTGAGCTTTAGAAACCCGCTTCAAAACAAACGGAGCTATATGGAATCTAAAAAAAAAAAAATGGTTCTGAAAAACCTAGGGGCAGGACAGGAATAAAGATGCAGACGTAGAGAATGGACTTGAGGACACGGGGAGGGGGAAGGATAAGCTGGGACGAAGTGAGAGAGTGGCATGGACATAAATACACTACCAAGTGTAAAATAGATAACTAGTGGGAAGCAGCCGCATAGCACAGGGAGCATCTAGAGGGGTGGGATAGGGAGGGTGGGAGGGAGATGCAAGAGGGAGGAGATAGGGGATGTATGTATATGTATAGCTGATTTACTTCGTGATACAGCAGAAATTAATACACCATTGTAAAGCAATTACACTCCAATAATGATGTTTAAAAAAAAAAAAAACGGAGCCAGGCATGGGCAGCCGCTCCCCCCAGGGTCGAATCCAGACCCCTCACGCCCCCCTCCCTCCCCTCAAGCAAGCTGGAGAGGAAGCCTGCCGGGAGGGGCGCGGGGACAGTGTCCGGCCACCTCCCTCCGAGAGCCCAGCACTGGGGAGCAATGGAATTCCAGCCAGCGGATTTGGGGCGTGGGGGGAAGCCAGGCGAGGTCTGGGTACCCTGAACTGAAAACAAGGGGCCTGTCTTACAGACCCCAGAGGACGTGCCACACCAGCGCCCAGGGCACCCGGGCTCCTCCCCGCGGTGACACCCCTTCATGACGCTGGCTGGTGTTGATTAGCTCTCTGGTCCCGCAGCCAACGCCTGGGCTGGCTTCCTGCCCCGCCCAGGCCAGCCGAGCGGGTGCCCGTGCCTCGCCTGCCACACACTGGGCAGCGGCGGAGGGGCTGCCCGGCAGCCATGCCCCGGTCCTCATGCCGGCCACTCTCTTGCAGGGAAGGACATGGAGCCCAACAGCCCATCGCCGCCCAGGGATGAAGGGCCCCCGACCCCAGGCTCTGCCACGAAGGTGCCACCGGTAGGAGCCCGGCTGTGGGAGGACCCAAGGCAGGGAGCCTGCCCTGGGGACGATGGGAAGTGGCTGGAGGGAGGGGGCAGCAGGGCCGCCGGCCGAACCCAGCATTCCCAGCCCTTGGCTCTGAATCAGGGAGGCTGCTGGAGCCGGGGACGGAGTCACAGAGCTTGTGAGTTGTTTATCAAAGCCACCTTCTTGAGTAACACAGGTCGGGGATGCAGGGCCCGGAGAAGGCTGGGGCTGCCAGGGGGCCTCAGGGACAGAAAATCATGGTAAAAGGAGGCCCCGGGCTCTTCTGTCATAGGGAACCCGCCCAGTATGAGCGCATCCTCCCTCTGCCTTTGTCTGTGCTGTGGCCTCCACCCGTGCACCCTCTCCAGGGCAACGCTGAGTTCGGGGAAAGGGCACGCGCACACACAGATACACACACAAATGCACATACAGATACACAGATGTACATACACACACAGATACACAGATACACACAAATACACACACACACATAGATACACACAAATGCACATACAGACACACACACAGATACACAAATGCACATACAGATACACAGATATACATACACACACAGATACACACACACACATAGATACACACAAATGCACATACAGACACACACACAGATACACACACAAATGCACATACAGATACACAGATGTACATACACACACAGATACACAGATACACACAAATACACACACACACATAGATACACACAAATGCACATACAGACACACACACAGATACACACACAAATGCACATACAGATACACAGATATACATACACACACAGATACACACACACACATAGATACACACAAATGCACATACAGACACACAGATACACACACAAATGCACATACAGATACACAGATGTACATACACACACAGATACACATACACACACAGATACACACAAATACACACACACAGATACACACACACATAGATACACACAAATGCACATACAGACACACACACAGATACACACACAAATGCACATACAGATACACAGATGTACATACACACACAGATACACATACACACACAGATACACACAAATACACACAGATACACACACACATAGATACACACAAATGCACATACAGACACACACACAGATACACACACAAATGCACATACAGATACACAGATATACATACACACACAGATACACATACACAGACACACACAAATGCACATACAGACACACACAGATACACATACACACATAGATACACACACACAAATGCACATACAGACACACACAGATGCACACACAGATGCACATACAGACACACACAGATATACATACAGATGTACACACACACAAATGCACGTACAGACACACACACAGATACACATACACACATAGATACACACACATAAATGCACATACAGACACACACAGAGATACACACAGATGTACACACAGATGCACAACATACATGCACACACACATGTACACATGCATAATACACACACAGATGCACATACACACAGATGCACACACATATACACATACACAGATACACACACAGATGCACACATATACGCACAGATATACACACACAGATGCACGCACAGATACACACACACACACACACACACACACACACACATCCCACGTGCTCCCCAGCCCAGCGCCTCTCAGCTGGGGCCCAGCCGTGCACCTCCAGGCAGAAGCTCTGGTCCAGGGAGGGTGTGGGGCCCCAGATACAGGTGCCAGGTTGTAGACACGCCCTTCCTTCCCCCGAGGGCCTCAGGCCAGGGAAGCCACGGCCCCTGGATTGGAGGCCCCGGTTCTGGTGGTGCGGCTGGGGGGCTAGGGGCACATAGAGGCCAGTTCTCCCCACGCTGGCTGCCCCGCGAGACCCAGAGTGACAACTGCCTCGCTCCTTTGGGACCCCACGCCCTCCTCTGTCAAACAAGGGGTGTGTGGCAGTCCTCACGGTCTTCCCTGTGTCCGCTTCCGGCAAGGAAGAAACCGGACCTTTCGTGGGTCCCCCCTCAGCCATCATTTCCCCCCCTCGGTCCCCAGGGCTGCCGGCTGCTGGGAGGGCAGTTGGAGTGCCTGCATTTGTGTGTGTGGAATTTTTTTAATTAAAAATTTTGTTTTAGATTACAGTAAAATACACATAACAAAATTTACCATCCTAACCATTTTTAAGTCTACAGTTTAAGTACATTCACATTATTATGTCACCATCACCACCATCCATCCAGAGAACTTTTTCATCTTATAAAACTGACACTCTGTCCCCATTAAACACTCACTTCCCACCCCTCCCCCAGCTCTGGTCCCCCGCCGTCCTACTTTCTGTCTCTATCAATGTGATGACTCTAGGGACCTCCTATGAGTGGAATCACATAGTATTTGTCCTTTTGTGTCTGGCTTATTTCACTTACTATAATGTCCTCATGGTCATCCAGGTTGTAGCTGGGTCGGAATTTTCTTCCTTTTTAAGGCTGAATAGTATTCCATTGTGTGGCTGGACCATACTTTGTTTATCCAGTCATCTGTCTACGGACACATTTATTTTTCTGAGACACAGATTTATTTCATGAAAACATGGTTCTTCCTTCTACAACCCAATAAAACATTAAACCCAATAAAACCACAGCAAATGTTGTCAGGAACACTCAGTTCAAATTTCAGATTTCGCCCATTCAGAAATGATGTCTGGGCATCCTCTCTGGGCAAGGCCCACACCGCTGTAGGTGCTGGGGATGGAGTCGTTGGATAAAACAAAGTCCCTCTCTCCTGGAGCTTATGTTCTAGAGGGAAGACAGGCACCAGACAAAACAAGTAAAGTCTAGAACATGTCAGAGGCTGAGGGAGGAAAGAAAGGACAGCTCTGGACACCCCCAGGTTCTTTTTTTTTTAACAATTTTTTTAAATGTATTTATTTATTTATTTTTGGCTGCATTGGGTCTTCGTTGCTGCGCGCGGGCTTTCTCTAGTTGCGGCGAGCGGGGGCTCCTCTTGCTGCGGTGCGCGGGCTTCTCATTGCGGTGGCTTCTCTTGTGTGCAGCACGGGCTCTAGGTGCGCGGGCTTCAGTAGTTGTGGCTCATGGGCTCAGTTGTTGTGGCTCGCGGGCTCTAGAGCCCAGGCTCAGTAGTTGTGGCGCACAGGCTTAGTTGCTCCGCGGCATGTGGGATCTTCCCAGACCAGGGCTCGAACCTGTGTCCCCTGCATTGGCAGGCGGATTCTTAACCACTGCACCACCAGGGCAGCCCACCCCCCAGAATCTTAAGAGCGACTTGAGACTGTTCTAAAAGGCACAGCTTGGGGAAAGATACAAACTCTAATATATATGAGATAAATATAAAGTATTTAATATATTAATATTAGATATCATATACAATATAATATAGCATAATACAGTATAATATCATGTAGTGTATAGTAACGTATCAGATATGTAATATACAAGCAGTTCTTTATGTATATACACACGCATATGTGTATATATATTATATAGTTTTTCCATGAGATAAAAATCAAATAACACAAAATTAACCACTTTTGATGAACAATTCAGTGACATTTAGTGCATTCACAATATTGTGCAGCCATCACCTCTGTCTAGTTTCCATCACCCCAAACAGACACCCTCTTAGCAGCCATCCCTGCAGCCAGCACTCTGCTTTACCTCTCTACGGATTTGCCTATTCTGGACATTTCATATAAACGGAGCCATGCGATGTGTGGGGTTTTGTGCCAGGCTTCTCTCCCTGAGCCCCATCCAGGCTGTGGCAGGTGTCAGTGCCCCTAGATGGATGGACCACAGTCGGCTTGTCCACTCATCAGTGGGGGGGACATTTGGGCCGTTTCCACTTTTCCGCTGTTGGGAACACAGCTGCTACGAACATGCGTGTACAAGTATCTGAGTCCCTGTTTTCAGTTCTTTGGGTTTATATCTCAGAGTGGAATTGCTGGGCCATCATGGTAACTCTGTGGCAAGATGGAATTTTAGAAAATTCTATAGTTGACTTTTGGGGGAAGTGCCGAACTGTTTTCCACAGTGGCTGCCCGTTTTACTTTACAAGCCCCACTGGCAGAGTAAGGGTTCCCGTTTCTCACATCCTCAACAACACTTGTTTCTGTTCTTTTTTAAACCCAGTAGGTGTGAAGTGATGTCTCAGTGTGGTTTTGATTTGCATTTCCCTGATGCCTGATGGCGATGAGCATCTCTTCGCTTTCTTATTGACCTTTTGTAAGTCTTCTCTGGAGAAACGTCTCTCCAAGTCCTTTGCCCGTCTTTGAATCAGGCTGTTGTTGCCTTTTAGTTGCTGAGTTGTAAGAGTTCTTTCTATATTCTGGACACTAGAGCCTTGTAAGCTATACGATTGCAAAAGCTTTCTCCCATTCTGTAGGTCGTTCTAAATCACTTTTTTAAAGGAATTTTTACGTTTTTGGTCAGACTCCCGCGTTCATGGTTCTGAGCAGCGTGCCTCACTCCTGGGGGTGCTGCGTTATCGCCCCGCTGTGCCTTGAGGTTCAGTGGCCCTCGGGAACGAGCAGGAGGGGCTGGTGGGCCTGGGCGGCGTCCCCAGCATGGCTCTAGGATGGAGGAGTAGGGGCATTGTCTGCAGCACTAGGCAGGGGCCGCAGTGACCCGGCCCAGTGGGCCTGGGGCGGCCCAGGAGCAGAGGGTCGCAGGGCACAGGCGCCCCATCCCGTCCACCCCCCAGCCCCGCTGTCCCCAATCGCACCTCTCTCTTCCTCTGTTGCCCCAAACAAGCTCCTTTCAGCCGCATCTGGTGGAAAGCTGGGCGGCAGGGAATTGGCGGAGGGTTCATTCATTCATTCATTCATTCATTCATTCATCCAAGATGCTCACCGAGCTCCCAGCTGCTGGTGCCAAGGGGATGCTGGGATGAAACCAAGCCCAGTGGAGCTCTCGACAGCAAGCAGAAACGTGTGTGTGGCTGTAATTGCAGGAGATGCTCAGCCGGCCAGGGGTGGCTGGTGTCATCAGGGTCTGACGCCAGCAGGGTGGGCAGAGCCGTCTTCCTCCCGGGGAAGCAGCTCAGCGGGGCCTGAGGAAGGAGCAGGGGTGGCTCAGCAACAGGGAAGAGCATTCAGGCTGGGGGAACAGCATGTGCTAAGGAAGCTGGGGACACCAGGCGCAAGAATCCCAGCTGCCCGGGAGCTGGAGGGTCAGCCTAGCCCCCAGAGGCCTGTCACCCGGGCTCCTTCTCACCACTCCCGCTTCAACTCAGAGGCTGCTTCTAGAGCAGAATCCCCCAGGCGCCTCGCCCCATGTCCCTGTCTTCCTGGGATCCCGAATGTCCCCACTTGTCTCAGAGAGTGCACTCAGAGTGAGACTGCCCGAGTTCAGCCCCAGCTCGGCCCCTCGCGAGCTGTGTGACCTCTGGCAGGTCCTGAACCTCTCTGTGCCACAGCCTCCTCACCTGCAGGGCGTGGGTCGCAAGAACGACTGAAGCTGCGATGGTTCCCGTGCACACACATGCTCTCCAACCCCCTCTCTCACCCCCCTGTTCCCTGGGGGTGGCCTGTCCCTCTGTTCTAACCCCAGCACCCGAGGCCATGCCTGGCACGTAGTGCCGTGGGGACAGCCGGTCCCCGGGACAGTTCCGGCCACAGCCCTGCCCCTGGCTCTGCAGCCTCGGGGGTCACTGCATCTCTCTGTGCCTCAGTTTCCTCATCCATCGGATGGGGGTAGTAACTGGGCCCGCCTCCTGGGTGGTCGTGAGAAGTAGGTGAGCAAAGGCAGTAAAGACCTGAGAGGACCTGGCGATGGCGGAGTGGTCAAGAGCGTTGCCGAGGCTGCTCACCTCGTGCAGGGAGGGAGCCGAGGGCCGTTGGCCTCTAGTCCTGCGGGCCTCCCTCCCTTGCCCGGAGGCTCGGGGTGGAGGCACTCAGCCCAGAGGACGAGCAGGGCAGGCAGATTTCTGCAAAGGACCAGAAAGGGAACGTTTTAAGCCCGGCGGCCACACGAGCTCTGTCGCAAGAACTTGCCACGGCCGTTAGAGCCAATGCAGCCACGACAGCACGCCAACAGTGGGCGTGTCCGGTGCCACGATAACCTGATTGGTCGATGCGGAAATCTGAATTTCATCATTTTCACATCTCGCGTTGATTTTTTTTTCCCCATCCCCTTAAAAATGTAAAACCTGGGACTTCCCTGGCGGTCCAGTGGTTAGGACTCTGGGCTTCCACTGCAGGGGGCGTGGGTTCAATCCCCGGTCTGGGAACTAAGATTCGGCAAGCCGCGCAGCATGGCCAAAAAAAAAAAAAAAATGTAAACCCCATTCTGGGCTCGCAGGCTCCACAGAAGCAGGCCCATAACCTTTAGTCCTGGCTTTTTCTCCCCACTTCTCCACCCCGGCCTCCATTTCCCCGTCTGTTAAAGGACCGAGGCCCCATCTGCTCCCAGATCCCTGGATGCAGCTGCCCGGTGGGCCTGGCCGGCTGCGCCTCCTCCCTGCAACCACCGGGGGGCTCGGGAGAGGGCCTGGGCATTGCCCCACCCAGCAGCTGCTGTCAGGGCACTAGGGATGGGGGTCCCCACCGCACACGTGCGCCCTCCCTGACCGGAGGCTGGGCGCCAGGTGGTGGCTAAGATGGACGCCTCCTGGGCCCCACGGGGAGGGTCATTGCCATGTGCCCAGTGCAGGCCCCCAGGGAAGGGGTCCGCCGCAGACACGCCCCCGGTGAGCCACCCCAGCTCGTGTTCACGTGCTCACCTCATGAGGCCTGTTCATCCCCCCGGGGCAGGGAGGGGGAGGGACGCCTTTCTCCCACCTCCTGCTTCCTGCGCCCCGGCACCACCCCCTCACCCCCTCACCCCCGCACACCTGTCTTCTTCTCCCCTCCTCCAACAACTTGAGTCTCTCTTGCAGGCGGAATACAGGCTGTGCAATGGGTCCGACAGGGAATGTGTGTCCCCGACAGCCAAGGTCACCAAGAAGGAAGCTCTCAAGGTGGGCCCAGGCCTGGGGAGGGGGCACGGTGTGTCATTTGTTGGATGAATGGGCACCCCAGCCAGTGAGGCCACACCTCCACCCCAGCCTGCCAAAGGGAGGGGGACAGACTGCACCCTGGCCACCTCCACACCCCCTCTACCTGTCCTCTCCCTGCCCCCCTCTTCGTCCCCTGGCTAGACGGTGGAGGCCCTCACGAGTAGAAGGCCCCCCGGGGAGGGCCAGCCCAGGGCCTTCTCCCCTGACCTACCTGCGGGTGCCCTGGGCCCAGGCACAGAAGGAGAGCTACCGCCAGGAGAAGAAGCGCGCCACCAAGCAGCTGCTCAGCGCCCTGACAGACCCCAGCGTAGTCATCATGGCCGACAGCCTGAAGGTGAGCACGTGTGTTTTCCAGCATTGGCCAGGCTCCCTCGGGAGGCCTCCCCCAGGGACAGTGCAGGGTCGCCGGCCACTCGGGACACGGTTAGGCATGCTGGCTGCTGCAAATTGTATGTGTCCGGGGGCTGCCCTGACGAATGACCACAAGCTGGTGGCTTATAACAACCAAAGATGATTCCCAGGTCCAGAGGCCAAAGTCCAAAACCAAGGTCCTGGCAGGGCCAGGCTCCTTCCCAAGGCTCTAAAGGAGGGTTCTTCCTGCCTCTCCCAGCTTGAGGGCCCCAGGCATCCCTGGACTTGTGGCCGCGTCCCTCCAGCCTCTGCTTCTGTGGTCACCTGGCCTCCTCCTGTGTCTGTGTCCTGTTCTCCTCTTATAAGGACACAGTCATTGGGCCAGGGCCCACCCTGCTCCAGTGCAGCCTCATCTTCACTTGGTCACATCTGCAGAGACCCTATTTCTAATTAAGGTGGGGGGCCCTGACCTGCTGGCGGGGGTCCCAGAGTGCCCATAGAGTCCCCTGCTGGGATACAGGAGGGAGGTGAAACTCGGGCTTTGGGAGGAAGGACCGGGGTTGGGGTCAGAGGTCTGTGTTCAGACCTCACTGAGGCAGCGAGAGATTCCCTCAGCTCCCAAGCTTCGGTTTCCCCCTCCGTACAGAGGGCGTAAAGCTGCCGAATCCCGGGGCTGCCACGAGGGGCAGAGGAGACAAGGGGACCAGGGAGCCTGGGCGTCTACAGAGCCCTGGGCCCACGTGGCTCCTTTTTTCTGCTCCACAAAATTATGAATAAAAAATTAAGTACAAAAGTGAATATTTAGGATGAGAAAAGAGATGATCACAGGTTTCAAAATCACAAAGCTGACAGTTGCAACAGTCATGTCCGATTGCCCCCAGGGCCCTGGCAGGGCCTTGAACTTGAGCTCCCTGAACTTCACCAGTAAATCTGGCTACAGTATCTTCCTTTGGATTCACCATCATTCAGAGTTCCTGTTAAATCCTAAAAGAGAACTCTGCCCGGAGCCCAAAGCCCTGTGTATCTGCCCCTCCCCCAGCCGTCCAGATGCCCCTGGGTCCCGGGCAGGCATGGACGGCAGCGCCCCTCCCCCCAGATCCGCGGGACCCTGAAGAGTTGGACCAAACTGTGGTGCGTGCTGAAGCCAGGGGTGCTGCTCATCTACAAGACGCCCAAGGTGGGCCAGTGGGTGGGCACGGTCCTGCTGCACTGCTGCGAGCTCATTGAGAGGCCCTCCAAGAAGGACGGCTTCTGCTTCAAGCTCTTCCACCCACTGGACCAGTCCGTCTGGGCCGTGAAGGTACCGCAGTGCGAGCCCTGGGGCTCGGGAGGGCCAGGCAAGGAGAGAGCCCCCGGGGGCAGGTGGCTGTGTGGGAGGAGAGCACAGATGGGCAGTCAGGAGGCTCATCCTGGGGCCCCAGCGGCACGGAGTCCAGAAATGGGCTGACAGTTCCAAGGGTTAAGTCACTCAGTGGCCAGGGGATCGGATGTGGTCACTGGCCTTCTATGTGGAACACGTGCAGAGGTTGGGGGCGCTCAGGGCCTGGGGGCCCAATGGGATGAGATCACACCTCGAGCCCTGTCCAGAGGCTGAGGAACGGGGCCACGTGAGGGCAGCTGCTCTGAACCCAGACCTCACCCTCATAGCCTGGGGGCTGCCCAGCCCAGGACCAAAGGGGGTCAGGTTGCCAAGTGAAATCCTGAATGCCCAGTTAAATTTGGATTTCAGAGGAAGATCAAAAAGTTTTTTTAGGGACTTTCCTGGTGGTCCAGTGGTGAAGAATCTGCCTTCCAATGCAGGGGACGCAGGTTCAATCCCTGGTCGGGGAACTAAGATCCCCCATGCCGCAGGGCAACCAAGCCCGCGCGCCACAACTACAGAGCCCATGCGCTCTGGAGCCTGTGCGCCACAACTAGAGAAGGGAAAACCCGCATGCCACAACTAGAGAGAAGCCCGTGCACTGCAATGAAAGATCCCGCATGCCTCAGCGAAGATCCTGCGTGCCACAACTAAGACCCGACACAACCAAATATAAATAAAAATAAATAAATAAAAAATAAATCTTTTTTTTTTTAAGTATTTTTAGGATAAGTATGTCCCAAAAAGAAACGAAATTGAGTTATTTGTAGTGAGGTGGATGGACCTAGAGTCTGTCATACAGAGTGAAGTAAGTCAGAAAGAGAAAAACAAATACTGTATGCTAACACATATATATGGAATCTAAAAAAACAAAAAAGTATGTCCCAAATATTTCATGGGGTATACTTATACTATCTGTGTAATTTTTCTGAGATTCAGATTTAACTGGGTGTCCTGGATCTGCACATGCTGATTCTGGCCACCCTAAAGTGGGGGGCTCGGAGCTGGAAAGCCAAGGGTGGGACCACCAGCTAAGAAGAGGGACAGAGCACCCCGCCCGTTCACCTCTCTTGCTGCCTGCCACATCTGCGTGGCCAGGGACCTGACCCTGCCTAGGGGTCCTGAGGCCCCAGAAGCGTCCACGCGTGTCTGAGTGTGGGTCCACGTGACCGCACGACCTGTGTTTCCACCCATCCCTGGCCCATCCCTCGGGTGACGCCGGGTCTCTGCCTCTCCAGGGCCCCAAAGGTGAGAGCGTGGGCTCCATCACACAGCCCCTCCCCAGCAGCTACCTGATCTTCAGGGCCGCCTCCGAGTCGGACGGTAAGTACCTGCCTGCCCTGCTGGTCTCCACGGTGACCCCACCTGAAGCACCCTTCCCCTTGGCGGGATTTAGGCCGGGTGTATGGGGCCCCGGTTCGGACTCCTCCACCGCCATCCAAGGAGGCAGCCTGGTGTCAGCGGACGAGCCCGCCATTCACCAGCCCCCTCTCTGGAGCCTCAGTCTTCCCCGTGGGCAAAAGATGAACCGTAGCACTGTCTCCCCAGTTGCTATGCGAATCTGATGACCTTATTTAAAAGCAACCAGATAACAGTTACTGGGTGCCAACCACGTGCCAGGCACCACTGAATCAGCAGATGCTACTGTTACCATCCACGTTTAACACATGCGGAGATAGGTTGGGTGAACTGCAGATGAGAAAGTGCTGGAGCGGGGGACGAAGCCCGGTTCCCAAATCAGCGCACGTGTTTGGAGCTCCCTCTAGTGGCTGCCCCGAGTAAACGCGGCTGCCCCACACACACACCCACCGCCCCATCGCTGAGCCCTGAGGGCCGGCGCCTCCCAGGGGTCTGGTGTAAGACTCCCACCCCACCAGCGGTCCAGGGCAGGCAAGGCCCTGCCCGAGGCAGCCTGGCCTGACCACTGGGCTCCGGCCCTCCCGGCTGGGAGTCTGGGGCAGGCGGCCGTCCCTAAGGTGCCACGCCACCCCCTGGTGGCCAGACGCTGCATCCACGCTCCAAGGGGCTGTCCTGAGTCCCTTGAATGCCACCCTCATTTCCCCAGCCCCCCACTCGGTGCCAGGCCCCTCGTGGGCCCTGGGATGGGCTGGGCAGCTAGCGCTCCCATGGAGCCTGCTATCTAGTGCGGGAGAACACCAGCAAACCAGCAGACAAGGCTAACTGGGCTGAAGCATGAGCTGAGTCCCTGATGGGGTCGGGGGCCATGGTCAGGGAGGAAGGGCATCCACAGCCCCTGTGGGTATCAGGGTGGGCTTCCTGGAGGAGGAGGAGGAGGAATGGGCTCGAAGGATGCATGCTATTTAGGATGTCTAGTCCCTTGTGGCAACCACAAAAAAGGCACGTCAGGGCCCCAGACCCCACTCAGCAGGTGTGGGTTTCCCAGCTCTCCCCTGCGGGTTCTGCTCCCATGAGCTCCTCACCTTCCACCGCCATGAACTTTCAGCCCTGGCTGAAAGTTGGAAGGTTGGTATCCAACCAAGCCTGCAGTGAAACCCCCTGCAGGACGCCGGGTGTCCTCCTGAGAACCAGGAGCCACCATCCCTGCAAGCCCCTCCTCCGTGATCCCCAGCACGCCCCTCCCAACGCCAGGTGCCGGGGATGCACCACAGAGAGTTAGGGAAGGAAATTCACTGTCTCCAAGAGGGTCACGCTTTAAAGGCTTGGAGAAGGAAAGAACCGAGTTCAAGGTCCTTTAATCCCAGGTCCAACCCGCGGTGGCGTCTACCAGAAGGGCTGCAGGGGGCTGAGGACAAGGGCTGGGGGCTGGAGGCGGCCGGCTCTGTCCACCCCACCCTGCCTCCCCGCCCGCCTGGCCCTCTCCTCCTCCCGGAGCTGTTCCAACACCAGGCGCTGCCTCTCTGCAGCCTCGGCTCAGCAGCCCCTACCCCAGCCTGCCACACCCCCTCCTGCCCTGTGCTCCAGGCCAGGAAAGCCCTCAGCGCAGAGGCCCCCTCCTGCCTCTGGAAACCTGGGGGGGCCAGTTTCCATCACGGAGGGCCCTCGCCCTGACGCCACAGGTGGGAGCTCGCAGGGCCTCTGGGTGCAGAGTGGCCTGAGCTTGCTACGTGTATGACCTTGAGGGGGTCACTTACCCATCCTGGCCTTAGCCCTTGTCTCTAACGTGGGTGACTGACAGTGTGCTGGGAGTGGGGAGTCCGATGGGGGGCTCCTTGTTGGGGAACGGAGGGCTGGGGGTGGGCAGGCTCCCCAGTGCGCAGTGGGTGCCTCCCCAGCTGGGGGCTGCTCATCGCCCCCGCCCCCCGCCCACTACAGGCCGCTGCTGGCTGGACGCCCTGGAGCTGGCACTGCGCTGCTCCAGCCTCCTGCGACTCAGCACATGCAAGCAGGGCCGCGACGGGGAGCCCGGGTCCTCGCCAGACGCATCACCCTCCTCGCTCTGCGGGCTGCCCCCCTCGGCCGCCATCCACGACCAGGACCTGTTCCCGTGAGCAGGGGCGTGGCGGGCAGGGCCCAGCCCCTCCCGGGAGCCTGCTGGGGACTCCTGGGCCCGGGCTCTCCCTGGCACCACCGCACAGGGTCTCCTTGTATGTGGGGAGGAGATGGGGGGCAAACGCCATCGAGGTCTGGCTGCCCAAACCCCAGGCCAGGAGGCAGGCCTCCTCCGCTCGAGGTGGACCGGGGCGCCTCAGGGCGTTCGCCTGTGAACTGGGGCTTATGGTGTCGAATGCCCATCGCTGAGGCTTTTCAACACAGGGATGGGGCTGAGGCGCCGGGCAGCGAGGGGTGCCCCGGGTGAGGGTACTGGGGGGTATGCCCAGAGGTGGGCGTGCCTGGGCCTCACCTGGGACCAGCAACCCACGGGTGCCATCCACCTTCCAGACTGAACGGGTCCTCCCTGGAGAACGATGCTTTCTCAGACAAGTCAGAGAGAGAGAACGCTGAGGACTCGGATAAGGAGACCCAGGACCACAGGCGGAAGGCGGAGAGCGGGAGTGACCAGTCGGAGGCCCCGGGGCGCCCCGTGCGCAGAGGGACCACGTACGTGGTGCAGGACCACGAGGAGCTGGGGGAGGTGAGAGCCCGCCCTGCCTGGAGCTCGGGCGCCGCCCAGCACCGCTCCCCGCATCCCTGAAGCAGTGGAGGCAACGCCTGGCCGTCCCCTCGGGGAGAGCTCGCAGGGTCTGCTGCACCCAGAGGGCCAGGGAGACGGGAAGGCCAGGATGGCCGGGACTCGGGGAGAGCCGGGGAGGGCCGCGGGGCTCCGGTGAGGGTGGTGGGAAGGCCACAGGGGAGTTTCAGGTGGCGGCCTGCCGGGGTCCAGGTGAGACTTTCAGAAGGTCCAGGGGCAGAGGTGGAGCCGGGGACCCGCTAAGGAGGAGCATTGTCTGGACAAAGCTGATGGCACCCTGGACCCGGGTCGGGGTGGGGAAGGGAGAAGGGGTTCAGGGCGCGTCCAGAGGCAGGTGGGCAGGAGCCAGCCTGATGGCGATGCCACCCGTGAGACGGGCGCTCGGGAAGAAAGAGCTGGTGGCTGGGGGTGGGACCAGGCTGTGTCCCAGGCTTGGACGTGCAGGGGAGACACTGCTGCACGGGAGGGTCTGGGGCTCAGGGGGCCGTCGGGACATAGGGCTTGGGTGGGCAGCCCAAGGGGCCCAGGGGCCCAGGCACCCCAGCCTTCAGAGGTTGAGCACAGACGGGGCTCCACAGAGGAACCCTGGGAGGCGTGGCAGGGAGGGGAGGGGTGGGCTCAGGGGCAGCTGTGCTGGGAGCTGGAGCAGGAGAGACAGGGTGACACGGGGGTGGTGGTGACCTTCACCAGGGCACTTTCGGTGGAGAGGAGGGGCAGAAGCCAGAGGGAGAGGGTTAGAGGCAGTGCGGGTGGGATGGGGGGTGCAGGGGATTCCCAGCTGTGGCAGCTGCCATGCGCGCCCCGAAGCTGGCCTGGACATCAAAGCCGGGGAGCCACAGCCTCATGGGGGTCAGACATGACCGCTGCCTCTGGGGGCTTCCCCTCCCCTCGGTGCCCAGGCGAGCTGTCCAAGCGAGTGCCACTAGGCCTCCGCCACAGCTGTGCAGACACAGAGAGGCAGAGTGACTGCCTAAGGTGGCCCAGCAGGGTGGTGATGGGCCCTGATGCAGGGCTGGCTGCTGGCACCCCATTCTGCTGCCTCCCTGGGGGGTCGGGGATGGGGATCCACAGCCAAGTCTAGCCACACCCCAGGCCCGAGGCCCTGGAGCCATAGACCGGGGGACGGGGGGCGGTCCATGGGGAGGGGAGAGGGGCTTGGCGTTGGCCCGGGAACTGCGGCTCGGTGGCACTTCCCGAGAGTGGAGGGTCCCCGATGCACAGCCCTGCCTGGGAGCACCTGCCCCACCAGCCAGCTGTCTTTAGACAGCTGCATGACCCTTTCTGAGATCATTCTGCCCACCTGAGGGTTTGCTGGTTGGTGTGGCCTGGGAGATGGAGCCCCCCACCCCCCTACCCTGCCTCCCTGTCCCCCTGCCCCCTCGCCCCCTGCCCAGGCAAAGCCCAAAGCTCTGGGGCTCAGTCTCTCTGTAGCACGTGTTTGGAGCCTCGGTGAGGGTTAGACGTCTCAGGGAAGAGAGGAGGGGTCCAGGGCGGCCCCCTCTAGCCGTGCGATCCCGGACAAGTGAAGACCCCCTTCTGAAGGGGGTGCAGGCCTAAAGCACCTGTGTCACCCCATGAAGACAAGATGGGCTGGGGGTGGGAGGAGGTCTCCTCGAGCACGTGGCACCTGCTGCCGCGGCACAGATCATGCAAAGTCCACAGACAGGTGTCAGCAGCCACGGTGGATGTGCGCCAACTGCGGGGAGGGCCCAGGTCGGCCAGGCTGGCCAGGAACAGAGGCAGACGGGAGCCGGCCTGGGCCAGCAGCTGCCCCTCGGGCCTGCTGGCAAATGCAGGGCTCAGGTGGGGCTGGGACAGGCCCGCTGGGTGTGGCGGCCCGGCCAGGGGGTACGCCTGGCCGCCGTACCCCCCATCCCGCCCCCTCCAGCCGGAGCCGCCGCACCATCCCGCCCACCCGCCCCTCCAGGCTCCCCGCCCGGCTCTGGCTGCAGCCTGACCGCGGTCCCTCTGCCGGCAGCTGGGCGAGGCGTCGCAGGTAGAGACGGTGTCTGACGAGCACAAGAGTCTGATGTGGGTCCTGCTGAAGCAGCTGCGGCCGGGCATGGACCTGTCCCGCGTGGTGCTGCCCACCTTCGTCCTGGAGCCCCGCTCCTTCCTCAACAAGCTCTCCGACTACTACTACCACGCCGACCTGCTCTCCAGGTGAGCGACGGGGAGGTGCCCAGAGACCCCCCAGGCTCCCTCAGCCCCTGCCTGCCCCACAGAGAGTCCTCAGGGTCCCCAGGAAACTGTCCCTGAAGCCTCTGCCTCCAAGGGGCCCGGCCTCCATGGGAGGAGCTGGTGAACAGGGAGGGCGGGGCAGCCCCACGTCCGGTCAGGGCCACCGTCACAGGTGAGCCCAGCACCTTCTGTGCACCTGAAGCCTGGCATTGGCGCCCTCAAGCTGAACAAGGCCGAGGTGGGAAGGCGGGCTGCAGGCTCAGAGGGAGCCGGGTGAGGGCGAGAGCATCCCGGGGGGCTTCCTGGAGGCGGCACCCTGCCAGCCTCGAGCCAGCAGCATCCTCTCTGCCCCAGCACTGGAGCCACCCTGACATTTTCCAGTTCTGTGGAAAACCCGATTCTCCGGAGTGGTGGAGGAGGGTGGGAAACTCCTCCTTTTGGGGGGCTGGGCAGCTGGGGAGGGGCCTGGGTTTTCAGCAAGTGGATGGAGGTTGAAACGGAAGGAGGGAGGGGGCTGGGAAAGGGCGGAGAGCGGCCCAGGTCCCCCGACCTGGAATGAGGGCATTCCCCCACCCCATCGCAGGGCTGCCCTGGAGGAGGACGCCTACAGCCGGATCAAGCTCGTGCTGCAATGGTACCTGTCCGGCTTCTACAAGAAGCCCAAGGTGAGAAGCACCGACCGGGGAGGGCGCAACTACAGCCCAGCCCTGCGCCCTGGCACCCGACCCCACCCAGAGTCCGAGGCCATCCCCTACCCCGCGTGACCCTGAAGGATCCTGGTTGTCCCCACAGTGGTCCCAGGTCCTCAGAGATGGGGGACCAAGCCCTGACTTCCCACCCAGGGAAGTGACTGAAATAGCAGGGCTGGAGAATATGGGCTTTAACTTGAAAGGTCATTAGAAGCCACAGGGGGCTTTGAGTGGGCTGTGCACTGGCTTCCCCTGAGGTCCGGGGAGAGCTTGATGTGGTTAGGGTCTCACGTGCCCCTCAGAGCCAAGAAGTGGACAGGGCACCTCGTGGGCCGTCCCCCCAGAGTGTAAACCAAGGGTAAACATCTCCCCAGAGCAGGAGTGGGGCGCTGTTCCCAGATGCTGGTGGGAGACTAGACATCCCTTCTAGAGACCTCCTCCCTGCGGGTGCCCGGGACTGTGGGCAGCAGGCAGCCCCTCTCGTTGTCCCTCGGTCCACACCCCGTCCCAGCTGGCATCTGTGCCCCACCCCCAGCTTCTCACACAAGCCTCTTTGTTCACTGCCCGCAGGGGATCAAGAAGCCCTACAACCCCATTCTGGGGGAGACCTTCCGCTGCTGCTGGTTCCACCCCGAGAACCACAGCCACACCTTCTACATAGCTGAGCAGGCAAGGGCCCGGCCACCCTGGGCTGGCCGCTGGGCTCTGCAGCGGACGGGTCCCTGGCAGTGGGCAGGGGGCGTCTGACCCACCCCCAGGCACGTTTCTGGGTGGCCCCACCTTCGACCATTGGAAGAGCTCTGGCCTCACTGCCGCCGGCGGGGATTCTCCCAGGAGGCGCAGGCACCACCTCGGCTGTGACAGCAGAAAGTGTTTCCTTAGGGAGGGGGACAGCGCCTCCCATTTTCCTGGGGGCACCCTGGGGGGATGCGGGGATTGCAGCCAGCTCTCCCCCAGGCCCCAGGACTCAGGCCTGGCTTCCCTGGACGCTGGGGATGAGAGATGGGGACTGCCCTCACACCTGCTCCTGGGACTGGGAGGGATGTGGTGGGGGACCGGGCCTGCCTGCTACTGGGGCCGTCGCAGGAGCCACCTCTCCACCCACAGGTGTCCCACCACCCACCCGTGTCCGCCTTCCACGTCAGCAACCGAAAGGACGGCTTCTGCATCAGTGGCAGCATCACAGCCAAGTCCCGGTTCTACGGTGAGGGGGGCTCCCCTGGGCCTCGAGGAAATGGGGGGAGGACTGACTTCCCGGACTCAGTGGTCACCAAGACCTCCCACGGTGGCCATGTTCGTGTCCCTCTCCGCCTCTCCTAGCCAGGGACCACGAGGGGTAAAGTGCTCAGAACCTGGGGTCAGGCAGAGCCCTCCAAAGCCTGCTCCCCCCGGCCTCTCATCCCTCAGCCGTAGAGTTTGCACGGATGCTGGGAGGATTACGAGAAAGAGCCATATGAAGGTGCCATCTAGAGCTGGCTGTCCAATTCAGCACCATTGGCCACATGCGGCTATTTTAATTGATTCAAATGAAATAAACCTTAAAAGGCAGCTCCGCAGTTGCTCTGGCCACAGAGCAAGTAGCCACATGCTGCATGGGATAGAACAGTTTTATCATCACAGGACATTCTGTCGGGCAGCACCCCTCGAGAGCCTGGCACCGTGGGTCTGTCTGCATTTTTCCGTCCTGTCGACCTTCGTATTGTTCTCATTGGTGGGCAGGTGCTCTGAGTGCCTCTGTGTGCCCAGCAGACTGCAGAGGGCATACAGGCTCAGCCCACCTTTTCCACCCCTGTGCTCCCGTCACTGACTGTGGCTGTGACTCTCAGCCCTGAGCGGGCCGTACCCGCTCTCCGCTGGTGTTTAAAATCAGAGCAGAGGCCCTAGTTTGAAAACGTTCGAAGCCTCCACCCTAAGAATCCCTGCTTTAGTAAGTGAAATAAACATGAACACATGGCAACTTAGGTAACTCCTCAGGATGAATGACTTGTAGGACCTGGAGGGGGCCTTTACAGAATCTGAGGCTCAGAGAGGTTAAGCGACCCACCCACAGTCACACAGCTCGAGGTGCCTGGGACTCTTTCCACCTGTTGGAAGGGAGCTCAGGTCCTGTGACTTGGGGTGGAGGTGGGGGCCCAGGTCCCGAGGATCCGTCTCATCTCACTGGTCCCACTGCCCCGTCTCTGCAGGGAACTCACTGTCAGCTCTGCTGGACGGCAAGGCCACCCTCACCTTCCTGAACCGGGTGGAGGATTACACCCTAACCATGCCCTACGCCCACTGCAAAGGTGAGAGGCCATGGTACCCCCACGCTGGAGGGCAGAGCCCAGGCCGGCTCCCTCAGGGAGAGCACCCTGGTTCTTGTCTATTTGAAGGTATCTTATTTGACCCTCACTCTTTCATGACTTTTTAGCTGGGTATGGAATTCCAGGCAGATTGTCCTTCTCTCCTCTTTGGAAGCTTGTTACCACCTTCTGATTTCCATTGTGGTTGGTGATCAATCAGCTGTTGGCCTGTTTGTTACATGGTCTGCTTTTCTCTGTAGCTGCTTTTAAGATCTTCTCTTGTCTTTGGTTTTCTGCAGTTTCACTGTAGTAGTTCAAGGTTTGGATTTCTTTTTTTTTTCCTCTACAATGTTGTGTAATTTCTGGTATACAGCAAAGTGATTCAGTTATAGGATTTCTTTTTTATTTTTTAATTAATAGACTTTCTTTTTTACAGTGGTTTTAGGTTTACAAAAATTTTAGCAGAAAGTGCAGAGAGTTCCATATACCCCCCCATCCCAACACACACACACACACACACACACACACACACACACACACACGGATCCCCTACTGTTAACGTCTTGCATTGGTATGCTACATTTGCTACAATTGGTTAGCTGATATTGACACATTATTACTAACTTAAGTCCATAGTTTACATTAGGGTTCACACTTTGTGTTGTATAATTATATGGATTTGGACAAATGCATGTTTCTACCGTTACAGTATCACAGAATAGTTTCACCACCCTAAAAATCTCTTATGGTTAGCCGTGAATAGATGAATTCACCTATTCATCCCTCCCCCCACCCCCTCAACCCCTGGTAACCGCTGATCTTTTAACTGTCTCCATAGTTTTGCTTTTCTCGGAATGTCATAGAGTTGGAATCACAGGGTATGTAGCTTTTTCAAACCTGCGTCTTTGGCTAAGCAATATGCATTTAAAATTCCTCCATGCCTTTCGGTGGCTTGATTTCTTTATTTCTTCTATTTGTAAGGGCTTTTGTTTGTTTGAACTTTTTAAGCAGCGATTTCATGGTTTTGATCAAGTGTGGAAGTTTTTAAGCCATTATTTTTTAATACTGCCTCACTCCAATTTCTCAATTTTTTTTCTAGAACTTCAGACATTCTGTGCCCTGCATCTGACATCTTTTATGTCTTTGCGTTCTAGATAAGTTCTTTAGATCTACCTTTAACTATGATTAACCTAATATTTAACTCATCCACTGAGTTCAATTTTGAAGTTTTGGATTTTTTTCCCCCTAGAAATTGTACCTGATTCCACTTCAAACCTGCCTGTTCTTTTATACTTGTATCTTGTTCCTTGATCAAGTTCACAATTTCTTCTCATAGATCTGTAAACATCATAAACGCAATTGTTTTCTATTCTCTATCTAGGAATCCTAATATTCTAGCCAGTTTGCCGCTGTGTCCCCACTGCCCCCAGCAGTGAGATTCTGGATAAACGTTTGTTTAGTGGATGACTGTATATATTAAGACCTTGAGATTCTAATTCTGCTGGGGGTTTTCCCCTATACTAGGCTGTCAATGTATAGTAGGCTGCTTCTGGGCCACACAGGAAGTTTCAATTTGAGTCCCAAACTCACCTTACAAATTGAAGGCCAGGGATGTAGGGGGTGGGGATATTTTTAACCCCTAGAGCCCTGCCCGATACAACTGTTTCCTTGACTCTTCTTTTGCTGAGAGTATAGCGATGTGAGAGTCCCAGTTTTATGGAAATGTCTCGGAACACACTTTCCTTGTTGCTCTGGCCCAAGCGCCTCTGTCCTGCACCCCACTGGACACCAAGGGCTCAGGTCAGCAAAGGCCTCTCTGCTCAGAGGACAGATACTCCTCTTCCTCTTTCTCCCCCTCCTCCCCCTCCTCCTTCTCCCCCTCTCCTTCTTGTTTGTTTTTTCTCCCAGAAGATTGCCCTTATTTTCTGGCATGCCTATCTGTTCATCAGTGCATTTAAAAGAGCATTACTTTTTCTTCAACTTTTTTTATTGAAAACTTCAAACACACGTGAAAGGACAGTGACCCCCGCCCCCCGCCAACGTACCCAAAACACAGCGAGCACCAATCTTGTTTCCTTTATCCCCGCACACCTCCCACCTCATTCATTTGAAGTAGATCGCAGATATCACGTCATCTATGCGTTTCATAGAGTGTCACTAAAAGATAAGGATTCCCCTTCTTAACCACAACCACGAGACTATCATTACACCAAAAATTACAAAAAACAAAACAAAACAAAACTCAAGGCTCTTTCCCTAATACCATCAGATATACAGTTAGTGTTCAAAGTTCTCTGATTGTCGTAAATAAATGTATGTTTACATACGTACATACACACGTATGTTACGATTCACTTGTTTGAACAGGATTCCAGATAAGGGTCACGCTTCGTGCTTGGTGTGAACCTTCACCTTTTTTTCCCTTGCACTGTATTTGTGGAAGGAATAAGGTCATTTTCTTGTGGGGTTTCCTCTAGTCTGGATTTACTGGCTGCGTCTGTGGTGTAGTTGAACGTATTCTCTGTAAACTGGAAGCTGACCTCATCCCTGGAGGTGTGATCACTTTCAGGCACAGTTTTTCCAACAAGACAACAGTAGGTGGCTTCCCGTCTTCCTGCCGTGAGGTTCGTGACGTCGGGTTGGCTCCACGTCTGTGATCTTAAGCGGCGTGGATTCTCAGCTCCTGGTCCCTCTAACCTGGTGACCGTCCGTCGCTCCTTCATCCAGCCAGCAGGCAGCCTCCTGCAAAGAGAAACTCGCCCTCGCCTACCATGTGCTTACCCGCTAGGCCAGTACCTGTAGGATAAATGCCAGAGTTCTTCAAAATAGTAATGAGTTTTCCTTCCCCTGCCCCTGTCTCCTCCAAAGGGGATCCTTGGTGAGGTCGTTGTTGCTTTGAGTATTATTTGATCAGAACATGCACGGTCGATACAGAACATTCCACCTAGAACTCTACCGCTGCTTCCTTGTGCCATGTTGGCCAGCGGGAGCCCTCAGATTGGCCCCTGTGTCCTCTGTACCCAGCCCGAGTGGCCTGCCTCCTTCTGCTGTGACCCCGGGAGACCCTGACGTCTCCTGCTCTAGACCTTGAATCGGGCATTTCTCCTGGGAGACCCAGGTTCCTCCCAGTAGGAAGTGGTATTTAGACACCATTGTCTGGAGACGAGGTCTGCTTCCTGCGAGTGGTTTGATCATCGTTTCTAGGGCTTTCGTCCAGTGAGCTGAAGATAGAATCTTTTTTTTTTTTTTAAGATTAAAACAGGTGAGTTCGCACTGACATTTCCAATCCAGATTCAAGACGGCGGGTCTTTTTACGCCCCATTCACCTCACGTGTGAAATGTCTCCCCCCACGCCGGAAAGCCGCTTTCTGTGACCTCACCACGCTCGCTGTTTGTCCGAGCCCCACACACAGCACTCAGAGTGACACTCAGCCCCACCACCAACAGGGCGATGGCGGAAGGCAGCGTGGGCTCTGATGTCTGTGCCCCTTCTTGTCCTGAGTCGATCCCTCCGGGATCTGTAAGGTCATCAGATATACCCCTCTGGGATCACGCCCACTCTGGTCTTTTGTTTCATTTCACTTTGGATTTTTAGGAATTGCTTTTTTAACTTCGTTTTTTAAATAATTTTGTAAATGAAATATGTACCTGGTTCCAAAGTCAAAACTACACAACAAGGTGTAGACAGCTCTAGGGTCTCTCAGACCTCCTCCCCCACCCCCCGCAGCAGAGAATCGGGCCCTGCACACCCAGCCCTGCAGCTGCTTCTCTGACTCCGCGTTGGTGTGTCCTGGAGAGACGCCAGAGCAGCTCAGAGGCCCGACTCCCTTCCGTGTAGCTTTTCCAGCCTGTGCACAGGGGGATTTGGGGGTGATTCCAGCCTTTTTGCGATTTCAATTAGCTTGTCTTTTTAAATTTTTTTTTTTAATTAGTGCTAAATCTTTTTTTTTTTTTAATAAAGTTATTTATGTATTTATTTTTGGTTGCGTTGGGTCTTCGTTGCTACACGCGGGCTTTCTCTAGTTGTGGTGAGCGGGGGCTACTCTTCGTTGCGGTGCGCGGGCTTCTCATTGCGGTGACTTCTCTTGTTGTGGAGCACGGGCTCTAGGCGCACGGGCTTCAGTAGTTGTGGCTCACGGGCTCTAGAGCACAGGCTCAGTAGTTGTGGTGCACGGGCTTAGTTGCTCCGTGGCATGTGGGATCTTCCCAGACCAGGGCTCGAACCCGTGTCCCCTGCATTGGCAGGCAGATTCTTAACCACTCCACCAGGGAAGTCGGTTTTTTTAATTTTTGAAAGACTTATTTTATCCCACATCTCTTAAGTGTTTTCGAGTGAGAATGATCCTTTCTTTCTTCCTTCTCCTTCCTTCCTTACTTCCCTCATTTCTTTTTTTCTTTTAGAGTAAGCCCTCCGTAAGACCAGAAATAGAAGACTCATGCTTTCCTTCAGTAATTAAAAAATATATGTATTAAGTTAAAAAAAATAAAATAAAACCACGTGGGCCCGTCCTGGGCGCAGCAGTGAGCAGGGAAAATGCAGGCACCCACATCGGGGCAGGAACTGCGGAGCGCAGTGACAGACCTTGACGAGGGCCTCCCGGGGGCAGTGGGGCTCCTGGGAGCCTGGAACAGGGGCTGCTGGAGAAGGTGACCTAGTAAAGGGTGGAGGTGTCTCCCAGACTTAGCAACTCGCATGAGCAAAGGCCCTGGGGCCAGAGACCCCGTTCGCTGCGGGGAGCTGGTCACTGCGGAATCAGGCCCGGTCACGGGCTCTGCTCACCTAACGAGATTCTCCCCCTCCTGGCAGCACTGCCCCCAGAGCGCCTGCCCCCTCCCTGCCCCCATCTCGCCCCCCGGGCCCTGACAGGGGCCTCCCCGGCTCAGTGTTGCTGGGTCAGGACTCGGCAGAGGTCTGGGGGCTCGGCTGGCCCGGGGGTGGCCCTGACCCCCCAGTGCGGCTGTGTTCCAGGCATTCTCTACGGCACCATGACCATGGAGCTGGGCGGCAGAGTGACCGTCGAGTGTGAGAAAAACAACTTCCAGGCTGAGCTGGAATTCAAGCTCAAGGTGCACTGGCCGCAGCACCTCGGCCGCCCAGGGGCCTTGGGGGGTGCGGGGCTTGGGCCGGGGAGAGGCGAGGTCTTGGGGGGCCCCCTCCTGCCCTCTCAGTGCCCCACGGATGGTTTCCTGAGCAGGTGCACATGGACGAGCAGCTCCTGGCTTCCCTGTAGCACAGCGGGGCCCAGAGAGGGGAAGGGGCTGCCCACAGGCCACACAGCAGAGCTTGGACAGGCCCAGGCCCCTTCCCCACCACGGGGCACAAAGGCCTGGCGGGGACCCAGCACCCTTGAGCTCAGGCTGGGCCGTGGGCGAGTGTGGCCACCTCCAGCTTCAGTCCCGTCCCAGCCGGCCCCCCACGCACTGGGGCTGGGAGCTCACCTCCCCCCCCAACCCGTGAGGAAGGGGCCCCTCCTCCCCGGCTCCACGAGGGGGGCGTGGCTGCCGCCCTCACCGGCGTCGTGAGGGCATCGTCTCGGGCATGTCCCCACAGCCCTTCTTCGGGGGCAGCACGAGCATCAACCAGGTCTCCGGGAAGATCACGTCGGGCGAGGAGGTCCTGGCACGGCTCACGGGACACTGGGTGAGAGGCCGCCTCCGGGCAGGCGTGGGTGGGCCCGGGGGCAGCAGCGGCCACGGCCGGCACCTCTGACCCGCCCGGCCGTCTGGGGCAGGACAGGGAAGTGTTCATCAAGGAGGAGGGCAGAGGAGGCGCCGAGCTCTTCTGGAACCCGAGCGAGGAGGTCCGCGGGCAGCGGCTGAAGCGGCACACGGTGCCTTTGGAGGAGCAGACAGAGCTGGAGTCGGAGAGGTGAGGCCCGGGCGCCGCAGGACCCCTGACCCCGGCTGGGGTGGCCGGGCCGGCAGCTGCTGTCTCCTGGATGCACGTCCCCTGGATGTCCCTGGCAGGGAGGACGGACCTGAGTGGACCCTTCTTGGCAGAGGACACGTCCAGCTGTGGGCAGCTGGAGGGAGAGCAGGGGAGGCCTGGGGAAGAGCAGGCTCCGGGGCAGATGACCTGCAGTCCACAGGGAAGGCCCTGCTGGTGGCAGGTGTGCGTCCAGCGTAAGAAAGAACCATCTCAGGGTAAATCAACAGTGCCCAGGAGACCCGGGCACCCTGAGAGGCAGTGAGCTCCCTGTCACTGGAGGCAATCAAGTGGAGGTTGCTCTGAGGCTCCCCTCTAGCGTGAGGGGACGGGACTGCCCAGGTCCCCCAGCTCAGAGCGTGTGCTCCGCTCACAGGCTCTGGCAGCACGTCACCAGAGCCATCAGTGAGGGTGACCAGCACAAAGCCACACAGGAGAAGTTTGCCCTGGAGGAGGCACAGCGGCAGCGGGCCCGAGAGCGCCAGCAGAACCTCGTGCCCTGGACGCCTCAGCTGTTCCACCTGGACCCCGCCACCCGGGAGTGGCGCTACCGATACGAGGAGTGAGTGCTGGCAGACAGCAGCCTGGGCCCCGCCCTGGGCTGGGTAGCAGACCCCCACCATCCTGGCCCTGGGTGATGGGACAGAGGGTCACACGGGGGCTGCATACAGGTGCAGGCAACGGTCACTCCCCTGGGGGTCTCCAGTCCTGCTGGGAGGCTGAGGGCTGGGCCGGGATGGGGCCCCCTCACTTCGAGGGCCACCGCCCCTGCCAACGGACACTCTCTGCACCCTCCAGCCACAGCCCCTGGGACCCCCTGAAGGACATTGCCCAGTTTGAGCAAGACGGGGTCCTGCACACCCTGCAGCGGGAGACCATGGCCCGCCAGACCACCTTCCTGGGCAGCCCGGGGCCCAGGCACCAGGTCAGCACCACTCCCAGGGCCCCTGCTGGGTCCCTCCAGGTGTGGCCCCATGCCCACCCTCACACCCACCTGCCTGGCCCCCCTCCTCTGGGTCCCCCACCCTGGCACACTCTGACCCACGTCCTAGCAGGGTCTCCTCTGGCATCCCCCTGCATCCCTGCCCTGCCCTTCCCTGCCCAGCGTGGGGCCTGGATGCCTGGATTTGCAGGACGCTCAGTTCCCAGGGCACCCCGGTGCTCACGGCACTGCGCCGGGGTGTATGATCTTGGCCCATCACCCCCCAGAGCCACCCTCTGCGGTGCGGGCAGCACGTTATCCCATGCCACAGATGAAAAAAACGGAGGCTCAGGGCAGCCCAGGGATTCGCCCAAGTAGGAGGAGGAGGCGGGGCACTTACCCAGATGCCTGGGCCTCAAAAGTGTGGGAGAGAGGGTGGGAGACACGGGGGAGGGCAGGTGGGAGTGCAGGTGGGAGGTTCCAGGAGACACAAGGAAGGAGAGCTCCAGACAGAGGTGCCTTTTAAGGGAAGCCTGGAGTGGCCCCCACCACGTGGGCAGGTTCCACGTGTGGAACAGCACCCACTACACCAGCTGGGCACCCACTGTGCACACGGCCGGGGGGCATGGCCCACCCGGGGCAGGGAAGGGTGGACTCCCCATCTTGCCCAGGGGCCCCAATTTTCCCAGCAAACAGGGGCCACAGTATCTCACCAGCCACGTGTGTCCCACCCACCCTTCCACCACATCCCGCGGCCCCTCAGCCTAGACCAGATGGCCCCAGCCCCTCGCACACGTGTCCACCTGACATCCTGCATCCTCCTCCTTCTCTTCAGCCTTTCCAGTCGGCTCGGGCCCCACCACACCCCTAAACCTGTCCCTGCGGCAAAGTCCTCCTAGGTGGACTGCCCCACTCTCCATCTCTGTCTGCACCTCCCATCGCTGACCCCACCCCCCAGCGCTGACCCCACCCCCAGCACTGACCCCACCCCATCAGTGACCACACCCCCAGCACTGACCACACCCCCATCTCTGACCCCACCCCCCATCGCTGATACACATCAGAGCCACAGGGCCCTAATGCAGAGCGTCCAGGCACCATCCCGGGCCTGTCTGTTGGACACAGGCCTGCTGTCACCTGGCCACTCCTGTACTCAGGGGGCTTGTTTGAGGCCGGCCAGCCTGGGGGGTCCCTCCACGCTGGGGAAGCCCTAGCTGTCAGCTCACACACTGAGCGGGTCCCTGGCCCCACCCCCATCATCTCCGCATGTACTGGGCAGGACCTCGTGACGGTCCCCAGGCCGCCACAGAGGGGCCAGCAGTCTGCATTACCCCTGAGGACACTGACGCCCGGGGGGAGTGAGGCTCCAGTCCAGGCAGGGCAGGGCCAGACCTCCTCTGTGCACCCAGAGCCAGCAGTTCCCTCCTCTGCCGGCCACCTCCTCTGGAGCTGCCCTGGCATAAACCCACCACCACGTCCCCAAGGCCAGCGACACCCCAGCAGGTCCCCGAGGGCACAGCGGGCGCACGAGGGTGCGGTGGGTGTGGGTGAGCTCCCGGCCACAGCTGCTCCATCTCCCTCCAGGGGTCTGGCCCCGACCGGCGGCTCCGCAAGGCCAGCGACCAGCCGTCTGGCCACAGCCAGGCCACCGAGAGCAGCGGCTCCACGCCCGAGTCCTGCCCGGAGCTCTCTGACGAGGAGGAGGACCGTGACTTCGCTCCCGGTGAGCCCGCCTGGGCCAGGCCCTCTTCAGGGCGGGAGGAGAGAAGCCCAAGGGCAGATGGGGCCGTGGGAGGGGGCGGGGCTCCCGAGTCTGCACTCAGGGGGCGGGGCCAGTGCGAGGGGCGAGGCTGGGCCCTGTCCACCTGTCTGTGACTCTCCGGGTTGGCTCCTGCCTCTATTCCCCCTGCCCTCAAGGGAGTGCCTGTCTCCCCAGCTTGGTCCCCACCTCTGGGCTAATCAGAGGCCAGCTGAGCCCGGGGTTCCCTCTGGAAACATCCCTCGGCACCACCTCCCTGTATTATTAGCTTCACCTGAAGGCTCCTGTGAGGTGGGACACGGCCCCAGGACCCCACCTGCCGGCTCCCCAGACATCCCCGCTCATCCTCACTTCTCCCCCCCCACCCCATGTTCCCGTGTCCCCCGGGTCCTGCGTCCCAGGCTGCGAGAGCCCGTGCCCTCGGTGTGGGAAGGAGGCGTGGCGGCTGCAGTTGCTGCACGAGGGGATCCTGTCCATCCGGGAGGCCCAGCAGGAGCTACATAGGTGGGCCACGCTCGGGGGTCCATCCGGGGCTCCGGGTCAGAGAGCAGGAGAGCCAGAGCCGGCGGGGGGTGAGGGGAGGCGTTCACCTGCACTGTCACTTGGGCTAGAACCCTCAGGACTTCAGACGGTCTGGCTACTGGGCGAGGACAGGGGACCTCCTGGGTTCTGCCCTCTGCGAGGGGCAGGCAGGGCAGAAAGCGGCGTGTAAACAGGCTGAGCCGGCAAGGAGGATGCTGGGCCTGGCGGGGGCTTGATGGAGTCCAGGTGAACCAGGGCAGGGCTGCCCGCGCTTGTGGCGGGTGGAGCAAACAGAAGCTGGAAGGAGGTGCTGCCAGCACCGGCTCCCCCGAGGATGTCTCCTACCGCCCCGCGGTGGCCCCAGCTCCAAGAATTGTGGGTCCTCAGGAACAGCTGGGTGAGTCATCTCGGGGAAGACTGGGAACACACTCTGTTTCGCCGGCACCAGGAGGCAGAGCCCTGCTTCCCAGCTCTGCCCCAGAGCCAGGCTTCCGGCTCCAGCAGGGCTGCAGGACTCCCAGCCTGTGGGACCTCGGGCTGTCCCTGCCTCAGTCTCCCCATCTGTGAACTGGGGTGACAGCAGTGGCCCTGGGGCGGGAGGAGGATGGAACAGAGGGCTGAGCTCTGTGCCTGGCACCCAGCGAGCACTTACCCAGCTGTTAGCATCGGAGCCGCCCTCGGAAGCCTAGAATTTCATGCCTGTGACCCACCCATACGTGGCATAGAGGCGTTTCACACCTTTTTAGCACCCCACTCCACTGCAGGCTGTGTGGGGCTGAGAGAGGGAGAGGAATGCTGTCTCCATGGTCAGGGAGGGCTTCCTGGAGGAGGATGCAGGTGGGCAGGGAGGAGCTGCAAAGGGGGAGAGCAGAGGGCACCACAGGTGGGCCGCTGCCCGGGAGAAGGGCGAGTCAGGTGAGGGGGCGGAGATGGTGGAGCTGAGCCCAGAGGCCGTGGGAGCCCGGAGGGTCGGGGTGGCCATTTAGCACCACAGAAGGAGACTAGCTGCAAGGCAGGTGGCCGGGAGAACCGCCGGAAGCTTCTGCTGAGGTCCAGACACACACTGACGTCAGAGTCCAGGGCGGGGCTATGGGTTTCCTGGGCTGCCATACAGAGTACCACAGGGAAGCAGCTTCAACCACAGACATTTACCTCTCCCAGTCCTGGAGGCTGGAAGTCCAAGATCAGCGCAGGGCTGGTTCCTCCTGAGGCCTCTCTCCTCGGCGTGTAGACGGCCGTCTTCTCCCTGTGTCCTCACGGGGTCGTCCCTCTGTGTGTGTCTGTGTCCTGACCTCCTCTTCTTATAAGGACACCAGTCCTACGGGATTAGGGCCCATCCTAGTGGCCGCATTTTACTTTATTCACCTCTTTAAAGGTCACATTTCCAAATACAGTTGCATTCTGGGGCGCTGGGGGTCAGGATTCCAACAGAGGACTTTGGGGGACACAGTTCAGCCCATAACAATGGAGGTGGGAGGGAGGATGTAAGAGGCCCAGCTCCCCCAGCCTTGACCCCCCCCCCCCGGAATGTGTGCCCAGGAAGCGCAGTGCAGCCACTGTGCCCTGGGTCCCTCCCGTAAACGAGCCCTCCACCCCCATGTGCACCCGGGGCAGGGATGTGCCATCCTGCCTGGGCTGGCCCTGGCTGAACTGCGGCGCCCTATCGTTCCAGGCATCTCTCGGCCGTGCTGAGCTCCACGGCACAGGCCAGGCAGGCACCGGCCCCAGGCCTCTTGCACAGTCCCCGCCCTTGGTTCCTGCTCTGCGTGTTCCTGGCGTGTCAGCTGCTCATTAACTACATCCTCAAATAAGAGCCCTTTGGGGACGGCGCGGGCATCGCCTGCCGAACTCGGGTGGCCCCAGCCTCCCTCCCAGGCACCTAGCACTTTAAGCCAGCCCCGTGGAGGCAGAGACTCAGCGAGCACGGCCTCTGTGGACAGAGGGGCCCACGGCGGCACAACAGCAGGAGGGACCCGGGGAGCCACACGGGGTCCTCGCGGGGAGGCGCTGGCCTTAATGCTGAAGCCAAATGCCACATTCGTTGTGCACTGCACTCCCTGGTGACCTCGTCCCATCATCCCCGGTCAGCCTCAGGGGACTGATGGCGGAGGGGCAGGAGGGCCCGCAGGGCTCTGGATGTTGCTCCCCAGCAGGGGTGAGTGGGGGGCTTTGAGGAGCAAGCCGGGACCCCAGGTCGTCCTTGGGCCTAACACACAGGCCATCCCTTCCTGAGACCCTGCCCACATTGCCCTGGAGGGGCCACAGGTGGGCTGGGGGCGCCAGCTGGGCTGCTTTGGAGAGGGCGCTTGGGGCTTTATTCTGCCTTTGTGCTGTTTGGACGGAACCCAGTTCATATACCTACAGGACCCGCCCCACCTCCCTCAGCCAGGACGTGCCAAGCTGGGGCCGGCACACGTGAGCACGGTGTGCCTGGGGGCAGCGTCCCCGGCCTGGAGCCTGAGTTGGACAGTTTGCTCAGATTGATGCACGGTCTTCCCCTCCCACACGTTTTTAATAAACGAAATCGCAATATTTTAGGCAGGCTGCGAACAGCGCCTGGCGTCTGGCCTCCATTCCTGTGTCAAATGCCAGGGGGTGTGTGTGTGTGTGTGTGTGTGTGTGAGCATCTGCACATATAGATACACACGGAGCCTTAAACTATGTTGTGGCGGTGTCATCTGAGCTGATTGTTCAGTTTATGTACCCATGTTCTTGCCCTCCCCCAGTTTGGGGACATGTCTTTGCTCCATCCCTTGAAATAAACAGACACACAAATTGTGTGTGTTGTCTTCTTGGGGAACTTCTGGAAACTGGCGGGGGTGGGGTGTCTTTCAGGGGAGAAACTCAATGCCAGCAGAAGCTGTCTGGGGCTGGAGGGGCCCAGGGAAGGGTCCGAGGCCCTGAGGATGGAGGGAGGAGGTCCGTGGAGGATGGGGGTGCAGTTTGCAGGGAGCAGTTAGAAGCAGCCCACCCTGCTAAGCCAGCGTCAGGAAGCTGGGGTCCTGTCAAACAGCCGCTGAGCCAGCTGAGGACACGGGAGGGGCGCTGCCCACCGGGGCCTCCAGGGTGGCCCTCAAGCCCATTTGGCCCGGTCCCTTCTCCACAGTAACAGCCCCCTCCCTGCCCTGCTGCCCCCAGCCCAGCCCTTCAATTCCACTGTGGCCACCATTCCCGGTACTCACAAACACCAGGGCCAGGTGAGTGGGCCTCCCTTTTCTGGGACAGCCCAGGATGCCCCTGAACGGGAGGGTGGGGACAGCTGACCGCAGACCCCACGCACCACAGTACAGGGAGACTGCAGCCCGGCCCTGACAGTACATGAAGGATGAAAGACACAGAGGGAGAGGCCGCAGGACAGGATGGACTTGGACTGGGGCCAAGGAAGGGGCAGGTGGGCACTGCCATCCCAGCCCTCACGCCTGCACTAGGCAGACGGGACTCCCGGGATCCCGCATCGAGGGCAGTGCCCCTAGACTGGCTCTGGATCCCCATGTGGCTGTCACTCCCTGCTGAGGGTGGGTGCTTTCCAGGTGGACGTATTCTGCACCTTGTTACTGAGGCAGGCTACTCTGGACCCGAAGCCCTGGGCCACCTGTCTTGCACCCTGGCCTCTTCAGAGCCAGGCGGGGCCACCCTGCTGCAGCCCGATCCACCAGCCCCTCCAACCTCCGGCCCCTGCAGCCTCGGAATCTCCTCCAGAATTCTCTTTATGTCCTTGGTAGGCCAAGAACTACTCTAAATAACAAGGAAAAGAAAGCTGGGTGGGCATCGTCCCAGGGGAACAGGTGACCAATGCCCAGAGAGGTGGTTGCAAGGGCATCACGCAGCACCTCCGTGCAGTAAAAACCTGGACAGGTTTCAGGGTCCATCAGCCAACTCTTGGGTGTCCAGATGCTGGTGGTTAAATCTAGAATGATGTAGGATCCAGAGCTGGGCCTCCCACCCTCACCTCCACTCAGCACCCATTTCCCTGCCCCACTGACAGTGTGCCTGGCTTGGCTCCCGGGGCATCTGGGCGAGAAGAGGATGTTGCAGCTGGACTAGGAGAGTGGAGGCTCAGGAGGGCCTGTGCTGGGGCCCCACCTCACCCTCTAGGAGACCCAGAGCAGCAAAGAGAGAGGCTGAGGAGATGCACTTCCTGGGGACACGGTGACAGTCACCTCACCTTGTCACCTCCTTGGGTGAACAGCCAGCAACCTCTAGTAGGAAGAACTCCTAGCAGAAGCGACCTGGGTCCCGGGCAGGGCTGAGGGACTCAAGCAGCTGAGCGGGCCCCCTGGAGTATGGGATTCCGGGTGGGGGCGGGGGACGTTGGAGGAGGTTTCGGAGATGAAGGGGCGCGAAGCCCCCTGTGGATGTGCCTGGGCTGTATCCTGCTCTCCCCACGAGGGAAGGGTCTCCTCCCCTTGAATCCCTCGCATCCACCTCACCCGCCTCCCTCATCAACGTCGCTCCCGCGGGCAGCTCGAAAGATGCTGTGGTTGAGGCGGGGAGGGAGAGACAGACGCTCGGTGTGCGGCGGCCACCCGAGCCCAGGTCGGAGCCCCTGGGGCATCTGGGGCCGAGGGCGCAGGAGGAGCGGGGCGGGGCGGGGGGGGGACCGGCGGTTGGCAGAGTGCTCGCTCAGGAGGGGCTGGGGAGGGGGGCGTGGCAAGCGAGGCGCTCCGTCCTTTCCTTTGCGGCGGGGGCTGTGCAGACACCCTGCCCTCCCCCGCCCCCTCGGAAGCGACTGGGCAACAAGTTAAACTTGGGGGGAGGGCCGGGAATGGCCGTCCCGGGGGCGCCGAAGCCCGAAGCCCATAGGTGGCCCCGGAGCGGCGACGGCCTGGGCTGGAGGCCTGGGCATCCAAGGCGGGAGGCGCGGGGACCAGGGACGCGCAGGACCACCGGTCCTAGTTGTCTCCTCCGCGTGGCCGACCTACGGGAATCCGGGAAAGCGGAAAGTACCGGTTCCAGCAGGGAGGCGTGGCAACTGGGAGGCGGAGCCCGTGGGTGGGGCGAGGGGAAGGCCGTCCGCTCCGATCGGGTACTTTAGTCAGAAGCTCCCCTCCGATTGGCTGGGAAGTCAGAAACTCCTCATCGAATGGGACCCGGAGGTCGACGGGTAGCCACGCTTGGAAGTGTGACCGCAGTTGTCAGCTCGTCCGCAGAGGCGTCGCGATGGTGCCCCGGGCGCGCGCTGTCCCGGCGGTGCTGCTGCTGTTCGCGGCGCAGGTGGGACGGCGGCGGAGGGTCTCCGGGGAGGGAGGACTCTGAGAACGGTAAGGGGGCTGTGGCCTGGGCGCGCGTCCGGAACGAGGATGACGCGGGCGGCGGGACATCCCGCATCCGGATTCCCATCCCGAGCAGGTCGCAACGGGAAGTTTCCTGCACCCAAAGGCCCAGGCGGGGCCGATCCCGCTGCACATACTTGGTGACTGAGCGCGGGGAGCCCCAGTGGAAGGGGGGGGGGGGCATGCGGAGGGGCGGGGCTGCGGAGGGGCGGGGCTGCGGGGGGCTGAGTGTGTGTGTGTGTGCGTGTGTGTGCACATTCAAATATATAATACAAAGATGTACACGTTCAGATACACATACACACTCAGATCCCCGTTCCCAACCCATAGACAATATCCTTTCTTAACACAATCTATATACAACAGGTGAAAAAATTTTACTATAGACTAGAAAAAATCAAATACTAAATTCCAGAGGATTACTACCACAAAGGGTCTAGTTCTGACCATGCAAATAAAATAGGCGTCCACCATCGAAGTAGTCAACAAATCCACATACATTTGGGAACCAAAGAACATATTCCCCCCAAATAATACTGCTCTGTATCGCGAGTGGAACAGCACGGAGATGCTCCCCCGAGGAAGCCCACCCCGACGAGGGAGGCAGTGCTCCGGGCTGGGGGTGACTGCCACTCCTTGCTCAGGGGTCTCGGTGTCTGCTTCCATCAGGAGCAGAGGCATCTTTTGATAATGCCAATCTCCTCTTTCTGATTGAAGGTGACCATGGCAACCGGGGAGACCCCGTGTAACCCGGGCGAGTATGAGGTTACCAGCCTTTTCCGCTGCAGCAAATTCTGCCCGGCTGGTGAGTCTGGGACCACTTACAGAGCCTTCCGGGGCAGACCCCTGCCTGGGAGGAGGGAGGCCTCAGTCCCTTTGAGCAGAGCTGGGGGCTGCCTGTGGGGTGGGAGGGCCTCTGCTGGGCAGCTGCCCAGTGCCCCACCTCTGCACCCACCTTGGGGGCTCTCGTGTGGACAGAGTGGTGTGTGCTTGTTTTGAGATGGGTGAGGTGAGTTCAGCAGGGCTTGGAGGACAGAAGTGGGGATGCGTGCCCAGGCTGGACACGCCCACCTTCCCACCCGCACCCCATCCACAATCAGACAGGTGTGCCCACGTGATCAATGAAAGTCCCTTCACGGCCTCCTCTTGTAAGGGTCCAGCCACACACCTGTACCATCACCATGGGCATCATCCACTCACACACACCTGCACACGTGCCTCATTTTATCCGGGCAAGTGTGCCTTCCGGGCTCCTGGTTCAGAGACCAAACGCCCAAAACCTGGACACTCAGCCCCGTATCCTCCCCACACACGCCTGCACACCCACCAGTACACACACTACATACAGTTATACACACACATCCATGCATTCACACGCACACCTACATGAACCACATGTAGGAAAGAAAGGGACACAGTTGGTCCAACGTGAAATCTCGTGACCTCTGCCCAACATCCACATACTGCATGGCATCAGTAAAAGCCAAGGGGCAGTTCAGGTCCCCAGTTTCTAGGACACCTGTGGCCTCGGATCAGTCCAGAATGTTCGAAGGAGAGGGGTGGGTACTGTGCAGGCGGTCTGGCCTCCAGGTGCCTTGGGACCTCCTCATGCAGAGGCCTCAGAGACCAGGCGGGGTCTGCAGCAGAGCAGGACAGCCCTGGACACCCACCTCCCCTCCGTGTACCACCTGCCACAGGCTACTACGTCAGCCAATACATAGACCAGGACCACAGCATCGGAGAATGCAGGGAGTGCGAGTCGGGAACCTTCCGGGCCCACCCCAGTGAGGAGAGCAGCTGCGTGCCGTGTTCCCAGTGCCGGGAGGGTGAGTGGGCTGCTGTCCAGGCAACGTGCCCCCGTCGACTGGTCCTGTGGGAACCTCCCCAAAGGAAATGATCACAGAGGAACACGGGGATGGGGCTGCTAGAACAGGCATCACAAAGTGCTTGTTTTTATCATGATGCTGTGTGTATTGGCTAAAGAATCAACCTACAGGTCATTAGGATTTCAGAGTTGCTATGTATAAGGACGATATACAGAAGTTCTTCTAAATCTCTGTATATCGGTGACATTGTTTTTTAAAATGTAATTGAAAAATACCACTTGCATTAGCAAAAGAAAACCAAACAAGATTCTTTGGAATAAATCTAGCAAAGCATGCATAAATGTGTAAGTGAACAAACAACATTTAAGGAAATCTAAATATGGCGAGGAATACCACAAGATAGTAAGCAAGAAGGCTCAGCGTTTTGTTGGGGGGTTTTTTGGGCCGCATGGTGTAACTTGCAGAATCTTAGTTCCTGACCAGGAACTGAACCTGGGCCACAGCGGTGACAGCGCCGCGTCCTAACCACTGGACAGATAGGGAACTCCCTCAGTGTTTTCAAAGTATCAGTTTTCCCAGGAATGGTTCTTAGATTTAGTGCATTCCCAATGAAAATCCCAACAGAACGTATCAACTTATCATGCCGTACACCTTAAGTAGATACAATTTTTATTTTTAAAAAGTAAACTATCCCAATAGGAGATTTCATAAAACTGGCTATGCTGACAGTTGCCAAAACAACTTCCTTCTTTCCTAAAGGAGGAAAACAAGATAGCACGCTGGCTCCCCCAAGTACTAGGAGTCTGTACAGAGAGACAGTTCAGCAGTGTGATATTCACGTGGGGGTGGACAGTGGGCCCCATGGAAATAGCCCCGTAGATGTGAAATGTGGGGTGTGGCCCCGTGACCGAGCCCGTCACAGGCGAAAGGGCGGAATCCCCCAGTGATGCTGGGAGAGACCGTTCATCGTCCACACCGAGTAGAGCTGTTCTGTTCTTCGTGGGGCAAACGAGATGGACAGAATGATTTGGGGGTGTTTCTGAGCAGTTGGCCCTGTGCCCCAGCCCAGATTGCAGGGGCACCCACGGGCCCCTCCACAGACGCTCCAGATGCAGGGGATGAGGTCTGGCTGGTCCCCGTCTCCATCCCTGCTGGGGAAGGAGGGGGGTGAAGATTCTGAGGCTTTGACTGTGAACCTGGACGTGGCCGGCGTGGGCAGGACAGAGTCCAGGCCCCGGTGACTGACCCTCGGCCTTCCCTCCAGCAGATCAGGAGGTGGTGACTGAATGCTTCCCAACCAGCGACCAGCTATGCCAGTGCAAGCAGGGCTACTTCTACTGCGACTCCAAGGACTGCACGGAGAGCTGCTTCCGGTGCAAAAGGTGTTGGCCTGGGGTGTGTGAGCTGAACAAACAGGCCTGGGCGTGGGTTCCCCTCCTCCATTCACTGCCTGTTTGGCTTTGGGTCACTTATTCTTCCGCCCCCTTCCCGGAGCCTCCGTTTTCCCGTGTGTAAAATGGGGCTAATGGTAGCACCTGCCCCATAGAGGTGTCCTGAAATTAAGTCAGACAAGTCACCTGGATGTTTCCACCTGGTGACGGACTGGAGTCAGTGCTCATTCCTTCCTTCCTTCCTTCCTTCAGGTATGATCATGAGCTCCGCTGTGGCCCGCAGGTCATATGGCAGGCCTGGCGCCCCCAGCCATGGTGGAGACCATCCCAACACCTATACAGTCACAAGCCCATGAGGGACAGAGGGGATGCTAGAGACAGGTCTCCAGAGCAGAGGCCCCGTGAGGGAGGGAGGGAGGAAGCTCCAGGCAAAGAAAACCACAGGCAGAGAGGACGGCAGTACCACGCCCTGAGGTAGGGTGGGATGCCCACTGTCACGGTAAGAGTTTCCTGGGGCTGCTGTAACAAAGCACCACAAGTGGGTGGCTTTTAATAAACAACAGAAATGTATTCTTTCACGGTTCTGGAGACCAGAAGTCTGAAATCAAGGTGTCAGCAGCCCGTGCTCCCTCCGAAGACTCTCAGGGAGGAATTTCCCTCACTTCCTCAGCTTTCCATGTTGCCGGCAGTCCTTGGTGCTCCTTGGCTTGTAGACGCATCACTTCAATCTCTGCTTCCGCCTCCAAGTGGTCTTCTCCCTGTGTGTTTGTGTGTCTGCATCTTCACGTGGCCTTCTCTCTGCCTGCATACAATTTCCTTCTTGTAAGGACGCTGGTCATTGATTCAGGCCCACCCTGATCCAGTATGACCTCATCTTAACACGATTACATCTGCAGAGACCCCATTTCCAAATAAGGTAGCATTCTGTGGTTTCGGGTGGGCATAGATTTTGGGGGGACTTTGGGGAAGACATTTACAGTGGTAAAGCCACTTGCAAAATCGCTCACATTTGTAGACTCTTAAATACAACTCAGACCATGTTAAACTGTTGGCTCAGGAACCGGACGGGTCCAAAGTAAGGACTGCCCTCAGGTCTGGTTTGATCAGGGCTCTGGCTTCTCTGGACTTGCTTGCCTGTCCCCTTCTCCATGAGCTTCATCTTTACGCTGACTTCCCTCTTGGTAGAGATATGGCTACAGCAGGTCCAGTCCTCATAGCCACACACATCTCTATCCGGGAACAGAGACAGAGGGAGGCCCCTCCCCTATATATCAGAGAATCCTCAAGCTTTATTCTCATTGAGCCAATTTGGGCCAGATAGCCCGGGAAATGCCAGACACTGATGGCCTGAAGCCTGGTGGGGCAGCACAGGACCCGGGGCTGGTCCCTCTAACCCCTGACCAGTGGGTTTTAAGAAGGATGCTTTGGGCCGGGCCTGGGCTGCGAGAAGTAATGCTCAGGGTTTCTTTATTCTTCCTCTCAGGTGTGAAGACAGCACCATCCTTCAACCCTGCAACGCCACAAGGGATACAGTTTGCACTGTAAAAATTCATCCAGAGGCTGGTAAGGGTCTGATTCTGTCTCTTAAATCCATAAAAGTAAAAAGTTGAGGCTCTGTGAGCCCTAAGGTCCCTGTTGTCACAACTCAACTCTGCTGCTGTTGCTTGGCTGTGTGTGAATAAAACTTTATTTATAGCAGTGGGCAGTGGGCGGGATTTGGCCCATGGGTCACCGTTCATACACTCCTGTCTTGAGTAAACAAATAGAATCCTTGGGGACAAGCTGTGGCTCTGCCGTCCTTGTCCCCATGTTGGGGCCGTGTCGGCTCAGGCACTATTCTTTTTTTATTATTGAAGTATAGTTGATTTACAATATTGTGTTAGTTTCTGGTGTACACAAAGTGATTCAGTTTTATGTATATATATATATATATACATACACATATTCCTTTTCAGATTCTTTTCCATTATGGTTTATCCCAGGATACTGAATATAGTTCCCTGTGCTATACAGTAGGACCTTTTTGTTGGTCTATTTTATATATAGTAGTGTGTATCTGTTAATCCCAAACTCCTAATTTATCCCCCCCTCATCCCCCCTTACCCTTTGGTAACCATAAGTTTGTTTTCTACGTCTGTGAGTCTGCCTCTGTTTACTAAACATGTTCATTTGTGTCATATTTTTAGATTCCACAGATAAGTGATTTCATGCGGTATTTGTCATTCTCTGTCTGACTTACTTCACTTCATGTGATCATCTCTAGGTCCATCCAGGTCACTGAAGATGTGCCCATTTTTATATTTGGTTGTCTGGGGTTTTCATTTTCTTATTTTTGATGATTATTTATAAGCTTGGGATACAAGCCCTTTGTATCGTATATCTGCACCCACCTCTGCCCCCGAGGGTGCCTTTTTACTCACTTTATGGGGTCTCTTGTGGACAGAGGTCCTTCATTTTAATGAGGTTAAGTTTGTGGCTGTTTTCCGCTATGGTTGGTGCTCTTCCTCTCCAGGGTGAGAAATCTCTGCTCACCCGGAGAAAGTATTCTGTTATGTGACCTGCCAGCAGCTTCGTGGTCTTACCTTTCTCTTTTTCACTCTACACGAACCTGGAATTGGTGTTTTGCGAGGTGTGAGGTAGGGGTCTAGGTTCAGTGTATGTTTTCCCACTGCACATATCGACTACCCCGTTTTGTGTTTTGAAGACGATCCCTCCCCCGCCCTCAGTGTTACTTGGTCATAACTGAGCACCGTGTCCATCTGGGCTTCCTATCTGTCTGTTCTGGGGCCAGTGCCACTTTCCTGCCAGCCTTGACGTTGGAGCTGAAGTCCCCCTTGCCTCCTTCCACAAGGTCGTCAGGCCACCCTTGGACTCAGCACATCCACTGAGATTTAAAAATCAGCTTGTCAGTTTTCTTCTGTTTTAAATAACATGCAAGGACCTTTTTTCTTTAAATTTTTACTGGAGTACAGTTGGTTTACAATGTGTTAGTTTCAGGTGTACAGCAGAGTGAATCAGTTATACGTATACATATATCCACTCTTTTTTAGAGTCTTTTCCCGTATAGGGCATTACAGAGTATTGAGTAGAGTTCCCTGTGCTATACAGTAGGTCCTTATTAGTTATCTATTTTATATATAGTAGTGTGTATGTGTCAATCCCAATCTTCCAGTTTATCCCTCCCCCCCTTACCCCTGGCAACCATAAGTTTGATTTCTGCATCTGTAACTCTGTTTCTGTTTTGTACATAAGTTCATTTGTACCCTTTTTTTAGATTCCACATATGAGTGATATCATATGATATTTGTCTTTCTCTGTCTGACTTACTTCACTCAGTATGACAATCTCTAAATCCATCCATGTTGCTGCAAGTTGCGTTATTTCATTCTCTTTTATGGCTGAGTAATATTCCATTGTATATATACCACATCTTCTTTATCCATTCATCTGTTGATGGACATTTAGGTTGCTTCCCTGTCCTGGCTATTGTAAATAGTGCTGCAGCGAACACTGGGGTGCATGTATCTTTTTGAATTATGGTTTTCTTCAGATATATGCCCAGGAATGAGATTGCTGGATCATATGGTAGTTCTATTTTTAGTTTTTTAAGGAACCTCCATACTGTTCTCCAATATGGCTGTACCAGTTTACGTTCCCACCAACAGTGTAGGAGGGTTCCCTTTTCTGCACACCCTCTCCAGCATTTATTGTTTGTAGAATTTTTTGATGATGGCCATTCTGACCCGTGTGAGCTGGTACCTCATTGTAGTTCTGATTTGCATTTCTCTAATAATTAGTGATGTTGAGCATCTTTTCATATGCTTTTTAGCCACCTGTATGTCTTCTTTGGGGAAATGTCTATTTAGATCTTCTGCCCATTTTTCGATTGGGTTGTTAGTTTTTTGATATTGAGCTGCATGAACTATTTGTATATTTTGGAGATTAATCCCTTGGCAGTTGCTTCGTCTGCAAATATCTTCTCCCATTCTGAGGGTTGTCTTTGTGTTTTGTGTATGGTTTCCTTTGCTGGGCAAAAGCTTTTCAGTTTAATTAGGTCCCATTTGTTTATTTTTGTTTTTATTTTCATTACTGTAGGAGGTGGCTCAGAAAAGATCTTACTGTGATGTATGTCAGAGAGTGTTCTGCCTGTGTTTTCCTCTAAGGGTTTTATAGTATCTGGCCTTACATTTAGGTCTTTAATCCGTTTGGAGTTTATTTTTGTGTATGGTGTTAGAGAGTTTTCTACTTTCATTCTTTTACGTGTAGCTGTCCAGTTTTCCCAGCACCACTTACTGAAGAGGCTATCTTTTCTCCATTGTATATTCTTGACTCCTTTGCCATAGATTAGGTGACCATAGGTGCGTGGGTTTTTCTCTGCACTTTCAATCCTGTTCCATTGATCTATAATTCTGTTTTTGTGCCAGTACCATACTGTCTTGATTACTGTAGCTTTGTGGTATAGTCTGAAGTCAGGAAGCCTGATTCCTCCAGCTCCATTTTTCTTTCTCAAGATTACTTTGGCTATTCGGGGTCTTTTGTGTTTCCATATACATTGTAAAAATTTTTCTTCTAGTTCTGTGAAAAATGCCACTGGTAATTTGATAGGGATTGCATTGAATCTGTAGATTGCTTTGGGTAGTATAATCATTTTCACAATATTGATTCTTCCAATCCAAGAACATGGTATATCTGTCCATCTGTTTGTGTCGTCTTTGATTTCTTTCATCAGCATCTTATAGTTTTCTGAATACAGGTCTTTTGCCTCCTTATTCCTAGGTACTTTATTCTTTTAGATGTGATGGTAAATGGGATTGTTTCCTTGATTTCTCTTTCTGATCTTTCATTGTTGGTGTATAGGAATGCAAGAGATTTCGGTATATTTATTTTGTATCCTGCAACTTTACCAAATTCATTGATGAGCTCTAGTAGTTTTCTGGTAGCATCTTTAGGGTTTTCTATGTATAGTATCATGTCATCTGCAAACAGTGACAGTTTTATTTCTTCTTTTCCAATTTGTATTCCTTTTATTTCTTTTTCTTCTCTGATTGCTGTGGTGAGCACTTCCAAGACTATGTTGAATAATAGTGGTGAGAGTGGACATCCTTGTCGTCTTCCTGATCTTAGAGGAAGTGCTTTCAGCTTCTCAGCATTGAGTATGATGTTTGCTGTGGGTTTCTCGTATATGGCCTTTATTATGTTGAGGTAGGTTCCCTCTATAACCCACAAACACTTTTAAAGGCTATTATAACACCAAAACAGAAGGCAGAATGAGGAAGGGCCTGATCAGAGAATAAAAAAGAGCCTTTAAGCAGAACAGTGGCACCACGTGAAAGACTCGCTCCTTCCTCCTCTGTCCTTGGTGACAGATTGCATCAGGGTGGCCGAGCGTCCACGGCTCTGATGGGCCCGCCCCATCCCCGTGTCTGTGCGTCCACGGCTCCTGTCGGCGCTGGGAGCTCAGCAGGGTGAGACGGAGACACCCCAGTGGTCAAGCCAGAGGTCTCCCCAGGGTGGACCCTGCCCTGTCCCTTGGGCCAGCGGGGCCCGGCCCTACTGCCCTGAGGACTGGCCATCCACTCCCTCCTCCCAGCCTCCTCCGGGCTCTGCCTGCTGCTGGCCCAGGAGTAAATCCTGCAGCTGCGACCACTCACACCTGAGCCCCATCCCGGGATGCCAGGGCCTCTTGCTGCTCTGCTGGCAGGTCAGACCTTCTGCTGCTTCCAAGGACGTGAGCAACAGCCCAGGGCCTCTGAGCCCAGGTCCTGTCTGAGCCTGTCGTGCCTCCTGCCGGGGAGGTTCGTGGCGACAGTCATCGAGAGAGCACTTCGGGGCCTGGAGAACGGCGGTGCTGCCACCATGCCCGAGAACAGCATGTCACTTGGATGAGGTGGGCGTGCCTGGCCCTGCGACAGCATTCTCTGTTTTGCCTCCTTGCAGGAAACCTAACGTTGTCGTGGATCCTCCTTGCTGTGACTGTGGTCCTTCCCATCGCCACGGCCATCATCACCGCCACCTTTCGCCACCATAGAGGAAGAGGTAAATCAGAGTCACGTTGATCCTTGAGGAAACCGGGTCAGCAAGAGCGTCAGGAGCTCAGAAACGGGGGCCTGGGGTCAGTGGTTCCTGACGGGAGCCTCTCATTTGAACACAGCTCTGTTCACTTTCCATCTCGGGGGGCCCCGCGTGTGTCTGAGCTCGGAGCCGCCTGCTGCGTGCTCCCCGACGTGCAGGGCTTGAGACCAGAATCACAGGGCAGCTGCTGGGGACGGGTATCCAGGGCGCCGGGGGCCGGGAAGCCAGGAGAGACGGGTGCAGCTCCAGCCAGAGGGTCTTGGAGGAGGCGGTCCCTGGGTGCTGGGGAATCTTACCAAGTAAGTGCCCCTCCTGTGTTTTCCCAGCTGCGTGGTTTTTCCAGTCGGTTGTCGGTTTTGGGAAACGTAAGTCCACTTTCTTGACTGTGAATTCAAGGCATTTCCTCTCCTCACAGAAGTCGCTGTAATAGTTAATATCAGTTGTTTTCAGTTTTCTCTCTTCTTTTTGATTTGCAGAAAATCCGAAGGAGCCAGGCAGCCCTGTAAGTATCACCCTGGGAGTTGTCCAGTGAAGCCCCAGGAGGTGGAGGGGTGGGGGGCAGCCCCAGGCCTTCCCCCCTGCGTCCACACTTAGCCTGTGCAGTGGTGTCTGCGCCCACCTTAGCAGAGCCCTGGAACATCTGTGCTGGAAGACTTAAATTCTGCTGAGGCACAGGGGACAAAAGGCTTTCTTTGGTATCCCAGGGCTGCTGAGACAGATCGCCATAGACGGGGGGCTTAAAACATTAGGAGCTTACTGTCCCACAGTTCTGGAGGCCAGAGATCTGAAATCAAGGGGTTGGCGGGTTTGGTCCCCTCGGGGCTCTAGGGGCGGGTCCTTCCTTGCTTCCCCTGGTTGGGGCTGGACTTGCTTGGCGCTCCTTGGCTTATGGGCGCGTCACTCCAATTTCTGCTGTCTTCACACAGCCTCTCCCCATGTGTCTCTGAATCTCTCTCCTTTTAAGGGCACTAGTCATAGGATACCGGTCCCACTCTTATCCAGTATGACCTCGGCTGAAGAGACCCTATTTCTAAATAGGTCCCATTCACAAGTACTAGGGATTAGGATGTGGATATATCCTTGGGTGCCCACCATTCAACCCACCACAGGCTTCTCTTGGGATCCCCCAAGGAGTCGGTGGCAGAGCAGGGACCTGACCCCGTGCAGTGTTCCTCTCTAAAATTGCACAGGCCTTGCTTACCCATCAGACAGTTGGCATTTCTTTCCCTAAAAGTGGCTTGGAAAGGCCCTGTCCTACAGGCTCCTGTCACAAGAAATGACTTTGTTCTTTAGTCACCTAGCAGCAGCCAGCCCAAGGAGATGCAGATGCCCATAGACCTTGAGAGGGGCCAACCAGCCCCTGGTGTGGAGACCGGGCCGCTGTCGGAGGTGGAGGACTCAGCCCTGGCGCCCGAGGCCAGGACCCGCCCGGGGCTCTCCAGGGACGCTGGGGAAATCTTTGAGCTACAGGAGCTGGGGGCCGAAGGAAGTCCAGCAGCCCCAGAGCAGACACTACAGCAGACTCAAGCTCCCGAGGCCCCCAGGCCCCCAGGCCAAGCAGAGGTGTCCCCTTCCCTCCACAGCCTGGAGCAGGTAAGTGGACCGTTGGGAGGGTCTGAATGATGACCAAGCCCCTGCTTGCTGAGCGCTTGCTGTGTGCAGGGCTCTGTGTGGTGCTCTCGCCGAGTTCTTGTCTGAGTTTCCTGAGGCTGATATAACAAAGTCCCACAGCCCAGGGGCAGGGAGGGGGGTGTTTAAACATCAGACTTTTATTGTCTCATGGTTCTGGAGGCTGGAAGTCGGAGATCAAGGTGTCGGCAGGGTCACTTCCCACCGAGGGCTCTGAGGGAGAATCTGGTCCAGGCCTCTCCCAGCTTCTGGTGGTTTCTGGCAATCTGTGAGGTTCCTTGGCTTGGAGAAGCATCCCCCCATCTCTGCCTTCATCTTCACGTGGCCTTCTCCCTGTGTGTGAGTCCCTCTCCAAATTTCCCCTTTTTATAAGGACCCCAGTCATATTGGATTAGAGGCCACCCTAATGACCTCATCTTAACTCTATCGTGAGCAACAATGCTGTTTCCAAATACGGTCACGGTCACAGGTACTGGGAGGACTTCAGAACCTTTGCGGGGACACAATTCAACCCATAACCTTCCCCAACCCTACCTGCTGTCTGAGGGTGTAACAGGGAAGAGCCAATTCTGACTCCATGTTGGATCTGTTTCTTTGACTTTAGCCTTTGCTTTTCATTGCTTTTGTTACTATAATCATACATAATGGCCTGCCTCAGGGAACCCTGCCCCTCTGCCTGAATGTTAAACTAAAGTGCCTCTGTTCAGCTCACAGGAAGACAATCTGACCCTGCCCACCTGTGAATGGCTGCAAGAAAGAAGAAATTAATGCATCCACTCCTCAAGGATGGTCATTCCAGGAGATGATTTGCAAGACTGATGGTCCACTTTACTTCCCCGCCGCCTCTCCGTCTCTATTCTGCCTTTTTACTTTACTTCCCTGTCTGATTCTATAAAAGAAACTGGAATCCAGACCCCGATAAGGTGGTTATTTTGAGACATAAGTCTGCCATCTTCTCGGTCTGCCGGCTTTCCGAATAAAGTCGTATTCCTTGTCTCAACACCTCGTCTCTGACTTATTGGCCTGTGTGCGGTGAGCAGCGCGAGCTTGGGCTCGGTAACAAGGGGACCATGGCACCAAGGCAGGGCAGAGGCTCAGCGTGTGTCCTCGCTGGGCCCCGGGGCTGGGAAACAGCAGGTCCCAGGAGACACAGCCCACTGGTGCTGGACCCTGCAGCCTCCTGCGCTGTCAGCTGTCACCTCCTGGGTGCCGGGCTTGGCATCTGGAGAACACGGGGCTGCAGGGGCAGGGTGTGGGATGGTCCCCGGGTGGGCCGTGTCCAGCCGTGCACAGCAGGAAGCGACGGTTCCCATCCTCTGCTGTGGGGCTGCTGGGGGCTTTCCCGAGTGGGTGACACCTGAATGGGGTCTGACGAATGATCAGACACCCACTAAGTGGCCTTGGGGGGGAGGGCCAGGGTTGCTGAGTGATGAGGAACCCTAAGGCAGGGCAAGGTCAGGGGATAAGGAAAGGGGAGACTGGGAGGAGATCGTGGACCCCTGGGCCACCCTTGCACAGCCACGGGGCTTGAGAAGTCCGGAGACTGTAGGTTCCATGGGTCGTGCGCCCTTATGCATCATTTCAGGGAGCCGGCCTGTGACTTTTTTCGGATTCTCCAGGGCTCCCGAGACGAATAAAATGCAGAAGTTGGGGCCCCTGCCGAGGGTCAGGTCAGGGTGACGTGCTGGTCCCTGGGTGTCCCTCTGGGGCTGTGCTGTAACAGGGCAGCTGTTCTTACCCTTTTTACCAGCCATGGGACAGAGCGGTGAGTCCTTGCCGGCCGTGGGCAGAGGCAGAGCTGAGATTTGAACCACATGGTCAGGCTCCTGGCCTCAGGCCCAGGCATCTCGAGGAACGCCTGGCCTCATCCAGGGAGAACCCCGTGCTCGTGGCAGCTCCTTCAGACGGGTCGTCAGCTTTCATCTGTCTGGTGTCCCGTCCACGCTCGGATTTCCCTGAACTAGGAGGCTGTGTGGATAAGTCACTAATATTTGTCCACAGTGCATGTCTGTAGACCTGTGTCCTCTCCATTGTCTTATCCAGAGAGCAGGTCACCGCCAGGGGACATCGTTCAGCTGTTACCCGCACCCCCCCAGGGGGGAAGGAGCAGGGCCGGGGTCTGGGAAGAGTCAGGAGCACATGCAGAGGAGCAGGGACCCCCGCCCGCCCAAGCAGGGACAGCCATGACAGAACGGTGTCGCCCGCACGCCCAGGCCGTGTCCTGGGGGAGTGTGACCCAGAGGACACACTGGGTTGTGAGCTCCCTGCTACCCGTGGGGGGCCGGGGGGGGACTCCCCACGGGCTGACTCAGGGGTCTTCTCACGTTCATAGAGGCCCACTGGCCCCCACCCACGGCTCCCGCAAGAAACCAGGTTCTGGTTCTATTTCAGTAGAATTCCTCTAAGAGGCCACACGGGTTTCTGCTCCTGGAACCACTTTATTCTCTTCTCTCTGCAGGAATGTGAACAAAAGTATTTTTTGAAGGACGTTTCCTGTGATGGTAAGTAGTCTAAATTCTGCATTTTCTTTTTTTATTTGTTAACTTTTTTTTGTTATTTTTGTTAACAAATCTTCTCGTTTATTTGTTCAGGCGAAATCTTCCTTGTTGGGACTTCCCTGGTGGTCCAGTGGCTAAGACTCCATGCTCCCGATGCAGGGGGCCTGGGTTCGATCCCTTACTGGGGAAATAGATCCCACATGCCACAACTAAAGATCTCGCATGCTGCAACAAAGATCCCGTGTGCCGCAACTAAGACCCGGTGCGGCCAAATAAATAAATATATATTTTTAAAAAGTCTTCCTTCTTTGACATGAATGCTAAGGCTTAATGTCTTTATCTTCGAGACGGGGGACCACCTGCCTACCCGAAGCTTAGGGAACTTTCCTGTGGACTTGAGATCCACTTTTTCACATTCACCAATGACAGTAGAGAAACAGACATTTGTCAGATATAAGTTTTGTGGGGTTCATAAAGAAGGATTGGATGTTGTTTTTATTTTATTATACATTCCTGTTTTTAAAAGAAAGTATGAGTGGGTGATAGGAATACTTATGTAACCCTAGATTAGTGGGTCCCCATGGCTGGGATGCTGTGGGTTTAAGCGGCACAAAAGTCAAGATTTATCGAGCACGTGCTGCGTGCCAGGTGCTTTTTATAATCTTATTCTAACAGCTCTGGGAGACTGCCCCATCTTACAGATTTAAAACACGACAATCCGAAGCTCAGAGAGGCTACAAAACTTGCCGCAGGTCTCAAGGCCTAACCTGGTCCCCCCACTGATGCCAGGAGGCCTACCCGTGGCTGGGTGGCGTGTGAGAGGGGCAGGGCAGGGCGGACGTCAGCAGATGCTTTATCCACAGGGCTTCTGACTTGCCCGGGGTTCCTTGGTTCCTTCTCCCAGGTTCATTGGCTCCGGTAATGAATGAGCAACAGACGTGTCAAGAGACACAGCAGGTCATGGCCAGACCTTGGCCTCCTGGCCCCTGGGCCTGGTCCCTTCTGTGGGATCATCTGGGCTGTCACAGGGCTTCGCAGGTCGTGGGCCGTGGCATGCTGCCCGGCGCCCAGCCCTCAGGGCAGGTGGAAACACCTCTAGGACCACACTCCCGGGAGCCGAGTTACAGAGGATGCTCCACGGGCCTTCCAGGAATGTAAACAGACTCTCCCTTTTTGTTTTTATTTTTTTCAGCCATCAATAAGATCTATCGTGAATTCAGACATGAGGTTCCAGAAAGTAACTGGAAGATGTTATGGGGTGTACTGGACTTGAAGAAAATGACGAGATATGGGAACCCCAACATCCAGGAAATTTGGAAGAGCTCCTCAGGCGGAGGAATGGGCTAGGGAGGGACATTTCTGTATTTAAACTCATGGCTGCCCTCCATAACATGGAGCTACATATATGTTTGCAAATTATAAACAAATTGGTTGCTGAAGGTGTCTTAGGTAGGCGTGCAGAGACCTCCCAATAAACTCTTTTTTGACACAGGGCTGTTACTTTACGCAGTGTCCTGGATGGGTAGGATCTGAGCTTCTTTTCCAGTTCTGATCCCATCAGAAACTTCATGAATCCCAGATGGAACTGCAGTCCTTATCCAAATGGATTCTGCATAAACTTCCAACGGGGACATCAGCTCTGCCCGCAAGCAAAGGTGCTTCTCTGTCAGGGGCACTGCCTGTGGCCAGTGTGGCAGAGGTGGGATCCCAGGGGACTGCTGATTGCACTGGGTGGGCTCACGTTCCTCGGAGCCTCTCCCCAGGCTCTGCGGCCAGGAGAGTTTGATGGTTGTCTTTCTGCCCCCACCAACTCCTTGATCTCAGAGTCACTGTGATGTCTGCATGACCTAGGACAGGGCGTGGCATCGAGCAGGTGCTCCACGAATAGGTACAAGGAAGTCGATGACAGGCAACCCGCAGGCCACTCTGAGCAGTCAGAGACGCTGGTCCATACCTGGCACTGGGACCAGACTATCCCTATCAAAAATGGGCAGAAGGGGCTTCCCTGGTGACGCAGTGGTTGAGAATCTGCCTGCCAATGCAGGGGACACGGGTTCGAGCCCTGGTCTGGGAAGATCCCACATGTCGCGGAGCAACTAGGCCCGTGAGCCACAACTACTGAGCCTGTGCGTCTGGAGCCTGTGCTCCGCAACAAGAGAGGCCGCGACAGTGAGAGGCCCGCGCACCGCGATGAAGAGTGGGCCCCGCTCCCGGCAACTAGAGAAAGCCCTCGCACGGAAACGAAGACCCAACACAGCCAAAAAAAAAATAAAATTAATTAATTAATTAATTAAAAAAAAAAAATTCCTAGTTCTCATCCCCTGGTTTAAAAAAATTAAAAAAAGGGGGCAGAATGCTCTGCTCGGTATTCTGTGATAACCTATATGGGAAAAGAATCTGAAAAAGAATGCTTACATGTATATGTATAACTGCATCACTTAGCTGTATACCTGAAACAAACACAGCATTGTATATCAACTATACTCCAATATAAAAAATAAATTTTTAAAAATGGGCAGAAGAAAAAACAAAACAAAACAAAAAATGGGCAGAAGACCTAAATAGACATTTCTCCAAAGAATACAAACAGATGGCCAATAGGCACAGGGAAAGATGCTCAACATCACTAATTATCAGAGAAATGTAAATCAGAACTACAACGATGTATCACCTCCCACCGGTCAGAATGGCCATCATCAAAAAGTCTACAAATAACAAATGCTTGAGAGGGTGTAGATAAAAGGAAACCCTCTTACACTGTTGGTGAGAATGTAAATGGATGCAGACACTATGGAGAATAGTATGGAGGTTCCTTAAGAAACTAAAAATAGAGTTACCATATGATCCAGCAATCCCACTCCTGGGCATACAACTGGAGAAAACTCTAATTCCAAAAGATACATGCACCCCAATGTTCACAGCAGCACTACTGACAATAGCCAAGACATGGAAGCAACCTAAGTGTCCATCGACAGAGGAATGGGTAAAGAAGATGTGGTATACATACAATGGAATATTAACTCAGCCATAAAAAAGAATGAAATAATGCCATTTGCAGCTACGTGGATGGACCTAGAGATTGTCATACTGAGTGAAGTAAGACAGAGAAAGAGAAATATCACATGACCTAGAGATTGTCATACTGAGTGAAGTATGAGAAATATCATATGATATCGCTTATATGTGCTATCTAAAATATAATAGAAATGAACTTATTTACAAGACGGAAACAGACCCACAGACACAGAGAACAAACTTGTGGTTGGCAAAGGGGAAAGAGGAGAGGGATAAATTAGGAGTATGGGATTAACAGATACACACCACTATATATAAAATAGATAAACAACAAGGACCTACTCTATAGCACAGGGAGCTATATTCAATATCCTGTAATAACCTATAATGGAAAAGAATCTGAAAAAGGATATATATATGTATGTATAATTGAATCACTTTTCTGTACACCTGAAACTAACACAAAATTGTAAATCAACTATACTTCAATTAAAACAAAAAACAAACCAAAAAAACCTAAGACTACCCCTCTGCTCTTGTATCTGAGGATAAGATTGGAATGTGACCAGGCCCCAGCTTCCTAAACCAGGACTAGCCAGGGTGGGGCATGGTGACAGTCACAGAGACCTTTTATAAGTACCTGAAACTATTTTTTTAAGGAATGGATATCATTATAAACTGTTTGAGATAATCATAGATTTACGTGCAGCTGTAAGAAATAATATGGAGAGATCTCCTCACCCTTTACCCAGTTTCCTAAAATGCTAACATTTTGCACAATTATGGTACAATATCAAAGCCGGGATAACGACACTGACACAGTGAATATACCCAACATTTCCATCATCACAAGGACCCCTCATGTTGCCCTTTTTTTTTTTTTAAATGTTGCATCTTTTTTTTTTTAACTTTTTATTTTATATTGGAGTACAGTTGATTAACAATGTTGTGTTTGTTTCAGGTGTAGCCACATCCACCTTCTTCCCGCATTAACTTCTGGTATTCACTTGTCTTTATTTCTATGATTTTGCCATTTCAAAATGTTAAATAACTAGAATCACACAGCATGTAATGTTATGAGATTTTTTTCTTTGCATTTAGCGTAATTCTTTAGAAAAGTAGCTTAAACTGTTAAAGTTTTAATGCCAAAGATACGCTTTTGCCAGAAAGTTGTACAATTTAGCAATACTTGCTTTTATACTTTTTCTTTACCTAATAAAATTTCCATCCTAAGTAGTGTGTCTTTTCATTCCCTGTGTGTGCACAAGCTTGAGTGTGATGTCCTTGGGAGATGGTATCTTACACAGAGGAAGGCACAGGCCCCGAGGATGTGATCTGTGGGCTGAGGGACTCTAGAATGGGGATTAAACGCCAGAGAAGCCTCTTCTCCTGGTTTGTGTTATTCCCCCCGGGGCCTCTGTCTCTGGGAACAACCCTGTCCGTACAGAGTGTGTGCCCCACCCTGCCCCCCTTTCTCACTCACCCCAAACATCTTCAGTCCTTGGAAATGCTCACAAACCAGCTGCTTTCTTCCACCCAGCACCAAGTGTCTTCAACTTCAAGTTCATTATTAAAGGAAATGCCATAACCACCAGTCTCTCTCAGGACAGAAACGTGGGTGTCATCCCCGGCCCTCACCTTCCTCACCACCCCCCCCATCCCAGCATCTGCTGCCCCCCATGGCTCTCCCAGATCTGCCTGCTCACCCTGCTGGTCCAGGGCACTGTCTCCTCTCCTACAGACTATCGAAAAGGCTTCCTGTCGAGTCTTGCTTTCCTCCTGGCTTTCCCTAATCCGCTCCACGGCCACACAGCAGCTGGAATGAGAGGTCTACAGCACAAATCCAGTCAAGCCTGCTGGGTCTCTGCCATTCTTGACTTTGCTTACAAGATGCTTCAAGAAGCGCCAGCCCTAGCCTTTGCCCCACGCCGCATCCCTCTCCAGGGCTGCTCCAGCCTGCCCTGCGGTCAGGCTGAATTTCTCAGTGGCTTGCTCTCTGTTGGTGTCACTTGCAGGACAGTACCCTCTGCATGGAATGAACTTCCCAGCCATTCCCAATCCCCTCCTCTAAGCCTCCTTCCCACTGGTCCTCCTTCCCCGGACCCTGGGAGGCCCTCTCTGACCCCCAGGCTGGGGCTGGTCGCCACACCATCTGTTGCAGTGCTAACTTAAACGCCCAGGCATGAGATGATCTGTCTTTAATGCAAGTCTCCCCTCAGCGAGACTGTGCCTCCGCCCGGAGCCCCGCGCTTGGGCTGGTCCCGGGTCTCGTCCCCTGTCCCGACACGGAACGCGCGAACCTGGGATGCTCAAGGGTAGCGGTCCCCAACCTTTTTGGCACCAGGGACCGGTTTCGTGGAAGACAATTTTTCCACGGGAGTGGGTGGGTGGGCGGATGGTTCAGGCGGTAATGCGAGCGATGGGGAGCGGCAGATGAAGCTTCGCTCTCCCGCCGCTCACCTCCTGCTGTGCGGCCCGGTTCCTAACAGGCCGCGGACCGCTACCGGTCCGCAGCCCGGGAGTTGGGGACCCCTGCTCAAGGGCACTGGCCGCAGCGCAGTAGGAACTACAACTCCCAGCATGCCCCGGCCTGCGGCGTCCCGAGCCCGCGGCGGTTGCCTAGCGACCGAGCGTGTCCCGGAAGGCGGCCAGCTCCGGTGGGACTTCCGGGGCGGTGGTTGCGTCAGATTCTGGAAAGCTGTCGGCGCGGTCGCGAGTGCGGCATTCCGACGATGGCAGGTTCCTCCGCGGAGCACGGTGAGTGCGCGCGGCGGGCGGGCCAGCGGCGGCGACCCCGGGCCGAGGGGCGGAGGGGCCACCTGGGATCTGAGGGGGCGCCGGGTCCCTGAGGGGCGGGTCTGAGGGCGCGGCGCGACCCCCGGGCCCCCCCCCCCCCCGGCAGGCCCCGCTCCTCCAACCTCGCGGGGACCCGGCTCCGGCCCCGGAACTGCCGAGGCCACCCCGTCCCCAGCCCCGGTCCCCTCCTTGGGTCCTCCAGGTTCCATTGCGCCTCGACCCCGGGACGTGGCCCTGCGTTTCCCCCGCCGGTCCCTGGGCCGGACCTCGCCCCTCCAGTCCCCTGGACTTTGGGGGACAGGCACAGCCCTAGGGTTGTTTTCGTTTCCGCCCAGCGCGGGCAGCACCCGGCTTGGCACTTAGGAAAATGGGGCCGAGGAAGCAGGGTACGCGGACATACAGGAAAGGGCTTGGGGTTTTACGAAGGCTTTCATCTGCGGCTGCAGACAGTGACCATTGGGACCTGCGTGGTCACAGCGTTATTGCCCCACTTTATTGCCGCCTCCGAGGTTCCGTGAGCAGCTCTGGCTCTGCCCACCAGAGTCACTCGTGTCGCCAGCCGGTAGACACGCTGCCCACAGGCAGACTCCAAGGAGCGCTGGGCCCTTGCTCCCCTCCCTCAGGCAAGATTGTAGGTGCCAGACAGACCGGAGGTTGTCCCTGGATTCCCGAGTCTGGAGCAGACTTTCTTCAGGAAGGACTCTCAGTGTGTAGTTTTTATTCCCCGGGCTGCCGGGTTTAGGCTGTGTAGGCTTCCTGGAGCCCTGTGATCCCTCTTGCTCCTGGGGTTCCAGGCGGGGAGCTCTGACCACCTGGGTAACCCAGTGACGTGGGAGGCCCCTGATGACAGGGCTGCTGTGGTACCCACCTTCCGGGCGCCCTGCATTCCACCCGACAGGTGTGCCTGGATTCCAGCACCATCTCTACCCACCTGGAGCCTCGGCCCTCGGCCCTCAGAAGTGCACCCAGACTCCTGTAAAATAGCAGCGTGGTTGACACCCCAGTCTTCTGAGCGAGCCGGGCTGGGGACCCACCTCTGCCCCTTCCTCACGTGCAGCAGGGTAACACGTCCCTGCTCAGAGGATGTACTGAGCATTAAAGGGGCTGGTAGAGGTTAAGGGTTTAGAAAAACACTTGGCATGAAATGGGCGCTGTGTCCGGGTTGAAAGCCCAAGCTTGTTTCTTTTCTCTCTTTCTTCCTTCCTTCCTTCCTTCTTCATTTGTGAACACAAACAAACACGGACGTATTCGATTTTTGGGTTTTGGTTTTTTTAATTGCTTCAGAACTTGAGGTTTTCAGAGCCTTGGTAAGAATTGGCCTGTTTCTGGAGATTGATACCAGAGTTCTAGATATTCTTGGTTTCCGGGTTCTGAATGCTTTTTATTCTCAAGGTTGGATTTATCGAAAGTGACCATCTTTCCAGACTGTTTAAGGAGACCCTCGTTTAGAATATTCTTCCCATTTCTGATCATCTTCCTGAAGTTGGCTCAGAATGTCCATTTGGTTCCCTGCCGCTGGGGTTAAGGCTTTTCCTTTGTAGCTTGAACGTGCGGCCTGTTACAGGGCCCAGTTTTTTTAGAAAGACGAGTCTCATCCCTGAGGACCCCGGGGTGGATGGAGCGCGTCTCAGAGGCCTTGCCCTGCAGATCAGGCCCCTTCGGTGGCTGTGTGTTAGGTCAGATTTGCAGTTTAATTTTTTATGCAGTTTAATTCAAAGGTTCTTCGCAATAACAATACAGCTAGCTTTTTTTCTTAGCATGAGTCTGCGTTAAATACATCTGCGGGGGGCCTGTAATCCTCAGAGCAACCCTTTGTGGTCGATACTGCCCTTATCTTCCTGTGCAGGCAAGAATCCTGAGGTTCAGAGAAGTTAAGTGATTTGTCCAAAGTCACACAGCTAGCCAGGGCCTGTGTGACTGCAGCAGGGATGTTGGCTACTCTGCCTTGCTGCCTTTGATGACTATTCAGGTGAACACCAAGCGCCCCAATTCCAGAGTGCATCAAGGCAGACAAGAGGAGGGAGCTGATACGCTTTCCTGTGTTTCCCAGAGAAAAAATGAAATGTACGTATTTATAGACTACAGACATTTGCTCATCCCTGAACCCACGTCTCCCGGTATTTACATTTTAAGAGTTGTGAGAGATAGTGCCCTCGGGGGGAGATTAAACCGTTCCCAGTGTCCACACTGCTGTCCCCGGGCAGTGGTGCCGTCTGATCACCTGTGTGTCCTCAGGGCATCAGATCATGATGCTCCTCATGACCCAAAAATCCCACGTGAAAGATTCACATCTGCTATTTCAGTGGGAAATTGCCCCTGAGTGGTTCAAAATAATTTCCTTAAATAGATCTGTCACTTTATTTATTCAGTAGATGTGCTTCAGGCACCGGTTCTGCCGGACGCTGCTGGGCATGGAGATGCAGCATGCCTGGAGGAGCGTCTAGGCCTTCCTGGGCCTTCCGTCCAGCGGGGCCGGGTGGCCGGAGCCCAGAAGCCCAACGCCTCCCCAGGTTGCATGGGCCATTCCTCTCTTGGTCACTTCCCGGTGCGTGTGCTGCCGGGTGGCCTGAGTCTACGGAAGTGGTTCAGGGCCCAGGCCCCTTCCCTCTAAGGCTCCACAATCTGCCAGAAACTTGGCCGAGTCCTCCTCTACCAGCTGCCCCATGGGCAGGGTGGAGTGCAGGGAATCATGCCGGAGGCCCTGCCGGGCCGGGTCTGGACGCTGCGGTGGCCATTAGCCTGCTGGCCAAGCCCAGCCCCGGAGCCTCGAGACAGAGGGCCCCTGTGCTCTGCTCCTGAGGGAGGGCCTGACTGCAGGGCAGGTAAGGAGCCTCCCGAGAGAGGCTGGAAGCTGATCCTGGAGAAAAAAGGGGAGCGGGAGTCCTGGCAGAGAGCACCTCGTGCACTAAGACCTGAGGACCAGCAGCATTGCTTCCAGCAAGTTCCTGAGGCCAGAGGGTGGAGGAGGGCTGGAGACGGGCCACGGGACCAGGTCTGCAAGGGCCTTGAGCACATTTACGGAGTTTGGGTCTTGTCTTTGCGTTCTGGCAAGATATCTGCCCCCTCCCCCGCGTGTACCAAGGCAAGGAGAGCAGGAGGAACCCAAGACGGTGGTGACCGGTGGCCTGGGCCAGTGGCAGTGGTGGGTGTGAGAAGGGGACAGTCTGGGGAGGACCGGGGCGGAGTGCTGGCTTTGCCGCGGGATGGAAGAAACAGCCGCCCAGCTTCAGACCCGGTGGGGAAGGTGGCTGCACCATTCCCGGACTTGCACCCAGTTGGCGGGCGAGACGTGACGCTGGGGAGCACCCTGTGGACAAGGACAGCTGGGCCTCCGGGGCTGGTGCTCAGGACAGAGGCGGGCGCCAGAGAGGGCCTGTGGGAGGAGGTCCTGGGTTCCGGGAGTGGGTGGCATTGCCGCCAGGTGCGTGCACCTCTCTCCTTTATGAGATTCGTGTGGGGAGGGGATGCATTCGTTCGAGAAGGCTTTTCCAGTCCCCTTTCTGAGAGCCACCTGGGCAGGCTGGGAAGCCCCACAGGAAAGAAGAGTGGGCCTGAAGAGGGACCCAGGGGGAGGGGCCGCTGCAGAGGCGGGCCAGGGAAGCTGGAGGAGCCTTTGCAGAAAGGGCCTGATCCACAGGGCTGGGTGCCGCCGGGGCCTCGCAAGGTGTGGACCCGAGAGGCCTTCAGCAAGTGCGGGAGGGGTGCAGACCCCCGCTGCGCCCGGCCTGGGAGCTTAGGAGGAAGGCACACCTGCGGTGAAGGGGCCTGCGCTTCAGCAAGCCACCTGGGGGTTCTTAGCAGCTGAGCTCTGCACCCGCCCCACCCAGGTTCCGATTCCAAAGGTCTCAGGTGGGCCTGGAACGGGTGCTTCCAGGAGCTGGCCCTGCTGCCACTGCGCTGGAGCCTCACTGAGCGGGAGCCTGGCTGGAGCGGAGGAGGGGGTGGGAGAAAGCAGGCCGCAGGCTGTTGTCCAGCAGGTGTGAATGCTGATGGGAGGGAGCCAGGGGAGGTGACGGCTTGGTGTGAATTCGGTTCCTTACCTGGTTCTTGTGTTTGTGTGAGATCAGTAAGCCTTTTCTAAACTGTGAAGACCACGGTCCACGTTTAGGGCCTTCCCACACTCAGAAGATGTGTGTCCTGGGATGCGTTTCTGGATGGACCTGCGGTGGACCTGGCGGTGGGCGTGGTGCGTGCGTGGGGCTCCCTGGGGAGGGCCAGCGTGGCCAATGGGCGCCCTGCTCGGGAACCATCTCCTCTCATCTTGGCATCACGGGCTGATAGCCAGACCGCAGTCTGGCCCAAACCCAGGGCCACTTGAAAGCTGACCAGTTTTTACATTTGTTTCCTCAAGTTACGCTTAAACGCAGCTGCCACAGTGACCCCATGACTGTCCCCCTCTGCCCTGCGGGCTCCCTGCTCCAGACGGGGCTTTTTAAATGCGTGTGTGATCCCTGGGTAAACTCCTCCAGGGCAATTACAATAGTAGTAATACAGGAGCGATTAAAATAATAGTAATGGCAACTGCTGGGCGCTGGCTGTGTGCCCGGCAGTATTTCAAACAGTTTACAAGTGTAATTTCACTAATGCTCAACAGCTTTACCAGGCGTGTGTTGTGCGAGCCGGATTTACCCTTGAGAGGAGCCCGCCGGGTGAGGGAGGGGTGCAGACGCTGCACCCCCTTGTCCCCTGAACTGCTTCATTAGTGCTTTAAAGCCATCGTGTTGGTAGAATGTTTGACGTGTTTTTCTCATTATAAAAATAACATATGCTTATTGTAGAAAGTGTGCGCAGTGAAGAAAAAAGAGGGACATAAAATGCCCTGTGAGCGCACCCCTCCAGGGTAGCCAACGTCAAGGTCAGGCAAGTTCCCGGGCTCTCTGTTCCCTGGAGTAGTTCCGGACTGAGGGAAGTCTGTCTGTCCAGTGCTGTCCTGGGGGTAAAGGGGCAGGGGGAGCTGGGGACCACACAGCTTCTCAGAGAGGGGCTGTCACCTCTGCTTCCTTCCTCTCCCTCCTGTGTCCTGGCATAGATGGCTGCACCAGAGAGATGCTCGGAGACGGGGAGAGGGAGCTTGGAGGGTCGGTGTCGGGTGACCAGCTGCCGAAGGACGGCCTGGCCCACTCCGGGATGCGTCCCCCCTCCGCCGCCCCCCCTGGCTCTGTCCACCCTCTGGCAGGTCCTCTGACTTAGCTTTCGTGAACTGAATTTTCTCCATCACGAGAAAGGAGCACGCTTCCCGACTCCTGACAGGCTGGCAGGGCTGCTGGGGAACCGTGCCAGGGGCAGTAAAGTTCCCTGGAAGGAAGACTCCGTGCCAAGGAATTTATGTAGAGTTAGGTTTCCCGGTGCCCAGGGCCGCCCTGGCAGGCGCTGCTTCCTTCTCCCTGGGTGGGAGAGAGCTGTCCTGTCAGAGAGGGGTGGGGGGCACAGACCCGCCTGGCCTTCCTTCACTGTCTCAGAGGGGATCTGAGCCCTCGGGCTGGGTCCTTAGAGCCAGCCACCTGCTCCCGGGAAGGAAAGCGAGCTGGCTGGCGCTGCTCCGGGGCCCTCGTGGGTTCCCCAGGGTTCCCACCGGCACCTTGGGCGGGAGGGGCCGCCTCTGTGTCTCTCTTTGCTTCCTCCGACACTTCCAAGAACTGGAGTGGAAAGTAGCTGCTTCTCCTTGTAGGTCAAGCGTGGAACAAAAGCAGCGCCCCCTGTAGGTGTGAGCCCTCGGGCACCAGGGCTCCAGCTGAGCCCGCCACAGGGGTTAGAAGCCTTCTTAGACTCAGCCGGGTCCTCACCCTGGTTCCTGTGTACCGGGCGCTTCCCGGGAGAGGGCTTACGAGGCCCCGGAACGACAGGTGATGCCGGCCTCCCGCGGGCAGGCCCGCGCTTGGAGGTACATCTGCCACCCATCCATTCGTTCAGCAAATTCACTGAGTGTTTTCAGAACGTTCCAGGCTTGGTTCTAGAGGCTGAGCATATGCTGAGTAAATGAATTGGATAAAATCCCGGGAGGTGGGGCAGACAATAAAGGAAAGAAAGCAGGGAAGTGTGTCAGTGTTAGAAATAAGCGCTGTGGGGAAATAAAGCAGGAAGGGGTCGCGGCCCCAGGGGGCGGGGGGGATCACTTGGAACAGTGCCCGGGAGAAACGGGGACACCCGTGGAGCCCCGAGAAAGGGAGGGAGGCTGGCTGTGTCTGGGGGAGGCTTCCAGGCAGGCAGGGCGGGGGGCATGAGGGGCGGGGGCGGGAGCTGAGGTCCGAAGGGTGTGGCGGCCCTCCTGGCCGGCGCGAAGACCACTCTTGGTGGGACGGGGGTCTAGAGAAGGAGCATGGGCCACTCTGGCCACGGCGCCCTGCGGAGCCCGGATACCAGCGGGGGCGCCTGCATCCCGGGGTCCAGGCGAGAGAAGGGCTGGGCCTGCCATGGCAGTTGGGGTGAGAGGGCTGGGTTCCGGGTACGTTTAAAGGTGGAGGCCTGCACTATCCAAGGGGGTGGCCCTGGGTGTCCTGAGGGTACTTTGTAACGGGCAGAAGGGTATTCCAAGCCGTGTGCCTCAGGGCCACCCTGGGCTGGCACCCCCGCGGTGCGGTGGGCCGGGAAGCAAGCCGGTCTTCCTGGAAAGCCTGGGCTTGAGAGCCCAGGGAAGACGTTTCCCTGGTGCCCACGCCTTTCCTGGGGATGAAGAGGTCGGGGTTCCGGAGGTCCCCGAGAAGCCAGCCTCCCTGAGGCTGGGCCCTGGACGGTCGCAGCCCCTCCCTGGGGCACCTGAGGATGTCAGGAGATGCTGCCGGCTTTGGTCCTTCTGTTGGCTCCTTCCGTCTCGCCCCCGTGCCCAGGAAGGCAGCTCCGGGTAGGCCCTGACGGAGGGGTGTCCTGCGGTGGAGACGGTGCAGGAGGGTCTCGTGTGCACAGCTGCTTCGCCACTCGTGTGCTCTGCTGTCTGTTTGCAGGCGTCCTGTGGGCTTGGTCGGGGCGAGGTCCCTGTTTCTGTGCCAGGCCTGGCCGGTGTCGGCCCACATCTCCTCCCCGCTCGGAGCCGTCCCGCCGTGGGTCCAGCACGGTGACCCAGGGACCTCGTGGTGTCAGGCAGCTGGCTCTGAAGGGCTGCGGTGTCGGGGTGTCTGCCCCGTTCCCAGGGAGAGTGAGGAGCCGGGCTCGTGCTGTCCCACTCGGAGCCGACTCCGGGGCTCAGGTTGTGTCTGTGTGGAAGGGAACAGGCGCTGGGCCCTGTTCACACTCGTGCACTAAGGGGACCAGGCTCCCTCCTGCAGCTTCAGGGGCTGGTCTGCGCCCCTGCCCCTGATCTTCTGCTCCGCCCCCCCAGCCAGCAGGTGATGAACGCATCCGGAGGGTAGCTGGAGCAGTGATCAGGGACGTAGGGAGGAGGTGAGGGTCTCAGGGGGAGCAGGAGGGGCTCAGTGGAGTCAGTGCCGTCTGCCGGCTGTGCCTGCTGTCTGGTCCTCACTCAGGCTGGGGTTCTGTCCTCCCACATCCTTCCTGATGAGTCCAAGGCAGAGGAGTGGCCTCAGGTCCCTGAAGGGGGGCAGGCCTGTGCCAGGTGCTGGCTGGACGGTTGGCCCCCTCAGGCAGGCATTTCCGGGGGCGGGGCCGTGGTCCTGCCAGGAGCTGGGCCTTGGCCGCTAGAAGCCTCACCGGTGCCAGGTTTGGAGAGCTCTGCAGTTCTCACGCGCCACCCATCGCCCACCCAGGGACTGGTCAGCACCAGCCCTCCCAGCACCCAGTGCACAAAAGGGTGTGTGTGCGTGTGTGTTTCTCTTTAATTGAGGTGAAAATCACCAACGATGAAACTAACCATTTTAAAGTGTACAGTTCAGTGCATTTAGAACATTCACGGTGTTGTGCGACCACCCCCTCTGTCTAGTTCTAAAACATTTTCATCCCCAGATGGGAACCCACTGGCAGTCACTCCCCACTCCGTCCCTCAGCCCTGGGCACCCGCCCGTTCTGGACATTTCCCAGCCGGAAGGGTGACCCTGGGACCCCATTCTCTGGACTCACCCAGGCCTCCAGCCCCACTGACGCGTGTGCCTCTGTCTTTGCAGCTCCCGACTACAGGTCCGTCCTGAGCATTAGTGACGAGGCAGCCAGGGTGCGGGCCCTGAACGAGCACCTGAGCACGCGTAGCTATGTCCAGGGCTTCTCCCTGTCCCAGGCGGACGTGGACGCGTTCAGGCAGCTCTCAGGCCCTCCCGCCGACGCGCAGCTCTTCCACGTGGCTCGGTGGTTCAGGCACGTGGCCGCGATCCTGGGCAGCCCCCGCGCCCCAGCCCCGCCCTGTGGGCTCCAAGCAAGTGAGTAGCAGAGCGGCTCCCCGGCCGTGAGAACCTCCCCTCGAAGTTCTGTTCACACTCGTGGGCTAGGGGAGCCCACGAGTGTGACCTCCCTCTGAGGTCAGGGCCCTGAGGGTGCGAGGCGCCCACGGGGGAGCCCACGGGGCTGGCGCTTGTCCCCGCACTCAAGCAAGCAGCCTGGGGGGCCTGCCAGCGCCCCCCGAGGGGAGATGAGGACAAAACGCGGAGAGGTCAGCCCCCGAGGATCACGACCCCAGCGGCTGCTGTAGCAGAGCCTCTGGGAGGGGGGAAGCCCTGTGCCCCTCTCAGGGCCGGCCTTGGCCGTCAGCTCACTCCTGGCCTGGCTTGGATTTGATTGGCTTCTTTTCCTTTATTCTTTCCCTAAGATTGCAGGGTGTGTGTCCACCAGATTTAGAATTATTGAATCTTAAGGAAGTATTCATGGACATGAACTCTTTGGAAACCAGAGAGAAGGCATTCCTGGGCTTTGAGATAAGACCAGTCTTGCAGCTCTGGTCCCCACCTGTCGGTGTGGTGTGTCTGGACCCTGTCATTTCGGGGGCGCTTCTGGAAAGTCTCTGGGGCACACGGTTCCTGGGTGGTCTCTCTCCTCCGGTGAATCAAGGTGCTTCTCCCATAATCGCCGGTGCCCTCAAGCAGCTCGGCCTCCCTGGGGGGGCTTCGAGCACGCACCCCCTTCAGCGAGGGGGGTCCAGTGCCATCTCAGTGGTCCCTGCTGGGCTGGGCAGCCTGCGGGGGCCTTTTCCAGATCCCTTCAGCTGGGATGTTTGGACCGTTTCCCAGCTCCTGCACCTCTGCCTGGTCTCTGCTGGGTCCCCCTCTGTAACGGGGCAGAGGTGGGGTGTGTTTTGGTTTTCTCGGTGATCCTGCAGCAGACACCCCTTCCCCAGCATAGGTGGGAGCCTTGCTGTGTAGACCGTCTCCTCCCCATGCCTACAGGCGGTGACCCAGGGGTATCTGTGGTGGCAGGTGCTTCTCTCCCAGGGCTCAGTTGTCCCCCAGGTCCCCCCTCCCAAGGCACGGCCTCCGGAGGTGGAAGTTAGGGTGGGTTGGGGGCACAGCCTCGGCACGGCCTGTCTGGTGTTCCATCCGCGGAACTTGTGGGGAGAGTGATGCACACACACGTGAGGGAAAGGCGGGTCTCTGCCCTGCCAGTCGTGGGGCCTGCAGGTTCACCAGGGCGGTGAGGGAGGCACCTGGACGGCGCCGACAGGACTATTCACCTCCTTCCATTTCCAAGTCCCCCGTCACCAATGCCTCCTGGGGGCCAGAAGGGACCCCGAGTGGCCGGGGACGGTGGCTGGGCTGGCGCCCAGAATCCCCAGAGTCGGTGTCCTAGGCCGCGTCCTGGATGCCAGTGGCCGAGCGTCCGCCTACCCGTGTCGCTGGCCCGTCTCAGACATCTCTCCAGCCTGTTCTGGGCGGGAGTGCCCCCTCTCCCAGCCCCTCGATCCCCAGTGCCCCGCCGGCCTTCCCTCCATGTCCCGCTCGTGCTCGAGACCCCCAGCTGGACATCTCAGCACCAACATGCCCACAACTGGCTTGTCACCGTCCTCTGTGCTGGCCCGGCCTAGGTCCGTGTGCCTCTTCCCATGGCCACAGGCCTCAGCAGCCCCGGGGAGCCACTCAGACACAGGAGGTGGACCAGGGCTCCGCCTAAGCCCCTTCCCCACCTCTCTGTTCCTTCTCTCACCCCCTCCCCATCTTGTCGCCTCCTCTCTGCGGCCCCAGCATGGAGGGTCCACTGTGCTCAGGGTTTCGGCCCTGCCGTGCTCTGTGTCTGGAGCGCCCCTCGCCCAGAGCGGGGCTCAGTCCAGACGGCTCCTCCTCCCAGGGGCGCCCTCTGCCACTGGGCCCCCCTCGCCCCCATCCCCCTCACCCCCCTACCCGCCCTCCTGGGAAGGATCTTCAGGGCCTGCCCTTCGCTGAAGAAGGCGTGGGTCTGTCTGCGGCTGGGTGGGGTCTTCAGGGATGTGAACCTCTCTGCCGCCCCTCCTCCGAGGCTGAGGTGCGTGCGGCGCCCGTGGGACCGGGGACCTGGCTGGCGCATCTCCCTCCATCTCCCCTCGGCACCCTCCCTGCCTACAGCCTCGTTCTCAGGGCGTCCCTGAGTGGCACGTGCAGGTTGTGTTGTCAAAGGTCAGGGGTTTGTTTCCCCACAGCAGCCACGTGCCTGGGGCAGAGCCGGGGCAGGACTGGGGGTGCTAGCGAGCAAAGGCCTGCGCACTGTTTCAGACAAACCAGAGGAAGGGCAGGCGCCTCAGGAGGTCTGTGCCGGGGTTGGGGAGGGTACTGTCAGTGCCGGGCGTCGGGGCGGGGAATCGCGGAGGGACTCTGGTGAAGCTTCCTTCCTGTTAAACCGGGGTAACACCTCCCGATCTTCCCCTTTGGCAGATGGGGATTGTGTGTGCCGGTTTCCTTGAACTGTCACCGGCTGTGTGGCTCTAGCCACGCTTTGGGGAGCAAGAAAGCCCGGGTGTGACCCGGTGTCCTGGACAGTGTCCCGCTGGCCAGGCTCCCTGGCTGCGCCCTCGGCTGTGTCCTGTCACTGCCGTCTTTTCGGATGAGCCTTCGGTCCCACGGACCCCAAGCCCCTCACCCCGGCCCCTGGCTCAGGGCGAGCACGGTGGTCGTCGGGCTCACGTCAGTGTGTGGGCAGCTCTCGCCGGCGTCCCCTGTTGTCCCAGGTGGCAGCTCTGTCTTTGTGTCGGGAGCCGTAGCATCTAAGCAAGGGGAGGGGTTGATGGAGTCATAAAGGGGCAGGTGGAGCGTCATCAAATGGTTTGCTGCGTTCGCAGTGAGCCCTTAGACCACACCTGACCTCAGGAGGCACGCGAAGTGTCGGGCGGACTTGGGCCCGGCCACCTGAGAGTTTGCTGGCACTCCCTGGGGTCAGGAGCTGCTGGAGAGCGCTGTCTGTCCCCCTCCCCGTCTGCCGCTCCTCCGCCCGCCTGCACACACGTACACACACACACACACACACACACACACACAGCCACCTCCCACCCCCTTCACCGGTCAGTTACGTGCATCCTCTGGGTGGCACGTGGCCAGGCCCAGGACTGAGTGCTCCGTGACCCGCAGTAGGGAGCAGCGGGTGGTCACCTGGTGGCCACACTGGACGTGGATTCTGTGCCAGGAGGAGGGAGAATCGCTTTGCAGACACAGAGGCAGGGGTCGGGGTTGGGGGTGGTGCCGAGAGTGGGCACCTGTGCCCTCAGGTGTGCAGGCGGTGTGCAGCCCGCGCTGGCTCTGGGAGAGGGCTGCGGAGCACAGCTGGGTGCAGCTGTGGCGGTGGGTGCAGGAGCAGCGCCTTGGGGGTAGCTGGAAGGTCACCAGATGCCCTGGGCGTGTGAAGACTCAGCTTGGTGGCTCTTCCCGGCCCAGGGACGGAGCTGCACCCCGCCAGGCTCTCGGGACGCAGGCTGTGTAAGGCCTGCCCTTCGTCCAGCGGGAAGCGTGGGCCCGTGAGCAGCAGGGGCAGGGGACGGGGCGGGAGGAGGAGGAGGTGGGGCTGCCGGGTGACGCTGATCGGAGGAGGCTCGGCTCCGTGAGCCCCTGGCCTCCGCGTGGGGAGGACCCGGCGCTGCTCCCAAAGGCCTCCGGGGCCCACGTGGAGCCCTGAGTGCCGCCATCAGCACCGTGTCCGGGACGGGAACTGCGTGGGGAGCCGGCCGCTGGCCCGCAGCTGTTTCCGTCCTGACCTGGCTTCTGCGCCCGGAGGTGGCCCGCGTCCCGTGAAGCCTCCACGGAGGCCGTGCTCCTGGGGGTGTGGCCAGCTGCGCTGCGGTCCAGGCGTGTAGCCGGCCCGTGTGCAGGGCCTGCGCCTCCCGTGCGCCCTCCGGCTGGGTCGGGCGCCTTGTGCTGGGAGCCGGCGGAGGGGAGGCTGGGTGTCATGGGCCTTCTCCCGCCCCGTGGGGTTGGGACTGTGGGATGCGCCGCCACTCAGACGTGAGCAGGCAGAGAGGGGGCAGGAGCGCTGGACGCGGGTGACGCTCTCAGGGTCCAGTTTCCCCTTGTCCCGCGGGTGACCCAGCTGTGCTCTCTCCCTGGCAGGCAGAGGCCGGCGCACGCAGCCCCCGTGGTCTCCTCCAGCCGGGTCCGAGCCGTGCCAGCTCCGCCTGTACAACAGCCTGACCCGGAGGAAGGTAGGGGGGCCCGGGGGGCAGGGGTGGCAGCTCTTAGCTAGTCGGCGAGCGTCCTCTGTGTGGCCGGGGCAGGGCTGTCCTCAGAAGCACACCTGGCACACCTCAGGGGGCCTGCCCGTCGGCTTCCTGGCTCTGGCTGTGCTCGGGGCCAGGCCCGAGTATAGATGCTCGTGGCTGCTCCGAGCCAGGCCAGGAGCCAGCGTGCTCTTGCAGGGGACCTGTGGTGGCAGCTGGTGTCCCAGTGCCAGCCAAGCAGGGCCTGTTGCCGTCGGGGGCCCAGCAGGTGTGGGGACGAGGGCAGTATCGGCCAGGGTCGCTCAGCAGGGCCAGTGGCTCCAGAGATTTTGAAAAGGACTCTGGCCGAGGGCTCATTGGATTGCCGTCAGCGAGCACCCTGAGCAGGTGGGAGGCGCGGTCCCCCTCATGGGCTTAATTGGTGACAGCGGCCCCTGAACTGGTCTGAGACCATCGGGCCGTCGGCGGGAGGCCTCGCCCTCTAGGCCGGCTCCTCTGGGAGTGCGGAACCCCGGGCATCTGTGAAAGGAAACCTCCCCACTCACGTCGTTCCTGGGGACAAAGGCCGGGCGGTCCCTGCGCTCAGCACGGGGCCTGGCTCGCAGCAGGTGCTTGACGAACGGAAGCGGCTCTTGTCAGAGCAGCAAAAGCAGGAGTGTCCGTCTCCTTGACCCCCAGCTCGCGTCCACGAGTGGGATCCCAGGGAGGAAGAGGCCTGCCCCCATCCCAGACGACTGTGACTTTCCCCTAAAACTAAGCAGTCCTCATGGAATGTGTATGAACCATTTGTCTCTGGCGGCTGTGGTCCTGCACGGGGCCTCCTGCATCCTTTGTGACGGTCATTCCTTCATTTCCAACCAAGGACGTGTTTGTACCTCAAGACTGGAGGAGGGTGACGTGGTACTGCTGCGGGCCCACCGTCTACGACGCCTCCCACATGGGGCATGCCAGGTAGGGCTGCACCTGGGCGCCGCTACAGGGACCCAAGCTCTGAGAGGAAGCTCAACGCCCAGCTTTTCCTCTTATTTTCAAGAAGAATAATTTTCATTCCGTCAGTACTACATATTCGCTGTAGAAAAACTGGAGAGACCAGATAACCAAAAAGAAAAAGCCCACAGCCCCGATGTTACTCTCCTGGACCCTGACCAGATACTTTCCTCCGTGCGCCTGGCAGTTCCTCCTCATCCGAGGCTCTGGAGGTGGGGGGAGGGGTGCCCGGTGCTGGGATCCCGGACACCCAGACCCGTGGCCAGTGTGCAGTGCCCCCCGCCCCGCAGTCACGAGTGGGGTGGGCATGAGAGTAGCGGCTTTGCGGGGAAATGCCGGGGATCTTTTTCCTTGTACGTGTTTTAACTGCAGAGCCAAGGTGATGTGCGTGATGTGCCATGTGGAGAGGTTTGTCTTTTCATTGCTCTAGGTCCTACATCTCCTTCGATATCTTGAGAAGAGTGCTGAGAGATTACTTCAAATTTGACGTCTTTTATTGCATGAACATCACAGACATTGATGACAAGGTAAAGGGAGTTTTCAAGGTTAAATTTTAAATACAGTGGATGGTACGAGGGAAGAAATGACTTTGGGTAAGTTAATAAAGTAACGTCGGCTTGAGCGCCCGCAGCCTAACGCATGCTGTTTGAATCCCCTCCGGGACTTGTGTCACGGTTTATGCGGATGGCGTTGTCCTGTACTCAGCTGTTTGGACGCTGTTGGGAAACCTGGGGAATGTTAATAACACCCGGTGCTCCAGGGAAGGCTCATGCTATAGTGTCTGGCGCTGGCGGGAGGCCGGGCCCGGCTCAACGTGTTCGGACAGTCCCGGCGTCGGTGGCGGGGCGCTGTGTGTGGGTGTGGGCTCGGGCACCGCCCGGCGCTCTGCACGGGGACCCGGCAGGTGCCGCGCTGACCCCCATTTCCCTCCTCTGCTCCCAGATCATCAGGAGGGCCCGGCAGAGCCACTTGTTTGAGCAGTACCGGGAGAAGCAGCCCCGGGCGGCGCAGCTGCTGGAGGACGTGCGCGCCGCCCTGCAGGTGGGCCCCCTGCCGCTCACGGGTCCCTCCGTCCCCCGTCCCTGTCCCGAGCGCGGGGGCTGTCCTCGGCACGCTTCACAACGTGTGGGGTCATGACGTCTCGGTCGCGGTGCTCCCCTGGCCCACGGGGAGAGCCGCCAGGACAGACGCACACGGGCGGGGCGGGGGGGGGGTGGGTGACCGTTGCTGCCGCTTACGGGAGAACCTCAGAACCGGTCACGGCGACCTGCGCCGACCTGTGACTCTTCCACGTGGAGCTCACAAGCAGATGACACGCGTGTGACCAAGACGCAGAAGCTGTGCTAAGCTTCTCAAATGGGTGGGGCTGGAAATTTCTGGAATTATTTGAAGACGTGCTTTCCAATTTAATATTTTTGTTTTGAATACACAGTATTACAAATGATGGTGTCATACGGTGAGGTCAGGAAAAGGCATTTTCTTCTTTTTCATAATTGTTATCTTCAGTAATTGCAGTAATGATTGCTGTTGTGCTTTTGATGTTTTATCTCTGGAAGAGAAACGTAGGAATACAATTAGGGCTTAGCAATCCTCTAGGCGGACGAGGCGGGCCCACTGGGCGGTGGCGCCTTCGTGGTGGCGGTGAGTCCCCAGGTGACACCCGCGTGTCCCGGGCACGGCCTTGGGACGCTGCCACGCCCGGCTCACTCAGAGAGACGAGGCAGCGCAGGACAGCCTGGGCCGACACTCCGCGGACCCAGACCTCTGGGTCGCCACGGGCAGTGGGCAGAACTGGCCTCTGGTGCGTGGAGACACCTCGGGACACGGGGCGCTGCTGAGCGGGCATAACAGCTGTGGCCTCTCCTCACGCTCGCAGCCGTTTTCAGCGAAGTTACGCGAGACCTCGGATCCCGACAAGCGGCAGATGCTGGAGCGCCTGGAGCGCGCGGTGAGGCTGGCGGCGGAGCCGCTGGAGGAGCCGGCGCGGCGCGGCCTGGCGGGGGAGGAGCTGGACGGCCGCGTGCAGGTGAGGCTGAGGTGGGTCCCGCCGGCCCCTCGCCTTTGCCCCACTGCCTTCCGGGAAACAGCAGGTGCTCTCGGGGCGGAGCGGGCTCCTCAAGGTGCTTCCGACTCTCGCCGGGGACTCTGGCCAGCGTGGGCACGGGCAGCACCCGGGGCAGGCGGAGCGAGAGATGCCGGTGGGCCTGAGCTGCGGGGCCGCGGGGCCCCGCTGGGCTTGAGCCTTCCCCGCGGCGGCCTTCTGCCCCGGAGGGCTCGGGGTGCCCGGCCTTCCTCCGGGCCCGACGGCCCTTCTCCTCTGCGCCGGCGCCCCCTGCTGGCCGCCTGCAGAACCGCGGGAAGGACGCAGCCAGGGAGGCTGCGGCCGAGGGCGGCGCGGACGTGTCAGGGGGTGCCCGCCTGCAGGGCCCCCCTCTTCTGGGGCCTCGCGGGGCAGGATGCTTGGTGTGCTTGTCCTGAGCTTCGTGAGGAGTCAGGCGCACGGGGTCTTGGGGACGAGGGCTTTCCCGCGGGCGTGCTTCTGAGACGGGCCACACGAGGTCCCGCCCTCCCTGCAGTGGATGCCTCGGGCCCAGCCGTTTATTTCTTCTCCTGGAAAGCTGGTTACGTCTCCGTGTTACAACAGTGATGCTGGGAATTCTCTTCCCAACGATTCCAGTAAGGTCCTTTCTATTAAAATTGTGGTAAAATGTGCGTAACGTACAGTTTATCACCTTAACCGTTTTTAAGTACATTCACATTGTTGCGTAGACATCACCACCGTCCATCTCCAGAAGTTTTTTCATCTTCCGAAACGGATGCTCTGTCCCCATGAAACACTCACTCCCCTCCCCTCCCCCAGCCCGGGCCCCACCGTCTGCTTTCTGCCCCCGTGAATCTGGCTCCTCCAAGGACCTCATACAAGTGGGATCACACAGTGTTTGTCCTTTTGTGACCGGCTTATTTCGCTCAGCAAACTGTCCTCAAGGTTCATCCACGTTGTAGCCTGTGTCAGAATGTCCTCTCTTCTTAAGACTGAGTACTGTTCCGTGATGTGGGTGGACCACATTTTGTGTGTCCTGTCATCCTCTGATGAACGTTTGCGTTGTCTGTTGCTGCTATAAACATGGGTGTGCAAGTATCTGTTCGAGTCCCTGCTTTTAATTCTTTTGTGAGTATACCCCCAAAAGCAGGTTGTACGCCAACTCAACTTTTAATATTCTGAGGCACTGCCGTGCTGTTTTCCATAGAGCACAGGGGTTCCAGTGTCTTCCCATCCTTGTCAACCCCTGTGCTTTTCTGTTTTCCTGACTTTGCAGGGCATTTGGTCCATGCCAAGAGGTCCTTGAAATTTGGTCCCATCCAAAACGTCCATGGTTTTATCTGGTCCATGCCAAATGGTTTGAGATAGGACCACACTTCAAAGACTTTTTGGTGTGGACCAAACGTCTTATGGACCAGATGTCTTACGTGTAAATGTATCCTCCTACTAACATGCTTCCAGTGTCCTGTTAATTTGCCTATACACCAGCACTTTGTGCTGCTGGATTCGTTCCTTTTTATCAATGGAACGTATACTGTAAAGTGGTAATTACTGTGGTTTGAATTTGCATTTCTCCAACCTCTCCTGAGACTGAGTATCTTTTCACATGTTCACTTGCTGGCTGTAATTCTGCACATGCATCTTTTGCCCCATTTTCCACTGGGCTGTTTGTCTTCTTACTGGTTGGTAAGCATCCTTAGGTTTTCTGCAGACACTAATCCTTTCTCATTTAAATGTGTTGCAAGCACCTTCTCCTAATTTGTGGCTCGTCTTTTCACTTCCTTTTAATAACAGAGGGTCTTAGTTTTAATGTATTCAACTTTATCAGTTTTCCCTTTTATACTTGGCATTTGTGTGTCTTAAGAAATCTTTCTTGCCCTGAAACGTGAATATATTCCCCAGTATTTTCTTCCAAGGATTGTAAAGTTGTACAGTTCACATTTAAGTTTTTGACCCCCCAGAATTAGTTTTTGTAAGTCGTGTGAGTAGAGATCCAATCCCCTCTCCCCCGCACAAATGTGGGAGGCCCCCCTTTCCTCAGCCCCCTCTGTCGTGTGTCGTGTCTCAGTTCTGTTCCATAGGTCAGGTATCCACCCTGTGTGAGTCTCGCCGCGTCTGTCACCGATGCCTGGAGAGGTAGGAAGCCTCACCTTGTTTTTGTTCTCCAGGTATGGTGTTTTGTTTTTTTTTTAAAGCTTTATTTATTTATTTTTGGCTGCGTCGGGTCTTAGTTGCAGCACGCGGGATCTTTAGTTGCCGTACGCGGGCTTCTCTAGCTGTGGCGTGCTGGTTTTCTCTCTCTAGTTGTGGCGCGCTGGCTCCAGAGTGTGTGGGCTCAGTAGTTGTGGCTCGCAGGCTTAGTTGCCCTGTGGCCTGTGGGATCTTAGTTCCCTGACCAGGGATCGAACCCGCATCCCCTGCATTGTAAGGCGGATTCTTTACCGCTGGACCGCCAGGGAAGTCCCTCCAGGTACGTTTTGAATGCTCCTTGCTTGTCGAGTCCCATACAAGACACTGCTGGCGTTTTACTTATGTATGTATGTATGTATGTATGTATGTATGGCTGAGTTGGGTCTTTGTTGCTATGCGCGGGCTTTCTCTAGTTGCGGTGAGAGGGGGCTACTCTTCATCGCGGTGCACAGGCTTCTCATTGCGGTGGCTTCTCTTCACGGGCTCTAGGCACGCAGGCTTCGTAGTTGTGGCACATGGGCAAAGTAGTTGTGGCTCGCGGGCTCTAGAGCACAGGCTCAGTAGTTGTGGCGCACGGGCTTAGTTGCTCCGCGGCATGTGGGATCTTCCAGGACCAGGGCTCGAACCCGTGTCCCCTGCGCTGGCAGGCAAATTCTTAACCGCTGCGCCACCAGGGAAGCCCTTAAATATTATATATTGAAGGATCATTTCAGAGCTCCACCTTTGAATGTGTTGATCCTTTCTATTCTCTCTTTCTATTTCACAAAAAGAATTTTTTAAAGAGTTTATTATTTTAGAGCAGTTTCAGGTTCACAGCAAAACAGAGGTTTCCCGTGTACCCCCCCACCCCGCCCCCATACACACAGAGCCACGCCCACTGTCAGCATCCCCCCCAGAGCAGTATGTTTGTTACAACTGGTGAACCTACACTGACACATTGTCATCACCCACACAACAGTTTACATTAGGGTTCTGTCTTGGTGTTGTACATTCTGTGGGTGTGGACAAATGTATAGTGATACATATCTGCCCTTAGAGTCTTACACACAGTAGTTTCCCTGCCCTAAAAATCCTCTGTGCTTCACCTGTTCGTCCCTCTTTCACCCCAACACTTGGTAACCACTGATCCTTTTACTGTCTTCATAGTTTTGCCTTTTCTGAATATCACAGAGTTGGAATCATGTAGTATGTGCCCTGCTCAGATTGGCTTCTTTCACTTAGTAATGTGAATTTAAGGTTCCTCCATGTCTTTTCATGGCCTGATAGCTCATTTCTCTGTAGCACTGAAGGTTAGTTCATTGTGTGGACGGACCGCAGCGTATTTACGCACTCACCCACTGAAGGGCATCTTGGCTGCTTCCAAGTTTTAGCAATTAGGCATAAAGCTTCTGTAAACATCCATGTGCAGGTTTTTGTGTGGACATAAGTTTTCACCTCTTTTGGGTAAATACCAAGGAGCATAACTGCTGGATCACGTGGTGAGGGTAGGTTTAATTTTTGAAGAAACCGCCAAACTGTCCCCCAAAGTGGCTGCACCATTTTCCATTCCCACCAGTGGTGGATGAGAGTTCCTGTTGCTCCAGATCCTCACTAGCCTTTGGTGTTGTCAGTGTTCCAGACTTTGGCCACTGAAATAAGGTATGGAGTATCTCGTTGTTTTAATTTGCATTTCCCTGATGACACACGATGTGGAGCATCTCTTGATATTTATTTGCTATCTTTGTGTCTTCTTTGGTGATGTGTCTGTTAATGTCTTTGGACCTTTTTTTAATCAGGTTGTTTTCTTATTGTTGAGCTTTGAGAGTTCTTTGTATATTTTGGATAACAGTCCTTTATCAGATGTGTCTTTTGCAAATATTTTCTTCCAGTATGTGGCTTGTCTTTTCATTCTCTTGACAGTGTCTTTCCCAGAGCAGAAATTTCTAATGGTGATAAAGTCCAGCTTATCAATTCTTTTCTTTCATGGATCATGCATTTGGTATTGTGTGGAAGAAGTCATTGCCAAAGCCAAGGTCATCTAGGTTTTTTCCTGTGTTATCTTCTAGGAGTGTTGTAGTTTTGCATTTTACATTTAGGTCTGTGTTCCATTTGGAGTCTTTTTTTTTTTTGAAGTGCGTAAGGTCTTGGTCTAGATTCATGGTTTTTGCATGTGATGCCCAGTTGTTAAGCACGGTTTGTTGGAAACTGTTTTTGCTCCTTTGCTCCTTTGTCAAAGAACAGTTGGCTATATTTATATGAGTCTTGTTTCTGGGCTCTGTTCTGTTCCATTGCTCTGTTTGTCTGATCTTTCACCAACACCACACTGTCTTGATTACGGTAGCTTTACAGTAAGTCTTGAAGTCGGGGAGTGTCAGTCCTCCACCTTCGTTCTTCTCCTTCAATATTGTGTTGGCTATTCTGGGTCTTTTGCCTCCTCTCCATGTACACTTTTTTTTTTTTTTTTTTAATATTTATCCATTTATTTATTTGGCTGCACTGGGTCTTTGACGCGGCATGTGTGATCTTTTAGTTGCGGCATGCATGCGGGATCTAGTTCCCCAGCCAGGAATCAAACCCGGTCCCCCTGCGTTGGGAGCGTGGAGTCTTAGCCACTGAACCACCAGGGAAGTCCCTCCATGTACACTTTAGAATCAGTTTGTCAATATCCATAAAATAACTCGATAGGATTTTGATTAGGGTTGAATCGAATCTACAAATCAAGTTGGGAGGAACTGACACCTTGACAGTATTAAACCTTCCTATCCCCAAACATGAAATGTCTCTCCATCTCTTCCATCAGAGTTTTGTAGTTTTCCTCATGTAGATCTTGTACGTATTTTGTAAGACATATATGTGAGTATTTCATTTCGGATGCTGATGTAAACGGTATTGTGGTTTTAATTTCAAATTCCACTTCTTATTTCCTGGCCTATAGTTTTGTCTTCTTTCCCAGTCAATATTACAGACGGTCCCCGACCTCTGACAATTTGACTTAGGATATTTTGGCTTTATGATGGTGCAAAAGCAATAAACATTCAGTAGAAACCATACTTTGAATTTTGACCTTCTCCTGGGCTAGAGATATGCAGTCCAGTACTCTCTCGGGATGCAGGGCACCAGCAGTGAGCCTCAGATGGCCAGGGTAAACAACTGACACACTTACAATTACTCTGTACCCAGACAACCATTTTGTTTTTCACTTTCAGAACAGTATTCAATATATTACATGAGATATTTCAACACTTAATTATAAAATAGGATTGGTGTTAGATGATTTTTTTCCAACTGTAGGCTAATGTATTCTGAGCACATTTAAGGTAGGCTAGGCTAAGCTATGATGTTGGGTAGATTAGGTGTATTAAATGCATTTTCAGCTTAATGATATTTTCAATTTATAATGGGCTTATAATCCTGTATAATCCTCTTTTTTCACCCTTTTCTTGCTTTATTGCATTAGCAAGGACTTCCAGTATGATGTTGGAAAGGACTGGTGAGAGGGGACATTCTTGCATTATACCTCATCTTAGTGGGAAAGCTTCCGATTTCTCACCATTAAGTCTGATGTTAGCTGTAGGCTTTTTGTAGCTGGAGGAGGAGAGAAAGAAACAGAAGACATATTTGGAACAATGAGGAAGGACCAGGGCTCGAACCCGTGTCCCCTGCGCTGGGGGACACGGGTTTATTTGTTTATTAAGTTGAGGAAGTTCCCCTCTATTCATTTACTGAGAGTTTTTTATCATGAATGGGTGTTGCATTTTGTCAGATGCTTTTTCTGCATCTATTGGTATGACCTTGTGATTTTTCTTTTTTAGTCTGTTGATGTGATGATTTACATTAATTGATTTTATAAAGTAGAACCAGCCTTACATACTCGTGATAAATTTCACTTGGTTGTGGTATATAATTCTTTTTATACTTTTGTGGATTCAATGTGGTAATATTTTGTTAAGGATTTTGCATCCGTATTCATGAGAGATATTGATCTGTGGTTTTCTTGGAATGTCTTTGACCGGTTTAGGCATTAGGGTAATGCTGTCCTCATAGAAGGAACTGGGAAGTATTCGCTTTGCTTCTGTCCTCTGAAAGAGACTGTAGAAAATTGGTATAATTTCTTCCTTAAGTGTTGGTAGAATTCAGCAGTGAATCCATCTGGGCCTGGTGCTTTCTATTTTGGAACGTTATTAATTATTGATATAATCTCTTTAATAGATACAGGCTTATTCAGATTCTCTGTATCATGTTGTGTGAGTTTTGGGAGATTACGTCTTTCAAAGGATTGGTCCCTTCATCCAGGTTATCAAATTTAGGGGCACAGAGTTGTTTATAATATTCCTTTATTCTTCTTTTAACTTCCATGGGATCTGTAGTGATGTCCCCTCTTTCATTTCTGATATTAGTATTTGTGTCCTCTTTTTTTCTTGGTTAGCTTGGCTTATCAATTTTATTGATCTTTTCAAAGAACCAGCATTTGGTTTTGTTGATTTTCTCTATTAATTTCCTGGTTTCTGCTTTAATTTTTTAAAAAAATATTTATTTATTTGTGTGGTTGCGCTGGGTCTTAGTTGCAGCAGGCAGGCTCCTTAGTTACAGTTCGAGGGCTCCTTGGTTGCAGCTCTCTGGCTCCTTAGTTGCAGCACATGGGCTCCTTAGTTGTGCATGCGAACTCTTGGTTGCGGCACGCGTGTGAGATCTAGTTCCCTGACCAGGGATCGAACACGGGCCCCCTGCACTGGGAGCGTGGAGTCTTAACCACCGGACCACCAGGGAAGTCCCTCTGCTTTAATTTTTTATTATATCCTTTCTTCTGCTTACTTTGAATTTTTTTTTGAATTGGCAACAAGCCAACTTTATTTATCTTTATTTTTATTATCACTATTTTTTTGTCTGCATTGGGTCTTCGTTGCTGCGCGCGAGCTTTCTCTAGTTGCAGCAAGTGGGGGCTCCTCTTGGCTGTGGTGCATGGGCTTGTCACTGCAGTGGCTTCTCTTGTGGCGGAGCACAGGCTCTAGACGCGCAGGCTCAGTAGTTGTGGCACGTGGGCCCTAGAGTGCGCGGGCTTCAGTATTTGTGGCGCGTGGGCTCAGTAGTTGTGGCTCGCAGGCTCTAGAGTGCAGACTCAGTAGTTGTGGCGCACGGGCTTAGTTGCTCTGCGGCATGTGGGATCTCAGACCAGGGATCGAACCCACATCCCCTGCATTGTCAGGCGGATTCTTAACCACTGCACTACCAGGGAAGTCCCTAACCTTTTTTTTTTTTTTTAATTATAGTTAATTTACAGTATTGTGTTAGCTTCAGGTGTACAGCAAAGTGATTCAGTTGTATATATATATATATCTTTTTCAGATTTTATGGTTCAGTATATATCTGTTTCTATATATATATTTTTAAATGGGTATTGTGGTTGTGACTTTATTTATTAAAATAAGTTTATTGGCTGCGTTGGATCTTTGTTGCTGCGTGCAGGCTTTCTCTAGTTGCAGCGAGTGGGGGCTACTCTTCGTTGCAGTACGCGGGCTCTAGGCACGAGGGCTTCAGTAGTTGTGGCGCGCGGGCTCAGTAGTTGTGACTCGCGGGCTCTAGAGCGCAGGCTCAGTAGTTGTGGCACATGGGCTTAGTTGCTCCGCAGCATGTGGGATCTTCCCAGACCAGGGATCGAACCTGGTAGGACTTCCCTGGTGGCGCAGTGGTTAAGAATGCACCTGCCAATGCAGGGGACACGGGTTCAAGCCCTGGTCCGGGAAGATCCCACATGCCACGGAGCAACTAAGCCCATGCGCCACAACTATTGAGCCCACGCGCCACAACTACTGAAACCCACGCGCCTAGAGCCCATGCTTCGCAACAAGAGAAGCCACCGCAATGAGAAGCCCGCGCACCGCAACAAAGAGTAACCCCCACTCACTGCAGCTAGAGAAAGCCCGCGCGTAGCAACAAAGACCCAAAGCAGCCAAAAATAAATCAATAAATAAATTTATAAAAAATAATAAAAAAATAAATCAATAAATAAATTTATAAAAAAAAATAAATAAAAGGTAAGGTTCACTAATTTCTTTTTCGACGCTCTTCTTTGTGTAGATCTGAGTTTCTGACCTATGTTATTTTCGTTCTATCTTTTATTTTCTGCATTTTGAGAGTGATATGCCAAGGTATAGTATTTCTGGCATTTATCTTGCTTGGAGTTTTCTGCACTTCCTGGATTTGTGGTTTGGTGTCTGACATTAATTGGGGAAATTCTCAGTCATTGTTCCAAATATGTCTTCTGTTTCTTTCTCTCCTCCTCCAGGTATTCCTGTTGTGCATATGTTACACCTTTTGTAGTTGTCCCACAGTCCCTGGATACTCTGTTCTGGTTTTCTTTTTTAACATATTGTCTTACAGTTCTTTTTTTTAAATATTTATTTACTTATTTATTTATGTATTTATTTTGGCTGCGCCGAGTCTTAGTCGCGACAAGTGAGATCTCTCTTCTGTTTTTTTTTTTGTCAGCCTCTGAGAACAAAGGCTTTTTGGTTTTCAGTTTTGGAGGCTGCTACTGACATCTCCTCAAGCTCAGAGACTCCTTCCTCAGTCGTGTCCAGTCAGGCCCATCAGAGACGTTCTTCATTTCCATTTAGGCGCTTTCACCTCTAGCATCTCTGTTTGGTCCTATCTTGGGATTTCCGTCTCTCTGCTTACGTTCCCCACCTGGTTTCGCGTGCTGCCTGCTTTGTCCACTAGGGCCCTTAGCATATCGGTCATGGTTGTTTTAAATCCCTGGTCTGATAATCCCAGGATCCCTGCCACGTCTGGTCCTGATGCTCTCTCTGTCTTTTCAGAAAAGTGGCGTTTCGGCTTTCGGTACGCCTTGTGATTTTTTTTCATGATAGTACGTGGTGTACTGGGTAGAAGGAGCTGCTGTCAGTAGTCGTGTGGCGCGGTGTGGGGAGGACGCCCTCTGTGGTCCTGTGGTGGCTCTCAGCCCTTTAGTGGCCTGTGCCCGTGGACTGTGGACATTACAGCTGTTTCTCGGCTTTTCCTCCCCTCCCCCTTAGGTGGGACAGGATGTGTGGAGGGGCCTGGAGGTGGACGTTTCCCTCCCCCAGGTCAGTTAGGCTCTGCTAGAACCCCAGCAGCTTAGGTTCTGGTTAGCTGGTTCCTCCTGAGGGCAGCCTTGTTAAGAACAGAATGCTTTGTCATATTTCAGAGCAGTTCCTTTTCCTCTCCCCCTGCCAGAAGCATGAGGGGATTTTTCTCCAGTATTTACTGTGAGTAACCGATAGGGCTCCTAGAGGTAAATCTCACAAATTTGTGGGGCCCCAAAGGCTGGGTCGCCCTGGAGTTTTGATCTCAGACTCGTCCACACCGAGCCTCCAGCAGGTGGTCAGTTTCAATTCCGGCCTCCCTGCCCGTCACTGGGTCCCAGGCACTTTCTGCCCCGGTAAGTGGCGGTTCTCTGTACCTGCCCGTGTCTCTCCAGTTCTGGGGGCAGCAGTTTGCCCTGGGCCTCTTTCCCTTACGGATCTAAGAGGAGTAGTTGCACAGCCTTTCACTCATTGTCGGGACAGAGTGGCGGCTTAGGAGTTCAGCTCATTTTCTGGTTTAAGCATTTGAGGCCATAAATTTTCCTCTAAGTATCATTTTTGCTATTTCCACGTATTTTGACATTATTGGCTTCTGAACGTTTTTTTATTTCCATTTTGATTTCTTGTTTCGAAACCCAGGAATTATCTAGAAGTTTGTTTGATTGGAATCTCATTCTTCTGCTTGGTCATGATCTGTGTCGATCCCGAGGGCGGGGGTGGGCTTTCTGCCCCTCCGCATGGGGCAGGCCCTGCCCCTGGGCACCAGCCTGGTCCTGGGAGGTTTCCCCTGCTGCCCCCCAGCGCAGCAGCACATGAGCGGCTCTGTTCTGTCTGGGAGCTGCCACAGGGGGTGCCCTTGCCACCGCTTCCACGCGCAGGTTCCCTGCGCCCTGTCCCTCCACACTTTGGTCTTTGCCTCCGCCCCTGCCAGTGGACCGCAGACCGCCTGCCTGTCCCCACGTCTCTGTCGGCTCCAGTTAATGAGCGGAAACACTCGATTCCTCCAGGGCAGAGCTCCAGGTCCCCCTGGCCTTCGGGGCTCAGGCTGCAGCCCTGATGCTGTCACATCACGTCTCAGATGGACGTTTCTATGTGTGGCGTGAGTGCTGCGGTGACAGGACACGACTCGTACCCATGCTGCACCATTGTGGGTGTAACATGGGACCTTTGGTCGATGGCATGTGGCCTTGGAGACCTCCCACCGGGACCGTGGCTCCGCCTCCCATTGTGAACCTCCCCTCGAGCACTCAGGTGTCCAGGCTGTGGGTGAGCACACCATGTGCTCTCCCACCCTGCCCCAGGCAGCCCCACTGCACCGCTGGACCTCCCCAAGCCCACCCTGACCCTCCGGTGACATGGTCAGAGCTCTGAACTCTCCGGCCTCTTAACCGCCAGGCCATCCATGGGAGCACTGTGGTCTCCTGGGTCTGGGTCCGCGGCTGTGCATCCGAGGCCTTGATTGACACAGATTGACTGCACCAGCTGTGAGCCTGTGAAACTTGCACGTGTGTGCGGATATTCTATTTCTTTTTCTTCAGGTGTTGTTGGAAGAAGCAAAGGATCTGCTTTCCGACTGGCTGGATTCCATGCATGGCAGTGAAGTGAGCGACAATTCTATTTTCTCCAAACTGCCCAAGTTCTGGGAGGCGGAGTTCCACAAAGACATGGCAGCCCTGAACGTAAGTGTCGCCGACTGTCTTGACCTTGCTGTCTTGGGCCGAGGATCCCCCATGACCACAAGGCCTTGTGGGATCCAGACCATTTCATTTTGCAAGTAAATTCAGTTAAAGGTGAGAGTTGGGGGGGGGGCTTCTGGGCGCCAGCGGTGCTGCTACTCTTCTTGAGCCAGGACTTTGTCGTCACCCCCAGGTCCTCCCTCCAGATGTCCTAACCCGCGTTAGTGAGTATGTGCCGGAGATCGTGCACTTCATCCAGAAGATTGTGGACAACGGTTACGGGTGAGCTGGAGGCCCTGCTCAGGGCTGCGCAGCACTCCAGGAAGGTGTTCCGGGGGGAGCGGCTCTCCTCTGGCTCCACACCAGGGGCAGGAAGCGCACGGTTTTGCCGCTCAGGGTGGTGGCGCCCTGGGGCTCCCGTCACAAAGCACCACGCAGCGCGTAGCTCCAGGGGTCCCTGTGTGTGTGCGCATGTGCCGCTCGTCCCTCCCTTTGTGTCCCGCTCTCTTCTTATAAGGACACCGGTCGTCCTGGATTAGGACCCCACCCTAATGGCCTCATTTTAACTTGATTCCCTCTGTAAAGACCCTCTTTCCAAATACAGTCAGACTCCGAGGTGCTGGGGGTCGGGACTCCAGCATGTGGGTTTGGAGGACACGGTTGAGCCGTAACCTCGCCTTATGGGCAGCCTCTTTCCTCTGTGCCACTTGGTTCTCAGCTTCCCAGTTGCTTTGTAAGAGAACCCTCTGGGTTTTCCTTGGTAGTGGCAGCCGTTCAAACAACTATTTAGCTGTACGGAGGCCATGTCTTTGTTCCAGGCAGGAAGGGGAAGCGAGAGGGTGGTGCTGGCTACACCCAGGCTGTCCCCGAAGCCCCCGGCAGGTTTGGTCACACAGTTTAGGGCCTGGTCCAGGACCTGGGGCCACCCCTGCCCAAGGGGCTGGCCAGCACCTCTGCCCGGGCCCGTGGCCTGCCCTGGGGACCACAGTGAGAGATGCTGTAGGGACCACCTGGCCCCTGGTCCACTGGGAAGCTCCCAGTTAAGGCCACGCGTCACCAGGGACCCAAAGCAGCACGCTGTTGTGCGTGGGCACCGCCAGGTCTTTGGAGACGCAGGCCGCATGGTGTGGGCACTCAGAGTCTTCCTCGTGTCGGGTCCCAAGGCGGGTGGGCTTTATCCTTGCCGGGCCGGGATTTGGCCCCAGGTTACCGTCCTCGCCATCTGCCTGCATGGAATGCTTTTCAGGTCTCTGAGTCAGCGTTTTCAGAAACAGGCAGCAAGTGGACGTGTGGACGGGGGCCAGGCGTCTGTGTGCTGATGTCAGGCCCCCGCCCAGGAGAGCTGCCACCCCCCTCGCGCGAGGTGAGGCGGGCGGGGGCCTTGGAGCAGCAGGAAGTGCCCGGCACAGGGACCGGGCCGTGGGTTCTCGCGAAGGGACAGCAGCTCCTTGCACCCCCCCCCACCACCACGTCACACGGTCACTGTGGGGCAACTCCAGACTGCCAAGCTGAGTGACATGGGCAGGGCCACGGCGAGAGGAGACAGGGCATCCCGGCCTGGAATAATCGCCATGCTCCCAGGAGGCAGAGCCTGGCGGGCCGGGCAGGTGGTGGCATGTAGACAGAGGCAAGGGCGGCCCTCGGGGTGGTGACACCCAGGTGAGGGGCGGGGCGGGGGGACAGGCCGTCGGGGAGTGTGGAGTCCCTGTCCCGGCCCCTCAGCCCACACGGCAGCTCTGTTTAAACAGCCTCCTGGCCGCCCTGCAGCGTGGCCGAACCAGGGGAGGCTCGCGGCGGGAGCAGACGCCGCGACGGCCTGCGGGTGTCCGGGCCGGCCCGCGCGCGCCTCGTCACGCCTCCCCCGATGGCTTTGTTTTCCAGCTACGTTTCAAACGGGTCCGTCTACTTCGACACGGTGAAGTTCGCCAACAGTGAGGGCCACTGCTACGGGAAGCTGGTGCCCGCGGCCGTCGGGGATCAGAAAGCCCTGCAGGAGGGGGAAGGTAAACGGGCGGCGGCTCGAGGTCAGAGCCGAGCGGAGCCGCGGCCCCACCCCGCACGGTCGGGCTCACCTCGCTTCACGGGGACCGTGGGTTCTCACCTAAAGGGGTTCTAGGAGCTCTGTACGCTAAGCCCCTGCAATGTATTATTACGTAAGAAACAGAAGCGTGGGTGGCTGCAGTGCCACCCTGAGAAGCGTACAGACCCCGGGTCCTCGGCCATGGGGTTGGACTTCGCTGATCTCTCGGCGCCCAGAGCACCCAAGGGTCGGGCGGGCTGTGCTGGACACCCAGGAGGGCGTGTGGAGAGGAGTCAGACGGTGCTGGACAAGGGCACGCGCACCCACGCGGGGCAGCGGGGAGCCTGCGGAGGGAAGACCCCAGGGTGCTTCGGTCGAAGGCGTGCGGCACACCCAGAAAGGGAGTAGACACAAGATTGCTTACTTACTGACCCCAGGAGTAGGGCCGGAGGTGGGCACTGGGCGGGGAAGGGCAGTCCCCCGTCCCAGGGCAGGAGCGAGCGGCTGTTGCTTGTAAGGCGGCTGTGGGAGAAGGAAGGGGGAACTTGTGGCCAGAGTCTGAAGCCCAGTCCTTATCTAGAAGTCCAGACTGTGGGTGTGGGCAGGGCTGTCCTGCCGTGAGAAGCTCGGGCGGCAGCTCAGAGTGGCTGTGTTCTCAGCGCAGCCAGTGTGACCATGTATAACGACAGCCCCAGGCCCATCTTGATCCAGACATTTTAAACAGAGACACAGTGCCTTTTCTGGACCAGGCGGGATTCTCCTTGTCTGTCATAAGTGTTTACTTTCACCCCCTCAGTGAATCGGGGGGAGCAGTGCAGGGGCTGCTGTCACACTGCCGGACACACGCTGTTTATCCACCAGCGTTTCTGGGAGGCACTTTGGCCATAAAAATGTTCATCTTTTTTTTTTTTTTTTTTAATTTATTTTTTTATTTTTGGTGGCGTTGAGTCTTCGTTTCTGTGTGAGGGCTTTCTCTGGTTGCGGCAAGTGGGGGCCACTCTTCATCGCGGTCCACGGGCCTCTCGCTATCGCGGCCTCTCTTGTCGCGGAGCATGGGCTCCAGACGCGCAGGCTCAGCAATTGTGGCTCACGGGCCTAGTTGCTCTGCGGCATGTGGGATCTTCCCAAACCAGGGCTTGAACCCATGTCCCCTGCACTGGCAGGCAGATTCTCAACCACTGCGCCACCAGGGAAGCCCTTTTTTTTTTTTTTTTTTTTTTTTTTTTTTAACCACGGGTACAGATTTCATATTTTATCGTCCTTACATTTATTTATTTATTTATTTTTTAAGATAAAAGATATTCCTAGTTGCAGCGAGCAGGGACCATTTTTTGTTGCGGTGTGGTGGCTTCTCTTGTTGCGGAGCACGGGCTCTAGGCACGTGGGCTTCAGTAGTTGTGGCGCGCGGGCTCAGTAGTTGTGGCGCACGGGCTTAGTTGCTCTGTGGCATGTGGGATCTTCCCGGACCAGGGCTTGAATCCGTGTCCCCTGCATTGACAGGCGGATTCTCAACCACTGCGCCACCAGCGAAGTCCCTGTCCTTATTTAAATTTCACCATTAGGTATACTTAGAGCATAAGTATATACCAGCCTTATGTCCAGATTTTCAAAATGTGAAGATAAATGGACAGGTAGCTGTAAAGATGTGATGTATTAGACATTGTAGAAGATATTAAACAAGTAGAGGGTCTAGTGGGTGGTAAACTTCTGTCTGTATGCCCTTGCACGGTCAGCGGCCAGGCAGACCTGTGAATTTCTGGGCTGCGGTTGGAGGAGACACCATCCAGGACTGAACTGAGGTCCTGGGTTGCTGACAGAGTCTCCCCAGACTTCAGGCCTTAGACAGACTCAGGAGTCTTTGTCAGGACACAAAGGCAGCTTCACTGTACAGGTTACAATGCCGTCAATGTATGACTGTACGACGTTCATACATTTTGATCAAGTATCTTCACCTCAAGTGCTGTGTTCTAAAGAGATATCAGAACCTAAAACAGGACGACACAGAAACATGGAGGAAAGACAGACCGAGTTAGTTCAACAGCGTGACCATCCGACCCAACGGCGTTTCAGACTCACGGCCGCGGAGCAGGGCCAGGCATCGGAGGCAGACCACTCAGATCATGGGGCGCACGGGGGGAGAGCCATGTCAGGGGACCAGAAATGACACCAAGAGGGGAAGCAGAGGGATCGTGTGGTTTATCTCGCTTCCCTAAAAAATCAGGAGCAAATAGCAAGTATTACCAGGTAGTGACATTTGTGTCAAATGCAGAGTGGGGGAAGGGTGTGTGAGACAGAGCAGATTCTCTGTTACAGAATTTTTCAAAGTTAATTTTTAAAGTTAGATACTTTTAAAGTGAGTAACTATGTTCATTATAAAGAAAAGTTTAAAACCTCAAGGTACGTTATCTGTCCAGTAAAGGGTGGGTAAAAGAGAAGGTCCCGGCGCCAGGTCAGATTACGTTTTTGAATAACTGCCGACGCCGTGGTTAAAATGCGCACGGTGAGAAAATAGATACAAGACCAGGGTGGCGCTTGTCCTGTTTGTTGGATGTGTCTATGTTCTTCTTACATGGATTAAAAAACTCACAAACCCACAAATCAAGACACGAACATGTTAATAGTAGTTATCCCTACGTTTCCAACTGTGACACCTTTTCCTGGTTCTTTGTCCTGTTTTCCAACTATTCTGCGTTTAGTGCCTGTTTCACCGTCACAGTCTTTGTGTTCAGCAGTGCCTCCGTCTGCACTGTGTCCCTCCCAAAGTGGCCTTTTTCCAGTCGTCCTGCGTTTGCAGCCTGGACAGGAGAATGAGAGTCATTCCTGTTCTGGAGTTTTCCAGCAGGCGCCCTGGTGAGGCCCTTTAGGGCCTGAGTGCCGGGCAGAGGCCCCATCACCCAGCAAGCAGCCCCCCCTGCCTCCCCGCTCGGGGATGCTCCGCCTGCAGGCTGGGCTGACCAGTGGGTGTTCATTTTCAGGCGGCTGATGTGTCCATGGCCCCAGCACGTGGTCCGGGGAGGTCTCCCGTGGGGCCGTGGATTCCCTTTCTGGCTGACTTCGTCTGCGTTCACGGGCGGGGGGGTGGTGGGGAGGGAGAGGGGGAGGATCTTCTGAGGAAACTGAACTTGGCCCAGGGAGCAGTGCTCCCTTTCGCTCTTGGGTTCAGACTGGTCCATAGCCTCCTTCCCGCAACTGCCCTGTATGGACACGGGAGGACCAGCGAGTGTCCTGATTTGCCACCTCCAGGCTGGGGAGGCCACACACAGCAGCCTGGTCGCCCTCATGCCCCCCAGAACCACAGCCCCGAGGCCCACCGGGTGTTAGTACCAGATCCCGCCTGCGCGAGCCCGGGTCCCCGAGGCAGGCCCGTGAGAACAGCACCTCACGCTCTGGGCCAGGCGCTGTCCTTGTCCTAGACGAGGGGCCGAGGTGGGGCGGCAGCGGAGGCGGGGGTGCGGGTCCAGCCCCGGGGGTCGTCGCCCTTGGACGCCGGCTCGTGAGGCCGTGGCTTCTTAGCTTGCGGTTAGGGCTTCGTGCCTAGACCCTGGGCAACTCCAAAATCTGGTCACAGTCAACTTGAAGGAGTGCTTGACCAGGTTAACAAGTACCTGAATCGTCCCTGGACCGAGACAGTTCCATCCACCGAGTACCCGCCTCCCCCGTGTCCGCAGGCGACCTGAGTGTCTCTGCCGAGCGCCTGAGTGAGAAGCGGTCCCCCAGCGACTTCGCCCTCTGGAAGGCCTCCAAGCCCGGGGAGCCATCCTGGCCGTGCCCCTGGGGAAAGGTGAGCACCCGGGATGGGGCGCCCGGGCCTGGGGCCGTCACCTCCCTCCCTTCCTGGGACTTGCGTCTTCCCTTCCATGGCTGGGGTGGGGGCACTGGACTGCCTCGGAGGCCCCTCCGTCCTGACAGTCTCTGACCCGGGGTACTAGGGGACGGATCCGCCCTCTGACATCCCCTGTGGCAACAGTCCTGGTGGCCCAGAGCCGCGGGAAGGGGTGTTGGGAGCGGGGGATTCCTTGGCCTTCGCGAAGCTTGTTGTGACCTTTACAGCCTGGGGCCCCATTCGTCTTTCCGTGTGCGGGACTTGACCCTCGTTCCCATAGAGCTGAGGGGTTCTGAGGGTCGTGGACAGGGGAGCGAGTCCCGGCCCGTCACGGGGCGGTCAGGGCGCTCACCGCGTTTGGGTCCCTAGGGGCGTCCAGGGTGGCACATCGAGTGCTCGGCCATGGCGGGCACCCTCCTCGGAGCCTCAATGGACCTTCACGGAGGGGGCTTCGACCTCCGCTTCCCACACCACGACAACGAGCTGGCGCAGTCGGAGGTAGGGGCCGAGGTCGCCGTCCTGGGCACGCGGTGGGGGGCGGCGAGGTGCTCCCCGGCAGAGCCTGGCCTCCACGTCAGGGGCTCCGAACCGCATTATTTAGTCCGGCTCGCGTGTGAGCAGCCTGGCCCTTGGCAGCACAGGCCTGGATTCGCACCGGGCGGCACTCCTTCTGCACGTCAGGCGCCCAGAAAGCGGCCGGCACCCTCTGTCCGGCCCGCAGCGGTGTCATGACCCCCACTCCCGCCCTGTCCGCTCAGGCCTACTTTGAAAACGACTGCTGGGTTAGGTACTTCCTGCACACGGGCCACCTGACCATCGCCGGCTGCAAGATGTCCAAGTCACTGAAGAACTTCATCACCATTAAAGACGCGCTGAAGAAGCACTCAGGTACAGGGGCCTGGACGCTTCTGTCGTCGGAGCGTGGGGACGGAGCTGCTCGGGAGGCTAAGGAGCCCCGCGCCTCTCTCCCCAGCCCGGCAGCTGCGCCTGGCCTTCCTCATGCACTCGTGGAAGGACGCGCTGGACTACTCGGCCAACACCATGGAGTCGGCGCTGCAGTACGAGAAGCTCCTGCACGTGGGTCCCCCTCCCCGAGGCAGCTCTGGCCCAGCACCGTGGGAGGTGGTGCCCGCTCCCCGCGCCCCCCCAGAGAGAACGGGGCGCGGCCAAGGCCACTAAGCTCCGGGGGGAGGCCGGCTCCGCGCCACTTTCCCGAGACACCTCATGTCACGTGTGGCGCCTTTCGTTCAGCCCCACCCACCGGCTGCACCTCAGGGGCCCCGAAGGCTGAGACCGGACCCGCTTGTCTCGCAGGAAAACCTTTCCCTTCCCTTCCTGCACCTGTGTGACATTCAGGTCGCACCTGCAGTGGAGGCACGTCGGTAGAACAGCTCTTTCCCAGGTTTCTCTGGGGTGGAACGGTCTGAATGCTCTTAAACAGAATTTTCATATTTTAGGAGTTTTTCTTAAATGTGAAAGACCTCCTCCGAGCCCCCGTCGAGGTAGCCGGTCAGTTTGAGAAGTGGGAAGACAAGGAAACGGAGCTGAACAAGAGGTGAGACGGCACCTTCTCTTTGGGGCCCGCAGGCGGTCCCCGCAGCACGCCCGCCAGCGGGGAGGCCGGAGGCGCCGTCCCTCCCGTTCGTGCAGAGCCACGCTCAGAACAGGCCGCTCCGGGAAGGTCGTCCGTCTGACGCCCCCTGCCTTCCTCTTCCGCTTCCGCTTCCCGTTCAGCTTTTATGACAAGAAGGCCGCGGTTCACGAGGCGCTCTGTGACAACGTCGACACGCGCACCGTGCTGGAGGAGATGCGGGCTCTGGTCGGCCAGTGCAACCTCTACATGGCAGCGCGGAAGGCCGCGAGGAGGAGGCCCAACCGCACGCTGCTGGAGAGCATCGCCCGGTACCTCACACACATGCTGAAGGTGAGCCCCCCTGCGACGGTGCCAGCGCGGGCCCGCGGGTCACGGGAGCCGCGCCGCGCTGTCCTCAGGCCCTGCCGCGCCTGTGCCCGAGACAGCGAGCCCCCCGCCCCGGCCCACGCTCCGAGCAATTTCGCCTCTTTGCCTCAGCTTTTCCCCTCCCGTCTGGAGGTTTGAAAAGCACAAGGGCTTTTTCCCACAAGTGGCCCTAACGTGTTGTTCACCACGCCCGCCTCGTGCTGACAAGTCCCGGGTCCCCTGCAGGGGGCTCCGTGGTCCAGCGGCTCAGGCTGGGAAGGGGCCGGAGGGGCAGCGGGAGCCAGGCCTCGTCCTGGGGCAGGTGCGGGGGCACCCAGGCCTAGGTTTCTGTCTCTCCCCACCCGGCAAGGCCGTCGGCACTTCCGCCCGCCCCTCCCGGGCGCAGTGGCGGGTTTCGAGGACCGGTCCCCGCCTGCCATCTCTCAGGACCTCTTGTCCTGCATGCTTGTTTCTTCCTTAGATCTTTGGGGCCATAGAAGAGGAAAGCTCCCTGGGTTTCCCCGTCGGAGGACCTGGAACCAGCCTCAATGTGAGTAAAGCACACCTGGGCCCAGAGACGCTCCCTGCTGGCCGCCCCGCCAATTTGGTGTTCCCTCCTGGGGCGTCTGAGACCAGCACTAGGCCCCAGCCTGCCCTGGGCCCTCCAGCCTGAGCCCCACGTGGCCGAGTCTCGGCCTGGCTGGGGAGTTGGGCACAGTCCGCCCCTGTCTTCACCGCCAGCTGTGTTGTCTTTGTGAGCTCGGTCCCAGGAGACCAGGCTGCACGGGACGGTCCTCAGCCCCCAGGCAGCTGAGCCATGGCCGCGGGACATCACCACGGCCATGGGCATCACTACGGCTGCAGGACGTCAGGAGTCCCGCGCCCGTGTTTCCCGGCACGCGTGCACCTGTAGGCAGACAACACGTGGAACCGTCTGTCCAGTGGGTCCGTGCAAGTGAGAAAACTCGCCGGTGGTTGTTGGTGTCTCCTTCGTACTTGGCATCCGGGCAGACACGCGGTTTCTGCTGCGGGAGGACTATCACGTATGACAGGCACACACTCAGGTTCATCTGAGACGCGCCCGCCCTCCTCCCCTGGTCGGGAACGCTCTTTAAGTATTTGGTTAGAAGGCACGTGTAAATGCCTACACGTAACGGGTCAAGTCCGAAGTAAAAAGGCAAAACCTTTCAAAAGTCCTGTTACCCAGTGAGGGACGGCGTCAGGCGCCCTCTCCTGCGGACGGAGTTTAGGGGTGTTTCCCCAGGAGCCGACTTCCACCCCAGAAAACAGAACGCCAGGCCCTGTCCCTGGGCCCCTTGTCAGCCTTGGAAGTGGCTGTGGCTGTGGTACTTGGTGCTTTTTAGGAAGGAAACCCACACGGTTGCTTTGTTTTCTCATGTAAGCAATACTAGATGTTTATTTTCTTTAAGGAAAAACACACACAGTAGAAACACCTCGGTTAAAGAAAGTCTGCCTTTGAGCTTTAAAAAAAGGCGTCCAACATCGGATGCCTGGTGTTTCTGGCCCCCGAGCCGCCTCAGCACGCCCTTTGAAGTCAGCTGCCTGGAGTAAGTGGCCCCGAGAAGCGTGGTGGGTGCCCGCTGGGCCGAAGGACGGGCCCGAGGTCACGCCTTTGAAAGTTCACGGACTTACTTCCAGACCTGCATTGTTTTAGGAGCAGGTCTTGAACCACCTAGTACTGAGCGGTCCACAGCATGTGCTCGCGTAGTGTAGTCAGCTGGGCCGCTGGCGGTGCTGGCCTGAGGCCCTCCTCTAGGCCGACCTCAGGCACGCTGGCCAGCTCCCCTCAGTAAGGCTCCCCTGCGGCCGTGTGCGTGTGCGGGCGGGCGCGTGGGGTGAAGAGTGGACACCCTGGAGGTCTGCCCCCCCCGCCCCCCGCCGCCAGTAGGCATGTCTTCAGCCCACGCTCAAGATTGGGCCTGAAGTGGCTTAGGCCGCGCTGAGGGCTTGGCGGCCTCAGCAGCCTTTGCATTTAATTATTGGGATTTTGGTTACTGAGCTGCCGAATGACTTAATTAAGAGGCACGGAGACCTCGCTCAAAAGTCTAGCAAGGTCTAGATGGTAGATGTAACAAAAAAGGTTTTCCATAAAATTGTTATTTCTCTGGTTTGGATTCGCCCTCTTGGGTTTTCCTTTTCCAGTGGGCTTTGCGTCCCTCTTACCGTGCTGTCCGCACCGCCACACAGGGCGCCCCCGTGTCCGTGAGCTGACCGTCGGGGATGGGCACGCGCGGCCTGGACGCGGGTCACAACGGGGTGTCCGCCAGCCACACGTCCCTTGGCAGCCCTGCCCTGCGGCGCGTGTACTGGGCTCTGTCCTTCATAAACACGAGGGCGGCTGGTCTCTCAGTGACCCAAAATGTTCCCTCCGCAGCTCGAGCCCACAGTCATGCCGTACCTGCAGGTGTTGTCGGAGTTCCGGGAAGGAGTGCGGAGGGTCGCCCGTGAGCACGGAGGTGAGGCCGTCACGCGCTCCGTGGCCTGGGCACGCCTGGCCGGTCCTCTGCTGCAGGCTGTCCTGGGTGTTGTAGGGGGTGCGCGGCATCCCTGGCCTCTGCTCACTAGATCCAGGGACCCCCCGCCCCCCCAATCAAGTCCTGGTAGCCACACAGACGACTAGACGCCAAGTGTGCCTACGGGCAGGGCAGCTGGGCGGAGCCCGGGGACGTTGTGAGGGGCCAGCGTTTCCTCACCTCTTTTGTTTGTGGGGACTCGGTTCTGCTCTCTGGGGCGTCCGCAGGGTGAGGGCTGGAGGTGTCCTTGCCCCTGCCCCGCAGAGGCTCCGTGGTGACTGCACAGCCTCTGCTGGGGACGGTTCTAGGTTCTGCTCGGGGCCTCGCCAGCGGCCCTGGGGACTTGGGATGAGCTGGGATCAAACGTGTTGTCTTTGGGGCCAGTTTTGAGCAGTTGTTAAGCGGGCAGTGAGTGGCGTCAGGCAGGCAGTCTGCTTCTTACTCTGGTGGTCTGGACTCACAAATGACCACCCCGGCTAAAACTGACCTTGCAAGGTGCCGGACCTGGTCCAGCTGCTGTCCTCACGTTGCTTCTTTAATCCTCGTGATTCGACAGAGGTGGGCAGCGAAGCCCCTGGAAGGTAGAGGCCTTGCCTGGGGTCACCCGGGGGTCGGGGCAGACCCCCACCGCTGTCGCCTGGTGTGCTGTGCCCCAGTCCCCTGTGTGATGAGAAGTCACACCTGGAGCTCATCCGGGCGGGGCGTCCCAAGGGTGGAGCGGGCAGAGACCAGACAGGTGGTCAGGGAGCCTCCAGAGGAGCTGCACCTCAGGGAGGAGTGAGCGGGCCCGGGGCCGGGGCGGGAGCGGGCCTGGGGACGGGGTGGCAGCTGGCCGGGGCCTGGGGACGGGGTGGCAGCAGGCAGTGGGCCGGGGACGGGGTGGGAGCAGGCAGAGGGCCGGGGAAGGGAGGTGGGAACAGGCCTGGACTGGGGATGGGGCGGGAGCTGGCCCGGGCCTGTCCCAGGGCCAGCAGAGCAGGAGGGCTCTACCGACAGAGAAGAGAAGCAGTTTCTCCTTTAGTGCCCACAGTCCCTTCGGCCAGAGAGCTCAGGCCTGGCCAGCAGGGACGTGGAATGTGGGTGTGTGACCAGGAGAGGCTTGGGAAACTGGGAAGAAGTTAGAAGGGCTGGGACGGGCACACGGTCAGAATGGGAGACCGGCGGGGGGGCAGGAGCCTCTCTGCCACTGGAGAGATGGTAGCCATTTCCTGTCACTTTTTTTATTGTGGTTAGATATACACAATATAGGAGTTACCACCTCAACCATTTCTAAGTGTAAAGTTCAGTGGCCTTAAGTAATTCACGTTGTTGTGAACCATCACCCGCCTCCATCTCTAGAACTTTCCATCTTCCCAAAAAACTGTCCCCGTTAAACACTCACTCCCCTCCCGTCTCCCAGCCCCTCATCCCCACCGTCTATTTTCTGTCTCTATGGATGTGACTCCTCCAGGGACCTCATGTGAGTGGAATCAGACAGCATTTGTCCTTCTACGTCTGGCTTATTTCACTGAGTGTAACGTTCTCAAGGTTCATCCACGTTGTAGCTTGGGTCAGGATTCCTTTCCTTTTTTCTTTTTTTTTTAAATTATTTTATTTTTGGCTGCACTGGGTCTTCGTTGCTGCACGTGGGCTTTTCTCTAGTTGCGGCGAGCAGGGGCTCCTCTTTGTTGCGGTGCGCGAGCTTCTCATTTCAGTGGCTTCTCTTGTTGTGGAGCACGGGCTCTAGGCGCGCGGGCTTCAGTAGCTGTGGCACGCGGGCTCCGTAGTGGTGGCTCGCGGGCTCTAGAGCGCAGGCTCAGTAGTTGTGGTGCACGGGCTCAGTAGTTGTGGCTCGCGGGCTCTAGAGCGCAGGCTCAGTAGTTGTGGCGCACGGGCGTAGTTGCTCCTCAGCACGTGGGATCTTCCCAGACCAGGGCTCGAACCTGTGTCCCCTGCATTGGCAGGCGGATTCTTAACCACTGCGCCCTTCCAGGGAAGCCCCTCCCTTCCTTTTTAAGGCTGAGTAACATTCCATTGTGTGGATGGACCACATTTTGCTCATCCGTTCATCTGTGGATGGATCCCGTCTCCTTTTACAGCATCTCCGAGCCTGTGTCTCTTCTGAGAGCGCCCGACAAGGTCTCCCTGCTCACTGCCCATCTGTTTTCCACTCCCGTGTCACAGCCCCGCCCTGCAGTAACCAGCCCTGATGGATGCAGGCTGCCCCGCCCTGAGCCTTGTGGCTCTGTGAACAGTACACGAGGGGAAGGGTGCGGGCCGCAGTTGCAGGGCACGGGGAGGTGCTGGCAGGGGCGTCCAGCAGGTGGCGACACAGAGGCACGCTCCTTCCCTTCTAGCCTGGAGTCAGAGCCCCTTGGCGTCTGCAGGGCTGTGAGGTCCCCGGGGCTAGCACGCTTTGCCAGGTGCCCTGGGAAGGTCGCCCCCGTGGCCCACGTCCAGGGAAGCCTGTTTTCCTTTGCTGGGCTCCGTCGTGGTGGTGCAGCTGCTTCCTTCCAGAAGGGGCCCTGCCAGCCGCCGGCCGCCCAGTCTCTGTGCGCCCACCCCTGGGAGCCGGTCCACCCAGATCCGCCCATCGCCACTGCTGTCCCAGTGCTTCTTCTCCACGGGGCAGCCTCCGCTCCTGTCTGGGCCTCGCACGAGGTTCCATCCCAGCCCCAGACTCAGGAGCCGCAACTTCAGACCCGGATTTGCACAGCATTGGGAAGACCCCAAAAGCCTTGGCTTCACTCCTGCTGGTATGGCAGGTGGGCGGGGTGGGGGACAGTGTCTTCTGTCTCCATGTACGGGCTTCTCCCCCCACCCCACCCCGGAGGCAAGCTCCCCGTCTGTGCTCTTCTTTTAAGGTCGTATTCGCTGTTCTGAGACCTTTGTTCCATATGTTTAAGAGTTGGTTTATTGAATTCCTGGAAAATATCCAACTGGGGTTTTCCCTTTAAATAAAAATAACTTATTGAAGTGAAATTCACGTAACGTAAACCTGGCCGTTTTAAAGTGAACCATTCAGTGGCGCTCAGTGCCTTCCCAGTGTTGCGCAGCCACCATCTCCTTCTGGTCCCGACGCGTTTCCACCCTCCAAGGTCACACCCCCTCCCCCAGCCCCTGGCAACCACCAACCTGCTCTCTGTCTCTGGATTGACCTGTTCTGGGCGTTTCACATAAGTGGAGTCACACAGTGTGTGACCTCTTTTCTCTGGCTTCTCAGCAGAATGTTTTCGAGGTTGTCCACGCCGAAGCATGTGGTGGTGCTTCATTTTTTTTAGGGCAGAATAATCACCAGATACGTATACCGCTTCCCTTTATCCATTCAGCCGTTGATGGGTGTTTGGACTGTTTGCACCTTTGGTGAACAGTGCTGCTGTGAACGTGCATGTGTAAGCATCAGGTTGGGCCCCTGTTTTAGTTGTTTTGGGTACACACTTAGGAGAGGAATTGTGGGACGGTAATTCTGTGTTTAACTTTTTCAAGACCCACCAAAGTGTTTTGCATGGTGGCTGAACCATTATGTATTCCCACCAGCGGTGCGCAAGGGTTCCAATTTCTCCACATCCTTGTCAGCCCCTTTTATTTTCTGTTTATTATTGTTCACAGCCATCCTGGTGGGTGTGAAGAGGTGTCTCATTGTGGCTTTGATTTGCATTCCCTGATGAGTAGTGACGAGCAGCTGCTTGGCCGTCTGAACGTCTCCCTTGGAGAGTTGTCTATTCAGGCCCTTTGCTCGTTTTTGTTTTTTTTTAAATAATTTTTTAAATAATCTATTTATTTTTATTTATTTATTTTTGGCTGCGTTTTTTGGGTATTTGTTGCTGCGCGCAGGCTTTCTCTAGTTGCGGCGAGCGGGGGCTACTCTTCATTGTGGTGCACGGGCTTCTTATTGTGGTGGCTTCTCTTGTTGCGGAGCACGGGCTCTAGGTGTGCGGGCTTCAGTAGCTGTGGCGCGCGGGCTTAGTTGCTCTGCGTCATGTGGGATCTTCCCGGACCAGGGCTCGAACCCGTGTCCCCTGCATTGGCAGGCGGATTCTTAACCACTGCACCATCAGGGAAGTCCCCCTTTGCTCATTTTTATTTGGGTCATTTGTCTTATTGAGCTGTAGGAGCTCTTTCTTTATTGTGGGCACTAGACCCTTTTCAGAAATGTAAGTCGGGAGAGGGTGGAGGAGAAAGCCAGCTCCTAAAGTAAGAAAAAGGTTTGGAAAGAAAGCCTGAGGGGAAGTTTGAGCTCCGTGGACCGGAGCAGGTCTCAGATGGAGGTGAGGGTCGCTGTCTCAGCCTCGTGGAGGCCACCTAGAGGATGGCACCTGAGGGGCCCCAGGGAGGGGTGTCCCTCCCCTGGGGGTATGGCGGGGAGGCGGGGTTGGGCCTGAGGGTGTGGAGGGGAGTTGGTGGCAATGATGGCAGGGCCAGCCTGCTTCCCTTCCTGTTACGGTGAGCAAGCGTCCGTTGGGCACTCGCCTGGGCCGGTGCCCTGGGGTCTCCTCAGGGCTCTGGGGGGACCCGTCTGAGCAAGGGGCCCCGAGGGGCAGAATGAGGGGAGGGACCAAATATAAAGGGCCTCGTACCAGCCCTGCTGCGGGGCTGGAACGGGGCTTTTCCTTGACCTGCATTGGGAAGCGGGAGACTGCGCGGCTGGCTGTACCTGTGGCCGGGGCTCGGGCATCCCCTGAGATGTGTGGGTCATCGTCCATTCATTCATTCACCCGTGAGTGGCCTTGTGGGGCACCGGCACAGTGCTGCGGGAGCACACGGGGTTCTGGGGACACAGTGGAGACAGGACGGGTGAGTGGGTGACCACGTGGGCCGTGGTCAGTGCTGCGGGGAGGGACAGGGCAGGGCGGGAGGGGTCGGCTTTGCTGGCACCAGCAGGAGTTCCCACTGGCCCAGTTCTTAGCCCAAAGCTGAATCTGCTTCACCCTGAGGTCAGGGTCTCAGAGCTGGGATTTCTGGGTAAGCATCTCCTGACGTCTGCACGAACGTGTTTAGTTGGGGTTGAGCCCATATGGGCTCTTCAAGCCCAAGTACAAACGGGCTGGCCTCTCCCTGGTCTGGCTGGGCCTCAGGCACCCTGGGCTCCGTCCGTGATGGCCATTACAGGACTATCCCAGGGTCCCCCGAGCTCCTGGGCCTTCACCGGCCCTAACCGGGTGGTGCAGAGGTTAACATTGTCCAGACTTGAAGGGCCCGTCAGGCCCGGAGGCCACGCCAGCCGTCTGCTCAGCTCTGCCCACTCTGGCTGCTTCGTGTGTGCCGTCTCTCCTGGAACAGGCACTTCAAAGCCAGTGGGCCGGCCAGGCGCCCCGGGCCGCTGCCCGTTCAAGCCCAGCTCCGCGTGGCCACTTCCCTCGGCTGGGGCGAGGCTGGCCAGGAGCGCCAGTGCCCAAGGCAGAGTGTTGCCGAGGTGGGGCGTGGGTCCCTCCCCCAGGCCTTTGGCCCCTTCCGATCCCTTGCTGGGCTGGGGCCCTGGACGGTGGGACGCGGCCGCCTCTCTCAGGATCGCCTCGCCAGGGCCGCGGGGGCTCGGCGCTCCCAGGCGCCTCCCGAGTGACCGGGGAGCTCATTTCTGTGCAGCAGAATCCTGGTGTCCGTGGGCCTGCCGCCCGCAGGGCTTTCCCCGGTCCGTGCGCCTCTGCGGTCAGTGCCCGCCTCTGAGCAGGGCCCTGAGCCGCTGCACAGGCCACGGGTCCAGGGGCTGTTCTGGGCTCACCAGTGGCCGCGACGTCCGTGTCTCGGCTTCTCCTGCGTCCGTGGCCAGTGGAGCAGCCCGGCCCCTCCAGAGGCGCAGGGGGGCGCTCTTCCGTGGGGCCCGGGCGTTCCCAGGCCCGGTGGACCGAACTGCTTCCTCTGTCCGCAGTCCCTGAGGTCCTGCAGCTCAGCGATGCCTTGCGGGACGACGTCCTGCCTGAGCTGGGAGTGCGGTTTGAAGACCATGAAGGTGGGTCCTCTGGATGTGACACCGGGTCGCGGGAGGGACACAGGGTGGAGATTGCTTTTGAGAGGAAGAACTCCGGGACGGGTCCGAGGACGCTTCGTCTTTTACGTGGTGAACCCCCCGTGATGCGTGGTCCCGGGGGACCTGTAGTTGTACCTTCTTGGGCGTCACTGCCAGCACCTCCTCTCCTGTGGCCTGACTGCCCGGCGCCCCCGTTTCTGCGGGGCCACTGGCCGCCTTTTCTCATGGCCTGTCACTTGGGAGGCAGCCTGTGTCGTGTGGATTGTCAGCAAGTTTCACAGCTTGTGTTTCGACTTGGTGGGAGTTTGGGCTGCACGGAAAATTATTGGACTTTAAACACTCAGACGAATGTCTTACGACTCCTGGGTGCTCGCTCTTGAGCAGCAAGGCCTCCCCACGGCACAATTAACATTTGACCTGTGCGAGCAGGAAGGAGGCCCCGGCTTCTCTCGGGGGCCCTGGGCGCGGGAGTGGTGTGGGCAGCGCTGGGCTCGGCCTCGTCTCACAGCTGTTGGCCTTTCAGGACTGCCCACTGTGGTCAAGTTGGTGGACAGAGATACCTTACTGAGAGAGCGAGAAGAGAAGAAAAGGGTGAGTAAAACCGCAATGACCTGAGCTGGGTGTTTCATTTGTTTTTTGTTTTCAGTTCTTCTTCTTCTTATTATTATTATTATTTTTTATTGGCTGCGTTGGGTCTTTGTTGCTGCGCACGGGCTTTCTCTAGTCGCGGTGAGTGGGGGCTACTCTTCGTTGCGGTGCGCGGGCTTCTCATTGTGGTGGCTTCTCTTGTTGCGGAGCACGGGCTCTAGATGCGCAGGCTCAGTAGTTGTGGCACACGGGCTCAGTAGTTGTGGCTCGCGGGCTCTAGGCACGTGGGCTTCAGTAGCTGTGGCGCACGGGCTTAGTTGCTCCGCGGCATGTGGGATCTTCCCGGACCAGAGCTCGAACCCGTGTCCCCTGCATTGGCAGGCGGATTCTTAACCACTGCGCCACCAGGGAAGTCCCTGAGCTGGTTGTTTATTGAAAATGTAAATATCACTGGAGTTTATATACTTCACCTTTAGGAGTTAGTATTTATACTCTTATTAAAAAGTGCCAGTGTTTATAAACGTCAGAAGGAAAGACTAGATAGGTAACTACTTGGCAATTTTCTAACAACAACAAAATCCAGCTTCTGATGAAGGACCCGGAGTACAAGGGAAGACTTGTCACCTCTGGTAAACTGCGAAGCTGACGGGTGTGGTCATACCTCGCTCTCACCTGAAGTGGTGTCTCCCTGTCCCTGGGGATGAATGTGTCACAGTCGCACCTCCACCCACCCCCGCCCCCAGCACCGTCCTTCTCACGCCTCAGACGTTACTACACCTCCGTGAGCAGGGCTGAGCCGGGGGCTCCGTGAAGTGGGACAGTCCCTGCTCTCGGGGACCTCGGCGTCCCGTAGAAAGACAGAAGCAGGAACAGGCGCAGTACCTGTCAGAAGTGCTGGGCGCAGCTCACTGGGTACGGGGCCCGAGGGGCCTTAAGAAGAGGCCCCGGGGAGAGGAGTTCGGGAGACTGGGAAGGGGCCTCGACAGGTGTCCAGAAGGAGAACTGATGGGTGGGTGGGTGGTCAGGGAGAAGAGTGGCGAGGCTGGCCCTGGGCTGCGCTGGGCGCCGGGGACGCTGGTGTGGACGCCAGGAGGGGCCGAGCATGAGAACTAAGGAGCCCGGGTGCCGGGGAAGGTCTGGCCGGAGTCAGGCTGGTGCGAGGTTCCAGGAGCTGGGCTTTGACCCCCGTCCAGGCGCTTCTTGGCCCCTCCCCCGCCTTTCCCATCCCGTTCGGTCACCCCCGCTGGTGTCACGTCCCCTGGGTCGGGTTCTCCCCATCCTTGGACACCGCAGCGTGTGGGCCGCCGCGGCCCTGCCCCGGAGGTGACGTGGGGCTCACTCCCGCTCTCCCCCAAGGCGGCCCGGGGCGTAAAGGCAGGGCAGTGAACTCGGATCGGGCACCTCTGCCCACGTCTTCACTGGCCGCAAGGCCTTCGCGGGAGGGATTTGCCGTACACCTTCCCTCCGGTAGCTCGAGTTTCCAGCCAAGGGAATCCCGCCCCAGCCCCCGTGTGTGGAGGCGCCTGGGACCACGGCCTCGTAGGCTGTCTTCAGCTCCCCCAGCGGGATAAGCACCTCCAGTCTCTAAGTGGAAAAGCAAGCCCTCGGCACCCGTCTTCCCACCTCCCGAGCTCCGTGCCGGGTCCCTCTTCCTCCGTCCACCCTCAGCCCCTCCTGCTCTGCTCGGGTTCTCCGGTGACAAGGCGCATCCTGGGGTGGCCCCGCCCTTGACCCCTGCTCTCTGGGACCCTCCCTCCGCTTCCCCCACTGCACTGCCCGCACTTCCCGCCTCTCTGGCGTCCCCCCACCCAGGTGACCTCACCCCGTCCCAGGGCCCCTCTGCCACCTGTGTGCCTGTGACCCCCGAGTTCTCTCTGGCCCAGACTCCTGTGTCCAGCTGCCTACCTGAGGGCTCCGCTTGGCCAGGAAGCACCCGAAACCCCAGACATCCAAGAGGGAACGCGTGACCTTCATTCCCCAAACCCGTTCCACCTTCCTATCCGGGGCACACGCTGTCCACATGGTGGCCCAAGCCCAAACCTCCCGAGGCAGCCTCGGGCCCCTCCTCACGGGCACCCAGCCCAGCCCCCAGGCCCTCCCTCCCTCCCTGCCTCCTGCCCGGACGCTGCCTGCCTGGTGGGAAGTGGGCTCTGGCTCCCACCCATCTCCTCCAGCCAGCCCCCCTCCCGCCCTCCCCAGGTGCCCGGGCCCCTCAGGGTTGGCCCTCGCCCTGCTGTCCCTGGTCCCCCACCCGACCGCAGCCCCCCACCTGCCGGGCAGGTCTCTGGTCCTTTCTTCATGTTGGTTGGGCTGCAGGTGACCTCACGCGTGGTGTCCACTCACGCCCCACGTCCGGAGCAGGGCTGGGTCAGAGCCCAGCTCACGGGGATGGGCGAGGGGACGGCAGGGGGCTTGTCCTGTCCCCCTCCCACCCAAGAGGGGCCTGGGCAGCTCCAGCTCACGGGGCGTTTGCTGTCCCCCAGGCTGAAGAAGAAAAGAGAAGGAAGAAAGAGGAGGCCGCCAGGAAAAGACAAGAGCAGGAAGTAACGTCTGCTCGGGGGCGGGCTCCTGGCGGAAACGCACTTTGACCCCATGCCCTGCCCCCTGTGCCTCCTTGGGACCAGCCGGGCGCCCCCTCTGCCTCCGTCCCCAGTGGTGCCCCCTCACCACCTCACACAGCGCCCCAGGGAGGCCGGGAGCCCTGGGCAGGGACAGATGTGGCCGCGAGCTCCAGGACGGCTTCTGTGGCCTTGATCCTGCTGTGCTGCGTGCACGGCCGTCCCCCTGTTCCTGCAGAAAACACCTGGCTCCCTCCTTTCACTTCCCTCTGCCCAGCTGTCGCTCCCTGAACCTGGGGGCTGGGGTGGGAGCCGACACGGGGTCGCGGGCGTGGGGCCCCTCGTGGGCTCAGAGCAGTGACCCCACGTCTGTGTTCCAGGCGGCAAGGCTGGCCAAGATGAAGGTTCCGCCCAGCGAGATGTTCTTGTCAGAAAGCGACAAGTATTCCAAGTTTGATGAAAACGTAAGAAATCCTGTCTTTCTTTTCAGAACGTTGTTAGACCATTTAATTGGGATGACAGGGGTTTTCAAACTTGGCTGAGAAGATTCTCTGTCCAGGGTGCTGTTTGCAGGAAGGCGGGCTATGTGGGGCTGTTTCAGGTCCAGCACGTGCAGCCCAGTGCCCGGGGCCACCCCTCGCTCACCGCGGCCCAGCGGCTCTGGTGCCGGGCGTCGTGGCCTGGGCCGGTTGATGGATTTGCAGGGACTCACCCCACAGACAGTCCAGAAGGGCCATGGCACAGATGTGCCCATTGCTCGAGGGGCTCTTCAGCGGGGCTACTCATGGCCGCTTGGCCTCGAGACCCTCAGGCCTCCCTCTCTGGCCTTGTACGTATTTGCTTGTATCAGAACCATGCCGACCCTGGTGGGGAACGGGGCCCCTCACCCCTCAGGCAGGGGGGCACTCCAGGATGGTCGCTTCCCAGAGGCTAGGACGGGCACCTCGGATCAGTGCGCTGGGTCCAGAGCATGGCGGGGAGTGGAGGCCGGGCAGGCGGACTGGCCCGGGCAGTGGGCTGGATGCCCGCGGTGACCGCCCGTGCCCTCGCCTTTCAGGGTCTGCCCACACACGACACAGCAGGCAAAGAGCTGAGCAAAGGGCAGGCCAAGAAGCTGAAGAAGCTCTTTGAGGCCCAGGAAAAGCTGCACAAGGAGTATCTGCAGTTGGTTCAGAACGGAAGCGTCCCGTGAAGGCGGGGCCGAGGCTCTACACCGCACCGGGGGCACCAGCTCCCCCCGCCCCGGGCACTCTGCCCCCGACTCCGGGCGTGTTTACAGTGCTCCTCGGGGCCTAGCTTAAGGATTCTGTCCGGAGAGGTCTGGGCCACCTTCGGCTCTGAAACGTCCGTAATAAAATCTTGCAAACGCGAGGCTGGGCTCTGTCTGCCGTCACCCTGCACGGTCAGCGCTCGCGGGGGCCCGGCCGGGCTGCTTGGTCAGCAGGTCACGACACGGGAGCTCAGGCCACTGAGCGGCTTCAGCCGAGGACTGTCCCCCCCCCCCTCGACCCTGCCCCCGTGCAGATGGCTATCGGCTAATCTCTGGTGTGTAGGCGCATTCGGAGGCATTTGAGTAGGAAAAAGACAGGCTCAAACTGGCAGAGCCCGCTGGCGCCGCACACAAAGGCTGCTCGGCCGGGCGCCCGGGTCCTGCTGGGTCAGCTCGGCGCCCTGTCTCCGCAGCGATTCCGCAGGCGGGCGGGTGGCAGGGCCGGCTCAGCACAGCTGGCGATGAGATGGGACGGGGGCGGGGATCTCAGCAGCGCAGGGCAGCGATGTCCCCAGGTCCCAGCCAGGAGAGCGTGTCCTCACCACCCTGCTCTCGCATTCTTACTCCCGGGGCTGAGAATTCCCACCTGAACTCCAGGCCTGGATGGAGCAGGGTGGCAGCGAGCCGGGACCGGCTCCACCTGCAGAAGCGCGGGGCCAGGTCAGATCCGCGAGAACCTGCAATGGAGCCGTCGGGCCGGGCGGACGGGCTGGGAGATGCCATCCGGGTCTCGGTCGCGGCGATGGCGGGGCACAGCGGCCCAGCCGGGGCAGGGGGCTGGGGTCGGGGTTGGCACTGTCCAGTGGTGGCCGCGCTCACCCTTCACCCCCGCGGCCCGCTCGTGGGAGCATCACCCCCAGAGCAGGTGGGGAGCAGCCTGCTGGCCGGTACCGGGTGCTCTGGGGGGCCCCCACCTACCAGCCACACGTGGAGCACGACGGCTGTGACCCCACGAGGACAGGCCCTGCATATGTTCGACTTTTGAACCTTGTAAATGTTTTACATTAAAAAAAAATAAACCAGTAAGAAAAAAGGCCCCAAGACAAAGTGGAACAAACCCAGGGCAGTTATCTACCTAACAAGTCACCCCAGCACTTAGTGCCTGAAGTGACAATGACCTTATTATTGACCCTGGGGGTTCCCCGTTGACCGGCTCCTCTGGGCGGGTCTGAGTCAGGGCCCGCCACTGGGTACAGTCAGAGGGCGGGGGGTCTGCGTGCTCGCGCCTGGGTCCTGGGCAGGGAACGCTGGGGTGTGGCCTCCATGTCGGCGGCCTCTGTGGGTCCCAGGAGAGTTGGGCACCACGTGCCCTTTGGGATCTAACCTCAGAGGTCACGCGGACCCCCACCATCCTCCCTGAGGGGAGGCCGCCCTCGGGCCCACCCGCAGACCCCTCCCTGTGACGGGAGTGGCAAGGGGCTGGAAAGGGTGGCAGCTGTTCAGGAAAGCGCCACCTGCCACAAAACCGCAAATCAAACCGGTGAGAAAAGGGCCCCTTTGGTTGATTTGAGAACCTGCCACTTGGCTGCACATCGTTCGGGGGGTGTGTCCTGAGGCCAAAGCCGTGCAGAGAAGTCAAACTTGGTTCCGTTGTTGTGTCGCTGGGCGTGGTCCGGCGTGGTCGTCACCCTCCGCGCTGTGCGGGCAGCGGACACGTGCCTCGACATCAGCAGCCCCGCGTTCATCGTGAGGAAAAGCACCAGAGAATCACGTGCTGTTAAACAGGAACGGAGGAGACAACGGAGAAACTGACGCTTGACTTGTAAACAGTAGGTATTTACCCGCCATGCAGGCTGAGAGGGGACCACCCCGGTGGCCACGATCACCCCCAGGGCCAGCTTCCAGGCTCTGAGTGCCATCCCCTCTCCTGGGAGAAGTGGCCAACTCCAGGCCGAGGGCGAGCGCACGTGGAGGCCCAGGGCATCCCGGCACCCTGAGGAGAAGCGTCCCAGACGGTGGGGTCGTGTCAGAAGGACACAGGACAGACCAGGAACACACACAGCAGCCAGCAGAGTCTCCGGGGCAGAGGGTCACGTGCAGTGAGATTCCAGTGAGATGAGAGGACAGAACTAGAGAGAGCGGCGTAGCGGTGCCGGGGGCTGGGTGGGGGCTGACTAGGGACAGTCTGGACCCTTCACCCTTCGACCTCAGTGGTGGCTGAGGAATCTACGCCTGTGGCCACGTGACACCAGGGCTGGTGTCCCAGGGTTGATCTTAGGCAAGATGTAGCTGTTAGGAAACCTTATGTGAAGGGCACAGGGACCCCTCTGCCGCAGCTTCCTGGGAACCTCTCATGATTTCAAAGTGAAAAGCCTCAGGAGCTTCCCCCAGCTGAGTCTGGGAAAACTGGAGCCCTGAAAAGAAGGGGTCATTTAAATCTAGGCATCCACACTTATTCTCAAAAGCAAAGAAGACCAAGACATAATAACTTGTCACCACTGGAGCTGACACCTGGTCCGCAGACTTAAGTTATTTATAAGTGGCAGGATTGGGACTTCCCTGGCGGTCCAGTGGTTAGGAGTCCGTGCTGTCACTGCCATGGCCCTGGGTTCAATCCCTGGTCGGGGAACTAAGATACCGCAAGCTGTGTGGCGTGGCCAGAAAAAAAGGTGGCAGGATTAAACATCTCCCACCCTCCATGGAAACTGTATTTGAGAGCCACCAATGGCCCCACTGAAAAGGGCAGCAGTGCCAGCGAGTAGAAGTGGACAAAACAGGATAGTTAGAACGCCTCCGTTCTGGGGCCCCGAGTGCAGCCCCGACTCCAGCCAGGGCTGTCAGTGGACGCCGAGACCCCTGCTGAAAGTTGGGAGCTGACGCCAAAGCATCCCCTCGCAGGTGGCTTGTCGGTCACGGGACCGGGAAAGGTGCGCCTGTCACCGTACAACTCGGAGCCCTGCCCATCACCCCCTCCCCCCAGCACTCAGTCTCAGCATCCCCCGAGAGGGACATGTGGGCCCGAGGGGGGCCCTGCAGGGGAGAGCCCGGCCTCACCTGCACAGAGAAGTCTTTCCACTAAAAACACGGAGTAGGTACTGAACAAAGCTTTTAGACCCGTGCTGCCCGGGACTTTGTTAAATCGCAGACCCTGACTCAGATCTGGGTGGGGCTGGAGATTCTGCGTTTCCTCCAGGCCCCGGGGTGATGCCCCTGCCACTGGTCGGGGGCCCCACCTGGAGGAGGAGGCCGTCCGTTTCACTTCCTGCTCACCGGCAGTACTGGGGACCGAGACACAGGCAGGAGGTGCCACAGAGAGGCAGCCGGACTCATACAGAAAGCGGGGCCCTCCTCGGGACTCGGGAGAGATTCGAGAAACAAAACCACCACCTCCCGTGTATGAACCTTGATAGCTTTGAACAAACCGGCCACAGAGACGTTTGGGGACATGTGCGCATGGGCATGGTGTGACGCTAAGGAATCTTGGTGAATTTTGTTCGTGCGATCGTGCCAGTTGTGTCCACACATGTCCTTAGTTTGGGACAACGTGGCGTGGTAATTGAGTCTTCAACAAAGAAAACCGATGAAGCAAATTATACAGATGCTTCTGGTCACACCTGAGTGACCGGCATCTATCTGTGCCCCAGGTCATCCTGTGTTCCAGACTCTTCGTGATCAAATGTTGTTTAAAACATGCCGCCAGAAAACCCCCTCGTCTTTGGTGGACGACCGGGCCAGGTCGCGGCACCTGCGGGGGGTGGACGGGGGGCTTCTGGTCAGGAACATCCTCACTGTCCCCTTTGCATTCGGCCTTTGCACCCTTACAAGCTGCGGCAGAACCTTCTGGAACAAGATGGGGTGGAAGACTTTTTTAACTTGTAAAATATCAGTTCACCTGTAAAAAGTGTTTCTTTTGTGTGTGTGCATGAAACCTCTTTCCAGCGTTAAGAGCCAGAATTGTCTTCCTGCTTCTCCCCAAAGAGAAATCTTTCGTGTTTTCATTATTTAAAAAAATCACAGATTCACTATTTAAAACTCAAATCATATAGAAAATTACCAGACTAAAATAACGACGGAGTGTCCCCTTAAGGCCATCTAGAGCGAGCCTGTAACAGTTTGGGGACAGGCTCCCGACACCTTCCTTCTGAGTTTACAGATAGCAGCCCTCTCTGCACGGAATAGACGGTGGCTATTTTCTGATGTCATCTGCTTCTTCCTCCTGTCTCCATGTGTCCTTGTCATTAAAGCATCATGACTTGGGGGCCACCGCCCTGGGGAGGGATGTCGGGTGCTTCTGGGGCCGCGTGCTCCCTCTCTTCTGCCAGCCCCGGGGGTTCCTCATTGAGCAGTGCCCACGGGAGGCGAGGGGCAGGGCCCCTCCAGGGCCAGGTTGGTTGTGGTCCAGCCGTTTTTGAGCTGGGGGGCTGAGGGAGTCATCCAGCCCGTCTCTATTTCCTCCTCTGGAGGTGGGGACGATAGCGTCCACCTGGGACATTGCTCAGGCAAGGCCTTGCCATCATTCAGTGGCCCCGAGATGAGGCACAGTCTCTAGGTGGGAAGGAAGACAGGGCGCCCGTCTCCCTGAGCTCAGCCTGGGGGGAGCTCAGGCCAAAACCAAGGGCAGGGTCACCCTTGGAGGGTAACCCCCCGAGCTCCCCATGGCCGGAGGGCGAGCCAGGCTGGGGACCTGCGTAGAGGGGCTGTTAACAGGTGTGCACGAGCGCAGAGCCCGGTGGTGTCAAAGTTACGATGGTGGGAAAATGAAAGCCACGAGGTGGCCAGGAGCCTTGCGGTTCTAATCCCAGCACCTCTCAGCCCTGGTCTTACTTAGCATCACCTGGGGACTTTTAAACAAACTGATGCCCGCTGTGCCTGCCCCGTTCCGAGTTCACTGGGGGCAGCAGGGATTACAGAAGGATGCTGAATAGCAGAATGCCGTGGTCCACACTCACCAGTGCGCCGGTGGGCAGCGTGGAGGATGGGGTGGCAGGAGGACGGGCTGTGACCTCCAGCCAAGGGCACGAGGGTGGCCTTAGCCCGTGAAGAGCAGGGACCCTCCTGGCTAAGGAGGAACCAGCCCAGTGGAGATCCGTTTGCTGGTGCTTCTGCTGTCAGCGGGTAGTCAGAAAGGATCGTGTCCGCAGGATAAGAGACGCCAGTACAAGGCTCCGGTGTCAGCAAAGCTTAGGTGTTTGTCAGAATGAAAGTGTCTTGAGGGACTTCCCTGGCGGTCCAGTGGTTAAGACGCTGCCCTTCCAATGCAGGGGGCGCGGGTTCAATCCCTGGTCAGGGGTCAGCAGCCAAAAAACAAAAAAGACACAAGGCCCCACATGCTGAGAGTGGTTTTTTCTTTTTCTTTCTCTTTTTTTTTTTTTTTGGCCCATAGCATGCGGGATCTTAGTTCCCCAACCAGGAATCGAACCCGCACTCCCTGCAGTGGAAGCGCATAGTCTTAACCATTGGATTGCCAGGGAAGTCCCCTGGGAGTGGGTTTTTTTTTTTTTTTTTTTAATTTATTTTATTTATTTATTTTTGGCTGCATTGGGTGTTCGTTTCTGTGCGAGGGCTTTCTCCAGTTGCGGCAAGCGGGGGCCACTCTTCATCGCGGTGCGCGGGCCTCTCACTATCGCGGCCTCTCTTGTTGTGGAGCACAAGCTCCAGACGCGCAGGCTCAGTAGTTGTGGCTCACGGGCCCAGCCGCTCCGCGGCATGTGGGATCTTCCCAGACCAGGGCTCGAACCCGTGTCCCCTGCATTGGCAGGCAGATTCTCAACCACTGCGCCACCAGGGAAGCCCTGGGAGTGGGTTTTTAAAGCTGATATGGCAAGGCAGGAAGCCCAGGCAGCCAGTGGGTCTGCTGCTGGAGGGTGGGCGACTCGCCCCGGGTCCCTGGGGATGCTGCCAGGGCCTGGGAGGGTGAGGGCAGATCCCTGAGTGGGAGGTGGGCAGTGGGAGGCCACCCCCCAAGCCCCTCAGCCTTCACATCGTGTAGAGGCTCCAGAAACTCAAGGACACCTGCAGCAGCTGCCCTGTTGTACTGGACTGAATAATGCAACCCCGCAAATCCATGCCCACCCAGAAGTCCACAGTGTGAGCTAATTTGGAAATAGGAGGCTCTTTGCAAACGTAATTACTTAAGATGAGGTCCCACTGGAGTAGGGTGGGCCCTAACGCCGATATGACTGGTATCTTTGAAAGAAGAGGAGACAGCCACGGGGACAGGCCACGTGAGGACAGAGGCAGAGGCTGGAGGGACGCGGCCACAAGCCCAGGGACACCTGGAGCCCCCAGAATCTGGAAGAGGCAGGAGAGATCCTCCTCTATAGCCTCCGGGGGTGGGAGCGGGGCCTACCTACAACTCGATTTCAGACATGACTGTCCAGAACTGGGAGAGAACACATTTCTGTTGCTTAAGCTGTGCTGTTTAGGGTACTTCGTTGTGACGGCCCCAGGAAACCAACAGGACCTCCATCCTTGAACCTTCATCCTCTTGAACAGACAAACACGTTTAATATGACTTCATGCTTCATTTAAATAAATCCACTTGTGATTATAATGGGGGGGGTGGCAGGAAAATATAGTCAGACTGCAGGCAGGCGAGTACTGTTGCCTGATTTCACAACAGATACGAATAGAACGTGGTGCAGGTTCCCAGGAGCCGCTCCGCACGAGGCCAGCTGCAGGGGACTCCTGTTCCCATTTCTGTTGGGGAATCCGAGACTCAGGGCCTGAGAACTGAGAAGACGTCAGACCCAGGGAGGGGGCTTGCGATGGCAATGCTGGCGTCACTCTGAGCCTGGCACCCGCCCATCATGCCCACGGGCAGATGAAGACGTGGCGTGCAGCCTGGCCCAGGCATCACCCTGGGGGCACCTGCCCGGGCTCACCTCCTGATGGGTCTCCCAGGTGCTATCATTAGGGCCGTGAGCCACCCTGAGCTATTTGCAGGTCCTGGAATGCACTATGCTCCCCTCCTGGCCTCTCCTGCTGGTTCTCAGGTGTCAGCTGGGGCACCACTTCCTCCCGGAAGCCTCCCTGATACACTCCTTCTAGTGGTGGGGACAGGGCAGGAGGTGGGGATCAACATGCTCCCCGTCAAGTGCCCGTGGTCAGGAAAGCTGGCAGTGGTGCCCTGATGGTAATAAGCAGGGGGGTGGCAGCGGCGGGGTGTTCAAGGAAGGCCCCTCAGAGGAGGTGACTGGACCCAAATGATGGCAGGAGCCCACAAAGGGACATGTGGACGGAGAGGATTTTGAGATCATTCACAACCTCCCAAAAGGGGCCTTTCTCCAGACCCATAAGAGCCCCAAAGGGGGCAGGCCAGGGGGCATGGACGACCACAGGTGTGGACAGGTGGACTCCACCATCCCAGGTCCGGCCTGCTTTCTCCAGGTGGCGTCTGGGCCACAAGCAGACCCAGGAGTCAGCCCTTCTGGCCCCTCAAAGGGCGGCCCCGAGTGGCCCCATACTCAGTGTGCAGGCCCCATGGTGGCTGCACCCTGAGCACCAGGGCCTGTGGCTGCCGGGGACCAGGTATCACCTGGGGCAGGATGCAGGCTGAGCCCTTGGAGGAGACGTGAGCCTTGGGGAGCAGGAACTGAAGGGCAGATTACCCACTCCCCGCCCTGCCTCTGTGTCCTCAGGTGCTGAGTCCCCTGCCCGCGCCAGGCGGCTGGGGTCATCAGAACAGACACCTGCACCAAGGCGACTGCTCACCAGCGCTGTTCCGAGTCTCCCCCAGCCCCATGAAGCAGGTGCTGTTAAGTGTCCCCATTATACAGATGGGGGAACTGAGGCACAGGCTCTCAGCCAGGCCCGCCGGCTGGAATCGGGTAGAGCAAGGATTTGGCCCCAGGAACACCTGCCCCCCTCCCCCTGCTCTCTGCGGCACGGCCTACTGGCCAGGACCACTGCCGGGGCACTGCCTTAGCATGCTGTGGACTGAATGGCAGCCTCCAAATTACAGGTTCAACTCCAATTCCCGGAACCTGGGCATGTGACATTCAGATACCGGGGTTTTGCAAATGTAATCGAGTTAAGATGAGGCCATTAGGGTGGGCCCTAGGACAGTGATTGGAGTGTCCTTTTAAGAAGAGGGCACAGGAGGGCTTCGCTGGCGGTCCAGTGCTTTAGACTCCATGCTTCCACTGCAGGGGGCATGGGTTCGATCTCTGGTTGGGGAATGAGGTAAGAAGAGGTGGTAGTGGCTCTGAGAATAAGAATATGCAACTATGTGATTTTTCATTGAGCAAAATGTTTTTACATACATTCCCTGCATTGAACTGTATTCCCTAGCATCACAGAATGTTAGCACTAAAAGGTACCCAAAAGATCACTTATCTCCTTTAGCAGACGAGGAAATTGTCCAAGAAGGTAAATGTCTTTCTCAAGATCATAAATCCAGGACAGGATGACTCTGTAGATGGTTAATGATTTACGAGGGACAGTGCTCCCAGTGTCAGCAGGGAGGGTGAAAGTTACCCTTGACAAGACTTTAAATCACTCCTAACGTACAATATAGCCACAAAGCATCCGCAAGTGAGCCCACCAGAACATTTTCCTCTAATAAGGAAACACATCGCTTTTTTTCCCATTGAATCCCAGATGAAGCAGTTGGCTTGGTTTTAAGGGGCCAAGTTGCATGGGGGAAAAAAAAAAAAAAAGACATTATAAGAAATACCTGGGGAGTAAAATCAACTTAGGAAGTCGCCCTGTTACGTTCTTTGGGTGAAAAAAAGTGACTTGAATAGCCCATCTTTCTTTTATACTTCTACTTGTCCCCTAATTGTGTGCTTTTTTTTTTTTTTTGAATTTGCTTTCCTGAGTGTATGGATGGGAATTTATATGCTACATTTTTAAAGAATGAAACCTTACTGAGTAAGTGACTTAGAAGGTTTAAATGTTTGGGTTTCAGATGGCTGCGATTTCCACTTTAATGTCACACACAGGTTGCATGGTCCTTGTTGTGCTTGATGACTTTTGTTACCGTCCCTGCTATAGTTTATTGTGCTGATCATGTTATCAGTAAGTCTTAACCTTAACCAGAAGCAGCCACCAGCAAAACCAGTATCAACATAAACTCCACACCCTAGCCTCTATGTCTTGGGACTTCTGCAAGAGTAATCACAAAGAAGGAACTATTTCTCAAACCTAAAATTTTGATAACCATTTACACTTAACTGTATACCAAGAGTATTGTATTTGTTCCAAGGTAGCTCAAAACTCTTTGAAAGTGCCCTATAGGAAGTGGGGAAAACGAGTAATCCCATTTTAACAAGAATGTATACAGATGTGAAATAGGAAAATAAGGGATCTGCAAAATTGTTATGGTCCTAGCCTCATGTAGTTTATATTTATTTAATTTTTTTGGCCGTGCTGTGAGGCATGTGGGATCTTAGTTCCCCAACCAGGGATCGAACCCGTGCCCCCTGCAGAGGAAGTGCAGAGTCTTAACCACTGGACCGCCAGGGAAGTCCCTCATGTAGTTTAAAATTAAAGTCTATGCATACAGAAAATATTTGCAAGGTAATTATTAGAATAACGGCAAAAAAAGTCAGCACAGGGAATCCTTTAGATTCAGAGTCATGACTTACTTTTCAAATGGAATAGACTCAGCTAGTGGCAGTTTTGCTTCTAGAGTAACGTGGCCTTGAGAAAGCCACTTCACCTGCTTCTATGGATTCATCTGTTACCTCCTATAGACTCTATGCCATATTCATACATCTCATCTTCCCTTCATTATTTCAGTGGTGACAGTGGCAATTTAGGTTTACATCTTAGAACCTAAAACTCCTTGGACTAAAAAGTCCTAAGTAAAAACAGTTGTTAAAAAAAAAGTTTCATGTAAAATTACCCAGGGTCTCAAAAGTCAATGAAAAGTTACCCAGGGACCCTAATGCAGAAGTAATATTTGAATCTTCAGACACAAATGCAGTAAAGTGTGTCAGTAACTAATAAGTTGCCTCCTTTGTAATTCTTTCCATTTTTTGATTTCATATGTCAAAACAAACTCCTTCGCTTAGCTTGTAAGCATAGTAATTAGTGTTTCAGATATTCATTTTTGGAGCACAGAACTAATTAACAACTAACCCTGTTATAACGGGCTAAAATGAGAGTAATGTTTTCCTAATACATAATTGTATTTCTGAACTTGAGTAGGGATATTTTGAGCTGTTTGGTCACATGTTAAATATTTTGCGCTTTTTAAAAGATTCCTGATAATACTTCTCGATTCTTTCCCATGAGCCCCGAATGTAATTCTGATTTTATAATATTTTTCAAAATGATCTACAGGGACTTCCCTGGTGGTGCAGTGGTTGAGAATCCGCCTGACAATACAGGGGACACGGGTTCGATCCCTGGGCCGGGAAGATCCCACACGTTGCGGAGCAACTAAGCCCGCGTGCCTAGAGCCCATGCTCCGCAACAAGAGAAGCCACCGCAATGAGAAGCCCACGCACCGCAAAGAAGAGTAGCCCCCGCTCACCGCAACTAGAGAAAGCCCACGCACAGCAATGAAGACCCAACGCAGCCAATAATTTAAAAAAAATATATAAAATGATCTTCGTCTCCCTTTATTGGAAAATGTCACTTCATCAATCCTTTAGCAATTAAACTCCTGCTGTGGCTTGACCGGCGCAGGGCGGGGGGCGGGGGGAAGGACCCACAGAGACACAGAGAAGAAGGCCATGTGATGCAGCCACAAGCCCAAGACGGCCCAGAGCTCCCAGAAGCTGGAAGAGGCAGGAAGGACCCTCCCCTGGAGACTTTGAAGGGAGCCCAGCCCTGTAACGCCTATGATTTCTGCCTTCCAGCCTCTAGAAAGGTGAGAGAACACAATGCTGTTGTACTTTCTAAGCCCCACGGCTTGTGTCCCTTTGTTGTGGCAACCACAGGAAATTAAAACAGCATTCTCAGTCCTGTTGCAGACAGAAAGGCTGTGGACAATGTCGCCCACCTTCCCACCAACTCTCTAAAGTGACCCGGGGAAAGGCCGCTCCACTACACCCATTCCACCAAGGGCCAGGCCCAGTGGCCAGCTCACAGGCTGCTCCCCCAACTGGCGCTGGTGCGGTGCACCACCTGCTCCAACCCCGAACATCCGGGCAGGGCCAGATACAGTGGCCTCGTGGATATGAGCCTTTATGAAACAGGAGGAGGACAGACCTCCAAACTTGAAAACGCTGGTGCTCTTTTCTTTCGTAGTTTATGCCTCCTCCCCCAGCTCTGCCCCGTCCTCAGCAAAAGCAAAACAAGGTCACTACAGAAAAGTCAGAAAATCCAAGTAAGGCAAGCAGGGATCTCACACACGCCCTCTCAGTACAGATGCGGGGCAGAGGCTGGTCCCCGGTCCCCGACATGTGGGTCACACCGGGGCACCCGATGGCCACCCTGCGGCTGGTTAACTGACGTTACGTCCTTAACAGCCCCTCCAACAGGAGCCTCTGGATGCTTTCAAACTCCTCCCCCCGCCCCCTTCAAACTTGCTGAAAAGTTAGAACGGATTTCAGAAGCGACCCCGCTCAAAGAAAGGAAAGTTTCTGAAGGAACGGACAAAAATAATCAAAGACCCCCTCAACGGAAGATAGCGCCCAGAAACACAGACTCTCAGAAGCCCGGGCCTGGCGGATGTGGGTTTCCACCGAACTGTCGTCTTACTCAAGCGGTTTTCAGATTAACGCTTTTCCAGGAACTGTAACGTGGGGAGGCCGGGGTCAGTACCCCGGCCCCAGCGGCCCGGCGCTTCCTTCTGGCCGGTGGGTCTGCTAGGCCCGAGCCGGGCTGAGACGCTGTGGACGCGGGCCTGGGCGCTGCCCCGGGAGAGCCCGTGAGTGCGCGGGATAGGGTGGGGGAGGAAGAGGGGACCCCACGCGCCAAGCCCAGCAGGCAGCACGAGCCCGGGGATTTGAGGGGGGGAAGCCCGGGCTATGGGGTCGCGGAGGTCGGCGGGGTCAGCGCGCGCGTCCCTGGGGCTGGAACTCAATTGGGGGGAGGTAGGCAGGGGTCGCGGGAGGTGGGTGGGCCCCGAGACAGCGCCCAGTCCCACGGGGGGCTGGGGAAGGAGGGCTGCACAGGCCGGGGGGTGGACTGCGCCCGAGCTGGGGTGAGCGGTCGGGGTGAGCGGTCGGGGTGGGCGGTTGGGATGGGGAATGGGCTGCGCAGACCGGGATGAGTGTGGGGCCGGAAAAGGGATGCACCCGAAGAGAACACAGGAATAGGCTGCAGCAGGCGCCCCCCATGTGACCTCCGCGCGCCCCCCGCCCCTTAAAGGGGCGGAAGGAACGCGGGCGCGCGCCACGCTGACGTCACACATCCCTATTTGCATCCGGCCCGCGGGTCTCGGCCCCGCTCAGCGCGGCGCTTCCTGGGCGGCCTCCGATTGGCCGTCACCGGCGGCGCCGAAGCGAAGTTGACTTGCGCCGCGCCCTCCCAATCGTAGCCCGCTTTGCTCGCGGAAGGCGGGGCCAGGGGACTCAGCCAATGGGAGGCGGCGTTGTTGGCGGCCACGGCGGCGCAGTCCCGGAGCGAGCGAAACCCAGGCGGCTGCCGCCACTGCCGCAGGAGGAGTGAGGTGCGGACGCGAGGCTCGGCCGGGTAACGGCGGTAGTGGCGGCCGGCGGGGCGGGGGCCGGGGCCGGGGCCGGGGCGGTGGGAGCCGCGGAGGAGGCCCGGGGCTGCCATCTCGGGAGGCCGCAGCGGCAGGGGCGGGGCCGGGCCCGGAGCGCCCGGAGCGGCGGCGGGGAGCAGGCGGGCGGGAGCGGGCGACGCGGGTGGGACCGGGGCCCGCGGGGAGCCGGGCGGGGCCCGGGCGGCGGCGGCAGGTGTCGCGCCCCGCCCCTCCCGCGGCGGCCTGAAGGTCAGGAGAGCTTTGTTCCCGCGCGGCTCCCGCCCGCCGGCTCCGCGGCGTCCCCGGGAAGGTTAAGGCCACGGGTCGGGCCGCGAGGACCCGGGCGAACGCGGAGCCGCCCAGGGGCTTTTTGTTTTCGGAACCGGAGCCTTCCCAGGGCTGAGTGACCGTTAGTCGCGGCTGCAGCGGGCTCCAGTCCCGCGTCCGGCGGTTGGTTGAGGCTGCCGCGTGTGCCGGGGCGACACCAGGACCTTGCGCGGTCCTGGGTGTTGTCGGGGACGGGCGGCGACGTGCGCCCGCAGCCGGTAACGGACGCGCCGGGAGCCGGACGGGCCCGGAGTGCCCGGCAGGGTGGCCGCCGAGTCTGCGCTACTTTACTGCTTAACGTCATCCTGCGGCCGGGGAAGTGGGGCCGTCCGAAAAGTCTGTGAGCGTCACGGATGGGACGTTGCCCTGCGCGTCTTAGTCCGGAGGTGGTAACAGTAGTCACATCGGTGTGTTCCTACCTGACTGCTGGGCCACTCCCCCCCTCCCGCCCGCCCCCCGATCCTGTGTTTTCCGAATGCTTTCTGTTAGTGATCAGACTTCCCACCGTCCGCAGTTACCCCCGGTCTATCTGAGCCGAGTCCTGCAAGAAGCCTTTGGGCCCCGAAGAAGGCTGTGTCGGGTTCCTGGCGGGGATGCTCCTGCACTCACCTGCCAGCAGGGCTTTGGTTCACATGCCACCTCTGTTTTACTGGCATGTCGCTGTAAAGTATAAAAATAGGCTTGTGAAAATTCTCAGAGTGAGTTGTTGAACTTAAAAGTTGTCTTTTCAAAAGTTACTGCCTTCTTGTAGAAGTAACTGTATCTCTAAGTGATTAATAGCTGTTTTGCACACCAGGGACTCCGATAATCTCTGCCTGTGTTGACTCATTTCATAATAGTCTAATAACTTATGCGATAAGCACTGTTGTTTTCTCGTTTAACCACTCAGGAAACTTGAGGCCCTGGAAGGTTTAAGTAAAGTGGTGTGTGCAAGGTGACATAACTTGGATTAAAATGCAGGCAGTTTTAATTTTGCCCAGCTTTACTGTTTCTGTAGAAGGGATGGAAAGTTTTAATAAGAAATTGTTTTTATTATTGCACTGAGCCTCACTGAAGTCTAGTTTTTGAGCATCATTGATGCTGGTTGATCATTTCCAGCTCAGAATTCTGTGATTCCACAGAATGCTAAATGCTTCCCATAGTAGAATCTGGAAGTGATTTCAGACGGTGATTAACAATAGCTAGAGGGATAAATGATACGCAAATGTAAAATGACCTTCCGAGAAAGAAAGGTGGTGATAGAGTAGGGATATGTTTAAAAGGTTAAACGAGTGACTAAAGTAGAGGGAGATGGCTTAAAAATTAGCGTTATCTATTAGTGGTTAACTTGTTAAGGTAAGAGTTGACAGGAAAAAGAAACCCCAGAAAATGAATTTTCTCAATTTATTAGCTGCTTTTTTGTTTTGTTTTGTGACAAGGAAATTTTTTTCTTTCATCTTTTGAAGGTAAAGTATTCTATTCTGAGATTTGGAAGGATTGAAGATAAGACTTTTGGTCAATAAAAATACCATTACAAAACTTAATTTCTTATAGAATTATAGTGACAAAGGGGATTAGTTTTATAGATAAAATAGGTATAGGAATTGTGACCTTTTCAAGTTTACTTAGGAACACTTTCACCAGAAGTTTGAGGCCTCTTCTTGTGGTATGATGAGAGTAATTATTCTCAAAATAATTATAATTATATAAATAATTTCAACACTGTAGTGCTGTCTTAAATACCTATTATTACACATACATTTACAGTCTTTTTTTTTTTTCCTGGTTGACCCATGTTACTAATTCAGCATGTCTGCGGTTTTTTGTGCCTCGGTATTATGAAATAACACCTAAATGCTTTTGTGACTTTTGCATTATTTTCGAAAATACTGTATAGAATAGAGATTGGAGAAATTGAATTCTTGCAATAGCTGATTTTATCACTTGGTTTGATAGTCTCAATAAACTGAATTCTGGAACGGATACGTATGTTTTAGGGTTGTTGTCCTCTAAGTGTACAGACATTGTAGTTTTGTGAATTGACCATTTAGATTATCAGACCCTTCTATGATATTCTGAGTTGAGAGATTTTAATCTGTATGAGATAGTTCATAATTTTTTAGAAATTGAGTGCTTAGAGTTGGGATGTGTTCATCAGTACATGACAGTCTGAATTCATACTTGAATCTTTAGTTAAAATATTTCCGTTAACCTGTCAGGATTTTGACCAGCCTCTTGATATTGAGAGCATATTAATTCCCTGTGTCTGCAGTTCTCTGACCAGCTAGGGTTCAGATTGAAATCTTTTCCTTTTTTCTTTCAGTAGTTGATAGTCTTGTAGCATCAGGAGGAGGTGACCTCACATGTAAATGCGTACGTGGGATAATGAGAGTCCCAATTACTTATTTTCAGAGTTGCTTTTCTTTTTTTGCTCATTGTCCACAGTTTTAAAATGGTTTAAAACTCTTCTGATAAGCTCATGTTGTACTTCCAAAAGTTTTACTGGAGAACCCAGGGGGGTTTTTTGGTTTGTTTTTTTTTTTGATAAATAGTATCTGTGGGCCGAGGGTGGTTTAAATTCCCAAAGCCCTAAGGGCCATCAACCAGTATGAAACAGGGAAGAACCATTACTGCTCAGAACTCGTGCTCCCAGTGATGGCATTTTGAATAATCAAGGCAGCATTGCGGAGCGTGTCGGGAGATTGGTCTTGGACTGTTGTCTAAGGAGTGCTTTTTTGTTTTTTAGAGGGAAAGGTGTTCAGGCATCCAAAGTAAAAGGCTCATATTACTTAGTTTGACTATTCTACCACCGGGATGATTTCAGAAGTAGAAAGTAGCTGGTGCGGAATTATTGCAGGAAATTGCTCTCCTCCAGCCTTAGCTTAATTTGCACAGTTTCTCCTAGTTCAGTGAATAAATACTTGCCTTCCTAAACTGCAATTGTGAGATTTTTCCTTGAGCACAACGCTTATTAATGGGTAGTGAAGAATTTTGTGTTTGACTGTTACGGAATTTTCAAAACAGACGTAGGTTTGTTTTCGTTTGACAGCCATTGGTTTTCTACCCTGCCCTCTTCAGAGAAAGCAGGGCTGCTTTACAGTGTTTGCCATTGAATTTTAAATTTCATGAGTATTTAGTAACAGGAGAGGCAGTGTATTTCTGTAGTAAGAAAACTACAAAAGATCACTTAATGAACTTTACCTTTTGATCTTGGCCACTCACTGTGTAGCCTTAAATTTCCTCTTAAAAGTATACTGTCAGCTGTTATTAAAGGTGCTTCCATTCTGGGTCTGTGGGACTATTTTTTTTTTTTTAGTGTATGTACTGTGCATTTTATTTTTATCCCAAAAAGCCTGTTCAAAAACAAGATAAGATGATTTCTGTGTAATAGTTGTGTGGTGTGGTAGAAAGATCGACTATACAATTTAAATACGTGCAAAGGGTATAAGTATTGTAATTTAAAACGTTACTTGTTTACCCAGTTATCCAAAGTAGCTTTCAGTGCTTGGCATCTGTTCATCCACGAATGCCTTCTCTCTGCTAGGCACAGTTCTAGGCACTGGGGTATTTTATTGCACTGAACAAAACAGACAAAAGACCTTGCCCTCAAGTATTTCCACAGTGGGAGACAGAAAAACAAGTTAGACAGTGGTAGGTGCTTTTGAAAACAAGAGTAGAGAGAAGGAATAAGGATTTGGGTTTTAAATAGGGTGGAGAGGGTAAAGCCTTACTGACAAGGTGACAAGACCTTGGATTAAGAAAAACCTTCAAATATTTGACTTATTCAGTCATATAGTAACGAATTGCGGACAAGAGAGCGGAGGAGGAAATTGGAGCTATAGCGATGAAGCACCAGTGTGCCTTGAGTAAAAATATACTGTTTTGGTTAAAGAAGGGAAACTTTTTTACTTTCTTCCTGAAAACTGAGGGCTTGGTCTCTAGCAAGCTTCTGAAAAAACAGTCCACCGTTGTCTCACGGCCATTAGATCTTCTAAGCAGATGTGACTTCCTGTGTCTTCAGAACCTGCTTAGGAGCGGCTAAGGTGTGCGTAGGGTCCCTGACACCACCATGCTGTATACAGGTGACACACGAGCAGATCATCACTCAGCAGTGGTGACCGAATGGGTGAAGCAGATTGCTTGGCCACTGTCTCTTGCCTAGTCCTGTGCTGGGCCCAGGGACTGCTGCATTGAGCAAGTAGATAGACCTCTGCCTTCATGGAGCTTCCTCCTCAGTGGGAGGCCAGAGATGGATCATTCATCCATTCTTTTTTCAAAAACATGACAGTAAAAAGTTTCAAACATATGTAGAAGTAATGATTCCCCCATATGTACCTAACATTTAGCAGCAATAATTAACTATTTGCCAATCTTAGTTCATCTGTAAACATGTAATATATGTGATATTTAAAATAGATTTTTCGATCATGGCAAAAGAAAAAGTGCATATATATTAGATTATCAATCATTACACATGATTGGAATCAGTTAGAACATAATTCTAAGACCACTTGTTTGAGTTTAGAATCTGGATGCGGGGGCTTCCCTGGTGGCGCAGTGGTTGAGAATCTGCCTGCCAATGCAGGGGACACGGGTTCGAGCCCTGGTCTGGGAAGATCCCACATGCCGCAGAGCAGCTGGGCCCGTGAGCCACAACTACTGAGCCTGCGCGTCTGGAGCCTGTGCTCCGCAACAAGAGAGGCCGCGATAGTGAGAGGCCCGCGCACCGCGATGAAGAGTGGCCCCCACTTGCCGCAACTAGAGAAAGCCCTCGCACAGAAACGAAGACCCAACACAGCCATAAATAAATAAATAAATAAATAAATAAAAATTAAAAAAAAAAAAAAAAAGAATCTGGATGCTTTTTTTTTTTTTTAACTGCTGAGAGATTACAAGTATATTGAAGGGTTTGTTGATTTACAAGGACATTTTCCATTATTTCAGCTATTTACATGTTATCTGGTTGTTTATTTCAGATATGTTTTTCACTTACCTGCTGGCATATTGAATCCAACGCAATTAACTCCCAATACTAAGGAATGCGGTGACAGACTGGATAAAGAATCTTCTGATTAGGGCTTTGTATAGTAGCCAGGTTTTGTGGGTAGAGACATTGGGATGTCCTGTGGGGATATCCTGATTCCTTCTTAGAGCAGATGAATGGCTTGTTTGTCCCTTCTGATGTGTCCTAAGCCAAAGTATGGGCTGGTACTCCTGGAGGATTGGGACCTGTGCCCTGGGACTGATCAGACTCCGCGGTGGGATCGCCAGCCCTCCGACTTTCATGTGAACCAAGTGATTATGCTGTGGGGTTCATTTAACTGCCACCCTAATTTAATAAGAATTATAGCCTATATTGAAATTCTAAAATCTTAAATGTAACCAACGTGTTTCTGTTAAGTTAATTTTAATCATTCAGTTATCTCATGGGAAGATATTGAGGACCTCTGACTTAAGACAGGTAATAAATGTATTAAAATTTTTGGTTATGTGAAGGGCGACCATGTTCCCCAATTTACACCTTCTTTGTCTCTTGAGAGTGACCCAATTTGAAATTATAGGATTACTCTCTAACTGTAGGCTAAATGTTTTCAGTTAAAAATTAAGAATTTAAAGTTATATTGGATAACTTGCTACAAAAATAAATTTTTTTTCCCTTAGGAAAATTTTTTTTGTTTGGGGTAAAAATAAATTAATCCATAAATCGGATTGTGAGGCAGCTTATATAAATAAAAGCAAAACTTTCATTTGTGTAATCATGGAAATTTGCATGTCAATCCAGATTTAGAATTATAGGCTCAAAGTTTTTGACCCTGGAAGGGAAACTGAACAGCTGTATTCTTTAGAAATTTTAGAATGTTCTTTTGCCTGGTATTCCTTTCATATTTCAACTTGATTGCCTTTTAGAAGTAAGAGACCCTTTTGATGAGGCTTGGGACTGTGGTTTCATAAAGTTAATATTAAACTCAGTATGCCAACATTTAAAACAAATGGATGGTTATATTTCTCAAATCTGCAAATTTGGTAATTCCTTATAATTTTCTATTTTAAGAAAGTTTTGTTAGATAGTGATTGTTAAACAAAAGCAAATAAATTGTGGTGTGAAACTTGAGTAACTGAACTCCAGTTTGTTTGTGATATGTCACCACTCTACATTATTTTCTCTTAGATAAGGGTAGCAATGTTTAAACTAACTCGATTTGTTGGTTTCGTATCAAGCAATAGATAGGATGATTTGTAAGCATATTGTGGTTATAAAAGTGGAGAGAGACCTGGAGTAGATCGTGTACTGGACACTTGCTGTGTTTAATTCCATCTTCACAGCAGCCTGTCAGGTAGGTCCTTTCTAGTTTGTGGGTGTTGAAACCGAGGTTACACAGCTAGGAAATGATAGAGATGGGATTCAAACCCGAATCAAAACCATATTGTTGATAGTGTGTGTGCTTTGTTTTAAACGTTGAGTTCTGGGTTTGTGTTGTTGTTTTGATCTCAAAGTATTTTCTTTTCTATTGTTTAAACTCGTTATTTTTGTTTTTCTTTCCTTGATTTAGCTCCTTTTGGGGGCCGGGGAGAATGTTTTGTTGGGTTTAACTTAATTGCTTTGTCATCATGTCACCGAAAATAGGATCATTGTATTGATGGGATCTTTTAAATTGGAGTGGTGTCATTCTGTGGGAAAGTGAACTTCTTTGGCCTCTATTCTGCAATAGAGTGTTTATTTGTTCACCAGGTATTTATTATGTCAGATGCTGTTTTGGTCCCTGAGACTACTACATAGTGAACAGGATAGAAGGAGTGCTTTCACACTCTACTTCTAGACAGTGGGTTTCTTGGGAATGCTGCTGAACTGCAGGATCCTGACCCTGACTGAGCTGTTGATTGTCATCTATTCCAGCAACAGCAACAGTAATTTTGAATTGAGCAGGTGGAATTGGCGGCAGGAAGTGAAGTGGTTGGTGGTGGTAGGGAAAGGTCAAGAGGGTCTGGATCTGAAATGTGAAAGGATTTTAATTTAAAATGGAACCAAAGGATATGAACGGGTAGCTCTCATGCATGCACCCTCAGGAAAATGAAAGTTGAAGACTGTGAGACTGATTTCCCAAAATTGCCTGCTTTACAGAAGATTGAGACTTATCCTCTAACCAGTGAGTGTCTGCCAAGAATCTCTCTCCATCTTCAAGTCAGTGAACTTGCTGCGTGGCTCCTAACTGGATTTTCCCCTTTTGCACTCTTTGCCTGTAAAAGCAACCTGCCCTAAACCTTCAGGCTCACCTGTCGCTCACTGCAGTTTAACGTGTCCCAAATTGCAGTTCTTTTGCTATTCCCAAATAAACTCGATTTCTGGTAACTTGAGCTTGCCTCGGTTTACCTCCTTTCTTTTAGGTTGCCATTACATGGTGTCAGAAGTGGGATCCAAAGGCGATACCACCAAGGAGCGGCAACCCCCAGAGTTGAGCAAGGTACCCACACTTGAGCTCTTCACTTTCGCAAGTTGCCGTAGCTTGGTTAGGCAAGTCTCCTCTTGGATCTCAAGCTCCCTCGTTTTGGTTGAGCTCTCTGGCTTTATTTGGGATCTGGATAGGGACAGATTGTCCTTCTGGCGAGTACTCTTTTGTTCTGAATCCAACAATGGGATACCAATCATCTAAATGTTCTAAAGGTGGCTCCCTTTGGGAACTCTGATGTGTTTTTGTTTGTCTGTTTTAAATATTTATTTATTTATTTATTTGGTTGCACTGGGTCTTAGTTGTGGCAGGCGGGCTCCTTAGTTGTGGCATGCGAACTCTTAGTAGTGGCATGCATGTGGGATCTAGTTCCCTGACCAGGGATCGAACCTGGGCCCCCTGCATTGGGAGTGCGGAGTTTTAAACACTGCGCCACCAGGGGAGTCCCTCTGAGGTGTTTTTTATTTAATTAATTAATTAATTTTGGGCTGCATTGGGTCTTCGTTGCTGTGCGTGGGCTTTCTCTAGTTGCGGTGAGCGGGGGCTACTCTTGTTACAGAGCACGGGCTCTAGGGTGCGCGGGCTTCAGTAGTTGTGGCACGTGGGCTCAGTAGTTGAGGCTTGCGGGCTCTAGAGTGCAGGCTCAGTAGTTGTGGCACACGGGCTTAGTTGCTCCATGGCATGTGGGATCTTCCCAGACCAGGGATCGATCCCGTGCCCCCTGCGTTGGCAGGTGAACTCTTAACCACTGCGCCACCAGGGAAGTCCCATCTGATGTGTTTTATTGTGATCTTTCCTCACAGACATTTTTGACTAAATGGACCAGTCTTACTAAGGATAACTTAGAACTCCAGCGGCCATTACAAGGAACCTTTTGATGTCCCCAAACTTGTTTTTCTCCGAACCAAGTTAGAAGACCATGGTTACCAGATTAAACCATCCACATAGGGTAGTTATTTTAATTGTTATCTGGAGGCTTCTAAATGGGTTCAGGATTATAAAATTGCCTCCTTACCAAATACCATTTCCAAATTGAAGCAAATAAGCAGCTGAAGGTGGATTTTTTAAATGTCATTGGCTTCTTTCTTGGTGTGAGCTGAGGTCCCTCCTACCCTTACTGCTCCATCTCCTTTGTATCTCTCTCTTTGCTGCCTCCTTATCCCTCCCCTCTCTCTGAACTTCCTTTCTTTCCTGTCACTGAAGCCTCACCTGCCAAGCCCATTAAAACTTCCCTTTCGAAATTAGACCTTCTGAGGATCCTGCTAAACCATAGCAAACTTCCTGTACCCCATGGGCAAAGGTCAAGCTTAGGGCTAGGGACTTCCCTGGTGGTCCAGTGGTTAAGACTTCACCTTCATGCAGAGGGGGCACGAGTTCTACCCCTGGTCCGGGAGCTAAGATCCTACATGCCTCGTGGCCAAAAAACCAAAAAGCATAAGATAGGAGCAGTGTTGTAGCAAATTCAGTGAAGACTTTAAAAATGGTCCACATCAAGGATATCTTTAAAAAAAAAAAAAAAAAGGCTTAGGGCTATAAGGACTTTCCCAGGGTAACTTGGATCCTCATAGATTTGGTGAGGAATTCAGTATTGTAACCCTGATTTACCAGCTTGGTCCCTCCAATCTCTATCAAACAGTCCACATGCTTGTCTAAAATAAGTCAAGCCCAGCACTGGACTAAAACAACCAGTTGAGAAAACCCTGAACCATCTCTTAGGCTTTCCCCTCGACCCCCCAATTTAAATTTTGATTTATTTATTTATTTTTAATTAATTAATTTTTGGGTGTGTTGGGTTTTCGTTGCTGTGAGCGGGGGCTACTCTCTGTTGCGGTGTGCGCGCTTTTCATTGTGGTGGCTTCTCTTGTTACAGAGTGCGGGCTTCAGTAGTTGCAGCATACAGGCTCAGTAGTTGTGGATTGCAGGCTCAGTAGTTGTGGCGCACGGGCTTAGTTGCTCCGTGGCATGTGGGATCTTCCCAGACCAGGGATCGAACCCGAGTCCCCTGCATTGGCAGGCAGATTCTTTCTTTTTTAAATTTATTTTTGGCTGTGTTGGGTCTCCCTTGCGGTGGCTTCTCTTGTTGCAGAGCACGCCTCTAGGTGCGCAGCCTTCAGTAGTTGTGGCATGCGGGCTTCAGTAGTCGTGGCTCGCAGGCTGTGGTGCACGGGCTTAGTTGCTCCACGGCACGTGGGATCTTCCCGGACCAGGGCTCGAACCTGTGTCCCCTGCATTGGCAGGCGGATTCCCAACCACCGCGCCACCAGGGAAGTCCAATCTCTTAGGCTTAAACAAAACCAACCACCAGCCCTTTTATGTGATCAGGCTGGCAGTACAGCCAAAAGCCTGCGTGAAGCCATCCCTAGAGCCTTCCCCAAGTCCATGGCCTGGAATAAGGTTCAGGCATGCCCCCAAAAGCCTGCTGTGTGTGTCCATAGCTGTTAGAGCAGGCTCCAGATTGTTCTCAAGGAAAATTTCAGCCTTCCCACAGATGCTCAATCCACCCAGGTGGCTTTTAATTCCACATTTGTAAATGATCTAACCAAGGACTTACCTTGTTAGTCTAAAGAACCTGTATAGAATGGGAGACAGTGTCTACCCTGATCTTGTCACTTCAGCCACTCAATTGGCTTGTACCCCAGAAGATGACACCAAAAGAAAGACAACTCCCGCAGATGGAGACTCAAAGCAAATCTGGCCGTTGGAAGAAGGCTTGCTATAAATTGAAATCCAAACACTTGCAACCCTCCAAGAACCAACAGACAAACCCACCCCAAGGATGTGACTCAGAGGACACACTGGGACTGTTCCTTGTCCGTCCATTAAATAGCTTGGGGAAGACTCTTTTCCAGATCAGAGACAAGTTCCTTACAGTATTAATTGGCATAGGGCTGCTCTGTCAGCAGCCAGCCTAATAACTACAGCGAAACAGTTCCTTTCTCACAGTATTGCATACGTTCCAATAGTGGGGACCTCACACTGCAACGTGTCCCTGTTTCCCAGCCCATACCTTTTTGTCTGGGGCCTTTGCAAAACAAACACCCATTTCTCCTCAGCAGTTTGGCTCCCATACATGTATTAGGATGAGATTTCCTGGAGAAATCGCATGCCACCACTTTTTCCCTCAAAAGGGAGAAGTATTCCTTCAGTTCAAATCAACACTTAGGAAGATTAAACCCCTTTTTGCCTTTATTACATTGCAAAGCTAAGAAGGCCAAGCTTTGGACTTACCCCACTATTAACCAGGTACCCCTCCCCCCCCACTCTTTGGGCAGAATCCTCAACAGACATAGGCAGAATTCATAGTGCCTCTCCTATTAAGACGTACAATGCCCTATAAATAAAGAAGTCTTCCAGGCCACAAGTTCTATCATAGAAGACTGTAAGGCCCAAAGACTCTTTGTCCCTTGCACTAGTTCTTGTAATAGCCCTGTCTTACCTGTAAAAAACCCAACAGCCAAGGAGGGAGATTTGTGCAGGACCTTTGGCAATAAACAACATTGTAATTCCTTGCCACCCTGTCACCTGTAATCCCCACGTGCTGTCGGTGTTCATCTCTACTGGAAGCAACTTTTTCACTGTGGTTGACTTAGGCAGTATGTTTTTTTAGTATTTCCTGTTGATAAATAGTCAGTATCTTTTTGTCTTTACCTGGGAAGGACAACAATATACCTGGACAGTCATGCGTCAGGGCTTTACTGAGGTTCCTCTTCTGACAGATTTTAAAGGCTGACTTAAATGACGTAGAATTCTCTGGAGGCACCACCTTACTGTAATATGTAGATGATTTGCTTCTTTGCTCGCCCTCCCAAAATTTCCACAAAGACATTGTTCACCTGTTAAAAATCTTAGCCATTAAGGGATATAAGGTCTTGAAGGAAAGATTGCAATTTGTCCAAACTCATGTTTGATATCTAGGAAATTTAATCTCAGAACAGAGACTACACCTAGATCCCGATAGGCTTCAAGGCATTTTAAACTCTCCAAACCCCCAAACCAAATGTCAGTTACGGGGTTTTCTTGGGCTACCTGGTTATTGTTGCAACTGGATTCCAAACTTCTCTTTAATGATTCTGCCACCGATATGCCCCCTTTTGTTGTTGGCTGTGCCACACGGCACGTGGGATCTTAGTTCCCCGACCAGGGATTGAACCCGGGCCCCCTGCAGTGGGAGCCTGGAGTCTTAACCACTGGACCACCAGGGAAGTTGCCCTATATGCCTTTCTAAAGAACAGCAAACCTGATTTCATTGTTTGGGATATCCAAGATCGTTTAGCCTTTGAAGGAAAGTTTAATAAATCCACCGACCCTTGAATACCCAAATTATCAGCTACCCTTTTCCTTATTTTATATGAGAAGGAAGGGAATGCCCTCGGGATATTTACCCCAAAACATGGGGCTATCACTGACCCCTGAGTTACTACAGCCAACAGTTAGATCCCTGGCCTGAGCATATGGCATGGCTTAGAGCTATGCCTGCTGCTGCCCTCTTAGTAAAGGCTACCATCTTTGCACCTCACACCGTTGAGGCTCTCTTGAGTTCACACCACACTCAACTCCTTTCAGCAAGCCATTTTACCCCCTTTGAAATCTTCTTACTCGCTGTTCCCGCATCACTCCCATTCAGTGTAACAGTCTCAACCCTGCAACCTGTCTTCCCTCCTCCACTGTTAAAATTCCCCGTGACTCTGACTTTGATGGTGTCATGATGACACCTCACGACTACTTACAAGAAACCTCCTTGATGAATCCTGATCTTATGTGGTTTACTAATGGCTCTCACCTGAAAAATGAAAATGGTAAATTTTATTTATTTATTTATTTGTTTATTTATTTATTTGGCTGTGTTGGGTCTTCGTTTCTGTGCGAGGGCTTTCTCCAGCTGTGGCAAGCGGGGGCCACTCTTCATCGCGGTGCGCGGGCCTCTCACTGTCGCGGCCTCTCCCGTTGCGGAGCACAGGCTCCAGACGCGCAGGCTCAGTAGTTGTGGCTCACGGGCTTAGTTGCTCTGTGGCATGTGGGATCTTCCCAGACCAGGGCTCGAACCTGTGTCCCCTGCATTGGCAGGCAGATTCTTAACCACTGCGCCACCAGGGAAGCGCGAAAATGGTAAATTTTGTGCTGGGTATGTGAGATTATTGAGGCTGCAGCCCTAACTTTGGCTGCTTCAGCTCAACAAGCTGAATAAACAGGCATACCTTATTTTGTTGTGCTTCGCAGATATTGTGTTTTTTGTAAATTGAAGGTTTGTGACAACCCTGTGTCAGCGTCGGTCAGCGCCATTTTTCCAACAGCATTTGCTCACTTCATGTGTCTGTGACGTTTTGGTAATTCTCACAGTATTATTGTATTTGTTATAGTGATCTGTGATTAGTGATCTTTGATGTTACTACAACTTGCTGAAGACTCAGATGATGGTTACCATTTTTTAGCAATAAAGTATTTTTAAATTAAGGTATGTACATTGTATTTTAAGATATAATGCTATCGCACACTCAACAAACTACCGTATAATGTAAACATTTATATGCACTGGGAAACCAGAAAGTTCATGTGACTTGCTTTACTGCAATACTCGCTTTACTGCAGTAGTCTGGAACCAAACCTGTAGTACCTTGGAGGTCTGCTTGTATACCCTCACTCAAACATGCATTTTAGTCAAAGGCAAGACAGCACACCTCTTTACTGATAGTATGCCTTTGTAGAGTGGTGCAGTACTTTGGAATGTTATGGAAACAACAGGGTTTCCTTACTCCCAGTGGAGATAAAATTAAGAATGGCCCTTATGCCCAAAGTCTGTTGGACACCATACTGCTGCCGGCAGCTCTAGCTATCATTAAAGGGCCTGGGCATTGCAAGTCTGATTCACTGGAAGCCAGAGGAAACCACCTCACTGATACCTCTGCAAAAAAACACTTCCTTTATGATACCCATAGACCAAACCTTCGTCATGGTCCAAAAGGCTCTTCCCCCTGCAGAGACCTAAGGGAAGTAGCCAGGGGAGGATAACAGCTGGCCTCTGAAAGAGAAAAGCACAACTGGAAATCTGAAAGGCTGGCTGTTGGACCCATGAAGAAAAGGGGCTCTGGTTTGAACCTAGTAATAAGCTGGTTCTGCCAGAAAATCTAAAACTTCCCTTATTGACCACTGTACATGAATTAAACCATTGATCCACTGAGAAAATGGTGACCTTTATAAATCAATGTTAGTAGAGAAACATCAGCAAGACCACAAAAAGCGCTTGTCTTGCTTGTTGTACTTGTCAGAAGCTGATCCCAAGGAAGCCTGTTTGCACTGCCTCAGGACATTTTAACTCACCAGACTGCTAACGCTCTGGCAGGTGGATTTCATACAGTTGCCCCCACTCATGGGTATAAATATGCTCTAGTGACGGTTTTCATGTCGGACTCAAGCGTTTCCATGTAGAGTGGTGACTCCCTCTTCCATAGCTAAAGTCCTTGTAGAAAAGATCATTCCCACTTGAGGACCTCTCCTGCCCCTGGAACTCCAGGGGACCTACTTCACTGGACGGTTTCCATCAGGCTTGTCATCATCAGTCTTCAGGACTGGTTCATGCAAATGTAATTGTAAAGAGCTGCTTGGCTAAGTTAGTTGAAACCCTCCAAATACACTGGCCAAAAGTAGTGCTCTGGTTCTTCTGAATCTTAGATCTACATTTGGGATTCATAAATGCTCACCCTTTGAAATAGTCACGGATGGCCAAAGCATTTAGCCTCTGCTTTCTTTGACCCAACTAATAAAAGGGCACATACTTCACATTTGCAGGGGTCTAAAATCCATGGAGAATAATCGTGCTGTAGTAGAGCAGTCTTTCTACAGTGTGCTCCCCGGAGATGAAGATGTCAGTTTACAGCCTGGAGACTTCAACTACTGGAAGAGACCTATGCATAAAGACTCCCTCCTCCCCCATTGGAAGGACCTCTACGAGGTGTTACTGACTAATCCCTGTGCCACGAAGCTCCCAGAGTTAGACTCCTGGATTCATGTGTCCCATCTTAAAAAGGACCCCAAACCTGAGTGGACCTGCAGCCCAACTCAAGACTGAAAGCTAAGAATTTCTAAGGACTGAAGCAGACAGCTTTCCAGAGATCAGAGATATCCGGCCCAGGCCCGTGAAACCTCCTGTTTCAGCCCATTCTGTATCACTCGGCCAAGTCATGCTGCTAAAGTTGTAATTGTCCTTTCTTTGGCCTCCTTGCTGCCCTCTAGTTTGGCTGTAATGCACCCCTTTGCTCCCACCTTACAAGAACTCTCATTCCACCAACCTTACTGATTGCTGGTGATGATGAACCTGAACTGGAGGCCTGGCCATTATCCTTAGAAGGGTGGTGAAACCTGTCTGGCAGAGATACAGGGTTTTCCTTTGGCATCTTTGCGGCTATACATAAATTGGCATCTGACATTACAGCATTCCATTGGGTGCCCCACCCCTAAAGGAATCCCCCTCACAAGTCTGGACTCTTACCCAAAAGCTTTCCAGTGTTCCAGAAGCATTAATGGGACTGGTGAATCTCTAGGCTACCTCCAGCACTTGTGTAACACTTGTATGTGACTCAGATGGTCATGGGTTCATTCCCCACTGGAATCTAGGAGACTGACGTCTCCTCCAGCATGTATCTCTTTGGTGGGGTAATGAAAATTTTAATGATACAGGGAATGGAAAGCTGATGTGCTTCCTTCAGTGGTGCCTCATGGGGAACTGATCAGAAATCTGTTGAGTGGTAGGAACTAATTCACCCTAGCTTGTCCCTGGAAAATCCCCAGCCTCCATCACAACCTCACCCACAGTAATCAAACTCACCTGTTACTCCAAATATATTGAAATTTAAGATATTCCTCTAACCTCACTGTACTAAACAGAACCACTTATCATGCGTTGTGTATAAATGACTGATTTTGATCATGAGATTTCTTTTATTCCAGGAAAAGAATATACCCTGTCTTTAGAAAACACTGGTTATTTCTTCCTGTGTGGAAGAAATGCATACTCCACACTTGCCCTAAATGGGAAGTACGCTTGGAGCCATTGTCCTCACTCCTGATGCTGAAGTTGGGAAAACCCTGCCTTCCATCGCCCTTGGGCCCAATCTGGGTTCTTTCTCCTACCATCTTGAGAGAGCACATCGTAGCTGGGATGGATACAATTTTGGGTGGATGCCTACAGATACGCTCATAGTAGATAGAAAGGGATTTGCCCTTTGGACTTTTTCCCTTGGGTTGGAGTAGCAGAACTTGAAAAGGCAGTTAAGAATCTCTTCAAATTCATGGCTACTACCTTTAAATGCTTGTGTCAGAACTTTTGAATATCAACAAACCCAAATAGACAGCCTAGCAGAAGTAGTCTTACAAAACTGCAGAGCCCTAAACCTCCACACTGCATAGCATGGGGAAACCTGTGCCCTGCTTGAGGAAGAATGCTGGGGTTTTTTTGGGTTTTTTTGGTTTTTAAAATTTTATTTATTTATTTATTTTTGGCTGTGTTGGGTCTTCATTGCTGCACGCAGTATTTCTCTAGTTGCGGCGAGCAGGGGCTACTCTTCGTTGCGGTGCACGGGCTTCTCATAGTAGTGGCTTCTCTTGTTGCGGAGCACGGGCTCTAGGTGCGTGGGCTTCGGTAGTTGTGGCACACGGGCTCAGTAGTTGTGGCTTGCGGGCTCTAGAGCGCAGCCTTAGTAGTTGTGGCTCTAGAGCGCAGGCTCAGAAGTCTTGGGACTTCCCTGGTTCTTAACCAGGGAAGTCCCAAGAATGCTGTTTTTATGTTAACAAATCGGGAAAAGTAACACAAGAACTGGAAGCAGTGAACGAGGGCTTCCCTGGTGGCTCAGTGGTTAAGAATCTGCCTGCCAATGCAGGGGACACGGTTTCGAGCCCTGGTCCGGGAAGATCCCACATGCCACGGAGCAACTAAGCCCACGTGCCACGGCTACTGAAGCCCACGCGCCTGGAGCCCGTGCTCTGCAGCAAAGAGTAGATCCTGCTCGTCACAGCTAGAGAAAGCCCGCGTGCAGCAACGAAGACCCAACGCAGCCAAAAATAAATTAATTTTAAAAAATAATAAAAATAATGAAAGATAATATCAAACTATTAACTGAAATAGGCCATACCCCTGGGACCTGGACCATTTTTGACCTATTAAATATAGGCAGCTGGGGAAACAGGTTGAGAAGTTTATTCTAGTCAGTAGCTATAATTGGACTTCTGGCCATGGGTATAATCCACATGGTTAAATTTCTGCTGTTTTGTATCAGCAGGCAAATAGATGTATGTACAAAAAAATAAAGTTCTTTTTCCTGTATGTAACTACAAAATAAAGGCTTATCCTGAAGCTCAGCTGACCATGGAAACTGAACTGACCACGTCAGAGGAACATAACTGAGGTTCCGCATTTCTCAATTGTTTTGTTCAAATGAGGCCAAGTATCTGCTTGCTGTTTTCCTCTTCCGTGGGATGAGACCTCTGAGGATGGTCCTCCTCAGCTCCGAGGGACCCATAGTCCACGTGCAGCTAATGGTGCCTCTGACTAAGTGAGATACCCACACAGTAAGACTGACGAGCAGTGCTTTTTGTGAAAGAGTTTAATCAAAAGGGGGGAATGTGAAAGGATTTTAATCTGAAATGGAACAGAAGGATGTGAAATGGAGAATCTCTTGCGCATGCACCCTCAGAAAACACGTACCCTCAGAAAACAAAGATGGTGGGACTGATTTCCCATAAATGCTTGATTTACGAGAGATCGAAATTTATCCTTCAACCAGTGAGCATCTGCCAGGAATCTCTCCGCATCTTGGAACCACTTGCTGCATGGTCCCTAATTGGATTTTCTCCTTTTGCACTCTTTGCCCAAAGAAGCAACCCACCCCAAGCCTTCAGTGAACTCACCTGTAGCTTGCTTCAGTATGTGTGTCCCGAATTGCAGCTTCTCTTCTGTTCCCAAGTAAACTCTTTTTCTGGTAACTGGAGTTTGCCTTAGTTTACCTCCTTTCTTTTAGGTTGAAAGAAACCCCAGTCCACACCTTACTAGCCAGGTAACCTTGGGTTAGTCACCTCACCCTTCCCATCATCAGTGTCCTCTTCTGTGCACTGAGCAGGAGGGATGCACCCTCCGTGCTAAAGTTGCTGTGGGTATAAAATGTGGGTAATTGCCTGTCACATGGGGACCGTGCTGGTACAGGAGGTGTTGGAATTAGGTGTGTGGCTTGATTGGGTGGGGAGAACGGGACTCTGTCCGTTAAGCTGGCAGTGACAGCTGCTGCAGGAGAGAGCAGTGGGTGTGTGTGGTCTACACAGAAGGTGCTGGTGGACATGATTATTAGACAATATGGAGACTTTAATTATGTGGCCAAATTGTAGTTGCTTTCAGTGTGTAACCAGTTTGGCAGTAGGTGTCGGTATCCATTCCTATTCTTTGACCCAGAAATCCTACAATCACAATCCTACTATTGCCATATAAAGAATTACTTGGGATTGGAAGCCATGTAAACTAAGATGTGTTCATGTAGGTGTTATCAGAAGTATATCATGGGGGGGAACTTCAGTATTTAACAACTGGTAAAAGGTAAGTGTATTAGCTCTTAAAATGTTGTCATCAGATGTTATTTTGAAGACCTGCCTGTCTCATGTTTTGCATTTGTCATATATGAAAAAGCAGAATATAAGCTTGGGAATCGGACTTCCCTGGTGGTGCAGTGGTTAAGAATCCGCCTGCCAATGCAAGGGACATGGGTTCAAGCCCTGGTCCAGGAAGATCCCACATGCCGCGGAGCAACTAAGCCTGTGCTCCACAACTACTGAGCCTGCACTCTAGAGCCCGCGAGCCACAACTACTGAGCCCGCGTGCCACAAGTACTGAAGCCTGCGTGCCTAGAGCCTGTGCTCTGCAAGATGAGAAGCAACCGCAATGAGAAGGCCGCGCACCGCAACCAAGAGTGGTCCTTGCTCACTGCAGCTAGAGAAAACCCACGCGCAGCAACGAAGAACCAACGTGGCCAAAAATAAATGAATAAATAAATTTATTTATTAAAAAAAAGCTTGGGAATAGCCCGGGTGCGGCTGTATGCGTGCAGCAGCTTGCGGAGGAGCTAAGCTGGGAGGTGTAGGAATTCGGGTTTCTGTGTGGAGTGACTTTGGGCTCAGCAGAAGGTGATGGGGACCGTTGGAGGGTTTTTCCTCTCCTGATTTTCATTTGTTTCCTTAAATCATTTAGCTTTTGAAAAAGATAATGTAACCTTTATGTAGTATTTCGAATTTTTAAAGTAATTACAATGTTTTATTTTGAAACAGAATTACCTAAGAAAGATGCACTTAAAACAATTGTAGTTCATAAATTCCAATTGGAGCTATATTTCCTAACTGTGAAGGGTTATTGTTCTTTTCTTTGACCCTGAAGCACTGATTAAGGGGCTTGGGCTTTGCTCAGATACCTGAGAATGAGTCACCGACCAGTTGTCAGCCTGAAACCACCCTTCAGAGGGGGATCGGACGTGGATTTACCACATCTAGGACTAAGGAAACGTGATCACCAAACCTGACTGTTTTTAGCTCTGCATTTAGATAGGGCTTTGAAATTGTACTAATATCAAGTTCTGTTTAAGTCATAAATGTCTTAGAACCCACCTTTAATATTTATAGGTAGAAAGTCACCTAATCTGGAGATAATCTTTTTTTATATGTCCCTTGTAAAAGTGGGATCATAATTGAGTGTATTACATGATGTTTTTACACAAGTACTGCATCTTCAGTGTAGAAGTAGTAGAACATACAGGATAAACAAAATTTTTAAATCGTTCTGTGAGTTAGGGTTTGAAAGACAGTGTGAGCACCAGTAAATTCTTTGAATTGCTCTAAAATAATTGGCCTAGCATAAATAAATGTTCCTGTTTCTAAAACTTACTATAGACATAAGACAAGTTAAAATTGATGAATTGTCTTTATTCTGAAGTCTGGTCATTTTAGTGCCAACAAGAGAAATTTTTTATGAGTAAATGTGCTTGCACTGAAAGGCGTATAAGTTTTTAATTTGATGAGTTTTGACAAGTGTATATATCCAAGTAACCAGTACCGCATTCAAGGTCTTGATATTTCCATCACCCCAGAACAGTCCCTCCTGCCCCTCCTTACGAGGTCCTCATCCCCCACTGAAAATCACTGTGAAAAGAGTACATTTGAAAATTTTTTTGTTTGTGAATATTTAGTAATGTTAATTCTTTTCTAATTTGTAGGAGATAAAAACATTCAGATGGCAGATAACAGGTAAGCCAAAATGGACTTTGTTTATTGGAGTTTAAATTTTAGTTGGTGAGCAAGAGGCAAGCCTTATTTCTGTAAACATCATTAGGTGCTCCAGCTGATGGCTCTTTTTTTCTCTCTGTGTTTTTGAGCCCATGAAGAACTTGCTTTAGATGTGAAAAGTGTGTCATATATTGATACTAAAAACCTTTGTGTTTTTAGAGACTTTGTGTGGCTGTCCCACAGAGCCACTGTGGGCACTGTGTCCTAACAGCTTGGCAAGGCGGCTTTTTTTAATAACGGTGAGGAAAGTATTTCATAGGTAACACGTGTGTGTCTGTAGTTGTCTTCTGCTCAAATCTGAAGTTACTGTGGAGACACCTCTTAACATGTTAAATAAGAAAAACGCCCTTGTGCTATTTATCTTTGAAACTTTTTTTAGAGTAATACTTTTTAAATATATTGTTTTAGTTTTTCAGATGGGGTTCCTTCAGATTCCTTGGAAGCTGCTAAAAATGCAAGTAATACAGGTCAGTTCACTGCACATGGGAAAGTGAACCGTTGGAGAGTTTGCATGCAGAGCAGGGAGGCTCCTACTCAGACCTCGGAAGTCAAGTGAATAGCACAGTGCACCTCTACCTGCCGTCTCTCGCCGTTAGCGCTGATTACCAGGCGCTCAGGCTTTTTTCACCTGTGCCTTTACTTCTCTTCCCGTGATTATTCTGAAGCACGTCCCAGATATCATATCGTTTTGATATGATCATAAATTCATAGATATATTACTTTGCCTCCATTTTCTTTTTTTAAAAAAAAATTAATTAATTTATTTATTTTTGGCTGTGTTGGGTCTTCGTTGCTGCGCGCGGGCTTTCTCTAGTTGCGGCGAGCGGGGGCTACTCTTCGTTGCGGTGCGCGGGCTTCTCATTGCGGTGGCTTCTCTTGTTGCGGAGCACGGGCTCTAGAGCGCAGGCTCAGTAGTTGTGGTGCGCGGGCTTAGTTGTTCCACGGCATATAGGATCTTCCTGGACCAGAGCTCGAACCCGTGTCCCCTGCATTGGCAGGCAGGTTCTCAACCATTGCGCCTCCAGGGAAGGCCCTTTCCTCCATTTTCAAGTATTTATCTATACTCGTTTTTCCCTCTGAACTGTTTGAAAGCAAGTTGTGGATATTCTGGCTTTTTCTTCCTAAAACAATTTAGTATAAATTTCCTAAAAACTAGGAAGTCTCATAACCACAATGCCATTACCACAACCAAGAAATTTAATGTTGGTCCAGTACTATTAGCTAATGTACAGTCATGTTCATATTTTCCTGGTTTTCTCAGCAATTCTTTTACCGCCGTACCCCACACTCAAATCCAGGGCTGGCCAAGGATCATGTATCGCGTTTAGTTCTGTCCCCTTTATTCTAGAGTTATCCCCCCACCTTTTTTACCCTTCCTCGCAGGGACACATCCGCAGGCTGTGTGCTCCAGCTGTCTTGTAGAATGCCCACACTCTGGATGGGTCCGGTGGTTTTCTCCTCACTAGATTCAGGGTAAATGTCTTGGCAGGACGAGCACGTAGGCGACCTGATGGAGTGGGAATGCAGTTAGGCCCGTGACGGGCCTCCCGAGAGTGATGACGTGGTGAAGACAGTGTCTGCCGGGCTCTGCCCTTAGGGTCCTTGTAGTAAGGAAGCTGTCTGCCACCCTGCGGGAATCCTGTTCTCCCTAAGACTCTTACGTAGGGATTCGGGCACCACTGATGATCCTTGCTGAATCCGTGATGACATTGGTGGTCACCAAAGGGTGTTTTTCTAATTCTATCAATCTGACTAACATATTACATCTATTAAAGAAATACTTCCCTACTCCCCCGCTACCCCATTTTAATGTTACTATAGACTCATGGATTAGCTTTTTATTCAGTGTTTAATCATTTGCCATCATTATTCTTTTTTTTTAATAAATTAATTTTTTATACAGCAGGTTCATATTAGTCATCCATTTTATACACATCAGTGTATACATGTCAATCCCAGTCTCCCAATTCATCACACCACCACCACCACCCCCCCCGCCAGTTTCCCCCCTTGGTGTCCATACGTTTGTTCTCTACATCTGTGTCTCAATTTCTGCCCTGCAAACCGGTTCATCTGTACCATTTTTCTAGGTTCCACATATATTTGTTCATATACGATATTTGTTTTTCTCTTTCTGACTTCACTCTGTATGACAGTCTCTAGATCCATCCACATCTCTACAAATGACCCAATTTCATTCCTTTTTATGGCTGAGTAATACTCCATTGTATACATGTACCACATCTTCTTTATCCGTTCGTCTGTTGATGGACACTTAGGTTGCTTCCATGTCCTGGCTATTGTAAATGGTGCTGCAATGAACATTGGGGTGCATGTGTCTTTTTGAATTATGGTTTTCTCTGGGGTATATGCCCAGTAGTGGGATTGCTGGGTCATACGGTAATTCTGTTTTTAGTTTTTTAAGGAACCTCCATACTGTTCTCCATAGTGGCTGTATCAATTTACATTCCCACCAACAGTGCAAGAGGGTTCCCTTTTCTCCACACCCTCTCCAGCATTTGTTGTTTGTAGATTTTCTGATGATGCCCATTCTAACTGGTGTGAGGTGATACCTCATTGTAGTTTTGATTTGCATTTCTCTAATAATCAGTGATGTTGAGCAGCTTTTCATGTGCTTCTTGGCCATCTGTATGTCTTCTTCGGAGAAATGTCTATTTAGGTCTTCTGCCCATTTTTGGATTGGGTTGTTTGTTTTTTTAATATTGAGCTGCATGACCTGTTTATATATTTTGGAGGTTAATCCTTTGTCCATTGATTGGTTTGCAAATATTTTCTCCCCTTCTGAGGGTTGTCTTTTCGTCTTGTGTATGGTTTCCTTTGCTGGGCAAAAGTTTTTAAGTTTCATTAGGTCCCATTTGTTAATTTTTGTTTTTATTTCCATTACTCTAGGAGGTGGATCAAAAAAGATCTTGCTGTTATTTATGTCAGAGTGTTCTTCCTATGTTTTCCTCTAAGAGTTTTATAGTGTCCAGTCTTACATTTAGGTCTCTAATCCATTTTGAGTTTATTTGTGTGTATGGTGTTAGGGAGTATTCTAATTTTATTCTCTTACGTGTAGCTGTCCAGTTTTCCCAGCACCACTTATTGAAGAGACTGTCTTTTCTCCATTGTATATCCTTGCCTCCTTTGTCATAGATTAGTTGAGCATAGGTGCATGGGTTTATCTCTGGGCTTTCTATCTTGTTCCATTGATCTATAGTTCTGTTTTTGTGCCAGTACCATATTGTCTTGATTACTGTAGCTTTGTAGTATAGTCTGAAGTCAGGGAGTCTGATTCCTCCAGCTCCGTTTTTTTCCCTGAAAACTGCTTTGGCTATTCGGGGTCTTTTGTGTCTCCATACAAATTTTAAGATTTTTTGTTCTAGTTCTGTAAAAAATGCCACTGGTAATTTGATAGGGATTACACTGAATCTGTAGATTGCTTTGGGTAGTATAGTCATTTTCACAATATTGATTCTTCCAATCCAAGAACATGGTATATCTCTCCATTTGTTGGTATCATCTTTAATTTCTTTCATCAGTGTCTTATAGTTTTCTGCCTACAGGTCTTTTGTCTCCCTAGGTAGGTTTATTCCTAGGTATTTTATTCTTTTTGTTGCAGTGGTAAATGGGAGTGTTTACTTAATTTCTCTTTCAGATTTTTCATCACTAGTGTATAGGAATGCAAGAGATTTCTGTGCGTTAGTTTTGTATCCTGCAACTTTACCAAATTCATTGATTAGCTCTAGTAGTTTTCTGGTGGCATCTTTAGGATTCTCTATGTATAGTATCATGTCATCTGCAAACAGTGACAGTTTTACTTCTTCTTTTCTGATTTGTATTCCTTTTATTTCTTTTTCTTCTCTGATTGCCGTGGCTAGGACTTCCAAAACTATGTTGAATAATAGTGGTGAGAGTGGACATCCTTGTCTTGTTCCTGATCTTAGAGGAAATGCTTTCAGTTTTTCACCATTGAGAATGATGTTTGCTGTGGGTTTGTCATATATGGCCTTTATTATGTTGAGGTAGGTTCCCTCTATGCCCACTTTCTGGAGAGTTTTTATCATAAATGGTGTTGAATTTTGTCAAAAGCTTTTTCTGCATCTATTGAGATGATCATATGGTTTTTATTCTTCAATTTGTTAATATGGTGTATCACATTGATTGATCTGCGTATATTGAAGAATCCTTGCATCCCTGGGATAAATCCCACTTGACCATGGTGTATGATCCTTTTAATGTGTTGTTGGATTCTGTTTGCTAGTATTTTGTTGAGGATTTTTGCATCTATATTCATCAGTGATGTTGGTTTGTAATTTTCTTTTTTTGTAGTATCTTTGTCTGGTTTTGGTATCAGGGTGATGGTGGCTTCATAGAATGAGTTTGGGAGTGTTCCTTCCTCTGCAATTTTTTGGAAGAGTTTGAGAAGGATGGGTGTTAGCTCTTCTCTAAATGTTTGATAGAATTCACCTGTGAAGCCATCTGGTCCTGAACTTTTCTTTGTTGGAAGATTTTTAATTACAGTTTCAGTTTCGTTACTTGTGATTGGTCTGTTCATATTTTCTATTTCTTCCTGGGTCAGTCTTGGAAGGTTATACCTCTCTAAGAATTTGTCCATTTCTTCCAGGTTGTCCATTTTATTGGCATAGGGTTGCTTGTAGTAGTCTCTTAGGATGCTTTGTATTTCTGCGGTGTCTGTTGTAACCTCTCCTTTTTCATTTCTCATTTTATTGATTTGAGTCCTCTCCCTCTTTTTCTTGATGAGTCTGGCTAATGGTTTATCAATTTTGTTTATCTTCTCAAAGAACCAGCTTTTAGTTTTATTGATCTTTGCTATTGTTTTCTTTATTTCTATTTCATTTGTTTCTGCTCTGATCTTTATGATTTCTTTCCTTCTGCTAACTTTGGGTTTTGTTTGTTCTTCTTTCTCTAGTTCCTTTAGGTGTGAGGTTAGATTGTTTATTTGAGATTTTTCTTGTTTCTTGAGGTAGGCTTGTATAGCTATAAACTCTCTTAGAACTGCTTTTGCTGCATCCCATACGTTTTGGATTGTCGTGTTTTGTCATTTGTCTCTAGGTATTTTTTTATTTCCTCTTTGATTTCTTCCGTGATCTCTTGGTTATTTAGTGATGTATTGTTTAGCCTCCATGTGTTTGTGTTTTTTACATTTTTTTCCCTGGAATTGATTTCTAATCTCATAGCGTTGTGGTCAGAAAAGATGCTTGAAACGATTTCAGTTTTCTTAAATTTACTGAGGTTTGATTTGTGACCCAAGATGTGATCTATCCTGGAGAATGTTCCATGCGCACTTGAGAAGAAAGTGTAATCTGCTGTTTTTGGATGGAATGTCCTATAAATATCAATTAAATCTATTTGGTCTATTGTGTCATTTAAAGCTTGTGTTTACTTACTGATTTTCTGTTTGGATGATCTGTCCATTAGTGTAAGTGAGGTGTTAAAGTCCCCCACTATTATTGTGTTACTGTCGATTTCCTCTTTTATAGCTGTTAGCAGTTGCCTTATGTATTGAGGTGCTCCTGTGTTAGGTGCATATATATTTATAATTGTTATATCTTCTTCTTGGATTGATCCCTTGATCATTATGTAGTGTCCTTCCTTGTCTCTTGTAACATTCTTTATTTTAAAGTCTATTTTATCTGATATGAGTATTGCTACTCCAGCTTTCTTTTGATTTCCATTTGCATGGAATATCTTTTTCCATCCCCTCACTTTCAGTCTGTATGTGTCCCTAGGTCTGAAGTGGGTCTCTTGTAGACAGCATATATATGGGTCTTGTTTTTGTATCCATTCAGCGAGCCTGTGTCTTTTGGTTGGAGCATTTAATCCATTCACGTTTAAGGTAATTATCGATATGTATGTTCTTATTACCATTTTCTTACTTGTTTTGGGTTTGTTTTTGTAGGTCCTTTTCTTCTCTTGTGTTTCCCACTTAGAGACGTTCCTTTAGCATTTGTTGTAGAGCTGGTTTGGTGGTGCTGAATTCTCTTAGCTTTTGCTTGTCTGTAAAGCTTTTGATTTCTCCATCAAATCTGAATGAGATCCTTGCCAGGTAGAGTAATCTTGGTTGTAGGTTCTTCCCTTTCATCACTTTAAATATATCATGCCACTCCCTTCTGACTTGTAGAGTTTCTGCTGAGAAATCAGCTGTTAATCTTATGGGAGTTTCCTTGTATGTTATTTGTCACTTTTCCCTTGCTGCTTTCAATCATTTTTCTTTGTCTTTAATTTTTGCCAATTTGATTACTGTGTGTCTCGGCATGTTTCTCCTTGGGTTTATCCTGTATGGGACCCTCTGTGCTTCCTGGACTTCGGTGGCTATTTCCTTTCCCATGTTCGGGAAGTTTTCGACTATAATCTCTTCAAATATTTTCTCGGGTCCTTTCTCTCTCTCTTCTCCTTCTGGGACCCCTATAATGAGAATGTTGTTGCATTTAATGTTGTCCCAGAGGTCTCTTAGGCTGTCTTCATGTCTTTTCATTCTTTTTTCTTTATTCTGTTCCACAGCAGTGAATTCCACCATTCTGTCTTCCTGGTCACTTATCCGTTCTTCTGCCTCAGTTATTCTGCTATTGATTCCTTCTAGTGTATTCTTCCTTTCAGTTATGGTGTTGTTCATCTCTGTTTGTTTGTTTTTTAATTCTTCTAGATCTTTGTTAAACATTTCTTGCATCTTCTCGATCTTTGTCTCCATTCTTTTTCCGGGGTCCTGGATCATCTTCATTATCATTATTCTGAATTCTTTTTCTGGAAGGTTGTCTATCTCCACTTCATTTAGTTGTTTTTCTGGGGTTTTATCTTGCTCCTTCATCTGGTACATAGCCCTCTGCCTTTTCATCTTGTCTATCTTTCTGTGAATGTGGTTTTTGTTCCACAGGCTGCAGGATTGTAGTTCTTCTTGCTTCTGCTGTCTGCCCTCTGGTGGATGAGGCTATCTAAGAGGCTTTTGCCAGTTTCCTGATGGGAGGGACTGGTGGTGGGTAGAGCTGGGTGTTGCTCAGGTGGGCAGAGCTCAGTAAAACTTTAATCCGCTTGTCTGCTGATGGGTGGGGCTTGGTTCCCTCCCTGTTGGTTGTTTGGCCTGAGGCGACCCAACACTCCAGTCTACCCGGGCTCTTTGGTGGGCTAATGGCAGACTCTGGGAGGGCTCACGCCAAGGAGTACTTCCCAGAACTTCTGCTGCCAGTGTCCTTGTCCTCAAAGTGAGCCACAGCCATCCCCCGCCTCTGCAGGAGACCCTCCAACACTATCAGGTAGGTCTGGTTCAGTCTCCTATGGGGTCACTGCTCCTTCCCCTGGGTCCCGATGCACACACTACTTTGTGTGTGCCCTCCAAGGGTGGAGTCTCTGTTTCCCCCAGTCCTATCGAAGTTCTGCAGTCAAATCACGCTAGCTTTCAAAGTCTGATTCTCTAGGAATTCCTCCTCCCTTTGCCAGACCCCCAGGTTCGGAAGCCTGACGTGGCACTCAGAACCTTCACTCCAGTGGGTGGACTTCTGTGGTATAAGTGTTCTCCAGTTTGTGAGTCACCCACCCAGCAGTTATGGGATTTGATTTTATTGTGATTGCGCCCCTCCTACCATCTCATTGTGGCTTCTCCTTTGTCTTTGGATGTGAGGTATCTTTTTGGTGAGTTCCAGTGTCTTCCTGTCGATCACTGTTCAGCAGTTAGTTGTGATTGTGGTGTTCTCGCAAGAGGGAGTGAGAGCACGTCCTTCTACTCCGCCATCTTCCCTCATTATCCATCATTATTCTTTTTGGTGTGCAAATTGTCCCATTTGGCCAGTGGGGTCCCTTTAAGCTGGTTTCTGTGTCCTTTTGCTACGTTCCCATCCATTTTGAGTTCTCTCTAGCTTTGTGGCATAGGCGATGTTCCATTTTCCCTTGAACTTTCCTTTCCCCAGACCTGGAATCTACATTTACCCAAGGAGCCCTGTATCTTTTAGTTGGGACAGAGATTTAAAAACCAAAATATAAATGCCATCTGCCATTATTTCTAGACCTTTCAGTGGCCAGAGCTAGAGATGTGTATTTGTGTATATTTTTAGTATTTACGTACAGTTTTGTATATACACAGTTACATATGTTTTATACACATACACAGTGCTTCATGTTAGTGATTGAGATTGTAGTTAAAAGGTAAAATTGAGTGCCTACTTGTTGTATTCAGCTTGCCCTCATCACTGTCTTACAAAAGGCGGGGGAGAACTCTAGGTCTGTGCTGCCTTTTGAGTCGGGTGAGGGCCCTAAGTTTGGGTTTCCGTACTGTGTCGCTGAGAGGGAACCTTTTCAACACAGAGCCTGTGCCACGAGCCAGGTGTGAGCCAGTCTGCGGCACAGCTGACCTCCCTCTCAGCATCATGTTTGTTCTTCGGGAGTCGGTACAGTGTGTGTGAGCTGTCGAGGTTGCAGGGCAGAGGGGCAGGGGCTCCTGGGAGGAGGCGGGTTTGGGCAGGAGGGCAAGGTGGGTGAAGGTGGAGGCAAAGAGCGCCTGCAAGGTCTGGTGCCCCCAGGGAGCTGGTGGGAGTCGCGCTTTCCTGAGCTGGGGCAGAAGTGCGCGCTGATTTACTGAGCCACGGGCACCTTGTCCCCGTCCTCGGCTTCCGGGAGGGAGGTAGACTGCCTGAACTTAGCAAGTGACGGTGTCCTCGGTGGGGAGACTGGGGCTTCTACCGCTACGGTGAGAAGCAGAGCTCTCCAGGTACCCTCGGTGCATTCATAACCATCCACTCAGGTGATTAACAGAGAGTATCAAATGCCTTCAAAAATAAATATTTTTGAAACAGATGTTTTTGAGAAGCTACTTGCTATATTTACAAATTAACGTAGATATGCAAAGGTAGTAGATATGTGTTTGTGATTTTCAACTCTTGGCTGTTGTGGGGTGGGTGTATTTTAAATTTGTTGGCCTTGTTTTTTTTAACTCTTAATAGAAAAACTCGCAGACCAGGTGATGCAGAATCCTCAAGTTTTGGCAGCTTTACAGGAGCGACTTGACAGTGTCTCCCACACTCCTTCAAGCTACATCGAGACGTAAGTATGCCGTGAGTGAGACGACGCAACTTTAAGAAACAAAGAAAAAACCTCTCTTGGTTCCTTAGACCAGGAATAAGTATGTTTTTCATTCAGTAGACCTTGCCTGCTGAGAGCCAGGCTCTGGGGTCCCGAAGGTGAGTGCTGGGGTCAGAGCCTGGTAGAGGCTACAGGCCTGTGGCCAGGGTAGTGCGGTGTGTCAAGTTCTGGGCGAGTGTACGGTGCCAGCCTGTAGGGCGAGCGGCCTTCACAGGTCCCGCGAGCAGGCGGAGGCACAGGCAGATGCGGGCAGCGCTTCCTCTTCATGGCGGCTCCCGGTTCGCTGAGAGACCCAGTCCTGCCCGGCTCACCTACGTGAGCCTGCAACACCGAGACGTGGCTCATTTGGACGAGGTCTGTGTCTTGGTTGTATTCACAGAGAACACCATAAGGATGCCCACCCTTCGAGCCCTTGGACCGCTCCTCTCGGGGCCTGGCTGTCTTCCTGCCGAGGGCTGAGCTGCTCGGGGCTCCCCTCCTACAGCCAGTGCACGGCTGGCTCTCAGAGCGTCACCCCGCACACATGCTGGCTGTCCCGCGAGGGGCTGGGGATGTTGTCACAGAGCGGGCACGCTTGGCGTCTGCTCTGCCCGTAGAGAGGGTTCTTTGGGGCGGTGACCCAGTGGGGAAGGTTCTGTGAAGTGTTTGCAGACTAGATCAGTGGGGTGTGGTGATGCTGGGTGCAGGTAGGAGAGCTGAGTGTGAGTGGTGGTTTCTAGTTTCCGGCTTCAGAAGCTGGGTGAATGGGCTGGCATTCGCTGAGAGGAAATGTCAGGGAGCAAGGTTTTGTGCGATAGAGTTAGTTCCACGTTCCATGCTGTACGTGACGTGCCTGTTGTGGGGAGAAGAACGGTGTGTAGTTACTCTTACTGTTTGGAGGCTGGCTGGGGAGGATATCTGGGTTCAGTTGGCTTAGAGGTCCTTGTATTTTTACTCCATTAGGAAGATTTGAAAGTTCGGACATAACGTTAGGTTGTGTAATTAATGTAGAAAAGAAGTACAGATGTTAATGTATTCAGTGTTATTAAATTCTTACTCTGCTTTTTCCTTGTTCTCTCACTAGCAGTAGTCCTAGAACGGTTTCTGTAGTTGGCAGTCTGTGGTGAAGGACCTTTGTCCAAACTGAGTTTGCCGTGGGTATGATTATACCAGGACAGGGTACTTTGTGATTCAAGACTTTTCCACTACAGTTGACCCTCTGTAGCCACGGTTTCCCTGGGTTGTGCATCTGCAGATTCAACCAACTGCGGATCAAAAATATTGGGGGAAATTTTTTCCAGAAAGTTCCAGAAAGCAAAACTTGAATTTGCCACACGCCAGCAACTATTTACATAACATTTACATTGTATTAGGTATGGTAAGCAATCTAGTGATGATTTATAGTATATGGGAGGATGTGCTTAGTGTGCAAACACTATACCATTTTATATAAGGGACTTGAGCATCCATGGATTTTGATATCCATAGGGTTCTGGAACCAGTCCCCCTTGATGGCTGTATTTTCTAAACAGTGCTGTGCTTGGGAGCTGCCTGGTACTGTATACCATTAGACTAATGCCAGCCCTGCCCTTGAGGAGTCAGCCCACGTGGAGGAGGACTCAGAGGGCAGGACGCAGGCCCACCAAGGGGGATAGTGTGGTTCTTTGTGGGGCCCAGGAGTCTGCTCTTTTTTTTTTTTTTTTAAATTTATTTATTTGGTTGCGCTGGGTCTCAGTTGCGGCAGGCGGGCTCCTTAGTTGCGGCGTGTGGGCTCTAGTTCCTGACCAGGGATGGAACCTGGGCCCCCTGCCTTGGGAGAGCAGAGTCCTAACTAACCACTGCACCACCAGGCAAGTCCGCAGGAGTCCGCTCTTTGTTCCAGATTGTGACTAAGGGCTTCAGGTTAAACAAATGATTTTAATGGGTTTAAAGTGTTTTTTCCCTTCTGATTTATAAAAGTAAGGCATACAAACTAAAATGTTTCTTAGAAGGTAAAAAGTATCAAAGGGCTAAGGAGCTGGTAGTTGTCTGACTCTCGAATAGAATGCACGCCTTGTCTCTGTCGTCTCTGGTTTTTCCCTCGCTGTGTCAGCAGGAGCTCGTCCTGTGGTGCTGAGTATTCCTTGAGGACATGGTTGTGGACAGGCCCTGTTTCAATCCTGCTCATCTTGGCATTGTTCCCAGTCTTCCACTTTTACAAATAATATATCAGTGGTCACGGCAGCACATAAACATTTGGTTATTTCCTTAGGATAAAGTCTTAGAAGTAGATGCAAAGAATATTTTCAAGGTTCTTGTTTACCCTTAAGAAAGATGTGTCAATTAGAGGGCCTCTGCCCTCAGCCTCATCAAACCTGGGAATTTAAAAAATTTTCTTCTCTCTTTTATTTAAAAAAATTTTTTTGGCTACACTTCGAGGCTTGCGGGATCTTAGTTCCCCGACTAGGGATTGAACCAGGCCCTCGGCAGTGACAGCGCAGAGTCCTGAGCACTGGACCGCCAGGGAATTCCCCCCTGGGAATTTGTTTTTAGTTGCCAGTTTGGTAAGGAGAAGACAGCAGTTCTTTTAAATTTACATTCTTTTGGATATTTTGAGATTGGACCTTTCTTCCGTGTTTGGTTATTTGTATTTTTTGTGAATTATCTTGCAGCTTCCTCCTCCGCCACCACCCTGCTTTTGGTGGGGGGGTGGGGAGGTGGTGTTTGTCCTTAATGATTTTTAGGAGCTCTTTTTCATGGTAAGGGTGTTAATTCTATGTTAACCTTAATTTATTTTAGTAAAAAATAAGCATGCCGCCTTATTTTGCAGGCATATGGATGTTTCATTTTTTATTACCTTTCTTTTAGTTTACCCAAAGCAGTAAAAAGAAGAATCAACGCACTGAAACAACTTCAGGTGAAATGTGCTCATATAGAAGCCAAGTTCTATGAAGAAGTTCATGACTTGGAAAGAAAGTATGCAGCATTATACCAGCCTCTCTTTGACAAGGTAGGGAACTCTGTTAGTAAACTTAATTAGTATATTTCAGATACTTCTTTAGGCAAAACATCCAGATGTACCCAGTGAATCATTGAATGTTACTCTTTTTTTTTTTTTCTTAACATCTTCATTGGAGTATAATTGCTTTACAATGGTGTGTTAGTTTCTGCTGTATAACAAAGTGAATCAGCTATACATATACATATATCCCCATATCTCCTCCCTCTTGCCTCTCCCTCCCACCCTCCCTATCCCACCCCTCTAGGTGGTCACAAAGCACCAAGCTGATCTCCCTGTGCTATGTGGCTGCTTCCCACTAGCTAGCTGTTTTACATTTGGTAGTGTATATATGTCCATGCCACTGTCTTACTTTGTCCCAGCTTACCCTTCCCCCTCCCAGTGTCCTCAAGTCCATTCTCTACGTGTGTGTCTTTATTCCTGTCCTGCCCCTAGGTTCTTCAGAACCATTTTTTTTTTAGATTCCATATATATGTGTTAGTATACAGTATTTGTTTTTCTCTTTCTGACTTACTTCACTCTGTATGACAGACTCTAGGTCCATCCACCTCACTACAAATAACTCAATTTTGTTTCTTTTTGTGGCTGAGTAATATTCCATTGTATATATGTGCCACATCTTCTTTATCCATTCATCTGTCGATGGACACTTACATTGCTTCCGTGTCCTGACTATTGTAAATAGAGCTGCAGTGAACATTGTGGTACATGACTCTTCTTGAATTATGGTTTTCTCAGGGTATATGCCCGGTAGTGGGATTGCTGGGTCGTATGGTAATTCTATTTTTAGTTTTTTAAGGAACCTCCTTGCTGTTCTCCATAGTGGCTGTATCAATTTACATTCCCACCAACAGTTCAAGAGGGTTCCCTTTTCTCCACACCCTCTTCAGCATTTACTGTTTGTAGATTTTTTGATGCTGGCCATTCTGACAGGTGTGAGGTGATACCTCATTGTAGTTTTGATTTGCATTTCTCTAATGATTAGTGATATTGAGCATCCTTTCATGTGTTTGTTCACAATCTGTATATCTTCTTTGGAGAAATGTCTATTTAGGTCTTCTGCCCATTTTTGGATTGGGTTGTTTGTTTTTTTGATATTGAGCTGCATGAGCTGCTTATAAATTTTGGAGAGTAATCCTTTGTCAGTTGCTTAATTTGCAAATACTTTCTCCCATTATAAGGGTTGTCTTTTCATCTTGTTTATGTTTTCCTTTGCTGTGCAAAAGCTTTTAAGTTTCATTAGGTCCCATTTGTTAATTTTTGTTTTTATTTCCACTTCTCTAGGAGGTGGGTCAAAAGGATCTTGCTGTGATTTATGTCATAGAGTGTTCTGCCTGTGTTTTCCTATAAGAGTTTGATAGTGTCTAGCCTTACATTTAGGTCTTTAATCCATTTTGAGTTTATTTTTGTGTATGGTGTTAGGGAGTGTTCTAATTTCATTCTTTTACATGTAGCTGTCCAGTTTTCCCAGCACCACTTATTGAAGAGGCTGTCTTTTCTCCATTGTATATTCTTGCCTCCTTTAGCAAAAACAAGGTGACCATAGGTGTGTGGGTTTCTCTCTGGGCTTTCTATCCTGTTCCATTGATCTGTATTTCTGATTCTGTGCCAATACCGTAGTGTCTTGATTACGGTAGCTTTGTAGTATAGTCTGAAGTCAGAGAGCCTGATTCCTCCAGCTCCGTTTTTCTTTCTCAAGATTGCTTTGGCTATTCGGGGTCTTTTGTGTTTCCATACAGATTGTGGAATTTTTTGTTCTAGTTCTGTGAAAAATGCCATTGGTAGTTTGATAGGGATTGCATTGAATCTGTAGATTGCTTTGGGTAGTATAGTCATTTTAATAATGTTGATTCTTCCAATCCAAGACCATGGTATATCTTGCCATCTGTTTGTATCATCTTTAATTTCTTTCATCGTCTTATAGTTTTCTGCATACAGGTCTTTTGTCTCATTAGGTAGGTTTATTCCTAGGTATTTTATTCTTTTTGTTGCAGTGGTAAATGGGAGTGTTTCCTTAATTTCTCTTTCAGATTTTTCATCACTAGTGTATAGGAATGCAAGAGATTTCTGTGTGTTAATTTTGTATCCTGCTACTTTACCAAATTCATTGATTAGCTCTAGTAGTTCTCTGGTAGCATCTTTTGGATTCTCTACGTATAGTATCATGTCATCTGCAAACAGTGACAGCTTTACTTCTTCTTTTCCGATTTGGATTCCTTTTATTTCTTTTTCTTCTCTGATTGTTGTGGCTAAAACTTCAAAACTATGTTGAATAATAGTGGTGAGAGTGGACAACCTTGTCTTTTTCCTGAACTTAGAGGAAATGGTTTCAGTTTTTCACCATTGAGAATGATGTTGGCTGTGGGTTTGTCATATATGGCCTTTATTATGTTGAGATAAGTTCCCTCTATGCCTACTTTCTGGAGGGTTGTTTTTTTTTTTTTTTTAATTAATTAATTTTTAATTATTTTGGCTGTGTTGGGTCTTCGTTTCTGTGCAAGGGCTTTCTCTAGTTGTGGCGAGCGGGGGCCACTCTTCATCGCGGTGCGCGGGCCTCTCACTATCGCGGCCTCTGTTGTTGCGGAGAACAGGCTCCAGACGCGCAGGCTCAGTAGTTGTGGCTCACGGGCCCAGTTGCTCCGCGGCATGTGGGATCTTCCCAGACCAGGGCTCGAACCCGTGTCCCCTGCATTGGCAGGCAGATTCTCAACCACTGCGCCACCAGGGAAGCCCCTGGAGGGTTTTTATCATAAATGGGTGTTGAATTTTGTTGAAAGCTCTTTCTGCATCTATTGAGATGGTCATATGGTTTTTCGCCTTCTATTTGTTAATATGGTATATCACATTGATTGGTTTGCGTGTAATGAAGAATCCTTGCATTCCTGGGATAAACCCCACTTGATCATGGTGTATGATCCTTTTAATGTTCTGTTGGATTCTTTGCTAGTATTTTGTTGAGGATTTTTGCATCTATGTTCATCAGTGATATTGGCCTGTAGTTTTTTTCTCTGTGACATGTTTGGTTTTGGTATCAGGGTGATGGTGGCCTCATAGAATGAGTTTGGGAGTATTCCTCCCTCTGCTATATTTTGGAAGATTTTGAGAAGGATAGGTGTTAGCTCTTCTCTAAATGTTTGATAGAATTTGTCTGTGAAGCCATCTGGTCCTGGGCTTTTGTTGCTGGAAGATTTTTAATCACAGTTTCAATTTCAGTGCTTGTGATTGGTCTGTTTATATTTTCTGTTTCTTCCTGGTACAGTCTCGGAAGGTTGTGCTTTTCTAAGAATGTTTCCATTCCTTCCACGTTGTCCATTTTATTGGCACATAGTTGCTTGTAGTACATGATCCTTTGTAATTCTGCAGTGTCAGTTGTTACTTCTCCTTTTTCATTTCTAATTCTATTGATTTGAGTCTTCTCCCTTCTTTTCTTGATGAGTCTGGCTAATGGTTTATCAATTTTGTTTATCTTCTCAGAGAACCAGCTTTTAGTTTTATTGATCTTTGCTGTTGTTTCCTTCATTTCTTTCTCATTTATTTCTGATCTGATCTTTATGATTTCTTTCCTTCTGCTAACTTTGGGGGGTTTTTTATTCTTCTTCCTCTAATTGCTTTAGGTGTAAGGTTCAGTTGTTTATTTGAGATGTTTCTTGTTTCTTGAGGTAAGGTTGTATTGCTATAAACTTCCCTCTTAGAACTGCTTTTGCTGCATCCCGTAGGTTTTGGGTCGTCATGTTTTCATTGTCATTTGTTACTAGGTATTTTTTAATTTCCTCTTTGATTTCTTCAGTGATCTCTTGGTTATTTAGTAGCGTATTGTTTAGCCTCCATGTGTTTGGTTTTTTTTACATATTTTTCCCTGTAATTGATATCTAGTCTCATAGCATTTTGGTTTGAAAAGATACTTGATATAATTTCAGTTTTCTTAAATTTACCAAGGCTTGATTTGTGACCCAAGATATGATCTATCCTGGAGAATGTTCCACGAGCACTTGAGATGAAAGTGTATTCTGTTGGTTTTGGATGGAGTGTCCTATAAATATCAATTAAGTCCATCTTGTTTAATGTATCATTTAAAGCTTGTGTTTCCTTATTTATTTTCATTTTGGATGATCTGTCCATTGGTGAAAGTGAGGTGTTAAAGCCCCCTGCTATGATTGTGTTACTGTCAATTTCCCCTTTTATGGCTGTTAGCATTTGCCTTATGTATTGAGGTGCTCCTGTGTTGGGTGCATAAATATTTGCAATTGTTATATCTTCTTCTTGGATTGATCCCTAGATCATTATGTAGTGTTCTTCTTTGTGTCTTGTAATAGTCTTTATTTTAAAGTCTATTTTGCCTGATCCGAGAATTGCTACTCCAGCTTTCTTTTGATTTCCATTTGCATGGAATATCTTTTTCCATCCCCTCACTTTCAGTCTGTATGTGTCCCTAGGTCTGAAGTGGGTCTCTTGTAGACAGCATATATACGGGTCTTGTTTTTGTATCCATTCAGCCAGTCTGTTTCTTTTGGTTGGAGCATTTAATCCATTTACATTTAAGGTAGTTATCGATATGTATGTTCCTATTACCATTTTCTTAATTGTTTTGGGTTTGTTATTGTAGGTCTTTTCCTTGTCTTGTCTTTCCTGCTTAGAGAAGTTCTTTTAGCATTTGTTGTAAAGCTGGTTTGGTGGTGCTGAATTCTCTTCGCTTTTGCTTGTCTGTAAAGGTTTTAATTTCTCCATCGAATCTGAATGAGATCCTTGCTGGGTAGAGTAATCTTGGTTGTAGGTTTTTCCCTTTCATCGCTTTAAATATGTCCTGCCACTCCCTTCTGGCTTGCAGAGTTTCTGCTGAAAGATCAGCTGTTAACCTTATGGGGATTCCCTTGTATGTTATTTGTTGTTCTTCCCTTGCTGCTTTTAATATTTTTTCTTTGTATTTAATTTTTGATAGTTTGATTAATATGTGTCTTGGCGTGTTTCTCCTTGGGTTTATCCTGTATGGGACTCTCTGCACTTCCTGGACTTGATTGACTATTTCCTTTCCCATATTAGGGAAGCTTTTAACTATAATCTCTCCAAATATTTTCTCAGTCCCTTTCTTTTTCTCTTCTTCTTCTGGGACCCCTATAATTCGAATGTTGGTGCGTTTAATGTTGTCCCAGAGGTCTCTGAGACTGTCCTCAGTTCTTTTCATTCTTTTTTCTTTATTCTGCTCTGCGGTAGTTATTTCCACTATTTTATCTTCCAGGTCACTTATCCGTTCTTCTGCCTCAGTTATTCTGCTATTGATTCCTTCTAGAGAATTTTTAATTTCATTTATTGTGTTGTTCATCGTTGTTTGTTTGTTCTTTAGTTCTTCTAGTTCCTTGTTAAACGTTTTTTGTATTTTCTCCATTCTATTTCCAAGATTTTGGATCATCTTTACTATCATTACTCTGAATTCTTTTTCAAGTAGACTGCCTATTTCCTCTTCATTTGTTTGGTCTGGTGGGTTTTTACCTTGCTTCTTCATCTGCTGTGTATTTCTCTGTCTTCTCATTTTGCTTAACTTACTGTGTTTGGGGTCTCCTTTTTGCAGGCTGCAGGTTTGTAGTTCCCGTTGTTTTTGGTGTCTGCCCCCAGTGAGTAGGGTTGGTTCAGTGAGTTGTGTAGACTTTCTGGTGGAGGGGACTGGTGACTGTGTTCTGGTGGATAAGGCTGGCTCTTGTCTTTCTGGTGGGCAGGACCGCGTCTGGTGGTGTGTTTTGGGGTGTCTGTGACTTTTTTATGATTTTAGGCAGCCTCTCTGCTAATGGGTGGGGTTGTGTTCCTGTCTGGCTAGTTGTTTGGCATAGGGTGTCCAGCACTGGAGCTTGCTGGTCGTTGGGTGAAGCTGAGTCTTAGCGTTGAGATGGAGATCTCTGGGAGAGCTTTCACCGTTTGATATTACATGGGCCTGTGAGGTCTCTGGTGGACCAATGTCCTGAACTCTCCCACCTCAGAGGCACAGGTCGGACACCCAGCTAGAGCTCCAAGACCCTGTCAGCCACACGGCTCAGAAGAAAAGGGAGAAAAAAAGAAAGAAAGAAAATAAACTTATTAAAATTAAAAATAAAAAATAAATTATTAAAAATAAAAAAATGTTTAAAGTAATTTAAAAAGAAGAAGAAAAAAAGAAAGAAAGAAGAGAGCAACCAAACCAAAAAACGAATTCACCAATGATAGCAAGCGCTAAAATCTATACTTTAAAACAAAAAAAACAAAAAAAAATGCTCAGACAGGATCCTAGGACAAATGGTAAAAGCAAAGCTATACAGACAAAATCACAGAAACAAGCATACACATACACACAAGAGGAGAAAAAGGAAAAATATGTATATATATATAGCTACATATATTAAAAAAGAAGGAAGACAGCAACCAAATGAATAAACAAATCTACCAATGATAATAAACTCTAAATACTAAACTAAGATAAACATAAAACCAGAAACAAATTAGATGCAGAAAGCAAACCCCAAGTCTACAGTTGCTCTCAAAGTCCATCGCCTCAATTTTGGGATGATTTGTTGTCCGTTCAGGTATTCCACAGATGCAGGTACGTCAAGTTGATTGTGGAGATTTAATCTGCTGCTCCTGGGGCTGCTGGGAGAGATTTCCCTTTCTCTTCTCTGTTCGCACAGCTCCTGGGGTTCAGCTTTGTATCGGCCCCGCCTCTGCGTGTAGGTCGCCTGAGGGCGTATCGCTCAGACAGGACGGGGCTAAAGGAGCAGCTGATTAGGGGGCTCTGGCTCACTCAGGCCGGGGGGAGGGCGGGGTACGGAATGCGGGGTGAGCGTGTGGTGGCAGAGGCTGTTGTGATGTTGCACCAGCCTGAGGCGCGCCGTGTGTTCTCCCGGGGAAGTTGTCCCCGGATCACGGGACCCTGGCAGTGGCGGGCTGCACAGGCTCCCGAGAGGGGAGGTGTGGAGAGTGACCTGTGCTTGCATACAGGCTTCTTGGTGGCTGCAGCAGCAGCCTTTGCGTCCCATGCCCGTCTGTGGGGTCCGCACTGATAGCCACGGCTCGCACCCGTCTCTGGAGCTCGTTTAGGCGGTGCTCTGAATCCCCTCTCCTCGCACACCCCGAAACAATGGTCTCTTGCCTCTTAGGCAGGTCCAGACTTTTTCTCGGACTCCCTCCCGGCTAGCTGTGGCGCACTAGCCCCCTTCAGGCTGTGTTCATGCGTCCAACCCCAGTCCTCTCCCTGGGATCTGACCTCCCAGCCCCCACCCGTCCCGGTGGTGAGCAGACAAGCCTCTCGGGCTGGTGAGTGCTGGTCGGCCCCGATCCTCTGTGCAGGAATCTCTCTGCTTTGCCCTCTGCACCCCTGTGGCTGCGCTCTCCTCCGTGGCTCCGAAGCTTCCCCCTGCCCACCTCCCGTCTCCGCCCGCAAAGGGGCTTCTTAGTGTGTGGAACCTTTTCCTCCTTCACAACTCCCTCCCAGAGGTGCAGGTCCCGTCCCTATTCTTTTGTCTCTGTTTTTTCTTTTTTCGTTTGCCCTACCCAGGTACGTGGGGAGTTTCTTGCCTTTTGGGAAGTCTGAGGTCTTCTGCCAGCGTTCAGTAGGTGTTCTGTAGGAGTTGTTCCACATGTAGATGTATTTTTGATGTCTTTGTGGAGAGGAAGGTGATCGCCACGTCTTACTCCTCTGCCATCTTGAAGGTCTCCCCGAATGTTATTTCTTTAAGCCCCAAAACTTAGAATCTTAAGCTATAAAAGCATCCAGTTTTCAGTCTTTTTATACACATTATTTACAAGTTCACTGTCTTTACTCTCAAGTTTCTGAGTAACTGAATGTAACGGTAAGAAGATCTTTTTACTTAGAGAAGGGAATTCATCACTGGTGATGCTGAGCCGACAGATGCAGAATCCGAATGGCACAGTGAAAATGAAGAGGAGGACAAATTGGCCGTAAGTTTTTTTTAATGAGTGCCACTTGTGTTCTGTTTTAATGCTGTTAGAAATAAGATGGTTTTGGGTGGTGATCTAGTGGCTAGGATTCGGCGCTTTCACTGCCGTGGCTTGGGTTAAATCCCTGGTCTGGGGAACTGAGATCCTGTGCAGCGCGGCTGGTGGGGGAAAAAAAGAAATTTGATGATTTTCTTTTACAAAGAAAAGAGCTCCTAACAGTAGGTGCGGCTTCAGCCTTAGGTTGGGTGTTTAGATTTCTTTATGACAGTGAAACCGGACAGCTTGGTTCTGTTAGATAATGTGGTGAGCCAGACACAGTCCCCTTTCTCAGCCGTCGGTGGCACCTCTGCACAGTGGTACAGTGAGATAAGGGATCAGGGGAGTGGAGATTAAAACATCAGAAGAAGTCTTAGTCGAGAGAAAGCAAAGACCCACAAGGGAGAGCACAGCTGTGTCTAGAAGGGCAGGTACTAGAGGGTGGGCTGTGGTGGGGAGAGCACACTGGAAACATCCGTGCCATCCTGCTCGGGGACCAGCAGTGACAGTGAAGTAGCCCCAGTGCATCTCGCCACTTTACATTGGTAAATGGTCCTTTTGGTGATGTGCCCTGTCCATCACCTGCTCGCAGCCTTTTTTTGGTGACGGGTATCATACCAGTGCCACGGAAAGTCCCAACACGACAAGGTGAACTTTGTTGGCCTGATTTTACATTTGGGAATGGCTTTTCTATCCTATAGTATAAACTTACGGGTTTTTTTGTTTTTGTTTTTTTAAGTGTATGTTAGTTTTGGTAGCTATGTATCTTTCTGATCTTTTAAAAACATGTAGAATCTGGTGTAGTTGAAGCCATGCCTGTGGATCAATATAGTTGTGAATCAGTACTTCATTGTGTGAGGAAAATCTGCCCCTGTTAACTTAAAAAGCTCCTTGTGATCATGTCCTCCTAAGAATCACATGTCAGGCCCGTGATGTTAGAAAAGACTACCCTCCTCATGGCCACGTCGCCTTTCTCGTCACCCCCCTGATGTTTGCACGGTGCCTCTGTCCCGACATCTCCGTATCCTTGGACATGCAGCTTGCGGGGCAGTTTCTTGGTGCGGGAGATCCTGGAGCGTCCCTCTGGCGGTGATTATCCCAGGAGGGACAGCGAGCCAGCGCTGGACAGCCTTCCCCAAGTCGGGGGCACTGTATCAGCTCTGCAGCTCCTTCCCCCTGATCTAAAATTACATCCTGGAGTTAACATCTGGCTGGAGTGCCTTAAATGCTTTGTTCCTCAGAGGCGTTGGAAATTGTGATGGGCACAGTGGCCTTGGAGATGCAGTTTCAAAGAGCAAGGGTTTTTGATAGAAGTTTACATGGGATTCTGAAAATATGGTCTGTATTAAGCCATTCAGTTATTTGTAAAGTTGTTGCTTCATGATAAGTATCCAATTTTGCATCTTTATTTTTCTAGGGAGACATAAAAAATAAAGCAGTCATAGCGGAAAAAGAAGCAGCAGCAGCAGAAGAGCCAAACCCAAAAGGAATTCCAGAGTTCTGGTTTACCATCTTCAGAAATGTAGATATGCTAAGTGAATTAGTTCAGGTAAGCACACAGGCACATTCCCACTTTATAGAAGAGATTATTTATTTGTGAACTTTCAACAGCATGTCTAGCAGTTGTTGACTGTGGGTGGAAAGGCGCCTTCTGTGACCATAACTCAGAGGAGTCAGGGTCCCCGGGAGGCCTGGCTGCAGCTGGAGCCCCCGTGCGCCCTCGTGTAGCGGCCCTCTCGGAAAAGCCTGCCACGCAGAACCTCAGCCGAGCTTAGGGTCGCTTTGCCTCCTGTAAAGTGTCTGTTGTCTCACCCTAGGAAGCATGTTAACAGATTCCAGACCCTTCTCTACCTCACAGTGATGTGGACAAGTGAGAAGCGTGAGGACGAGGGGCGGGAGTGGAGGAGTTGATACTGAGCGGTGAAGTGTGCGTGCGTGCGTGTGTGTGTACACATGTACCCATGCGCGCGTTTACACACAGGCGCACGCTCGCTGGCACGCAGTCTTCTGTTTTGATTGATTTTTGAAATTTGAAATGGGCCTGTTGTGCCGCCTTGCTAGTTGTACAAATATTTAACAAGTTGCTAATAATTTCTAATCATTTTCCTTGAAAAAGTCTCTTTTTTTTAATGGGAATGGCCAAACTTTCTTTGTCTTGCCTTGTTGAGCTTTCTCTAATGAAATGGTGAACCAATTAAAAGGTAACAAATGTGACTTTCCCTGAGCTGAGTTATGGTAGAAGTTTCCAGAATTCAGAAATAGGTACTGCTCAGAAGTCCACAGAGGGGGTCATTTCTGCATTTGGACTTATTCCAGACGGGTCAGCACAGTGCTTTTATATCAGAGCACGGCCACAGGTGGCGTGCAGCTAGCTCGCTCTACTGCAGTTTGCAGAGGTTTCACAGCTGCAGTTAGAATGGTTCCAGAGAGTTGCTGCGTTGCTGCGTCTGCTGCCTGCCTTGTTTAGTGCTTATCTGTAAGCCAGAACTGAAGAAAAGGTGGAGGGGATGAGTTTCTTACTCCCCTTCCAGACGGGGGGAACATTTAAAATACATGACTTAACAATAGCCTGTGTTTTCTTGTCTCATATGAAAAGGTGCGGTTTAAGACTACTAGACCATTGGGAATTCCCGGCAGTCCAGTGGTTAGGACTTGGCACTTTTACTGCCAGGGCCCGGGTTCAGTCCTTGGTTCGGGAACTAAGATCCCATAAGCCGAGCGGCGTGGCCAAAAAAAAAAGAAAAGAAAGAAAGAATACTAGACCAAGAATACTAGAAGACTAGAATGCCATGAGCCAGAAATTTATTGGGAAAATTGAGTAATATATGCTAGAACCAGATTCTCACCCTGCCTGTATGTTAGTCACTTGGGCAACCTTTAAAACTAAATAGCAGCATCAGTGCCTCCCCACCCGCAAGTCAGCGAGAGTTTGAGGTGTTGTAGAAGCGCTCTCATGATTCATGATTCTGCTGTGCCCCCAAGGGTTGAAAATCCCCGTGCCGGCAGAGCACATGGAGAGGGGCGTGTGCACCTGTCACCGGGGCGCCTCGTGGAAGTGCGGCTCTGAGTCAGAAGGTCCGGGTGGGGCCTGAGGATCTTCGTGTCTGATGTGTCCCCCAGGTGACGCCCGTGCTGCAGGTTGGGGGCGCACTGTGAGTGGTGGCAGGGGTGTCATGAGGTAGGCTTTTTGGTGCCAGTTAGGCGACTTGATTGGGAGACCTGGCTCCCGGTGTTGCCCGGCCAGCCAGTGAGTAACCCAGGGATGGCGCTGCTGCTTTGTCTGTAGCATTTCTTTGGTTTGGGGGGTAGTGGTACAGTCAGCTGTACTTGAATGAGGTGTCTCTTCCGTTCTCCCCAACACCTCTGTCTTAGTGTCAGTGCTTCAGCATTTATGCCACAGAGTGTCTCGCTGCTTTTTGTCTTACAGTTGTAAAAAGACGTGTCATTTTTTGAGTACTCATTTAGTATGCAGAGAGTGATGAAATGTGGTTTGGGCCGTTTATAACCTGAAGCAAGTAATGGTAGTAGGTTCCATTTTGGTCAGACGTTAAATCCCAAAGGTGGGCTTGGCTGTAGGTCCTTGGGTTCTCTGTTGGTGGTGGCCAAGATAGGTCCAAAAGCAGAGTTTTGAAACTTAGGGAGAGCAGCTTTAAATCAGTCCCTGAGTTGCTTCCACTGTTGGCCCTGAGTTTTGAGCCTGCTAACTTAGGGCTTTCCATTCTGGTCTGGGCCATAGAAGGTCCTTGGCCCTCAAGGCGTGCTGGCTCCTGGCTCTGGGGTGGTACCAGTGGGTGCTGCTGGTTTGACTGCAGTGAGCTTGAAGATCCCAGTGCTGCGTATTTGGAAAACATACTGGTGATACGTTCGCCTTGGCGATTCTAGAACTAGGCATACGTGCTCAGTCAGTGATACACGTGATCTTGGAGCCAAGTGTTTTCTGGTTCTAGAATTTAGGATTTGACATCTCAGACTGATGTGGCCTTCTTTGAAAACTGTTTTGGACTTACTTTTTGTCTAGAGACTTGGAAGGTGCCTTTGTTACTGCTTTTTTTTTTGGTTTGTTCTATGCAGGCAGACCTCGGAGACATTGTGGGTTTGGTTCCAAACCCCTGCAATAAAGTGAATGTAGCAGTAAAGTGAGTCACATGAATTTTTTGGTTTCCCGGTGCGTCATAAAAGTTAGGTTTACACTATACTGTAATCTATCTATCAAGTGTGCGATAGCATTATGTCTCAAAAATGTACGTACCTTAGTTTAAAAATACTTCATTGCTAAAAAATCCTAACCACCGTCTGACAATGCAGGGTTGTCACACACCTTCAGTTTGCAACAAGAACAACAAAAAAAACAAAAAACAAACCAGAAAACCCACCAAAATATCTGTGAAGCACAGTAAAGTGAAGTGCATTAAATGAGGTCTGCCTGTGATGTAGAAAGAATTTAAAATTGGGAAGTTGGTAGTTATCAGGCTCAGCGGAACCTCAGGAAATCCTTTTGGTCCAGTCCCCAGACTTCCAGGGTGAAGTGACTGTTTCACAAATAAAGCACCTCTCGTGAGTATGTGGTCACTGGGTTTCAGGTCCTGTGATTTTTTTTTTTCTGAGTTTTTCTCAGTTGGCCTTTCTCAAATGACAGGCCCTGGTGAACTTCTGTGTTTGCATAACGATGACTCGTAAAGGCATAGAGCCATCGTTAGAAGCTCTTCCGTAGTGCCTGCCATTAGGTCTCAGACTTGCTTTGTGAGTGTCCTTGACTGTGTTTGTTGGATTTGGGATATTTATCGCCACATGCCCTAAGCGGGGGGAATTGGCTGCCAAGGTCAGTAGCTTGTCCAGGCATTTCTTCTGATTCTGTCTCTTAGGAGATGCTGAGGACCAGCAGTCTTAATTAATGGCATTTCTGACCCCGTCTATACTGGCAGCTGGTGGGGCTGTGAAATCAGTCAGGGCTCTTGCCCCTGGCAATGAGCGCGATACCCTTCTGCCTTGGCATTGGTGGTTACCAGTGCTCCGTGCCAGACAAAGGTGGCACCTCATTGCTGCCACTCTAAGACTGCTAATGACTGAACAAATTTGGGTGGCTTCCTGGGAGTGACAAGGACAGAATTCCAACAGGGCTAATTATCCAGTATCTAGGAGTAGATGCAACCGTGACTCAGTGAGGACATGTGTGCTGCCTGTAAAAGCTCACCAGAACTTTCTTTTCTTCTCTTTATGCTTAGGAATATGATGAGCCAATCTTGAAACACCTGCAGGATATCAAAGTGAAATTTTCAGACCCTGGGCAGCCTATGGTGAGTACTGGTTGTTTGAACTCCTGGCTGGTGTCAGAAAGGGTCAGGCCACTAAGGGTAAAGGGCTTGGAGCCAGAAATACACACCCGGCCACTCACTTGTTGGGTCACTGGAGTGAGACGCGTATTCTCACATCGCGTCCCTGGGCCTCACCCGGCCGTGTGCACAGCCAGACAGTAACTCAGTCCACCAGCTGCTCGGGGGCAGGCGCAGGAGGCAGGCGCAGGAGGGGACATCTCGGACGTGGCGTCCACTGTGCCATGCTGTGGTTTCTGGGCTAGTTTGTTTCCTCTGTCAGATGGGGTGATGTCATCCTTCTCCTAAGTGTCTCCCAGGTTTGTGAGGATGGAATGTACGTAAAACAGGCTGCAAAGGATGGTTGGTACGTATTCAAATATATGCAGCACTTTAACAGAAATCCAAGATACTAGTGAAGGAAATGTACTAGGTTTTACCTTTAAGAATAACTGCAGATAGATAAGACTGAAAAACAGTTTCCCTGCTCTTTGATTTGTCTTGAAGCACATCTTTCCAGAATGCTTGCTCTCGTGGGCCGCCTGCCGGTTAGTGAGGGGAGTCTGACCTAAGCCAGCCTGTCCTCTTCTGTGAAGCAGCCTTGAGGCGGTGCTGCCTGAGCTGGGGTCCTCGGGGAGCACTGTTCGTGACCGCCCGGTCTGCCTGTGGCTGGTGGGTTCCATTCCAGTGCCACAGCAATTTCAGCACCACACAACTGACCGCCTGCCTGGTGGCTCTTGGTTTCAGGTCTTGAAGACACAGTGCCTGAGGGCTGTGGGGCTGAGGCCCGGTCTCTTCCCCCTTCCCCACCACAGAGCGGTGTGAGGGGGATTCCCTCTACCCTGGCCTGCGGGTGATGCCTGCTGGGGGCAAGGGGTGGGGGCACACACACCTGTATCTGTCCCTTTCCTGGTCTGCTCCACTCTGGAGGTGACATTCACATCCCTCTGCAGGTGGGGTGTGGGCACCAGCCGGAGTGATGCCTGCTCACAGGTTGGGGGTCACTCTGGTAGCTGAGGGAGCCCCTTCTTTCCTTCCGCACCCAGGTTATTGCAGTGCCTTCCTCTTGTCGATTTCTTCCCAGTAATCGCTCCTCACCTGTGCGAGGCTTGGCCACAGTGTCCCCTAGAGGCCTCCTGTGGCAGAGTGCTGTGGTTTGCTGTGATGGGTGTGAATTCTCTTTCCCTCTCTGTGTGTGTGTGTGTGTATGCGCGCGTGCACGCACACACCTGTTTGATGATTCCCTTGGTCCATTCCCTTTCTTCCTCAACCCATTTGTCGTATATTTTCCTCGGTCTCTTCCATGGCTCATAGACAGGCTGGAGCCCTAGCTGTGGTAGACTCTAAGCCATTGTGAAAGTCATATGTGCTTGTATAAGAAAACTTAGAAAGTACAGAGACGTGTACAGAACACTCTGCACTCTGTCTTTTAGAGATAACTATCAGCAGCTTAGTGAATTCACCCATAGTTTGCCCTTTTTAAACTTATTATGAAATGGGGGCTTCCCTGGTGGCGCAGTGGTTAAGAATCCGCCTGCCAGTGCAGGGGACACGGGTTCGAGCCCTGGTCCGGGAAGATCCCACGTGCCGCAGAGCAACTAAGCTCGTGCGCCACAACTACTGAGCCCGTGCACCACAACTACTGAAGCCCGCGCTCTAGAGCCCGTGCTCCACAACAAGAGAAGCCACCGCAATGAGAAGCCCGCGCACCGCAACGAAGAGGAGCCCCCGCTCACCGCAACTAGAGAAAACCCGCACAGCAACAGAGACCCAACGCAGCAATCAATCAATCAATCAATCAACAAATAAATAAAATGTCTAAAGAAAATAAATGAAACCGCCTTACTTCAGAGTGAAACACAGCCAGGGTGTTCGCCCCTCCCCAGGGTCACTCTCCAGGGTCACCGTGTTTGTGCCTCAGCAGAGTGGGGCCCCAGTGTGTGGACAGTGTCGCGCTGCTCCCTTCACCTCATGCAGGCCCCACGGGGTGGAAGACAGTTGCTGCATCTGTGGGCTATAGAAAGGTTCAGCATCCCCCAGAACATGCCCCTGCCGCCACCACCCCGTTATAAGTTGTTGCACCGTGGTCAGCTTACTTGAGCCCCAGGCTTTTGCTTACGTTTCTGATGATTCCCTCAGTTAGGTTCCTTGTAGTGTCATTACTGGGTCGAAGGAGACAAAGCTTTGTAAGGCCCAAAGGTGGTTCAGTTCACACTCCTGATGATGCTAGTAGTATCTTTTTACACTTTTCTTTTTGTAATAATAACATTTTTTGGTTTCTTCCTATTTTGAAATAATGTCAAGCTTAGAGCAGCGCTGCAGCAACAGTACAGAGAATCCCCACATGTCGTTTGCCTGGACTTGAGTTGTCTGCTTTGACCACATGGGCAGCATTGCCTGGGGACCGCCTCCCCTCTTCTCAGCACAAGTGCCGGCAAAGACAGTAGCAGCCATGTTTACTTTGCTGGGCAGAAGAGATGGAATTTTACACTTAATTGCGAGTGTGGCTGGGCATTTGTCATATGTTCATGGCTGACTTGGCTGTAGGGGGGGTGTGAATGAGGTCGCCTCGTCCTTGGGCCCTTTTCTGTTGGACTGTTAGACACTTTCTTTAAATCATCCCCAGTTGTGTTTGACTCATTCTTGACTAAACAGAGGCCTAGGGAAAGAAGGAAAAGTAGGAAAATATGAAGAAAGGAAGTAGCACCCTTGGTTTGGAGAAATGGCAGGAGAAGGAAATGGGGAGAGAGAGAGGAAAATAAATAATTCTGTCCATATCTATATGGACGTAATGAAGGACGGAATAGAACAGTGCCATTCGTTAGCCCAGCCCAGTCCCCAAGGTGGCTCATCCACATCTGTGGTCACCACCCTCAACAGTTCTCAAGTAATAGCAGTCTCCAATGACTGAAGTCCAAGATAAATACCGGGTTTATGGGGCCTGGGGTCAGGCTCCGGAGAGCCATGGAGAGGGATTCCACCGATGTTCTGATTCCCCACAGCTGCCTTCCTGTCCTCGCTGCACTTGGGTTTTGCCAGACTGGTGACTTGTGCTTGTTGACCTCCCTTCCCCTCCAGCCCACACCACGCTGGCAGGGGTCAGTGGAGACCTGGCCAGATCCCTGCCATCCCTTCTGAACACTGACAGGACCGCCTCCAATCCTCTTGGCCACTTGTGTCTGTACTTTCCAGGCCCTTGTGGCCCTTCTCTTCCTCATCCCCCTCTTGGGAGAGTTTTTATTTCACTTCCCCTTGTGGAAGTGGTTTGTTTTTAGTCTTCTTAATTTTTTTCTCAACTGATGGTTGTACCATTACAATAAAAATAGAAATAGCTAACATTTAGCAAGTAATGCCTGTAAACCTGGCCCTGTTCTAAGTGCTTCCATAGATTAATCCTCAAGTGAACTCATGGAGAGAAAGGGTTGTTTATTCCATTTTGCAGGTGAGGAAACGAAAGCACAGGGACGTTGAATAGCTTCCCAGAATCACACAGCACTGATGGGCAGAGGCTGTCCAGACCCAGAGCCGGTCCTTCAGACTGTCTCTGTTATTTACTTCCCCCAGGTTGTCTTGTCAGAAGGGCTGAGGTCAATACCTTTGCACATGCTGCTGCATCCATCCAGGTATCTTTCTGAAATAGGACGCATTCCTCAAAACAGAATTATTGGGTCCCAGAATGTTTTTTATTTTGTTAATTTTTTGATATTGCCAAATTGCCCTTCACAAAGCCCTTTACAGTATATGAGTGCCCCTGGCTTCCCAAAACACTTGCCAGTACCATGTGTTCTTTGGACGTTTTGCCCAGAAAGGGGGCGTCTCATTTTTATTTTTCATTTATTACTGTGCACACGAATATCTTCTGATTTGTTACTACTGCTTTGTACACCCCTTTGTCCATTCCTCCCATGCGTGTCTCTACGTCTGAAGAGTGCTTTGTGAGTGAAGGGTGAACTTGTCCTTGGTGTGGTTTGACGAGGCCCAGTCAGTGCCTCCCCTTCTCTCCCCACGTGGAGTCTTGGCCCTTTCGCTGCGCGGCAGAGAAGGAGCTGCTCTGCCCAAGAGAAAGGAGAGGGTGACAGGGCTCTGCTGCTGCCTTCTGCCTCCAGACCCCCACCCTGCTGTGCTCTCGGGGAAGGGAGGGTGGGGCAGCAGGGAGAAGCCACACTCCTCAGGAGAGCTTGTCCTCCCTGGGAGGGGAGGCGGCAGGGGCCCTAAGGGTGATGGGTATTTGCCCGCCTGCCGCTGTGCTTTAACTTTGTGCTGGTGGTTTTGCAGTCAACAAGTTCTTGTTATGTGGCCACACCTGTTGAGCTTTTCAGTCATGGTTTCTGCCTGTGGTGTCATGCTTAGGGAAGAGCTGGGTTCCAGTAAGTACTGTGTGATTCATAAAGTCGGTCGTTAGTTATTCATAGATTTTAAGTGGTGCTTAGCCCGAGTTTTTGTCTTTTTTTCCAGTCTTTTGTATTAGAGTTCCACTTTGAACCCAACGACTACTTTACCAATTCAGTCCTGACAAAAACGTACAAGATGAAGTCAGAGCCAGATAAGGCCGATCCCTTTTCCTTTGAAGGTCCTGAAATAGTTGACTGTGACGGGTAAGGAAATGCCATTTCAACTTCTTTTTCTGAAACAAAAGCAGGAGATGGTTTTACAACTTTACAAGTAAGATGGAAGTTAGGAATAAAGCAGAAAGCCTTTAGTCTGTTTAGAAGCCCAAAAGACAAAGATTGAAATTAAAGAGTCTCTCTGGGAATATGATGGCTGGCACTGGGAAATGTATCATGTGGTTACGTGGGCCAGGGTTTGGGGTAGTGGCCCGATTTCCTCGTTTTAATGAGGGCATTGGGATCTCCAGTCACCTTAAGTGAAGCAGTGATCGTTGAAGTAATAAATTCCTCTCAGCAGGTATTTGTTGAGTGAATGAATGAGTCAGTGCAGGGCAGCACTGGCTCGGTGGGGCAGCGTGAGTGTGGTTGGCCTCAGGACTGAGCACCTTGGTGATGGCAGCCTGTGGCCCACCAAGGAGAGTGGCTTGGAGTTCACTGCTCTTGGTTGGTTTGAGACGGTTTGGGAAATTGTTTTATTCTTGATTGAAACAGTTACCCTTATTCACTGAACCAAGTACTTATCCTGATGAATCTCCCTGTGTGAGTAATACAGAACTCTGTTAAAATCCTGCTAGACTGAAATGGCCAGAGTAACGTAGATTGTTTCCCACGGCCAGGCCATCGGGTGAGAAGGCCTGCCTTTCCAGGCATGGCCTTGAGCAGACGCTATTCAGACACTGCCAGGGCTTACCTGTTGGTCCAAGGTGATTCAGAGCGCGGTCCCCACCAAGGGCCGCTCAGCACACTTGGAACCCTCGTGTCTTGCTCCGGTCACCAGTGTTTGCGGTAGCCACCTGCTTGCTTTCTCCAGCTTGTCCCACTCGCGTAGTTAGTTGTCTTGAGAATTCAGGCGCCTGAGTGGGTGGCTTCCTGTGCGCTGTGGGGTCTGTGAAGGGGCAGCAGGTGATAAGCCCTTGAGCGGGCATGGTCACGGGAAGAACGTTGGAGGACCCCTGCGAGACGTCTGGGGGTTAAAGCTGTGCAGCTGCGGGAGTTGCCGCGCTGACAGCCTGCCTGGCGGTGCCCTCCGCCTTCACTGGCCTTCACGCCAGCTCACCGTGTGCCGGGTGCTTGCTCGCAGGTGGTTAAGTTGTTTTGGGGTTAAGCACAGAGCTGTGATTTGCTTGCTGGGCACACGTATGACCAGTTTTTCTCATGGAGTGTGTACCCGTGATCACGGTCTTGTCCCTGTAGGTGTACCATTGACTGGAAGAAAGGAAAAAATGTAACAGTCAAAACCATCAAGAAAAAGCAGAAACATAAGGGCCGAGGCACCGTCAGAACAATCACCAAACAAGTCCCCAACGATTCCTTTTTCAACTTCTTCAATCCGCTGAAAGGTGAGTGGGCTGGGTTGTGACTCCACGTTACACACACAGTGACTGTTAGCATCGGGAAGTCGGTTCTGGTCCTCCAGCAAGCGCTGGGGGGCGGGGCCGTGGCTGTGCGGGCGGGGCCACGGGTGCCTGTCCTGGCAGGAGGGTGAGCCCGGCGGCTGCGGGGGCGAGGGGTCAGCGCGGCTGCTCTGCTCACACTCGTGCAGCCTGCAGGGCGTCGGCCCACCCTTCCCTCTCAGGTGGGTTTTTGGTTTTTTCTTCGAGCCTTGGTATAGAGCACAAGGGGTTTGGGAACTTATATATTGTGACAAACACAGACTTAGGACAGAATCATAGCTTGGACGCTTGTTCTCTGCTCCCCGCTCCCACCCCCCAGTAAAAGAGAGATGGAAGTAGTAATGGCTCAGCCGCTGGTTTTGAGGAAAATTACTTGGAAGTCTTCACATAATTTCCTAATCCTGAGAATTCGAAGGTCAGACCCGCTGGCAGCGTTAAAATATGGATATGAGGGGAAAACATTTTCTCTTTATTTTCAGTGAACAAAAAACCGTTGGAAATAAATGCCAGCCTTGATCTAGGTAATTGGTGGCCCTTTGGGTTGTTTGTCGGGGGCCACGGGGTGGCTTCCCTCTTGACTCTGACCCTCGTGCCGAGTTATCAAGCTGCCCATCACCATTCAGTCTGTTGTTTTTCACTGTTGTGGCTGTTGTCTGTGACTTGTCTTTGAACCTGGAAGATGCCAATGTATATCAGTTTTGGGGACAAGAACAGCCATAAATGTAGTTCTTAAATTTCCTTTTTTGGGAAGATGCCTTTCAGAGCCTCACATGGGCATATAGGAGGCTTCCTGTGTGAATTCACCGTGAAGCAAAGGGGCTTTGATTCCTAAATTCAGTGGCTTTTTTGGAAGTTTTAAATAATTAATAACAATTAAAATGGAATCAAGCGGACTCAAGAATTTGGGGGTGATTTTGGGGGTTCTAAAACTGTATTGTGTGGTTGCACAAGTCTAAAAATGTATCAGAAGTCGTTGGATTGTATACTTCAAGTGGGTGAATTTTATGGTATATCACTATTTTTAAAGTAATTGAATAAATGTAATATCAAGTGATATGCTCTATGAAAAGGAATAGATGATGACAGTGGGGGGGGGTGATGGAGTGGTCAGGGAAAAAAATCAAAATTGCTGAAATGCTTTTTGAAATGAAGGAAATAAAAGATGGCTAGTCCAGCACCCTGTTTGGCTTTAATCCTACAAAACTGGTCCAGAAGTCAAGTGAGGAAGTCCTTGTGCTGATTGCTGCCCCTGAGGCCAGAGTCCCCGAACCTGCATCTTGAACAGCGGGTGGGACTCTTAGGCGCCGAGGCTCGGGCCGCCCCACCGCCCACGGGGAGGGGTGCTCACACCAGCACCTGCTCCGCCGTGGCTCAGATGGCACGTGCCCCTCTCTGTGCTGGCCACGGAGACAGACCTTGCAGCAGAGGGGCGACAGGGAAGACACAAAGGCAGGGTGAGCCCGGCAAAGGGGACGCAACGCCTGGCGAAGTGTCACTGGGCTTCACTGAGCGCAGTTTTAAGTCTGCGTTTTCTTGGTTCCGTGTTGGGCTGTAGTTCGGCACCAAGGTCTGTAGGGCCGTGGGTGCTGGAACCAAATCTCAGCCCACCTTTTGTGTGGAGCGCGGGCCTCTGCTGTGGGTGTCGGTGAGTAACATCGCCCTGCGCGCTGCAGTCTTTGCGGGAGGAGTGGCTCAGCACTACTCTCTCCTTCCCCTTTGCAAGCAAGCAGGGGTGCAGCTTCGACCTAGCTGAGATGCGGCGCCTCAGTCACACTGAGGACTTACAGCCTTCAAGTGCTTCCTGTGCCTCTACCGAAACGTCACCTGTAGTTTTGTAGGACACGAGTTAAAACTCCGCTTAAAACACAAATGCCCTGAAAGGCCACAGTCTGGGCAGCCGGTGCACCTTTCCATCTGCTGATGCTTTAAACGTCTGTAATTTCTCTTCTGAAAGTGGCCTTCTCCAGCTGGGCCTGTGAGCCTCACTGGGTACCAGCCTTTGGCCCTTGATTGGGGGTGGGGGGAGGGCAGGGGGCCTGGCGGTGCTGGGGCCAGCTTCAGCCTGCAGCAGGCGGGGGAGGGGGCAAGCCAGCCATGGGGAGGCACAGCGCTTAGGCGATTTCTAGTGAAGTGTTCCATTTTATTTGTCAGCTGAGCCTCCTGTGTGGGCTTTAGAAGGTTTTGGTTGTCGATGTAATGCAGATGTGTTTTGTCTTTTTTTCTAGCATCAGGGGATGGAGAATCACTGGTAAGATGTGTGTCGTTATCAAAAAAGTATGTTGTTTTGCTGTTAAGGTCCTTATTTCCCGAGTATTTTGCTACTTTCTTTTTAATCTGTTCTTACTGCCTGAAAACCAAGGGTGAATTTGTATTCACTGCACCGTGGGGGTGGGACAGAAGCGCGCGTTCCGTGGGTGGACCTGAGGGCAGGCGAGTCCTTGAGCCTCACCCCCTCGCACATGTGGGCCTGTGCGGCCCCTCTGGGCCCTACGCTTTCCTGCCATTTGGCTGCAAGGGTTCCTTTAACGTGGCCTAACCTCAGAGATGCCTGTCACCCAGCAGTGCCCGCACTGGGTGCTTTATAAGCCGAGTCACCGGAAGTGGGGGGTCAGGCATGGGTGAGGGGATGTGATGTTTACCCCACTGAAGCAAGTTAGCACTTCGCTTTTCCCCTCAGGATGAAGACTCCGAATTCACGTTAGCCTCCGACTTTGAAATTGGACACTTCTTCCGTGAGCGGATCGTGCCGCGCGCTGTGCTCTACTTCACAGGGGAGGCCATAGAGGACGACGACAACGTAGGTGGCCTGTGGGAGCCGCCGGGGTCAGAGCGGGTGCTGGCTTGGGAAGCCCAGCCGAGATTTTCATGACATCCTCCACCAGGTGCACGGGGCACTGCCCTCTGGTTTGGAGGAAATAGACTGGGCAGGGAGATGGCAGAGGCGGGAGAAGCAGGTCTTTCTGAGGCATCTGAGCACCACGCGCCCACGTGGGCCCGGCCAGTGACTTGTTTCAGAATGTCCTCTAAGGACCCAGGGGTTCGCTGCTGCACGCGAGGTCTGTGGCTTTGGGTGACTTCTGAACGTGAGGAAACTCCTGTTCACCAAGCGATGGCCTGCAGAGCCGAGTCGTGCTAGCATGTGGCATATCGACCCCAAAGAAATAGAACCCCACGCTCCACGGAAAAACAGCCCGGCTGCGCAGGCCGCCTTCCCCTCTGCTTGAAGGAACTCGCCCTCCCACAGTCAGAACTTGGGAGCAGGACCCCTGAGTGCAGCCTGGCCAGCTGCCCCGGGCTGTCACCTGAAATGGTTCTCCATCGTGACCAAGGCCCGGTTGCCGCGAGCCCTCTTGTTGTGTGGAGATAAAGGTCTGTCCTGTGGCGTGTTGCTGGAAGTGTGCTTAGATGCTGTTTGCTCCCTTGTGTTGAGTGCTCTGAGGTTCCTTTCTGGCGAGGTCTGTTGCGGCTGCTGGGCAGGTCCGAGCTGCTTCGTGCCCTCCTTTGTGCTGAAGGCCCCCACGCGGCGGGAGTGGGCCAGCCCAGGGTGTACTGGCTACATCGCCTGACACTAGTGAGCTTCTCAGGAGCGGTCTGTCCATCCCCGGGCTGGGAGGTACTTGTGGGAATCCGGGAACACGGACACACACAGCACAGCGCAGTTTGGAGTCATCTTAGCGCTCAGGTAGTTGCTCAGACTTAAGTCTAAGGAAATGCTGGTTATGCAACAAATTGCGGACCAGTGCTGTCCAGTAGCACCTTCTGTGATGAGGGAGCTGTCCTCTGCCCCGTCTGCTGCAGCAGGGCTGGCACCACGTGACGCTGGAAGATTCAAGGTACGGCCCTTGGCAACTGAGGAACCAGGGGTTGGATTTATCTAATTTGACCAAAAAAGATCTAGTGGCTACACACAATGGGAAACTCATCTCTAGACCAGTGGTCTCAAACTTTTTTGATGGTACACCCATCAGTTTAAAAACTTAATTATGCAACGCGTATATATTTATAGTACAGGCAGCATAGCAACTCCTGGTGAGCAGTACAGTGTGTTTGCCTGTAACATCCGTGTGCATATTCATTCGTAAGGCCTTCGGTGCAGGTACCGCAGGTGCAGGTACCGCAGGTGCGCAGTGTGGTCCCGGGGCTCAGGTCAGCCTGCGTCTGCTGGAGCCCTAGTTCTGCCGGTTCCCACGCGTGAACCGGGGTTGGTGGTAGTCACTGCAGCTGCTCCTCAGGCTCCTGGCAGAGGAGGCTCGGTGGTGCTGGGACAGAGATGAGTGCACTGACGTCAGACACGCTGGGGGCGATGTGGACACTGGGCATCGTTCTGGGGTGAAGTGGACGGAGGAGTCCTGGTTTTGTCTTCCACACTCACATGGGTCACCTCACTCGTCCCACGGGCTGCACACCCCACTCTGGAGCCTCTGCTCTGCCCGAGTGTGAGATGCCCGCACAGAGCTCGCTCAGAAGATGGGGCCAGGGTGAAGTGATGGACTTCGAACCTCAGAAAATGGGCACTTGAGCCTGTGTGAGGCTGGTTCCAGTGCGACCTGAAATGCTGCAGTGAGAGTCTTGTCGGCTGCAAGGCACTGAAAGGTCTTCTTTGTCAGAGGCCTGGAGGAAAAGGTGCCAAGACACGGTCAGATCCCAGCCCGACCGCACCAGGCCCTGCCAGCACTGTGCTCTTCTGAGTTCCCTTTGAGTTGTTGCTGACGAATGGGGGGGCGGGGGGCTCCAAGAAGAAAGGTTTATAAGAGAAAGCTTGCTGAATCTTCATATGTCTGTGTCGATGCAGCCACCAGGGACAAGGGTTATTTAGTTTTGTTTGGCTTTTGATAGCAATCTGATATTTGGGACTTGGCTGAGAGCCTGGCCAGCAGTGTTTTTGGACACACAAGACATTGAATTGAGACATTCATTCAGCTACAGTGTTGGAGTTTCTCCCATGCATACTCTTTCTGACTTATTTTAAAGATTAAACACCAAGATTTTATTATATTTCTAAATACAGATTAAAGATTTCCCCTTGTCTGAGTTATAAAATGACATTGAAAGTCCAGTATGTGATAAAATTACGCTACTGGTTTGCTTAGATCAGCCAGTTTCCCAGTTGGACCCAGCGCACACCCAAGCCGACGGTTTCCTTTCTTCACCCCGTCCCCATCCGTAGTCTCTGTTTTGAGTGGTTTTCAGATACCTGGTATCCTATTAACAGGGCAGGGCTTGTGAGCCAGCGGCCCCACAGTTCTGGCCCCGGCTTGGAGCAGAGCTGCCGGCTCTGCTCAGAGGCCAGGCCACTTCCCGCTCTCCTTGGGCCCTACCCCTGTGGACGCTTGACGGGCTGTGTCTGGGTCAGGTTGCCACCACGCTTTATAAAACCTAAAAACCTGTTTCCTTTCTTTTCAGTTTGAAGAAGGTGAGGAAGGAGAGGAGGAGGTAAGACATGGTTTACGTGAGACATCATTCCCCGAGGTTGCTTTAGGCCTTCTCTGCTTGAGTGGATGGAGGTTATGAAGTCAGGGGACCACTTTAGACTCGTCTCGTGGGAAGCTGCCTTTGAAGCTTTCAGCCCTATTGAATACTACGGAAAGACACGGCAGATAGGAAGCAGTGTCCAGTTTGACCCTGCAATTGGCTTATGAAAATGCATCTTAGAAAATAACCATTTAGCAAACAAAATCCATTTTGCTAAACAAAATTTAGCAAACAAAGTTAAGCAAACTTTTTCAGCAATATGTTTATTTCGGGGTTATCTGCTAGAACAAGAAGTGTCCAAAGGAGGGGATTTAATCAAGTATGGCTAGCAATGATTGTAATTGATTTCCTTCAGAATCAAAGTATTGCTTTATTTGTGGCTGGTGGATCCACAAGAACTTAAGTCCTGTCTGTTCAACTAGCTCTCACTCCTTTTAATGCAGGAATTAGAAGGTGACGAGGAGGGAGAAGATGAGGACGATGCCGAAATTAACCCCAAGGTTAGTTATTTGGGGCTTCCCACACCTGTGTTTGCTACACTGTTGACCTTTTAAAACATGTTCCCCACTTTGAGGTAGTGGTGTAACGAATATGTACCTGTCATTCTCTAATTAGGAAAGTTAAAATGTACCAGAAAAATACTTGAATGAGGAGCTATTTAGACACCTGGTATATAATTTGAGTGTTAAGTATGAATACTAAACTGCTTTCCAGTGCTTTCCCAAGCTATATCTTATTTATATAAACTTGTTCAGTAGAGCAGCTTTACATTCCAGATCTTTAATTCTTTTAAGATAATGATTTAACTGACAACATGAATAAACTTTTTTGTTTTGTGTGTTTGTTTTTGGAAAAGGTACAGAGACGGGACCTGGTGGGGGGCTTGTTTTGTTTTGTTAATGATAGGATAATGGAGTTGTAGGCATAATTTTACAATTGTACATGGGCTGAGAATACTCAAAAGACATGTCTCGATAGCTAAGATAATTTGAAATAAATTAGGAAGCTTTGCAAAAAAAAAAAAACAACAACCGATTAGGATGAGTGGGCAATCCCATTAATTTTACGCCTGTCTGAGTTTTTACTTACGGTCTCAGATGAGCGTACATCAGGGACTTGCCACTTGACACATATTTTAAATACAGAACTGTTCTAACGCTGTCCTGAAGCTGTAATGAGAATTACTGTTGTTTGCCCACGTGAAATTTATAGTTCACTTGCCTCTTAGGACCAGATGTATCACGGGCTGTCAGAATACTAACATTACTTGGCATTGTAGAATCTGTGTCTCTATTTAAGTAGACGTTTGTTTGTTGCTTGTTTACCCCCGTTGTGCCCGAAGTGGACCGTGCACTAAGCTGTCAGTGTGTAGCTGGGTCTGATCACTTTATAGCACCAGATGTTCCCGTGAGTGCATGCTTACAGCACTAGTTCCTTCATGGTGGGCTAAATCCTCGGCGTGCCGTGTAGATACTGCCCTGGGAATGGGCTCGGACGTGTTTCTCTTCTCAAAGCCAGCCTGTCCACGGGGGCGTCGCCGTATGGACGGCGCACCTGTGCTCAGTTCCTGAGCTGCGAGCCCAGGGCCCTGCCTCGAGTGGATCGCCCTTCGCTGTGAGGTAATAATAGAACCGTGCCGTGCCCGCTCCCAGGTGTTTGTATCTGGCTGTTCTTCTGCGCTCGGGGGCGCTGATGCACACGTTCACGGTGGGGTTTCTAGAGCAGAGGTGGCTGGTTACCGTGTCCACTGCTGGACTCAAGTGTCCTGTCTCTGGTCGCTTGTCTCACTGACAGCGGCTGCTCTGTTCCCCATTTCTTGTTTCCTCCTGTTGTCCGTCCTCTCCCTCCCCTTGCCAAACCTTCTGTCTCCTCTCACGTCTGGGTTTTCTAGAAGAGCATTCTCACCAAGTGATCACAGATAGCTTAACAGAAAGTAGAGACATGTCAGTACTAAGCCTTCGTGAAGCCTTCGGTCTGTTGTGTTGGTTGGGAGTGGGCGAGGTGCCTGAGGAGGGCCCCTCGGTCAGCCACGTGCAGTCGAAATGCCCTAGTCCTGTCCTCTGGGGTCGTGATGTGACGCTTCTGTTCCTCCATGTGCACCTCCTCAGAGAGCTCAGTCACATCACAGTCTGTACAAGCAAAGGAAGGTCAGGAAGAACTGTTGGGGTATTAAAGGTACAGATCTGGGTGTTGAGGTTTCCCATCTCAAGGTCGATATTTTTGCAGCCCTTTGTATCATGAGAAATTGTGGCGCTTTCCTCCTGTATAATTTTGTGCATTTCATTTTCCTTCATGCTGACAGTTCCTTTCAATTTTTTTCCCCATTTAGGTGTAATTTTTGTCTGTTAATCATTCATACGTTTCTAGGTAAGGTGGAATTCCATTCATTCCTAACTTCCGAACTTCTGGTCTGTGCTTTGTAACCGTGCCATGTCGTTGTGACTCGGTGGCGCGTCCAGCGCCCTCAGCGCGTGCTGGCCTGGACGAGGGCTTTCTGAAGAGCGGTGTTTCTGTGCAGGTGTCTGTCGTGTGTGCCTTTAAAACCGACAGAAACCACATCTGGCTCCTCCTTGCTGAGCCCAGTGTTTGTCGCTGACCAAGTAGCAGAGATGTAACTGGTGTGAAAGCTTTGTTGACGATGGGGCTGCCGCACCCCCCCCACCCCCACCCGCCCCGGGAAGAGGACAGAACAAGAGGGCCCTGGGACCAGGATGCACAGGTCCCCCAGCCATGCTGGCCTCAGCAGGACGAGGTCTGCTGCCTGCTGTGATTCTTCTCGACGTGTGTCTGTTGATTGTTTATACTTTTTAAATTCAGGTGCTGTGCAGACCAATAGGTAATAAAGGGGTAACTTTAACGCGCCAGGATCTTCTGTCTCAGAAGCTGCTGGCACCAGTTTCGCGTCAGCGTTAGGAAGTGCTGTCGAGGTCGCTGCGCGGTTTGCTGCTCGAAGAAGAAGAGGACCCGTTGTAGATCCAAGCGAGCGTTGCAAGTCCCAGGAGCTGCCCTGTCCCCCTCTGGGGGTCATGGGTCCTCGTAGCTCTGCCCCAGTCATGAAGTCCCTCTCCCGTACGACACCGTCGGCTTTTGTGGGGCAAGGGAGGAAGGTGCGAACAGGAGAGCCTGTGAGAAGCCAGGGCGGCGGTGTTAGCATCTAGGAGAGAGCAGGGGCTGCCCGCGTTGAGCTAAGCAGGCCAGCGGTGTGGGAGCGGCTCCTGGGAGAGCAGAGCTGTGTCTCCGCACCGCAGAGCCGTGGTCTGGGGGTCTGTCAGCCCCATGCCTTCGAGGGTCCGTCTGCATCGCCTTCCTGTCTTACTCGGGCGGGCTGGCTTTCTTAGAAGACTAACGGGCAGGTGGGCAGACTTGGGCTAAAGGAAGCATTTTAATTAGATGAAGTGAATGTACACCTGGGATCTTCTCTGTTTTAAAGGGTCAGATCTGATCATTTAAAATTGTATCTGCTTACTGTCTGATTCCTGCTGCCCTGTGTGTCTGAAGGACGTGTCAGCCAGGCTGGTTCGGCCCGAAGCTCCGCCGCTCCCCACCCTGCCAGTGACTGCGACGCGTCCGTAAACGGTCCAGCCTGTACCTCTGGGCAAGGAGGACTCTTCTGTGGCAGAACCGCGGCCGTGCTGTCTCGCCTCTGTCGTCAGGCGCCCCGTGGAGGGGGTCGTGTCCTGGGCTGTTGGGCAGGCGCTCGGGCCTCGGGCCCCCAGCCCTGAGGCCGTGGTGGTGGCGTGTGCTTGCTGCCGGCAGTGAAAGCCCTTCTCTTCAGTGCCCGCCCGCCCCAGGCAGGGTGTTGACTGTTAGTTTGTGCCTTTGAAGCACTGACTCCCGTCCCTTGACGACTGGCAGCGTGAGAGACTGGGCTTCCGACAGCTTCGTGCCGTGAGGCGGAGGGCTCTCGGGTTGAGTGCAGTGTTGCTCTGCCCTCTGTCACAGGCCAAAACCGTGGTGTCCCGGTGATGAAGCTCACATGCGTGGCTCCAGGCTTCTGCGCCGGTGCCGCAGCCCGGGAGTCGTGTGTGTGTGTGCGTGTGGACGCTGGCCCAGGGCTGGGCTGAACGTGGCCCTCGGGAGGCGGGGTGCTGGTGGCAGCCCAGCCCTCTGCTGCCTGGCAAGCTCCACCTTCTGCCTCTTGTCTGAACACAAGGTCCCCACCCGGCTCCCACCCTCACAACAGCCCTGGTCTTGGTTTTGGCGAGGACCCTTCCCTCTAGCAGTCTTCAGCACCCGAGAAAGGAGTTCGTCCTAGACAGACAGACGATGCCTTCTCCTGGTTAGAGATAGATGTGATGTCACTGAGACAGCACATTGTAAACTGTGCCGCTCTGTATTCACGGCGTCCTGTACGTCCCGCGTATGTATTTACCCAGAAGGATGTAGAGCAGCAAGTCGGCCACGCTGTGCCGCCCGCCTGCCCCGCCCGCTATACCACAGCCACGACACCGTCTCACTCCCTCAGCTTCAGCTTCTCTCACCTCCTTCCTTTCTGCAGCTCCAGTTACGGAAACGCACACACTTCTCCCCCTGTCCACAAAAGGCTGCACGCCACTGCCCCGGCCCCTGCCAGTGCTGTCCCAGTCCTGGGGCACCTCCCCAGCGAGTCTGGGGCCGGCGTCTGATCGCCCTGGCCACAGTCTGGGCCGCCTCCAGGTCTCCCCTTGAGACGACAGAGTTTGAGTTAGGTCTCTTTCAACTAGGATTTCTGATCCGCGTATTTGTTTTGGTGCCCAGGCTCTTTCTTCGGCAGTGTTTCCAGTGAGTGTGTGATGGGCCGGTGCCATTAGCCCAGTGCTGGGCAGTGCTGGGCCGAGACCCAGGCCAGACCTGGAAGTCCCAGCTTGTCCCTGTGCTATTACACTTACAACCAAGGAGCTTAGCCCAGGGCCCCAGATGATTGTTGTGTCTTTATGCACCGTTTACACATCTTTTTCATCCCTTAGATGTGGTTTCCCAAGGAATGCACTGTAGCCCAGCTTACTCCATGCAGGGTGCCAGTTGTGTTGCCCAGATGGCTCTTCTGAACTGTGTGGTGCGGGTTTCTCTTCAGACTCCGTAGACGTGCCAAGCTGTATTCAGAGTCATCTGTCGTCTTCGCAGCCAAGATCGTAGGGTACTGACGAGTAAATCCATTTGCTCAGAAGTCCTAGTGAAATCGTTACCTGTCTCTCAGGCTGTGCTGGCCTCCACACGGAGCTCATGGGTTGTTAAATGGGTTTCAGTGGCGTGAGACACAGCCGTCAGATCATGCTGAAGTGAGTCTGCCCCTCGTCTCGCTCGTGCCTGCTCCGAAAGGATGGAATTCCCAACTGGGGGCTCCTGGGAGGATTGGGGCTGGGCTGTGGACTTCCTAGTGGCCTCTCGTCCTTTGTCAGGGCGCCACGGGCCAGTGCAGGAGAGGCTTTGCTTCAGGGCCCGGCCTGGGGGCCGGTGTGCTCCAGGCAGCGCCAGGAGCCTTGTTCGCCTCGGGGATGGAAGGGAGCCGGCGCTGCTCCCCGCGTGCTCACCCCAGAGCTGAGGCGCCTGCCAGCTTTGGGGCGGGGGCACTGCTGTGCGTTTAATTACTGTCTGCCACCCGAGGACCTCCCTCACCCCGAGACCCTCCTGCTGAGAATTAGAATGTCTTTATACAGAAAGAGGCAGCCCCGCTGTGACCTTGTTTCTGGGAAGTTAGTTGCTTATTTGTTACTATTTTTAAAGTATATTTGTAGTGGCTATGTTTTCAGTAAGAACGAGTGAACTACTTGAGTCTTTGTTTTCGTTGTTGGTTGGAGATGCCTGGTTGATGGAATTGCTCGGTTCTCTACAAGTTTTGTTCTCTCTCGTTGACAGAAGGAGCCCAGCCAGCCCTCGGAGTGCAAGCAGCAGTGAGGCACCGCTCGCGCGTGTGGACCAGTGCTTACGCCTGACTTGTTTTCAAGTGCATGGTTTTCACTTTAACTTCTCCTTTTACTTTATTATTTTGCTTAACCTGTACAGTGGCAACTCAGATGCATTTCAGAAATAGGAGGTTTAATTCCAGCACCCTCTGCGGCCTTGGGTGCAGCTCAGTGGACCCGCCCAGCCCTGCCTTGGGGAGGGCCTCGCAGACCGCCGGGGGCGGTGGGGTGGGGGTGGATCACTTGACGCCAGGGGCACGTGTCCAGGGTGCAGTTCCAGGGCATGTAGAACCAGTTCACCCCTCCCGCCATCAGACGGGATTCCTGTTTCGTTGGAAGAAACCCACATGCAGTTTCCAGTTGTCTCGGGAGAGCCGGCCGGGGTTGGCACCATTTCTCATCCTGCTCACTCTTTGGTTTTATTTTCCTCGGGGCTGGGGTGAGGGTTGCGGCGCCCGCTGAGCCTGAGGCGCGAGCTTTTGTGGTTCATCTCGTATTTATTTCTCTCTCACGCTTGTGAGGGCTTGGGACGTGAGCTGTCCTTCGAGTTTCTGAGACCCTGTGGGCACCAGAGACCCAACAGGAGTTGGGTCTCCCCAAGCAGGAGTTGGTGGTCCGCCCGCATGGAAGAAGGCCCTCCCTCCCGCCAGCCGTGGGCCGGGGCTGGTTCTCGGGACGCACGGACCACGCTTGGCGCTGAGGACGGGGGTGGGGCTGTGGGCAGAGCCAGGGTTTGCCAGGCTTTGCAGGGAGGGGCTCGGGCAGGAAAGTACAGCTTTCCCACGCAGTGTGTAAAATGTCTTGCTTTCTCGGTAGCTCCCATTCCTCAGCCTCACATTCATCTTGTCTTAAAAGCCCTGGGTTCCGAGCGACCCGTTCTTGGCTGGAATGTGGGTGTCGAGTGTGTGACCTCTGGCCCCAGGGGCATCCACACTGTGGCCAGGCTGTAGAGCGCTCAGCCTTACTTATGATACATTTGTAACTGAATACGGTGTTTTCAATTTGTACAGACTAGTTAGAATAGTCTATTAAAGTTGTGAACTGCGAGCCCAGCGCTGTGTGTGTCTTCATTGCAGGAGGCCCGGCGGGTTGGGGCACTTGGGGCGGGTGGGGCTCGCGGAAGTGGTTGCGCAGCCTCCCGGACGGGGTCTCTGGAGCCCGGGTCTCTGGAGCCCGGGCGTCGGCAGATCCAGGACTTCCGGGCTCCTGCTCTTCTGTTTTGAGTTTGAGGCTTTAAAGCCCGTCTTGAGTTAGGGCTGCAGGCCCACTTCACCGTCGGGGTGGGTTTGGGGTCCCGGGTGGGCTCTTTGCTGCCCCGAGAGAGCATCTGCTCCTCCCCCCAGCAGAGAGTCGTTTCTCCGTGTGTGCGGGGCTGGGCCTTTCCGATGAGAAGGTTCCAGGAGGGACACTTGCTGCGCCATGGCCACGTTCGGCGTGTCTTCTCGCTGGTGCTTTTCTGGTGCTTGCGCCCTCCCTGCTTCCCTTCATTAGCGGGGAGACACCTGGTGCCCGGGCTCTCGCTCCAGCTGCCCATCTGGGGATCGGCCCGACCCGCATGCAGCACAGGAGCCGGTGCCCAGCTCACCCGTTGCCTCCTGCCGGCGGGGCTGGCTTCTCCCGGGAGCGGCCAGAGGGAGCGCACCAGAGGCCACGAGAAGGGCCAAGCAAGGCTTAGGAAGAAACGTGCTTTCGGGGTGTCCAAGACGACCGTAGAGCCAGAACGTCGTCCACTCCTGAGGCCCCCGGGCCAGCCGGGTCCGGACCCCCCCGAGGTGGGCGGTGGTGAGCCTCGCCCGGGCCTGCCCCGACGGCCACCGAGAAGAGACGGGGCGCCAGGGGGGCCTCGTTCCTGCAGACACGCAACAAAAAGCCCATCCTCGGAGGGTGCTTGGAGGCCTGCGCGCCCCCCACCCAGTCCCCTCGGGGCCCCGCCCCACCTCCAGCGGAGCTACCATCCCTGCTGACCCCGGGCCCTCTGAGTGACCGCATTTAGGACAGCGGACTTGACAAGGACCTATGGGATCAGACACGGTTGCACAAAGTGACGTGCGCAGGTAACTTGCAGGGGGAGAGCGGAGACAGTTCAGTGCCGGGAGCACCTGATCCCGCTGGGCGCCTGTCCCTCTCCTGACGGTCACCGGCGGGTAGTGGTGCCGAGTTCATGCCCAGAGCAGTGACCCTGCCCTCGGGCACGTGAAGCGTGCTGGCGAGTCAGGTGAGAGGCTGTCTTCTCGCTGATCGGTCGGGGGCAGTGAGGGTTTGGCCGGTGGTGTGACGAGAGCCTGAGGAGACCGGTGGGGCCTCCGCCCAGCAGTCTGTGGGGCTTCAGGAGAGGAGGTGCGGGTCACCTGTGTGCAAGCGGGTGGGCGGTAGGTGCCGCCGCAGTTTGAAATGGCCAGGGGGTGGGAGAGGCCCTTCCTCGCCCCCCAGGAGACACGATGAGTCAGGTCCTGCACCCAGGGACTTCCCTGGCGGTCCAGTGGTTAAGAATCCGCCTTGCAACGCAGGGGATGCAGGTTCAATCACTGGTCGGGGAACTAAGATCCCGCGCACCACAGCGAAAGATCCCGCGTGCTGCGACTAAATAAAAAGATCCCGACGCAGCCAAATAAATAAACATTTAAAAAAAAGAAAAAGTCCCACGCCCACAGTGGGCTTCGTGGCCGCAGAGGACAAGGGCAGCTGTCTGCCAGTGGGGAACGTCCTCTGGGATGTGTTGAGCAGAACCTGTATGGTGAGCGCACCTGTGCGTGAGTGCACACCTGCGTGAACACACCTGTGTGTGGGTGCCCAGTCAGAGGAGCTGCGTGCCTGGGGGAATACCAGGCTTTGGTGGACCTCTTTCTGCGTTCTCTGTGGGGAACCATGTGACGTAGTGACCAGACACAGTAGTTTTACATCAGACCAGTGTAAATGGGGGCAAAGGGAGGGATGTTTAGATTGTTCACATTGTGGCACCGGGTTTATTTCCCCCGTGGGTAAGAAGGGTGGGCGAGGGTGCCACGCTCGCCCGGGGCGCTGGGGCCTCAGGCTGCCACTCAGCTGTTCTGGGTACACTTGGTGGCAAGGCTGCAGCACGAAGCCCTGAGGCCGTGCCCTCTCCAGCCGTGCGCTGTGGCTCTGACCCCACGGCCACGCACCCTCCTGTTGGACCCTCTGGCGCCTTGGAGCGCCCGGCCTCACCCTGGGCGCTCACAGGCTCCAGGGCTCCGTCAGTCCTTGCCACTTGTGCTGGAAGGTCACGGAGCGTCCAGTGGGTTTGCCCGGAGCCGTCAGCCCGGAGGCAGCAGGAGGGTGGCACTCCTGGTGGCCGGCTCTGCCTGGGAGCTGCAGCTTCCTGGGGCCCAGGCTGCTGTCGCCACAGGACCGCAGCACTGCCTGCCTGCTTGGCCTCCGTCCCCACTGAGCCTCTGGACTGCCGCAGCTGGGGAGGGCTTCGATGGCCAGGCCTCCCCAGCCCTGCTTCGGGGCCCCCTCTGGGCCTGGCCTTCACAATGCTCGTGAGGGGGCACCTCCCCTCCCGTGGCCTCTGCCAACCCTGCCCGCCCCCCTCCCTGGGTTACTCTCCCCAGGCCACCCTTGTTCTGTCGCAGGCCGCAGGGCCTGGTTCGATGCCTCTCCCACAGGGCCTGGGTCTCGTCTGTCACACACGCTCAAAACCAAAGGGCCGGGACTTCCCTGGTGGCGCAGTGGTTAAGAGTCCTCCTGCCAGTGCAGAGGACACGGGTTCGAGCCCTGGTCCGGGAAGATCCCACGTGCCGCGGAGCAACTAAGCCCGTGCGCCACAGCTACTGAGCCTGTGCTCTAGAGCCCGCGAGCCACAACTACTGAGCCCTTGTGCCACGACTGCTGAGCCCGCACGCCTAGAGCCCGTGCTCCGCAACAAGAGAAGCCACTGCAATGAGAAGCCCGCGCACCGCAACGAAGAGTAGCCCCTGCTCGCCGCAACTAGAGAAAGCCTGCGCACAGCAACGAAGACCCAACGCAGCCAAAAATAAATTTATTTAAAAAAAAAAACCAGGGACCGACTCCGGGCCCAGCTGCCGTTCTGAGTTCCCCCCTTTGCCAGCCTCGGCATCCTGACTTCCGGGCGGTGCATGGCCCTGTGCCCCGGCCTTGGGGAGCAGGAGCTCCCTGCCTAAAGGTGGGGTGACAGCAGTGGTCTGCACCCCACGTGGACTAATCCTTGGCCACAGGAGCCCAGCAACACGGGGCTCTCGAAAGCATCACCTGAGCGGGGCCTTCGATGACGTTATCTCTGACTTGCGAACCTTCCAGACCACACGGTGACCACGGCTGCCTGGGGGCGGGCCTGGGGCTGCCCAGGGTGCCGTCTGGGTTGCCTGTTCGCTTGTCACACTCATCGAAGTCCCTCAAATGGGGACGTTTGGTTGTACGTATGTAAATTATACTTTAATGAGGCTGATTTTTCAAAAGCCCCACAAGTTGGGGTGATTCCACTTGAAACTCTGGTTTTCCCCTTTAGGAGTTGGAAGTTGTGGCACCTAGGGCCTGGGGTGGTGACAAGGCTTCCCAGGCCCCTCCCCCCCCCCCCCCGGCGGCCAGCCTGCTCTGCTGGTTTATGGCCCCCACTTGGTGGGGCAGGGGCCAAGCAGAGACCCGACCCCCCTTTCCAGGGCCCCGCAGTCCCCCCAGGACCAAGGGCTCCCTTCTTTTTTTAAAATTTATTTATATATTTATTTTTGGCTGTGTTGGGTCTTGGTTGCTGCGTGGGTTTTTCTCTAGTTGCGGCGAGCGGTGGCTGCTCTTGTGCGCGGGCTTCTCGTTGCGGTGGCTTCTCGTTGCAGAGCACGGGCTATAGGCGCGCAGGCTCAGTAGTTGCGGCACGCAGGCTCAGTAGTTGTGGCTCGTGGGCTCTAGAGTGCAGGCTCAGTAGTTGTGGCGCACGGGCTCAGTTGCTCCGCGGCATGTGGGATCTTCCCGGACCAGGGCTCGAACCCGTGTCCCCTGCATTGGCAGGCGGATTCTTAACCGCTGTGCCACCAGGGAAGCCCAAGGGCTCCCTTCTTTAAGCCCAGGCTGTCACCGGCCAAGCTGGGCTTCTGCTCCCTGAGCGCTTTTGCGGGGGCCGCGTAGGGTAGAGGGGGGGTTCCTCCAAGCCTTGCCCCAGAGGTGGGCAGCTGGGCTGCCTTGGTAGTGCTGCTGACCTCTGACCTGCCCTCTGCTCAGACTGTCTCCTCCACACACCCCCGCCCCACCCCACCCCCGCCTCTGAGTGCCCAGTGGGCCGGGCAATGCTGGGTGGGCTGCAGAGGCCCCGTGGGAGAGGGGCCACCTCCAGCTGCACCCTGAGGGAGCCCCTGGCCACCAGCCAAGCCCCTGGTTGCAGCAGGGGCCGTCTCGGGGGCTGGGGCCCTGCTGGAGGGCACTGTCCCAAGTGTGGGTGGCCCCCGGCTCCCTGCCAACGGCCTGCCTGGCGCAGCCGCACCTGGACTCTTGGCCCCTGCTTCCGAGTCCTTCCGAGCAGCTTCCTTCCTGTGGAGGTGGACACGTCCTCCCAGCCCCAAGCTCAGAGGGCAGAGCCCCGTGGGGCGTGGGAGCCCATGACCCCAAACCCAGCCGTTCAGGCCCCCGACAGCAGGACCTCCAGGACCCCTCCCCGGCCCTGGCTGAGCTTTCGGTTCCTCTGAACTTGGTGTGATTCTCCGGGTACCTTGTCTGCCTGGGATCCGCCTCACAGCCTCGGAGCCTGGGACCCTCTGTCTGTGGATTCCCACTGGGCGCTGACCCTGGAGACCCCCTTCAGCCCTGCCTCCTCAGGCCGCCGGGAGGGTGAGGCTCGGACACACCCCGAGGCCAAGTCACCTTGGTACGCCTGGGTGGAGCCCCCGCCCGCCCCGAGGTGTCACCACCCGGCCAGTCACTGAGCTAGCCTGGCCACGCAGACTCAGCTCAAGGGCGGTGGCCGGATGTGACTTTCCATGGCAACCTAACAGGCCTGGCCTGGCCCAGCCCAGCTGGGCTCCGGGCTCGTGGGGTCTGTGGACCTTGGCCAGGCGCAGGAGGACAGGGGCAGGAGACCCCACAGACACACCCTCTGTGGGCTCCTCCCGCTCGGGCCGGGGGCTTTCTCCAGGGCTCCTCTGGAAGTCTGGGGGTGTCCACCAAGCCTCAGCCTCCCCAGCTCATGCATCTGGGGTGTGAGGAGAGCCATCACTTGCCACCCTGGGGACACGGGAGAGGAAGCCCGGCGTGTGAGGCCAGAGCCACCCTCCTACTCAGACCCCGGGCACGGGCAGGGCTGCCCACGCCGCCTCCCCAGTTCCTGCCAGTTGGGAGCTCTGGGCCTCAGCGAGCCTGGAGCGTGCGTCTCGGGGGACAGGCAGGCTCCGAGGGGCAGGCACTGGGCCAGCGTAGTCTGGGCTCTTCTGCCTTGGCCCCGTTTTTGGCAGGGGGCTGGAAGGTCCCAGCAGAGCTCCTGGAGCTGCCCTCCCAGGGACCAGAACCCTGACCTCCTGAGAAGGAGGAGAACCGAGCAGAGGACGGGGCCCAGTCCCCCAGGCTGTGACCCTCTGTGACCTGGACAGGTCGCCTTTCCCAGCTCTGCAGTGGAAGTGGGGGAGGGAACTGTGAGAGGCACCCCCAGGCCCGGTCCTTGGGGTCCCGTCACAGGGCAGGGCTGAGGGGCTCCAAGGAGGATGCGAGGAGACTGGACCTGAGGAAGGGGCTCAGGAAGGGGCTGGGCCGGGGTCTTTCCTCAGGCTTTCAGCCCAGCCTATCTGGCCTCCAGAACCGGAAGGTAATAGATCTGTGTTCTTCAAAGTGTGTGGTCATTTGTTATAGTAGCCCCAGGACACTCGTGCAGATGGCCACAGGCAGCCGGGCTAGACGCTGGGACAGGAGTTGCGCCGGCGGGCAGGTGGTGGTACAGAAGGGGGAGGGTGGACTTCAGGAAGCAGGGAAGAGAGCGCCCGGCCTCTGGCCTGCAAAGTGGGAGGCACAAGGGGACACTGTTTAGAGCATGAATACCTGGGGTGGTGTGTAGGGGGGCCTGGGGACCCTGGGCCAGGACGCCCAGCCCCTCAGCAGCTCATGGGTGGGGGGCCAGGATGGGGCTGGTGGATGGGAGGGGCCACGGGCAGAGACCAGCCCCAAGACTGCGGTGCCTGGTGAGGGGCTGATTGTCCAAAGAAAGCACAGAGTCTCTACCCAGAGGAGGGGCCGAGGGGACCCCCTGGCCAGGTCCCACCGGCTCAGGCCCCTCGGAACATCCCAAAGCTGCTCTCCTGGCCTCTGGCTCCCCTCCTGGCCAGGAAGTACTTCCGTCTGGATTTCCAGACATCCGAGGAGCTCCGTCTCCTTGTCTGTGCCTGGGGAAACCAGGTGATGTGGAGAACTCCTACTCATCCTTGAAAACCCAGCTCAAAACTCACCGGTGGTCCCTGGGAAGCCTGGACTTCACCACCCATGGTCAGCTAACGACCCCGTCACTCTTGTCTGGTTCTCATCTGCCATCAGACTGCGCTGCAGGCCCAGGGGAGGGTGAGAAGGTGTGGATGGGAGGGCGGGGCAGGCTCAGCACCAGACTCCCTGGGGGCTGTATCAGTCTCCTGGCGCTGCTATAACAACTGACCACAAACTGGGTGGCTTAAAACAAACAGAAACTTACACTTTTACAGTTCTGGAGGCCAGAAATCCACAATCAAGGTGTTGGCAGGGCCACGCTCCCTCCAGCGGCTCTAGGGAAGGATCCTCCTGTCCCTTCCAGCTTCTGGGGCTCCAGGCATCTCTGGGCTGTGGCCACGTCCCTCCAGCTTCTCTCTGTTGTCACGTGGCCTCCTCTTCTCCTGTGTCTCTGATGAGGACACGTGCGCTGGCATTCAGGCTCCTCGATAATCCAGGAGCAACTCCTCCTCTCAAGGTCATGAATTTAATCGCATCTTTTGCCATATAAGGTCATCACCTCCATCCATCTCCAGAACTTTCCATCTTCCCAAACTGACGCTCTGTCCCCGTTAAACACTCACTCCCCTCCTCCTCCCCCAGCCCCCACCGTCTACTTCCTGTCTCTGTGAATGACAACTCTGGGGACCTCATGTGAGTGGGACCCTATTCACTCTTACTGTATAAGGTCACATTCACAGGTTCTGGGATGAAGACACGGACACATCTGTTGGGGGAGGGCCACCGTCAGCCCCTACAGAAGCTTTTCAGACAGACACAAGCATGTGAAGAGCAAAGACGGCAAACACGTGGGGCGCAGAGAAATGCCTGCGGAGACCGGACCCCAGTTTGGGCCACAATTGGTAATACAGAGCATCCATTGTTAGGCCAGCTTTGGGGAAATGGGCACCCTGTCTGTCAGGAGGGCTGTAAATTGGTTGTCAGGCAATCTTGTCAGAGTTGTGACATGTTTAACGCAGCAATTCGTGTCCTCCCAACTGCCCTGGTGAAACACTGCACATACGGGTATGGTCAGCGGCACACAGACGCTCCGGCAACATTGCTCACGGGAACTGCAGCCTGAGGTCCAGCACAGGACGTGATTAGATGACGGAGTGTGGCCGGTGGAAGGGAGGCGGACTCACGGGGGTCACCCACGACCTAGAAGAAAACAAGACCTGTCTCCCTTTCTATCAAACAGATTAAAAATGCAAGCTCGTGTCTGTGCAGACCTGGGTGTTCACATTTTCTAAGTTGTGCTAGAATACACATTACATACAATTTAGCATAACCATTTCTAGCAGCCAGCTCAGTGGCATTAAGTTCATTCACGATATTGTACAGCCATCCCCACCACCCGTCTCAGGAACTTTCCACCTTCCCAAACTGACACTCTGTCCCCATTAAACACTCACTCCCCTCCCCTCCCCCAACGCCTGGCCCCCATCCTGCTTCCTGTCTCTAAGGATTTGATGACTCCAGGGACCTCGTGTGAGTGGAATCAGAAGACAGAATTTGGCCTTCTATGTCTGGCTTATTTCACTGAGCATAATGTCCCCAAGGCTCATCCACATTGCAGCCTGTGTCACGATTTCCTTCCTTTTCAAGGCTGAGTAATAACTCCATTGTGTACATGGACCACATTTTGTGTATCCGTTCATCCATGGACAGGCACGTGCTTCCACCTTCGGCTGCTGTGAATGATAACTGCTGTGAACACGGGTGTGCAACCGTCTCTTCAAGTCTCTGCTTTACTTCTTTTGGGGACAGACCCGGAAGTGGAATTTCTGGATCACATGATAATGCTATTCTTAATTTTTTGAGGTAACGCCAATGCATTTTTTATTGGGTTGGCCAAAAAGTTCCTTCGGTTTTTAAGTAAAAAGACACATTTTTCATTTTCACTAAGAACTTTATTGAACAACATATTCACCGTTCCGTTCCATTACCTTCTGCCGTTTTTCAGGCAACTTCATAATTCCATCTTCCCAAAACTTTTTATCTTTTTGAGCAAAGAACTGTTCCAGGTGCCTTTTACAGTCTTCCAATGAATTGAAATTTTTTCCATTAAGGGGATTTTGTAAAGACCGAAATAAATGGAAATCCGAAGGTGCAGTGTCTGGTGAATAAAGCGGACGAATCAGAACTTCCCAGCCAAGCTGTAACAGTTTTTGCCTGGTCATCAAAGAAACATGCGGTCTTGCGTTATCCTGATGGAAGATGATGCGTTTTCTGCTAATTCTGGACACTTTTCATCCAGTGCTTGGGCACTTTTCATCAGTTGGGAGCAGTACTTGTTGGAATGAGTCGTTTGGCGTTCTGCAAGGAGCTCATAATAGAGGACTCCCTTCCAATCCCACCCTATACACAACATCACCTTCTTTGGATGAAGACCGGCCTTTGGTGTGGTTGGTGGTGGTTCATTTCGCTTGCCCCACGATCTCTTCCGTTCCACATTATTGTACAGTATCCACTTTGCATCGCCTGTCACAATTTGTTTTAAAAACTGAACGTTTTCGTTTCGTTTATGTAGAGAATCGCATGCAGAAATACGGTCAAGAAGGTTTTTTTCGCTTAACTTAATGTGGAACCCAAACATCAAAGCGATTCACATAACCAAGCTGGTGCAAATGATTTTCAGCGCTTGATTTGGATATTTTGAGTATGTCGGCATATTTTGAGTATGTCGGCTATCTCCCGCGTGGTATAACATTGATTGTTCTAAGTTAATGTCTCGATTTGATCGCTCTCAACTTCAACTGGTCCACCTGACCGTGGAGCATCGTCCAGCGAGAAATCTCCAGCACGAAACTTCACAGACCACTTTTTTTTTTTTTTTTGCAGGGTACATTATTTATTTTCACTTGAACATGGAAAGAAAGTGTCACACGCCCCCTTCCCCTTTTTAGGGGGAGTGTATTTTAATCAACCTCTTCTCCATCCACCCTGTGTATGTTACACGCACACCACAGTTGGGAAGGTGACTGGGCTGACCCAGTCCGCTCACCTGTTACTCCTTTGAAGAGGGTTTGACAGAGAGGGAAAAGGAAGGAGCCACACCAGGCCGAGGTTTCAAGCCATGGAATGCAGGAAAAGAGGCAGAGAGGAGCAGCACCAGAGGCCAGGAGAGAGTGGAAAAGGCCACAGCTGCTTTGTTGTTTAAAAATTCTATAATTTGGGAGAGGGTGGTGATTGATTTCCAAAATACACTTCAGAGTCCCACCTTCCACACAGCTCCCTACTGACAGCCCTTTGGTTTTTCAGACAAAATGTAAGAGCCCTCACAAAGCCAGAAGTACTGATAATCCCTCAATGCACCCAAAAGCAGTGATCACTTCAGTCCCTTACAAAGACTATGTTCTATAGACTTTGCTTCTCCCTGTACATTTGTCTTACGGCTCAGTGGCAAGGTGGCTGTAGAGACACACATGAGGGGGGGTAAGTGGAAAAGGGAAAGGGAAGCCCAGGCACATGGGTGCAGGGAGGGGTGGGGAACACACCACTTCCATTTTTCGTTTCACAGACCACTTCTGACACGTTCAATCAGTCACGGCACCGTCTCTATGCACTGCACAGATCTTTTTATGCGTTTCAGTTGCGTTTTTACCTTCTTGAAATAAAGCATAATATGCCGAAAATGTTGCTTTTTTTCTTCCATCTTCAGTATTAAAATGGCTACAGAAAAATTCACCAATTTTGGTAAGTATTTTTAAGTGCACGCTGATACGACAGCTGTCACAATACAACCTAACAAAATTGTTTTGAAGTTAAAGACAACTAAGCGCTACTAGAGCCATCTTACGGAAAAAACCGAACATTTTGGCCAACCCAATAAAAAGGATCAAAGGTCATTTACCGCATCAAGAGTGGACCTGAGGTGGGGTCGTGAGAGAGGAGCGCTCAGAAGTTTGAAATAATTTCAGCCATTTTTTACTTTTTCTGTCAGCAATTGGTAACTATTTTGGTAAATGTTTGAAGTAGTAAAGAACTTGGTTACAGTACACGTGACAGGGACTTCCCTGGCGGTCCAGTGGTCAGGACTCAGCGCTTCCACTGCAGGGGGCACGGGTTCCATCCCTGGTCGGGGAACTGAGATCCCGCATGCTGCGCAGCACGGCCTAAATAAATAAATCTTTAAGAAAAACATAAAATACACATGACCAAAAAGAGGGAAAAAAACAACACATGACAGGGTCCCACCCCAGACCTGCTGCACAGCCTCCGGGGTCGGGCTGGGCAGGAGCAAGACGTCCCGTCTGTCCTGCGAGGACGCAGCCCAGGCAGCTGCAAGGGCTGAGCACCGTCCAGAGGGTGGCGGCCACGCCTTGTTGCCCACTCGCCCCCCTCCTTTCCTGTGTTGTGTTCGTACATTCAGCCGAGACTCCAGAAAGGTCCCTTGTCCCCGTGAACCAGGCCCTGGGCAGTCTCTGCTGAGTGACAGGAATGACAGCTGGCTCCCCTACACCCTCCGCATTCTGTGACGATGGGAGAGGCCCCTCCTCTTAGCTCCCCCAGGCCTGGACCAGCCTGGCCCTGTCCCTGCCACCAGACCCCCCCACCCCGCCCCGAGGTGTTCTGGTTTCACAGACAGTCTCCACCAACGTCAGTTGCTCTGAGCAGAGAGCTGGGTCTCTTGGACAGGGAGGTAGATGCTTTTTAGGTCCACTCATTTCCAAAAGCACTTTCCGAGCGCCTGGCCTGGGCCCTGAGGGCCCCGAAGACTAAGACGTCGTCACTGCATTTGAGGAGCTGGTAGTGGCTTCTGCGCAGGGTGCTCAGGGATGAATGGGAGCTTGCCAGGACCCAAGGAGGGGAAAGGCGCTCTGGCTGGTGTGTCCGTTTCTCATTTGATCCCCAGCGCCTTGTGAGGTGGGGCCTGCCTGTCGGACTCCAGCTGAGGGGCTCAGGGAGCCAGACAGGGGGACGAGGGACACAGCCCTGAGAGACCAAGGCCAGGCTGACAGTGAGAGCCTGAAACCAGGTGGGGCCAGGCTGACAGAGCCTGAAACCAGGTGGGGACAGGCCTCCTGCCTCCAGCCCTTGGACCTCTCACTTTTCCCAGGCTGCAGCTTTGGGGAGAGGGACTGAGGGCAGGCCTGAGTCACAGGCCACGGCCAATGGGCTATGTTGGGCTCAGGTCAGGTGACATCAGGCCACTTCTCAGGTGCTGCAGCTCCAGGCAGCTGGGGCCACCCCCGGTCCTCCCCAGGCTTGCATGGAGCAGGCAATGGAACTCCAAGGCCTGGCAGTCATGTGGTTGGTGGGAGCAGGCCCGAGGGTGTGCCCTGGCAATCCCAGAAGGCTTCCTAGAAGAGGCAAGAGGAGGGGGTCTTCCAGGCAGGGGAGCAGGGGACCCGTCCTCAGGGCTGTCCCTGAGCACTGCCACCCACAGGAAGAGCATGGTATTGAGCCCCAGGCGCAGGGGCTGCTGTGATGCACAGCTTCCTCAGCTTCCTTTCCCCAGGCTGGTTGGGCCAGAGCCTGGAGGGCCTGGCCTCGTCACCGGTGGGGAAATCACCGCTGGGGAAATGACATCACTCGAGAAGTTTCGAAGAGGTGCCCTCTCTCTGCCCCAGCTGCCTGACATCCTCACCCAGCTGGAAGGGATGACAGGTGTCCCCAGCCGGATGTCTGGGGACCAGTCTCTTGTCTGCCTGGTGGAACAGGTTAGGGAGGTCCCCTCAGGCTCTGCGTGAATCCCGGATGCAGCCCTTGGATAAATATTAGTAAACTTGGCTCAGACCTACGCTCTCTGACGCCACTGTCTCGAGGCAAGGCCCGGGGCTGGCCCCTCTCCGTCTGAGAAGCAGCCACCAAACATCCCCAGCCCAGAACCTGCTCAGCCCCTCAGGCAGAGGCTAGTTCCTGCCCCCAGGCTCGGGGTGCAATAGGATGAATTTGAATCCTACTGGCGGGCTGGGTGACCTCTGCTGAGCCACTTGACTTCTCTGAAAAGCCCCACCCGTTCCTTGCAAACACCAAGAAAGCAACCCAGCGGCCCCCGCCTCATGGGGTGACCCTGAGGAAGAAAGCAGGGCCCACATGGGCCTCCCCGAGGGTGCCAGGCCCCTGACCCTCAGGCTGGGGCTCCTCCCTCCCCAGCACCAACCTGGCCTGGCGCCCTGAGGGGCCGCAGCTTGCTGTGGGTGCAGCCCACATCCGCACTGGGGGCCTCGGTCCCCTGCAGGAAGCCAGCCTGGTGGGTCCTCTGGGCTCCTAGCTATCAAATGGCTCAGGGGTGTCCCCCCGAAAGATCCTCACTGGGGTTGCAAGGTCAGCGCTTTGCTTCCTCTTCATGTTCCAGAGGGACCCTCAGACGGGCCTGCTTCGGGGATGGGGACAGGGTTCCCTCCTTGCTCTGGGTTCCTGCTGGTTTGGCCTGGCAGCGGCAGGCGGCCCACGGGCCTCTGGCTGGAGGGGTTTCCAGGCCCCCCGGGGCAGGGGCCGTTGGTGGTGAAGCTGCCTGGGGGGAATTCCCCCTAGCCCATTCCCCACCCTCCGGGGAGAGTGGCAGTGAGCTCCCCACCCCCTGTGACCTGCCTTCCCAGCTCCTGCGGACGCCCATCTGTTAGACCACCCCCCCCAATGAGCATTGGTCACCTACTGACTCTCCCCAGAAAGGCCTGGCCAATGGGGACAAAGAGAGGAGCGCTGGCTGGGCGTGGCGAAGTGCAGCTCACCTGGCCTCGCCTGGTTTTCAAGGCCTCGCACATCCTCTCTTGCCCCGCCCTCCCTGGGGCCTCCGCTACCACGTCTGTGAAATGGGGCCGGAAGAATGCCCACCTTGGGCCTCGCTCACCTGGGATCCTTGGGAATCCCCCTGTGGCACCCCGCCCTCCCCGTGGAGACCTCCAAGCTGTCCTCTTGCCCACCCCCAACCTCGTACTCCCCAGGGCAGGCAGGGCTTCTCCCCTCTCTCCTCTCCTCGGGCTCCTAGCACCAGCCAGGCCTACAGGCACACAGTAGGTGCTTAAGCAGTGCCGACTGTCTGTGGTTTGCCTGGCCCTGAGGTTCCAATGACTGGCCCCCGGGTGGGGGAAACGGGCTGGTGGGCCTCGGCGGGGTCCCGGCAGAGCGCTGGACACCCAGGGGGCTCACAGCAGCCTGGCCCCTGGCCTGCCTCTCCTGTGGCCCCGGCAGCCCAGGGCCCCCTCAGGACAGAGATCCTGCGGGAAGGCAGGTCAGCAGTCTCACCCTGCCTGATGCTGGAATCCCCTTTACCAGCTCTGCTGGGATGCCTGTAGTGATGGGGAGCTCACCCCCTTATAAGTCTGCGCTGTGTTGTCTTGAGGGGAGATCTGTCTCCCCACCCACCCACCCTGTGCTCCCTTCACCCTCTGGCCTCCGCCCCACGGGCCTGCCGATTCCAGTTCCGCCCCTCCCCCCAACCCTGACCAGCATCCCTATGCTTGTCCTGTGCTCCCTCCCGCAGGCCAGAGTCCTGGGCACCCCTCTCCCCTCTTCCACACCCCTGACAGGTGCCCTGGACGCACAGGTGGGTGTGTCCATCCGCACAGGCCTGGCCCAAGCCACTCATCTGAGCCAGTGGTGCACCTTATTCCTCACGGTGATCCTGAAGGGCCAGGGTTGGGACTTGCCCAAGGCCGCAGAGCGCGGGCAGGTGGGGTAGGGTTGGCTCCACGGCCGGCCTGACGGGCCTGCACCCAGAAGGTCCCACATTGGCTTTATGCTCTGCCTTCACAGTCTTGAAAATATCATTAATACTTTTTGAACCAGGGTACCTGCGTTTCCATCTTGCACCAGGAGGGGGCGTGGCTCTCACAGCCCCAACGGACTCGTGCCCTCCTTGCTCCCCTTGCTTTGCACCACCTGCCCAGGTCGCAGCCCGGTGGTGGGGTGTTGGAATTCGGGGCCCTGGAGCGGCTGGGACCCCCACAGAGTCCCTCCTGCCGGCTCCCCGCCCCCCCCCCCCCCACCCCGAACCCTGGAGGAGCCAGCGATCACTCCCTGCTCCTACTAAACCCTTTAAAGGAAGAGGGTAAATAAAAAGACTTGTCCTGCTGGCAGGGCATGACTCAGCCGCCCCCGCCCCGGCCCAGGCCGAAGCCCCCTCTGCCCCCCACGCACCAGCGCGCTCCGCGCCCCCTGGGCTCCCAGTACCTCTGGCGGGTCCGCCGGTGCGTCCTCCCTCCCCCCACGTACAGCGGCCAGGAGGGCCCAGGGAGCAGGACAGGCCCCCTGAAGGGAGCTGGAGCGGCCCTCACACTTACTGAACACTAAGGGGAGCTGTTCTAGCATTTTCCGTTTGTTGCCTAATCCAACAAGTGTCATTGTTCCCCATTTTACAGAAGAGAAAACTGAAGTTCAGAACACCTGCTCTCCCGGTCGGCCCGACGACCCGGGGGGAAGAGGGCAGGTCGTCCCAGGCGCGCCGGCCGGCGGGTGGCAAGATGGGCGATAAGGCCGGCTGGGGCAGGGCCACCGAAGGGTCTCCCCGGGGGCGTGGGAGGAACTGGGGCCGCGACTGCATCTGCCCCGCGAGCCGCAGGGCTGGGTGTCAGGGCGCCTGGAGGGTGGGGGTCTGGGCCCCGCCGTCACCGCGCCCCGGGCCGTCCCCGGCCGCGGGCGCTTCCCGCGGCTCCCCGGCAGTGAGTCAGCGCGGGCAGGGCGGGCCGCAGCGCATTCCTCCGTGGGGCCGGCGTCCGGGGCGGGGTGGGGGCCATTGAGTCGCCCCACGGGGCCGGGGGGCTGGGGCGCCGGGGGAGCGGGGAAGGGGGTCGCGGGCAGCAGACAAGGGGAAGGGGGGCGACCTCGGCGACCTGGGGTGGGGATGCGGCGCGCAGCCCCGGGGTGGCCAGGCTGGGGAGGACCGGGGTGGGCTGGGCCCAGGAAGGGGGCGCGGGGCGTGGCCGAGAGGGGGCGTGCCCGGGGCGGGCCGGACCGAGCGCGCGGGGCGGGGCCGCTATAAAGACGGCGCCGGGGAGCCGAGGCTCACTGCAGCGGCCGCCACCGCCGGAGCGTCTTCGCCTCTGCCAGCTGCACCCGGCCGACATGAAGACCCCCGGGGAGGTGCTGCGCGAGGGCGAGCTGGAGAAGCGCAGCGACAGCCTGTTCCAGCTGTGGAAGAAGAAGCGCGGCGTGCTCACCCCTGAATGCCTGAGCCTGTTCCCCACCGGCCCCGGCGCGCGCCCCAAGGAGCTGCGCTTCCACTCCATCCTCAAGGTGGACTGCGTGGAGCGCACGGGCAAGTACGTCTATTTCACCATCGTCACCACCGACCGCAAGGAGATCGACTTCCGCTGTGCGGGCGAGAGCTGCTGGAACGCGGCCATCACACTGGCGCTCATCGACTTCCAGAACCGCCGCGCCCTGCAGGACTTCCGCAGCCGCCAGGAGCGCGCCGCGCCCGTCGGGCAGCCCGAGGCCGGGACGGCCCGCGCGCCCTGAGCGCCGCCGCGGTGAGTGCCGGCCGCCCGCCCGCCCGCTGGACGCGGTCCTCGGGGAGGATGATTTCGACCTCGGACGTCGGGGGGAGGTCCTGCCCCGTCTGGGGGACGCTGTCGAGAGGGGACTGGGGGCCTCGCTAACGCGGCGCGGCTGGGGCGCGCGGCAGGAGCCGTCGCTTGCCCCTTCTGTGTCCGGGCCTCGGGAGACCAACGGGCTGGACCCGGGCTCGCTCAGCCACCGGACTCGGGCACAGCTCCCTGAACCTTCCCCCTCTCCCCACAGGAGCCACACACTGGACGAGTCGGGCCGGACGCGGGCCGCGCCGGCAGGAGCTCAGGGAATGCCCGGAGCGGCAGAAGCCCCGGCGGCGCGCAGCCACTGACCACGGCGAGGACAAACGCCGGGGCTGCGTCCCTGCCCGGCAGAGAAGGAGCCTCCCGTGCGGAGCCGCGGAGCCTCGCCCCCGCTGTGCGGGTGCATTAAATTATTGGACTATCTATGTATTTATTTTGTTGGTATTTGTGTTAAAACCACCTGTCTTAATATATATACACATACATATATATATATGTGTGTGTGTGTGTGTGTGTGTGTATATATATATATATATATATATATAATCAATGTGTCCATTCCAAATAAACTACCTGACTTGTTCTCTTTTCTACCAGCCGATGTGGTGCAGTGAGCTTCCTGCGGGAGGCGAGTGGGTGGCCCCTTCATTCAGTGTGTGTTGGTTGGGGGGAGCGGCCACCCCAGGTGTCTGAAGGGCAAGGAAATGCTCTTTGAATGAACACTGTTATCTGCCGGACCCTGGCCGCACCATCTCTGGAGGCGGGGAAGTGCCCTGGGGGTGGCCCTGACTTCCGCTCTCGGGTGTGGAATGGGGAGGACAGGGCCCCCGGCTTGCTCCCGGAAGTCACTCACAAAACGCCCCTGTGAGGTCATCACGCCTCCCCCATCTGAGCTGCTCCGGCACTCGGTGGGGTACCCAACCCGAGCTGCCCCCTCCCGCCCACCCGCCCAGCCCCCTGAAAGGAAGCCTTCAGGCCTCTGGCCGCCCACCGGCTGCGCTCCTCTTAACCCCACCCTGCCTGACGTGTAGGGCCAGCAAGGTGGGCAGTGCTCTGGGCCAACGGGAGACAGGCCTGCACCATTTCTGCCGGCGTGGCAGGAGGCTGAGGCCTCCGAGTGGCCCAGGATGTGACATCAGGATGGGGAGGCCTGAGGTCCTGACAAGCGGGCAGCTTCTGCCCTTCCTGCCCGCTGGGACACTGTGCGTCCAGGGTTGCCCCCAAACCCCCGGGCTCCGGAGGGGAGGTGTGCCCCTCCACCCGGAAGGGCTGTGGGTGATGAAGAAGCCTAGGATGGAAGAAAGGGACAGGACACTGATCCTGGCCTGGCCAGGGGACCTTCATTTCACCTTTGTGGCTGGAGGGAGCCAGGTGTGGGGGGCAGAGGTGAGGGGAGTGAAGGACCAAAATTGGGCCCTAATGTCAGTCACTTACCCTTGATGGTTGGGGGGGGGGCACCATCACAGGCCTCCTAACTGGGTGGCAGGGGTCAGACTGGAGAGGGGCCGTCCCTCTGCTGGGAGGCCTGCAGGAGCCTGGGTGCTGGGTCCAGAGAAGAAACCATTCCTGCCATGAATTTTCTCCTCAACAGCACTGTGAAGCCCCTGTGCAAATGGGGAGGGGGCTCCTTCAGAGAGTAGAAAAGACCAACCCCAGGGTGCGCCCCCATGCTGCCCTACCCTGGAGACCTCTCCCGCCAGACCCTCTGGGCGAATGACCGAAGTCAGAGGGTGAGACCCCAGTTCCTGGCGGGGCTCAAGTGGAGGCGGGGTCCGGCCTGAGCACTTGGGCCGGGAGGGTGGGCGGACCTTGGCTCTCTGAGGCCCCTCCAGTTGGGACATGAAATTCTGAGGTTGGGGTTTCTGAGTTTAACAGCTTCTTTTAAAGGCAGCCTGTGGGGGAGGGGTAGCCTTCCTGGTCTCAAGGGCGTCTGTAGACACCTGACAAGGTTGTCCTTTCCATACTGGTCATGGGGCACGGCAGCCTGCTGGCCTCCCTGTGTCTGGTACCCCTTCTCCGTAGCACCTGAGCTGGGAGGCGGGGGGAGGGGGAGGCACAGCTCCCCAGTTCTCAAGCCTGGAAGCCTGGTCCTCCCCACTGGGCTCCCCAACATGAAATGAGGGTTCTTTTCCTAGATCCCTTCCCAAGCCTCAAAAGTCCTGATCTTTTCAAACAACCATGTCCTCTTTCTGTTCACGAGTGGAAGCAATTTCAAGGGCTAAGGAGGGTGTGCGGGCAGCGCGTGCTCGGCCCTGGGCCGGGGGTTGGTGTGGGGCGGGGGTGTGAAGGGGTGAGCACAGAGCTCCCTGTCTCTGGGGACGTCGTGGGCAGAGCTGTCTGGGTGGCAGCAGGGGGTACTCCTCACTGGCCTTGGTGGCGGACCCCGGGGGCAGGACCCACCTCACACTGGGATGAACTTGGGCGATTCTGCTCTCCCTGGAGCCCTGGGGCCCAGCTGCAGGCCCTCTCCTCCAGGAAGCCCTCTCCTCCAGGAAGCCCTCCAGCATCCAAGGCTCCATCCTGCCCTCGTCCCCAGGCCCCCTGCCCAAGTGATAGAAATCAGGCTGGAAGAGGTCCTAAGGGAGTTTATTGCCAGTCTGTGCCTGGGGGCCACGGTCACCAGGCTTTGTCCATCTTTGGGGGCATAGGCTGCCTCCAGAGGACCAAGAGGACAAGGAAGTTGACGGCGAACTGCACGTGGCCAAAAACGGGGACTCCGAAGCTGTGGTACAGGAGGCCTCCCAGGGTGGGCCCCAGGGTTCGGGTCAGCGGCTGCACAGAGGCGCAGAGGCCCAGCATGGTTCCTACGGGGAGGGGAGGGTCGGGTCGGGTCGGGTCGAGTCGGGCCCGGGCCGGTCTCTCAGCATCACTGCCCCAGCCGCCCATGGCCTTGACACAGCTACAGCCTCCCTGTCTCCCCCGCCGCCCTCCAGCCCCCGCTCCCTCCCTGCAGACCCCCCAGCCACGCAGGGAGGGCACTGAGCCCTCTCGGATGGGGAGCCGAGCCTCTGCCCTGCTCCAGAAAGTTCCCAAGCACAGGAGGAGCCTGGGAACAGGGCCCCAGGTCGTGGGCCAGGCCCCGCCCCGCCCCCCCAGGCCTGCCTGGGAGGTGGCATCCCAGCCAGGGGCCTCCCGAAGCACCGCGGTGAGGGCTGGGCTGGGGTACGGGGTGGGCCACCACACACCCCTGTCACCCGCACGGCTCCCGCCCTCACGTGGACTGCAGGGAACTCCCCCCAGGGCGGGGGAGGGGCTTCGGGGCGCTCGAAGGGCCCGCACCTGCTTCTCTGCACCCACTTCCCGGGCTCGCCTGGCTGCCTGCACCCCTCTTACCTGACACCCCTACCTCCACGCCCCTCTCGTCAGCTGTGCCCTATGCGGGCCACCAAGCGTGTGGCTCCTGTCAACACTGACATCTGCCCCGAGGGCCCCAGGCTCCAGGGGCTTCACAGCCCTCCGCTCTGGGAGCTGGAAAGCCCTGCCCTTGGGTCAGCTGGGCATGGCCTGGCAAGGCCCCGCCCAGGCTCAGGGCCAGCGTAGGGGGAATTTCAGAGCAGCCTCTCCCAACGCCCACATGCCCTGCAGACACCAGGGAGCAATTACCGCCCCCTCTGTGGTTTCCGGTTCCCAGGCTGGTGCTGGGAACCGGCTCCTGGCTCCTTCCAAGCTGAGGGATGGTGCCTCTGGCACATGGGGCCCTGGTGGCCTGGATCTGCTCCTCCCTCCTCCCTCTCAGGCCCTGCCGTCATCTCTCCAGGCCTTGTTCCCCTCCTCTCTCCTCCTGGCCTCTCACACCTGCCAGCCCACAGCCTCCAGGAAGCCCTCCAGGACCAGTCTAGCCTCCCAGGACCACAGAGCCGCAGGTCTGGCAGGCCTTGGGAGTCCCCAAGGCAGTCCTGAGAAGAGGCCTTGTCCAGCAGCCTCCTCATTTTCATCAGGGCCTCTAGACCTCAGTCTGACCTTCCCAGACAGGCAGGTAGATGGACGGAGGATCAGCCAGGGCCCTGAGCTTTCTGGCCCTGCTGCCAGGGAGGGAGGTCTTTGACCGCAACGGGCCCACAGGAGCCCTTGACCTTGACCTGCACCATGCCTGGGGCAGCACGGGGGCAGAAGCCTGGGCAGCATCGGGCCCAGGGACCCCCAGTCTGGATGGGAGACTCCTTGCCCTCAAGAAAGAAGGCCAGGTGCAGAGTGGGGGGACTGCGGGTCCACGTCTGGGGGCGCCTGAGTCCCACTGGGTGGCCCGGGGCAGCAATCACTCACTCACGCGTTCACTCAGAAGGCACCTGCACATCCCATGCGCAGGGAGGGAACAGGCGGTGCTCCCCGTGCTAGCCACCCGCTCTGGCCTCTAGCCATTCTCTGCCCATGCTTCAGAGCCAAGCCAGACGCCACCTCCAGGAAGCCCTCCTCCCCTCCCCCAGGCCTGGCCCTGGGCTGATCAGCAGGGCCTGGTGCAGGGTTGGCTGGGCCTGGCTGGGCTGGGTGGTGGGCAGGATTCTCTCCTGAGCCCGCTTGCAGCCCACCATCCCCACCCTGCCCACTCAGACCCCCAGCCGCCCACCCTACTCAATGCCCACTGAGTCCAGGCAGGTCCTACATCTGGGCAGCTGCTTTGCCCGAAACTGCTCAGCAAGCTTCCCAGAGAGGAGGGCCGGGGTCTCCCCAGGGCCTGCCCCTCACCTGGCCCGGGATGCCGCACTCACCCGTGTCTGAGGCCGAGACGGCCTTGGTCAGCATGCTGTCGGTGACCACGTTGAGGGCACACAGGCTGAAGACCAGGCCGGGCATGAGGAGGCAGAAGTGGAAGACATTGGCCATCAGCGCCTGCCGAGGGGCAGAGCAGGGGCCACGGTCACGGGGGCCTCGCAGGGCCTCGCGGGACCAGGGTGGGACTGCCCATCCCTGAGGTCCCACCGAGGTGGCCCTGGGTCGGGGTAGAGGGGGCCAGGGGGCCCAGGGGCTCAAGTGCAAACTGGGCACCGGCAGAGGGTCAGGGGAGCGGGCCTGGGACCCTGCTCTTTGCGGGGCAGCCAGAGGCGGGAGCTCTCACCATGGCCAGTCCCACCACGCTGAAGACCAGCACGCTGGCCCGGAGCAGGGCTCCCTCAGAGAAGTGGCTGCTCAGCCACCCGATGACCAGGCCCTGGAAGACCTAGGTGAGGGCGAGAGGGTGGAGGTGGGCGCAGCCAGGCCTGGGGAGGGGGTCTGGGCTGCGGCCAGCTGCGGGACCTCCCCCCCCTGCAGCCCCTGGGGCCACTGCCACCAGCCACAGCAGGCGCCAGGAGCAGGGCACAGGGGTGGGCCTGTGGTACCCACGATGGCCTCAACGTCCCAGGGGAGACGGGGCCAGCAGCCTGGGCGCTCTCGCACCCACGCACGCACACGCATACGCACACGTACACGCACCTGCGCGCACACACACGTGCACACACGCACACATGCACGCGCACACACGCACACACACGCATACGCACACGTACACGCACCTGCGCGCACACACACGTGCACAGCCAGCCACTCAGAGGTCCGAGTTCCACATTCAAAACTAATCTCTGCAGTTTCAGGCGTGATAAACATTTTAATCAAAGGGCCGGTTAACTCCTGACGGGGGTGGGGGAGGCCATGGCTTAACGGTGCAAAAAGCTTCTTTGATAGGAAAATGCTCACAGTGTGGCCCCGACTCCAGCCCTGGGGACCCTTGGGGCCCTGGGAAGCCCCCTACCGTGTCACCTGGCCCCCATGTGCCCCATCCTGGCCAATCACTCGTCCTCAGCCCCCTCTTTGGCTGTCTCGTCTGGGAGGTGGGACCTGCCCCATTCACAGATGGGGAGACCAGGGCACAGAGGAGGGGGGGCTGGATTGGGACCCGAGCTCAGAGCCCTGGTGCCCATGTGGGGTGGCCCTCCCAGCTGGCCCTATGGAGGCCTGTCCCCAGCAGGCGGGCACACCAGCTACTGCCAACTGGGGCCAGGGACTGGGCCAGGAGCCCTGTGTCCTCCACATCTCAGGAGGCCACCGCTCCAGTTACAACTGGGTAAACTGAGGCCCAGAGGGTGGACGTCACTTGCCCGAGGTCCCAGAGCTGGCCAGGAGTGGGGCTGGGGTGGAGACCAGGACGGTGGACTTGTCCTGAGCCTGGGCAGGTAAGCAGGGGGCAACCAGTCTCCCCAGATAACCCCCACTGTTGCCCAGCCCTCCACTCCCAGCTCTGTCCTCCTGGCCGCACCCCCCTCACCAGGCCCCAGGGTCAGCCAGCCAGGAGCCAGGTTAAGGTTAAGGCTCCCCTTCCTGCCCTCGTGGGGGTGGGAGGAAGGGCCCAGAGCAGGGACACCCTTGACGCTGGGGATGTCACTCAGAGGGCAAACCCAGCCCTAGGCCATCCCGCTGCCAGGGTGAGGCTCCCTATCTGGTCCCCTGCCACCTCCACCAGGCAGACAGGAAGTGCCCGGGGCGCAGTGGGTTTGGAGCAGCACCCCCTGCGGCTGGGGGTCAGGCCGGGGGCTGGGCCCTGTGACGGGGCGGGCCCAGCCCTGCGGAACAGGACGGACCACTCTCCGAGCTGCCTGCCTGGCAAAACGAAACTGTCTCAAACCAGAACCAAAGATGTCCTTCTTTAAAAAAAAAAATTCTACTTTCACACTTGCTTATCTTTGTTTTGTTTGTTTAAAGGGAAGATCTACTTGGCAAGTGTCTTTTAGTGCCCTACACCCGAGAGAAAACCACCAAACCAGGAGAGAGATTTAAATCTGCCTCAGCTTTTCATACAGACCCGGAGACCAGGACCCTAATGTACTGGGGTCGTCTTTCCATTTTCCCATTAACTTAAAGCCTAAACTTTCGTGCCTTGCGGGTTATTACATGAAACTAGAGCTACCAAACACACCAGAAATTTCACTTTCTCTCAACCCTCCCATCTGGAGACCCTGTCTGCTCACCTGTCCCGCTCCCCACCGCCCTGGCCCGAGCCACCTCCACCTCCCCGGAGGTCACATCAGCCAGAAGCACCCAGTTCCCCAGCAGGGGGCTAGTAAGACCACATCCAGCCTCCAAACGGTCCCACCCACTCCGAGTAAATCTGAGTAAATCTGGGTCCTTCTTGGCCTTGCAGACCACCCCCCACGCATGTCTTCAGAGGGCAGTCCTCTCCCCTCAGGCCGGCCCAGCCACCCCAAGGCCTTTGCACGTGCAGCCCCTCCCTGTCTGAAGTTCTCTCCCTCCAAGCCTCTCCATGGGCCAGTGGAGAGCCCCTACCAGCCCTAACCCTAACCCTAACCCTAATCCTAACCCCATCTGAAGCAGCATTTCTGCCCCTCCAAGGGCCCTGATTCTCCTTTGAGGTTTTGTCGCCCCTGACACACCAGATGCGCCGGTGGTTGGGGGCTTGCCTCCGTCTCCCCCCGCCACCCCATACGACGGAAGCTCCCCATCACTGCAGCGGCGCTGTGTCTGGGGCACAGATGAAGGCCGAGTGGGGGGCCCTCGCAGGGGGGTCCTAGAGGGACAGAGGGCTGCCAGCCCCCCGGGGGGAGGGTGACCACCATCCCCTCGTGTTAGGACCATCCGGGCTGCCACCCCCTGAGACCCCAACCCCAGTGATCTCTGTACACAGGCGGCTGGAAGGGGATGCTGGTGGGGGGGATCGCCCTTGGGGTCAGGCGGCAACCACGCCTCAGGTGGGGCAGGAAATGGTCTGCAAGGGAAGCAGCAGGTGTAAGAGCAGCTGTGGGAGACCAGGTGGGAGGCATGGTTCACCCAGCGGCGGGGCCGCCTCCCCGGCTCCTCGGTGACCAGCTCTACCCTGGCCGGGGGCGGGGGAGGGAGGCACCCGACGAAGGTGGCTTGAGCCTCCCCTGCAAACGTATCTCAGGGCCTCAGCTGCCTCCACCTTCCCTCCGCTGGACTTAGGGCCTGGGGCCTGGCGCCCCACACCGCTCTGTGGGCTCCCTGCCCTCCCCAGGCTCCTCCACCCGGTCGGCCTGTGTTGGGGTCCCCAGCCCCCCCCCCAGGCACTTTCCTGAGGCCCACCGCTGCTCTCCAGCCCTGTCCGCCACCGTCCTCACAGGTGCTGGAGCCCAGGCCCGTCTCGGGCAGGCCCACCCTCATCCCCGACCAGGCCAGAGGCTACCAGGGTCTGTCCCTGAGGGTCTCGAGGGGTCTGCCGGCTTCAGCCAGGCTACGGGCTTGGTCTCCTGGTCCCGGGGAGCCCAGGACAAGCTCAGGCTGGTGCTCTGGTCCCAGGCAGGCAGGAGCAGCCGTTTAGTTTATTTTTTAAATTATTTTTTATTTTTAAGAATTGTTATTTATTTCTTTCTGGTCGCAATGCATGGCTTGCGGGATCTTAGTTCCCTGACCAGGGATCGAACCCGTGCCCCCTGCAGTGGAAGCATGGAGTCCTAACCACTGGACCGCCAGGGAATTCCCGGGAGCAGCCATTTAGAAGAAAGCTCCAGTGGTCCCCAATTTAGAGTATTATTGTTGTTGTTGTTTTCTGTTTATCTCTTTTCCGCCACCAGGCTGGCACTTCCCAGCCCACCCAGCTAGGCCCTCTTGGCCCACGGTGGGGTGGGGTGGGGGGCCAGCCCCTCCCAGGAGTGACTATTTTAGAACCAGAGTCTAGACCAGTCCTGGGCCCAGAGGCACGGGCAGCAGATGGCCTGGAGGTGCTGGGAATGCCACTCACTTCCGGAGAGCGTGAGCTCTCTCCCCCGCCCAGGCAGATCCCAGAATAGCCCCTCCTGCGCTCCGGCTGTCAGGCAGATGTCCCGGGTGGCGGCTGCACGTCGCCACCTGTCCCCGCCACGGTCACACGACCGGCGGGCAGGCGGGCGGGACGCAGAGCCCGGCCATTCTCCTTGTAATGCGCCCCACCACTGGGGTCTGCCCCCCTTCCTGACCTGTCCACCGCCGGCGCCCAGACGGACACTCGGCGGACCACGGGCCTCCGCCGTGTTTCCCAATGGGAGGCCAAGGGCTCGCCAGCCTCCACTGCGGATGAGTCTCCCCTCTCCCCTCTCAGACGGGACCTCCGGGCAGATGGGTGGGCAGACAGACAGACCCAGGCGTGGGAGCCGCGAGCAGGGAGAGGAGGACAAGCCAGAAGCTAAGGTGTGGATGGAACACCCAAAAGGCGGGTGTGCAGGACGGCACCTGCGCTGCGGAGAAACCGAGTGCCGGTGGTCTGTGAGGTCCTGGGACCCCAACACAGGCTGACTGCCCAGAGGACCCTGGGAGGGCAGGGAGCCCACAGAGAGTGGGGTGCCGAACCCCCGCCCACCCTGTGTGCCCGGCACCCACTCACCATCTGGAGGACCCCGAAGAAGGACATGAGGTAGCCAGCCTGGGCGGCCTCCAGCTGGAAGAAGTCCATGGAGATGAGGGAGAACATGACCATGAAGAGCCCTGGGTGAGGTGGGGGGTCAGGGGTGAGGGGTCAGGGCTGCGCAGCTGTGCCCACACCTGCTCCCCCCGGCAGGTGACCATCACGCTGCCAGGGGCTTGGCCGCGGTGACCGGCTCAGGGAAGACCAACGTGAACCTTCTCCGAGGTCGTCCCTGGCAGGTCTGCCCCGTGCGGCTGCTGTGGGCCGTGACCAGGAAGGTGCCAGAAGCTGCCCCATGCACACGGTGGCCAGAGCCCAAGGCCGTCTGGGGTGGAGGCTGGGAGATGGGGGACCCCGGGCTGATGATGTAGGAGGATTTGGCCCCAGAACTGACGTCGGTGACCTGGGTTCCCGTCACTGTGCCCCACTGAGCCATCCTGAGTCACAGGTGGAGTTGGGAGGGGGGCTTGCCCAGTTTGCCAGGACAGAGAACTTCCTGGGCCGAGGGGTTAACCCTTTAGCGCCAGTGTGGGAGCACCTGAGCGCCTGTCAACCGTGCCTCGCTGACTTGTCCTCTGCACTGCTCCCCTGGTTGGAGGACCCCAGATGGGGGCTCTGAGCGGTCGCTACTGGGCATGACTGTGGTCAGGGATGCCCCCAGTTCCACCGAGAATGTGTGTGTCCACCTGCAGGCGTACCGTCTTTCCCACCTCCCGGACTGTCCTGAGAGGCCCTGGAAGCCACAGGCCCGGGCAGCGAGACCTTCTGTAGAGCAGGGGTAACTGGGGCCCGAGCAGGGCCCTGGGGGGCAGGAGGGAAGGACGGAGACCCTCACTTCTTCCTCCTCTGGCCTGTGCAGCCACATCTGCATGAACCAGTGGGCTGTCACCCTCTCTGGGACAGATGTGACTGGATAGGGCCCAGGGGAGTCTCGGAGCGTGGGACACAGGGCAGAGCGAAGGGGTGACGCGCGGGCTGCAGACCTCTGACTCCGCGGCCCCGAATTCTCAGCCGCACCGGGCTCTGGACGCTGGCCGGGCAGCCCGGGACTCACCTGAGGGGAAGCCGCAGATGACCTTGACCAGAAACACCGGCAGGACGCCCGGCTGCAGCAGCAGGCAGGTGATGGCCTTCAGGTCAAGCAGGCTGGCCTCGGGTTTCCCTGAGGCACCCGGAGAGGCCACCATAGCACCAGACAGCCCGCGCCCCAGGGCCCACTGGGTGTGGAGGAAACGCTCCTGCTGCGGGCGTCCCACACCCACCGGGGATGCGAGCTCCTCCTCAGAGTGCCTCCCACCAGCCCCTCCGTGAGCCCCGGGCAGCTCATCACACGCAGGACTGGGCCTCAGGCCCTGCGCACCCTGGGGACCTCTGAATTCAGGGGGCGCAGCCTGGCCTGGACCTGGGCTCCAAGTGATGGAGGCTCTCGCTCCCCAAACCCGCATGACCAGGGCAGCTGCTGCCTGCCTGGCCCTGGACCCGGGCGACGGCACGACAAGGCTGGTGAGGCAGCCGTCGGCCAGGAGCGGCCGCTCTTGGTGGCTGCGAGTGGCCACCTTACCCTGATCCGGAGGACGCTTGGGTGCCACGTCATAGCCTCCCAGCTGGGTGCGGCGGTGCCCCCCTGCTTGCCTCTCTCAGGTTCTCCTATGCCTCGGCCCTTTTCCTCTGTCCCTTTGCAGGCCAGGCCCCCACCCAGGCCCTCCCTCTTGACTCTTTCTGGGCTGTTCCATCACAGCCATGGCTCAGGGGCCTCCTGTCCCAGGTGGGTCTCTCCAGAGCTCTCGGTCACCGGGCCATGAGGCATGGGGTCCCACTCTGTGCCAGGCCAAAGTGGCTGGGCTGGGACGCCCTGGAGGGGACCCCCCTCTGGAGCCCTGACCTCTCCTCGTGGGGCCTGGGAGGCACATTGAGCCCACAAGCCCTAACCTGACTGTGCTCTGCCCCCCGCCTCGGCACCCCGCCCCGGGAGCTGTGCTCCTGAAGCCGGCACCCTCACATCCCCCCATACAGCACAGTGACCGACTGCTCTGGGCCTCAGGATCCTGGCTCACCATGCCCGCCCCATCCCAGGTCCCTCCTGGTCCTTCTCAGGCTCAGCTCCAGTGGTGTCCGAAGCTGGGAGATGCCCAGCATCCTGGAGGGGCCCAAGGAAGAAAAGAGGGCTTGCCCATTGCCTGGAGCACACCCCTCTGCCCCCGCAGATGAGAAGCCACCAGGGATGCTCTGGCATATCGTGGTCTCGGCAAACCCTCCCTGAAGGGTGGGCCGGGCTGGGGGAGGCCTAGCCCGAGGTCCAGGGTGCTGGCTGGTGGGAGGGGAGGGCTCACACTTCACACTGGCCAAGCATCCAGAGGCGGCACGCCTGGTGGGGTGTAACCGGTGAGGTGTGTCTGGTAGGGTAGACCCAGCGGGATGTACCTGGTGGGGCCTACTTTGTGTGTATCTGCTGGGGTGTGTCTGGTGCAGCTTACCTGGCAGGGCAGCCTGGGCATGGGCGCTGGCCCCTTTGGTGCTGGTGGGGATGCAGGTGAAGCTGAGGATGGCTCCCAGGAGGTTGACCACAAGAGCCACGATGACCGGACACTGAATCCTGTGAGCAACAGTTGTGGTCACACAGGGCTCAGGCCCCAGGGCACAGGTGTCACCTGCGGCATCTCCCCCACCTGCCCCTTCAGCCACACTCAGGCTTTGACAGCTGAGAGCAGCTCAAACCCCACCACTCATGTCGTCGCAGGCTTCGATCTGGAGGCCAGGCCACGGGACCCTCAGGGCACGTGAATGAGGTGATGATGAAGAAACAGAGGAGGCTCTTGCCTTCCCAACCCTCAGGCTGTGGATACAGCACACGGGTCCTGGCGGCCTCTGAGGATGGGTGGCAGTGGGAGCCAGAATGTGAGCCCCAGGAGGGCTGGGCAGGGGCCTGGGGCGGGTGGCGATCCTCCAGGGGACGTTTGGCTCCCAGGCCGCTGAGGCCCCCGAAGGGCCGGGCTGCTGTGTGGTGTGCGGCCACAGCCCCCGGCCTGGGCAGGGGTGTTAGAGGCCTGGGTGCTGTGTTCCGCGGAACACAGACAACCAGCAGAGAGGATGCTCCCCAGACAACCCTGGCAGCGCCAAGCCTCCTCCCCACCCTCTAGAGCAGGAGACTGAGGCTCCCGGGGGAAAGGGCCCCGTCCCCAGAACCCTCGGTCCTCCGGGCTCTGGGGGGACTGGAGGGGCCGCCTGGGGTGGAGGAGGGCGGCTGAGAAAGTGACCGTCGCCCTCGGTGACTCAGGTGAGGCAGGGCGCTGGCCAGGTGGCACTGGGGCCAGGGCGCCAAGAGGGGCCGGAGAGACGGGGGCTGACGTGCCCGGTGGGCAGGGGCTTGGGTTTGAATCTCAGCTCCACCCACCCACATGGAAGACTGTGGGACCCCCTGCAGCCCCATCTGCGTGCTGGGGATTGTCATGCCTCCTTCCCCTCCTGGGGGAGGACAGGCCTGCACTTAGGGGGCCTCAGGAGCAACCCACCACCACTTCCTGGAGGGGGCGGGGCAGGCTGGGCCCATGGGGTAGGGGGGCGTTTGGCCCCCCGATAAACCTAGGACACAGCCCTCAGGGCGCCTTCCCGCCTGCCCACAGCGGCACCAAGGGCCGTGACTCAGGCACTCCCCTCAGCTGTCACTTCTGAGGAAGCATTTCCCCTCCATGAGTCACTACAAAGAAACTTAGCCCTTGACCTCCCTGGACCGCACGGGCAGACCTCGGACTCCAGCTCCAGGCAGCCGGAGTCACCTGGGGACAAAGGCACTGGGGCCTGGCCCCTCTGACTGTCACCGTTTCCTCCTGAGGGCTGGAGGAAGACAAGGAGTGAAACAGAAAATTCATACTGAGGCAGGCTGCTTCGACCGCCAGGCCTGTGCCCAGCCGAACACCCTGCCCCTCTGAAGCACAGAAAACTCCTATACATCCTGCAAAGGCCCTCTCTGTGAGGCCCTGCCCCTCTTCCCCAGTGGGCGCCCTGTCCTCTGAGAAGGGCTTGCTCTACTCCAGGGCCAGTATCCGCCCCCGAGGGCAGGTGGGCCTGGGTGGGACCCTGTGTCGAGACCCCAGTGGGCATCAGAGCGTAGACTAAATGGACGACAAAAGTCCTGCCCCAGACCTTGTCAGTGTCCTGGAAGACGCCCTCCGCACTTTCACACTTTCACACACAGCCACAAGCTGCCTGTGACCTTCCTCGGAGTTCAAAGAGAGGACTCCCCCGCCCCCACTCCACCACAGGTGCGCACACGCGCACACACCTGCACACATACACGTGCACGGCTCCTGCGGGAACCCCGGGCAGGGAAGCCAGTGGGGACTCCAGCACCAGAGAATGGGCCTCGGCAGCCCCTTGTTTCTGGGGCTGGGACCTGCCCGGGCTCACACAGTTGGTCAGTGCTGCAGCCGGCACTGTGCAGTCTGCATGTGCCACCGACCTCTCCCCTCCCACACGGGCCCATCTCTGGCCCCCAAGCCGATACCCACTGCCCAGGATGCTGGACATTCGAGCTTTCTGGCGGCAGGGGTTCCGGACAAGTGGGCGTGTCCATTGGCTGCCAGGTGGGAAGGGTCAGAGGGCACCGGACCCCAGAGTGAGGCCTCTGCTGGGACCCAGGGGAGGGATGAGGCCGGGTACGGGCCCCGCAGGCCAGCGTCAGAGAGAGGGGTCCTTTCTTCAGGACTGTGGCCTCAGAGGCCCGCACGTCACTGCTCCGGGCCTGCCTGGGCAGGGACAAAACCAGCTTTCTTTGCCAGATGCCCCGGAAGTGCGTGAGAGCAGAGGCGGCCACTTAGATGGCTATTTTGGGAGGCTGGTGACAAGTGAGGGGCGGGTGGCAGGGAGCCAGGCCCCTTCTCCAGAGATCTCTCCTGTCCCTGTGTGGCGACCAGTGAACTGAAGGGGACACGGGGACCCTGGGGGGCCCCGGGAGGCCGTTGGGGCCCACAGCTGCCCCAGAGGAGGCTTGGGTGTCTTTCCCCACCCAGAGTGCTCTCCGACTCCCCCGGACAAAATGCCAGAAACGAAAGTGGACAGACGGGAGGAAAGCGTGGCAGCCCCGGGTCCGACACGGGGCCCTCCTCGGTGGGCACGCCCTCCAGCCTTGAGCCCCTACCCACTGCTGCTCTGTCGTCCGAGACACAGCTCGGGAGCCCCTCCCCAGGGGCCTTCAGTCAGCCCACCCCCAGAGACTGCCTCTGGCCCTGGGGACCTCTGGGACGCCAATCGCGCAGGATGGGGCTCTGGGCCACCTGTCCACTGGCTCATTGGACTGTTTTTACAAACTGGGCACTGACCATGAGGCAGGCACCGTTAGCGTGTCTTTGTCCACCCACCCTCTTTTATTTTTGGTTGAATGCATGGACGGGAGACTGGACGGATGGACCCATGGACACCCTGAAAGGGCCCCGGGCCAGACCCAGGGCACCCGAATTCTCTGTCCCTTCTCTGTAGCTACCCTGCTGGGTGACCTCCTTTCCTCAGATGCAGATGAGGGCTAGACTCACAGGGGCCACCCTCCCAGGACCCCCTGTCCCACACCAAGGCTGTCCTGGAGGCAGCCCACCCCGAGTCCCGCTGAGGGAGGCCTCTGGAACGGACTGCGGTTGCCACCGGCGTTGGTCAAACGGCAGCGGCCACAGACGCCACTTTCATCCTTATCTCGAGGGCCCGGAAGTTGCCGACGTGACGTTATCAGGAGGGTGGTGGGCGTGGCCACCTGCCACCCCGTGCGGACTCTGAGCCCGATGCCGTCCGTCCCCTGCCCGGCTTGGAGGGGACAACTCCTCCTGAAGCTGGAGCTGCCCTCCCCGCCTGCTCCGGGGCTCCCAGAGGGGATGGCACTCAGCCAAGGTCCCCCGGCCTGGCCACAGGTGGGGCTCAGGGCCTCCCGGGCTGCGTACCCCTGTCCCGTCCAACCTGAAGGGCAGGCTGGGGTCAGCTGGCTTCATGGGAAGCCTGGCCGTGTGGGCCTCCTGAGAGGCACCGGGCATCCAGCCTGAGCTTCTGGGGGAGAAGCCCCCCTGCCTCTCCTGATCCACAGTCCATGGCCCTGTGGCTAGAACGGTGTCTGAAAATGGACGTCTTGTGGGTCCACTCTGTCTTGTGGGACGTCAGCCCCCCTCTGGTTTCCGAGTCCCAGAAAAAGGCCCTAACGCTGTGTCCGGCCTAACCCTCTGCAGCCCTCTGTGTTCCCTGAGCATCTGCCCACACAGGCCTCCAGGCAAGCCCCAACCTCCTTCCTGCCCCGGGGCCTTTGCACGGGCTTCCCCTCTGCCTGGACCACTGTCCGGCTGACAGGTCTAGGCTGAGGTTCCCAGCCCCACTACTCTCAGCCATTTGTGCTCTGTCCATGGACCTCCTAGTGCCTGAAACACCCAGGTTCTGTCTGCAGGGGCGGCGCGGGCCCCGGGGTGGGGAGGGGAGACAGCAGGCCTGGCTGGCCCCGCGCACCCTCGGTGAGCCATCTCGAGCACCAAGTGGGGTAGGCGGCCTGGGTGACCCGTGAGTCACCCCTGTCCCAGAGCCGCTCAGGGCAGCCCTAGATGTCTACTCATTAACTTCAGGGAAGCTGCCGTGTCACTGGGGTGGAAACCTTCCGTCAGCAGGATAAGGATTTCCTATTCCCTCGCCTGGACCAAGGGCTGAGATACGGTTCTCGGGTCGACTGGCTCCCCCCAGGTCTCCAGATAAGCAGCGGGGTCACACCAGCCGAGTCACCAGGGCCCGCTGGGTGCGGCGCAGGGCTGGGGTCAGAGCGGGGCCACACGCTGGCCAGTTAGTGCCCAGGAGGGCCGGCCGGTGACACTGAGGCCCCGGTTTGCCTGACCTCTAGGGTCTGTGGCTGAACCTAAAGGAGCGGCCACCCTGGTGGGACACCTCCGGGGGGACAGAGCCTTTGGGGGCTGGACTGCGGGCCCAGCTGTACCTGTGGCCTGTGTGCAGCAGCCCCTCAGCGCTCAGAGGAGCAGGGGGTCTTGCAAAGAACCCCCCCCACACTAAGTCCAGCCTTCAGGTCTTGGCTCTGCCTGATCCCACCATCAGCGGCGTCTGACCGGTGGCCCCCCACCCCAAATCCCTGAGCACCCCCGACCCGGGACCCAGCTCTGGTGGGCTTAGCAAGCTGGTGCCGCCCACCCCAGAGGCAAACGGCCCACTTGGGGGAGGGGATGATAGAGGCCTCCCCAGGCTGTGAGGTGCCAGGCTCGGGGACATGAGTCACAGAGCTGCCCCCTCACCTGCTAAATGACTCAGGGCCCAGGTCTGGGTCCTCCATGGGAGCTAGGCCTCCCAGCCCTGAGCTCCAGACTGGGCCCAAACCAGTTATACCACTACTCAGCCCACGGCAGTGGCTGCCAAGGCCACTTCCTCCTACCTGCTTCCCAGCAGGGGGTGGGGCACGGCTGGGGACTTTAGGGGCCTTTAGGGGACCGGGGTGGAGGTGGGCAGGGAGGAACGGCCAGGGAGACCTCACACCGTGCCTCAGTTTTGATCGAAGAAGCGGGGGGCGGGAATGTAGCTTTTACATCTCGCCTGGTCCTTGCCAAGAGGCAGAGCAGGCTGCGGGCCAGCAGAGAGGCTGGACAAGGGAGATGGGGCATCTGCCCTTGCCATGGGGTGTCAGGGTCCTGGAGCCCACCTTCCCTGGGTCTTGGATGGGGACTGGGAGCTCCATGGGGGAGTCTTACCCCCTCCGGGGCCTCGGTTTCCCCACCTGTCAAAGGAAGCGTATACAGCACCTTAGATCTTGGGATGAAAGAAGGGAAGCTAGTGGGATGCTCAGGAAGGTGAGGGCAGGGGTGGGGGTGAATTTGGAGGCTACTGGGAGGGAGAGGGAAGTGAGTGTGCCTTCTGGGTCAGCAGCTGGGCTGGAGAAAAGGGCAGGAGGGAACGTGGGGGGGGGGGGCTGGCCAGAGAAGGCCTCTGTGTGTGGGGGGGGGGCGGGCGGGAGGGGTGCTGGCAAGCTGAGGAAGGTTGCCCATGGCCCACAGTAGCAGGTGGCTGGGATGGGAGGTGAACTCCGAGTCTGGGCGCTGAGAGTCCCGGTGTGAGGGGCAGCTAGCGGGGCTCCTCTCTGCCCCGTGGGTGCTCCCTTCCCAGCACCCTCCTCACGCCCCTGGTGCCCCTCCTTACTCTGCAGCCCCTGACCCTCTTTCTTCCCTCCCTGGGGACACAGAGGCCCTCTTTCTCTTGACCCTGGTCCATCTACCAAATCAGGCTTCCGCCCTCATCGCACATGGAGAGAGGCGGCCCTGGTTCAGGAGGAATCCGTCACGGGCTCAAGGTCCCATCCTTGACCACACGCCTGGATGTCTCCCTGGATCGCCCTCTCTTCTGGTCCTCCTGGTACCTTTTCCTGATCCCTGCCTTCTAACATGAAGTGCCAGGCACCAGCCTCCATCTTAAGCAGTTCCCAGGGCTAAGAAACCACCCACTCGAGGACACGGCCCCGCTGTCCTCCAACTCAGACTCCCACACCCAGCCACCCACTCTGGGGTTCCTTCAAGTGTCTGCTGAGCACCAGACTCATCCTGACGGAGACCCAACTCCCGCTGGCACCCTGGCAGCTCGGATCTCAGCGAGGCCCTCGGCTCCCCCAGGGCCAGCCCCAGAGTCTGGGCACGGCCTTGAGTCCACACTTACACCCCAGCCATCAGCAAAACCAAGCCAGAACCTACCCCTGCCCTCTCCCTACCACGGCCATCCCTTGTCCAGCTGCCATCCTCTCCCACCTGGACCGATTCAGGAGCCACCTCTCTGGTCTCCCTGGGGTGGCCCTAGCCTCCACATTCTCGACACAGCAGCCAGGTCATCCCCTGCCCCTGCTCATCCCTCCCAGGGTTCCATGGCCTGACCCACTGCCCACCCCTGCTCCTCCACTCCAGCCACACGGGTCTTCTTGCTTCCCCAATCTCAGGGCCTTTGCACTTGCTATATCTTTGCCTCCCCAGATGTCCTCCAGCCTGACGTTATAGGAATACACATCATGTTCATTTCATCTGAGGACTCGCCTGTCCCGTTCACCACTGTATCCCAGAACCTGGAATCCCAGGGGCACTTAATAGGTGTTCAATAAACATCGATGGGGAAACGAATGAAGCAGTCCTGCCCTCCGCATCCCAGCCTCCTGCTCACAGCACTCAGCAGAGCCGGCCACCCCCAACCCAGCTCTGAGGAAGATGACGGGGAGGGGGCGGGGGGCGGAGGCCTTGAACAGACCTCCCTCGAGAGAGGGAGCTGCCTTGACAAGGCCACTGTGCCCGCCTGTCCCCCAATCCCTGGGGCTCAGCCATCACCCCGCTCCCAAGTCTGGGGCTGGTCTGGGGGCACTCAGGCAACCTGGGGAAACTAAGGCCCCCAGGGGCCCCGGCATAGGGTCATTCAAGATGGCAGGGCCAGGTGCTGGCCTCATGCTGAGAGCACACGTGTGTGGTTCAGACACCAGGAAGGCCCCTCGCCTGAATGGAGGCCCAGGGCAGCTCATCCAGGCCCAGGCAGGGTGGGCGGGTCACCAGCTGGCACAGGGCCTCCACCCACAGCTGGGCCGGGCACCTGCCCCCCCAGAACAAAACCAAGGTCTTGGGCCTGAATGAAGGTAAGGTGCAAAGTCCATTCCTATGTAGGAAGCTGGTTTTGAGTGGGTGTTGGAGCGCCTGGGGGGAGGAATGGGGGTGGAGCAGCATAGGGGACAGCAGCAGAAGCGGGGTCTTTCTCCCTGGCCAGGCAGGGCCTCTCCAGGGCCAGGTGTCCTAAGTCCAAGGGTATGCACGCCTAGGGCCGCTGGAACAGACGGCTCTGTGCAGCCCCACTGCAGGGTCAGTCCCTGGAATGGGGTCCACTCTGCAGACCACATGTGAGAGCTGCCGCCCACGGGCTCTCAGGACGCTGGGCAGGAGCTGAGTTTAGCCCCCGGACCCCTGGGTGCGCAAAACTGGAGGGTGGGGGGAAGGGGCGGGGTAAGGGCAATGGAGATCTTTAGTTCACACACACTAGCTTTTTACCCCCCGCAAGCCACCCTCGCTCCTTCCAGAGGCAAGGGGTCTGGCTGCCCACAGCATCCCCATCGCAGGGAGGTGACGGCACCATCACCCCGCCCCCGAGGCCTGCCGTCTGGTTCCTTTAGGTTCAGCGTGGGACCTTCCAGGAATGAGCAGCCCCAGCGTGCGGCGACGGCGCCCCCAGCCGGCCGCCCCACCCACGTCTTCCGGCCCCGCCCGCGTCTTCCGGCCACGGCCACGTCTTCCGGCCGCAACGCCACTGCTGGCCACGCCCGTCTGCCGGCCGCACTGCCCCCTGCTGGCCCCTCCCTCGTTTGCTGGCCGCACTGCCCCCTGCCGGTCGCGTCCCCGCGGGCCCTGCCCACCACTCCTAGCTAAGCCCTCGGACCCCGCCCACCGCAAGGCCACGCCCCGGATGGCCACCCCCAGCTGTAGGTTCCTGCAGGTCACCCTCCCATGGACCCCACCCGCTCAGCGTGCACATGGGGAAACCAAGGCCCGGAGAAGTGGAGGGGCTGGGCCGAAGGCCGGAGGGCGGCGCAGAACCGACCCAGCCTTGGCCGTCCTGACCCGTACCCACACCCGGCGTCGTCGGCCCGCCCCCTCCTCCCCCCCCACGACCGGGTCCCCGCCCCGGACACTCACCCGCACGTGCTGCTCAGGGTCCCGCCGAGCAGGGAGCCGAAGATGACGCCAATGCCGAAGCACAGACCCAACCGGCCCAGGGCCGCGGGCCGCTCCTCAGGCGCAGACAGGTCCGTGATGACCATCTGGGCGGCTAGGGGGTGGGACGGGGGGCTGACAAGCGCGGCCCCCTCGCCGACCGTCTTGTGGCCTACGGACCCAGGCCACGCCTCGCCATCCCCGCACCCCAGACCCGACCCACAGGCCACGCCCTCACACCACTCCACTCCTCTGACCTGCCCCCTCCCCCAGCCACCCCCCACATCACCCGCGGGACCCCGACCTGCCCACAGGCCGCGTGCTCCCCACCCTGGTCGCGGCACAGGCCACACCCCATCATTCCTCACCTCGGACCTGCCCCATTCCGCGGGCTACGCCCCCGCATCACTCCTCCATCCCGGTCCTGTGCTCCAGACTAGAGCGGCACCCTGGGGAGTGGCCTCCGCCCCAACCCCTGGCTCAGGCCACGCCCACACCAAGCTCCCCCGCCTCCCTCCGGTCCCACCCTTGGTCCTGGCTATTCCGACCCGTTCCCGCCCCCCACCCATAGTCCTCCAGCAGGCCGGAAGGCGCCCTACCTGGCCCTACCTGGCAGCGTGTGCATGAGGGCGCCGGGCAGGCGCGAGGCAAAGAGTAAGGCCACGCCGGGCAGGGTCGGGCTGCAGGCGGCTGCCAGGAGCAGGTAGAGCGCTGAGGACGCCAGGAAGGAGAGCGTGAACGCTGCCCGCGCCCCGCGCTGGTCTGCGAACCTGGGGGCCCCACACCTGTGACCCTCACAGGTGTGAGGCAGGCTTCCCGCTCCTCTGCCCCACACCCACCCCTTGGGACTGCCGGGGAACCGGGCCGCAGTGCTCCCCCGGGGCTGATTAGGGAGGCCCCGTGCTGCAAGGGTGGGCGGGGGCGCCCGGGGCCCTGCTGGGCTGCTGGGCTCCCTCCTCTCAGGGCCTGTTTCTCCATCCTTCCAATGGGGCAGTTTTCAGTGACCTGGGGGGGGGGGGGTCTGACCCACACGGTCATTCCCACGCCTATGTGAATAACTTGTGGGATGCAAATGGACCAAGGGCATGTGCTTATTTTACAGAGAGCGCTTCCCAGGCTCAAGCCTGGGAAACCGCCCCCCCTCACCCCTACCCCGGGGCCCCTGCTCTGTCCGATGTTACCAGGTCTGGAGACCCTTCTTTTCTGTGGAGTAACTCTAAAAGTCTGACTCCTGCCATGTTGATCTGTCCACGGCAGGCTTTGCGGGAGGATGTCTGCTGTCACGTCCCTGAGCCCAGCGCCCCCGCTGAGACCAGTGGGAGTCTGGGGGGTTCCAGTCCCCAGAATATTCTTTTCCAGAAAAGTTGCTGGTGGGACCCCCCGGCTCAGTGGGGCGGGGCATTTATAGCCATGAGGGTCTCACCAATTAAATCCTCTCTCTGGGTCTGGCCACAAACCAGAATTCGTGGAAGTTAGGGGTGGGGATACCCTGGGAGCAGGGGCTTAACCCAGCCTTAAAGGGACTAAAGCCGCTCTGTGCCTCGGGCTGGCCGTCTGTGAAGCAGGGGCTGCTGTCTCTCTAGTGGGGCCCAGTGTGAGGTTTGGGAACCTGGCATAACCCAGGCCATGACCTCCAAAGGGCGGGCCTGGATCATCATGGGATGAGGGCCCCCAAACTTCCCTGCCCCATGGTACCTGCCAAACACGGGCCCGCCCAACAGCTGAAGCACGCCAAAGATGGTCTGCTGGTAGCCGAAGGCGACAGAGTCCAGGCCTAGCCTCCGGGACAGGTACTGAAACATAGGCGGGGTCCATGGGAAGGGCCTGGAAGGACCCCAGCATCTGCAATCTGGGGTCCTCCATGGGCAGGGCGTAGGAGGGGTAGCCCTGAACAGGGTGGGAGGGAATTGAGGGTCTGGCTCTGACCACTCTGCAGTGCACCTGGGGGGACCCGTGGCCCTAGGACTCGGCGGCCCTGGGGTAAGCGGCTGCTTATCTTGTAGCGGGGAGCCCAGCAGGGGCTTTTGGTCCAGGCTCCAGGGACTCGGTACTCGGTGAAGGCAGTTGCTGGCCCCTCCTTCCCCTCTGTGGGGTACACCTCAAATGGGTGAGGGCAAATCCTTTTACTCTGGCTCTGCACGTGGTGTCTAAAAGCACCTGGAGCTCAGCACGTCCAGAACTGACTCCCGGTCTCCCTCCAAGACCAGCTCCTCTGCTCCACTGTTGATGCTTCCACCCTTCCAAGGGTTCAGGTCCAAATCCGCAGTGTCATCCGTGAGCCCCCTGTTTTTCGCACACCTGTATCCCATCCATCAGCAACTCCTGGGCTCAGCTCCTTCTCCCGTCTCCAGCACTTGTCCCACTACTGCCCCAAGGCCTTTGCACTGGCTAGCTCACTCCTGTGTCTCTTTTAAGGCTTTGCTCAGGGTCGCCTTTTCAGGGAGGCCCTGCTGACCCCAAACCTGCCACATTCCTCGGCACCCCCAGCGCCCTTCCTGCAGCACAGTCTAACTATGCATTGTTTACTGCCGGTGGGTGTCACCAACGCTCAGGACCGGCAGGGGCGCACGTTGCACTCTGCGGTATTCTGAGTTCTGAGACCAGGTGCTCAGAGTGCCTGCGAGCATTTGTTGAACAAACACATGCGTCTCTTGGGAGAGCCAGTGGGAGGGGAGGTGGCACCAGCAGCCGCTCTGTGCCCCGCGTGCTAAGGATTTCAACTGTTCTCTCATCGCCCCAGCACCAACTCTCCAAGGGAGGGATGGTCGTCACCCATGTTATGATGAGGACAGCAAGGCACCTGCCCTGGCCACCTGGCTGCCAAGGAGAGGAGAAAGGGCTCAGATGAAGCCATTCGGTGGAAGTGAGCTGGGCTTGGGAAGCGGGGGAGTTGGGCTCACTGTCTGGCCAGGGAGCCCTGCCAAGGCCGGAATTGTGACAAAGGCAATACCCGCTCCCACCCAGATCACCAGGCCCAGGCTGCTCATCAGAATCTCCTGGTGAGTGGCCAGTGGCTAGTGCCATGGTCCCACCCGGACTAGACAGATAAGGATCCCTGGGGCTCTGGGTCTTCCAAAGTCCCCTGGGTGCTATTGCCCCGGGAGGGTGAGACCCCACAGAGCGGTGTTGAATGAATAAACAAGAGTGCACGGAGGAGGAGGATGGGTGCCCGGGCCCAGCAAGCCACAATGGCCACTTAAACCAAGGGGGAGCTATGGCCAGGCAGAGTTCCAGATCCAGGGAGGCGGCAGAGAATGAGCTGGATCAGTCCTGCCCTCACATCCTGGTTGGAGAGACAGAAGTAATCTAATGCCATGAAGTACAATGTGGGGTGTGGGCAAGCTGCATGAGGACGGACCAGCCAGCACGGGAGGGCAAGTGACTCCGGGCACCTGGCAGGTGTTGGAGGGAGGGCCCCGCCTCGGAGGAGACCTGAGCAGAGGGCTGAGTGGGACTAGGAAGTGAGTTGAGCAGGTGTCGGGGTGGCGGATCAGTAGGGCAAATGCCCCCAGGTGGGGCGGGAGGAACAGCGCTAGGGCAGCCGTGGGGAGGGGGCTGTCATGAGGACAGGTGGTGGTGCAGCCAGAGCCCAGGACATGCTGAAGGGGGGTGTCCAGAGGCATAGTTCCCAGGTGCCTTAGCTTAGCTCCAGTGTGGCAAGGGGCCCCCAGCGAGAGGAGCCTGGGCAGCATGAGGCCCGACCCCCGGCCACCACCAGGGCGGAGATGGAAGGTGAGAGGGATGGTGGGGGCATGCCGGTGGCCAGGCTGCCTGTGGAGGGGTACTCACTGGCATGATGGAGAACTGCATGAAGAGGCAGGCGAGCTCCAGGGCTGCCAGCACGTACACGAGCAGCATGACCCAGGACAGGTCCAGAGTGCCAATCCCGCTGGGGGACTGGCCCTGGCCCCTGGAGGCCCTGACTTCCCGCATCCTGGGCAGGCGTTGCTGGGAGACCCCGTAGGGATCCGAACAGGAGGCTGGAGGAGCGGGCAGGGGGCAAAAGTCCTGCTGTGCTGGGCAAAGGTGCTGAGTCATGGGGCAGGAGGCAGGCGGCCCTGACAGGGCCCGTGGGAGAGGACGGGGATGCCGGACGGGGCATCTCCAGCCCCTCGCCGTGTGACCTAGGGCCAGTCTGGCTCTTGGAGAAGACCACAAGTGGCTCTCCCCCTCCACGACAGACAACTCTGGGTCTCTGGGCACACAGCCACCATGGAAGCGGAGACAGGGACCCTCCCCCCTAGCATGGGCTGGTCTCAGTGCCCCATTTTTAGAGGGAAACAGGCCCAGAGTGGTTGCCGACTGCGGCTCAGGTAGGTGACTCCTGTGGGTGAGGGGCTGGCTGGGTCTCTGTGCTGGGGGGTTGGGGGTCTTCAGGCCCACAGTGCACCCTCCCCCCGCCAGTACGGAGCGGCTTTCAGCGTGCGGCCTACTTTGCCCAGTTCCTCCACCCAGAACCAGAGGGGCTTCTGGAGTGGCCTGGGGGTGGGGTTGGGCGACAGCTCAGCCTTGCAGGCCCCCAGCGGGGCAGCTCCGCCTCACCTCCGGCTGCGGGGCCCTGTCTGCTCTCCCACCCCCATCGGCTGGATGAACACCCGGTACGGTTGGGCCGAAGGGCGGCCTTCAGCACCTGGGCCAGGGGTGGGGATGGGGTGACACCAAGGAGGGGACCCGGGGTGCGGGGAGCTTGGCGGGGAGCGGGCCAGAGGCTGAGAGCAGCGGGTCAGGGGCACCCGGCTGGCAGGGGCTCGACACCGCGCGGGATGTGGGTCAGGGGCCGCCCTGCTGGCGCGAGCTCGGGTACCTGCCTTCGCAGGGGTCAGCTTGGGCACCGTCCTGGTGAGGCGAGCCCTCCTGGGGTGAGCTCCGGCCCGGCCCTTCCGGGGCAGGGCTCGGGCACCCGCCCTCTCGGGGGGACCTGGGACACCCACCCTCCAGGGGTGAGCTCCCCCGCCCCGGAGACTGACCCCCGCCCCCTCCCGGCCTCCGCACTCTCATTGGCCAAACCTGACACGCCCCCGAGGGCCCCGCCCCACTCCGCGGCCCCGGACCCTACGCCGCCTGCTCCCTCCCCGGCCCGGCTTTGCCCGGACCGGCTCCCTCCAGCTTTTCTCCCAGGTCTTCGGGGGAGGCGGGAACTCAGATCCTTCGAGCAGCACTGGTGTCCGGTCCGGGCTTGGGGTGGGCAGGGTGGGGAGGCGGAGGGGGCGGAGGGACTCGAGACGGGCTGGGAAGAAGGATGGGAGGGGGAGGGGTGGAGGGGTGGGGGCAATGCTTGTCTTGCCCCCCGGCTTGCCCCCAGCCTAGGGTCTGCAAAGAGACCCAGAGGAGGGGCAGGGAGACAAGAGCATTTCTGGGAACCGCTCCTGGGCCCCTCCCCCCTCCCCTCCCCTCCCCTCCCCCGTCCCCTCCCCCGTCCCCTCCCCTCCCCCCCAGAGCAGGAGGCTGCTGGGAGTTCCTGAGACGCCGGTTTTCCTCATTTCACTCTGCGGCGACCTCACCGGCTTGGTCAAGGCCATCAGAGCCCCACTGGTATGCAGGTTCACATGGCTTTACGCTGTCCCTCCGCGGGACCGGGCGGGGCCCCCTTGCAGCCACCCAGAGCCCCTGCCGGAGCCCCCCGGGGGGCACACAGACTCCCCCTTGGGTCCAGGCACGATTTCCCAGATAAGTAACCAGATGCCCATGCAGGACTCTGCTACTCCACCACCTGCCCCGCAGCCCAGAGCCAGGCCAAGTGTCAAAACCAACATCCCCTCCGCCGTGTGCTAACCACAGCTCACCAGTTTTCTAACTTCAGGGTCGAGAAGCCTGAGACAGGGGGGGCAGGCAGCCTCGGAGCCGCCCCTGCAGGGCCCGGGAGGGCAGGCCAAAGTCCAGCAGTTAAGCCTGGAGCCAGGGAGCCCCAGGCCTGCTGTGGGGCCTTTCAGGGAGGGGCTGGGGGCCCTAAGTCTGCAGGGGGAGTGGGCTGTAGAGTAGGCCTGAGGTGGAGGAAGACTTCAGCCCAGATGTGTGGGGTGGGCGGGAAGGGGCTGGTTACTCACCTCTCCCTGCGTCACACGCGGCCTACGGTGGCGTGGAACTGGTTGAAGCAGAAGCTATGGGATCCAGCCGAAGTATCTGTCATGACAGGCTCTGTGGGCAGGGAGCTTCCTGGTCCTAGGGAGTGTGGGAAAAGTGCCCTCCTAGCCCTGCAACTGCACTCCCCCTGGACCCACTCCCAGCCCCGGGTCGCTCACAGCCTCTCAGAGAAACGTGCTGAAGTTCTGGGTGAGGCTCATCTGAGCAGGGCTGGGGAGGAGGGCTTCTCAGAGGAGGTGACACCTCTCCAGAGTCCTAAGGATGAGCTGGCAGGATCCAAGGGGCTGGAGTCCCCCCCTAGCACCACCACACACGCACTGCCTGGCGATGGGCTGCGACACAGGCGTGTACAGGTGTGTGTGTATGCACGTGGGTCTGCGTGTGTGGGAGAGGGCAGATAGTACCCAATACGTGGGACGCATAAGGAAATGATACACTGATTGCAAGCACGTAGGCTGGCTCTGCGTGCCGTGGAGCCGTGGCAGGGTCCTAAGCTCTTCTGTTCTAGAAGGAACCTCTAGCTGATCAGGGACCAAAGGGGGTGGGCCAGTGTAGAGACACTTCTGCAGTCCTGAGGAGGGGGACGTGGACTTGAATAGGAGGTGGCAGTGGAGCGGGAGAGTCTGCAAACCTGGGGAAGGCGCAGCTGACGGAGTGTCTGGGTGGTGTCCATCAGCTGAGAAGGAGCCAGGGTGTGAGTGTGGGATCTCGAGGGGAGAACCTGCTGGGGCTCAGTGCTCGAGGGGGTGGAGACGTGGGTCACACACAGGTGCAGGAGCGTGGGGTCTGAGCTGGAGGTACCACAGGGCGTCTTCTGCATCGAGATAGTATTTAGGGCCCTGACTCAGGACGAGATGAACCCAGGAAGGGGTTGATGCGGGTCCAGGGAACAGTGCCTGTTACTCTTACTATTCCCCGAGGGGCCCACCTCAACGGCACCTCTTCAGGGACGCCAGGGAGGTTTTGGCCGGGGCAGGACCAGGGCTGGGGGCAGGTCTCCTCCAGAGCTTACCTCCCCAGCCCAGGTGAGGCACAGTTTCAGGCCTTGGCCAGCAGGAGGGTGTCCAGACCCCACAGAAGCACCTGTGCCCCTCACAGCATCCCCAGGAGCTCAGACTCAGCTCGGTAGCTGTCCTTGAAGTCGCATCCTTACGAGGGGCACCCCAGCCCACCGCAGGCACCGGGGGCCTGGCCTCAGTTTGTGAGCACCATCTTGGAGGCAGTTGGGTTAAGGGTTTGGGAGGGCGGGTGCAAAGTCCCTCTGCAGATGCCACAGGAGGGGCTGGGCTGGCAGGTGCGGAGAAACCTTCCAGAACTGGAGTCTGTGACTAGGCTCCTGGGGTTGGAGTCTGGGCGGGGGCTTGTCGGAGGAGGGGGCAGGGGCTGGGCCTTGTGTTGGTTCCGACTCACCCCGTGGGTGGGTTCATGGGATTGAGGCCTTCAGGACATGGCCTGGCCACATCCCCAGAGGAGGCTCTGCCAGCCAAAGGGGGCTTCTCTGCTGGCCTCTTGTGATGCAGGGACCCCTGGCCCCAGCGTCCAGGCAGAGGGAGGGCAGCAGGCTGCTCGGGGGGCAGAGGCCTGGGGTCCCACCTCTCACCCAGTAGCTCCGCCCTGCACCTGGCCCAGTGCTGGGATGCAGGGTCCCACGTGGTGAGGTGTGGGTCACTCAGTCCAGGGGCTCATGCCAGCCGATGGCCGCAACTGAGAGAGAAACAGTCTTGGCGGGGAAGCACGGCCGAGAAGTTTGCTGGAGGTGGCCTCAGGGAGAGAAGCCTGTGGACCGGAGACCCCGGGGCCCTCAGGTGATGGCTGGGGTACACTGTGGGATGGCCGTGTCCCCTTTCTACCATGACCAGAGGAGAGGAAGACCAGGGGACCTTGCTCTTGGGACCCTCAAAGAGGTGCCAAAGGCCCCAGCTTGCCTGGGACGTGGGGCTTTCCATGTGAAAACAGGAACAGTCCTGGACAAGCCCGGCCAGCTGGCCACCCTCCCTCTCAGGTCCCTGGAGGCCAGACAGACTCACGCTGGGCCTTGACCTAGAGGAAGGAAGGAAAGACACTGGGGTGGGGGACAGCCCGGGCAGCAGAGCAGGGGCGGGCACTGCAAGGTCACAAGCCCCATCTCCAGGGCCCTGGAGGAACACCTTACCCCAAGTTCCATACTTGGGCAGGAACTACAGCTTCAGAGGAGAGGTGTCCATCCCGGAAGGCGTGGAGGGGGGAAGTGGCTAACAGCTGGTGGTCTGGCCTGGCTAGGGCCCGGGGGGGGGTGGCGGTGAGAGGGCAGAAGTGCAGCCTGGAATCAGGAAAAGGTGAGCCTTCCAACTTCACGGGAAAGCAGGGTTCAGAGACCGTAGCCATACACCTGTTCACCAGGCTGGGAGGGCGGAAACCGAGGCAGGACACGTGGCATGGATGCACTCCTCTCCATGTGCTCCTGGTGCCTCAGTCCCCGAAACAGGCACATGCCCGAGGGACCTGAAGGGGTCCCGCATCGCCCAGAGCACCACCTCCTCCGGTCCTGGTCCCTCATCCCCCACTAGAAGGGACCGCCCCATGTTCTGACCATCCATCCCACACACAGCGCCTTCTGGAACCTCTACCCATCGGAAACTCAGTAGAGAATCCAGGAAGAAGCAGGAAGGACTTCCAGGACCCCAGAAGAGAAGTCACAAACCCAGGCACCCCTTCTTACCCTAGAGAAGCCCCCTGGCTGGCACCAGTGCCTCCCCCTGCCTGGATGGCAGTTTCAAGGAGCCTGGCTGTTTGGTCTCTCTTGGGAGCTGCCACGCTGACACCTCAAGAGGTGACAAGCAGCAGCTTCCCTTCTGGGCACACTGGGACCTGGTGGGGGAGTTTCTGGGGCCCCTGCTGCCTCCCACCCCTGGGCCTCTGGTCCGACGCCCAGCTCGGGGGCAGCCAGGTCTCACACGCATTTTGCAAACCGGAGAAGTATGAGGGATAGCCACGGCCTCTCGCCCTGCCCCTTCCACTGGGACTGAGCCCTGCTGGATGGACAGGTGAACACAGACGAGGGCACAAGTCAGACACCCCTGGTCCAGGCCCTGATTTGACAGTCGAGGAGGAGGGGCTGCCCAAGGTCACGCCGCCAACAGTGACCGAGCCGGGACCAGACTGGCTCTGCAGGCAGCCCTGCTGGGCCAGCATCTGCACAGCTTACCCGGCTTTGACAAGCATCTCATCCTCTCAAGCCTCAGTTTCCCCATCTGCAAAATGGGACAACGCTAATTCCTCCCTCGTAGGATACATGTGAGGATTAAATGAGGCAATCTGCACGTAAATTGCATGGCCGGGGCGGCTGCCTGGCACAGAGAGGGTGTGTTGCCAGCAACAGCAGGGTACCGACCAGGGATGCTGCTGAGCATCGGGCGTGTGTGCAGCCGGGTGAAACAGCCTGTGTTACATGAAGACAGACCCACCAGTCACTGTGATCTGTGTCCCACAGAGCCCCCTGGGTCGGGTGGTAGCACTGTCCAAGCTGCTTGTTATGTAAATACTGCTTCATCCTGTCTGACAGTTTATTAGGGAACTGCGCATGATTTGGGGGTACAAATGCCTTTGTTGGGGTTGGAGTCTCCCTGCCAGCCCACGGCCCTGGGCTCAGAGCAAATGTCCACTTTTCATTACAAAGGCAGCTGGTGGGGTCCTCAGTGCTCGGCTGTGCCGTGCCCACCCCTCTAGGTCTGGAGGGAGAGACCGATGATGCAGAAGGTGATGCCTCTTCTCAAGGAGGGGGCCACTGTGCCAGGCATGTACGGACATGGCCTCCGAGCCTCATCAGGAGCCTTACAGATGAGAAAGCAGAGGCACAGAGAGGTTAAGCGATTTGCCCAAGGTCACACAGCCAGGAAGAGGCAGTCACTCTGCTCAACTCCAAAGCCCACAGATTTGCCCCTCGACCAGGCAGCGCCCACTACCTTGCCCCCTGCCCCATTCCTCTTGCTGTGCAAAGATGCCACCAGCAGGAATCCGGGCCCACTGGCACCCTGGGGGCAGCCATGGGCTGTGGCCATACCCTCCTGTACCCCCAGCAAGGCCCTGCTGCCTCTCACCCCCCACCTGCACCCCAGGCCATGAGGCACCTCCTGGCACCATCCTCCGAACTCCCCTCCCTCTCCTTCCTCTTATCCCCCATCCCAGGCTCCCGGAGCCCTCAGACCTGGCCTCTCCCAGACTCCCAGCCCCTGGCCTGGCGCCCCGTCATTACCTGCTTCCCTGACTTCCTCGCCTCGCTCCCAACTGCTGGTCCTGGCACCTGCATCCACCACTCAACCACAGGACCCTGGACCCCCAGCTAGAACACTCCGGGGCTCCCTGGTGCCTTCAGGATGTAGCCAGCTCCTGGGCCAGATGGATCCCCAGGCCCTGCAAACCTGCGACCCTCTCCAGCCTCCATCCAGCCCCCACCCAGCCCATTCCCTGCTCACTCTCCGGGCACTGGCTGCGATGGGCTGCGAAGGCCCTCAAGGCCTGGGCATGGCCACCTTCCTGCCTGGGACCCCCCCTCCCTTCCCAGACTCCTCCTCCTCATCCCAAACCTGGGGTGGCCCCTGATGGGGGCTCCTGCTGTATCCCACTTCCCACCATCATAGCACAACTGCCCCAGTAGCTGTGGAGGTTCAGGGTTTGTGCCTGACTGTGGGCAGCTTGGAGGTGGACCCCAGGCCTTCCCTGGTGGCCCACAGGGTTCCCTTAGGGTGTGGGTTTATTTTTGGGGTGTGGACAGCTGATGGAGATTGTGGGGCACACGTGTCCCTTCAAGCCTGCTGTCTTATCTGCTGTTCCCCCAGCCAGGCACTTCTGCCCTGAGGGGCCTGTGTCTGCCCAGATGCCCGCTGGGCCTTAGCTCCCAGCCCAGAAGTGGGAGTTATAGTTACTGGTTTGGTCGTTGATGTTGTTAGGTGGGCCAGAGTCCAGTTCCCTGACCAGGCCTGAAACCCGGGCCCCCCCCAAGTGAAAGTGCCCCGTCCTAACCACTGCACCACCAGGGAATTCCCCAGTTGTGCTTCGTAAGGGAAGGTCCACATGCTGCCCCCCAGGCCCAGCAGCGGGGGCAGGCAGGGGCGGCCAGGTGCAGGCCTTGCAGAGAGATCCAGTGACCAGCGGCACTGATGGAGGGAACAAGGCAGAGGGCGCTGGGGTGAGGCCTGGCCCCTAGCAGGACCTGGCAGGAAGAGGAAGAGGAGGGGCTGGGGATGAGGAGGGGCTGAAGGGCAGCCGAGGGGAAGGAGGGGAGGGGAGGGAGGGGGGGAAGGGAAGGGAAGGGAAGGGGCGAAGGGGAGGGGGAAGGGAAGGAAAAGGGACGGGAGGAGGGGAGGGGGAGGGGAGGCTGAGGCCCTCACCTGGGGTCTGTAGCCTCTTTGTCTCTCCCCTCCTTGGCTCCCTGGCCCCCTGCCCACGCTGGAGACAGGAGAGGCCGCACGCTATTTACCACTAAGGTGTGAGTGACACCCCTCACTCCAAGCACCTTGGGGTGCTGGGATTTTTTTGAAACTGAGGCTTCCCCCTCCACAGCCTTGACTGGCCACAGTGGGCAGACCTCACCCCAATCTTAGCCTCGAGGAGACTCAGGGTCACAGAGAGTGAGGCCCTTGGCCAAGGCACCCACGGGGTGAGGAAGAGTGAGGCGGGCAGGCAGGCGGCAGTGGGGGAAGGGGGTGGCTGGAGGCTGCTCAGGGTCCGCCCTCCACTTTCCGGCCCCAGTGGGCTGGGTGGGCGGGCTGCTGGTGGTGGTGGTGCCCTTTGTGGACACCAGGGGGCAGCAGGCGCCCAGTTTGGGGCCTCAAGGCTGCAGCCGGCGGGTGGGGAGGCGGCCTGGGCTGGTCTGGCCGGGGGCCCAGGGGCTGCCGCTCACATTGAGGACGGTTGTGGTCCCCCTGCCCGGGCCACTGGGGGAGGGAGGGGACAGGCACCGCTTCTGCGGAGCCCCTACTCTTTGCAGCCCTGGCTTCGCTGGGTTGTCCTGCTTTTACCTCCTGGCCTCTGTCCTGAGCAGCTGCTGCTCACCTTGGAAACGCTGGGGGGAGGGAGGGGGAGGGGAGGGGAGGGGGAGGGGCGGGAGGAGGGGAGGGGGAGGGGCGGGAGGAGGGGGCGGGGGGAGGGGGAGGGGCGGGGGGGTGGAGGGGCGGAGGGGAGTTGGGCAAACGTGGAGAGTGAGTGGATGGGGCAGCGGACAGAGTGGTGAGGGCTGTCCTCCTCACCTGACCGTGGACGGGCAGCAGGCAGGCGGCTGCTCCCTCATCCTGCCCTGACTTGCGGTGGGAGCCTGCTGGGGGTGTCCCAGTGCCTGCGAGTACTAGGTGCTCAACTAATGTCTCACATGAAGTCTCTCCGGAAGCCTAGGAAGCCCCTTCCTCTTGTTCCTCCATGGCTGCGGGGGGCCAGGTCCTGTTGTGGGAGGGGTGGGGACCATCACGTCTCCTGCCCGGCATTTCAGCTGCTCTGAACACCACGCGGAGGTGTTGGAAGCAGGGTGGGAGAGGGGGTCCCTGGTGTACCCTGTGGGTAGAAGATGCTGACTCACAGGGGACCCCACTAGCTCAAGAAGACTAGACAGGAAGTTGGGGGGGCATGGTGGGCATGAGGTCTGGGAAGGGGGGTCATGTGCTCATCCCCGATGTGCTTTTCTGGCTGTTTCCCTGGCAAAGTGAGCCTCTGGCCCAGGGGACCGTCCGGTCTGTGTCCTGCGTGGGGGGAGGAGGAGGGGGCCCTGTGGGACTCAGAGCTGGCCACAGAGGGTGTCTGAGCCGGGCCCTGAGATCGTCCTCGGTGCCTGCCCCCCGCCCCAGGAAACCTCCTCAGCCCTGGGAGGGTCTGTCTGGAGCCTCGGATGACCAGTGGTCCAGGGGCTCCTGGGACTTTGAGGACCGAAACCAGAAAAGTCCCAGTTAAGGCGGGAAGAGGGGGTCCCCCTGCTTGAGACCCCGGGGGTCAGGGGGAAGCAGCCCCGGTCTATTTTGGAGATGGGGCGGAGGAGCTCTCACGTCCAAGGCTGTTCCTGTTCCCCCGCTCCTCCCCCAGGGCTGCCCAGCCCCTCCCACCGATTCGAGGTCGGGGCGGGGGGGGGGGGGGGGAGTGAGGACCCCGGCCCGGACCCCGCGTACAAGGCAGTCCCTGTAATCGGAGCTTTGGATTCGCGTTGTGCGGCTTGTGGACAGTCACCGGAGGGAGGCCGGCACCTGCGGAGGACGTGCCTGGCAGCCGCCCCGAGAACAGCCCGTCCTGGGGGGGCCGGGGGCGGGGCGAGCCAAGCGCGGGAACTCGGTGCGGGAGGAACATTCTCGCTGCGCGCGGGGCGCTGGGCCCCTGCCAAGGGCGCCAGGAAACCTCCCCCTGTGTGCGCGCGCGCTCGCAAGCACAGAGCTGGGTCGATCCGCCCGTCGCTGGGGGCTGGCTGGTTGATCTGTAACTCTCCATACCCCTCGGGGCCTCCAGGCCCCATCTTACGGGGGAGAAGGTGAGGCTCAGAGGGGCAGCGGCCTCCCCAGGGGGCCAGCCAGGCCGGCCCAGGGCCTTGGTGAAGTGCGCCGCTGGGTGATGTGCTTTGACTCCCCGGGCACACTGGGTGGGCTGCTGGGGCAGTGAGGGCCTTACCCTGGTGGGCGGGAGGTGGACAAGCTAAGATCTGCACGTGGGAAGGCCGACTTGGCTGAGAGGGAGCTCGGTCACCTCCCCGGTAGGATGAACCCCAGGGGTCAGCCATCCCTGGGAAGGGCCATCCACCCACATGTGCCCGCCCCTGGCTCCAGGGCTTGCTGGGGTGTTTGCAGGGGTGTCAGGGGAAGTTAACCTCGGGACCCTTGACTTCTTTCCTCTCCCGCTTTTGTGCCTACCGGCCCCTCATAGCAGTCAGGGGGAGGGGCTCAGGGCTGGGCCAGAGGCACAGATCAGCTGCCATTGAGCGCTGGGTGACTGCAGGCAGGTTGCTTAACCTCTCTGAGTCTCAGGCTCCTCCCTTGGCAAATGGACATCAACACGCCTCCGTCTTCAGGTTCTCGGAATAATTAAATGAGGGAAGGAGGCCAGCCTCAGTGCAGGGCAAGCTCGAGGTAGCTAGTGTGGTCACCATTTGTCACGTCCTTCCAGACTCCTCAGACAGGGCGGTACCCTGGATAGCAATCGGAGAGCTGTGGGAAGGGCACAGACACAGACGCCCCTGCAGGGTCCCCAGAAGCACTGCTGGGGCTGGGCCCTGGCACACACACTGCCCCAGTGGGTCCCCAGGAGAAGGGAGGTTTGGGGCAGCCAGAGAGGCCGCTGGTGCCGAAGTCAGCCACCAGGGGGCAGCACGCGGCTGAGGATGGCGTTTCCCCGCCACCAGAGACCAGGTTCGGCCACTCATTCCGGCAAGCATGTTTCTCCTCCCTGGAAAACGAGCCCACAGTATCCACCGACTGTGGGGTGTTGTGAGGACTAAACGCCCCCCCACCCACCCCGGGCCTTAACCACTGTAAGCTGGAGCAAGTCCTTGAATCTTCCTGAACCTTTCTTTCCTCACCTGGAAAATGCCAACCGGGATATACCCGTGCCATATATGTGAGTCAGGGGAAGTAGTGTCTGTAACGGATGACTCTCACTTTTTAATGACTGAAGATGCAATGAAAGTTTATTTCTCACTCCCATCCTGGTCAGGTGGGTGTGCAGAAGGCGCCGCGGGGCTGGCTGGTGGCTCCGCTCCACGTGGGCTTTCAGGGTTCCTGCCGCCTGCAGGCTCTGCTGTCCCCAGGGGTCCCCCCTCCCCCCCCGCCCCCGCCCCCGCCAGTGGGGAGGGGAGGAGGAGGACCGCTTGGTCGGTTTTGATGGGCCCCGCCTGGAAGTGGTGCAGAGCAATCCTGCTCACGGGCTGTGGCCCCCCCGGTCGCAAGGGGGTTGGGCACGTGGGCTTTCTGTGTGCTTACAGGAAAAGGCAAAGGTTTGGTGAGCTCATAGCTTTTACTCTGCTGCTCCTAGGCTGGATGAGGTGAGAGCTACAGAGATGTACCTGCAGGATGCCAGCAGGGGGCCTGGTGCTTAGGACTACCACCCCTCCGCCCCCCCCCCGCAAATAGGCTCCCCGTTCCTGCACATGCAGGATTTGGGGGGGGGTAGGGTAGCCACGCCCCTCCCTGGTTCTGCTGTCTGCACAAACATTGTTCCTTTTAAATGCTTTTTTCCTTTGGATACATTTTAAGTTACAAAAGCAGAGCCTGGTTGTTGTACCTAGACAGACATTTGCTTGTCAGAGCCCCTTGGGGGGGGAGGACTGGGCCTCTTCTTAGTGCTGGCCTCGGCTCCCAGCCCTCCCCACCGTCTGTCCCTGGCGCAGGGAGGGACCCAGCCTACTACTGGGACCAGCAGTTTCAGTAAGCCAGTGGGTACCATCCTGGATCAAATTCAAGGTCACAGACTCAGAAGGTCACCTCCCTGCCCTAATGAGGTGACTGAGCGAGGAGGTGTCCCCATGGCCCCTGGAGAAATATAACTAGGACACCAGGCAGCTGGGGGTGGCCCTAGCAGCTGACCCAGCCTCTGTGTCTTCAAGCCTCCAGCTCTCCGTTCCCTCCCCCGTAAAACAGGTGAGGCCCAGCAAGGGATCCACGGACACCATCCCGTGCAGGGCTCGGCTGGCTGAGGGCTCCACAGCTGCCACGCTATGTGACCCAACATGTATGGGACGCCCACTTCCAGTCCTTGGAGACGGGACTCCAAGTCACATGCTGTTGGGCTTGTCACTGTGGGGGCCCTGGGACCCATCTGCCTGAACTCAGCTGGCACCCATGGTGTCTAGTGTGCACCCAAGGCAGTCGGGGTGGCCCTCCCAAGCCTGTCCTCGGACCAGACCGTGCATGTGCAGGGCAGGGTCGCAGGAGGCCTGGTGCAGGGTCAGCTCCCGTCATTCATGAAGCGTGCACTAGGTCCCCTGCCCTTGGGGGGCCCAGGGCAGACAGGTGTTCATACCATGGGGCAGTCCTTGCTAGGGAGGAGAGTGCTGGCTCCCCTGGGTGTCCAGAGCAGGGCTGGGAGTGGGGTGGCTTCAGTCTTGTTGGAAGGGAGATAGCCTGGAGGCTGAGCCTGGGCTGGGGGTTGGCTCCTTCCCTGGCCTGCCCTCCCAGATGGCTGAAGCCAGGGCATCCTGACCTCTTGGGAAATCCTGGGGGCCGTGTGGTTCCATGTTTTGTGGTCACTACCCACTGTGGCCCTGTGCATATGGCCTCTGGGGAGACTGGTGTGGCCGTGGCACTAGGGTGGGGCAAGGCCCTGCCTCCTAACTCCAGGCCAGGTGATATCAGCCCCACCCAAGGGGTCCACAGGGCCAGGGGAGCCTCTGTCATCTTCTTATTTTCCCGAAGATAAAAAGTTGTACTGGACTTCCCTGGTGGCACAGTGGTTAAGAATCCGCCTGCCAGTGCAGGGGACACCGGTTCAAGCCCTGGTCTGGGAAGATTCCACATGCTGCGGAGCAACTAAGCCTGTGCGCCACAACTACTGAGCCTGCGCTCTAGAGCCCGTGTGCCACAACTACTGAGCCCGTGCGCCACAACTACTGAGCCAGTGCTCTAGAGCCCGCGAGCCACAACTACTGAGCCTGCATGCTACAACTACCGAAGCCCGCGCGCCTAGAGCCCGTGCTCCGCAACGAGAGAAGCCACTGCAACGAGAAGCCTACGCACTGCAAAGAAGAAGAGCCCCCGCTCGCTGCAACTAGAGAAAAGCCCACGCAGAAACGAAGACCCAACGCAGCCAAAACTACATTAATTAATTTAAAAAAATTTGTACCAACTGTACTTGTGGAAAACTTGGAATAGAATGCACAAAAAAGAGTAAAGAAATATAACACGAATCATCAACTTTGGTCCTGCTGTCAAGAGCCAAGAGTGGCAACGTGCCCTGTCCCTTAGCTGGGCTGATGGCCTCTCCTGCTGGCCCTCATTCCAAACCTTGCCTCCACAAGCCTCCTCCAGGACACGTCTGCATGTTAGCAAGGAGTCCCGTCCCTGAAGGGACCTGGAACCCACCTGACCCTGTCGGGGAGGCAGGCAGGTTGGGTTGGGTCGGGCCCAGCTCACCTTTCTCACTGGGCTCGTGGGCTCACCCAGGACAGGGGCTGGGAGCTCAGGGCCCTCCTGGGCCCTCCAGCAGGTGCTTGGCCGTCCCCCTCCCCGCCTGAGCTGCTGGAGGCATTTCCTAGGCTCCCAGCCCTGGGACAGGCTGGGCCAAGGGGAAAGCAGCAGAAAGTAACGGTCTCCTGTGGCCTGGCCCAGATGGGATGGCCACTGGGGAGAGCCAGGGGCCGCACCAAGGAGCGGGGGAGCAGGGTCATGGGCCTTGCCTGGCAGGTCCTTCCCTTGCTGGGCTGGCTTCTTCTCTCCCTGACACTGTGGTAGAGCCCACTGGCTCGCATGCCCTGTCATTCATTCTTAGGTGTGTACTTCCCACCAACACGTTTCCTGGGCACAAATGAGGGGGTGCTAGCCTTCCAGGATGGAGGCAGAGAGGCGCAGCTCCTATAAGCAGCTGGACCAGGGCTGCCTGGGCGCCCTCGCGGCTGCTCACTGCTGCCCCTCCGCCCCCACCCCATCTGGCGGTTCCCTGTGTGACAAGGGATAAGCCTGGCCCAGAGGATCAGCGTACGCAGTCAGGGTCCCAGGCTGGGCAGGGCCAGGCCCACCCTAGTGGAGAAGCCTCCAGCGCCCTGTCCAATAGCCAGCACAGCAGCCTCCAGCCAGCCAGCCAACCCCCGGCCTGGCCAAGCCTGAAGTGGCTGAGCACCCAGTCAGTGACGTAGCTCAGGATGTCACAGGGTGCATAGCTCAGGATGGGCACGGCCAGTTTCCCATCCACTGGGCAGGACGGACGGCCCCAAGAGCTAGAGTCTCCAGACCCTGGCTCCAGGCGATTGTGGGCCAGCTCTCAAGGTGTCTGCCACTTCGCCCTTGGAGAAAGAGTGGAGCAGAGCCTCCCTGCCCCGGCCCCCCAGACCCCTCTCCCCGCTCGCTCGTGGGCCTTAGGTCTAGCAGGTGTGTTAGGGCTCCAGGTGCGCGGAACCCTGCCAGGGATACAAGCCTCGGGCGCAGCAGGCCGCGCGGGGGCAGCCGAAGACCCTATCTAGCTCCAACCAGGGACGAGCTGGCCGCGGCGGGTTAAAGGCCCGTCAACTGGCGCGGGAGGCCCAAGGGCGAGCGCGGGCGGCGGGGCTGGGTGCCCCCGGGGGGGCGAGTCGGGCCAGGCCGAACGCCGGTCTTGCCGGGGGTCGTCGCCCGCCGCGCCCGGTAGGGCGCGCCAGCCGAGGTGGGGGGGGGGGGGCGCCCGCGCCACCGCCGCCGAGCAGCCCCCGCCTGCAGACAAAGGAGCCGGCGGGGGGCGGGAGCGGGGGCGGGGGTGGGGGTGGGGGTGGGGGGGATGGGGCGAGGGGGCGGGGCGCCGCGGTGTCACGTTACCGCCCGCAGCGCCCTTTAACTCTGGCCCCGCCCCGCGCACCGCCTCCTCCCCCGCCGCTGCGCGCGCCCCGCGCCCCGCCAATCGGTCCTCGCGCCCCGCCCCGCCCTCGGGTGGGTGTGTGCGCAGGGCCAATGGGCGGCGGGCGGGGGCCGGACCGCCGGAGGGGCGGGGGCAGCGCGGCGCCGGCCAATCGCCGCGGTGTTGTTGAAACTGAAAATACTACATTATGCTAATAGCAGCGGGGCCAGTGCGCGGGGGGGTGGGACCCTCGCGTATAAAGGGGCGCGCGAGGACTGGGCGTTCCACAGGCCAAGTGCTCTGCGCTCGGTGGGTGCCAGCCAGGCCAGGGCCAGACGAGCGAGCGAGGACAGGCACCCGAGGGGGCGCGGCCGCCGGCCGGACGACACAGCGAGCGAGACTCAGGAGCATTCCACGGCCCGACAGCCAGGTAGCCGCCGCGCCGCCCTCCCGCCGCGTCCCTTTGCAAATGCAGACTCCCGCGCGCGGGGTCTCACTTGCGCCCGGCCTCCGCCCTCCTTTCCTCTCTTCCTTCTCCTCCTCCTCCTCCTCCTCTCCTCTCCTCTCCTCTCCTCTCCCGCCGCCCGGCCCGCGCAGCCCCCGGAAAAGTCCGATGCGTATCTCCGCAGCCCGTCGGCAATGGAGCGCCTGGTCGCCCGCCGCACCTTTCCCCTGTTCGCGCGCACCAGCGCTTGCCGCAGCCTCTTCGGGCCCGTGGACCACGAGGAGCTCAGCCGCGAGCTGCAGATGCGCCTGGCCGAGCTGAGCGCCGAGGATCAGCGTCGCTGGGACTACAACTTCCAGCAGGACGTGCCACTGCGGGGCCCCGGGCGCCTGCAGTGGACCGAGGTGGACAGCGACTCCGTGCCCGCCTTCTACCGCGAGACGGTGCAGGTGGGGCGCTGTCGCCTGCTCCTGGCGCCTCGTCCCCGCCCGGACGGCGCGGGCGATAGCCCGCCCTCCGGGCCGCCGGCCGATGAGTCCCTCGACGGCCTCGGGGAGGCGCCGGCGTCGCCGTCCAGCGGCCCGTCCGTAGCGCCTGCCCCGGCCCCGGCCCCGGCGCCGCAGGAGAGCTCTGAGCCGGAGGCGGTCCCGCCGCCGCGCAGCCAGGAGCCCCTGGCCGAGCCGCCGCACTCAGGGATTTCGGGGCGCCCCGCGCCGGGCACTGCCGCCACTGCCACCAACACCAACGCCGCCGCCGCCACTGCCGCCGCCGCTGCCACCACTGCCGCCGCCGGAGGCGCCGCGATCAAGAAGCTGTCCGGGCCTCTCATCTCCGGTGAGTCCCGCGCGGCCCCGCCCCGGCCCGGCCCGGCCCTGCTTTGTCCGGCCGGCCGGGCTCCCAGGCCCTCGGGGGCCTCTCTTGGTCCCCGCCTCCTCCGTGGCGTTAAAGGGCCCGCAGCGCGCGGGGCGAGGCAGCGCCCGCACCCCGTCCCCGCCCTGTTGTTGTGCTCCGGAGAGGTTCGCGCGGGAGGGTTGGGAGGGCGCGCTTTGGTCCCCTCCGAGCGCGATCCTCGCCCGGGCCACTGGAGACCCTCCTCGGGCGCGGCCGGGCGCGGCGATCGCGGCGCGGAGGGGGTTAAGCGCGGCGGTAGCCCCGGGGGGCTTGGCCGCGGGACAAGGGGAAATGCTTACACAGCACATTGCGCGGCGACGTAAACAAAGCTGACCCGCCGCGGACCTCGGCGCGGGCGGGGACGGCGCCCCCCCACCGGCCGGCCAGCCGCCCGCGCCCCCTCCCGGCACCCTCTTGGGCTCCCCGGCCGGCCCCGCCCTGACCGGCCGCGCGCGCTGTCGCCCGCAGATTTCTTCGCCAAGCGCAAGAGACCCGCGCCCGAAGCCAAGGCGTCGAACGAGGTTCCCGCGGGATGCGCCGCGCCCGGCGCCGCTCCAGCCGTCGGCTCGGCTGAGCAAACCCCGCGCAAGCGGCTGCGATGAGAGGTGAGCGCGGCAGACGGGGCGGGCGGGGAGGGGCGCCCCGCGGGGTGCCGGCGGCCACTCTGTCGCCGCTCGCTCACCGCACCTCTCTCCCGCAGCCTCGCGCCCAACGAGCCCCGAGGGAGCCCGCTGGGCAGCGGACAGGAGAGGAGCGCTGGGCCTCGGCTGGGACCGTCCATGTAGCAGCAACCGGCGGCAGCTGCCACGGAGCAGCGTTCGGTTTTGTGTTTAAAGTTTGAAAACTGTGCAATGTATTAATAACGTCTTTTATATCTAAATGTATTCTGCACGAGGAGTACACTGGTCCCAAGGTGTAAAGCTTTAAGAGTCATTTATATAAAATGTTTAATCTCTGCTGAAACTCAGTGCAAAAAAATGAAAAAAGAAAAAAAAAAAGGAAAAAAGGAAAAAAACATGTATATTTGTACAAAAAGTTTTTAAAGTTATACTAACTTATATTTTCTATTTATGTCGAGGCGTGGGCCGCTCTGCCACGCGCTAGCTCGGTTATTGGTTATGCCAAAGGCACCTCACTCGCATCTGGTTATCGACAAATGTAAATTTATTTTTTATAGCGGACTCTGGGGGGAGGGGGTCGCTCACAAGCTGTAGCTGCCGTACAAGCCCATCTAGCTTGCAGTCTCTTCGCGCTTTCGCTGTCTCTTTTTACTATTATGATTATTTTAAACTTGAAGACAAATCTGTTAAAAGAAAAAAAAAAAAAAAGAAAAAAAAAAAAAAAAAAAGGTTCCTGAGCCGTCTGCACCACTGCCCCGGCTCCTCGTCCGCCGGGTTCTAAATAAAGAGGCCGAATAATGCTGCAACTCAGCTCCGCGTGTGCTTGTACTGCCTCCAGCTTTCCCCTCTGGCACCCCCAAAAGTTAGGGAGTTAGAACCCAGGGGGCAGCCCTAAAGGGGAGGGAGGGGGGCTTTCTCCTGGCAGGGCTGGCCCGCGCCCACCTGCTCCAGGGCCCTAATTTAGGGATGAGCGGCCCCGCCCTCGCTCTGCATTTATCTCATCCACACATACACACACACACACACACACACACACACACACACACACACACACACACGTGTGCAGGGCTGTACGCGGAGACCAAGGCTCACTGTGTCCCCGGCTCCAAGGAGACCACCCACACCCCAGCTGCCCTGGGCCGAGCCCCAATGGGACTCAGGTGGGCACCTGCGGGGACTGGGCCGGTCGCAGGCCCGGAGAGGGCGAACCTGAGCCTGAAATTCTTCAGGCCCCGCCCAAGGTGGACCCCAACGGCTCCAAAGTCCTCCGCTTCGTGGGCCCCGGTGTCCCCCCAGGGTGGGGTTGCAGGACCCCAGATGTGTTCTGGCCTCTTCTCGCCCACGGTGGGGGAGGGGCAGCCTGCAGGCCTGCGGGGAAGAAAGGGGAGGGGGAGGCCAAGAGGAAGGGCCCAGGGGCAGGTGGGGGTGGGGAGGGATGAGATGCGCCGCCGCTTCGGTGGAAAAACTCGCGGCCGGATCCACCCGGGCACCCACCAGCCTTCTAGTTTCCAAGTGCTCCCTTTTAGTCAAAAGGAGAGGTTTATTTTGTTTTTTTTATAGCTGACCTATAAACCTCTGAAAATTATGGCTTACAATGGAAAGGGTGACGTAAAATAGCAAAAACGGACGGCTAGCAGTATTTTTGCTGGTGCCTTGGGCCTGGGGAAGCGGAGCAGTGGTGGTGTATTTTTTTAAGTTAACCGTTTTGGGGCTGTTTGCGACACTGATGTCCCCCACGGATCAGGGTCAAAGGCTCGGCTGAAGCCTCGATTTTGGAGATGCGTTTGGATATGCGATTAACTTACCCTCCCCCCAGCTGCCTGAAAGGGCGGGGAGGAGGAAAATGGGACTGGCCCCGAGGCCCAGCTGGGGCTGCACGCTGAGAAATACCTCCCCTGGGAAATGAGAGTAGGGGCCCTGCCGCCTTCAGCTCAGCCTGAACACATCCTGGGAATTAGACCTGCCGAGATCTGACTTCAGGCTCTGCACCTCTCCTCTGGGGAGGGGGCCTCCCCCAGGCCTGCCTGTGTGACCAGGTGAAAGCTCAGCCTGGCTGAGCGCGCAGGAGGATGGCGTGAGCCGGGAGTCCACGGGCAGCGGCACCCTGCTAGAATGACCATTCATACTGAGGACAGAGTCTGGCTGGGGTGGGCACCTCCCCACCCCAAACTCAATGCGACCGGGCATCCTACCCGCCCCCCAGCCCCCGCCCCCGCTCTGCTGCTTACACCCCTGGCCCCCAGCACGGACCTGGGGATGCAGCCCCCTGCTACCCAGCTTCCTGGTGTCACTCAGGGTGGCTTTCTCAAAAGCAACACCAGGGCCCTGTACGGACGGAAAGGGGACACTAACGTCGTTTCTGGGGCCAGTTTCTCCCCCCGGCAGGAGCTCGCAGCAGAGACCCAGAGGTTGCCCTCCATAGGGAAAAAGCACTGGATTTTGAGTCATAGTGTGATCTGGGCAACTTCTTATGGACCAGGCTGGGAAGACAAATTTTAGAGCCTCTAACCATAAACCAATGATGGGATGATAAAGGGGCAGAGGCTGAGCAGGGACTGCCCTGGGCAGTGGTGGGCAGGGCGCTTTAGCTGGGTGTTTGGGGAAGCCGTAGGATGGGATGTCACCCATAGGGTGAGTGTATCGGAGCCAGAGGGTCCCGATGAAGCTGGAGAGTAGGGCTGAGGGGGCCACTCGGGGGTCTCCCATGGCCCTGGCCTGGCCTGCTGGTGCGTGTTGGGCTGGCACATGGTTTAAACATTATTCATTGTAAGAGTGCCTTTTAGGGTATGCCTGCAGGGCCTCTCCACTCCCTGGTCTCCCACTGGTCTCCTGGACCTTCCTGAGTCTGATGGGCTGGCGTCAATTGCTGGACTTTTTCTGCAGGCAGTAGGGAGCCCTTGGGGAGACTGAAGCGGGGTGACAGAAGCTGAGGCAATTTAAGAAAGCATCCTAAGGCTGCTGGGAGGAGAACAAAGGAGGGGCCAGGTAGGGGCTACTGTGGCCGGCCACCCAAGCAGAGGTACCAGGTTGGCAAACGTTCCCAGTGCCTCCAGCACGCCGGACACTGCTCTGGGCACCAGAGACACAGCGATGCATGAAACAGACACAATTCCCTGCTAGCAGGAGCTGCCTCTGTGGGGAGAGGTGATGTAACCAGGGCCAGGGGGCTATTGTTTAAAGCAGGCCATGCCAGGAAGCCCCCCTCCCACCCCCCAGCAAGTGCATCTGAGCTTGGCGGAGGTGAGGGGTGCAAGTCTTGAGGTTTAACTGGGAGAAGATAGTTTCAGCAGAGGGAACAGCCAGTGCAAAGGCCCTGAGGTCTGGAGTGCTCACAGAATAGTGGACCAGAGGGGCCGGAGTGGGAGGTGGGGTGGGGGGAGCCTGGAGATATATTGGGAGGGAGAGCTGATGGGACTTGCTGATGGACTGGTCGGGGTGGGGCATGAGGGGGACTGGAAAGTGGGGGAAGGGGGGAGACCTCTGAGGTTCCTGGTTCCATGTAAGTGTGAGTGTGGGCCATTCTCAGAGCTGAGGAAGCCTTCCCAGAGAAGGGGAGAGCCCCTTCTTTTGGACATAAGTTGTAGTTCAGGCTACCCTGCCCTGATTTCCACTCTCAGCCAGGCCCTGTGGACACCAGGACAGTCCTGTCAATGAGGCACTAGCTTTCCACGTTACAGGTGAGTTCAGCAAAGCCACTGGCCCAGGGTCAGTGACCTGCCAAGTACCCAGTCAGGGCACAGCCCACGCTGCTGGCCCAACGGCTCTAGCTGCCCTCCCCCGATGCTGTCTCAAGAGCACTGTTTCTTTTTTTTAAAAAAAAGTTTTTATACATTATTTAAATATTAACGAAAGTCTATATTTTGTATGAGTTCACTCTTCATGTTGGATATTGTATGGGTTTGGGCAGATGTATAAGGACATGAATCCACCATTACAGGATCCTAAAGAGTATTTTCCCTGCCCTAAAAATCCTCTGTGCTCTGCCTGTTCATCCTTCCTCCCAACCCCTGGCAACCACTGAACTTTTACTGTCTCCATAGTTTTGCCTTTTTCAGAATGTCATAGTGTTTGATTCCTACAATATGGAGCCTTTTCTCATTGGCTTCTTTTTTCACTGCACTTTTTAAGTTTCCTCCAAATGAGCTTGATAGCTCATTTTAAAAAATTTCTCAGTAACATTCCATCGTCTGGATGGACCACAGTTTATTCATCTATTCACCTACTGAAGGACATCTTGGTTGCTTCCAAGTTTGGGCAATTGTGAATAAAGCTGTGCACATTTTTGGTGTGGAGCTAAGTTCTCAACTCCTTGGAGGAAATACCAAGGAGCACGGTTGCTGGATCATACGGTAAGAGTACACTGAATTTTGTGAGACACCACCAAAGTCGCCGTACCGTTTTTGCATTCCCACCAGCAGTGAACAAGAGTTCCTGTCCAAGACACTGTTTTTCAAACTTTTCTCCTGGGTGGACCACACTGACCACGAGTTTTTAGGTGAATTCAAACAAACAGAAACCTAATTACAATTTAGACACAAAGACAAAGCATAATTAAAAATGAACGTTAGAGAATTCCTTGGTGGTCCAATGGTTAGGACTTGGCACTTTCACTGCTGGGGCCTGGGTTCAATCCCTGGTTCGGAAACTAAGATCCTGCAAGCCTTGCGCTGTGGCCAAAAAATTTTTAAAAATTAAAAAAAAAAATTAAAAAAAAAAAAAGAACCCTGATGACTGTGGCTTTCTTTCAGTACCTCTTTGGTTTGACCTGACTGGGACAGAGCGCCTGAGACATTGGTCAGTTCCTCGTCCAGTTGGCTCTGCATGATGGTGGATTGCATTATTGTCCAAATATTTGCTGCCCTGCCCTGTGGGAGGATTCTACATCTCCTGCATGTTGATATCAGACTTGGCCACGTGACTTGCTCTGGCCAATGAGATGTGACTCGTGCGACATATGCCACACCTGAGCAGAAGCCCTTACAGCCCTGGGTATGGGGCCACCTTTTTATCTTTCCACTGAGGGACCAGCAGCGTCCTGATGGGGCTGCCCCTTCCACTGACTTGCAGTGGAACCCAGCCCCAGCCCACCAGGATGGGACTGTCACAGAGAGAAATCCTCTGTAGTTGGTGTAAGCCACTGAGATTTTTGTTACGCAGCATATGGTAAACTAAGCTGACAGAGACAGATCCTTTGAAGATCTCAAGTCACTGCTTTAGGTTTCCAGGAATGACAGCAAGGACCGGGTGGTGGTGTCAAGTTGTCCTGGATGCTTGGACACGTGTCTGGAAATTTTGGAGCCTCCTCTCTGAGCACTGCCTTCAGTGTCCTACAGGTGCCAACTCAAGCCTGTCACATGGAAGGGCGGGAGGCCGAGTCTTTCAGCGTGGCAGGGTCCCGTGTCCTCGCCGGTTGCCTTCTGTTCTGTGGTAGAGTTTGTATGTGCTTTAAAAAGTGTCCAGTAGGTGAGGCGGGGAGCATCCGGGCAGAGGAGCTGCAGGTGGGACGGAAGAGCCTGGGGCCAGGATGGCAGTCCCTCTGCATGGCTAGCGCGACAGTGACCCAGCTTCTGACTGCATCCCTGGGTGTGCTGGCCGCATGTTCATCCCCGCCACGGGGCTCCACCATCCTGAGCTTTCCTGAGGCAATAGGGCTGATCACAAGCTTCCACACGAATGAGACTCCACACGCCACTTCCGCCTCCCCTCCCCCGGCACTGCACTGATCCACCTGGATTGTCCGGGGCCCAGGCTCTGGAGGCCAGGCTTACGTTCCCAAGTCTCAGTGTGCTGAGCCACTAAGGCATCGATTCCCACCGCGGGAGGCTGGCGGCTGCTGGCTCTGATGAATGTTTCTGCAGGTCTTGCTCTCAGCTGAAGAGAGCTGCCTCATCCCTGCCCGTACATGCGCCACCTGCAAAGGCTGGTGGATTCGGGGGGCAAAGCCCCGGCCCCTTGCCTTGAACAGACAACTCTGAGGGACCATCCCAGCTCCGGGGCCCCCCAGGGATTGGCTGAGACCTTTCTCAGATCTGCATCAGAGCTCAGCTTCTCCTGTTCTTAACCCTGCTCTTTCACCCCACCAGCCAGGTGAGCCCAAGAGTGGTCCCCAGTGAAACTTCCTGCACACACACACGCATACATACACACATACACATACACACACATATACACACATGCACACATATACACACACACAGAAGCAAACACACAGACATATACATGCACAGACACACACACACAGACACAGACACACACATGTCCAGTCACTCATCTAACTTTTTTATATGATGAAGGAGGAAAATTATCAAGGTTTGGGAACAGGTCACAGTCTCAGAGATTGAGCTGTGAGCCGACAGTTGGGCATACTTAAGTAGCCCCGATCACTTATTCTGAAATTTAACATTGGTATTATGTAAGCCTTGAAGTGAGATTTTCAAGGGTAGTGGAGATACAGATTGTATTGCTGGCATATGTTCCTTAGACTAAGAAAGAGAAGTGGCCTCTGGTGGCCTGGGTGGCATCAGGAAGAAATGCTTCGAACTTAGCCGTTGCCTGAGAGCCCTCGGGTATGGGGCCCCCTTAGGGGCCAGCCTGCTTCAGTGTCGCATGGCTGTGTGTTCAGCATCCCCTTCAGCCCTGAAACTCGACCTGGGTTGTACTCCTCAATGCCAGGGCCATGAAGGCAGAGGTGCACTGGCAACTGGCCCTTCTCTCCCACTGGCATGAGAACACCTGTTCCAGTGATCTCGTGCCAAGTAAAAGCCATCCCAGTGCTTTGTGGTTTAAAACAACGGTTTTGTTTATACCTAGGATGCTATGAGTCAGGGACTTGGGAAGCGCTGGCAGGTACTTTAGCTCTGTTTATGGGGCGTCAGCTAGGGTGGTTTGGTCGGGGTTTGGGGGTTGCCTTCCAAGATGGCTTGGCTCACTCCCGTGCCTGGCAGAGTGGAGCTGGCCGCCAGCTGGGGCCTCAGTTCCTTTTCCTGTGGCTTCTCCTCAGGCCTGCTTGGGCTTCCTCACAACATGGCAGTGCTCCCAGGGCCCTGGTGAAAGCAGCAAGGTCTCTAACAGCCTGGCCTGGGGAGTTGAGTAGAGTCACCTCTGCCCCATCTGACCAAGCAGACAAGTTTCCAAAGAGTTTGCAGCCACCTTGGCCATGGCACCTTTCCTGGCAGTGCTCAGCGCTGGTGCTCAGTGCGTACCCAGCATATTCTGGGGGGTTTGCTTCAGGACTCACAAAACGATCGTTACCCAAATTAAAAACAAAACTGTTTTCCTTTAGCAGGGATTTTTAGTAATAAACAGAAAAAAGGTCACGGAGCACTTCCTGTGTTTGAACTGACCAAATGGTGGGAGCGGCTTCTTCCTTAGACATCAGAGCTGGATCCAGGAGAGAAGCAGAGCCGAGGGCACGTGCCCATGACAGCACGGACCCCACCCCCCGCCCCAAGGCCACTGAAACGGTGACATGACATCACCCGATAAGGGCATTTTGCTAGCAACCCTTTCTGCCTTCTTTTATTGTATGTGTGTATACTTTGTATAGATACAAAGTACATAATAGATATTGTATATATGTATATCATACACAAAACATATACATGCATATAATTTCTCTCTTTCTTTCTTAACTTTGTAGCCGGTGTTAAATTTTCTCAGCAATAGTAATAGTATCACTTGTATCTCCTTTAAAAAAATTCTTTCCGGGGGAACTTGGAACTTGTAAACATACACAAAGTTAATAGAAGATTACACTGAGCTCCACGTCCTCACCAGCCAGAGTCAACAATTAACATTTTTCGAAACTTGTCAGTTTGTTTCCCTTCCCCAACTCTTAATTTTTTGTTACTGCTGTTTGTTTTAAAGCGGATCCCAGACCCCGAATCCTCCCACGGGGTAAATCTGTCTTTGCCACTGGAACAGGCGTCGGTCTGGGAGTGCAGTGTGGACCCACGGGGCCGAGGCAGCTGTGGTCCGGGCCGCCATCAGGGCAGCGCCCAGCAGTTTGTCCCGGAAAGCATTCCTTTCCCTTGTTCTAGAAGATCACTGCTGGCTTCCAGGGAATGCCCTGGGCTTTGTTTGAAAACAGCACAAAAACCTTGCTGACCTCACGCCAGTGCCATACCAGAGACCCTGCAAAGGGGACCAGTCCGTGATGTCCTGTTTCCAGACAGTCATCGCTACCCAGAGGGCCTCCCTTTGCAGCCTGTCCCACTGGGTGGATGGTCCCTGCCTGGACAGGACATCCCACGTTTACCCTTGAGTCCTGGCTGGTTGATATGCTGCTGCTTTTCTGAGCCTCTTTCGAGTCATTTTTGGTGATTGAAATAGTAATAATCCTAATAAAATAATAGTAATAAATTGGAGCTGTCACACACGCAAACCTCCCTGGGAGGAGTCCAGCTGGGGTCTGAGACAAAGGCAAGGGTGTATCTCCTCTGCTTCCTTGTGCAAACCGCCCTCCTCTATTGCCCTCCTGTGCCGGGAGATCCCTGTGTGGTCTGTTATACCCCAAAGGGGCAGGGACTGGGTCTCAGGTCCCAGGACCCAGTTCCCAGCCTGCGCTGAAGATACTTCCACTGGTTCTGATGGTGCTTTAAGCTCAGAGTCATGTGCCTGATCAGGAGAGAGAGAGGGAGAGAGAAGGAGGAAGGAAGGAAGGAAGGAAGGAAGGAAGGAAGGAAGGAAGGAAGGAAGGAAGGAAGGAAGGAAGGAAGGGAGGGGAGGGAGGGAGGGAGGGAGGGAAGAAAGACACACTGTTTGAACCCTGTCAGACGACTCCCCTTCGTTGATTCTAGTTTTGTTTTTCTTTTTGGTGGCTCATTTCAGGGGCTTCGGTTTTCAGTTTTCGGATTTCAATTTTCCGTTTCACTTGTGCCGCTTTAGGGAGCGGACCAGCCTCTCTGCTCTGCTGGGCTCCTGCACCTCCCGCGGCCTCCGTCCGGTTCGGACACAGACTCCTTCTGCCCTGGGTGCTGGAGGCCCCCAGCTCCCTGTGTCCCACCCAGCTCACCCCACCAAGGGGGGGAATGAACGCAACCAGCCTGCCCAAAGAATAACAGCAGAAAAATACAGAGCACAGGCCGCAGGGAAGCAGGTCGTCGGGTTTCCACGGGGAGACTTGGAAATGAGGAGCCTTCCTCGGAAACTCAGCTGAGGCTGGACGGGGCTGCCCCCTTGGAGGCCGGGGGAAGAAGGTGGGGAAGGTGGAACGGAAGAGTGGCATCTGGGCGGGGCACCGAGGGGGAGACACAGCCAGGCAGCCTGGCTGGTAGAAGTCACTCGAGGTCAGAAATGCCCAAGCAGGAAATGAGATGCAGCTTGTAAAGGACATCAAAGGAAATGGAAAAACATTCTTCTAATATGTCAGGGAGAAAAGAGGGAGTGGGGAAAATGCTGGCCCTTTATTAGGGGAGGGGAGGGGGGGAGATGAGATGGAGCTAGATAATTAAAATCAAGATCATGAAAATCAAAAGAGCTGGAGAACTGGGGGTGGGGGTGAGCATCTTCCTGCAGCCAGGAGACCCAAGGAGCAGGTTCAGGGCCCTGCTGATGCGCCCCTCTGCCTGGCACCCCCAGACCAGTGTTTAGAGGCCTGGCCATCTCAGCTGGCTCCTGCAGGCCCGCGGTGCCGCGTCCCTCGGGGTGTACACAGCAGGCCACCAGCACAGGGCTGGCATTGCCAAAGACCTGGCTGCTGAATGCACTCCTTTTCCTGGAAGAAAACCCCAGCTGAACCTGTGTGCCAACACTTGAACGCCTAGACCATTGCGGAGCCCAAGTCCAGCCCCCTCCATGGAGAGAGAGGCAGGGTGTCCATCCAACCAAGGAGCTGCTGCCATAGAGGGGAGAGCAGGCCTCACACCCTGCCCACAGCCAGGGCCCGCATCCTCCCTCGACTCAGGTCAAGGCCCATCTCCAGTGCCCACCTGAGGCTGGCTGTTTGGAGCAGGGCCCTGTTCCCTGACTCTGTAGGCTGCACCCCAAGATGAGCCTGCCCTGCTACATCTGGGGGCACCCAAGGAGGCATTATAGCCCCTGTAGCAGCACCACTTCCTGGCGGTCAAGATGGCCCAAACTGGCCATCACTTCCACCCTCCAAGGAGGGAGATTTTAAAATGTTTAAAAATCTGGGGAAATACACAGCTGCATCAAATACATGGAGGAATTAGTGGTCAACCCCCCACCCCAGCCCGCAGGCCTGATCAGTGTGGGCACTGGAAAACACCTGTCCCATCTCCCCCCACCCCTTCTGCCCCCGGCGTGACCACGGAGGTGACCATGGCTGCAGGCTGATTTTCTTTATTGTAAGGTTATAGGGGAAGTTGATGCCAGACGCACAGCTAAGTGTCCAGGAGTTGAAAGCTGTGCACTCCTGAGAGCGTGGCCCTTCCAGCTGGAGGACTCAGTCCAGTCTCTGAAAGGGGAAGGCTCCCAGAAGACCGAGAGGGCTGGGTGTGGCTGGGACAGACAGGGTGCTTACTGGCCCCCTCTTTTAGGGGCTGGCAGGTCCCTAACTGGGCTGGGCCTTAGTTTAGCGAGATGGGACGGAGCCTGGCATGCCTGGAGGTCAGCGGCGGGCTTGTTTATCCCAGGCCCCGGGGGAGGGGAGGGGAGGGGAGGGGAGGGGAGGGGAGGGGGGGAGCGGTGGGGAGCCTGGTCCTCTGGTGTTAGGGCGCTTTCCCGGGCTCCCAACACTATAAACAGCAGCAACAGTAACAACTGGGGTTCAAAAGTTCAAGAATTTGGTTCAAAGGCAGCCCGAGTGAGCGCCCCGAGCCCGGGCGGGTGCGTGGGTGCGTGGGCGCCCGGCAGGAGGGACCGTACTGGCTGCCCGAGGGGACAGCGGCCCTGGGCGCAGGCCTCTCCAGAGGGGAGGCCGCGGCGGGTCCCCGCGGGAGCTGCGCGGGGCCGGAGGGCGCCCGCGGCGGTGCCCCGCGGCCGCGTGCGCGGCGTCGGCGGGCGGGAGGCTCCCTCTCGGGGCCGCGGCCGCGCTGGGCTCGCCGGTCCGCGGGGAGGGGCGGGAAGGCAGCTGGACGCGGCGGCGATTTATGGGCCTTTCAGGCGAGCAGGTGCCTCTTCGGGCCGCCCATTGTCTCGCCGGCCTCACAATGGGGCTGCTGCAGCCGCAGTGCCGGCCCCCGCCGCGGCCCGCGGCCTGCACGGGCGCGAGGGCCCCGGGGCGGCGCGGGCCGTCCGTCCGTCGTGCTTTGGTCGCCAGTGCGTCCGTCCGCGCGTCCTCCGCGCTCCAGGCGGCGGGGAGCCGGCCCGGCGCTCCCGGCGTCTGTCCCGGCGCCCGGCCCGCGCGCCCGGCCCGAGGGCATCCCGCGCCCTGACGTGCGCCCGCGGCCGTGGCGCCCGCTCCTCACGCGCCGTCGGGCACCCGGCTCCGCCCGGCTGGCACGGCCCGCGCCGCCGCGTCCCGGGCGCACACACAGGGGCCCATTCTTCCCGGCGCCGCGCAACCATATGGCAAATCCGCGTCGACACAGCGGCCCCCGCTCATTCAGGCGCGGAATGTCCCGCAACGGGGAACAATCACAACTCTGTTTGCGTCTATTATGGATGCGAACGGGCGAGGAAAAAAATCATTTAACTCCAAGAGATAGCCAGCTAATTACCAACCATATGTGAGCCCGGATTCAAAGCGATGCCGAGGAGTTCATTCTGAATCGGGGCGACTTTATTAGGTATAGAAGACAGATGTCCCGACAGCACACGCATCACAGAAAATCGTGTCGGGGAGTTCTTGAAATGTCCGGGAGAGCTCTTTAAATATTAAAGACCCAGCCCTGCTGATGGGCTGGGCTGGGGTCCTCTGGGAGACCCGGGCCGGGAGCAGGGCTTAGCAACAGAGACTGTGGCAGACGCTGGCCCTGCTGTCCAAGAGAGGGGTGCCCTCTCCTCCTCCCCCTCCCCGCGGTGGTGCTCAGACGCCTTCCTCTTAGGTGCTCTGGGCCCCCACCCCCGACCCCGGGGAAGGTGCGGAGGGAACCCCGTGGGCATCGATGGCCCAGGGGATGGCTCTGCTGGGGCACCGAGTCCCCCGACTGCCCCCAGGGAAGGAGCGGGAAGGAAGGTAGGGTTGGGGGAGGGGGTGTCTGAGTCCACTGGCCCAGCCAGAGCTGGGGTGGGCTGTGCACACAGTAGGTCTTCCACTGGAATTTATAGTGAACGAGTGAATGAACGAATGAGCCAGTGGCAGCCAACCCAACTAAGAAAATCCCTTGTGGGGTGGGTGAGAGTAGGGGACAATAAGGAAGGAAAACACTCCTGATTTCTTAACCAAGAAAATAGCCTCTGGCCATGCGCCCCATTCTTTGAGGAAGGAAAAAGAGAAAGCTCGTTAGACAGAGAGAAAAAATCTTTCTCTGTTTTCCATGCAATGTAATTACGTTCCAGCTTTTTCTCCTTGTTATTCTTTTAAGCCAAATGTCTGAATAAAAGGATTATTCCCCCGCCCCGCCCTCCCCCCCCACCCCAGGGCTGTGGGCGCCTCTGCTGGCTAGATTAACTGCTGCCCGTGGCTTCCGCATCTTCTATGAAAATAAGTGAGGTCAGCTGCCATTCGATTGTCACAGCATATATATTTGAAAATTTAAATATTTGAATCAAAGGAAAAAGGAGGATTTGCATTTCTGCCCAACGCGACAAGCGCGTCCGGGGAACGCTGCACAAGGGAAACGTTTCAATCGGAATGAATTGTCTCCTCGGAGGAGGATTCTGTATAAAGGCAGTCAGTGCTTTCTCTTTTGTTTCTTCTGCTTTTGTTTTGTGTTGTGTTTTTCTTTCCTCTCACCCGCTCCATCCAGGAGGGTGTTTTCTGAAACCTGGTGACTGACTTTGGTTTCAAGGACATAAAGAAACATGGAAAAACTCCCAAGAAATGCTCACATCAGAGGCCTCTCTGGCACAAAAGCAAAATTTAATTGAACATGTGCGGGTGGAAAAATAGATATTGGGGACTCCCAATGCCACCAGAATGGGCTAATCAGCTGACTCCAGCTGGACTGGATGAGGCTGCTAATGAAGGCCCGGTGGGCAGGAGGGAGGCCCAGCAGCTCCGGCAGCCCCCAGCCTGGGCTTGGCCCTCCAGGCGGGCCCTGATTCTCCAGGGCACCAAACCTCCCCAGCCACCCAAGTCAGCCAGATCCAAATGCGCACTCTCCCCAATTAGCGTTAGGGGCACACAGCTGCGGGCTTTGCTCGTGGCTTTTTAATCTTAGCCTTGGAAAATGGCATTCTGGGCGACTCCCCACTTTCACAGTGAGTCCCTGGGTGTCAGGACACTGCTTCTAAAGGAAGCTGGCGGGGAGGGAGCTTGATGCACTGAATTAGAAAAGGTCTCAAAGCCTGGCATGGGTGGGGGTTTCTGTTGGTCTGGAGGTCTGGGGCATGGCATCTCTGTCCACCCTGGCTGCGTGCCTCCGGATAGGTGTCTTCCCCTCTGTCGAGTTGGGGAGGGGCGGATGCTGGGGGTATTAGTCTCCTAGGGCCTTCTGTAACAGAGTCCCACAGACGTTCATTGTCTCCAGTCGTGGAGGCTGGAAGTCCAAGATCAAGGTGTCGGTAGGGTTGGTTTCTCTGAGGCCTCTCTCCTTGGTGTGTAGACGGCCATCTTCCCCCTGTGTCCTCACATGGCCGTCCCTCTGTGTGTGTCTGTGTCCTGATCTCCTCTTCTTATAAGGACACCAGTCATATGGGATTAGGGCCCCACCCTAGTGACCTTATTTGAACTTAATCACCTCTTTAAAAGCCCTCTCTCCAAATAAGGTTGCATCCTGAGATACTAGGGGTTAGGATTCGACACAGCACAACTCAACCCATAATACTGGGCTTCCAGTTTGGGCCTCTTGCCCTGGGGCCTGGGGTGACCAATGGTGAGCTGCCCTGTTCAGGCCTCCAGCAGGCTGGGTCATAGGGTGCTGGGCTGTGGCACCTGCTCCTGAGGCTGGGGGATGGGCTTGGTGACTGAGGTTCATGACTAATGCAGGCTCTAGGGCCTCACACACCTTTCAGAGAAGTCTCGAGGGCCATCTGGAGACCCCCGTCCTTCCAGGCCCAACCCCCCTCCCTTCTGGACTGAATATTCAGAGTCCAGAAAGGGATGCTATCTCATGCCCAGCTCCTTTAGAACCTGGCCCTGGTCCAGAGGCGCAGGGAGAATGGGCCAGCAGGGCCACCTTGAGGGCCTGAGTTCCCTGCCTGGGCCTCTGGGTGGCCACTCTGCCAGGCCCCTTGCCCCGTGGAATCAGTGCTTCTTGTTTCTGTCTCTTGTGCTTGACTCTGGTTTTCCTTTCCATTTTTCTCTTATCACATTGCTGCTTTTTCTTCTCTTTCCCAATGTCCCCCCTCCCCCCAATTCCTAAATCCAAATAAAAGCCCAGTAGGGGCTGAAATGCGAGATATACTCCACCTTCTGCAGGATGACCTGGGGCCGGATCCTTACATCCATTCTCGCTGCCCCCCCCACCCCCAATCCCTTCCGCCCTGTTGCTGTGTGACCCGTGCAAGTTTTTTGACCTCTCTGAGCTTTGGCAGGCCTGTTTCATGGCAAGCAAAATGCTGACCTGTCTCGTGGGCAGAGTGAGAAGGAGCTAATGAAAATGGTAGAAAAACACTCCAGGCATTTAAAAAATGTCACGTAATTGCAAAATAATAATGATAACAACAATATACTTTGGAATTTTGCTGGAACTGAGAGTGGGCCCAAGTGGAATTTGGCACGGAGGGGGCCTGCCCTGGCATCTGTCCAAGGGGGTTTAGTTACTGAGGCGTCCCCAGGAATCCATTCTAAGGCGGCCCTTCTTGTAAGGTGGTCCTGCCATGGACTCCTGCTCCCCCACCGGCCCAGGGCCAGCTCGTGGATTTGCTGCCACAAGGCTTAGGTCACATGGTTGGCAAACCAATGGCGCTTTTATTTTTTTTTAATTCTCAAAATGAAAATAGCCTTATATTTCCCCCCATTGTAGAAGTATTATACACTCACGGTAAAAAAAATGCAAACAATACAGAAATGTATCAAAAAGAAAGTAAAACTCCACGAGATACGTTCTCCTACCCGAAGAACACCAGAGATGGTAGCTTGGGGCTCTACACAATTTCGGGACCCACATTACTTTTTAGGTTCAAAGTGCATATTTTAATACATGTTTTAAAGCATTAAATACATATACACACATGTATACACATATATTGTCTTAATTTCAAAATATTTAACCATGATGAGAGGTTTAAGACCCATAATATGAGTGTGGTAAACAAAATGACAGACACACGGTTTGGAAGAAAGATTTCAGTACAAGCAGCAGCTGGTGACTGTAGCAAAGCTGGAAGATGGCTTGCATCTTAGTAAACGTGTTAGCAAAAGGCCAGACTCTCCCCAGGTTACAGGTCTGGGGGGACGTCATTATTGAAGAGTGGCAACATGAACAGGAGGAAAGCACAGACGCTCTAAAGAGACCGCTCACCAGTGCAGATGCGGTCACTGGACCTGAGGTCCAGGGTGGCCAGCGAGGCCCGGGCAAGGCTGCGGTCCCAGGACACCTTGCAGGGGTGGAGGAGTGCTCCACTGACAAGCCTCCAGCACCATTCCCAGGGGGAAGATGGAAGCCTTTGGTTAACGAAGTGATTGCAGGGGGTCAGGACCAAGCCACGTTTGTCTCAGATGGGTGTACACATCTCGTTTGAACTGTTTCCTGGAAAGAAATGAAAGGGGAGGCCTGAGGGGGGCACCTGTTATTTCCACACTGATAGGAAATGGTTTCCATCCCGTGACCATGGAAACTTCCATGGTGCATCCTGGCTGGGCATTTCTCACGAGCCACCCCCTGCCCACAGCCTGTCACTGTGTTGGCACAGATCCTGGGCTGGCAGGTCGGGCGTCAGGGGTCGGCTGAGCCCTCTGGCCCAGGCCTGGCTGTCAGCTGGAGCCCCCGTGATGTCCCCCACTGAGCCCGGTTCTGTGCCGGCTGCTGCGCACCCACAGGTGAAGGTGGCCGAGGGCTCCCCTGAGGACCGGGTGAGGGAGGTGCCTGGGGACTGTCCTGGAAGCCCGGAGGGATCTGGGAGCAGGTGAAGGTGAGAGTGGCCGGCAGGGAGGGCATTCCAGGCAGAGGGATCAGCGACCAGGAGCCGTCACTGGGCTGGTGGCCGGTGGACCAGTTCACCATGCCGGCTGACTTCGGACCTGGCTGATGGATCATCCAATATTGTGGCACGTCAGCCCTTTGCCTGGGCAGGCTACAAAAATCCAACAGAAAGTCTGAGGAACACACAGGTCCCTTTCCTTTCTAACGGTCACTGTGGCCTGAGTTACATGTCAGGAGTATTTGCTGGCCCAGAAAATGGCCCTCTCCCTGTTTCATAGCTGGTGATGGAGCAAGTCCATCACCCAGCAAAGCACAGGGTTTGTAAGTTCGTGGTTAAAATACTACAAGGACACGGGGCGGGGGGGGGGGGTGGGTGGGGGGGGGAAGGGGAGGGTGGGATGAATTGGGAGATCGGGTTTGACATATATACACTACCAAGTATAAAATAGATAGCTGGTGGGAACCTGCGATACGGCACAGGGAGCTCAGCTCCGTGCTCTGTGATGACCTAGATGGGCGAGATGGGAGGGGATGGGAGGGAGGTCCAAGAGGGAGGGGATATATGTATACACATAGCTGATTCACTTCTTTGTACAGCAGAAACTAACACAACATTGCAAAGCAATTATGCTCCAATAAAAAAAAATGCTACAAGGTCACAAAGGACCTTCCCCAACATCTTCTCACTCATTCATTCCTCCTATCCATTCTCCCAAGCTCCCCCATCTCCAGTCCGGCTGCACCCCCTGCCTACCCCTGCACCGCTGTGCGGTCTGGTCTGAGCCCCCTCTGCGCAGAGCTGTGGGTGCAGGGAGCCGGGGACCTGAGGGATCTTCCTCCCCTCGTGGGGGCGGAGGCCTGTGAGGGCAGCTCGGCTCCTGCTGGGGCTGGAGATAGAGCGCGCAGGAAGCTGGCTGACCCCCAGAGGTTGTGCCCCCCGTGGCCTGCCCCATTTCTCTGTCCAGCCCGGCCCGGGCATCTGTTTCTGGCTGGAATGGGAGGGGGGAGGGGCGTCTGTCCGCATGCCGGTTGCTTGAGTCCCAGGAGCCGTGGCTCCAGTTAAAAGAGGCCCCACTTCTGCCAGGACTTACCTGGCCGCCCCGAGTGCCGTCCTGGGGCGGGGCCCTGGCGTCGGGGTGCGAGGGCCCGGCCTGGGCAGGGGTCCCCTGGCCACCCCCCGCTTCCAGCCCGGCCGCCCCTTCCCCGCCCCCACGCCGCGCGTCTGTTTGGAGAAGAAAGCGGGCCAATTTGTTTTCATTCAGAGTCACTTAAGATCCCATTTTGGAGAAATGAAAAGAGAAAAGCGCGCTTCCCGCGCCCGGCCCGCTGGGTGCCCGCTCGTGCCCGGCGGCGCGCTGGTGGGGGGACGGCCCCCCTCCCCTTCCCTCCTCGCCCCCTCCCCGCCGGCCCCTCCCCCGACCCTGCCGGCTCCGGGTCCGAGGGCGGCGGCCCGCAGGCCCGGCAGCGGCCAGGCCACGCTCATCTGCATGAAGCGCACACTCGCGGCCCATCTGCAAAGGCGCAATTAAACGCGGGGGGCGGGGGGCGCCCGAAATTAGCATTTCCGCGGCCATCTGGCGCGAGGAGCGGGCGCGGCCGGACAAAGGGCGCCGGGCGAGGGGAGAGGCGAGTGTGCCGCGGCATTGACCTGCAAATGAGGCTTTGTCAGCGCATTAAAGCTGGCCGGACCCCCGACCCCGGACCCCCGCCCCCGCCTGCCCGGCCCGCGGCCCCTCGCGGCCCAGGCCCGGGCCTGGCACTCGGAGGCCTGGGGCCGGCCTGGCTCTCGCAGGGCGTGTGCAGGAGGCCGGCCGGGGAGCTTCTGAGCCCCCTGCCCGGGCCTGGTTCTGTGGCTGCAGTGTCCAGCAGAGCCCCTGGGCCTGGGCCCCCCAGCCCCTGCCCCCGTGGTGGCACCTCTGGGCCTTTGATTGCCCTGCCTACCTTGTGGGCAGGGCTTTCTGGAGATGTGGGTGTCCTGCCTAGAATCCCAAGTGGTGGGTGGAGAGGGCGTGGATGGGTGGGGGCCGGGTGGGGGAAATATTACCTCGGGGAGCTGCTAAAAACTGACCAGCTTATCACCTGGACAACGCCCCACCCCCTACCCCAGTGGTGTTTAATGCCCTAAATCTTTGAAAACGGTGACTTCTTCAAAGTGTTTTCACTTAGGGCTTTAGAAGTCGGGAAATCTTGGCAATGGGCACATTGCTTTCCAGCTTGGTGACCCGGGCTCAGTGACAAGCATTCTCCCCTTCCTTGCTCAGGACCAAGCCATCAGAGAATCTGAAGTGTGGGAGGGGGTGCCATCAGAGGAACGGCATGACTCCTCTGCGGGTACAGCTGGGGCTGCAGGGAGGGCCCGGGGTCCTGGAAGCCAGAGGCAGGACTGGGAGCCCTGGAGATAGATTCCCTGGTCACTGGCAACCGCATTGCTCAGACTCTGGACACCCCCAAAGGACAGTGTGTGGCTGTCTCTGGGCCTTAGTTTCCCCAGGTGCACCAGTGGGTGTCTTGTTGATCCCGTTCAGGGTGGCGCCTGCCTGTGGTCACTGGATCTCCTTCCCCTTCGGCACCAGCTCCCAGCGTATCTGAAGGGGTTGTGGGGTGAGGGGCCCCTCACCCAGCCTGAGGGCGATGAAGCTTCCCGGAGGAGCGACGTAGAGGGAAGGGAGAGGGACCATTGCCCATCCCTGGGTCAGCTGGCTGGGGCTGAGGTCTGGGATTCTGTACAGGGTGTATGGGGGGGGGGATGCTGGAGATGCAGGTAGGTGCTGGGTTCTAAGGCCGTGAATGCTAGACTGAGTCATGATCTGTGGGAGTCTTCAAATACTTCCCCTTAGCAGGAGCCAGAATTCTAAAATCTTCCCAGAAATATATACCTCGGGGCTCAGGTGAAGTCTTCTTTAGCTGCTCCTTCTGGGGGCCTAATACTATCAGAGAGGGAAAGCTGCAAGTTGAGTAGTCAATAACACTCTAGTGACAATTAGTCTCCCAACTAATTTTCTTGGAAATTGGGGGTCCAGGGACCAGTGTTTAACACCGAGTCTGTTGGGCAGGTGCGCTCAGACTGGGAGGGTGTCTGGTGTTGGACGGCAGGTGTGGGAGCTTTGGCTCTCGGCCACCCGGAGTGGCAGGGGCTGTGATGTGGCTGAGTGACCCTCAGCCTCATATGTGGGTCATGCCTGTGAGGTGGGGCAAAGGTTTCTGGCCTGGGAGCTGTGGTGTTTCTCCACCTGGGCCTTGCGTTTTTGCTGCGTAAATGGGGCAGGGTAGTACTCGGAGTGGGGGTGGGCTGGGGTGGAACCCCAGGGGGCTCCCGAGGGACTGCAGTACAGCTGGTCCGTGGGGATGGGGCGCTGGAGGCAGGTACAGCCGGAGAGCAGGTAGAGGGGGTGCCCCCTTCTCTCCTAAGTGGTTCTTGGTGGGCATCTCCCATTCTCCAGGGTCAGGTCCAAGCCATCAGCAAACAGTGGAGCCCAGCACCCAATGTTGTGAATGACCGCAGCTCTCTGCTCTCATCCCCAGGAGTTCACAGGTCCAGCCCGAGCTGGCTTCCTGCAGGTCGGCATTTCCTAGACAAATGCCCAAGGGTTCTCTGTGCCATGCGTCCCCTCCATAAACCACTGAAGGGGCACTGTCCTGCCTGTAGGGGAGACAGCTGCAGAGGACACAGGGTCTGCGGTGGGTGCCAATTGCTGTGAGGGGCGCGCCTGAGCCACATTTGGCGGGCCCTTCAGGACGTCTTCAGGGAGGAAGGACCCCTCGGCCTGGGCTTTGGCGAGTGTGTAGGAGTTCGCTAAATGGAGATGGGGAGGAAGGGCCAATTTGATGGGTGATGGCGGTGGTGGCAGCCACGCCAGGGGTGGTGATTGGGAGGAGCTGGGGTGGCTGCTGCTGGTTGGGTGGGAGGGGTGGTGGTTGGGCGGCTGGGTCTGGAGACCAGGGCTTCCTCCTTTGGGTTTCCAGTCCGTGCTTCTCGAGCTGGGTCGAAGCCTATATTCATGCCTCCCGGCTACAGGACGCTCTTTTCAGTGTGACCAACCGGGCAGAAGAGCTGAGTGACAGGCAACTCGTGGCCCAGCCTTTGGAGAGCAGGGCTGCCCCTGAGCCCTGAGGCCTCTGAGCCCCGAGTCCCGGCTGGGGCTTGATGCTCAAGAAGGAGCACGGGGCAGCCTAGGAAGAGCCCTTGAACCTGGGTCCTGGCTGTGGAACCTGGGCGTGACCTGCATGGCTTCAGGCCTGGCTGCCAAGGTGGGACAGCACTACACTGATGCCCCATGGCTGAGCCCACCTCCGCTTCCCTGCCTGCTCCATCCCTCTCTTCCTGTCTGGCCCACAAATGGCCAACCTGGCAGGAGACTTGGCTGCAGGAGACCCTGTTGGAAGAGAAATAGTCTCCTTCTGCGTGGGGGGCTGGGCCCTGTCTCCCACGGCCTCCATGAGGTCCATGAGGCTGCAGCCTGCAGGCCTGAGGGTAGGTAGGGGCAGCGGGACAGCGAGACCATCTGAGGCTGGTGGTCTACAGGACCCCAAGTCATTCTGGGTCTCCTCTTCAGGGTGTTAAGGTGAGAGGGTGTGGGGGGCTTTTTGTCCTCAATGCAACCCGTGAATCCACTTGCTTCCTAGACTGCCCCGCAGCTGGCCCATCTGTGAAATGGGTCCAAGAAAACATCTTGGTGCGGGGTTGGGGGGGAGCCTGGCCCTGCTGACCTGGAAGATCTTGGCCCTCTTGGCTGCTTCCTCCACCTGCCTCGCCCTCCCAAAGGCTGCTGCTCGACCCAGCTCTCCTGCTCACTCAGAGGGGACCCCTGGGTGGGCAAGGGCAGGCCAGGGGAGTCCCATCCACCGGCTCTACCCAGCTCTGCTCCTCACCAGTATGGAAACTCGGCAGTCGAGTCAAGCCCTGCAGCCTTGAGGGCCTCATCCATAAAATGGGTGCAGTAAGACTCGCCTGACACATGTAGGGCCCTGTGGGGGGACTGCCTGCCTTAACGCTCGGCTTGGAGGGTTCCCTGTGCCCGCGCAGGCTGCCTGCTGTCCGTGAGGCTCTGGAGGTGGGGCAGGGTCTCTGCTCCCTTCCCTACCCACCCTCTCACCTGTCCCGGGCACCCAGGGTAGGGCACATCGCAGCCCTCTGTCCCCGGCCGTGGCCCCGGGCGGGCGGGCGGTCTGGGCAGTGCTGGCTCTGGGAACCCGGTGCCCAGGCGTGGGAGGGCCCAGGTTGGGGAGGTGGCCGCCAGGTCGGGCCACGCCGGCTCCAGTGGAGGCTGAATGGGCGCTCTGTCCTGCAGCCTGCGGCTGTCATCTGCCGCTGGGATTCGGTTTCCTGGAAGCTGGTGCGGCTGCAGGTGGATTCTGCGCGGCCCGGTGACCTTGCAGCCCGGAGCCCCGGTGTCTCCGAGCCAGGCGGGGGCCACGGGGGCGGGGAACAATGGGGCCTTCTCCCGGGGGAGCTGGGCTGAGCCGGCAGCGGTAAAGCAATCTGCCCGCGCCCTCGGGCCTCGTGGGCTTGCTGGCAGGGAGAGGGGCTGCCGGGGGCATCGGTGCCAGGCCTTGGCAGGGCTCGAGGGAGGCTGGGCCAGCCGGGTGCCTGGTAACCGAAGCCGCTTGGACACACGCGGGGTTTTGTGGAGCATTTTCAGGGCACGGCTCTGCCTGCCTGCCTCACCTTGGGGCTGGTGGCAGGATGGAGACGGGCAGGGAGGGAGGAGACGAACATGTCGGTGGGGGCCAGGGGGCTGGGACAGACCACCCGCTGGCCTCTTGTCTCCCCACACAGCTTGGGTTCTGCGGGAGGTGAGGGCAGGGGCCGGCCCTCCCCGCTCCCTTTGCGGGGACAGAGATGCTCTGGGTGGCGAGGGGGCTTGGGGGCTTCCTGGTGGTTACGAGCAGGGGGTTTGGACTCAGGGGTGCCAGCTCACCATGTGCCCAACCTCCAGGCGCCTCGTTTCCATCCCTTGACACAGGGCATAGCTTGGGGAGTGTTTCCAGCTGAATCATGCATTCACATGTGCATTTGTTCCGCCCACAGCTGCCCTCCTGCGTGTGCCTGCCTGGCCGCCTGGGGCCAGACACTGAGTCACAGGGGGGTGGCCAGGACTTGGTGCCCCGAGAGGAGGGGTCCTCCTTTGAGCTGCAGCCTCTCCCTGCGAGCCTGAAGGGTCTTTCTGGAGTGTCCGGGCTGCTCTGCTCCACGGCGTGACGAGGAGCGGAATCAGGGCGGCTGGGCACAGCTCTGGGACAGCGATTTCGGCTCCTGGGGTGTGTGGGTCTGGGTGTCCGCAGTTCGGCCCTCAGTGGTCACACCTAGAAACAAGTGAATGTCCACGTGTAGGGGGGTGCAGAGTGTGGTTACAGCAAATGGACAGAGAAACTCTGTGCAGAAGCTCAGGAGAACGGAAAGACCCCTACGGACAGTAGGAGAGAAGGACCAGCAGCTGAACAGCCTGGGTGGCTGGCCGCTGCCAACGTGCCCTCGGAGGCCGTGTGCCCTCGGAGACCGTGTGCCCTCGGAGACCGTGTGCCCGTGGAGCCCGTGTGCCTGCGGAGCCCGTGGCGCTCGCACAGGTGAATTTGAACGTGGGCTGGGGGTCAGGCTGCTGCGCCGGCTGGAAAGGTGAGCACCTGCTCCTTCACCTCCCAGGAGGGGGCTGCCCTTTTCCAGTCTACGGATGTGAGGTGTTTGAAAACACATAATGAGGATGTTTTCATGTCTATACCTTGGGAAAAAGTCAAAGGAGGAGGAGAGGGGGGTGCAGAGGGGGACCTCTGGGGACAGTGGCCCCGAGGCGCCGGGGTAGAGCATTCAGCAAACGTCTACTGCATGCGCCTCTTTGCCTCGCTCGAGGTGAGTCTGAGGCATGGGGGTGGTGTGCAGGTGCAGGGGGTTGGATACGTGGCCCGTATTTACAGGTCCCCCCATTGCATCCCCTGCTGTGCCTCAGTTTCCCCTCCTGTAAGTGGTGGTTCTCAGCGGCTGCGTTGCTGAGGCTTCGGCGGGGACGTCTAGGAGGCCTCCCCTGGAGTGGCGGGGAGGGGGCTTTCCCCTCTGCTGACCGGTCCCTGAACGGGGCAGCGTGGGATCACCCAGGCCTCCAGGGGAGGAGACCGGAGGGCTCAGGGTCAAAAATGGAGTCACAGGCGGGGCAGGAGCCCCACAGGCCTTGCGCCGCAGGGCCGGCCGGCCGAGTGGAAGGCCCGCTGATTGTCTGCCGCCAGCCTTTCCTCTCGAAAGGCCTTTTGACGCGGCCTTGTGGATGGGAGCGGGGATTTGATTAAGACACTTTGAAATTACTCAGTGACATTACCCACCGTCCCGACAGCCGTCTCTTTAGAAAGCGTCCCTGCCGGATGGGCCCTTCTCCCAGGTGACGCTATGGCCCCACCCAGGCCCCAGCCCGTCAGGTCAGGGCCTCCACACCTCCACCCCTGAGCGCCTGGGCCTCTCCCAGCACGAGCCTTCTGACCCTGAGCCCGGCCGATCCATCTCTGACCTGTCACTTCCATTGTCCTTGGCCAGAGGGGCTGCAGACCCGGCTTTCTGGGGAGTGGGCTGAGGGCACGGTTGGGGGTGAGCGCTCCCTGCGTGCCTGCCCCCAGGCCCCTCCGGCAGATTCTCTGGCCCCCAGGGGTGCACTGGGATGGGGCTGAGGCCGCTCAGAGGGTGTCCCGTGAGTGGCTGCGAGAGGCTTCTGACACAAGGGCGTCTTGGCTTTGCAGCAGGGGCTGCCTGTCCCCATGGATCCCGGGTCACTGTTGGCCTCCCTCAGTCGTTCCGGGAGGACTGGATGGGGATAATGAGGCCCTTACCCCATCGAGTGACCTGAGCTGGCCAGTCAAGTGGAAGGCCCAGCAGGGTCCCGCTCAATGCGGATTTGCTATGGAGACGTCTACGTCAGGGACAGTTGTGTGTTGCAGTTGTATATAAAGACATATTGCTGGGCCAAAGAGAACAGTTGATATGCACATCTCTCCCTGACCTCAGGAGCTCTGTCCGTTGGTGCCTGGTTGTGAGGCTGCTGTGGCTTTTGTCCTGTCTTCTCTTAGGCTTAGCACCCTGCTGGCAGCTCTGTGAAGCTGGGGCTGCAAAGACCATATGAGGCTCAGAGAGGTTAGGGGCCCTGCCCAAAGATGCACAGCTAGAGAGTGGCTGAGTCAGAATGGGAATATTCTTGCACCGTGTGTGTGTGTGTGTGTGTGTGTGTGTGTGTGTGTAGGGAGTGGGCAGTGGGGAGGGATAAAGCTAAGAAACCACCAACAGAAATTCAGTGGGGTTTGGTAGATTCAATCAGTAGTTAGGCTTGTAACAGAGTTTCTTGAAGATCCAACAGGGAGTTTGGTATTTTCCTGCGTGGCAGGTGCAGTGGCAGCCATATTGGAGCCAGTGGGCATGTCCTGATGGAGCCCTTGCATTTCGCTGCATCGGACAGGCATAGTGCTTCTTGGCTCTTTGGCCCCCGTAGGCCAGCAAAGGAGCTATGTTCGTACCACCTGGGAATTTTCTGCGTCTTTTTCTCAGATCTGGCCTTTCCAGCCCCACGATCCAGTCCGAGAAGCCCAGCTATTTGTTTTAACCAGTCCATTTCCCCCTGCCTCCTGGCTTCCTGTCCCAGCCACCGACTTCTCTGCCACTGGAAGTCCTGGTTCTTCTCTGAGGCTTTTTTTCTGATGCAAATTCACACAAGCAGGTGCTGCGTTGGGCCAGTCCTGCCCTGGGCCTTGGTTTCCCCATCTGCACCAGGGGGGAGGACCCATGTCCCCTGAGGCCTCTCTGCTCTAAGCATCTCCCTCCCCCAGCACAATCTATGTACCCCACGAGCACCCCGTCAACCCGTCACCGTGTGTTCTGCCGCTGCTACCAGCTTCCTGGGGCCGCAGGCCAGGCAGGAAGACGAGGCTGCCGGCGTGATTGATCCAAGCAGCCCGCGCTTCCCACTTTGATGTTGCTCAGAAAGATCACACGCTTCCTACAGGCTGGAAACTCGAGAGAGTTTTGCCGAGCAGGGTGTGGAGGGGGGCTGGGGGACGGCTGGGGCTTCCAGAGTCATGGGCAGGTGGGAGTCCCTGCAGCGTCCAAGTGACACGTTTTCAACTCAGTCTCCTCACTCCCCATCTGTGCGACCTGGGTCCACACGCAGGAGGCAGGAGGAGCTTGGTGTGCCAGGCCCGCGGTGGGCACCCGTCCTGGGCTGGCTCTGGGCCTTCTCAGGCTGAGGGTTCACTGCCCAGATGTGGGTGAGACCTAAGCCTGGGATCAGGTGAGGGGGCGGGAGAGGTGTGGCCCTGGGAATCAAGGGCAGGCCTGCTCCCTCTGGGTGCCACAGAGGTGGGCGCGGGGATGAAGGCTTGAGGTGGGGGGGGGTCTGACGACAAGAGCCGGGGGAGGGGTCTGAGCATTCTCTGGTGTCCAGTAGGTCTGCCCTGAACTGAGCTTTCCCCCTCCTCCACCTTCCGCCTCGCTAAGGGGCCTGTGGGCTGGGGGCTGGGGAGGCGGAGGCCTGGGGATACAGGGATCCCCAGGCCTCCCCCTGGCATCCTGGTGCCTCACGGGGTTCTGAGGGGTGCTGAGGGAAGGGCCAAATGACAGAGTCAGGCCCAGTAGGTCACAGAGGGACCTGCTGAGAGAAAAGGATCTGGGGCTCAGAGTGGAACCCCTACCTCCTGCCACACAGCTAGCACCTGAGACCTGGGCAGAGAGGTGCTGGTGTCCTGGCCTCAGAGGCCTTGGGGGGCACAGTTGGCCAGGACCCCCATCTTTAGAGAAGACCCTTCCTCAGGCCAGTGTCTCTGGCCAGTGTCGAGAGCCTCTACCTGCCCCCGCTCCCAGCCCAGGCCTGATCTGTTGGTGCTGGAGGCAACTCCCCCCTTGAGCAGGTGAAAACACAGCAGCTGGCCAGCGAGGTCAGAGGTCGCCTGCTCCTGGGCTCCGGTGCCGCCCGGCCATGAGGCCCTCTGCCCGCCTGCCGAGGTTCTGCTGCGCAGTGGAAGGGGCATAGGTGGGGGGCGGTCAGCTTCCAGAGGGCCTGGCCCCTGGCCCTCCGCACTCAGAGGGCAATGTAAGCTGGACTTTGTTTGTCCAGCTCTGGCTGCTCTGAGCACGCTCTAGGCCTCGCTGCCTGTCTGACCCGTACCGGGCCCGGTCTCCCCAGCTCCCCAGCCCCCCGGGGCCACAACGATAGGGCCAGAGCCAAGAGGGGGTGCCGCTGGGGGCTGAGAATGGTGAGGCAGACACCCTTTCAGACCCCCAGTGAGCCACTGGGGCCCAGGACCGTGAGGGCGGTCCTAGGATGAAGCCGGGGAAGGCAGGTTTCCGGGGAGCTAGGAAGGGCCTCCCACACCAGGGACTGGCTGCACGTTAGGAAGGGGGTATCTGTCCCTGAGGGTGACCCAGCAGGTCCCCACCGGATGGACGCTCGCGCGGGGCTGCGTGTGGGCCCGTCCCAGGAACCCGGCCCACGGCTGCCTTTTGCCACTCCACCCCTAGCCCAGCTGTCTGACCACCCCGGTCGGGACGCACACCTGACCCCCTCTTCCGGGGCCCAGGGTGCCCAGCCGTCTTCCCCTGAGCATCCATCACACGGCACCGCCTGGCGGTGCCCTGCCTGTTCCAGGCGTGTCCGCAGCCCCAGCAGTGCCGTTAGCCTCTTTCCAGACTCAAATTTTATCCCTTAATTTAACTGGCACTTCCTGAGTACCTAGTGGGGCCAGGCCCTGTGCCAGGCGCTCCTGGGCTCTGGCTCCCCTTGGGTCCTCAGAGTCCTAGCACAGCCCCTTCTCCAGCGGGGGGCCGGAGGGCAAGGTTCCTGACCCCTGCCCAGTGCGGGGGTGGGGGGTGCCTGCCAAACTGGTCCTGAGCAGGGAGGGGGCTGTGGCTGCTGGCAGCTTGGGGCCACTAGGGCGCAGGGCGGAGCTGTGTGTGTGTGGCGGGGGGCATCACGGGTGAGTGGGCAGGGCCTGGGCAGTGGGGGCCAGAGCTGGCCAGGGTGCAGGACAGCAGGCTGTGGGCAGCTTGCTTTGGCGCCGAGGGGGCGCTGGGGGGTGAGGCTGGATGCAGCAGGGACCAGGGAGCTGCTCTGAGGGGACACTCGGGCCAGGCAGTGGGAGTGTGATGAGGCGATAGACCCCAGAACCAGGCACCTCCTGGACCATTTGTCTGGCTGCCTTTATGAAGCACCTACTGTGTGCCTGACCCGGTCCTAGACCTTGCGTGTGTTATGGTCATCAGCTCCTCCCCCACACCCCTTCAAGAGGCGCTCTGTTCCCGCTGCACAGACAGGGGAGGGGGCAGGAGGCTCAGGTCGGCCCCTGGCCCAGGGTGGGGAGGACCTCAGGTTGGGCGGACACCGGCCTCAGAGACTGGCCCCCGCGGCCGAGCCCCGAGCCCTCCAGATGCCGTCCTTCTGCCCGGCTCCAGAGGGCGCCGATGGGGGAGGGGGCATGGGCAGAGGAGGTGGGTGCCCCAGGAGGTGGGCAGGGCAGCCCCCCCAGCGCCACCCTCTCCCGCCAGCAGATGCTCTCAGCACCCACTGGACACTGAGGACCCCAACAAGGAAGCCCAATTGGGAGACAAAGGCCGGACGCCGGGGACAAACGCTCACGGACATTGTCGGCGGGAGCGGCCAGGCAGCCAGGCGAGGCCCACAAAGGGGCCGGGGGCGGGGCCGGGAATGGGCCTGGGCTGCACATGCCACCGTTGCCCGGGCGACGGCCCTCTCCCGGAGAGGTCTGCTGGGCCATTGTCCGGGGCACACAGGACGTGTCATACACCAGATGGCCGTGTGCTGTGTAAGTCAGTTATCGGGGGCAGAGTGAAGGAATGCGGCCGCGCGGCGGGCTGGGGCGCCATCTGTTCCCTCAGACCGCGGGCACCGGCGGGCATTGAGCTCCCGGCCGGCCGGCCCAGCCTCCACTGCGGCTTTAATTAGCTAATTCCATAATTGGGCTTTATTTCAGGTAAATTGCATTTCACAGCCGAGAGGGCGGCAATGGCCCGTCCGGGAGTGAAGCACTCGGGCACTTTGTGCGCACTCGATAACACGCAAAACAAAGCCGGGCTGGGTGCAGGGGCCGCGCCCGGCCCAGATGGGCGGCCCGAGCCAGCGCCCCGAGGGCTGGGGGCCGTGCCCGGCAGCGGGCGGGGCGGGGGCGCCGTGGAGGGCCCCGCTCTCCAGCCAGCCGCCTCCTGGGGTTTCCACAAATATTTACTCAACAAGGAAACAACAGCTTTTGCCTTTCCAGTAATTGTTGCTCTCGCCCCTCCCCCCCGGGGGTTTGGGCTGGGGAGGCCCTGGGCCCTCGCTGGCCCTCCTCCCCTCCCCCACACCGGCCAGTGCCCGAGGGCCAGACGTCCCCTCAGGTGGGAGCCAGGGCTGGGCTCCGGGGAGCCCCTGGGGCTCTGCAAAGGGGGACCCAGGCCCCTCCCCTCCCACAGGGGCCCAAGCTGACATTCCACACGGACCAGGAGTTCCTGCTTTGCGGCCACCTGGGCACCTGCCTCCAAGGGGACTGCAGGGGTCCCGTCCAAGAGGGAGGTTGGGGAGGGCTCCAGGCAGGACCTGGGGGAACGGAGCTGGGCCTGGAGGAGGCAGGGGCCCAGATGCCCGTGGGCAGCAGTGGGAGGCCGGTGGTGGGAGTGGGGGCAGGTGCTGTCCTGGAGTTAGAATTAAGCCCGAGACCTGAGAAGTGGGTGTGGGATGTGAGTTCTGAGGACAGGGTCCCCAAGCTGCTTGTCTGGGGGCGATGACCCCACCTGTTCACCCCTCCCCCCTTGAAGGGTCCCAAGACCTGGGGGTGGGGCTGGTCTCATAAAGGGCTATCAGGGAGAGCTTCCTGTAGGAGGGGGCTTTGAGCCTGGCTGGAGACCAAGGGAGTGGTTTCAACAGATGGAGAGGGGACAGGAGAACCTCCCGGCAAAGGCACCAGCAAGAGCAAAGGCTTAGCGGGTGGGCTGGAGCCCGACCTTGGGTGGGGGGACAGGAACAGCCTGGCCTCCAGGTGCTCCTGGGTCACTGGCGCCACCCCGTTCCCAGGAACACTAGGCCAGGGGGTTGAGGCTTCTGGGCCCCCTCACCGGGGTGGGCGCAGACGGGGTGAGGGGCGCTGGGGTGTTGAGGGGTGGGCAGTAGCTCCACGGGAAGACAGGTTGTCCCAAAGATGGGTCGCTTGCTCCCCCAGGAAAGGAGGCGAGAGCAGGGCAAGATCAATTTTGTGATTCCACGTTTATTAGGAAAAACCTGAACGATTAAGAATCAAAATCACACTGTGAAATTCATTAAAGCACAGATTCCAAATCACCACAGATTATTCTGATTTCGGTGAGACGGAGCACCCCAGAGGAGACGGGTCTCGTCAGAGATGGTGATGCCCGTCTGCTCCCCTGCGGCTCAGCAGCTGGTTGGGGAGGCGACCGTCTGTGTGTCTGTCCAGCCGCTCAGACCAGGCAGGGAGCTGGAGGTGAGGCCCGCACGCAGAGCGGGGTTTGGGGACCCTGCTCTTTTCTCCGGAATGGGTAGGAGAAGCTGCCAGTCCAAAGTGGGGGACCCGAGCACCCCCATTCTACTGGTGGGCGGTCCACCCCCCGTGAAGAGCTCTGGCCACAGCGGCGGGCATGTCCCTCCCGTTGGAAGCTGTGGCCTCAGGAGCAGATCCCCAGCAGCTCCTGGCCTGCGTCAGCATCTCTGGAGCGTGGGGGAGTCAGGCCCAGGCCCGGGGGCCTCTGACGGGCTCTCGGGCCTTGATTGGGCCTTGCCCGTGGGCATCCTTTATTCGGCGTGGGCTGGGCCTGCCCTGCCCTGCCTTGCCTGCCTTCTCCCTGGGTCCCCCTGGGCCTGGATTTGAGGCTGGGGGTGGGGTCCTCACAGACCCTGTCCAGGCCGTCCCTCTGTCTCCCCTCGGGGCCGCCCTGGGGCCTGCACACAGCTGAGCTGCTTCCTGGCCATACATGGGACAGACCAAGTGCCTGGGATGCCCGGCCTGACCCCCGCCACTTTGTCCCGAGTATCATGCAAGTAATGTGGGGGACCCCGGTCTCAGAGCTGAGAGGCCCCTCCTCCTCCCAACACCCAGCCAAATTCTAGTACCCGCTGGCTGGGAAGAGGCGGTCTTGGCGAGCCCCCCAGCCCAGGCCAGAGGGCCCTGTAGCCCACCGGGTGTCTGGGGCCTTGGAGAGCGGGACTGCTCTCTCGGGCCTTCGAGAGGTGGCCGAGGCCTAGTGGTGCCTGTGCTGAGTGGGAGGTGGGGTGGGCCGGGCGGGGCTCCTCCGGGCCTCCCCTCTCAGGCCTGGGCCCCGAGCCCCCATCAGGAGCCCTTGTCGGGGCCCCCGCGGGGCACGGTCAGCTGTTCGTAGGTGGGCAGCGCGTTGCTGGGCAGGAAGAGCTCGGGGTGGATGGAGCCGCCGCTGTGGGGCTGGAGCACCTGGGCCCCGCCCCCGCTGGAGGGCCGGCTGCCGGGGGCGCCTCCGTGGTGCAGGGCGAGCAGCTGGTGCAGCATGTCTGTGACGAGCACCAGCCTCTGGTCCAGCTGCGTCACCTGCGGGGACAGGGTCAGAGGTGAGCCGGGCGCTGTGCAGGTGGCCTCAAGGCCTGGGCTGCTTGAGGGCCAGGGGAGGGGCGGGGCCTGGCCTTGGTCACGCCCGTGTGTGTGTGTGTGTGGAACGCGCATATGTGTGTGTGTGTGTGTCCGTGGCCCCTGTGCAAGTCTGCACGTGTGCGCACACGTGCGTGGAGGGAGCCCTGCTCTGCAGCCCTCACCTGAGACCAGTGGCTGAGCAGGTAGCAGCGCGGGGCCCCTCCCCTGCCGTCTACCCCCACCCCCATGCCCACCAGCAGGGTTTGTGCCTCAGGGCGCTCTTGTCATCCCGGGCACGGTCCCCAACTCAGCAGGGGCACCACCATCTTCCCAGCTGAGCCCCAAAACCTGCACCGATCCCCAGGGGTCAGCCAGGGCCACATGCCCACCATGCTTTTCCCAAAGGCCTTTCCCGCGCTGAGCACTGGGGCTGCCCACCCCACGAGGTGGGGTCGCCCCACGAAGCTGGAGGGGAGGTGGTTGGAGGATGGACCTGAGGCTGCAGGTACTTAGCAGGGGCTGCTGGATGCCCAAGACGGGGTGGGGCTGGCTTGAGCCCGGGGGTGGGAAGAGGACCCCAGGGCCCTCAGAGCAGGGGCAGGGGTGAAGCAGACGTCCTGGCACGAGCCGGGAGGAGGCCTGGCTCACCCTGGGGCCTGCAGTGCCCTTGGGGGTGGTTCCCCCAGGGTCTCCGTCAGAAAATAATACCCGCCTTGGGTACCTGGAACACTGGAAAGACTAGAAATGATGGGGGAGGGAGCGGAGGTGGCCAGATCGTCACCGATAAGGGCCAAGCTGCAAGAACACAGAGCTGCTTCAGGGGAGAGTGTGGCTGGGGGTAAAAGCCCAGGGATGGCTCAGCCAAGGGTCAACGCTGGGGCTGAGGATGGCGGCAGGCCGAGCTGGCTGGGGCCGGCCATCCACCTGGACACACACATGGTCCATGATGTATGTGCTCTGAGCCGCCCTGGGCCAGACTGCCCCAGGACCCATCTGGGCCCCACTGCTGGCTGCAGTATCCCTACCCCAGGACCGGACGGAGCTGGGTGCTGGCCAAGCGGGTTGGCCCCGGGGAAGATGCTGTGGCTTGAAGAGGCCACAAATCCTGTGTAGCTGGGTCCCCGGGTGGGCCCGGGTCCGGCTTCAGAGGGGGGGTGGGGCAGTCCCCAGCCTCCCTCCCACTGTGGACGCTGAGTCAGGGGGGAGGGGCAGGGCTGGCTGAGCGGGAGGAGGGGAGGGTTCTCTCCTGAGTCGGGGCCACGGGGCTCTCTTGAGACCTAGCAGCAGGTAGGGCAGGATGGGGGGCTGGAACGTGGAGCAACAGCCCCCCTATCAGGACGGCTGCCCGTGAGGTGGGGCCTGTGACCCACGTCCCCAGCTTCGCACGGTGGCGGCTGCAGCACTGAGGCCAGTGCTGTCTCCTGGGACCTCCTGGGCTCCCCTGCCCGCCTCTGCCTCCGCAGACAGTGCGGGGGACTGAGACATCCTCCCCTGCCCCTGGGCCTGGGGACAGGGACAGCTGCATGTCTGAGGCCCCCTCACCCAGGCCAGGGGCGCCTAACCTATTTTCCCAGACACATCTGATACCGGAGCCCAGGCTATAAAGGGAAGGGGTGCAGAGCTTCTCTGGTGTAGCTGGTGTAGGGCCTGGGCCCCTCCCTCAGCTCTCCCCACCCCTGCATTCCCCCGGGTGCCTCCCTGACACCCTAGTCCCACCGTATGCTGAGGCCACCCACAGACGCAGGCCCCGAGGCCCCAGGAGAAGAGTCTCGTTTGGGGTCTCTGGCTGGGACCCTTGCAGCCCAGCCAAGGGGGCTGGGGAGGACCCTCTCCTCGGCCCAAGACCGCTGGGGCTCCGGCCGCTGGCAGGACTGGCCCCCCAGTCCCACTGCCCGCCTATGCCCTGGGAGACCCGTGGGGGACCCTGCACGCCTGGTAGCCTGGAATGAGCCTTGCACGAGGCTGGTCCGGGCAAGCTTCATGTTGCTCCACTGTGCAGGCCCCGGCTTGGGTATTGATTGGTTTGGCATCAATTAGAGCACCAAATACATTACAGAAGAAAATTTGTGGTTTCATAAATTTTCACTTTATGGCACTTGAACATCTGTTGAAGCCCCCAGCAGGGCAAGTGGGTATGGAAGCCTTTATAGGGTGTTCTTGGGAAAAAAGGAAATGGAAGAATGGCTGGGATTCAGGAAGGGGTGGGGCTGCTGGGCACGACTGGAGAGGGGGCGCATCCCAGGGGGCTGACAGCACAGCCCCCACTGGGGAGCAGGCGGGAGGCTGGCCCCAGGCCGAGCTCGCCCTCAGGGGGCCACCTGGGGCATTTCTGCCGCTGCCCCCTTGCCCTGCTCTGCTTCCAAGCCCACCTCGGCCCCCTGGGCTGCTGCTCATGGCAGATGGGGCTTTGAGGGGCTCACCGGGCTCCCTGGTCCCAGGGGACATGCTCCCATTAGCCAGACTGCTGGAGGTGGCAGGGGCGCTGGGGGCGAGCTCGGATCTGGGCCAGAATCCCAGAGCTGGCCCAAAGCCTGGGCCTCACGCCTCCCCCTCCTTCTCGCACAGGAGAGGAGCGGGTCTGGGGAGGAGCGTTAACAGGCCGCCACTGATGGGCCGGGAGAGAGAGCAAGTGGGGAAGCCCGCAGGCCACACCAGACTCCTGCCAAGGCCTCCCGGCCACTTGCCGCATCCTCCTGGTCCTCTGGCCACCCTCAGGGTCCCCCTGGGTCTTCCTGGCCCCCTGCAGGGTCCTGCCGCCTGCCCAGCCCCACGCCTGATGGGCGGGGATCCTCTCCATCGCTCGCCTGGTCCAGCTTCAGGGCGTGGTGATCAGTGGGTGGGCCAAGCCCTGTGGAGCCCTCCTAGCCCCCAACCCCGAGAGCCATGTCTCCTCCCCCGCCCGCAGCTTGGTGGCTGACCTCGGTGCCACACACCACCTGGGGCTGCCTGCTGCTCGTCGCTGACTCTGGGCCTCCGTGCTGTCCTCCCTGGGCCTCTGGGCTGCCTGAGCTTGCCCTGCACTGCCCAGGGCCCGGTGGTGGCCTCTGCCCGGGTGGGCTCCCGTCCTTCTCAGCGGCTGATCCCCTGTCCCCACAGTGTGGGGTGAGCCTGGTCAGGCTGGTCCAGGAGGCCAAGTCAGATCCCACGCTGAGACCCGGCCTCCGTGCTGTCCTCCCTGGGCCTCAGTTTCTCAGCTGGGAAGTGGGGGCATTCTACTCCTCCCGTGGCGGGTGTTCTTGAGGATGGAGCAGGACAGTCGTGTAGGAGCCCGTGCCCGCGGGCTCTGTGAGTGTGACTCACACCTGCCACGCTTCTCCAGGGCTGAGCGCGTCCCAGAGAGATGGTCCCTGGGTCCCCCCACCCTGGGTTCTCCTCCTCCCAAGGAGAGTGCCTTTATCCTGCTTCCTGTTCAATGGTGACACCCAGCGAGCACTTCATTCGGCCGGAGGGAGCGGCCTGAGCCAAACCCCAGCCGCAGAGAAGTGCGTCCCTCCGGGCAGGTGCCCAGGCGAAGTGCTGTCACCCTCAGAGGAAGGCAGTGCCCACTCGGGGACCAGGACGGCCTTCCCCGGGAGCCGCTGGGGCACATCAGTTTTGGGGATCTTGGATCTCGTCATTATCTGCAATTTGATAGTGACTAAAGGGCAAGGCCAACAAAAGCTCCCTTGTTCCCTGCCTCCACTCACCAAATTAATAACCATAAGACGACTCCCGGCCCTCGGAAGAGAAAAAAAAGCAATTAGAATAACAGCCAGTTAGAGAGCCCCGGGCGGCTGGTGATCAAACCCAAGGCGACGGGATTCCTGTTTGATGTGGTTATGAATTTGTTTTCAAAAGAAAATCTTGAAAAAGAGTCTTTCAAGGGAAATTTTTGCAGAACCTGCTCGGCCTTGATCCCAGCTCTGGACCCCGCCGATGGCCCTGGCCACGTGCAAGCCTTGGGCTCTCTCGGCCACACTGGCCAAAGACGGGCAGGAGTGGGGGACACCGAGGCCTGGGGCTCGCAGGGAGGGAGTCCCCTGCCCTGCGGCGCAGCTCGTGGTGCCCCAGGGTCCCTGTGGGTCAACATCTAAAGGGGGAGGCAGGGCTCCTCTTGGGACAGCCCAGGGCCCTCTGCAGGGTCACAGGGCAAAAGACCTCTGGACCCTCCTCTTGTTTGCAGACTGTGCTGGACCAAGAGTCACTGAGCCACTCTCGGGGGCAATGCTCACAATACTTAAACACCAGGCACTGAGCTGGATGCCAGCCCTGGGGCCAAGCTGGGCTGCAGGGAGTTGGGGGTTCCAGGTATGTCACGGGGTGCGCGGGGGCCTGAAGCCCCAGGGAGCCCTGCCCAAGCCCACATGCCGGCGACAGGCGCAGGGACACGGCCATGACTGCTCAGTGTGTCCGTGCACAGGCCCGCTCAGTCCTCCTGACACCCTGTGACACGGCTCTGCCCCCTTCCCCTGCCTTCACACACAGCAGGGAGCATGGGAGCGAAGAAGCCAGGGAGCAGGGGTTGCAGAGGGGCTGCTGCTGGCCTATCTCCCGCTTCTGCCCTGGCCACAGGCCTGTGGCACCTGCGAGGCCCAGCACTGCCCAGGTCACAAGCCCCTGCTCCCCGCTGCTCCTGAGCCCATCAGACAGGTGACACAGCTGAGGCCCGGGGGCACAGCGGGCCTTGAGTCCCTGGACGCAGCTTGGAGGGACGAGGTGGGGCCCGCTCACAGCCGGGGCAGGTCCAGTGGCCCATGGCAGGGGTGCTGAGCCTGCCACACCTCCACCCGGTCCCCATCCTGGCCGCCCAGAGAGGGAGCCCTGTGCTGGACAGCTCAGGGCAGAAACCCGCCTTCCCTGTCCAGGGCCCCAGCCACACCTCACAGGCCCCCGGGTGGGCAGTCCACCCTGCCCCCTCCCGAGCGTACAGTTTGTGAGAAGCCCCCAGCACGGGGCAGGACACAGGGTATGATGAGTGAATTCTGATGGGTGGAAGGAGTGCCCGCTCCCACCCCTATTAGAGCCCGGCCACAGCCTTGGACGACGGGCCTGCTGCACCCATTCTTGCCCCACCCCTGGCCCTGGCCCTCGCTCTGCAAGCTGCTGCTTGGTGAGGGAGGGGCGTGGGGGTGGGGGTCACGGTGACCTGCGACCTTTGCCCCCTGTGCCCTGCAGCACACGCAGGCGATGCTGAACACCCAGGTCTAGGGCCATGGATGCCACCGAGAGAAAGCACCAAGGGGAGGGGCGCTGGCTGCGTCCTGGTGTCTGCTAGACCATGGCAGGAGGAGGGCCACCCTGATGTGACAGCTGTGGTCTGCTGTCCTCTGACCCTGAGCACCCAGGCTCAGGCTAGGGACACATCCAAGACCCACACGCTTGATCCCTGGGCACCTCAGGCCTGAACGCAGACCATAAAACCATGGTTTTCCTGCACCTCTGTTGAGGCCTCTCTCTCTCTCTCAGCACCCACCCTGTTCCTTGCCTATTTTCCTCATCCCAGAAAAACACTCCAAAATCTCAGCATCATGCTTCACATTCTGTCTGTCAGCAGAACTTGGGAAACCCCTGCCCACCCCTCACTGGCTCCCAGCCCAGGCCAGACCGCCAATTTTTTATGCTAGGACTATTGCAGTAGCCTGCCAGGTAGCCTTCCCCCACAATGTGGTCCTTTCAAAACACAAACCAGGTCACATCGTTGCCCTACTCATAGCCTCCTGAGCTCCCACCTCACTCCCAGGAGAAGCCTGAGTCCCTCTTGTGGCCCTAGACCTGTCCCCCTTTGCTCTATGGCCTCCTCCCCCCACCCCCCCCCCGCCCTTCTTCCCTCTGCATTTACTCCAGGCCACTCTGCTGGTCCTCAAACGTGGCAGCACATGCCTGCCTCAGGCCCTTTTCCCCAGCTGCTCCCCTGCCCGCATCAACCACCCTCCACCCCCGGACCTCGCCAAAAGCACTGATCGCGGCCACGTCCCTCCTTCTGCCATGGCCCCCCACCATCCCCACGTTGGCCCTGATTTTCTCCAAGGCCCCTGGCCTGCGGTTGTATCTGCTCACTCCCTAGCTGGTTCTCCCACTAGAATTAGGCTCCAGGAGCCCCACTCCTCTGCCTGTCGTTGGTGGCACGCAGAGGGCCCAGTTCACATTTGTGGAATGAATATGGTGGGTGCTACACAGCCCAGAGCCCCCGGGGAAACTGTCTGCCAAGGGGGAAGGGGGAGGTGGTGCGGGGTACCTGCCTGCCTAGGGCCAGCTGTCCTGGGGGGAGGTCCCTGCCCGGTGGGCAGCCTGGCCCCGGCCCCCAGGCCCTGCCCCTGGCGCTGGGCCTCCCTGACTCCTGGGAGTTTGGGAACGCCCCTCCCCCACGGCGAGAATGCGGGAATAACACCCATAAATCATCCTTTCGTTAGAGCCCGTGGGGCTGGCGGGTCTCACAGAGCTGGGTACGAGTGGAAATAGATCACAGCGCTTCATAACATTGTAATTTATGGCAGGAGACGGTGTAATTGTGTTTATGACTTTGTTTTAGTGCTTTAGCTCTTGGAGAAAAATCAGCCGTGTTTTCTAGCTGCCGAGGTTTTACTGCCAGTCCCCAGGGCGGCCGGCCTGCCGAGCTCTCTGTCCTGCGGTGCTCGGTGCACCCAGCCTGCTGAGGAGACGGCCTCGGAGCCCGGCCCACAGCCTGCTGGGCTGGTCGTGCGCTGGGCATGTGGGCCGGGGCGGGATGTGTGCACGCCGGTCTGCGGGAGGCCCTGGGGAAGGACGCGTTTTGGGTGTGCGGGCCGCAGGGCAGCGGGTCAGAGCCCGCGGGGAGGGCCTGGGCACACGGACAGGCTGTCTGGGCTCATGTCCTGCCTCTGCCGCTTCCTGGTTGGGTGACCTTGGGTGAATCACTTGGCCTCTCTGAACCTCAGTTTCCCCATCTGTAAAATGGGGATGCTGGTAGAATCTCCCTCAGTAGGATGTTGTAAGGATTGAATGAATTAATGCAGGAAACCACTGGAAAGAGTGCTTGGCATCTGGCAAATTCTGATTAAGTCTCCTGTTGACCATTACTGTAATTATTGTTAGTAATTTGCCTGCGTGCAGCGTGGCCTGAGGGCCAGTTGGCATGTGTACGTGTAGACGTGTGTGTACATGAGTACTCGGGCTTTACGAGGGCAGGGAGACTGCACGTGCAAGAATGCATGAGCCGCCTCGGTTGTGGTTTTGCACAATTCCCTGTACCGTCCACCAAATCATTCCCTGAGCTGCCAGAGGGTGCAAGCGTATCTGCCTGGACCTCTGGGCCCCTGGGCCTTTGCACGTGCCACGGAGGTGAGCACCCTTCCACCAGGCGGTGATGCTGCTGGGATGGGGCAGCTCAGCGGGCGAGCGGTGGGAGCCCGACTCAGCATGGGGGCTCTGTCGGGTGCCAAGCGTACTCTCCTCACTGGGAGATAGATGCCACCATCTCTGGAACCCCTGGTCACCAACACACCAGCCGTCTGCCTGTTTCCCAGGGTCCTCTGCCCAGGCGGAGTCCAGGCAGGGGGTGAGCCTTGGCCAGAAGAGGTGGGCGATGTGGCAGCCACTTGTGCCCTGGCCCCTGGGACCGGTGCATTGGTTCAGCATCATAAATCAGCCAGGGTGGGCATTTCAGAGGCTGTAGACCAAGGCCTCTGTCCTAGCCACTGTCCCTCAAATCTCTCACTGTTCTGGCTACTGGGTGGCAGGTGATCTGAGCCGTCACCAGAGTCAGCCATGCCTCAGCTGGGTCCTCGGCACAGCATGGTCAAGGTCCTGGTCACCCCAGACCCTTCTGGGGGCCTGCCAGTTCCTGGCTGACCCTTGCTGACCACCCCTTAGGAGTGCAGGTTGCTCCCCTCTGAGAGAGTGTCACGATGGAGAGAAGACCCTTCTACCTGCCCCACAGATACACGCTCGCCCAGGGGCAGCCCCACAGATGCCTGGGGTCCGCCAGGCACCCTCAGCATTGCTTCCATCCAGGCTGACTGCTGAGGGGGGCGGGTCTCAGGATCATTATCATAAACCACAGCCACCTCTCCAGTGTTCATCCGCCGCAGCCGGGACAATCTCGCAGGCCCTCTACACCCAGCCCAAGGACCCCCGTCTGTCGGCACCATCTCTACACAGACACCCTCGACGCTCCGCCCCAGCTCTGCACTCTCCCCCGGGGGCCCCAGAACCCCGTCTCCACTGGCAAGCAGGTCTAACAGCATCTTGGTGCAGCAGGGCCCAAAGAGAACTCAGACTCGCCCTGCCCGCAATCCCATCCTCCCATCTCAGAAAGTGGTGCTGACACCCACACAGCAAAGCACTGGATTCCCCTGGCGCTCACCCATGTCCCACCCGCTCTCGAGAGCACACGCTCTGAATCCAACACCGCCCCCTCCACGCCCCCTGCCCAGGCCAGTGGCATCCCTGGCCTGTGCTGTTGGAATCGCCTCTACTTGACTGGTCCGTCCCCCTCCCATTCACTCCAGCAGCAGCCAGGCTGAGTTGTCTCCCTCCGCAGAATTGCCAGTGCACGCAGAGTGAAATCTCACCTCCATCCACAGCCCCTGAGCTCCGCGCAGCCCCCTCACAGTCCTCCCTGACACCCTTCTCTCAGATCCTGGGCACAGTCCTCTCGATCCTGCCTCAGGGCCTTTGCACTTGCCATTCCCTCTGCCTGGAAAACCGTCCTCCACCACAACATATAACCTGAGCTCAAATGTTGAGAGTGGGCTTCCCTACCACCAGCTGAAAGCTCTTGCGGCCAGGCCTTTGACCATGCTGTCACATTCACTTCCCCAGAGGGTCTCCCAGAGCCTGGCACATGGTAGGTGCTCACTAAATACACTTGGGATGAATACAGTTGGTGCTTCACAGATATTTGCTGGATGAGAAAATGAGGTCTCTGTCATCTCCCAGGGCCCCAGTAGTGGGGTGGGGGGCAGATGTCCTCTAAGCCCATTGCTCTTTCCCTCCCCAAGGTGCTGCTGGCCAGGCCTTTTCCTTGTCATTGATTTGTAAGGGCTCTTTGTATATTAAGAAAGTTTGTCCTTTGACATGGACATCACAAATGTTTGTTCCTAGTGTGCCATTGGTCTTGTGAATTGGTTTATGGCAATTATGATTATCATTTTTGCTCATGTCATACAGAAGTTTTATTTACTTTTTCACTTTTTTATGTAGTCAGAGTTGTTTGTCTTTTCCATTGTGGCTTCTAGATTTTGTGCATGCTTGGAGTAGCTTTCCCAATTCCGACCCTGAAACATTTTTTTTCTAGTACTTTTTAGATTTGTATTTTACCCTTCAATCATTGAACGGTGTGGGACTGATTTTGAGCTGCAGGCCTGTTTTCAGCGATCAGCCTGTCGATACATTACACTTCACCGAAGGATCTGTCTTTTCCCCATGGAGCTGGAACATTCTTTTTGTACATGCTTTGCAGTCTACAGTGAACCGTCTTACTTAGGGTGGTCTTAACGACATGTGTTGCTAGTGGGTGGCAGCGCTGTTCTTTCTTGTGGTGAAAGACATTGCTGGCCCCATCCGGCAGGTCCAGCAGGGGAGGTGGCCAGGGGAGCATGGACCAGCTCACCTGGACAACCTCAGTGACCTCTGCCCTCAGCCCCCCGGTCTGAGAGATTTTGCTTCTCTGCTCAGAACTCTGAGAAACCCCGCTTTGAGCTCTGAACAAAAAAGAAAGTCTGGGCCGAGGCTCCAAGCTGTCACCCCTCCCCCAGGCAGCTCCAGCATGAGGCCTCCTCTCTGACCTGCTCCCGCCTCTCCTCTCTGCCACCGCTGCCAGGATGTCTTCCTGGATTCTCGCGTGGCTCACACCATCACCTCGCCCACATTTCTGCTCAAGGCTCACTTCCCCACGAGACCTCCTTGGGCCCTGAGCTAAACGCAGCGACCTGCCCCCATCCTCCATCTACTGTCTTTTCCTCCAGGACTCACACCGACGTCACTGGTTTATTTATTGTATTTTCCATCTCTAGCTGCCCGCCCCCGCACCCCCAAGGACGAAAGCCCCACGGGGGCTCTGCGTGTGCTGTGTTTACCGATGTGCTCAGTCCACACTCCTGGACACTGAGCCACCTCCTCCCTCCAGCCGCATCTCTGCGGGGGCCACGTTTGTGCCCAGAGTCGTGCACAACCACCGCCTGACTGTGCCCACTGAGGCCGCCCTGCCTGGACTTCGGGGAGGAAGGCTCATGGGACAGCTTAAGGAGGGGGCAGTGGCAGAGTCAGGGAGCCCCAGGCAGCACACAGCTTCCTGGGCTGCACGGGAGCCTCTTTGCTTGGAAGGGGGCCTGGGCAGTGGGGACCAGGATGCACGGAGGCCAGGAAGCTGCCCACGGCCACCTGGTGGGTGGGCTGGTGGAGGGGGGGGGGACCCTGGCTCAGGATGGGCGGGGCTTGGGTCTCCCAACAGGCTGGCCAGCCCCTAGCTGGGGCCTCAGGGGGGTCCTGCCAGCAGAGGCCAAGTGGGGGCTGCCTGCCCTGCCCACATCGGGCAGCCCCAGGCTGGCCGACTCAGCCACCCTTCTTGGGGCCGGGCGAGCGGGAATGTAGGGCAGGCTGGAAAAAGGCGCTGGAAGCCGAGAGGCCGTGTTTGTGTTGGCGGCAGGGCGGAGGCCCCACCTGCATTTGATTCTCCCCCGCCTCCCCCTCCCTCGCTGCCCCTCTGACGAGCCTCGAAGTCCTGGAAGCCAGGGGGACGCCGGGCGGAACACTTTGTACTGGGAGCCAGCGAGCACCCGGCCACCGCAGCCAAACCCCAGCCCCGGCGGGCGGGCAGGCGGGTGACACGCGGCCCAGTGACGGCGGGCAGGTGGGCAGGGCCGCCCAGCAGCTCCGTCTTCATAGTCCTGTCTGCCTCTGGCTGCTGCTACCCTGGCCTGGCCGCCCCCAGTCCCCCTCCCCCCCACCATCTCGGGGCCATCAGCCAGGGTGTGGGCAGTTCAGGACCCCTGGGCCCGCAGTGCCTCTCGAGGTGGGTTCACCCTCCGTGAGTTCCACAGCCAGCAGGCCTCCCTCCACGCCTCGCACCCCGTCCTTGCCCTGGTGAGACCCCTGCAAGCCGCCTACTGCTCTCAAGACAAAGACACAGCCCCGCCTCGGCCAGAGGGTCCCTCACGGTCTGGGCCCTGTGTCCCACCTTGGCCACTGCCCCTTCCTGCCCTGCACTGGCTTCTATCAGTTCCTTGGATGTGCTGTACCCCCTCTCTGCCTCAGGACATTTGCACCTGCCGGCCTGCTTTCTAGAACATTCCACCCCTCTCCTGATCCAGCAGACGGTCTCATTCTTCAGGCCCCGAGGCGAGGGTCTCCTCCTTAGAAACACCGCCACCCCCCACCCCAGTTTGCCTGCCATCACCTCCCTGCTCTGCCCCTTCCAGCCACTCTGGTCTGCCCAGGTACCGCTTGCATCGTTTGCTTCCTAAATGTCCACCTCCCTGAAAGCGGGGATACTGCCAGGCAGTCCTTGACCCCTGACCACCTGGGGGACTCTGGGCCTCCGTCACCTCCCTAGCAGGGAGGGGACAGAGAATCTGTGCTGCAGCTCAGAATGGAGACTGATGCGTACGTGCCTGGAGTGTCCTGGGGGCAGGGTCTAGCTCCTCTGGACAGACCCCAGCATGCCCCCCAGGCTCCCAGCACCTCCCAGTTGCCTCTGACCACTTCCCCTGCACACACAGCTTGGTGCGGCTTCTCTCCGTGCCCCTCTCCGGCCACCCTTGGCTGTTCTGTTCCCACTCAGTCCTGGACTATGTCCTTTCTCCGGACACCTGCACAGCTTTCCGGCTGCTCCCTGACGGCACAGGCCCCCAGAGCCTCTTCCCCGGACAGTTGGAGGCCTGCTGACCCCACGCCGGCCGGCCTCCGGGACAGTGCCCGCGCGCCCCCGCCCTGGCAACACGCTCTGCCCAGCTGGACGTCTTGCTGTTCAATGAACCTCTTTACAAAGGGTTTGCATGATATAAGTAGATATAAGTACTCTTCCAAAACATCTTCTCTAAGAAGTAAAAACATTGCAAAGAAACATCCCCTTTGACCTGGCCCGTCTGGCTTTGTTTCCCGCCCCCGTCCCAGGTAACCGTCTTAGTGATCTGGTGTTTATCCTTCCAGCCATTTCAAAACACGAGCTCGCGCGCATGCGATACAGTATCCATCTGCGGCAGGCTTAGCATGAACGGTAACATGAGATGCTAGGCTCTCTGCTCGCTCCCTTTCACTCAACACGGGTTTGGAGGCCGCCCGTGTTGAAACATGCCCACGGAGCCCGCTCCCCGGGGCGGCGGTGCAGCGGGCCTTTCCACGGGGCTCTGGAGACGCCACGTCGTCAGTGTCCGTCTGTGGACGGGGTGGGGGGGGCTGAGTGCGCCCCAGGCCACACCCAGGGGAGGGCACCGCTCTCCAGGAACGGTCTTCTTGGCGTCGGTGTCGGCTGCGAGGCTGGCCCTGCAGGGGCCCTTCCACACGCTCCCAGACAGGCTCCCCCGCCCCAGCCCCGCGCCCCTCCTCCGCTCCGCTCCTCCCTGATCTGGGGGAGAGGAGCCCCCCCCCCCGGCCTGTCCTCCCGTCCTCCCAGTGGACCCAGGCGGCTCAGCCTTCCCCCCTCTCCCCAAGTCACCAGCCACAGAGGCACCCAACAGGGTCAAGGGTGGAGACTTTCAGGGCCCAGCAAATCCATCCAGAATCTGAGGCCCCTCCCACCCCTGCAGCTGCCGCCCTGGGCCCGGTCACCAGCATCCCCCGGATCCTGCCAGTGGCCCCCCGCCTGCTCTCCCGTGGCCACTCTTAGGCCCCAGGAGGGGGACGTTAAAACGGGGGCTCCCCATGCCCTCAGCCTGAAGGCCAGGGTCACTGCAGTGGCCCCGAGGCCATCACGATCTGGCCGGGTCCTCCCCGCTGCCCCAGCCCCGTGGGCCTTCTGTCCAGGCCCCGAAGCGCCGCGGGCTCTCTGCACCTGCTGCCTCTGTGGGGCGGGCTCTTCCCCCAGGAGCTTCAAGCTGCCTCTGCCCTCCTCTGAGTATTCACTTAAATGCCCTGTCTCAGGGCTGCCCAGGTACTCTTTCTGCAGAGACACCCCTCCCCGGCACCCCTGCCATGCTCGACTCCTTGAAGGCAGGGCTTCTGCTTTGTTGCCTCGCAGCTGCCGGCCCAGTGTCTGGCACACAATAGGTGCTCAGTAAAGACCTGCAGGATGAGTGGATCACCGCCACCAGAGGCCAGACCGCCCAGGTCAGCCCCAGGTAGGGCAACCAGCAGAGGGGCTGAGGGGCTTGGCCTGCGTGTGTGTGTTCTGGCACGTGTGTGCCTGTGTGTGTGCGTGTGTACACGGGCAGAGTTCCACCAGGGCTGTGCTGGGCCCTACGCTGGGGAGTGGGGGAAACCTGGAAACTGGCACATGGAGCAGAATCCAGGGGCGGTGCCAAGGGCTGGGGGGCTGCAAGAGCTGGGCTACAGGCTGACCACCCCCAGCCCAGGGCGGGCCATGCCTGCCCACCCTTCAGGTGCCAGCGTGTCCAGTCTCCCTGCCTTTCCTGCCTCGGTCCTGGCCTGGAAACAGCGGCCCCATGACTCAGCCGCCCAGGGCCGGGCTGCAGCTGCAGCTGACCCAGACGGGCGGGCAGCCCCTGGCCCCCCGGGCCCCCCAGGCCCACACCCAGGTCAGGGCCACCCCCGGCCCCGCCCCCACTCCTGGCTCCTGCTCCTAGGACAGGATTCCCTGAATTAGCCCCCCTGAGGCTGGAACCAGGTTGGAGGCTGGGCCGGGGGGCTCTGGGCTGGGGTCCCAGACCCGGGGATCTGGATTCGAGCCCCCGTCCTGGCACCTGGAAGAGGCTTGTGGGGAAGGAGACGTGGAACGGGCTGGAGCGCCCTTCCTGGAACCTGCCTTCCTGGGGAAGCCGCAGGGATTTCTGCCCGTCCAGGACCAAGCCCTGCACCCTGCCTGGCGTTGGAGGCCCAGCTGGGGGCTTGGGTGGGCCTTCGCCACCTTGTGCACGTGACAACCCCCTCCCAGGCCTGTTCTCTCCCGGCCTGTGGGACCCACAACCTGTGAGCCAGAAGCCCCTCGGCCCCATTCTTCCTCCGCCCAACACCGGGCTCCCTCCCCACCTCTGTCTGCACACTCTTTGAGACGGGGAGCTCAGTCCCCCACGCTCGCAGTGGAGGGGCAGCGCCAGCAGCCCCAGAAGACGGGGCCCAGGGTGGCCCATCCTCTCTGCCCCCCCGGCCCCTCCTTGGTGCTTTGCTTCACGGCAGTCCGAGTGCCAGCACCCGCTCCCGCCCTCGCCTTGCCTGCTCACCTCCCCTGCTGAGCCGCCGCATCACTGGGTCATGACTCACCCACGTGGGCACGTGGCCCTGGGGGGCCTGCTCTGTCACCTGGCCACGCAGATGCCCAGTGTGTGGGGGGACCTTGTGGCTAAGGGGGCGCTGCTGCACCTCCGCCCCACCCTGAGACCCACTGTCAGGGAAGTGGGTGAGGAGGAGGGGGAGCAGGGGGGCCAGGAAGCCGCTGGGGCTCCAGGCCGGGCCCGAGCGCTCCAGCCCCCTCTGGACACACTTGGTGGGTCCCACTCCCCTCTGCTCCCAGCAACCCCCCAGGTCCCGGGCTTAGCTTCCCTACTGTTGCCGGTGGTCCCGCCCTGGGGCCTTTGCCCGTGTGGTCCACAGGCCCCCATCCTGCCTGGTCTCCAGCCTGGGTCCAGCCACATGCAAGCGTGGGACCTGGCGTTCCTGGCGTCACGCCCCTGAGCCTTTGTCTCTGCGTCTGTGAGACGGGCATGCGAAGGGTCATGCCATGAGGCGGTGGAGTGTCAAACGTGCCTCCCTAGCAGGGTATCTGCCTCCTACCCCCTTTCCATCTCCAAACCCCTGGACCCCAGGCCAGGCTACCTGCGGCTCCTGTGCAGGTGACAGGGCTGCCCCTCACTGTCCCCACGTCTGCACTCTTGTGCCCGCCTCATTCCAGCCGCCACACTGAGGCAGGTGACCTTAGAGGTCCCCAGCCCTGATCCCGAGGTGTGTGGCCAAGTGGCCGGGGCGCTGGAGGGGATGGGGTGGGGTGACCTTGGGGGTGGGTCAGAGACCTGGGGGCAACTGAGCAGTGGGGGTTCCCAGGACGGCCCACAATGTTCGGAAGGTGAGTGAAAGTGTGGGGAGGCCTCCACCCCGGAAGGAGGCCCCAGGCTGGCCCGCGGCCCACCTGGCCTGGGCTGACCTGAAGGCGAGAGATTCAGGCCGTCCTGCGGTTCCCCGCCCACACTTCCTGCTCCTGGGGCCGAGAGGAAGAGCTCCTTGGGACAGTGGGCCCGGGTCGGGGGGACCCAGGCTGACCAGACCGGGTATGGTCTGCAGGCTTCTGGGAGGACCTGGCTCACCCTCTGTCACAGCCTGCAGGTTCCCCATTAGTGCCTGGATCTGGGGGCTTTGGAGACCATCCTTGGTACCACTTGGGTCACAGCTCTGGGAGGCCCACCCAGGCAGGAGGCCAGGGCCCTCTGTCAACCTGAGTTAAAGGTGGGAAAGGGGTGCCCACCAGTGAGCCCTCCTCTCTCACCGCTGCCCCATCCCATACAGCCCCAGCCCCCTGGCTACCCAGAGGGCTCCTGTCCGGGGACCAGCCAGCCCCAAGTCTGCACACGTGACATGAGGACACACCTGGCCTGCCTCTGCACCCACTCTCCTGCCCTTCCCAAACCCAGTGGCACATCTCCACCTCCTCCTCACCAGGGCACCGTCAGACCTCCCCATTTTCTTCCTCCATTCTGGAGTTTTCTCACCATCAGCAGCAAACCCACCTGAAGAGCTCCCATGGGTGGATATCTTTTATCCTCAATTCCTGACCCAGAGGCAACCCCTCAACCCTCCCTGCTGTCTCTTGCCTTTACCTTGGTATTTCTAAACCACACGCTTATATGTCCACCCCTTGCTTTTGAAGTTCTAGACATTATCTAGTGACTGCCTAACAGGGAAGACGAGGGATCAAGATTTCATTTTCACGTCTCTTGCCCCCTGCCACTCCCCTATCCTGCCAATATAGTTACATTGCAATTCTAGGCTAAATAAATATTTACTGTTTGCATTTTATGTAAACATTATGTAACAGCATCACTATGTAAATGCTATTTTCAGCCAAATCATGTGCTCTTCTATGATTATAACTTTTTGTTTTCCCTGGGGTTAAAATTGCCTTTATGTTTTGCTTAGTTTTCAGTGCATCTGTCACTAGTTTGCTCTTGAACTCTCTGCCAGAATTGTAAAGCTTCTATCCATCCTGCTGAGAACAGCAGCAATCTATCAGCCTTATTCTTTTTTCTTCTGGAAGTTTCTTCCTAGGGCCCTAGAAGGATTAGTTACTCTCTAGGCCTGCTGAATAGTTGTAATGCTAGACTTTCTTTCCCCCATCATGTTAGGAATGTCCTTGGCCTCTTTTTTTTGGGGGGGGGGTGATGTGTTGGATTCCCCTGGTTCTTGGATGCTGTGCTTCTCCCTTCTTGGTTTCCCCCTCCTTTTGCTGGAGCATATCCTCAAATAACTTTCTGAGAAAAGGTATGCGGTAGGTAAAACTTCTGACTGTGCACGTCTGAAAATGTCTTTAATTTACTCTCAGACCTGAGAGTTTGACTGGGTATAGAACCCCAGATTGAAAATAACCTTTTTTTTTTTTTTTTGCTTTTCAGACAGTGAGGTAAACAGAGAGAAGGCCCCTTGGTCCTGTTGTTGTGCTGTACACATTTAGGCTCTGGGTGATCCAGCTCAGCTGGGGCCCTATGGTTGGCAAAATTCTCCCTTGATTAGGCTACCACCACTTTCATTGTCTCAGCAACAGCTGGGACTAAGCCCCTTGCCCTGAATCTAGTCCATCATCTCCTTGCTAGCTGCTTTCTTTGCCTCCCCACACCCACCCCCCCAAAACCCCCCACCCTACACATAGCTCAGAAACATGTAAATCAGAGCATGTCACCTCTGGGCTTAGAGCTGAAAACCCACCTACAGCTTCTGATCAAGTGAAAACAAATCCAAACTCCTTATGGGGGCTGCCAGGCCCCGATCTGGCCCCTACCAGCTTCCCCCCATCATCTCATACCACTCGCCCAAGTCCCACTTGCCCAGGAGCTGCTGTCTCCCAATATTCCAGGCTCTTTCACCCCAGGACCTCAGGCCTGACGCTCCCGGCCCACAGCAGCACTTAGTAAAGGTTTGTTGAATGGCTTAGTGTACAGGTGAGTGAGTGAATCCACCTCCGCCTTAAACAGAAGCATGGGAACCATCTAAGGCCCGGGGTGGGGTGGGGGGTGGGCTGCAGAGCCTGGTTGTCAGCGGCACAAGGTGTCAGGAGGGGCCGAGGTGTCTGGGGCAGCCCTTCCTCTGCTCCTGGACGTCTGTCCAGCTCATGACCCACCCTTGTTTGGTTTCTGCTTTGATGCCACCTCCTTGGAGACCCCCCTGCCCACCTCCCACGCTGCTCGCTCGCTGCCCGCCTGCTTTCTTCCTCCGGTCCCTGCTGCTCTGTAACTCCACGCCCCACCCCTTGGCTTGCTGGTTTCTTGTGCATCTCTCCCTGGACTGAGCTTCCTGAGGAAGGGGTCTGTGTGGCCTCCCCAGCACTTGGGGCCACTCCTGGCCTCTGGTCGGTGCTTGAGTCACTGAGTCAACAGATCTGGGGTGGAGGCAGGTCTGGGGCCAGAGAAGAGGGATGCCCGGGGAGCCCCACTTCCCTTGCATCCCTCTCTGTTCCCCCCCAGGCCCACTGGTGGCGGTGGCTGGTGAGGTGGGCTGGGTAGGCCTCCCCCCCGGCGCCCCCCACATGCCCCAGAGCCCTTTCCCTGCCAGCTGCAGATCTGCCAGATACGGGGAGACCTGCAGGAGGGCGGCAGCAGGAGTGGGGGAAGGGCTCGGAGCCGGGCCTGGCGCTCGCCCTCCAACGCCGCCGTCCTCCGAGTTTCCGTGACTGTCTGTGCGTAACCGCACCGCGGTTTCCATCAGCGCTGCCAAGTGGCGGCTGCTGGGCCTGGCCTCGGGTTCTGATCCCCGACAAGCCGGCTCTCTGTCAGGCAACCCTGGGAAGCTGGGGCGCATGGGGGGTGCAAAGGGTTAAGCTGCCCTCTACCACCCCGTCTCATTTCTCAAAGGCCGGGCCCTCTTTCCTTCCAAGTCACAGCTGACGTGAAATGTAGCCTTAAAATGCAGCTGACATGAAAAACAATAGCACTCCCTCGGAGAGGTTCTGCTGTGGGCTGGACGGCCCCCCGTCCCCCAATAATTACTCAAGACATTGGCATGAGCCGGGCCTGGTTAGGTAACAGGCTGTTCGCTCCGGAGACTTATAACTCACAGGCAGCTACACATGATCCCTGCAGACAACAAAATCGTTTCCAGGATGGCGGGGAGGGCGAGGCCTCGAGGAGGGGGTACGGGGAGGGGGTACGGCGGGGGGGGGGGCGGCGGCTGGAGGGGCTGAGACCAGGCCGGGTGGGGGTGGGTCCGAGGGAGGGCCTCCCGGGGGCCCCAGGGATGCAGCCTGGGAACTTGGGAGCCGGGGAAGCGTTTGTGGGAAGTAGTTCCCTGCCCCCTCTCTGCTCTGACTCCTACCCTTGCCCTAGTCCCTGGAGGGTGAGGCCACTCTGGTCCAGTCTGTTACTGAGCAAGGCATGGGAGACACTCATTCATACTGAAGTGTGAATGACTAACCATGTTGGGAGCACTTCCTCCTTCTCTGTGGAAGATAATTAATTGTCTGTTTACTGTCCGTGGCCCCATTGAACACGACTCCCTCAAGGGCAGGTCCACATACTTTCCCCCGTGTTCCCAGCGCCTAGTACATAGCAGACATTCAGAAAATATTTGTTGAAGACGACATCTAACCCAAAGAAGGAAGCGTCAATAGTGTAACTCTGGGCACGCAGGGCGGGGCCCCCGGCAGCCAGTGCCAAAGGGATGCTGGCAAGAGGACGGCTGTGGACAGTTCCTCTCCCCTCCCCACGCCCGCGCCCTGAAACCCTGGGCCCCTGGAACCTCCCGCAGGAAACGCCCATTTCCCTGGAAGGATGCTGAGCTGAGGCGGGTAGAGGACTCAGAACGTGTGGGCTGGGAGGGCCCTCCCCTGGCCTCCCCAACGGTCTCGGTCTGCACCCGGCAGCCCGGCAGCCCATCCACGCCCAGGGAGCCCGATGTCTGGGGCGGCAGCAGGAGGGAGGGTCCAGCTCAGGCCTGGCCTCTGCCACAGCTCGGGGAAGCGGCACCTCCCACTCTTTCTGGGCCCTTTTCCTCTGTGACCAGCTCTGGGCCCAAGGCTATCCCTCTCCAGGTCCATCCGACCTTGGTCTCAGGCCCCAGTCTGAGGTCAAACATGCCACTGCTCCTGCACTGTCCCCACGTGCAGACAAGGTGTGGACGGAGGGGCAGGCACGCGGCTGCCCAGCCGGGCCCTTCGCTGGGCAGAGCAGCTTCTACCCACCAACAAACACCCAGGCTCCCCACCCCAAATGCCCACCTCCTCGTCCCGTCACTCAGGCCACCAGGATTTATGAGGCACCTACTATGCACTGGCATGGGGGTCCTGGTGACCCAGGCGGTGGGATCCATGTCCCCGATCAGGTCAGCACAGCGTCCACTGCAGTCAGAGTGGACACGGCGGTAGCACCGAGTCAGACCAAGTAAGGAAATCCGTGGCCCTGGGTGGCCACACCCAATGGCATGTCCCAGACCTTGTTTCCGGTCCTCCCGATGGCACAGTGCACCCCTTCCTGAAGTCACCTCCCCTAAGATGATGGGATGCCCGAGATTCCTCCCCCGGAATCTCACTCACACCCCTTCTTTAGGTGCCATCTCCACACCGCCCACTCTCAACCTCGCCAACCCTCCCTCTGAGCCTCATATCCCAACTGCAAGTGGACACTCCCACGCAGACGTCTCAGAGACATGTCACCTCCTCCTATGCCGTGTTCCCTCCTGGGAATCACCTTGGCCTTCCCTCTCCCACTGAGTGGCCAAGACAGAGCCAGGGCTGGGGGGGGGTCCTTTCCTGATGATGCCCCACCCCCACCCCCATATCCAACCCATCCCCAAGTCTGAGGATTTCACCCCCTGAACATCTTCTGCATCGCCTTTCTTTCCACCCCGTGGTCCTCTCCTCCCCCTTTCTCCCAGGACTTTGGCCATGGCCCCTCACTGTCTCCCCATCTCCTCTGGTCCCCCTGTGATCGTCTCACATTCCAGCCAGAGAGCAGCTCTTGTGGGAAGAGTTCATTACGTGTGTGTGTGTGTGTGTGTGTGTGTGTGTAAGAGAGAGTGTGGGTGGGTGGGTGTACGTGAATGTAGCTGAGAGGATGCACTCACTGTATAGCTTATAATGAAAAAGAACCATTTGGATCTCAGTTCACACCTCTGTCCCATTCATGGGGCAGCTACTTTTAAGGCTTCCCTTTGGCAATTCTCTTATCAGCCTTAAGGAACATGCTTCCCATATTATTTCTTGATTTATCAACTTCAGAATCTTTTATATAATTCCTTCCATGGAGGGTGAGGATTGGGCTCTCTCACACCATCTTATGCATCGCCTCTCTCTCATTTCCCAGGATCGCTTCGCCATTATTGTCATGCAGTCCACAGTGAAATCTACGCCCAGCATTTATTCTCTTAGAGCCATGGGGTCTGTGGTTCTCCACCCCGTTTTCTAGCATTGCCTACCTTGGGGTGATCCTCTGCTGTTTCAGAAGCCCCTTTGTATCAGGCTTGCCTCTGGGTCCACCCTGTTTGTTTTCCTGGGAGACCTCCCTGGAGCAGCCTGTCCTCTGCCTGTGCCTGGGCTGGGACCTCCCCAGCATCCCCCTGCACAGGCCCCACTGCTGCCTGCCTTCCATGCCTTCCTCTGCCCTCACCTGCTCCCATGTTTTGCTGGAGCACCTTCTCCATAACTTTCTAAGAAAAGGTGCAGAAAGTAAATTTCACGAACTCTCACGTGTTTTCAGACATGCCTTTATGGTATCCTCGCCCTTGATAGATACCTTGGCTGGGTATAGAATTGTACTTTCCTTTGGAATTTTGAAGACATCTTTGTAAGTCTTCTCTACTGAAAACCAACCTGTTCTGAGGCCTGTGGTTTGGTAGGTCACCTGTTAGTTCTTTGGGAAGTTTCTGGAAGGACACGAGGACACGGTGGCTACCCTTTTAGTCCAGGTTCTCGGTGGGCTCTCCCTTCAATTGACCTTTCCTCTCCTCAGCTGTCTCTCATCTCCCTTCCTGGAATGTCCAGTAGTTGGATGTTGAGTCTCCTTGGACCAAGTCTCCATGCTTCTTGGCTGTTCTCTCCTATTTTCCGTCTCTCTGTCTTTCTTCTACTTTCTGGGAGACTGACTTCAATCTTTTACTGTTTTTTTGTTTGTTTGTTTGTTTGTTTCTAATTCAGTAGCATATTTTACATTTCCAAGAGCTCTTTCTGGTTCTCTGTTTCTTTTTCAGAGCATCCTGTTCTGGCTTAATGATTACATTATCCTCTTGAATTTCAGAGTGATCTTACAAATGCAACATTTTTCATATGGCTCCATTGCCTAATGTCCTTTGGGGTGCCCCACTGTCCTCACCCTGAGTGCCCCTTCCTTGATCTAGCCCTGTCCAGCTCTTCACCCTCCCTCACCCCACTCACTCCCTTGGCCTGTGCTCAGCCCTCTACGTCCTCTCAGATACACAAAGCAGGCCCGTTCCTTCCTGCCTCGGGGTCTTTGCACGTGCAGCCTCCTGTCTGGAAGGCTCTCTCCATCTCTCTGCTTAGCCGAGCTAATTTCCACTCATGCTTTGTGTGCAGATCACAGGGCGCTTCCTCAGATGCCTTTGCTAACTTCCTAGGTGGGGTCACAACCCCTGTTCTGTGTCCCTTCAGCTCTATTTATAGCACTCGGCATGATTTTTTTCCTTTTTTTTTTCTTTTCCCAGTTTTGTTGAGATATAATTGACATACAGTGCTGTATAAGTCCCCACCCCTTCCTCCTAGAGGGTAACCCCCATGAGGGCGGGGTCTGGTCCATCTTGTCTGCTGCTGTACCCCAGGGCCCAGCACAGAGTTGGGGCTTGTATCAGTGTCTCATTGCTACTGTAACAAGTTACCACAAACCTAGCAGTACACACATTTATTCTCTTACAGCTCTGGAGGTCAGGAGCCTTACTGGGCAAAAATCAAGGTGTCATGAGGCCTGCATTCCTTGAAGGGGCTCCAGGAGAGAATCTGTTTCCTGGCCTTTTGCAGCTTCTAGAGGTTACTGCATCCTTGGCTCATGGCCCCTGCCTCTACTTTCAAAGCAGCATGTGGCATCTTTTCTCCTCTCTGACCTCTGCTTCTGTCATCCCAGCCCTTCCTCTGACTCTGAACCTCCAGTCTCCCTCTTATAAGGACCCCTGCCATGACATTGGGCCCACCTGGATCATCCAGGGTGATTCCCCCACCTCAAGAGCCTTCACTTAATTGCATCTGCAAAGTCCCCTTTGCAATGGGAGGTCACATGTTCACAGGTGCCGGGGACTAGGACAGGGACATCTTGGGGCTGTTATGTGAGCACCATGCTCATACGTGCTTGTAGAGCAGGGACACGGTTCCAGTGCAGGATAATTGGGGTCTCCTGGGGGAAGTGCCCTTTAAGGGGACACCTCAAGGACCAGGCAGGTAAGGGGGAAGAGATTCCTTAATCTCAGGGGCAAGAGGGCAGTGCCTCTGAGCAGCCATGAGGACTTCCAGGGGGACGATACCAGGACCTACCTCAAAGTTCCGGGAGCCACCATGAATGGTCTAGAACTATAGTAAAGGCAGAGGACACTGTTGGTGACTGGGGTGGTGGCGGAGAGTCTGTGTGATTCTGCCCCTGAGGGGCTCTTCCACAGGCCACTCCTCCTCGGTGTCCCCCGGGCTCTCCACCTGCTCTCCTTTGCTCTGGCTCAGGCCTGATGACCTCCCATCCCATCTGAGCCCACCTGGCCAGCCCCCAGGCTCCCTGCCCCCTGCAGCCAGAGCAACAATTCAGATCACACAGCGACCGCCACCCCCACCCCACCACCTGAAACCTGGCCAGAGCTTCCCCTGGGCTGGCGTGAAGACCCAAGGTGCAGGGTTCTCACCAGGCTCCCCCTGCCTCACCCTGCCAGGCCCTCGGTCCCCTTTCTGTCCTCACTTGCCACACTCCTGCCCTGCACGAGCCATGTCCTCTGCACCTAGTATACAGCTGGGAGGTGGAGGAAGCGCCGGGCTCCAACGCTCACCTGGTAACCACTCCCTGAACTACAGGGTCTCACTCCCGAGATGAGTGAGAGCCCAAACACTTGAGGAGCCGATCCCACCCCCGTGGGACAGCAGCCTCACCACGGGGTGAACTCACGCCTGAAGAGGGAGCTTCAGGGGGCTTTAGATTAGATCCAATGTCTTTAGAGAGATACAAAGGGGTGCCAGCAAAAGGAGTGGAGGTCAAAGACCTGATTGCTGTGATGGCCAGAGAAGCCTCCAGAGACTGGCCAATGAGCAGGACAGGCCAGCAGATGGGGGAGCAGTGAGTGGAGGCCAAGCCAGTGGGATCACTCATGACATAGTCCAGTCAGAAAGAGAAAAGTAAGGGATGAAAGAAAGGCAGGGGAATGTGGAGGCTGGAGGCTCCAGAACCGATGGAGAGGCGTTCCAAAAGGAGAGAAGAAGCAGAGGGAGGGAGGGGAGCAGAGACCACTGCACACACCTGAGGGAAGGACACACATGTGCCCGGACTTTAAGGGGCCAGAGTGCAGAACAGAAAAAAAATCAAACTAAACCAAGAAACCAAGAAATCCACAATATCATTGGCAATTATGCACCTATCTCTCAGAAGCTGACATATCACAGTGGGAAAAATGAACAAACAAAATAAGGATGTAGAGGAAGTGAATGACTCAACTAACAGAAGAGGCTCCGCTGCCTCCACATGTACACAGAAAGTTCACAAAAATGATCTTATTAGGCCCTAAAAGAAAAGTCAATAAATTTGAAAAAGTCTATACCTTAAAATAAAATTGGAAATTAGTAACAAAAAGAGAGCAACAAAACTGATACACCTGGAAGTTAAGAAAATATATATTTCTGAATAATTCTTCGGTTAAAGAGAAAATAAAATGGAAATTAAATTTATTTAAAACAGATTCACAATGAAAGTATAACATATCAAAATCTGTGGGATGCTGCCAAAAAGGTATTCAGAGGAATATTTATAGCAGTTTTTAAAAATCAGGAAGTTTGAAAACAAATGGGCTAAGCTTTCAACTCAAGAGGCTAGAAAAAGAACACCAAAATAAATACAAAGAAAGAATAAGAAAGGATAAAGGAAGACATTAACAAAACAAAGAAAAATTTTTTGAAAATAAAATTGATCAACAAAACCAACTACTGTTTTTTTGAAGAGTCAAGAAAATCGATTAACGTTAAGCAAGTAAAGTAACAAAGAATTAGGAATGAAAAGGGAGTAATAACTACACATGCAGAGTGAATTGAATAATTATGTTATTATGATATATTATTTTATGTCCATAAAGCTAAAAACTCAACATGAAAAATAATTTTCAAGGAAAAATTGTCCAAAGTGGCTTATGAAATAGAAAAATCCTAATAAACAAAAACCCATTGGGGAAATTGAAATGATAGTCACCTACCCTCCTCCCGAAGGTTCTAAGTTTTTTGAGCTATTTCTACAATGTTTTCAAGAAGCAGATAACATCGATCCCACACAAAGTGTTCCAGTTATAGGCAAAGATGGGACATTGCCCGCCTTATCTTATTAGATAAAACCGGGCACCAAAACTGCGTAAGGAAATATAAGAAAATTCTAGGTCAAAGCCAGTTATAAACACAGATGCCCAAATCCTAAACTGTAAAGTAGTAGATGGAATTCAGCAGCCTAAGAGAGTCAAGATCATGTATATACCAGGAATGCAAGGACAGTTCGACCTTAGGAAGTCAAGCAATGCTCTAGCTCACGTGATCTGGTATCTGGCCCCTGTTTTTTGTGTGTTTTCTTTTCTTTCTTTTTTTTTTGGCCACACCTCATGGCTTGTGGGATCTTAGTTCCCTGACCAGGGATTGAACCCGTGCCCCTGTAGTGGAAGCACAGAGTCTTAACCACTAGACCACCAGGGAAGTCCCTTGGTGTGTTTTCAACTGGACTTATACTCTCATTTGTGGGCTGATGAGTTCGGGTGTGTGTCTCCCATTCCCAAGTTCCCAGCCTGCCCAGGGGCAGGGTTGGGTGGGGCTCATGCCAACTTTGCCTGGCCTCACTTGTACTCTGGTTTGCTCTGTTTTGTCTCCATCCTTTCACCGCCTCCCCCCACCCCCCAGCTCACGGCCAGTCACACAGTAGGCACCCAGAGGATTCCTATGGAACTGATCTAATTTTTACTGTAACTCGGCACACTCAGGCAGATCCTTCCTGACTCAGCCATGTTTCTTGCACCAATGGGAGGTGACCTTGGCATGGAACGGTTGGAAGGGATGGACAGACAGGTGCACAGAGTGTGGGCAGACGGACGAGAGGCAGCCAAAGAGCTAAGGTTGATGGGAGCCAGGGATCCCCAGGATCAGGAGGTACATGGGCTCAGGTGTTCCCAAGTTGAACCAACCCATGGATATAGATTGGCATTCAGATGAGCTCTTGGGCCTTTCAGGGGACAGAGCACCAGGGTTCAGGCAAGAGAAGGCTGGGATGCTTCACTGGGAGCCCTGTCAAATGCCTTCACTGAGTACTGTGTCCTGAGCCTCTATGGGTCCCACGTGACTCATACCCTGAGCACCTCTGAGCTGTGCACCCCATACTACACAGCAGCAGCCCTGTGTCGGCCACCTGGCTGGCACTCAGGAAAGATGGGCAGAGTTAGGCTGGAGAGAAGTCCATTCTAAAAGGAGCCTGGAGGACAGGGTCTGGGGCCTCTCTGGGAAAGCCTCATTCCTACCCGTGGCTTTGCACCTGCCGTTCCCTCTGCCTGGTCTTCGCAAGGCTGGCTCCTTCTTGCCACTGGGTCTCAGCCCCTCAGGGACGCCATCCCGGCCCCTTTAAGGGTCCTCATCACGGCCCCCAAGTTCTTTCTTTTGTGGAACTTATTATCACCACGAACTTATCTTTTTTTTGTTTGTTTGCTTGTTTCCTTGATTACTGTCTGTCCTCCCCAACAGATGACAGCCCCTTGGGAGCCGGGACCTCTGCGATCTAGGCCACCACTGACCCCTGGGGCACGGGAGTGTGCAGTGAATGTTTGTTGAATGAATGGATGAGTGAGTGAGGGCCAGGCAGGGACACCCCTGGGGGAATTCTCCCTGGGGGAATAATTCTGGTTGGACTTTTCAAAGGGGTGGGAGTGGCCTGGCCCCATCCAGGCTGGAACCGGGAGCTTAAGGAGGTGGGAGTCCTGCGGGGCTGGGGCAGGGGCTGGCGACTGTGCTGGACGCCCGGCCAGACCTCTCAGGCCACCTGCCTTCCCGCAGGGCAAGTGTTTTGCACCCCCGTCCGCCCCCCCCCCCCCCAGTTCTGCCAGGGCGGTTGGAGGAGCAGCAAGGCCAGGCTGTCTCCCCAGCAGTTGTGGGAACACCTGTCGGGGAGGGTGTGGAGGGGGCCATGCCGGCAGCTGAGAGTGGAGCCTGGCCCGGGCCAGGGGAGGGCCTGGGTCAGCAGACTGGGGCTGGGGGCTCTGGGCAGCTGGTGCCGGGACCTGTGGGCCCGACAGGTGGGCCGGGGGGCTCAGCAGCTGGGCTGGCAACGACTGGAGGCGGGGTAGGCGCATCCCGGGGGGTAGATCCGGCCCCGGAGCTGTGTGTGCATGTGTGTGCGGGGGGTGGGCACAGGGGGTCTGGTGTGGGACAGGGGACAATGGGGGCATTTTCTGGGCCCCTCGCCCAGAGCGGCAATGTCCTGTGACGGCCCCCAGCGTTTGGCTCCGATGTGCCACAGGCTTTTCTGCCTGAGAAAGGCCTCTTTTTGCTTTTCTGAGAACTCTGGAGGCCCTGGGATGTGCACACTGAGGGGGTGCACAGAGTGTGATGTTGGGTGGAAAAAAGGGTTGAGGACAAGCTTTTCCTGCCTGGGCCGCCCCCCCCCTCCCCCGCAAGAGGCTGGGTTCCCACAGCGTGGAGGGGGGTGACTCTTTCTTTGGACAGTCCCGCAGCTTCCCTGCCAAGATAGTGGGTTTAGATGTTAATACATATTCTGCCAGAAGAAAAGAAAAACGGTTTTGTAGACAGTAGTTTGGGAACTGCTGGGTTAAACAAAATTAGGTTCTTTGACTGGAGGCCTTCTCAGGGCCTTTAAAATGCAAATGAGCATCGTTTGCACAAAAGCCCGGGGGCGGGGGCGGGGGGGGGGAGGGGTGCTGAGTGGGAAGGGAGAGGTTCTGTGGGAGCTTTCTGAAACTCCTCTGGCCTTGGATCCAGGATCCACGGCTGGAATAATGAGCAGAATTCTAAAGATTGGAGGTTTCCTTAAGTCCAGTGTTCACCTTTGCCATGCCGAGAGGCCGGGTGCCCTGCGTGAGAAGGGTGGCCTGATCGCGTCTATGCCACCTGCCTCCTACCCAGGCTCTGCAGAGCTGGGACAGCCGGGACTTAACGCCCCAGGCTGTGACCCGCACCCATTCTCTGAGCCCTCCTAGCCACGGACCCCCGGCCGAGCCCTCTGAAGGCAGCAGGAACTGAAACTGGGGACCTGTCCTTCCACGGGGCAGGCGGCTGGAGTGCAGGGCGGCCCCGGGCTCAGCTCAGGGTCTGACCTGCCTCTGCACCTCCTGGAAAAGGGGCCCCACCTGCCGGGTCGGCTGCCTCTGCGGGGCAGCTTCATCCGGGGGTCATCGCCGTGTCCACAAAGCTGGGGGGCTGAGGGCACCAACACGGCCCTCATCCCAGTGCGACAGGGGTTCAAGGTAGCGCTCAGAAACTGGCTGAAGCCTCGGAAAGAGCCGTCGTGGGTTCTGTCCAATGTAGTTAAAAACATCTGACTGCGACCACAAAAATGCTGGCCTCGGGCCTGCTGCGAAAACATTTTCATGTGAAATGCAAACGCGCTGGTGCAGTGAGGAGCTTGTGGGTTAACCCTTGGAAGGAAGTGTGCGCAGAGCCGTCTTGGCCAGGAGCCATGGCCTCGGCCACCGGCAGGGACACAGCCCAGGGCACAGTCTCTGGGGGCAGGTGCGGGGCCATCGGGGGTGCTGCTGGGCTCCGGCAGCCTAGGGCCTGGACGTCCTCATGGGCTGGGGACATCCAGGTTTGGGGGGGGCCTCCAGAGGTCAGGGGGCAGCCTGCTGCCACCGGTGGGGCTGCGGCTCACAGACAAGCGTTCATTCATTCGAGGGACCCTGAGTGGGCGGTGGTATGGTCCGGGGCTGGGGGTGTGTATCAAGCAGACCCCGTCAGCACTCAGCTGGCATCTTGGAGTTGGGGGAGAGATGTGATAAGCCGAGAGGTAAAACTGGGAGGTACTGGGTACACGGTACACGGGGAGGCATGCGCCAGGGAGTCCCTCCTGCCTCAGTGGGAGGGAGCCGGTCCCCTCTGCGAGGGCAGGGACGGCCCAGCTTTCCACGGCTAAGAGGACCGCTGCAGCGCACAGCCCGGAGGCCCAGCCCAACACCCGGGGCACCAGCGCTCGCGGACAGATTCCCCAGCGGACGAGTGCGGCCAAAGGGAGAGCACCATCTCCGTGCTGATGGCCCACCATCTTCACCGAAGGCCGTAGAAACTGTCCCCTGACGAGGCGGTGGGGGGAGGGGGCGTCACCAGCACTGAGTGTTACTCTCCTTTTTCATCTTTGCCAGCCTGCTGTCCAGAGCCTGCATCTCACCACCCGAATCCCCAGACTCCTGGCCACTGCCCTCGGTGGTAGGACTTCAGCGCCCTGTGTGGGAGCTCGCTGGACACAGGGCTGCTAACCCTTCCACAGCAACACATATGACGGCTGCTTTCCCCAGAATAGGGCCCTTCAGCCTCGCTCACAGGGAGAGGAGTAAGGGGACAAGCTGAGACTGGACCGGCTGAAGGCCTTCGCCCCCCGTCGCCGTCCACTTCCTCGGGGGCTGTCGCCCTCCCGAGCCCAGGCTGCCAGCTGTCTGCGTTCATCTCAGGCAGGCGGCCCTCACCCAGAGCCATGTGCGCACTTGGGCCCCCAGCGCCCGAGCCCGCCTGCCAGGGAGCGTGTCCAGCTGGCCCGGCCCCCCGCCCTCCCGCCCTGACAGGTGTGTGGTGACTCAGCGGGGGTTAATTTTTCAGCAAGGCAGCTGTCGGAGACAGCCCGGAGACCCTTGAGCCCGCCCCAGGCTGAGGGTGGGGCTTCAGAGCCAGGAGCTCGGGGGCGTCTGGCAGGAAGCGGGGGGCCGCTCAGCCCAGTGCCTCTGGGGCCCCTCTCTCCCCTCACCCTCGCCCGAGCAGGGGCTCCAGCACGTCCCACCTCCCTCTCTGCTGGCGTGGGGGCAGGGGCCCTCCAGCACGGTCTCCTCCTGTTTGCCTGTTCCAGCCTGAGACTGAGGGTGCTGCGGCAGTGACTCTACTTTCAAGCAGGTCTTGAGGGCCCTTTCTTGGGGTTCCAGCCCCCATTCCCAAAGGCTCTGGCAGGGCCCTGGCTGGGGGTCCTGAGCTGGTACCAGGTATTTGGACCCACAGAGAGGGGAGGGCTCCCGGACCTCCTCTGGCTCCACAGGCCGGACTCAGAAACATCCAAGGGACCCCAGTGTGTCTCTTTGGAACCCAGAGAGGCCACAGAGCCCCATCCCTGAGCCCAGGGTGCAGAGGATCCCTGTGTGGGTGTCCACAAGGCCCACGTGGGCCCCCAGGGAGGAATGTGGGTGTGCACGGACACTCTGCACACACGTTCTCACCAGCTCCGGGCCAGCCCCAGAAGCAGTGGGGCCAGGAGGCAGAGAGGGAGCCCCTGCTCGTGAGCAGGCGAGAGTCCCAAAGGAAAATGGCTCGAGACCTAGGCCTTAGCAGGATGGCTCAGGGGTCCGCTCAGCAGCCAGAGGCAGATGGCACAGGAAGAAGGGCTACCAGCCTTGAGGGCTCGGGGCCCACGTGTTCCTAACTGATGAATCCTTGCTTTATCTACTCATCCAAGTTTGCTTGTTTCCTCCCTCCCTTCCATCCATCCATCCACAAACCCACCCACCCAGCCTTCCTTCCTACCAATATCCGTCTATCCATCCAAACACCCACCCATCCATCTACCCATCCCCCATCCATCCATCCCTCCATCCTTCCACCCCTCCTCCATCCAAACACCCACCCATCCATCTACCCACCCTCCATTCATCCATCCCTCCATCCATCCTCCATCCATCCACCCATCCTCTATCCATCCACCCATCCTCTATCCATCCTCCATCCATCCTCCATCCATCCTCTATCCATCCTCCATCCATCCTCTATCCATCCTCTATCCATCCTCCATCCATCCATCCATCCTCCATCCACCCATCCTCCATCCAAACACCCACCCATCCATCTACCCATCCTCCCTCCATCCATCCCTCCATCCATCCACCCCTCCTCCATCCAAACACCCACCCATCCATCCACCCATCCTCCATCCACCCATCCTCCATCCATCCATCCATCCTCCATCCATCCCCCGCCTACCTACTTCTACTCCCACCCCCCGCCCCCATTCCCTGTGTCCGCCTTCATTCTCTCCACAAGCAGTTAGCAGCCGCCTCCTGTGTATCTTGTGGCAACGGCAACAACAAGAAGATCAAAAGGCATTTATGACGCAGCCACTGGCCTCTGGAGTGACAGCCTGCCACCAGCTAAAAATAGCCCAGGATCAAGATGCCGGCTGGCTCTCCATCCCGTCTTTCATCTCTTGGGTCTTTGCCTCTCTCGACAGGGGACACACTCCATGCGGCTGAAAGGTCCCAGATCAAAAGGGATTGTGGGGCAGGCATGGGGGTGCTGTCAGGGCTGGGTGACCAGGTACAAGGTTGACAAACGGGGTGAGTCTGTTTGACCCTGAGGGTTTTGGCGGACATTGCGCACTGGGGCCATTGGTCGAGAGAGCAGACACCCAAGGGAGGCAGGTTTGGGGGAAGAAGAGGCAGCACCTGGGCCTGGGCTCGGGCCCAGCGAGAGTGGGGAGCCCGGGTTCCCCGAGGTGCAATGCACAGGGACACATGGTGCGGGCTGGGCGGGGGTCAGGTTCCTGGGACCACACGGCCTTGAAATGGGCTCTGGGCATTGATGGGGCCATCAGAGTCCCCATCGAGCTGTCCCAGGCACAGATACCCACCAACTCCTGCCTGCCCCCTTGTTGTGACACAGAGTGAGGTCGGCTAGGCCTGACCTGTGTTCACGGCTAAATCATTCGGGCAGTGAGGCCACTACACAGAGTTCGCCGGGCACTTACTCTGCGCTGGGCTCTGTCCTGGGCACAGGGCCGCTGTGGGGATGGCGCTAGACCAGCCCTGCCTCGGCGAAGCTTCCCTTCCCGTGGTGGAGCCAGACCGTGACACCCAGCCCAGCTTTAGGGTCAGGTGGTGATGAGGGACCGGGGTGCTGGGGGCCGAGACCAGCAGGCAGTGAGGGGAAGGCGTGTTGGGCAGGAAAGAGCAAGTGCAGGTGGCGTCCCCAGGGGTGGCGAGCAGGCCGGCTGGCCCCAGGGCGTTGCGCACACGGGCGAGGGGCCTGGAGGAGGGAAGCCGCGAAGGCAGGTGAGGTTGGCTGGGAGGTAGGCGTGGACCGTGGGGGGCGCCTGGATTGCGTTCCAGGGAGAAGGGGGGCCGTCGGGGTTTGAGCAGGAGCTGGTGGTCTGGTTTATGTTTGACACGTCCCTCTGGCTGCTGCCTGGAGACAGGAATGTGGAGGGAGAGTGAAAGCGGGGCGCCCCTTGGGATGGGGCTGGCCCTCTTCTTTGGGAAGGAACGCTGCCCTCAGACACGCTGTTCCTGTCTGCCGGAAATGCCCTTCCGCCCCGGGCAGAGGCTGCAGGGGAAGGTGTCTGGGATTCAAGACCGTCTTGCCCATCACTACGACCTGTGCCCCTGGGTGCCTTCCTTCCCTCCCTCCAGGCCTCAGTTTCCTCAGCTGCAAATGACCTCTAACCACCCCCCGCATGGCCTGCTGCCCCTGGCTGGCCTCAGGGCCACCTCCTCCAGCAGCCCTCCCTGACTGCCCACAGCTCAGGTGGCTTCCCCCTTCTGGGACTCTCTGCTCCTTTGGACCCTTCTGGGACACTGGGCACCCTGCAGCCCTCACCTGTGTGGCCAGCTTGCCCACCAAGCAAAGAGCCCCTTGCGTGGGGGACTGGGCCTTGGCTCTTGCCGTGCCCCCAAGCCGAGCTGAGGGCCAGATGCCCGAGGGCAGCTGCCCGTGACGTAAACAGTGGTGAGTCCATCACTGTGGCCTGGGACACAGTCCCCCAGTGCCCTGGCTTCTGTGGTCAGGGGCTCAGGACCCCTCTGAGTGTGTGTGGGGTCTTAGCTCTGATGGGCCAGACCCCATGAGCGAGCAGGCCCTGCTTCTGCAGACAGGGCAGCGGGGTGTGTGCTGCTGTGACGCCCAGCTGGGCAGGCAGCAAGAAGCAGGGCCCTCGTCCTGCTGTCAGGGTGTGGCTGGGGGCAGAGCTGTCCTCCTGGTCCCAGGTCACTGGGAGGGAGGGAGAGAAGGAGGGAGGGAGGGAAGGAGAGGGGAAGAATAGAGGGAGGGGGAAGGAAGGAAGAAGGAAGGGAGGGAGGGAGAGAAGGAGGGAGGGAAGGAGGGGGGAAGAATAGAGGGTGAGGGGGAAGGAAGGAAGAAGGGAGGGAGGGAGGGAGGGAGGAAGGGAGGGAGGGAAGGAGAGAAGAATAGAGGGTGAGGGGGAAGGAAGGAAGAAGGGAGGGAGGGAGGGAGGGAGGGAGGGAAGGAGGGGGGAAGAATAGAGGGAGAGGGGGAAGGAAGGAAGAAGGGAGGGAGGGAGGGAGAGAAGGAGGGAGGGAGGGATGGAGGGGGGAAGAATAGAGGGAGGGGGGAAGGAAGGAAGAAGGAAGGGAGGGAGGGAGGGAGGGAGGGAGGGAGTGGGGAAAGGAGGGGGTTCACGCTCGTTCAGGCATGTGCTGGGCCTTGGCAGGCAGCTCTGCTCCAGCATCTCGTCCTTTCCTCTCTGCTCTAGTCCCAGGAGGCGGGGTCCTACACCAGAGGCCGGAGGCCAAGGCGCGGAGGGATTTGGGACCTTCAAGAGTAAGAGTGCTGGGTGGGCTACAGGATGCCCAGGCAAATCTGAAAATCTGAATTACACGTAAACAATGACATTTTTTATAGTTTAAATATAGCGCATAAATATTTGGGATACACCTACACTAAAAAAAATTACACATCTTAGGTGTCCTGCATTTTTTTTTTTGGCTGTGCTGAGCGGCAAGCGGGATCTTAGTTCCCTGATCAGGGCCTGAACCTGGGCCCACCAGAGTGAAAGCACGGAGTCCTAACCACTGGACCGCCAGGGAAGTCCCAGGAGTCCTGCATTTTTATTCGCAAAACCTGGCCACTTTCCAGAGACCCTGCAGCTTGGGAGGGGCTTCCAGATTCGTGATCCCCCAACTCTCCCTGGGATATGAGGCCCTGTCTCTCTGCTGGTGGGAACCGTCTGGCCTTCAGGCTTCTCCGTCGGCGCAGCCCTCAGGGTGCCTGGTCTGCAGCCTGTCCTGGGGAGGCTGCTCCAGGTGGGGCCAGCCCACACTCTCTGCGCGTCCACCAGGCTTCCCTCTGCCCACGGAGCTCACTGAGTCAGAACATTTCAGCCCCTCAGCTCTATTGTTGGCTGGCAGAGGTGGGCACGCTATTCCTCCTTGGGCAGGAGAGCCTCAGGGGGGAATTCTCCCTGCACCTTAGGGGTGTCATTCCCTTCTACCCCCAATCCTGGAAATCATGCACAACCCAGGTGAGAGAGCAGCCCACTTGGAAAGGCCTGCAACCCATGCTGGTCAGTGAGAGTCAGGCAACGGGACTCTGGCTGCAAGTGTTGGGAAGCACCAAGCTGTGACCTTTGGGGGTGTAAGTCTGGGGCTACTGAGAGCCACTTGCCACGTGGTGGAGAGCACCCGAAGCAGGCTGCTGCCGCCACTGCTGTAGCTTCCTTCCCTGGATCTAGACGTACCTGAAGCTGCTACTCTTAGATCTTTCATGAGACTTTTTTTAAAATGAGTCAACACATTTCCTTCCTTGCGCAGGCAAGTTTTAGGGGAGTTTCTATTCCTTGAAATGGAAAGTCGGTGCCAGGATCAGGTTTCTGTTTTTCTTTGCCTATTGGGCAAAGGTGATGGTACAGGGGCATGGTTGCCCGAGAGGGCTTCCTGAGGAGGGAATGACTTAGAGGGGCAGGGAAGGCAGTGCGGGGGCCAGAAAGGAGCATGGGGTGGGCATACGTGGTGTTGGGGCAGAGGCCCTGGGGCTGGTTTGCTGGGAGTGAGGTTTGAGCCACTACTGGGCGCTGAGCAGTGAGGGCTTTGAGGGGCCGTTCAAACCCGCAGCATCAGGGGCCCCCACGGCTGTGCACGCACCTGCTAGGCCCTTCCCGAGTCAACCTTTTTATTTCTCAGAACCACCATCAGGCAGAGACTCAGAACCGTCCTACCGCCATTCTGCAGATAAGGAACGAAGCAGATCTCAAGATATAAAGACGTATCTGGAATCTCCAAAAAGATTCCAGGAACTGTTGTTATACCCATCAAGGAAGTGCAGGATGCCACCACACATGTTAGAGAACAAGAAAATGCCAGAGGACGCTCAAACTAGGGTCACTAATAAAATGTCATAGAACTTGGAAGAGGTAAAGTCGAGGACATAATCCTATAAATAGAAAAGAGAGAAAAGTTAAGAGACCCTGCAGTTACATCAAAAATGTCTTCAATCTGATTAAAAGGAATTCTAGAGAAAATAGAGATGACAGCGTGAAGGAAATGATCAGAAATAATAAAGAGAACTTTCTGGAGCTGAAGGACTCAAGTCTCCAAAGGGCCCAGCATGTGCCCAGCACAATCAACGGTCAAGGTCACCCACAAAGGAAACTTGCCTGGAACTCAGACCCCGAGGCTAGAGTATAGAGACTGAAAACTTCTAGGAAAAAAATAAATAAATAAAGACCACCTACAAAGGCATGAGAATAAAGCAGGCGTGGACTTCTCAAGAGCAAGTCTGGATGCTAGAACATCACAGGACAAGGTCTTCAAAATTCTGAAGGGAAATTGCTTTCTGAAGGAAAACTGGAAATTCTATACCCAGTTAAACTATCTGCAGGGCATAATGGTTGAAGAGAGACGTTTTCAGATGCGTGAGGACTCATAACGCTTACCTTCTACACACTTCTTGTTAGGAAGGCACTAGAGGTTTTCCCAAGAAACTGAGGAAGTAAACAACAAAGAAGACACGAGATCTGGGGAGTAGTAAATCCAACCTAGGATAGTCATACAGGTGAGTTCCAGAAGGAAGCTAGGCAGGAGGCCTTGGGGAAAAAAATCCAGGTTGGAGCAGGGGGAGGGAAGGTTCCAAGGGGAATGTGACCAGGACACAGGGGGGTTGAGATATGGGACACCACGTGGAGGCGATAGTGAAGGCAGACAATACAAGAGAAGAAGGACATTGGTGAAGCAGGCAGGGAGCGTGGGACCTTCTCAAATCAGTTACTTGAGGAAGAAATCCAACCAATCAGGAGATTAATCATAATCAAAATAAAGAACTGAGGAATGGGCACTTGGTGGAAAGATCATGGTGAGTCTCAGCTCCACCTTGATATAGAACCAAGATACCCTGACAGAACGAACGGTACACAAATGTTAGAGACCCAGCCCAACGCCACGGTAACAATATGACTAACACGTACTGGGAGGCAGGAAGGAGGGTGGGCAGGATTGCAGCATCATTCAATACCGCGCGAAGCTGAAAGAGGACCACAAAACCCCACAATGACTCCAACTTCCCACACTGTATAATATTTTTTCCCTTGACGTGAAAGTGACATTTAGAAATGAACTTCTCCTTTGGTGAAGAAATGTTTATCTGAATTTAACAATTTTTCTATTTCACTTTGTTTTTCTATCTTTTGTTTGTCGAGAAAAATGAATAAATCAAAAGTAGCATTACCATATTCATAATAGTTTCGGATGGTGTGTCTATTTTTCCATCCATCTGCCTACCCAACCATCCATCCATCCATTTCCCAACCACACATCCATCCATCTGTCTGTTCATTCATCCATCCATCCATCCACCCATCCATCCATCCATCGCCCCCCTCATCCCACAATCACGTATCCGTCTGCCTGTTCATTCATCCATCCTTTTCCGTACGCGAGGTGCAAAGCCATGTCTGGAATGCTGCTCCCCTAACGCTAATGATGGGTATTTCTGGGATAACAAGGGATACCCTTAGGAGGAAGGGAGGAGGTCCTGGAGGTTTTCACTTTCCCAACCTTTCTGTAATGTCCGAATTTTCTGGAAATTCAAATAGAACTAAAATAGCTATTAATCTATCTCAACACTTCCATTGAAAAAACATGAACGATAGTCATCTATGGAGATACTAGGGTCCTTTTTTTGTTTTCTCCTCTGGACGGCTCCACACTGAAGCCTATTAATAGCAACTCCGAGTGCTATTTTCAGTTGCCCCTCCCACGGAGGTCTTCCCTGACCACCCTGGCTCCCCTCCGTCACAGTACCCTGCTCTGTTCTCGCCCGGTAATTATCCAGGTCTGTAATTACGTGGTGTATTTTTGGCCGGGGGCAGCTCCATGATGCCAGGAGTGCCGTCTCGTCCCTGCAGCACCTCCGGTACCCGTCCGCCGTCTGGGACACGGTAGGGGCTTGGGTGGGTGCCGTGGGGGGGGTGGGCGTGTCAGTCCATATGCCTTCACTCTGAGCTGCACCCACCAGACTTTTGATGCCCGGAGCAGATGGCGTTAAATCTTGGTCTGGCGCTTGGCAGCAGGCGGGGAAGACGAACCCACAGCGGTGCCCACAGCGGTGCCCACAAGAGGGGGCGGGAAGCAAGAGCTTCCACCTCGCCACGTGCCGGGCGTCAGGCCAGGTGCTCAACAGACAGGGCTCCAGGTAATCCTGGCCATGGTCCCGGAGCTGGAGTCCCTGTCTCCTCCTTACGGGTGTGGAATCCGGGGCTTAGAGGGGCCCCGTGGGGTGCCTGGGGCCTTGCAGCAGGGAGGGCAAGGGGCCGGAGGCTTCCTCTGCTCTAACCTCTGCTCTAACCCCCGCTCATGCCACTGCCAGGAGAGATCACAGGGGCTGCTGGTCGGGCGCGGGGGGCGGGGCAGAGGGGGGGCTGGTGGGAAAGGTGAAGGGAGTGAGGTGCCAGGGGCCACGTGGCCTGGGGCAGAGGTGAGAGTGGGGGAGGTGAAGATATGTCCAGGGCGGAGGAGAGCAGTGGGCGGTGGCCAGGCAGAGTCGGGGCTGAGGAACGCCCCTGAGGTTGGGGAAGGGGGCCCAGAGGGGGTGACAAGAGCGTGGGGGAGGAGCCAGGCCCAGAGGTGCCACAGCCGCTGCCGGCCATTGCGCAGGGACCCCGCCGGGCCCCGCACGTCCCCTGGGGGCAGGCTCCGGGGTCGCCTGGGGTGGGCAGGGGGCCTGTCTCGGGCTCCCCACGGCCGAGATGGCTCAGGAGCCGCGCTGGCCGCTTCTCCACAAAGCGGGACCCCGTTGCCCTGGGCAGACCAGGCTGAGCTGCCTTCCGGGCTCGGAGGGCAGGGCCACCCCCTGTCTCCCAGGCCGCAGGACAGCAGGGGGTGGCACAGACAGGACTGTCTGAGGGGCGGAGTGGCTGCCATCCTGGTGTGCCCCACCCCAGGCCGGGTACCCCGCAAGGACTAGGAGGGAAAGGGGCAGAGAGAGGTCTGGAGGCCAGCGCCCGGAAGTGAGGGAGGAGCGGGAGGGGGAGTGGAGGGGGGAGGGCTGGGGGAGGGGCGGAGGCGGAAGAAGGGGTGGGGGAGGGGTGGGGAGAGGCCGGAGCTCCCCGCGCCCCTGCGCCCGCCCCGGCCCGTCCCAGTCCCGTCCCAGTCCCGTCCAGTCCCGAGTGGCCGCACCGCGCCCAGCAGGAAGGCCCAAGGCAGCGCGGCCGAGGACAGCCGAGAGCCGGCGGGGAGCGTTCCAACAAGAGATTTATTAGTGAAACAAAAGCATATTTTTTCAGGCAGGACTGTTTGTGCAGTTACCTCATGGCAGCGCCTTGGCTGGGGTCCCGGAGGCCGCAGACCCGCTCGGCCGTCAGCTTGCGGCCCGCGGTCCTTATCTGGTCCGGGACATCAAAGTGGGCTTTTCATAAGCGAATTAAAACAGCACGCCCACAGCACAGGGACCGGACGGGCAACGAGCTCCGAGTCGGGGGCGGGGGAGGCCCCTTCGAGCGACCTCGAAGCTCTTTCCTAAGGAGTCGCTGCAGCTTGTCAGACTCGATGAAATATTTTGCCCAAAGCTCATTATAATAATGAACCTGCATTTCTTTCCCCAAGAGAATAATTAGCAGGCTTCCAAATGGGTTAAAGCGGCAATTTAAAAACTGCCCCCCTTAATTGTCCCATTTACTTCATTCTGTGACAGGGAAACGGCGCCTTCGTGAGAGTCCAGACTCTCCCCGCCCTCCCGGCCACCGTGGCCACGTCCACCACCTCCAGCCCATCTCCTGGGGCAGGTGGTGCAGGAGGCCTTGGAGGGGGCTCTGGGCCCCGTTTCTAAGAGGGCATCAGCCTCCTTGCAGGAAGGTGGGTCCTACCCGCCAGCAGACCCTGAGCCTGGATGTACTGGGGCAGGGCCCCGAGGAGGCCCACGGAGGGAGTGACGGGGCACTGGGGAGGGGTGGGTGGGGAGGAGGGGGAGGGGGAGGGGGAGAGGTCAGGGCAGGGTGAGCCTGGGGTGCACCATCCCGCCCCAGCCGGGGGTGGCGGTGCGGGCTGCAGCCCCCAGAGAAAGCCCCAGGTGGCCCCGACGGCGCACGGCGACACTGTTCAGTGGGCAGAACAGACGGGTCACCCGGTGCTTGGCCGCTAAGCCCAGCTGGGGAGAGGCTGGGTCCTGGGTCCCCATGGCCCAGCGCGGGGTCACTCACCCTTCCTGGACGGGGCAGCCAGGCTTTGCTGTGCACAGTGACCTGACGTGGCCACAGTGTGGGACGGGCAGAGTTGAGCCCACATGGCGGCGAGGCCAGAGGGGTCAGAGCCCTTCCTTTCGCTGGGAGCCCCCCCAAGTCTCCCTCCCTCCCTTCACATTAATGTTCACTCTTCCCAATCACAAAAGCAAGAACCGCTCGTTACAGAAAATTCTGGAAAATACAGAAAAATCTCTTTAAAAACTCATCTCGAAGTCCACCCTCCAGAGATGACGGTGGTAATGTTTTGGTGTGTTTTCCACGAGGCGGTATTTTACGCACACACATTGCCCCAACCAGGCTGGGATCACGCCGTGCCCTGTCCGGCCCCGAGTCACTATGTACCCTGGACATTTTCCGGGGTCTCTGCAAGCTGCCTACTGTCCCTAATGCACATGATCAGAACCAAGCATCCTGCGAACGCCCGCTATGCGGTCTGTTTCCGATCTCTCACCACCATGAAGAAGGCTGTGATTAACTTGCTTGGGCAGGACTCTGCGGAGACACTGATTTGTTCTCGAGGGATGGGGTCCTGGGAGGAGGAGTCCAGGGTCACGGGAGAGGAACAGCTTGTAACCCTCTTGATGGGTCTCAGCAGAGCGCTTTCCGGAAGAGGAAGGGCCAGCCAGTTAACAGACCTTCCACCTCCGCTCCCCCAGCACCAATGTCCTATGTTCACATCCATTTTGGCCCATCTTGCATCTCTCCATTTAAGTTCTGAGAGTGAGGCTGTCAACGTCCCCAAGGAGGGCCAGGTGGGAAGGATTTCAGGTCCAGGACCATGTGGTCTCTGCCGCAACTCCTCAACTCTGCGTGGCAGCATGAGAGCAGCCAGAGACAGAGCACACACCAGTGGGCGTGGCTGTGTTCTAATAAAACTTTATTGACAAAAACAGGCCGAGGGCTGGATCAGACCTGCAGGCTGTGGTTGATGGGCCCTGTCTTAGAGGACGGATGGAGTGAGGAATCTTTTCAGTCTTTGAGGCCCTTCTTTTGTGGACTGTCTTTCCAGTTTTTTTTTTTTTTTGGCCTACTCTGAGTGCTTTTCTCATAGATTTGGGAGACTTTAATACCAAAAACTGTGGCTCTCCACTGCTAGCTGCAGTTTTCTCCCAGACTGCTGCCTGGAGGGCCCGGGGCGGGGGCTGCAGACTTTGCTCCCCACTTCTGGCTCTCAGTCTGAACCAGTGAGGCCAGGGGGCACCTCCGCCTGCTGCCCCAGGGCAGGAACTCATCGCCCAAGGATTGCTGGCTACTCACACACTCTACTCAGTATTGCTTTTTATAAATGGTTTCAATTTCACATCGATGACCTTATCACTATGGCACTTTGCTGTCTGCTGGCAGTGACACACTACCTTAGTTTTTTTCCCTAAATGGCCGGTGTCATAAGTGTCCCATCTGGTTTGTGACACTGCTGCCTCTCCCCTATCAGAAGCGTTATCCCATGTTGCAGGTGAAGCCAGGTGGCCTGGGGACCAAGGCCATTCCTGCCGCTTAGCAGCTGCATGGCCGTGGGCCTCAGTCTCCTCGAATGTAGAATGGGCAGAGCAGTGGTGCCGAGTCCGTGAGCTCAGCCGCTCGCACCTGGCACAGGTGAACACCAGGGGCCTCGGCCTGCGAGGCTGGTCTTCCCTGGTCCAAGGCTGTGAACCATCAAAGGTCGTGGCCTGCTCCTCAGCATCAGGCAGGACCACCCATTCATCGGTTCTTTTTTCCCAGAAACATCACAGCTATTTTCATCTCTGTTCTTCCGTATGAGATCTGGAGCCATTTTGTCAAGTTAAAAATAGCCCAGGGCTTCCCTGGTGGCGCAGTGGTTGAGAATCTGCCTGCCAATGCAGGGGACAAGGGTTCGAGCCCTGGTCTGGGAAGATCCCACATGCCGCGGAGCAACTGGGCCCGTGAGCCACGACTACTGAGCCTGTGCGTCTGGAGCCTGTGCTCCTCAACAAGAGAGGCCGCGACAGTGAGAGGCCCGCGCACCGTGATGAAGAGTGGCCCCCGCTCGCCGCAACTAGAGAAAGCCCTCGCACAGAAATGAAGACCCAACACAGCCAAAAAAAAAAAAAAAAAAAATAGCCTGGACGCTTAGGTCAGGGGTCGTGATAAACCTACGAAGGCCCCTGGGGTGAGCGTGCGCCTCTCCGATGCCCAGTCCTTGGGTCAGAGGTGCCCCCTCCACCAGCTTCCTCCCCCTTGCCCAGCACCACCCAGCAAACGTCCTTTCTGCTCTGGGCGTCAGTGTCCCGCTAAACAGAGGGGTTTGACCAGATGGCCTGGGTTCAAACCTCAGCTGCACACCACCACCAAGAGTGCTGGGACCGGACGCTGGAGCCTCAGTCCCTCCCGTGAAGTGACGTCAGGGGAGGCCGGCGTGCGGGGCTGAGCACCTGTACGGCAGGTAGCGATCCAGCGCTCAGCACCTGCGAGTTGGGGTTTTTGTGGTCCCTGGAACGGGATACCCTTCCCCCGACATCTTCTGCTGGCCGCCGTGGAGAACTGAGAGACCCCTGTAAACTCCAAATTTAAGATGCAAAAGCCGCTCCTGGTCCTGCCCACAGCCCAGGGCACACACCTGTCCGCAGTGGACCTCACACTAGCTCCCTTCCTCCTCCCCCTTGGCGTTCATCTCCTTTCGGCCCTGCCTGGCACGAGGGGCTACCATCATGTGCTGGCTCGGGGCTCGGTGTGAATGGGACCTGCCAAGTGGCTGGAGCAGGTGAACCTGGTGGCCGGCCCCGCCCAGGCTGGGCCAAACTCCACTGACCTTGGGGCTGTGGGATCGGTGGCCAAAGCCAGTGGCTGCATGGGGCTTCCTGAGCACCTGTGCACATGAGTCTGTAGGGGCAGCAGGGTGGGAGCTGGTGAGGCCAAACTGGGGCGGGGGGGGGGGGCGGGTGAGAGGGGAGGAGAGAAGCTGGGAGAGGAATGGTGACCGTGGCCCAGAGGACAGGAGAAAGAAGGGCCCCAGGAGCTCCCTGGGCACGTCTGGGCAAGCGACAGCCCTGGGCATTCAGGGGGCAGGCTGCGGGAGGGTACTGGCCCCTGAGCTGCGCAGCGGGCAGGCCGGGGCAGGAGGCAGGGCTGCAGAGGGCGCAGGCCCAGGCTTGTGTGCCCCAGCCCCTGCGGGCTCTCTGAACCCCCCTCCCCAGTGCACAGACCCTCCCCCAACACACCCACCCTTCCTCAGCCCTGCCTGGGATCAGCACTGCCTGTACGGGTGGGAGGGGGCACGCCAGCTCCAGCCCCCAAGCAGAGCACAGGGGCACCTCAAGAGTTCCTGGGGACGAAGGGGGGTTCTCCAGGGTCTGGGGGACATGACAACCCCATCTGGCTTGAGGATGTCCTTTCATATATACCACGAAACCTCTGCAAACAGCCCCCCCAAACTCACAGTGGGCTCCCCTCCGCTGGCCCTGCCTTCAGGGCTTCCAGGCCAGGCCCCCATCCCTGCTCATCCCCGCCTGGGCTCGGGCTGACACGCGGCCAGGAGCGTCCTTCCCTAGCCAAGCCCCAGCACAGTGCAGGCTAGTGCGGCCCCTCGGAGGCCCTGGCGGACTCGCGGACACTGTTTATTCCTCTGTCCTGGACTCGGGGTGAGTCCCGGGAGCACATTCGGACAACCCCAGAATCCTGTACGGCTGCGTTGGTCCTGGTGTGCCTGGCGTGGGGCCCTGGCTGGGGTCCAGAGCTGCTCAAGGCCCCGCTGGCTGTGTCCCTTCTCAGTCTTTAGGCTCTCGGGTGCCACGCTGGCAGATGCCCCGACGTCCAGCTCGCACTGGGACCTGCGCTGCCCGCCTGCCTCCTGCTTGTAAGGAGTGGCCAGGGCAGGATGGTGTGGGTGGGCTCCGTAAATGCTAGGAGGCCAGGTGGGGACCTAGGTGTGGCCCCTGGACAGTCAAGCCAGTGTGTCGTCCAGCCTGCCTTCCAGCCAGGGGCATGGGCAGCCTGGCCCGACACAGGCAATGTTGAGGGTCCACTGGGAGGGCCATGGACTCCCCGGGCCCTGCTGCTGGGTGCGTGACAAGGTGGCTTGGGGTGAACAGTGGCTCCCCGGACTGCAGGGCAAGGGGTTGGGGAGTCAGCAGTGGCTTCACCCCTCCCAGCCCATGGTCCTGGGTAGATGACCCTCCCCCGGCTCCCCTCCCCCTGTCATCCTCTACTTTCTGGACCTGGGGTCTCTGACGTGGCCATGGAAGAAGCATCTGGTACCACTCTGTCCCCTGGTGAGAGCCACTCTGTCCCCTGGTGAGAGCCACCCTGGGGGTTGCCTAGGGAAATTAGCTTCTGGCGGGCCTGTCACCATTCGTGCCTTGGTGTGTGTCCCCACTTCTTGGGGACCCCGGGGGCGCTGGGCTGGCTTTGAGAGGCAGGGTGGCTGCCAAAGCCACCCTCCCCAAAGGGCAGACCATCATGAGAGAGTGCCGAGACAAGGCCCTGAGCCCCGGAGGGGTGGCTCGGCTGGGGGTAAACATGCCCCGCCATGGCGTGGCCAGTATCTGGCCACCTGTGACTGAGGCTGGCACCAGGGATGACAGTTAATGTTGACAGGCCTGGGAGGCTGCACTGGTGCCCCCAGCCCTGCCGGCCAGAAACAGGGAGAGGGACAGGGCCTGGGCCAGGGGCCAAGTCCACTGTCCTGTTGCCCTCCTCCCCAGCAGACTAGGTAGTCTAGAACGTTCCACATTTCCCTATCCAGGGCCAGAGAGCAGTTCAGCTGACCTCTTGGATCCCTGATCCCAGGGCCACCCCCCAGCTCCAGCTGAATCCCCTTTGTAGCAATAATGGCAAGAACCCCTCCCCCGGGTGAGCTAAATGTGTACCGTCTCATTGAACCCCCTACTCCTTCTGAGCTGGGGCCTCTCATCATCCCATTTTATAGATGGGAAAATGGAGGCTCGGAGGGGAGATGTGAGCTACCCATCTCACAAGGCTCGTTAGTGGGGGGTAACTGCACCTCTCTGGGGGGTTGGAAGCCTTAAGAAGGAGGAGCTGAGAGCTCCTGACCCCCAGGTCCCCAGTGCTGGAGGGGCCTCCCCACCAGACCCAGCTCCCCAGAGGTGTGGCCCCCACTGAGAGGGGAGAGGCCAAGACCATGTCGTGTCGGAAGTAGGATACTGGGCACCTGCGGCCGTCTAGGGAGGCCTCACCTGGCATCCTCCCTCTGCCAGCAAAGCCTGAGCTTCCTCATCAAAAGGAAGGACCCTGGAGGGCCATATGGATGACAGGCTTCTTTGGGCGTAGGAGGGCAGCTGGGAGGGAGGTCGGCAGAGTATCCGCAGGGTTCCGGGCGGGTGGGAGGCTCCAGCCAGCGGAGGGCCTGGAGTGGGGTGGGCGGGGCCACACACACCTTCACTTCAGAGTTTACACCACACTTTGGGTGTAAACCAGAGACCAGGCCCTACGTCTGGGATGTGAGTCAGGCTTTGCATGTCCAGCACTTTCCCAGCGGACATCCTGGTCAATGGACGGTCAGTACCCAGACCTGCAGGCTCTGGCACGTGGGTCTGCTTGCCCGGGGTCAGTAGCCCTGTTCCCGGGTGCCTACGAGGTGCCAGGTTGGGCTCAGGCCCTCTCTGTCCACCTCAGAGCAGCCGAGGTGGGAGACCACCCTGAATTTCCTGTGAGGACCACACAGGTGTGGCTCAGGCTGGGAGGGCCCGGGGCTTCAATGTCCCCAGCCAGCTACAGGGGAGGGGAAGATAGGACCAAGATGACAAGTACCCGCCACGTTGACAAGTTCACCTCCAGCTGTGAGAACACAAAGACCTCCTCGGCTCTCCCCCTTCCCTGACCACTGGTGCAAAACAAAGACTCGGACCCTGCTGCAGCCTCTATCCACCCCCCACATCTGCCGGAGGCTCAGGCCTTCTGAGGTCAGTGTGCTGCCAGGGAGGTGGTGGAGCCCAGGAGCTGCTTGGACCCAGGTCCCGTGGCCGTGTGGACGGGCTGTGCTTCCCTGACTTGGCCAGTGGATGTGGCCCTAAGGGGCAAGGACACGCAACTCCCTAACCTTCTGCTTCTCACCCCTCGGCCTCACATGGGTGACAGCGAGGGAGCAGCTTGGGGAGACACTGGGCTCCACGTTTGGGTGCCCTGGCAGTGGACAGGTGTCATGGACTGAACTGTCCACTGCCCAAATTCATCTGTTGAAGCCCTAACCTCAGTGTGACTGTATCTGGAGATGGGGCTTTTAGGGAGGTTATGAAGGCTAAATGAGGTCCTAAGGGTGAGGCCCTGATCCCATAGGATTAGTGTCCTTAGAAGAAGGAGAGATACCAGAGCTTTCTGGTATCTGGTACGAGAAATCAATGTCCTATTTAGGCCACCAGTCTGTGGTGTCCTGCTAAGTCAACCTGTGCTAATACAACGGCCACCAGCAAGACGGGGAGCTGCAGAGACAGCAGTGTGGGGGTGGGCGTGGGAGCACGCCCCCTGAGACTTGTCACCTGAGACTTTAGGAGCAGCCGGTTGAGCGGAGGAACTCATGCTCCAGAGCGCTGGACGCGGCCAGGGCCTAATGGTCTCCAACCTGCCACCAGACTCCAACAAACTCCACCCCATCTTGACCATCGGCATGGCCTGGCCCCATCCCCACCCTTCACCAAATGCCGTTGCTTCCACCTCTCACCAGCTCTGTGCCACCCGCCCTCCCCATTGCCTGTGCCCACCCTGGGACCCTCACTGATCCCCTGCCTCCCCCGTCCCTTCCAGAACCTTCTCCAGAGTGGGCAGCCAGGGTGGGCTCTGTGATCCTGCCCTCCACGCCCAATCCCACGGTCTGAGCCTCCTGAGCACCCGCCAAGCCAAACTCTCCCCTCCCACCCGGCTCCACCCCATCCCCTGCTGCCTGCCTTGGCTGGGTTATTCCATCCCTTGGAATATCGTGGTAGCCAATCGTCACTGGTAGATGCCGTGTGACGGCTCAGGGTGTGCAGTGCCAGCTCTGGGTGTGCAGCGTGGAGGTCCCCAGCCCTCGACCCTCCCTGCAGACGCTCCCTCTCCAGGCTGAGGAAACTGAGGCACAGAGAGGCCGTGTAATGCGCCCAAGTCGTCATGAGGATGCTAAGCCCTTGCCCCGCCCCCGCCTGCCCCGCCAGCCTTCCGCCACAGGCCGGGGCCCAGTGGGCATGACCACTCTGGCTGTGGGTCCTGGGGGCTCTGTCTCAACAGTATACCCGACTCTGGCTGCTCCTCACCACGTCCCCGGACTGCACTTAACATCAGAGAGGACAAAGCGGCGATAGGCCACTGCTGGCACTGCCCAGGTTCAGACCAAGGCGGGGGAGGAGGAAAGGAGCTGCAGGGGGGTTTGTGTGTGTGTGGGGTGGAACCCTGGAGCTCTGAAGGGCAGGCATGGAAGACACACCCTTCCCTGGCCACATGCCTCCATGCAGCCCCTGGGACCCTGCACACAGCCTGCCAAGTGGTCGGCTGGCCTCTGCTTGGCCACCCCCGTGACGGGGAACTCACTCCCACCCTGTACAACTCCGACTACTGAGAAATTCTCGTTAATGCTCCTGATGTTGACCCAGAAATTTCACTCCCAGAAAATAAAACACAAATACGAGGGGAAAATGTGTAGGAGGAGGTATGCAGTAACAGGATAGATAACGATGAAAAACTGTAAACAGCTCAAATTCAGTGCCCTGAAGACTGGGTGACTGCCACCCAGAATCCGAGAACCACCTGCCTCGGGGTGCGGCCCCGCCTGTCTCTGAGAGTTCCTCTCCTGCACCCCCTCGCCTCCTTTCTGCTCCAGGCTCATTCCTGCCCCAGGGCCTTTGCTGCTCGTGCGTGCTGTTCCCGCTGCCTGGAGCCGTCGTCCTGGTCACCTAGAGAGCTGCTTCCTCCCCATCCGGGTCCAGGGCTCCATTTAGGTCTCATCTGCCAGGAGGTGCTGACCCACGCATCCTGGTCCCATGTCCCTCCTCTGCCATCCGTTCCTTCATGGGGAAGGATTCTCCTCTCCTTCCTTTCCTCCTCCCTGCCCTGTTCTCGGCCCCTCTGGTCCCTTCCTCTGCTGCTACCCCAGTAATGCTCCAAATTAGGCAAACGCACACATACCAACTAACCCAGCCCCGGGTCGAAGAGGCGAGAGTTCAAACAACGCGACCAATTTATAAACAATTTTCTCCGCGACGATTAAGTTACATTTCCCCAATAGCTGCTTAATTTTCTTGTCAAAAATACACAGTTTTCACATTTGTCTCGCTGTAAGGGTAATTAATTTCCAGACCATAAGTAAAAACTTAATTTGATACCTGCAAGGATTATAAACTATTTCAAGCTGTTGTTTACATGAAATCAAGAAAGATTTGTTCTGTTTGCAATTATGTTAATGAGGAAATAGAGTGGGTTTTTTTTTTTTTTTTTTTGGGGGAACTCAAGCATCATTTTGCCATTACCAATGAATTAGTCTAAAAGGGTCTGCTGCTGCCGCAAACCCCTCCACGACTATTTTTAAGGTGACCTTGGCTGGTGAGGGGGGCCCTGCAGGGTGACCGAGTACCCCGGGGAAGGCTTTTGTGGGAACGGCTCAGAAGATGGGGGCTGGATGAGCTCTGGGGACGGGCCTGTCTCCAGGTTGTTGGCGGGGAGCCGGGCCTACAGGTAGGCAGGACTGCGGAACCTTCTCTAGGACCCCTTCTGACAGTAAGACGGAAGAGGGAGGCTGGTCAGGGCTCAAATGACCCAGCCACCGGGCGTTCCCGAGCCCCGGGCTGTGCACACTCACAGGGCATCCCGGGGGAGGGGCTCTGCACAGGCAAAGGCTCAGGGGTGTGAAAAGGCACTGTGCCCAGAAGAGGCCGGAGTGGGGGATGTACGGAGGCAAGATCACGTGTGCCCCATCTCGCAGCAAAGGCAAGGAGCCTTTGAGACATACAAGGGGGGCGTCAAATGGGCACGGGGGCAGGATCCTCAGGCCCCAGAGTGAGGGCTGAGGGTGGGCAGGCAGCCAAGGAGGAGGCTTTGCCTGCGTGGGCAGCTAACACAGGGCTGGCATGGCCATGAGTGCTCTAGGCGGGCTCTGGGGGCCTGGATCGTGCAGGCGCTGGTACCATATCACTAAAAGCCAAGGGGAGATGGTCTCTGGGGCTGGCTCAGCCTCCCGCGGGCCAGCCCTCCTGGGCACAGCCCTGACTGGGGGGCGCTGCCCCCTGCCCTCCTGGCGGGGGACACAGGAGAGAGGGCTCATTCACGGTGTGACCCGCTACCAGGGTCAGTAGGCACGTTGCGGCCCGCACTCGGCGGGGGATGTGCGGAGGCCAGCAGCTGCCCGGCCTCTCCCCAGGACCGGCCTCCGGCGCCGGCCTCGGCCTCCCAGGGCCTCCCCCCGGGGGCCGCGAAGCTGCGGGCAGAGACCAGCCCAGGTGAGGCCGGAACAACGTCCCGTTGTGGTCCCGTGGGGCTGCTTTGCCACCACATGCCACCAGCCGTCCGTTGTAGAGTCTGTCCCCATGGACCCAGTTTCGCCCCGCTGGCCGCCAGGGGCTCAGGCCCGGGCTGGATACAGGCTCCCTCGACACAGAGACCATTTACGGCCAGGATAAAGGCCGCTTGTGTTGGCACCGAAAGGCGAGCGTCTCCCTGCCCGGTCGTCTTGTCAGTGTCCCATCTGTCAGGTGGCGCGGCGGGGACGGTGCAGCAATGGGGCTTGTGTGAGGACAAGGACCGGCCGCAGCAGGGGAGAGCGGCCCACAGTCTCTGCTTCCTGGGAACCCCGAGGCCTTCCCGCTGCCCTGGGCCCCAGCCGGCCCTTCATCTGGGGGCCCGGTTCCGAGGCCGGGGGACACGCAGCCCCATGGGGCTGGGGGAGGCCCACGACCCGGACCCTGGCCCCCTCAGGGGTCGGTCCCTTCACAAGGGAGAGGGTCGTGATGCTGAACACACCCATGAGAAAGCCGGACACAAGCAGTGTGTCTCAGGCCCCGCACCGGGCCCCCTGCAGTTGGAGGCCTGGCCCATCTTGGGGGGCGAGGCTGCCCGGAGTGGGGAGGTGCAGGGGGACCAGGAGAGGAGTGGCGGGCGCTTCCCGCTACATCACCACCAAAGGTCAGAGCGACCCACTGGACTGGCTGCGCGGCTCTCCACGCACGTGGGCGCGCAGAGGATGGACTCGGCCACCTTGGCCTTGGTGTCGACCTCAAACGAAGCCCTGTCAGGACTGCGGCCACCTTGGGCAGCATACTGGGCGGGCAGAATGGGGCTGTGCTGGCTTCTGGCAGGAGACAGATGACTGACTCCTTTTTTTTTTCAAATGCATTCATGCTAATTTTTAATTCAATTCTCCCAAGGCCTCAGTAGGTGAGGGGGATGGTCACGTGTCTTAGGGTGATGCTGTCACAGTAGAAGCACTCATGCCTACAGAGGGGGGTGGGTGCGAAGAGAGTGTTGTGTAAGAGGGTACTGGAGCCCCGGGGGGGGAAGGGACCCCCGCAGGACCCTGGGGCAGGAGGGGGGAGCCGGGCAGCGCTCCCCTCACCTTGTGAGGACCCTCCACCTCCTCATCTGTAAGGTAGAGGTGGCCACGCCTGACCCCACCGGGAGGCACCTGCCCACGGAGGTCCCCCACTGGCCTGGAAAAGACAGGCTCCTGCCAGGTTTATGGAGCTGAAAAATAAGTTAGTTTTCCTTACAAAAGGGCAGGGAAGATTCGGTGGGCTCTGCGGCTAGGGGCTGGGTGTCACCATGACAACAGAAAGCCTGGAGCCAGCAGAATCAGGGACAGGACTCAGACTCCGGGGGACTCTGGGTGAGCCCCAGAGGTCAGTCAGTCGTAGAGTGGGTGGCTTGGGCCAGGGGTCTGCTTGGGCCAGGGAGGGAGCCGGGCTTCGTGTCCACCTGTGCCCAAGCGTTACTGTCCCTTTAGCTCTCGCTCTGTCCCCGGGTGCAGGATTTGGAGCTGTTCAGCAGAGCTCCAATTTTAGGAGCGGAGGGAAACCGAGTGGGACAGAGAAGCTAGGTCACCAGATCCTCTGAGGCCGGGTCGGGTGCTTCCCCAGGTGCTGCAGACCCCCCAGCCGCAGGCCCAGCAGAGGCAGGGGCCACTCTGTGAATCCCGCTCCTTTTCTGGGCCTCGGCAGAGAGGCGCCCCGGGAAGGGCGTCGAGTGTCCCCACCTCTTCAAGGGGCTGATGTTTAATCCATAAAGCTCCCGGGGGGCAGGGAGGAGAGACAGGGAAACGGAGGCGGAGCTCAGTCCGGTGACACGCGCGCCTTTCCTCAGCTGGTGATGGGGCTGCATAGACGTGGGAGCGGGAGGTGAACGCCATGACCGAGTCCTTAGGTGCTCAGGGTCATCGAACAGACTGCGTCCTAGTCTGGACTCCGTGCCCCCCTGCGCCCCCTCCCTCCCTCCCTCTGCAGCTCTGCAGCCTGGTGAGCTGCACCAGCCCAGGCCCAGCCCAGGTCTTCTGCGGCACACCCGGCCCCGTGGGTGCTCTCTGGCTGTCAAAGGGCAGATATCGTGGCCTTCCCTGACTCGGGAGGGACAGGGACAGGACTGTGGGCGGTGACCCTAGCACGGACAGTGGGTGCCCTGCCTTTGGCACCTGTCCCTGGGAACAGCCGGTCCATGGCCTCTTCACCCGGGAAGCCGTCCGCGGACGTCAGTGGTGCAGTACTGCTCCCTCTAACCCCAAACACACCAGCTCTTCTCCTGTGCCTTTAGGGTCCCACGTCTGCCCAACCTCCGCGGGCCTGGCCGAGCTCGGGGCTGGGGAAGCCTGGCCCCATCAGAGCAAACCCCACCCCCTCCCTGGCCAAGCCCAGGGCCACATTCTCCCCTCCCTGGCTCTGGCGAGGCCCACTCTTGCCTCCCCATCTCCCCATCTCCTTCCTTCCTTCTTTTCCACCTGATCTCTAAGCACTGGAGTCCACCCGCCCACTGAACACGTCCAGAATGGAATTCGAGATTGCCCCTGACCTGCCCCACCCTGGCGTCCCTCCAAGCAAAGCACCCCCATCCAGGCGCTCTCCTTAGAAACCTGGTCCTTCTTGACACCCTATCCCCTCCATCTGCCTGTCCTGTTGACCAACGGGTCCAGTGGACTGTGGGCTACTACCCCGCAGGTGTCCACTCTAGTCCAAGGCACACACGTGTGTCCTAATCCCACTGCGGCCCTTCACCACTCTTGGGGCTCCCACCCTCGCCTGCCTCTAATCCTCCTCCCAGGGAAGCCAGTATCATCCCCTGCCCCTCAGGCTCATAGGGTGAGTTCTAAAGCCCCCAATTCAGCTGACAGGGCCAGGCTCTGCCTTGCCCGCTCTCACAGCCTCAGACGGCCATGACCCTGGGCCCCAGGGCCTTTGCACGGCTGCTCATGCTGGGAACTCTTCCAGCCACACCACCCGCCACCTCATTCACCGCTGGTTGTCTCCAGGCCCCTGACCCCCGACCGGAGGTGGCCCTGCCTATCCGGTCCAGCCCTCTTTCAGCCGGGCAGTAGGTACTTATGGGCCATTCCGTGCATCCCGCCCTCTGCCTCCCGAACCATGCGCTCCAAGGGGCAGGAACCAGCCCGTCCCATTCACAGTGTTGCTGTGTGCCCAGTGTTGCTGGTGCCCAGTGGACATAGGTGACCCTTCCTTGGCTTCTTTAGTCTCTGTGGCCGGGACTTCCGGTCCCTCCGTCCAGACCAGAGGGCTCATGTGTGGGGACACCCGTGGGTTCTGGAGAAGGTGCAAGGTTCAGAATTTCCACCCTGTTTATCGGATGTGGCCCCTTATCAGAAGGTAACATTGTAAAGGCTTAAAACCAAGACCCCATGCTGCCGGGTGCACCCAGGTGGGCCACACACGGGGGCCTGTGACACTGGATCCCATTGCAGCTGTGCCCCCTACCCCCCCCAACCAGACATGCTCTGCCTGGGCCTCATTGAATTCCCCATCTCCAGTGCTGCTCTGAGCCTGGCCAGGTGACACAGGTCACTGTGGTGTCAGCACCTCGGGCCAGGGCTTCACATCACCCCGAGAAGGTCCCACCCAGGGGTCGGTGCTGGCGGTCTGACAGGGTGTCCGCAGGCCCCGTCGGGGAGGGGGTGGGCGGAGCCTGCTGGGTAGAGCGTCCCCGTGCGGGTGGCAGGCGGGCTGGCCACCTTGCTGCCCACACAGATGGCTCTTTATGTGTGAGACCTGACCTATGGCTCCCGGCCGGCGGCGACAGAGCGGGCTGGGCACACTGACCAACCTGCCTCCCAGGGTGGGGCTGGCAGGGGGAGGGACAGGAGCGGTGTGCGCTGGCCCCGCAGCTCTCCCTGCGGCCACACCTGCCCCCCTCTTCAGTCTACCCTCAACGTGCCAGGGCAGCGTAGCTAAAAACACGTGCTGGATCGCAGCCCTCTCCGCCCCAAAGCCCCCCTCCCTCCAAGTGAAGCCTCAAGTCCTTCCAGTGGCTCACAGGGCCCGGAGGTCTGCCCACCCCTTTACCTGTCTGCTCCCATCTCCAGGCTCCTCCCTAACCCACGGCCACCCTGGTTGCTCAAACAAGCCAGGCACGGTCGCACCGCAGGGCATTTGCAGAGTGTGCAAAGCTGTGCCCTCTGCTTGGAACCTGGTTCCCCAGATATCCACACGCTTTGCTCCTTGTCCCCCAGAGATCTTTTCTGTAGACCAGCATACCCTCCAGTCCTTTCAGAAAGGTCCAGATCCTGTCTGGACGCAGAGTTTCTCCCGGGGTAGTGAGGGATAAGGCTTTGCCCCTCATGCTTCCCTGGTGGCTTTTGCCTTCCTGAGAGCAGGACCCATGACGGAGCCTGGGTACTGGGCATTTTCTGGGTGACGGACCCATAAGCATGCCCCGTATGCTGGTTGCCTGGTCTGCACACCAGCTCCCATCTCATAGATGAGGATCTGGAGGTCAGAGGGGCCCCCAGTTTGAGAAGGGCCCCAGAGGAGCAGGCCTTCCCGGTGAGCCCTCCGTCACCCTGCAGCCTCTTCCCGACTCGGGGAGGGGGCCGAGGCTGCCCTGCTCTGGGCCAGCAGGAGCGAGGGAGGCCCCCGAGCTGGGAGTGGAGGAGGGGGCCCAGGATGGAGGCATGAATGGATGCCCCGGTGAGGAGGGCGGGAGCGCGGATGAGGAACGGGATGGGGAGGGAGCGCTGCCAACCCAAACAGCCCAGCGCGCCTCAGCCCCGTGTTTAATCCACAAAAATTTCCATCTGCCTCTGGAGCGCTCGGAACCCGGGCAACGAAAGGCCGTCCGCTCGGCAAAATAAACACAGCTCCGCACGGCCACTGCCATGTGCGCGCATCCCGGTTAGAAACGGCCGCGTCAGCCATTTTGTGCATCCCTGATGGCCAAGGTGGAGTGAGAGCCCAGGCCCGCGGGTCCCGGGCGGGGAGGAGGCCGCCCGCGCCCGGGTGTGGCCCTGTGGCCGGGGACCTGCTGGCATCCACCTGCCACCTGGCCCCGGGCGGGCGTGGGCCGCGCTCCGACCTCGCCGGGCCCGGGGCCCACCGTGGCTGCCACCCCGACCCCACCCCTGGAGGACGTGGTCCCCAACCAGGCCACTCGGCTCCCTGCCGCCTGCCTTCAAGCCTGCAGTCTCCAGAGTCGGCAGGGCCGGGGCCTGGGCCGGCTGCCCCTTTCCGGGCCGGTCCCCTCCCGGAGCAGGCGGGACAGCCCTGCCTCTGGGCTGGGACATCTATTTTTGGTGGTGACCAAGCCACTGCTTAATATGCAGGACTGGCGGGGGCAGGCTGTGCCCTGACCCGCAGGGTGACAAGTTTAAAAAAGGGCCCATTTTGATCAAAATACATGTTTTTCTGAGGTCGGCCAAGGCGGCGGGGCAGGGTTCGCCACAAAGACAAGGCTCGGGGCCGCCCTCACCCCTTGGCGCCCCCAGATGGTCTGCCTAGCCCGACGCCCCCAGCGAGGCCGTTGATTATAGATCACCAAATAGGCTTGAGAAGGGCTCCCGGCCGCCGTGCGCTGCCCGTGGGCCCAATACACACATCTCTGCCCGCCTGCTCCCTGCCCCCCGCCTCTCTCAGAAGCAGTCAACCCACAGAAGCTGACACAGACTGGAGCTAAATTGTAAAAAAATGTAAATTTCCTTTCTGGCCAATATTTGAGGCCTATAAATAGAGTCATTCAGGAAAGGCCTAGTTGCGGGGAGGGGTTATCGTCCCCCGGGCAGACTGGGAGAGAAACACCCAGGAAAGAGGAGGGAAAGAAAGGTTCTGGGGGGCTGCCACGCATGTGGGGAGCAGGAGGCCACGGTGCAGCTGGGGGAACTGAGGCTTAGGCTCAGGATGCTACACAGTCGGGTCAGAGCAGAGCCTGGGCTCCCAGACTGGCCCCTGAGCGCCCCCCTTCCTGACCGATGGCTGGCCCACCCTCACACCCACTCTCTCTGAGCTCTGTAATCGGACGCCGGGTCTCGTAGCTCTGGACTTGCTGTATTTCCCCGTGCCACAGGGCCTTTGCACATGAAGTTCCTCTGCCTGGTTATGAATCAACTCAGGGATCCTCCCAACGGCACTTGCCTTAGTAGCATCAATTTCATCCCCTCCGCTGACCGGTGAGAAGACCAAGGCACGAGAGCCCATATGACTTCCCGGGTCCATGGCCAGCGAGCCGAGGGGGCAGGGCTTGAACCCCAGCCACTGGCTGCAAACGTGCAAAGGGAAGGCCTGGGCTTTCCACTGTGTGAAATGGGAGGAGGACAGGAAGGCCCCTTGGGCCCACGTGCATGCAGGTGGCCTTGTCCTCTCGGCCAGAGGAGGACATGTGAATCTGAGAACACACAGGCTTGGGAGCCAGGCTGCCCGGCCCTGATCCCAGCTCTGCCCCACTGAGTCAGGACCGCAGGGACGGGTAGGATCCTGGGGCCTGGAAAGAGGTGTGAAGAGTGGCCCCGGGGGCCCCTGTCTGGCCTTGCTGTGGGCAACTCTCAGGCGGGCTCCGGGTCCTCAGGCGTCGGGTGTGGGCGCAGCGGCCATTGGAGACCAGGCCCGGGCAGGTGGCCCTGAGCACACACACCCCCCCTCTTTTCTCCTTCCTGCCTTGGATGGAGGGGGAAACTGAGGCTCAGAGAGGCTGGCGAGCAGTGCCTGTCCCCCCGGCAAGGGCGTCCCCGGGAGGTACCGGGTGCCCCTCCATGGGCCTCCAAGTCACCCAGAGGTGGGGACCTACTGCTTTGTGGGGTGCAGTCTTCACAATCACTCTTTGTGATGAATGTCCCCCACGCCTAGTCTCTGAGCCAGAACAGACTTCGGAAGCCAGCACTCACGTTCCTTCCTGGGAGGCCAAGCGTCTGATGCCAGCGATGGGTGAGGCTACCACCATGGGGGGATCGGCTCCTGCTGGCCAGGAGGAGGTGAGCCATGAGGCCAGCCTTCCTGCCTCTATGTCAGGAGAGGCCCAGGACTACAGGCTGGCCGGGCATGCTGCCCTGAGCATCAGCCCGGATGCCAGCTCCCGGTTCAGCTCCAGGCCAGTCTGAGCTCTGACCTGCCCCCCCATGACCATGGCGTCTTGGCAACAAACCCCTTGGACACCACAGGGGCCTGAGGGTCTCACCCTTGATGGGATGGAGAGGCCTGGGATGCCTGCAGGTCCCTCAAAGCCTGCCCGACCCAGGCCCTTCCTCGGTGACAGGGAAACCGAGCCTCTGAAGTGGAGGCGTGTGGTTTTAGCATCTCCTGCGGAAGCTCGGACTCTCAGATGCGGTGGGCGGCCCAGTCCTCTGACCTCAGAGAGGGGGCTCCTGAGCTCCTCAGAGGGGGATCCTGCCCCAGCCCGGTCACCCGGACCTTGGGGACCAGGGTGGAGAGAGGAGGGATCGCACGGCAGCTCAGACCCTGCAGCTCATCACACTCCCCTCCCATCGCCCCGTTCGTCCCTTTTGTGCAAACGCGTCTACTGCCGACGGCCGGGTGCCCATCTGTGCGGCGGGTCAGATGGCCAGACGTGAGTGTGCCTCCCGTGCCTCTCTCCCTGGGTGCTCCCTAACCCTGGCGGGGGCTTGGCCCACAAAACCAAGCCTCGCGGGTGGGGCCCTTGGGTGCCGGGCTGTTCTCAGCGTCCTGCTGGGCGCAGAGGGCTGAGCCGCGGGCCATGGGGAGGGCTGTTGAGGTGAGTTGTGTGTGGGCAGGGGCAGGTGGGCAGGCCCGAGTCACAGGTGTGTCTGCCGCCTCTGGATGAACATGGGTGGACAGACGGACGTCCCGTCACACGGACGACTCAAGAGGGTCCTGCCGGGACCACATTCCCCACATTCCTCTGGGTGGGGCACGTGACTCGTTCCGCCAGGGGGTTGGAGCGGAAGTGATGTGTGTTGTTTCCAGGATGGAGCAGTTAAGAGCTTGGGGCTGGTCCTCGGGCCTGGAAGGGGCCTGGAGCCGATGGACTGTGTCCCCCATCTTGGCACAGAGAGGGCCTGTGGGGAAGGAGGCTCAGACCGGTGACGGAGGCTTGAGTGCTGAGCGAACCCAGAGCCCTGGGGAGGGGGCCTTGGGTGTAGGGCTCACAGGATATTGAGTTTGGGGGCTAGTCCTTCTGGTGGGAGAGCCGCCCCAGCGGACAGAGGACTGAGGCCAGAGCAGGAAGCTGGATGGGATGCGACATCTCTACCTGAACTACCTCGGAACACGCACACTGACTACCAGGGGCACCTTGACCTCGGACAAACGAGGACAGAGCATCGCACAGCCGCACACGGGCTGTCTACTGCCCAGACAACCCCAGCGGTTCACGGCATCTCAGCTTTCTGACTTAGCGACTCATTAAAGGTGTGGCTCCAGAGCCACTGACGGACATCAGGCCGGGTGGTGCCCACAACTGGGCGGCATCTCCTTTACTCAGCTCTTTCCTCGCCGCAATCAAGTGGCTCCCCACATCTCTCAGTCACACATTAGAGCCTGACAAGCGTCCTGATACATAGATCTCTGACCCTGGGGTTTCATTTCCTGGAAGCAGAGATGTTCGATCAAAAGGTACATGTATTTTGAATGTTAACAGACGCTGCTAGATTCCTTCCCAGAAGCTCTGTGACTACAGTAATTTGCGTCCCCACCAACAATGTGTAAGAATGCCCGTTTCCGCACCTGGGTGCCAGCACCGGGTATTACCATCTTCTTAAACCAGGGCATCACTGTGCGTTCCCCTGGCCACTGGTGGGGGTGGGCATCTTCCCACAGATTTTTGGCCAAAGCTGGGCCGACTGTTGAAAAGGCCCCTGAGCCAGGCTCTAGGCAAGTCCTATGGGGGCTGCCCTGGCCGTGAGAATGCCGGGCTCTGGCCTCGGGCTCCCTCCGGGAACATGGCAGCCCCGTCCCGGGGGCCCGTCAAGTCTCCCTGTGGCTCGAGGGGCGCGGGGACTCCCTGGCAGGCCCGCCCACCTCTGCCCAGGAATGGGGATGGCGGCGCTTAGTGTCAACTGACGCTTTCATTATAGGTTTATCTTTGAAACCCTAGACAAAACAGGGCTTGTGTGGTTTGACTGAAGAGCCAGCACCTCAGGACCTTGCCATCCACTAAGACGGCTCCTCAGGAAAGAAAAAATACACTAACCTTAAAATAACCAGTTCCCAGAATAGCAGCTAATGACGGCTTCTGAAGGGGGCCCTTTGATCAGGCAGAGCCCCACGCCTTCGCCTATTTACGGCCGTGCCACTCAAGAGCCGCTCACCAGCAAAGAGAGACGTGTTGGGGGTGGGCAGAGGAAAGTTGGGGGGCTGGGCATGGCATGTGGGGGGGGGCAGGGCCGTCGGTGCCCATTTGAGGCCGCCCTGCTTTCCAGTGCAGCCCCAGCTGGTGACAAGGTGCTCCATGGAGTCTGAGGCAGCCTGGAAACAGAGCCTCACGCAGGGAACGCCGTTCCTGACGGCCCCCCAGGAGCCAAGGCTGGTGGGAGACAGATGTGGTTATAAGAGCCGGAATCCCAGGCAGACGGTCCTTAGGCCCCTTGGGGAGGCGTGGGTCATGGACCCAGAGGGCCTCGAGGGAGGAATTCAGGAAAGAGCCTGAGGAATGGGAACCCAGGAGGGTGCAAGGAAGTACCGAGGGGATGCTGGGGCTAGAAGATGCTCCCTCCCACCCAGCCCCAGCCCCAGCCCCAGCCCTGTCTGCCCCGCAGCAGCAGTTGCTTATCCTCTTGGTGTTCACCCAGCACCTCCCTGGGCCTGACCTGGTCAGATGCTCGGGGACCACTCTCGCCTCTGTCCACAAGCACATGACAGTCTGAAGCTGCCTGTTCACCAGCCTGCTCACCAGACCTGCTTGGCTAAAAGCACTGGAAACGTGGCTTGTGAGACCAAGGAACTGGGTCTTAATTTGATTTAATTTTAACGAATTCACAATTAAATTTAAATACAGATCCCCAAATCAGTTATCGGAAGACTTTAGCTATGGTTGTTTGGAATGCTTTAGGCGTGAGAATCCGCCTTTTCAACGGCAAATTTTATGACATCTAAATGCAGACCAAGCAGTTCTTATGAAAACAGAGCATCCAAACTGAGGTGTGCTCTAAGTCTAAAACACACGCTGGCTTTTGAAGACAGGATGTTGACCATCCTAAGCATTCTTTTGTATTGATTACGTATTGAAATGATAATATCTTAATCTATTGGGTTAAATAAAATATATTACAATGAATTTAAGCTGTTTATTTTCATTTTTTCTGATGTGGCTATTAGAAAGTTTAAAATTATATCTGTGGCTCCCATTATATTTCTACTGGACAACATTGGTCTGAATTGGGGCTTAGCACACTTTCCTGTAAATGGCCAGATAGTAAATATCATGGGCATTAGGGAATCACGTATAGTCTCTGTCACACATTCTTTAGGTCAGGGGCCAGATTTGGTCCGTAGGCCCCAGTTTGCTGGCCCCTGGTCTAGAGGCTCCCAGCTCTAGACCGGCTGGCATCCTTCTCAGTCCAGCCTGCCAAGGGCTGGTGGCCCAACCCAGTCCCCACTGGAGTCCCAGCGTAAGACCTACTGATCACTAAGATCCCCAGGGACCAGCATGAACAAGACATGTAACTACTGCCCAGTAGCTCCCAGTTTCATGGGGAGATGGAACATGGGAAGGTCAGGAATCAGTACAGGGAGTTGGGACAGCAGCCATCAGACCCAGGCTGCCCAGAAAAATCCCACCTTCCAAACCCGGACTCTGTCGCCTGTAAGTGAACAAGAGTTTGTCTGACCACGAGACTCATTGGCCTTGACGAGCTAGCCAGGAAGTAAGAGAGGTCAGAGGCTGAATGTGCAGTGAAAGTGGAGCCCACAGAGGTAAGAGGTATCCTGAAGGCATTTGATGAACTGAGTACACTTGAGCTTTGGTTTTCACAGTCTCACAGGTGATGGATAGCTAGGTATCCAAGCCCAGACCTGCCCCAGGTGGGAAGTGTCACAGCGGAGCCCTACGTAAAGCTGGAACGTTCAAAGGGCTCTATGTTCAGTGTAAAGGTCAATGAGAAATAACCTGGTCCCTGAAACGACCATATAGGAAATTGTCTTGCCGCTAACAGGAGTGGAACAATATTTGCCCTGAGAAGTCACATCCACAAGCTGGTCCATGCTCAGCTTGGAAACCCAAATGCACACCACCTGGGTGGTCTTGAAAACGTTGAGCCCAGGATTTATAGTCCAGGCTGGTAATACTCCCACGTGTATAGCAAAGGAAGAGGTGAACGTAGATTCCCCCCCCCCCCACCGCCCCAAGAACCTCAACTTCACATTAGACCTCAAAAATCCCCACAGATACATTTTAAGACATATGAACTCATGATTAAAAAAAAGAAATCCTCAAAGGGAACAAAACACCATGAATGAAAGCCAGAAGAAAAAGCAAAAACAGAGAAGCCGATTCACAAAGACTTTAGATACCAGAAATTAAATATAAAATAGCCATATTCAATACGTTTCAAGAAATTTTTTAAAAGTTTGAATATACAAGTGAAAAGAAAGATACTATTAAAATGATCTATCAAGTATGCATAAAAACCAAATGGAATTTCCATAAATAGGAAAATAATCATTGAAATTTAAAATTCTTTGGTTAGGTTTAACAGCAGATTAGAAACAGTTGAAGAAATAACTAGTGAATTGGAAGATGGATCAGAAGACATTATCCAGAACCCAGTACAGAGAAACAAAGTGATTTTTTTTAAAAGAGAGAGAGAGAGAGAGGCACTAAGAGACATAGAGGGGATTGAGATGGTCTACCAAGTGTCTAATGAAAGTTCCAGAAGAGATAATGAACTAAAGCAAAATATGAAGAGATAGTGGCTGAGTATAATCCAGAACTGATGCAACACACCAACCACAGATTAAGGAAACTCACTGAATTCCAAGCAGAATGAACAAAAGAAACTCTCTAATAACACAACATAGTGAAAATGCAGAACATTAGAGTCAAAGGAAAGAGCTTAAAAGTAGCCAGAAAGAAAAAATACATTGCCTTCCAAAGAGCAATGACTCACTGTCATCTTTGTTCTCAATGGAAACAATGGAAGTCAAAGTACAGTTGGACAATCTTTTCAATGTGTTAAGAGAAAATCTTTTCGGTAACCTAGGGTCTAGAATTTTATACCCAGTGGAAATATTTTTTAAGAACAACAGTAAAACAGTCATCTTAAAACAAATAAAATCAGAGGGATTTTGATTTTCACTGAAGGAAATTCTAATGAATACTTCAGCCAGAAAAAAGTGACCCCAGATGTAAGATCTGAGATGAAAAATAAATGATGAGTGACAAAAGAGGCAAACAGGTGGGTAAATTTAAACACATATTGATTGTATAAAACACTACTAATTATGCTTGAACTAAAGTATACAACAAGACATGTAAGTCAGCAGGAGAGATTGAAACTAAAATGTCCTAAGGTCCTTATTTTATTCCAGATGTGGGTAAATATAGCAAATGGCTCTATTATATAACCATTTACAATGTCCTAGGTTAACCTCTACAAGAATGGCCATATAACTTCAAAACCAGTAGAAGAAAAAATGGAATGAGAAATAATCATCAATCCAACAAGAGGCAAGAAAGAGGACCGAAGTAAACATTAAAAAATTTAGTACAAATGAAAAGCACAAAATACATTGCTAGAAAATCAATCAAAAGATATTGGAAATTACATTAAGTATAAATGTATTAAATGATTTTTAAAAACCTAGCCACACAGTGTTTACAACACACACCTAAAATGTGTATACAGGATTAAAGAGACAAGAATTAAAAAACCCGACACCAAAATCAGAAAAAAAAGTCACAATAAAACTAGAGAACAATATCTTTTATGAATAGAGATACAAACATTCCTAACAAAATCTCAGCAAACAAAATCCAACAACAGATAAAAGAGATCATAAATCATGATCAAGTGGGAAATACAAGATTGGCTTAACGCCCCCAAATCAATTAATGTATCACATCATATTAATAGAATAAGGGCTAAAAGGCATGTGACCATCTCAAAAGATGCAGAATGGGCAACTGAGGAAATCTAACATCCTTTCATGATAAGAGCTCTGAACACACACCAGGAATAGAAGGAAACATCCTCAACCCAATAAAGAGCATCTAATGAAAATCTACATCATATTTAATGGTGAATGACTGAATACTTTTCCCTGTAAGACCTTCTCTAGCCACTTTTAGTCAACATCTTACTGGACAGTCAAGCCAGTGTAATTAGGCAAAAAAAAAAAAAAAAAAAAAAGAAATTAAAGGCATCCAGATTGGAAGGAAGACCTAAAACTGTCTTTATTCACACGTGACGCGATCCTGTATGTAGAAAATCCTAAGGAATCAACAGCAATAACAACAATGTTTACTAAAATTAATAACAATGAAGTCACAGTTTATAAGCTTAATATCAAAACTTAATTGTATTTCTGTATACTAGTAACAAACAATTCAAAAATGAAATTAAGAAAACAATTCCATTAACAGTAGCATCAAAAATAATAAAATATTTAGGACGAACGTTAACAAAGGATACGTAAGATTTGTACACTGAAGAGTATAAAATATCACAGGAAGAAATTAAAATAGATCAAATAAACAGAAGGATATACCATGTTCATGAATTAGAAGACTCAATATTGTTAAGATGTCAAGTTCTCCCAAATGGATCTATAGATTCAACACAATCCCTATCAAAATCCCAGCAGGCTTCTTCTCTTTTTTTTTTGGTAGAAGCTGGCAAGCTGATTCTAAAATTCATATAAAAATTCATAGCACTTAGAATGTGCAAAACAATTTGAGAAAGAAGAAAACTGGAGGACTTACACTACCTGATTTCAAAACTAACTACAAAGCTACAATAATCAAGACAGTGTAATGTGGGTTTAAGGATAGGGATATAGACCAATAGAACAGAATTGAGAATCCAGAAATAAACCCATATACTTATGTTCAATTGATTTTCGACAAAGGTGCCATGAAAATTCAACGGGGGAAAAGTAACGTTTTCAACGAATGGTGCCGAGGCAATTGGATATCCATAAGCAAAAAGAACAAAAACCAAAAACCAAAACAAAACAAAAAAAACCCCAAACTTTTCCTCACACCACACCCCAAAATTAACTCAAAATAAATCATCGACCTAAATATAAGAGTTGAGTCCAAAAACTTCTATGAGAAAAAAATAGAAGAAAATGTTCATGTCCCTGGATTAGGCAAACAGGTCTTAGATATAACATCAAAAGCATGAGTCACACAAGAAAAGATAAGTTGGACTTTTTACAATTTAAAACTTTTGTGTTTTAAAAGACATGATTAAGAACATGAAAAGACAGCCGCAGAATGGGAGAAAATAATTGCAAGTCATATATCTGATAAAGGACTTGTATCCAGAACATATAAACAACTCTTACAACTCAATAACAGAACTACTTAATTAGAAAATAGGCAAGAGAGTTGAATAAACATTTCCCCAGAGAAGACTATGAATGGCTAATAAGCACATGAAAAGTTGCTCAACATCATTAGTGATTAAGGAAATGCAAATCAAACCCACAACTAGAATGGCGAAAAGAAAAAAGGCCAACCATACCATGTATTTGCAAGGATATAGAGAGAGTGGAACCTTTGTACATTACTGGTGGGAAATCAGAATGGTACAGACTCTTTGGAAAACAGTTTAGAAGTTTTTTAGAAAGTTAAACAGAAACTTACCATATGACCCATCAATTCCCCTCTTAGGAACCTGACCAAGAGAAATGAAAACATATGTCCATACACAGACTTGTAGATAAAAGTTCACAGCAGCATTGACCATAATAGCCCCAAACTGGAAACAATCCAAACGTCTATCAACTGGCAAATGGATAAACAAAATGTGGTTGATCCATACAACAGAATACTATTCAGTGTTAAAAAGAAAAGAAATACATGATGCAGCACAGATGACCCTCAAGAATGTTACATTATGTGAGAAAAACTAAACACAAAACACCACAAGTTGTCTGATTCCATTTATATGAAGCATCCAGAAAAGGCAAATTTCTAGCCTTATAGAAATTTAAGGATACAGAGACAGAAAGCAGGTCAGTGGTTGAGTGTGGCTGGCGGTGGGAGCTGGGAATGATTGCAAATGGAATTGAGGGAATTTGGGGGTGTTGAAAAATGTTCTAAAACTTAGTTTTGATGATGTTTGCAAATCAAACTAGAAATTTACTAAAATGTGTTGCCTACATTTACATTGGGTGAATTTTATGGCATGTAAATTATACCTCAAAAGAAAGCTTAAAAAAAAAGATTACAAACAAAATTAGGTTTGTATAACAATGATAATAGACTTTAAGGGAAAAAAGAACACTACTTGAGAGAAAGTGGGTGTTATGGAATTAGAAAACATTGAATCCAGCAGTGAATATATACAAATTTGGATATTATACGTATCTGATCATAAGCTCTAAAAATACATTAAGCGAAAATTGACAGAAATATAAAGAAAACTAGAAAAATTCTCCACAATAGTTGGCACTTCAACACATTTCTCAGTAATGATAGATCAAGTAAGATAAAAACATTCCAGTGAGGCTATAGATCTCAACAAAACAATTAACAAGCTCGTTCTAATGGACACAAGTATAACACTGCACCCAGCAACTTCAGAATACACATGGTATTCAAACACAGAAGGTACATCTACAAAAGTTGATGACATGTTGTACCTGTAAAACATATTTCAAAATGTTCCAAGAGACTGATACCCTACAGGACTTCCCTGGTGGCACAGTGGTTAAGAATCCGCCCTGGTCCGGGAAGATCTCACATGCCACGGAGCAACAAAGCCTGTGCGCCACAACTACTGAGCCTGCGCTCTAGAGCCTGCGAGCCACAACTACTGAACCCCATGTGCCACAACTACTGAAGCCCGCGTGCCTACAGCCTGTGCACCGCAACGAAGAGCAGCCCTTGCTCGCTGCAACTAGAGAAAGCCCGCGTGCAGCAACAAAGACCCAATGCAGCCAAAAATAAATAAATAAACAAACTTATTAAAAAAAAAAAGATTGATACCCTGCAGATCACTTTCTTTGACAATAGAGGAATAACAATTATAACAATGACAAAAATCATATTCCAAATAGCTCCTGGGATAAACAAGAGGTCATAATGGAGACTAGAAAAATCTTTGTGTGAATGAACATTAAAGTTAAATGATATATATCAAAACCTGGGGGATGAAGTTTGAGTGGTATTTAGAGAAAAATAAAAGTATAGTCTTAAATGCACAGCTTAGAAATCTAGAAAGTTTTAGAATTCATAAGTATTCAACCTAAGAAGTTACAGAAAGAATAATACATTAAGCCCAAGTAAATAGAAGGAAGAAAATAAAGAGAAGTGAATGAAACAAAACAAAACCGACAAAAGAGAGGATCAACTAGGTCAAAAGTTTGTTGAAAACATGAATAAAATCATCAACTAGCTGGCAGGCTTGACCAATGGAAAAAAGTGAAGGCACAAACAAACAATATTGGCAATAAAAAAGGGGCCTAACCACTGATGATGCAGATGCTAAAATGATAATAAATACCAATAAATGTGAAAACTAGGATGGAATGTACAAATTCTTAAAATATGCAACTTATCAAAACTGACACAAGAAGAGATAGAAAACCCCAACTGTCCCATAACCATCCGAGTCATTGACTCGATTAAAAACCTGCCCACAAAGAACACACCAGGCCTAGGTGGCTTTACCTCCAAGTTTCCCCAAACACTCAGGGGAAGAGAATCCTCATCCTATACAAAATATTCTAGAATATGGAAGAAGAGGGAACACTTCTCAACTCGTTCTGTGAGGCTCACATACACTGGATACCATAACCCGATGAGGACACTGTAAGTACCTATCTCACCCACAAATGTGGACAGAAAAACTCTGAAGAAAATATTAGCAGGAGGGTTTCAGCAGTGTTTCAGAAAGCTTATACAATGTGAAGGACTGGTGTGTGGTGGGGAGAGGCCAGAGGCCACATAGATGTCTGGAAAAATAATCTAAGCCCAAGATGATAAAGGCCTGAACTCAGCGGGGAGGATGTGCAGCTGGCGTGCAAGGGTGAGCAGCTTTGAGGGGCTCTCGGGGTGGTGGTCGGAGCAGGGGCAGTGGCTGGGATGACCAGGATTTCGGGTCCTGCTTTCAGGCCTGGTGGACGGAGAAGTCGGGGAGGGGGACAGAGCAGGAGGAGGGGGGTCTGGTGCAGACGCCAGGTCCTGGGTGACTGGGCCTACCTGTCAAGGGCAGGGGCTGGGGAGGTGAGGTGGTGGGGAGCCCGGGCTGGGGGGCATTCCTGTCTGGGAGAAAGGTGTGCCTGGCCGGGGTTCTAGGCCGGGGTGGCGGTGGAAGGAATGTCGGGGGTTGGGGGGGCCCTTCCCACCCACAGTCTCTGAACTGGGGCCTGGAAACCCAGGACTCCCTGTGTCCGGCTCTGAGCCATGAACATTTCCGGCAAAAACAGAGAAGAAAGAAATTCTCCCAGCCCACTGTGTTCCTCATATCAGCCAAAGCAGTGTGAGCTGAGCTTGCAAAATAAACAGGGCTCAATGTAAACACTGCAGCAGGTCCTGGGGACGGAGCTAAGAATACACACTGGGGGAGGAAGGTGGGAGCAGACTTCTCCATCGGGTCCCCAGAGAGCCACAGGGTCCCTGCCCTGGAGCAGCCCTGACAGGGAGGGGCCGGGGGGCTGGGGGCCGCGTTCTCAGGACCCGTCCCAGGGCCTGGCGTGTCGGAATCTGACCACTGCCGCCCGTGGACCTTGCTGCTTGCCCTCACCTTGGCCCCCAGTGTTCCTACCCGGCCTCTTCTCAACCAGACCCCTTCTGTTTGTGAAATACTCTTCTGCTTTCTTCTGTCTCTCTCCACCTTATCTCCCCTTCTGTCTGTGGCTTCCGCCGGGACCAGCTCTTTACCTAACCAGCTAACTAGGCAACCGCTCAACCTCTCCGGGCCTCAGTTTCCCCACTAGTAAAAGAGACTTTATTTGGGCAGACGAGTCCTTGCCAGAGTAGAGAACGCAACGTGACAAAGCAGTTCAAGCCCTCTCCTCGCACAACTAAGGGGGCCAGCGGGCTCCCCACGCCGGTGGGGTGCAGGCTGCGGCGGGGGAACGCCGTGTCTGCTTCCCATGCCCCTGGAGTGAGGCTGGTTGTGCAGGCCAGGGGGCATCCTGAGGGCGGGTGGGGGGCTCTGAGCAGGAGCGCGAGCTGCAATGAGGCTGCAGGACCCCAGAGAGAAGGAAGTGTGGGGGGCCCTCCAGCCCACGTGGCCCCTGGACTGGACATGGGAAGGGGACTCCTTGCTGGGAAACGGAGGCCCCCCTGAACAGGCTCAGCTGGCCTCCCCCACCCCCGGTGACTCCCTGCAAGTGGACAGCCCGGCCACTGACCCTCAGAGCGACCTGCCCCCAAGATGGGGATGGGGGCAGCCGCTGTGCACCCCGAAGTCCCCTCCCCCTCCTCTCCAAGCCCCTCGTCCTGTGGCTGAGTGAGCCGGCCGGGACGGGACCGCCGTCACCGCCGAGGGCCTGAGCTGAGATGAGGAAGCAGTTGGGGGCCAGGCTCCCTTCCGGCCTGAGGCCAGCCCGGTGGGGTTGGGGGAGGTCCGGGGCTCCGGCTGGGGCTGGCGGGCCGGCTGGCACTGCCACCACTGCAGGCCTGCTGGGCTTCCCAGGGCTGGACGGCTGCTGGATTTCCTGCCCCCAACTTCCCTCAGTCAGCAGGATTGCGAGGGGGGTTGTTTATGGTCCCGATGGCTGCGGTGATAACGTGGGGCCTGGGACACGCCACTGTGCCCTCTGGGCCCGGCGGGGCCCTTTCCCAGGGTCTGTCCCCGAGGGGGGCATCGGCTAGCGGGGGAGGGGCTGGGCAGGCTGAGCTGGACGCCGGCCCACGGCAGCCTCTGCCCGGGTCCAGCACGTGTCCACGGGGCAGAGATTCAGCGTGGAGCACGGCCTGCTCCCTGCCTTCAGACCTGGGGGCGTGACTGAGCCTCTCGGGCGGAACCAGCTCCTGGGAGGCAGGAGGGGGACGAAGGCGACACAGAGCCCATCTCCCTGAGTGTGTGCGGAACATCCGGAATCCTTGCTGCCCAGAAACGGCCCCTGTCCTGGGCGCAGAGCCTGACGGTGGAGGCCACGAGGGGCCTTGCTCCCAACCTTGCCCCCAGGGATCAGGGACTCCAGAAAACCCTTCCCTTTGTTGTTCAGATCTGAAGAAATGTGGGCCCATAATTCTGTACCCCCAAGGCCAACGTGGGCCGCACCTCAGCCCACCACACCGACCCTGGCTGGACAAGGGCTGAGCCCTGGTTCTCAGACCCCCGCCGGCTGCCAGATGGCTCCAGGGGACCCTGTCTCCTACGCATCGTCACCCCCAGAGGACACCAGGCTCTGGTTTAGGTTTCAAGGGGTGGCCTGTCCCGAGGAGCAGTGGGCAGAGCCGTAAGAGAGGCCCAGGACAGTGGGACAGGGGACAGAACCAGACCAGGGCAGGGACTTGAGGAGGGGTGAGCGCATCTGGACGACAGGGCAGCGGGGCCGCTCCCAGGGCTGCTGGGCCACCACGACCCCTGCCAGTGGCGGGGGCCGGTCAGCGAAGGCTGCCTTGGCCAGAGCTGTTCCAGAGCTGGGCAAGGAGGGGAGGGGGGCGGGCCTGGGTCCCTTCCCCGGCTCTACCTCTGCATCCGTTGATGTCTGGAAGCCCCGCCCTGCCGGTCCCCCCCCACCACGCAGGGTGCCTGGTCTGATGTACTGGGCGTGGCCACCTGCGGCTTCTCCCGGAATGTGCCAGCCCCGAGTCCCTGGTCCCACACGAGAAGAAGAGTGAAAGCCAAGGACGGGTCACCAGAGAGGTGGAGTCCAGGCCCCAGAGCCTCTGAAACCGCTCAGCCTGGGGAGCTGACCGTTCCCAGTTTCAGTTCCCATCCTGCCAGACAGGGCATCTGCCACTGGACCATCTGCCTGGGCAAAAGAGAGCCACCAGGCCCGCTGAGGCCTGTGCTGACCGAGACGGGCCAGCCCTCCGGCGGGGCCAGGGTGTTGGCGTCACACAGCCCCAGAGGGCCAGGCCCGAAGTGAGGGCCCCCGTGGGCACCTGGACAGCGGCCCTCCCCCATGTACAGGATCGTGGCCCCATAGCCGCCCAGGCCGGGGAAGACTGCCGGTGGGCAGAGGGTCGTCCTGCAGGCCCAGGCCAGGGTGGGTGGGGCAGGAATCCGGAGCTGTGCCCCTGCCCGCCTGCCCAGCTGCAGCAGAGATGGACACGGGCCAGAGCCAGGCGTTGCCCAGGAAACCGAGAGTCGGACGCACTCCCTGCTCAACCGAAATTCCTCTATTTTTAGCCCCCCGGCTGCTTTCAGATAAAGTCCATGTAGATGAACGAGCTGTTCGGCAAGATAACAGCCTGCTCCAAACCACGGAGACTTCAAAGGGCGGCAGGCCGCCCCCTCCCATTCCACAGATCCTCCGAGGCTCCCAGGATGCCCTGGGAAGGGGTTCCGGAGCTGAGAGGCGGGGCCGCGGGCACAGAGCCCGGCGGGGACTGGGGTGTCCCGGCCACTGAGGCCGCTGGTGCCCCAGAGCGGAGGGAGCACGGCGTCCACGTCCCACCCGGACACCCAGCAGGGCCTCGGCCGACACTCCCCACCTCCCTTGCTGTCAGGACCCTGCAGAGGAGGGTCCTGGAGCCCACATCCCCTCCTCCCCACCTGATGCACCCTCGTGTCCCTGTCGGCACCTCTGAGTCCCTGCGTGCAAGCGGGCTGGGGGCTGAGGGAGCTGCAGGCAGCGGGGACAGCACTGCCCACCTCAGTGTGCATGGGGCGGGCCTCAGCTACGCCAGGGAGGGGACTGCGGGCACTCGCGGCCACTTGCCAATAATGATGCCACTTGTCAGAGGTCTAAGACCAGCCTGGCCTTCAGCGTCCTCCTCCCGTGGGGACCGACGCCCAGTGCACATGGGGGAGGAGCTGGAGCCCCACGTCAGGGAGGCCACACCGAGCACAGATGGAAGGAAGGAAGGAAGGAAAGAGGGAGGGAGGGAGGGAGGGAGACCCCAGACACCTAGGGCACCATCCAAGCCCTGCACGCTCAGGACAGAGCAGGAGAGTGAAACGCCGCTGTGGACAGCGCTGTCCAGGCCCCAAGGACGCTGCCCGCCGCCCGCCAGCAGCGATGCTGCGTGGCCCGCGAGAGCTGGCGTGGGCTCAGGCGCCTACCTTGTCCTCCACGCGGTTCAGGCGGGCACCGATCGTGTTGCTGCCTCGGTCCTTAGTCTTCTCTGTGGGGTTAAAGCACCCAAGTCAGGGACGCCTGGGCTGGCAGAGGGGGAGGGGTGGGCAGGTGACCCCGACTGGGCTTGGGGAGAAGGGTGATGGGGGTGAGGGAGTGAGGGTCAAAGACCTGAACCTATGAGAATGTCTCTTAGAAGCTCTTCTGTGGTGAGAACTTCAGGGGCGGCAGTGGGTGGGCCGGGCGCTGGCAGGCTTGTCCCCACTCCACCCTTTCCGGTTCTGTGACCTCCGAGAGCCTCAGAGGACAGGCATCCACCCTGCCCGGGGGCTGCCTGACGTGGTGCCCGCTGTACAAAGGTGACATTCCGCCCCAAGGGGGCACTTGCTCTGGCCGGGGAGGCCTGTCACCCCTGCGGCCCCTGCCGTCCTGTCCCTGAGTGAGCTGTGCCTCCCACTTGAACTTGGGCTAGGGCAACCCCGAGGAACTGGCCTGGCCCTGCCCTCCCTGGTGTGACCCCCTAGCCGCCCTCCGGAGGACATGAGGCCGTGCCTCAGAGCTGGAGAGCGGCACCCACCTTGCTCCCCAACGTTCTAGCTGGCTGCTCACCCCCCAACCCCACTCCCAGGCCCCCACCTTCCCAGGGTCCTGGTCACGTTTCCACACTCAGATCATCAATGGCCTAGAAAAGCCTGCCATTTGTAAGGACGCATGCAGGTTCTTGCACTAACTGAAAATCCCTTGTAAATCATGTTCGAAGCCAGTTTGCTTAGGGTGGGCCTACCTGCCCCCCTCTCTAGATATGCTTGCAAGACATGCACTTTCTGATGGTGGAAGAGGCAGGCGTGGGTGGAGGGATGGTAGGAGGGTGCGGCCTGGGCTGCCACGCCCAGGGTGTCTCAATGCAGAAACCCACCTGAGACGGAGATGAAGAGGGAGGGCTTCCCGATGGACTGGTCCAGCCTGGGGGGGAGGGAGGGAGACGGAGACCAGCTCACACTTGGCCGGGGCACCGCACGGACATCTGGCCTGTCGGTGGGTGGATGGGCTGATGTGCCCAGCAGGACAAGCTGCCCGCCCCTTCTGGGGGCCACCCCTCACCGCCACCCAAAAACCAGCCAGGTGCCTCCCAGGTTCCAGAGGCCCATGCTCCCAAGAGGTCCTGGGGGGGCGGCGCTCAGAGGTGAAGGGCAGTGGTTGGGCTGCCCCTTTGTCACCCTCCCTGGGCACAGCAGGGTCCCAGGATAACCCAGTGTCCTGAATGTTCCCAGAGAGGCAGGCCTGCAAGTGGGCCCTTCCGGGGCGAGGCCAGGTCGCTGGGCTGGGTGGGCTTCACGTCCCTGTAGTAGGTCAGCAACAGGGGCGGGGGCAGCCTGAGCCCCCGGCTGCCAGGCACATCTCCCGGCCACACCCTGCGTCGCATAGAGCTCGGTTCCCAGGCCAGCCCACCGTGGAGATGCAGCTGGTCTGAGCCCACGCAGGCGCCCAAGGACCACGCTGCTTCCACGAGGATGAGCTCTGTGGGCCCCAAGTCAGAAGCCAGAAGACGTCGGCTCCCAAGAGTTGAGGTGCTCAGCTCCCAACTGGTAGGGTCTCTCCCGGAGGTGGTGTCTCCTGGGGCTGGACCCGGCCCCTGCTCACAGGGTGTGTGCTGGGCTGTGAAGCGTCCAGCATCTCTGAGGTGTGGACATGTGTGGAGTGAGCCCCTGCCCCCTCCCCCGCCCGCTCAGATCCCCCCTTCCCCCGGGCCCCGCGCCCCGGGCCCCGTGCGCCCACCTCCTCTGCAGCTCCTTGATGCGCACCATGAGGTTGAGGTGGCCCTGGGAGTACTGCTCGATGACGTCGCGCACGTCGTAGGGCTTCCGCGCTTGCTGCGGTGGGAGAGAGGGAGTCACGCTGCGGGCTCAGCGTTAACGCGGTGACCGCTCCTGCCTTCCGTGGTCTTCCGGATTTAAGGAGCTGCCCACGTGGCACCATGGGGCAGGCCTGGATCAGCGCACATGCAGTGGCCGGGCTCATCCCCCCCGGAAGCTGGGTGACCCTGGGCCAGTACCTCGGCCTCTCTGGGCCTCAGCTTCCTGCCCGCTCACCTGCAGGGACCTGCCCCTTCTCCCTTTCCAGGCCACTGGTCCCTGTTTTCAAGCTGACTTGGAAGAGCTGGCCCAGCTGAGGGCCTGGGGGCGGGGGGCCAGCATGGCTGCCAGTCATTGGGTGGAGGGCACAGCTTTGTGCAGCCACCGCCTGCCTGGGCCCCAAGCTCACCCTCCCCACACTTGTTGGCCGACGCACCCACTGTTCTTGGGGCGGGGAGGTGGCCCACCCCACCCCCTTCCCAGGCAGTCCCCTGAGCTGAGCAGGGGTGGCCCCAGGGGACAGGCCTCCTGCTGGGGCTCCCAGGCTGCCTGGGAAGAGAGGATGGTCCCACGGCAGGCCTGGGGCCATGGGGGCAGGGAAGGTGACCCCAGAGCTCCAGGCTCGGCGCCAGCCCTGAGCCCATAAATGCATCCGGGGCTCAGGTGAAACCACAACAGAGAGAACGGGGCTTCTCACGATGTCAGCAAAACCTCGAGCCGCATTTATGGCCTCGATCCCGGGAACTCACGGTCTGAGGGTCTCGCCCAGGTAGCATCGGGCTGGCCGAGTAGGGGTCTGATGGCCCAGGAGGCCCTTCGCCCACACAAGCGAGCCAGAGCCGCGTGGGGACACAGGCCACTTCTCTTGGGAGAACCGCGGGGAGACAGGGTTGGGGGCCCCAGGTGGTCTCATTAACCCTGAAGGGCCCACACTAGTGATGGGCTGGGAGGTTACTGCCTCTTGCTGGGGAGTGTAGGGGGCCTGAGAGACACGCCAGACAGCTGGCAGGGCAGGGCGGGGCCGGCGGGTCAGAGGGTGAGAAGGAATAAGGCACAGATGCCCGCTGAGGGTCAGGGCCAGGTTTCAACCCTGGGAGCCCCAGGGCACCTGTCCTCCCTGCCCACCTGAGGCCTCCTTCTCCTTGGGGTGCCACCCCAGAGACTGGGGCTACCCCAGGCTAAGGGTAGGGCCATCTCTGCCTTCCAGAAAGATGGGGTTCCCCTGAGGGCAGGGTCCTGCCTCGATCTCTGGGCACCTTCGGACATGTCCAGGGGCCCTGCCATCAACGCTGGCGGCTTAACTAAGTTCTCGCAGCTCCCCACATCGTCCCGGACCCCAGGAATCCCGAGGCAGCACAGAATCCGCCTCCCTGTCAGGGGCCGGGCACAAGAATTCCAGGGGGTTCCTGCTCCCACAAGATCCGCCAGGCGGGGCCCTCACAGGTAACACCCAGCCCCACTCTGGGCCCCGGGACCACCCTGTGTCCCTTTGTGGCCTACATGCCGAGGCCCATGGTGGGGTCTCAGGGTCAGGAGTGGGATGGGACTCTGGCAGGCTCTCTGACTTGCCACACACTCAGCTTCATGACAAGTGTAACAGTGGCACTTAGCTACAGGCTAGTGGTAATACCCCAGGGCTCAGTTTGTCCTTCTGTGAGATGGGGATGCGGAGCCCTCTGGCTGACAGGGAGGGGGTGGGGATGCAGTAAGATGGTAGGTGAGAAAGGCCAGCGGGTTCTGAGCTGGCTCTTGCCAGGAGAGCCCGAGGTGGCTGTGATAGAGTCTGCGGCTGAGCCCGGGGTCTGCACCGCTGTTTAGCGCACACGCCGTTGCGTTGTGATCTTGGCCTCCTGTGAACAACCCTGGGCACCTCCAGGCCTGCCGGTGCGGTCTGGGGGGCGGATCAGAAGAGGGGAAGGCTGGCTTCAGAGGTCAAAGTGGGGCAGGCCTGGCCTGGAATGGAGCGGGTCCTTGTCCTGGTCTCCCAGACACCCTGGGAGGTCACGGCCCACTGCGTGCAGGTGAATTTGGGCACCTGAGCGTGTTAAGAGCCTCTGTGTGCACAAATGTATACGGATGTCCCTGTGGGAAGGCACAAGAGGACAGGTGACAGGTGTGTGTGTGCCCGGGCATGCGTGGGCATGTCTGCAGAAGCGAGAGGGGGTGGGGCTCGTGAGCAGGCCCCCCACCCCTGGCCTCGCCTTGTCTAGGGTGCGGACCACAACGGGGTAACCGACGCCCGGCTGACACCCAGGACCCGTGGTGCAGTGGGGTCCGAGGCCCCCTGAGACTCATCTCGGAGCTGAGAAGCGCACCTCCTGCCCCCCAACCAGGGTCTGGTCAGAGCTCCTGGAGGTCTTTGTCGAGTGGTGGCCTGGGGCCCAGCTGGAGACATCATCTCAGCTTTCGCTCCAGAGCTCATTTCCTTGGCAGCCGCAGGAGCCTGAGATGAGCCGAGATAATGCCGGGCTGTCCAGACTGACCGCCGGTGGACATGCGAGTTCAAGGCAAACGTGAAGGGCTAAGAGGCTCTGGCTCCTCCGGCCAGACACAGGGGCGGCCAGCTGGGTACTTATCGGCCGGCAAGGCGGGCAGGGGGGCCACCCGCCACTTCTGCAGCCCCTGAGGCCAGATGGGGGTGGGCGTGCAGCAGACAGACAGACGGGCTGCTGCGGGGGAAGGGACGGCATCCATGACAGCTGGGCCTGGGTGGGGGGCCACCCCTGGAGCCCCACAGAGCTCCTCGCTGCCAGGGACTCGTCCACCGCTTCTACTTCCGTGGGTCCCTCCTTCCTGGAGGCCTCCTGCTGCCCATCCCTCCTGCTGCCCCAGCTTCTGGCCTTGCTCAAGAGCCTTTGTACCCGAGGGCAAACCAGGAAGCTCCCAGGAGCGCCTCCACTCCAAGGGCCCCGCCCAATTTATTTAAGGCCCCCCAGGGGTCCTGCGCAGAGGGGAGGGGCAGGGAGCAGGGGAGGTGAGGCTGCCCAGCCTCCTTCCAGAAGCCTCCAGGCCATTCGCAGGACCCTGGCCTGTGTCCTGAGGCAGAAAAGGAGACCCTCGGCCTGGAAGGGAGGTCAGCAGCCAGTTTTCTTGCCTGCATTTCTGTGACGGGCACGCACCAGCGTTCACAGCTGCTCCAGCCACTGTGGGCGCCCGTCTGCCCAGGGCGGTCTGTGGTTCTGAGCTGGAAGCTGCTCACATCACCCCCAGAGCTGGGCCTGCCATGAGCCCCAAGGCTCCGCCTACCCTGCTGGGTGCCCCAGACCCTGGAAGCAGCCCCCGGGAAGCCTGGTGTCCACCCTGGCACGGCCCTGCCTGGCCCAACAGTGCCCCAGGCAGCAGGTTATGGCCTCTGCCCTGCCGGGGCCTGCTCCGGAACGCTGGTGGCCCAGCTGCTCAGGCTGGGGACCGTCCCCATCCTGGAAGAGTCCCCACTGACCCCTCTGCTCCCCAGGTTGATGTCTGTGGTTTTAGTCGTCACCACCAGCGGCCCTCCAGCGAGGGCGACACATCATGGCCCTTCCGGGGGCCTCCTCTGCTCTTGGGAGCAGTCCTGCCCAGACCTGACCCCTGAGGGGCTTCCTGCCATTCCTCCTCCCCCCTCCCCAGGAGGCCAGCCCGTCCTCACCCAGCGCCCCCTGAGCTCCCTGCTCCACCAAGCCACCCCTCTGCTGGCACCGCCAGGGCAGCGGGCCCTCGGGGAAGGAACAGCCACAGAACCCAGACGCCCTCCGTCCGGGGCCGTCGGATGTCGCCCAGAACACTGCTGGGCAGACCTCCTGGCGCCGGCCGACAATAGCATTCACCGCGACTCTTTTGTTTCAACAATGAGGAGTCCCAGGCCCTGGTGGGAGCCTTAGCACAACTTGGCCCAGTTTGGTGGGGAACGGCCTCCCTCCAGGGCTGCAGGCAGACGGACGGGCAGGCAGCAGGATGCCACCGGGGAATCTGTGTGCAAACCACCCAGCCAAGGGGGCCACGGGTGCTGCCGGGTAGCCGGAGGAATGGGGCGGCCGGGGCAGGGCCTCACCAGGGCTGTCCTTGGGGCCGGGATCAGTGGCGGTCGCTTCGTGGCAGAGCCTGTGTGAGGGCTGGGCACCCGTGGACGCCGTCCTGGGCCAGCACCTTGGGCTCTTGTTCCCACTACCAGCGGGGGAAGGGTTCTTCCCCAGGCTGCCGGGGGGTGGGGTCTTTCCAGAACCCCGCACCGAGTCTGGCTGTGTGGCCTGGGCGGGTGAGGGCTCTGCTGAGGGGGCTGGAAGGCGCCAGTGTCGAGCCTTCAGCCTGGGGTGGGAGGGAGGCACGGCCCGGAGGAGTCTGGCTCTTGTCCCAGCCTCGCTGTGACCGCCCAGGGGGTGTGAACAAGTCACCCCCAACCTCCCCTGCTTGGCGAAGCAGGCCCAGGGGATGTGGACGCTGGCTGGCTCTGGGCGACCCCCAGCCCTGGCTCCACCAAGGACTCACTTTTGAAAGGGACCGGAGGCCAAGCCTTCTGGAAAGAGAATGACCTCCCCCAAGGGTCCCTGCTTCCTAAGGCTCCATGTTCCCAGAGTCAGGGCTGAGCTGGGCCCCGCTCCTCGGACGGAGGACGGTTCCCACGTAGGAAGGAGGGCACCAAGCCTGCCGCCAGCTGGCTTCCTCTGCGGGCTCCCAGGGCCTGCTGCAGGAGACCCACCGCTGGAAGGAGTGCCGATGGGGAAGCCCACAGTCTCCAGCCCCGCCCAGCCAGAGAGACCCTACCTCTCCCTGCAAAGGTGGGCCACCCCGGGGCACAGAGCAGGGCTTGGGTCTCCCCTCTGTTCTGACTCGCACAGGGTGGGCGAGGGGGACAAGAGCCCTGAGCCGGCCTGGGACAGAGCACTTCCTGCCCAGGTGACGCAGGACGGGCTCCGCACCCTCCCTGAGTCACTCCCACTCCTGTCTGGTGGGGCGGGGGAGGGGCGAGTGAGCCCCCGGGCTCTGCGTGCATCTGGGCTCTGCGCTGGGCCTCAGGGTCCAGGCCGATCAGGGAAGTGTCCCTCCAGAGTCTGCTGTCTTGGGGACGGATCCTGCAGTCATGGCAGGGTGTTTGATGGGTGAAGGGTCTGGTCTCAGATATGGCAGGGTATGGAGACCCCACAGCCTGCGCTGTGGGTGGGAGAGGGGCTTTCGGGGTGGACAGGGCAGGAGGGCTGAGTGCAGGACTCACCTGGAATTTCTTCTTGGCCACAAAATACTGCATGCGCCGAATGACCTTGATGGTGGCCCGGTGGTGCTCCCGCAGCCTGTGGTGGAGAATGGGGAGGAGGGCGTGAGTGGGGACCTTGATGGTCATCCCGCGCCCACCACTGTCGGAGGCTCGGAGGCTTCCCAAATGTGCCCCCCATCCCCGGCAAAGGGCTGGGCCTTTCCAGAAACAAGAAGAATGTTCAACCCCCTCGGATGGGGATCTGCAAGTTCACATCCTGGTGGCAGGAGGAGAGGCTGAGGCCAAGAGGCTTTAAATTAGGGGGATGACCCTAGAGGGACCCTCGCCTTGCTGTCGCTCGGAAGTGGGGTAGGAGTCAGGGTCCTGAGTTGGCAATGGCTACGCCCCTCACTCACGGTAGAGCCACAGAAGCTTCTTTCTACCCTTGGGCCTTCTGGTTGCTCACTAGTAGAGTGGGGAGGGGGTACAAACAGATGACACCTAAGGCCCCTTTCAGCTGGAAGGTTCTATAGCCCACCCACCAGTACCCACTTGGAAAATATAGGGCTGCCGGACAAATTAGCCAGGGATAGTTACCACCTGAGCCACCCTGTTAAGGAGACCGTGTGGTGTCCCCTCTGGAGTTCCTTCTAGAAACATCATTAAAAAGGGAAACACAATCGTTGATATATATATGTGCATAGGAAAAAGACCGGAAGGAAATACATCCACATGGAACCAGTGGGGATTTTGTTTCTGGCTCTGAAGCTTGCATCTGACCAAACCTTCTGCTGAGAACACCACCACAGCTGTGTGATGGCTTTGAGAGCAAGGAAGACTCCAAGGGCTGAGATCCCAGAAGGGAAACAAACTGGGAGAGCCCATGTGTGCGTGTGTGCGTTTGTTGTGTGGGGCACACGAGCCGAATGGGAGGCAGGGGGCTCCCTGAGCTGGCAAGATGAACAGGAGTCCAGGGCTGCAGAGACATCCAGGACTTGATGGGCCAAGATCCTGGTGAATGGGGGGCCACGGAGAAGGAAGCCCCCTTTCACGCAATTTCCCCTTGAAGCATTTGTGAACTAAGCTGCACAGCATGGGGTGAGATTCTGAGACACGGAGCAAGAAGCAGCTGCTAGAAGGATAAAAATCTAAGCAGAGGCCTCCACAGACTCACGTCACTGGGGAGAGGAGAATTGCGATTCAGAGTCACCAAGGAGATGGGGTCCTGGCAAACACCCCAAGCTTTCAGATGAGACCCCCCCAACCCTGCCATAGCCTCAAATCACCGCAATCCCCACCTGGAGCAAGGTGCTCTGTCCTGCACCTTTTGCACGTCAGAGAAAACCGAATTATCTGTAGGGTTAAGATCATGGAGCCTCTATTTTGTTTTTAATACTCAACAGACTGAAAACCAACGGACAAAACAGACCACGGAAACAGATCTAAAGATGTGGTAGATTCAATGCCTTAAAGACTTGTAGCTCTTGCATCAAGAGGTAGAGTTGGTTTTCCCACTGCTTGAATTTGGGCTGACCTTGACCCTTATTGTGATGAAAAGAATGCTGGGGAAGTCCCATCATGTATAACTTGTGTGCTCTTGGAATGTGGTCGCTTGAACCACCTGAGCTGGCTGGCTGGAGAGGCCACATGGAGAATCGTGGTGCTCTGGCCAAGAGCCAGCACCAAGCAATAGGCATGTGAATTGAGGCCATCTTCGACCATCCGGCCCTGATAAGCCTCCAAGGGGACTGCAGCTGCAAGAGTCACCCCACGCAGAGCCAGCAGGACAACCTCCCAGCTGAGCTAAGCCCAAATTGCTGACCCACAGACTCATGAATAAGGAAAGAGCTGTGGTGTGAAGCCACTAAATTTAGGTGTGGTTTGCCATGCTGCAATAGATTAAAAGAAATTAGGACCCCAAAGTGGGGTACATCATATCAAAATCCTGAAATGCATAGTGCTGGTTTGGGGACCAGGCATTGGGCAGAGGCTGAAAAAAAAAAAAGGCCTATCGTAAGATGCTGGACTTTGGACAGGGTGCTGTCTCTAATCGCATGAGACTTGGGGGTCTCTTGGAGGGGTGAGTGAATTTTGCTTTGGGGGGAACGTAAAAAGTTATGGCCAGGGGGCAGGCGGGGGGAAGTTAGAGATGGGTGTAAATCCTTTGCAGTTCCCTCCGACTGGAGTTCCCCCCAACTATTTCCATCATCATGGAATGCTGCTGCCATGTGGACATGTCTGAGCTGGGCTGCTAGAAAAGCCACATGGAGGAGAGCTGAGGCACCCTGGCTGACAGCCCGACAGCTCCAGACTCCGGAGGCTAGCTGAGACCACCCAGTCACCACCAAGCTGCCACTTGGATGAGCCAGGTGAGACCAGCCAGATGAGGAGCCCAATATGCTGACCCACAGACTCAGGAGCAAACAGATGAATTGGTTTGCTTCAGAGTTTTTAGATAAGGACTTGAAAATAACTTGATAAATAGGTTCAAGAAAATAGATGACAAGATGGAGAATTTCACCAGAGAATTGAAATCTATATGAAAAAGAAAGAAAGGAAATTCCAGAACAAAAAGGACACTCATGGAAATTAAGAAATGCAGTAGATGAATTTGATAGCAGAGGAGAAGAGAATACTCGTGAACTGGAGAAAATAGCCAGGTTAGAGTATGGAGGGAAAGTAGAATTAAACATATAGGAAAAAGTGCAAAGCATATAAGATAAGGTTAGAAGTTCTAATACATGTAACATCTTAGAAGGAGAGGAGGCAAAATGGAGAACAAATAATTTTGAAGCCTCAGTGGCACAGAATTTTCCCAAAATGATGGAAGACATCAAGCCACAGATTCAAACAGCTCTTTGGATCCAGCTGGAGAGAGAGACAAGGTACAACAGACCCAGGCCCATTGGAGTAACCCTGCTGAAGACCAAAGGCACAGGGAACACTGCAATAGCTCTAAAGTCAGGGGGGTGGGGGTGGGAATGATGACACATTATCCTGATGGTTGACTTGTCAACGGAAAGGATGAAAGCCAGAATGACATCCTTAAAGTGCTCAAGGAAAATTCCTACCAACTTAGCATGCTATACCCATCAAATATGTTCTTAAAAATGAAGGTTCAAGTGAAATAATCCAGTCACAAAAGGATAAACTCTGTATAGTTCCACTTGTATGAGGACCTAGAGTCGTCAAGTCTACAGAGACAGAAAGTAGGATGGTGGGGCTGGGCCTGAGGGGAGGGGGATGGGGAGTGAACGTTCAATGGGGACAGGATGTCAGTTTGGGAAGATGAAACAGTTCTGGAGATGATGGTGATCGTTACACATCAACGTGAATGTGCTTAATGCCCCTGAATGATACGGTTAAAAATGGTTAAAATGGTACATTTTATGTTATGCATATTTTCTACAATAATAATAAAAAAAGAAGGTGAAAACTAGACCAAGAGAATTCACTGCTGGGAGACCTGCACTGAAAGAACGACTTAGGGGGCTCCCCAGGTGGACAGCAATGATCCCAGAAGGATGCACAGAAATACAAGAAGGAATTAAGAATGTAGATAAGGACAGATACGTGAGAAAGTTTAAGTTAGTAAATTAAATTGACTGAAATAATCATGATAATGTTTCCTGAGGTTTAAGGCATAGCTATAGCTAAAAATACATGATAAAAATAGCATAAAAGGGAGGAGGCATCAGTGGAGATAAACAGTGGTGAGCACCATGTGTTGCCAGGGAAACAGTAAAAGTGCTCATCTGAGGTCGACTCCAGTGAGTCAAGGATGTGTATGATAATCTCTAGGCAACCACTGAGGGAATAATAAAGGACTGTAGAATTAACAAGCTAATAGGGGATAAAAATTAATTAATAACAATTTTTGATTAACCCAAAGAAGCAGGAAAGGAAGTCAAAAGGAAGTGATGGAACAAATGGGAAAAAAAAAAAAAGTGAGATAGTAGATTGCATGCATTGCAGAGGGACTAAATATTCCAATTAAAAAACCAAGATTGTCAGATGAGATTTAAAAAAACAATTTGATGTTGCCTATAAATATACTGAAATAGATAGGCATAGAAATGTTGACAGTAAAAGGATAGAAAAAGACATACATTGGTGTTGCCCAAAGAAAGTTAGTGCAGGTAAACTAATAACAGACAAAGAAGACTTTAAGTATTGCCAGAGATAAAGAGGGATATTTCATCATTTAAAAAGCGGTCAAGGGAATTCCCTGGCGGTCTAGTGGTTAGGACACCACGCTTCCACTGTAGGGGGCATGGGTTCCATCCCTGGTTGGGGAACTAAGATCCTGCATGCCACATGGCAAAAAAAAAAAAAAAAAAAAGTGGTCAAAATTTGGTGGGAAGAGATCAATTCTAAATCTGTAGGTACTTAACAACCTAAACTTCAAATATATAAAGCAAAAGCTGGCAGAACTAAAGGTAAAAGAGAAAATCCACAATCATGGTGGGAGATTTGAATGCACCTCTGTGGGTAACAGATAGAGGAGCTGTGAAAACATCTAAAGAGAGACACATCTGGGGCTTCCCTGGTGGCGCAGTGGTTGAGAGTCTGCCTGCCGGTGCAGGGGACACGGGTTCGAGCCCTGGTCTGGGAGGATCCCACATGCCGCAGAGCAACTAGGTCCATGAGCCACAACTACTGAGCCTGCGCATCTGGAGCCTGTGCTCCGCAACGGGAGAGGCCGTGACAGTGAGAGGCCCGCGCACCGCGATGAAGAGTGGCCCCCGCTTGCGGCAACTAGAGAAAGCCCTCGCACAGAAACGAAGACTCAACACAGCCAAAAATAAATAAATAAATAAATAAATAAATTTAAGAGAGACACGGCTGAACAAACCAAGTAGGAACTTGATGTGATCAACGCTTACAGTACACTGTGCTCAGCGCCCAAAGAGTGTCTGAGCTTCCCAAGCACACAGGGAACATCTACCAGAAGGGACCATGTGCAGGGCTTGACAAGCAAGTTCCAACAAATTTCAAAGAAAGTAAGTCATATATGTATGTTCTCTGACCACAGAGAAATTAAGCTAGAAATGAATAAGAAAAAGATAACTGGAAAATCTTTAAGTGTTTTGGAAATTAAATATCTCAAGGATCGAAGAGGAAATCTGATAAGTATTGGAAAATACTTTTAACTGACTAATAATAAAAATGTCCCGCATCACAACTTACAGCTAAATAAGTGCTTGAGGTACCATGAAATAGTGCTTAGAGGAAACTTTATGATCTTAAATAATATATTAAGAGAAGAGGAGAGGCCGAAGTCTGTCTCGAGAAGTTTAAACAATAGTAAATTAAACCCCAAGAAGGTAGATGGAAAGAGATAATAAAGATAAGAGCACAATTCAATGAAATAAAAAATGAACATTTCATTAAGGAAAATCAACAAAGCCAAAATTTGATTTTCTGAAAAGACTAACTAGAGATATTTTAAAAACCTATTTAGAGGATATTATGTACAAAAATAATCTTGATAGTTTAGGGAAAATAGATTAATTCCTAAAAACACCACAATATATAAAAGCAGACGTAAGAAGAAACTTAAAAATCCAAATTGCCCAATTTTAATTAAATAAATTAGATTTGGAATTTACACACAAAAAAGCCTTAGGTCTAGGTGACTTCACCAGTAGATTCTTCCTTAAATGGGAAGAAATAACACCAATTTTATACAAATCTTTTTAGAGGATTTTTATGAGTCAGTATAACCTTGATATCAAAACCCGACAAGGATGTTTCAAGAAAGAAAAGTCACAGGCCAATCTCTCTCGTAAACATGGATGCAAATATCCTACCTGCAATACCAACAAAGTGAACCCAATGCCATATGTAAAGATAGATGATCGAGTGTAGTTCAATCCAGTTACGCAAGGTTGGTTTAGCAGCCGAAAACCAATCAACATTATTCACCACATCAACAGAACAAGTAAGAAAACAACATATAAGCAACTCAAAAGATGCAGAAAAACATGTGATAAAACTCAAGACCCATTTGTAATAAAAACACAACTCTTAGAGAACTAGGAATAGGAGGAAACTCCATTATGTAAAAAACAAACACAAAAGCAAACAAAATCTAAGCAAACATCATGCTTAATGGTGAAATATTATACACTTTCCTCCTGAGATGGGGAACAAGGCAAGGATGTCTGCCATTACCGTTTCTACTTAATATTATCCCCAAAGTCTCAGCCAGTGCATTGAGGGGGAAAAAAAAAGGAAATGAAAGTTACAGGGGCTTCCCCGGTGGCGCAGTGTTTGGGAGTCCGCCTGCCGGTGCAGGGGACACGGGTTCGAGCCCTGGTCCGGGAGGATCCCACATGCCGCGGAGCAACTAAGCCCGTGCGCCACAACTACTGAGCCTGAGCTCTAGGGCCTGCGAGCCACAACTACTGAAGCCCGTGCACCTAGAGCCCGTGCTCCACAACAAGAGAAGCCACCGCAGTGAGAAGCCCGCGCACCGCAACAAAGAGTAGCCCCCGCTCGCCGCAACTAGAGAAAGCCCGCGTACAGCAACAAAGACCCAACGCAGCCAAAAAAATAATAAATAAGTAAATAAAATAAAATAAATAAATTTAAAAAAAAAAAAAAGAAAGTTACAATAATTGGACAGGACAAAATAAAACTTTTGTCATTATTTGCAAATGACATAATCATATACGTTAAAAACCCCTTCAGAATCTTCAGATAAACTATTCTATTGCTAAATGAATTTAGCAAGAACACTGGTTTTAAAGATGATATACAAAAAGCAATTGTATTTCTCTATGTTAGTAACAAGCCACTAGAAAATGAAATAAAAAGATACCAATTATAACAGCATCAAAAACCATAAAATACCTAAGAATAAATCTCCTGGATGTGAACAAGACCTCTACACAGAAACATACTAGACATTAGGGAGAGAAATTAAAGAAGCCCTAAATCAGTTGAGGGTTATATAATACGTTTATAAATTGGAAGACTCAATATTTGTTAAGAGGTGAATTTTGAGGTATGGATCCAATGTAATTCCAATCCATAGCAGAGTGCTTTTATTTACTCATGTTTGGGGGGCACCATTTTCAAGCTGATTCTAAAATACTGGTGAAAAAGCAAAGGGCTAAGGTAGACAAGACAATTTTGGAGAACAACAAAGTTGAGGTCTCACACTGCCGGAGTTCAGAATGTACCGTAAAGCTACAGTGATGAGTAGAGTGTATTAGAGAGATGTGGTGTTAGAATACACTTTTAACACAGCCGTATTAGATAGAGGATAGATCAGCGGGACAGAATCAAACATTCAGAAGCACAGACACGCATATGTGGTCACTGCGTTTATAACCGAGGCACTATTGCAATCCAGTGGGGGAAAGAATGTTCTCTTCAATCAGTGGTACTGGAACAATTTGGATAGCTGTATGCAAAAGATATGAACCATGATCCCCGCCACACAGCAGTCACAAAATTAATTCATGTTAGATTTTAGATCAAAGCATGAAGGCAGAGACCATCAGACCTCCAGAGGCGAGCAGGAGAATATCTTTATGACCTTGGAAGATTTCCCAAAACACAAGCAACACTGACAACAACAACAAAAAAATTTGACAAATTGCCCTTCCTTAAAATTAAGACCTTCTAGACATCAAAAGACATCATTAAAGGAATGAACAGATGCTCTACAGGCCAGGAAAGGATATTTTCTGGTAAAGGACTTGTAGCCAGAATATATCGAGAATGCCTACAAATCAGTAAGGAAAAGACCACATGATTTAAAAAGATGATTTGAACAGGCACTTTTCACATAGGATGTCCAGATGTCAATAAGCCCATGAGAAGGTGCTCAACATCATTACCTATTAGGGAAATGCAGATGAAAACCCGAATGAGGTACCCCTATACGCTCGCTAAAATGGCCAAAATTAAAAAGGCTGACAACATCCAGTGTCGCAGACGATGTGGAGTGACAGACTCCCGTGCGCTGCTGGTGGGAACGTGTGTTGGTTCACTTTGGAAAGCTGTTTGGCTGTAGCCTTGGGCCCACATTGTGACCTGGCATTTCCATGTCCAGATACTTAATCCAGAGAAACGAGTGTTCACGTCCACCAAATATATCTATCGGAATCTTTATAGCCGCTTTCCTCATAGGAAGGCCAGCCAGTGACAAAGCTGTATGCAAATACGATTCCGTGCAGGCTCAAGAACAGGCAAGACTGTTCTATGGTGAGAGAAGCCAGGATAGGGGTTACCTGTGGTGGCAGGGGTGGGGGGCGTCGGGGGAGGCTTCCCTGGGGAGGCGGGGAGGAAACTGCTGGTGGGACGGAAGTGTTCTATGTCCTGACCTCGTGGGTTTTTATGTAGGGTATATATACGTAAAAATAAGCTGATCTGTTCCTGCAGGATCTGTGCACTTTACAATAAATAAATCATACCACAGTTTTTTAAAAAGGCTTTCAAGATAAGCAGCTTTTAAAGTTCTCAGGGACAGGTGGTTTCTACTTAGCCCAGAGTTGGCCACTTTTGAGCACAGAGCACAGAGCATGAGATGCTCTCCAGCAAGACCAAGGCCCCCCCAACTTACTGGACGTTACTGGACGGTGGGCCAGGCCCATGTGCAGGAGGCAATCAGGTCTGTGTGCCCGCATCTCCTCCGACTGGGGCTCACCTGAGCACATGCATTCACGGGGGCCCCCTGCATGCAGCACCCTGGCCTGGTGACACTCGTGCACCTACATGGGAGGGGGCGGCAACTTACACACTTCAGGACACACACACACACACACACACACGGGCTTAGAGGTGGAGCCAAAGCAGGCTCCGGGAGGCCCTGAGATTCCTCCTCTGGGGCTTGGGCCACTGGCCCCATGAGCCCCTCACCCCGGGCCTGAGCCCCGGGAGGGGACGTCCCCTGGCCTCTGGTTCCCGCCTCTTGCATTCCCCCCAGGTGGTGGGTGAGCAGGCGGGGGGTGGGGCCTCCACAGGTGCCCCACTGGGAAGGGCCCCACTGGTCGTGCCCGCCGAGGCCTGGACGAGGCCCGAGGTTCTCAGATCCCACTTCACTTGAACAAAGGACCACACCCAGTGACTGCCCCAGTGGCCTCCAGAGGCTGCCGCCACCCTCGCTTCTGCCAGGTCCACAGAACAAAGCCATGGCCTTTGCAGCCAAGCAGCCCCCCAGGCCGATGGGAAGCCAGGGCTAGGGACACCGGGGCCCGGCCGGCTCCGCTCAGGCCTGCTGTGGTCTGGCCCCTGCTCTGGTGACAGCCCCATGGCCAGCCTCTCTGCTGGACACAAAGACTCTGTGGTCTCTGGGGAAGGGCCTGGCTGGCCCCTCTCTCAGAGGGCCTTCTCCTCTCTCCAGGCTGGGCTTGGCCCGGGGAGGGGGCGAGTGCCCTTTTCTGGTGGTTCCAACACCAGGCAGGTGGGACGGGCGATAGGACTCACCTTGGGCACACTGAGCCCCGCAGGAGAGCGTGCGTCCCCTTCCCTCTGCCTGAGAAAGGAGACACCCTCCGCCACCCCTTCGACAAAGAGAAGGACCCGGATGGATATTAGATTTTATCAATGCTTTTTCCACATCACTTGGTAGGATCATGAGAGTTTTCTCTTTGGCCTGTTGATGTGATGGGTTATGTTAATTGAATTTTGAATATTGAACCGGCCGGGTTTATCTGGAATAAATCTCACTTGGTTGTGGTGTTTCATTTTTTTATCCATCATTATAGAGTTGGTTGTTCTCTCTCAATAATGTAGAAAACCCCCAGGAACCCACTGCTCAGAATAAAAGCTAGACCCCGACAGCCCCCAATTCAACCATCCCCCTGCCTCTTCCACCCTGGGGAGCCATCGACCTGAATCCATGTCCCTCACTCCCTGCTTTCCTGATTATATAACTTTATCACACTTATATTTATCCAAAAAAGGGCATATATTTTCTATTTTAGTGTTTTAAACTTTATAGAAACATATTATGCTTTTCCCTGGGCTTATGTTGCCAAGACCCGCCCACACGGTTGTGAGTCACTCTGGTTCATTCGTTTTGACCGGTGGAAAGGACACCTCTATGTGGACATTCCGAGTACATTCACTCTCCCTCTTGGACGGGCACGTGGCTTGGTGAGGGCAGGACGACACGCACTCCTGGTTACCTTCTCCGGCTGGGCACGGACTGGAGTTTCCCCTGGGTGAGTACCCAGGCATGCCACAGCAGGGTCATCGGTATGTGAAATTGCACCTTACAGGTGATGCCACACTGTACTTCAAAGTGATGGCCCTACTAAGCATCCCACCAGCGGTTCAGGAGAGACCCGGGGCCCCACACTGCCCCATATTCCCATCTGCCGCCCTAGTGATCAGGCTTCGGGATTTACACCAGATGAAACCAGTGTCAGCGATGCTCTCACACACTGACTGGCCATGTGTCCTCCACTGTGAAAGGCACAGCCCTGGGCCATTTTTCTGTTCAGTTATTTGTGCACTTATTGATTAGTTCGATGTAAATTGTCTGTCTTTCTTCCTCCCTCCCTCCCTTCCTTCTTTCTTTCTCCCTCCCTCTCTCTCTCCCTCCTTCCCTCCCTTCCTATCTATCTATCTACCTACCAACCAACCAATTCTTTGTCAGTTCATGTATTGGGAATACCTATTCCTGTATTAGGCAGAAAAAGGCTCCCCAAAGACGTTCTAATCCCCAGAACCTATGAATATGTCACCTTACGTGGCACAAGGGACTTTACAGATGCAATTCAGGTGCTGCACCTTGAGATGGGGAGAGTATTCCGGATTATCCAGGTGGGCCCAATTAGACATTTGAGTCCTTAAAAGTGGAGCCTTTCCCAGCTGTGGTTGGAAGAAGCTGTGACTGTGGGAAAGAGGCCAGAGAGCAGCAATGTGATGGCTTTGAAGGTAGAGGAAAGGGCCAAGGACCCTTTAGAAGCTGAAAAAGGTCAGGCATGGATTCTCTCCTGGGGCCTCCAGAAGGAACCAGCCCTGTGATACCTTTCAGACCCTCAGGCTGTGTGGGACTTCTGACCTACAGAACCAAAAGAGGATAAATGCATGTTGTTTGAAGCCACTAGGTTTGAGGGAATTTCTTACAGCAACAATAGAAAACTAATGCAAATCCCACTTTGAAAATTATCTTTTCACTTTTTTAAGGTGTCTTTTAATGAACGGAAGTGCTTATTTTACATAAACAAATTTATTAATATTTTTCTTTCATAGTCAATGCTTTTGTGTCTCGTGTGAGAAATATTCCCTTATGCTAAGTTTTGAAAGATACAAACTAACTTATATTTTCTAATGGTTATAAGCTTTGTATTTGACATTTAATTCTTAGGCCCATCTGGAGTGAATTTTTGAATATGGTGTGAGGTCGGGGCCCAACTTCACTTTCTCATTATGAATAATCACCTATTCCAGCGACTGGCAATGCCATTTTGATCACACTCAAAAACCTCACACTTGTGCAGGTCTTTTCTGGGCTCTCTATTCCACTGGGCTAATTATCGATTCTGGCACCCACACTGCAGCATCTTAATTACTATGTGTTATATACCATGTCCTGGTACCTGGAAGAAATGGCCTTTCCTTGATCTTCTTAAAAAGGTCTTGGTATTCTTGGCTCTTTATTCTTCCACAGAAATTTTAGAATCATCATATTATGTTTCATGAAAAAAAAACCTATTGGAGTTTTTATTGGAATTATACTGAATTCATAGATGAAGGAGGAAGAAATGAATTGACATCTTTATAACACTGTCTCTTATTTATGAATATGGTATATCTTTCCCTTTATGTAAGTCTTTGAAATCTCTAAATAAAGCAAAAATTTTGTTCTTTAAAAAAAACTAACAAAATAGATAAAGCTCTGGTGAGACTGAGAGAAGATAGAAATAAAAATATTATAAAAGAAAATAAGAAAACATTACAAATAGGGATTTTGAAAGCTAATAAAAGAATATTCTCAACAACTATATGCCAGAAACTTTGGAAAACCTAGACAGGAACGGTTATATTCTCAGGAAAGAATCTAACTCAATAGAACTGACTCAGGCTGGAATAAAACATTTGAATAAGCCTACAACTACTAAAGGTATTAAAGTGGTGGTTTAAATATCTTCCCACAAGAAAAAGCCAGGGCCAGATGGCTTTATCCCAAATTCTACCAAACTTTCAAGGAACAGATCATCACAATTTTATACAAACATCTTAAACTGAATGAAAAATGAAAACATGTCAACATTTGAGGGATGCAGCTAAAGCAGGTCTCAGAGGGAAATTTATAGCATTCATTGACATAGTAAAAGAAAAGAAAAGTCTTAAATCAATGATCTAAGTTTCTACCTTAAGAAACTAGAGAAAGAAGAGCAAATGAAACCCAAAGTAAGCACAAGGGTGGAAATGATAACAATATAAGCAGAAATGATTGAACCAGGGAGCAGGGTGTTGCCCTTGTCAGAGATGTGGGCTGCTGTGCTCAGCGCAGCCTGAGGCCCAGCTGAAGGCATAGAGGACCAGCCCCTTGCTGACTTCATCCCTGAAGGTCCGCACCCAGGAACATTTCCATGAACCGCCTTCTGGTCTCCCAGAACGCTTGCTCTTTTGCCCCTGGAAGTGGCTGACTGTGGGGACTCTCCCTTTCAGGTCTTTCCAAAGGAAGGGGTTTGGGGAGGGTGTGCAGAGACAGCAGGCTGCTGTCACCTTTCCCTTGGAGGCCTGGTATGTGTTTGCTGCCCAGTGCCGGCTCTGATAGGAAGGCAGGGTGTCCCCATCTCAGGCCCGGGGAAGCAGAGCCTCGTGACTCGTGGCTCGGCCTCCCTGCTGGCGGCAGTGCTGAGGGCAAGACTGCAGTGTGAGCTCTGTCCCCGTGACAGCCCAGTCACCCCTCCTGCCCCGGCTCTGGTTTCTGTGCGGGGGAGGGGCGGGGCGAAGCCCAGGCCCCCTCGCCCCCAACCCAGCTCAGGCTGGACTCTGTGTCCGAGTCTTGCCCACCCGGGCTGTCTGGGGGCTCGCTGCCCTGCTGTCTTCCCTTCCCGCCCTTGACCCATCCCACCGGGGCAGGTCTGGCTTCCGGCTCTGGATGCATGCCTGAGGGCTGGGGGGCGTCTGTGGTTGAGTCAGGCGACTTCTTTAGAGATAGCACCCTGCGGGTCGAGGGTTGTGCAATCCTGAGACTTCAAACCAGCCCGCCCAGCCCACACGGCCCACTGGCTTCTGACGAAAACAGCTCAGGATAGGCTGTGAAGTGCCCCGGCCTGGCCCCGCCTGGGTCTGAGAAGCAATCGAAGGACGGGTGGACCAAGGGGCCACCGTGCCTGTCTTCTGCTGACCCTGAGCCGAATGTAGGGTGGCTCCATAGCTGGCCAGCCGCGGCTACCTCTGAGAGGGGTCAAGGCCAGAGCTGCTGGTGGACAGGGCCCAGCCCAGGCGCGATGGGGGCTGAGTCTGCAGCTTTCTCTGCAGCCCACCCTCCCACCATGCCTCCCACGTCCACCGATCCCTGCCACATCCGGGGCCACGCTCACGCCCACTTGGAGGGCCCCTGGGCAGGCTGCGGCCCTCCCTCACCTCCTTCCTGGTCACAGCCCACCCTCACTCACATCCAGCCACACCCCTTCCCCAGGGAGGTGTCGGGTGGCCACACTCCCCTGCTGTCACGGCACTCGGGAGCCCCAAACACCGACTGTAATCAAATGATCACCGTGTAATTCACGGTCGCCGCTGGGGCTGAGGCATGTGGCCCAGATATTCCCCACGTCCAGCTCGGAGCTTGGAGGCAGGAGCAGGCGATCAGCCCTGGCCTGGGAGCCCCCGAGCCCCCGGGGCCGCATGTTCTGGGGAGGAAAGTCTAGAAGACTCTGCTCATCTGTGAAGATGCAGGGCTCTGGCCTGAGATGGGCGTGTATCCCTTCAAAACTCAAGTCAAATCAGGAGTGGGGGCCAAAGGTGGTTAGGACCTGCAGCCCACACATGCAAGGTGACTGTGGAAATAATGCAGCTGAGCTGGGAACCGGGCTCAGCACACACCTTGGGACAAAGCACACATCTCATGGTGGGGACAGCTGACCGCGGTGGGAAATCCCTTGGGGCCTCGTTTCACTTAATTTCACTCATTGGTTTGTTCCTTTGGCCGGGGGCACACATTCAAGAAACTTCTCTGCCCCTCTGTCTGAGGCTCGCTCTATTACAACACGAGGAATTGAGGTGTCTGCTGGCATTGCTTTCGTTTGTTTGTTTGTTGTTTTTGCAAATCATATAGGTGCTAAATCTTGTGGAATCTAAAAAAAGGCGACAAATGAACTTATCTACAAAACAGAAATAGAGTCACAGATGTAGCAAATAAACTTATGGTTAGCGGGGGGGGGGGGTAAAGGGGGAGGGGAGGGATAAATTGGGAGATTGGGATTGACACATACACACCACTATATATAAAATAGATGAGTAATAAGGACCTACTGTATAGCACAGGGAACTCCACTCAATACTCTGTAATGGCCTATATGAGAAAAGAATCTAAAAAAGAGTGGATATATGTGTATGTATAACTGATTCACTCTGCTGTACATCTGAAACTAACACAACATTGTAAATCAACTACACCCAATAAAAATTATTTTAAAAAATGGGCAAAGGACTTGAATAGTCATTTCTCCAAAGAAAAGACACGGATGGCAAATCAACAGGTAAGGAGACGCTCAGTGTCATCGCCATGAAGGACACCTAAGTCAAAGCCACTTCACACCCGCCAGGACAGCTACCCTGAAAAGACGAGAACAAATATTGTCAAGAATGCACAGCTGGTGGGAGTGAAAGATGGGGAAGTCACTGTGGAAAATAGCCTGGAGCTTCCTTAAAAAATGTGAGGCCTGGAATTATCATGTGACCCAGCAATTCCTTCCACTTGCAGTGAAATGCCCAAGAGAAATGGAAACCCATGTTCACACAAGAACTTGTACGTGAATGTTCGTAGTGGCTTTGTTTCCTAATAGTCTAGAGGTGGCAATAACCCAAGTGTCCATCAACTGGCGAACGGATAAACAAAATGTGGCATATCCATTCAATAGAATCTTATTCAGCCATAAAAAGGAATGAAGCACTGACACTTGCTGCGACATGGGTGAAACTTGAAAACAGCGTGCTGAGTGAAAAAAGCCAGGCACAAAAGACCACATATTATAGGATTCCATGTACGTGAAATGTTCTGAATAGGCAAATCCACGGAGATGGAAAGGAGACGAGTATTTGCCTGGGGCTGGGGAGCGGGGGTGGGGAGTGACGGCTGATGGGTGCAGGGTTGCTTTTTGGGGTGACGAACGTGTTCTAAAATTAGGCAGTGGTGGTGGTTGTGCAACTCTGTGAATACGCTAAAACCGGCTTTCAAAGGTGTGGCTGATCTTCCTAGATCGCTCCTGACAGCAGGTGCTGGGAGGGAAGGTGCTGGTGCTTCTCTGGGGACAAGGGGATGGGGAAGGGTTGGGAGCCTTTGGGAGGCCCCCAGCCATCCTGGCTCTGTCCAGGGCACAAGCGTCTTTGGGGAGGGACCTTACCTCCGCGTGCTTCACGGACACGGGCTGGCTGCCTCAGGGGTGCAACTGGGCTTGGCCTCCCTCCCTCCCGGGATGCCGCGGAGGCCCCTAACTCCCCATTCTGGCTCAGCCGCCCCACTTCCAATCCATCCCCCACCATGTGGCTGCCAAAGGACCCGTTTTAATCCAAGGCGCATATCACAGACCTTGTTACACCTCCCCACACCAACCCCCCCCCCCCCACCGCCCCAGCTCCCAACCGCCTGCCAAGGGTGTGCGAACTCAGAGGGTGACTTGCTGGGTCCTTCACAACCGGGCCCAAACAGAACAAAATGTTCGGTGCTCTGGGCAGGTTCCGAGGTTATGCACCTTCTCTCTCTCTCCCCCCTAAATTATTTCACACGCGGAACACTAAACACGTTGGGTTCTTAAGTCTTTGGAAGATTGTTTTCCTATCGGTGATCCAAAAGTCAGAGCAATCCCATGCTGGCCCCCAAGCCTGGGCCTGCCGGAGCAGATACTTCCCCCTCCCCCCAACCAGTTGGCAGTGAAATTCTTCGAGGACCTCAGGACAGGTGACTGAAATGGATTTGGCAATGCATTTGAAATGGTTTAACTTATTTCAACACACCCCAGAACCAAGGGGAAGAAGTAAATTCTCAGTTTCTTTAAGAGCAGGGCATCCGACTGGACCCCCAGAGACCACCCAGCACAGATCGGACCACCCAGCAGCTCAGTTCAACTCAGTTCAGTTTGGTGTACGTCACCTCCAGTTAACTCACTCGGCTTGGGTCAGGTGACCTCAGTGAAGCTAAAAGCCCAACTCAGGCAACTCGACTCCATTCAGCTCAGCGCAGAGCAAGTCAACCCAAGTCAGCCCGAGTCAACTTCCCAGGGAGTTGAAACCAGCCGGGCAGGAGAGTGACCACCGCTGGGGACATCCTGGGCCAGACGAGCCATGAGGATGGAAAAGCCAAAATACAGAGACCTCAAGACAGTCAGGAGTGGCCCAGGTTCCAGAAAGCACCACACCCATCACTAACCCTGGACGGGGTCAGGGAAGAGAGTGGTGGGCTGGTGGTCTGGCCAGCGAGGTGACAGTTTTGGGGAACACTGCGGATTACAGAGTGTGGGGATAGTGCCCGTCTGAGGAGCCTGAGAGCATCCAGGGGAGCAGGAGAGACAGGAAGGGGGCGGGAGACAGCGGTCAGCAGGGAGGACAGCCGAGCGACGGCTGGGGATGGGAGGGAGCGACAGAAAGAAGGTCCATGTGGCTGGTGGCCCAAGTGAGGGCAGGAGGAGGGGCACAGGGGGAGGCCGGGAGAGTGGGCAGCGCTGTGCTTGGTGCCCAGTGGAAAAGGGCACCATCAAACTCCAATAGTAAGGACAGAAATGCTGACCACAGTGGTTGCAGCTAGCAGCGATTGGGCGGCACCAGGCGGAATGTTTCCCGAGGGTCACTCCATCCCCACGCTAGCCCGATGCGTAGCACTCAGGGACCTCGTTTTGTGGGGAGAAATGGCAACCTCTGCAGGGTTAAGCCCCTTGCCGTGGTGACCTTTACTGACGCACTGTTGCCCCTGCCTCACCCAGATCCATCCTAGCGCTCACCGTTGGTGCTGTCACCTGGGCAGGGGCGCGGCACCCAGAGATGGACGGCTTGCATGTAAAAACTGCCGCTGACACTGGCCGAGGGCTGCCTGGGATGGCCTGTGAGGTGTGGAAGAACCAGAATTTGGGGCCCACGGAGAACATGAACATGGCCGGGAGGGGCTGACTTGGCTGTGACCCTGGGCGACCAGGTCTGGGACCTCCACCACGGCTCCCCAAGACAACGGGCGAGACTCGAGTCCTTACATCTGGGAAAAGGTTTCTTGGGGGTGGGACGTGCCACTGCTGCCCACTCGGGACACTTGGCTCAATCCCCGCCTTCACTTGGCTGCTGGAGACCCCTGCCCCATGACCCGGGTCCCCTTGCAAATGTCGGCGTCCGTTTCCTCCTAAGAGCCCGAAGCTCTCTTTGGAAAGGGTGCGAGTGGATGGGGGGTGTGAGAGCCCCACACAGATCCCCATGCTGGGTTTCAGCTGGTTCCAGCAAATTCCTTGAGCTTTGGAGGCCTTAGGAGCTGGAGGGACCACAAAGGACAGTGCAGACCAGGACTGAGGTTTCATCATAACGAGGACGTGGCCTCGGAGCGAAGTGGAGCCCAGGAAAGCCGTCACAGCTGTGCAGCTCTGAGCTCTGGAGATCAGGAGGTATTGAGAAATCACTAGGACCAGGCTCTGGCCCTTCCTGGGGTGTGGGGAGAGTGGTCCCCGGGCCCCAGTGGGGTGCCCTAAATTGGGTGGGCAGCCTGAAAGTCTGAGGCTGCCCGGGCAGAGCTGTTGGGAAGGAGCCAGTGAAGAAACGCATCTTTGTCCCGGCTTTGTCCCCGGAGGGGGCGGGCGAGCAGACAGAGGGAGAGAGGTTGGGTGTGAGCAGGCGGCTGGGGAGAACCCCATTTAAATCCTGGGGAGATTATGAGGACGTTTGTTGCAGGCTGTCAGCCCTCATTAAGTTAATGGAACTGGCGAGTTGGCCTGCTTCCAGCGCGCCAGAGAAAGAAAACAAGAAAAGTGTTTTCAGGGAAAGAGGCGGGGGTCCCATTTCGCTCGCAGCCCCCGGGAGATTATGAGCCATCAGTAATGGCCTCGCTGAAATGACTTATTGGGAACTCGTTGATTAAAGCAACGGAGAGAAAACCCCTAACGTCGAGGAAGAATTACACGGGCTTCTTACTGATTTTCGTCTAGGAAAGTGATTTGTGAGCATTTCCTTCCCGAAGCCTCGTGAATTACGTACCAACCCGTCAGGACAGAGTTCTCTACAGCCACTCGAGTTCCGGGCAGGAAAGGGAAAGACTCAAAGTTAAAACCGGGGCTATTCCACATAGACCCGAGGAATAGGGGTTCTCCAGATGGGTGAGCCTGGGGGTCAGAACCCAGAAGGTCCTGCCAGGCTCCCGGGGCATCTTAGGAGGGGCTGAGCGGGCCTGCTGTGGGGAAGGAGGTGCTGTGTGCGGCCCCGCCCTGCCCCTGGGGGCCCTGCTTTCCTGCTCTCAGGCATGAGGAACGGGCGAGTCACCCTCTGAGGTTGTTACAAAGCACGAGGCTCTTTCTAGCCCCTTCCCCCGGGACAGAAAGCTGATGCGGGTTTTGCCCTGGGGCGCTGATGGTGGGATCCCTGCACCAGTGTCTGGGGGCAAAGCCCGTGTTAAGTGTCCCGCTGTCTCCCCCCCGCCCCCCAACAGATACCCTAACCTGCCAGGCCACCCACAAGTCTGCACCCCAATCTCCGGTGACCACAGCCCCTGGGCTGAGGACCCCGCCTTTTGCAGAACACAAGGCGAGTCTCAACCTCCCCAGAGGCCCTGCCTCTGGTTGTTCTCAGCACAGACCTGGACCCGGGGCCCCTCCAGAGCTCGGGTGGGGGTCTGGCCGCACCACCGTTCTCCTCCTCTTCTCCCACCCTGTTCTCATCCATTGACAAGCAGCTACTGTGAGCCGGGCCCTGTGCTTGTAAACGCACGCTCTGCCTACTCCTTATCCCCACGGTACAGACGAGGATGCTGAAGGCCAAGGGGGCAGAGCCGAGTGCCCACCGCACACAGCTCAGGAGAGGAAGAGCCCTGTCTTCAGACCCCCATCCCCTCCCAGACTTGCAGGGGTGAGCGGACTTGGGGGCACATGTCCTCGCCTGTCCCCAGCTGAGGCCTCACCCCCCCCAGGTCCCTCCCACCTTGGACCCCAATCTCCTGGGCTTCTGGTTGAGTTTTGGGGTCATTTGGCCCTTGCAGAGCCTGCACCCCCTGGAAATCATGGCATCCACCGATCCTTCCTGGAGGGGTGCTGGGGGGACAGGCCTCCAGATCAGGGGTGAAGCAGCTGAGCTGGGGATCCTGGTGAAGCCCAGCCAGGCACTGAGCCTCCTTCCTCCCAAAGCCCCTTTCACACTAACCGAGGGGCCACCAGGTAGCTTTGGATTCCAAGAACGACCGCAGGGACTCGCTGGGGTCAGCATGCACCCCCTCCCCTTGCTCTGGGGGCCTCGACCCTCCCCCCGCACCCCAACAGCTCATGTCTGACCAGCACAGAGGGTGAGAGATGGCCCCTCAGTCCATGGTTAATCTCAGGGACGAGGTGACGGCTGCAGAGCGGGGAGGTGGGTGCCCCTTGCGGCTGGGGGGCCCACGCACCCAGCCATCACCGGGGCGCCGCTCACCTGACCAGAAAAACCACAGAGCTCACAGCAGTGGCGAGAAAGGCACAGCGTGTCTCTCTCACATGACAGATGACCTGAGGCCCCGAGAGGGAGGGATGGCCTGGGGGCCCCTGGGGAGCCAGGAAGCGGCAGGAAGCAGCAGGAACCAGCCGGGCCCTGTGCCCTGTGACCGCCAGGCCTGGTGTGACAGTGGGGCCCCCCTGCAGTGTGCCCCGGGTGGCCTCTGGGGCCTCATTGGCACACTCTGGGCCTCAGTGTCCCCTCCCATAAGTAGAGAGGGCATCAGAGACCCCACGTTCCAGGCTACCTGGGGACTCCCACGCCTCTGGGTCAGCACTGGGCCCGGACCCCCCGCCTGGAACCCAACTCAACTGGAGGGAATGTCGCACAGGGCACCGCTCCAGGCCGAGAGCCCGTGGCGGGGCGGGGAGGCGCCTGGGGGCCCCAAAGCCAGGCAGTCCCACGACCGCCCCCAGCTCCAGCCCCCTCCTACCATGTCCCCCCAGCACACACAACCACTCTGCCTGGACAAGCAGGGCAGGTGCAGCCCCCAGGGTCCACGCGGAGAACAGGCCACGTGGGTCCCGCCAGGGTGAGCCATGGGGACAGGGGCATTCTGGCTTGGCCAGCGCTCCCGAGGGGCGCTTTCTTGTCCTCCTACCCACGGTTCAGGGACACAAGGAGACTCTGCCCCATCCCCGCCTTACTCAGGGAGCTGGGTGTTGGTGGGGGGGGTCTTTCCTGTTGGGTCCGGGCCTCTCCTGGGCCAGGCCGAGGGCAGTGCTGGGTGTGCACGAGGGCAGAGCTGGCCTCTCACCCAGCCCTGAGGGCCGAGTAGGGGGGTGAACTGACTTCTGCAGATCAGATACTATTTTCAGGGCCCCAGGCCTGAGCGGTCTTCTGGAGAATCCCCCTGTGGGTGGTGAGGGAGCGGCTGACTCCTGGTCTGTTTCTGAGACGGCTCGCTCCAGCTGGAGGGATGTTTTGAAATGCAAACGTTATCACTCCTATCTTCTGATGTCTGAGGAAGCCGGCTCCCCGGGCTGGGCTGCCTGGCCTGCACACCCTGATCCTCCTGACCCCACCCCGGCCTGGACATCCTTCCCCATCTGCCCTCTACTCCCCCTCCTCCAGGAGTCCTCTGCCCGTCCTGCCCTCTCCAGCCTCGGGCCCTTCTGTGGGACTTCTGCCCGGTGTACCCACGCCTCCCTGAAGCCGAGGTCCTTTGCTCTGGGGCACACGGATGGGGCTGCAGCACATTTCTGGACGGCCCCGGCTCTCACGGCCGCTTTCCCAGCGCTGGACCCATAGCGAATGCCCGGCAAACAAGGACAAATTGACGGGCGCTGGGCTGCTCCAGGCCAGGCCGACAGGGACAGGGCACCGGGCTGCCGGGGGGCGGGCATGCTGGGCTGAGGGGCAGAGCGCTGGGCAAGGCGCTCCCAGGGCCACCACCCGGCCCTCTGCCTTCCCCTCCCCCCAAAGGAAAGGAGAGGTTAATAAACCAATTACTTTGGGCAACGAAGCAAAATAAGTCCCATTAAAGTAATTAATGTCCTTTGCACAGCCCCCATTGGAGAGGACTAATAAATTGGGGCTTTGTCACCATCCGGTAATTTCTTTCTAAGGCGTTTCTTCATCCCCATCCAACAGCACAGTTTAAGGCTCTGTTAATACTTTTAAGACGGGCTCAATGCCAGACTAATTAGATTTGCATTTCCACCATGGGCCAGGCTAGGCTCGCATGTACCCAATGAAAGAGGCCCAAGGACCCCGCCAGGGCCCCGGGGACAGCACCCGCCTTTGAGAAGGGGCCATGTGTGGATTCCCACGTCTGGCCTGACACTCCGTCTGCCTGCCCAGCTTCCCCGCCCCCGCAACTAGGGTCACGGCTCTGATCCGGGCGGAGGCCGGCCAGACCTCAATCTCCAGAGGGTCCCTTCCTGAATCTGCCCACCCTGGGGCTCTCAGGGGTCCACCCCAGAGACAAACTCTGGCAGGTCCAAGGAGACAGTACGGGAAGGGGGAAGAAGGGCCAGTGGATGGTGGAGAAACCTGCGGAGCGCTGACTCGGCCAGCACCGTGATAAGCGTGCCCTCACGACGGGACGAGGGCACTTCACCTCCGGGGGCTTCCTCCCCAAAGCACTCGACCCTAGTCCGCCCATGAGGGAAAGAGCAGACAAATCCCAATAGAGCAGCGTCCCACAAAACACCTGACAGTCCTCCTCAAAACTCTCAAGGTCATCGAAAGCCAGGGATGTCTGAGCAACTGTCACGACCAAGCGAGCCTGAGGAGAGGTGACGACTAAATGTCATGGGGGATCCTGGACGGGGTCCTGGGACATTGGGTGAAAACCGGAAATCTGCGTGCAGTGTGGACTTCAGTTAATCATAATGCACCACTGCTGGCTTGTGAGCTGTGACAAATCATCATCCTAATGTAAGATGTTACCCATTGGGGAGACTGGGTGAGGGGTTAGGTGGGAGCTCCCTGTATGACCTTTGTAATGACTCTGTGATTCCAAAACTGCTTTAAAATCTCCCCTGGCCTCCCCCCAACCCCCACCAGGCACCATCACCCAGGCCCAGCTTCTACCCCAGGACCATCATGAACTCAGGCGGCACCATGACTGGGCAAGGCTGGGCAGAGTAAGTGCCTGGAGGGAGGGTGAGAGCCACCAAATCAACTCGAGTTACCAAGCACCAAGTGAGAGCTCGGGGAGCATGGGTTTCGAAGGCAAGCAAGGTCAGAACCTTGACCAAGTCCACTGGGTGCACAGGGCACACCTGAGGTGGGGAGGATTGGGAGGCAACAGATGTGGGTGTGTTCGGCGGGGCAAGAGGTGTTGATGATGAGGCTACAACAGATTGGCCCTTGGACGCCAGGATGAGAAACTTGAATGAGAGTGTGTATTCATTCCACTCTGCTGCTGTAGTTTGAAAGCAGCTGTAGACAGTGAGGAAACAGCTGAAGTGTGCCAACAAAACTTACCTTCTGGACATTAAAATTTGGATTTCATGTAAGTTTCATGCATCAGAACAATTTTATGCTTCTTTGGAGTTTTTTTAACCATTTAAAAATGTAAAGACCATTCTTAGCTCATGGGCCATACAAAAATAGGTGGTGGGTCACACCTGGCAAAGATTACTAAGGCAGATAGACTTCTGCAATACTGCTTTTTTAAAAAAAGGGGCAACACAGAACACCTTTGACAGAGGTATAGAGATTGACCAAAGATGCCAATGTACGTGTTGATAAAGTGACAAAAGATGTAATGGAAACTGCAAAAATAACTTGTAAAAAGAGTATTAGGGACATCTATGAGTCAATAAACTTGAAAACCCAGATGAAATGGATAAATTCCTAGAACTAGATAAAATGTCAAAATTGGTGCTGGAAGAAATAGAGGATGTGAATAAATATGTAGCTAAGAAATTAAGATGTAACCAAAGACCTCCCCCCAAAACTCATGCCTGGATGGCTTTGTAGGTGACCTCTGCCAAAGTTTTATAAAACACCTAATACAGAAATTCCTACCTTCTACAAGCTGTTCCAGAAAGTGGAAAAATAATAACATTTTTTAGTTCATTTTAACAGGCTGGTGAACTTGATTCTGAATCCATGAAAGGAAAATATAAGAAAATAGAATTATAGGTCCATTTCACTTATGAACATAGAGGCAAAAATCCTAAACAAAATATTAGATAACCAAACATGACATTGTATTAAAAAAGAAATACAAATTAGGCTTTATGCCAGGAATGCAAGGATGGTTCAACACCTGAACTCTATCAATGTGCTTCTCACCTCAAGGGAAAAAGTACATGATCATCCCTGTTAGTACAGAAAGCATTAAAACCACAGTAAAAAATTAAATCTCTAAAGAATAAAAATAGAAAGGAACTTCCTTAACTTGGCAGTTTATAGATCAAAGCCTAGAACAAACCATCCAGTTAATGGAGAAACTTTAAATGCGCTTCCACCAAGATCTGCAACAAGGATGCCCCTGACTCCACGCTATTTAAGGTGGTCCTAGAGATCTCACTTAATGCAAAAGAAAAGAAAGAAATAGTTGTGAGGATTGAGAGATAAAACTGTCGCTATTTGTAGCTGATTAGGTCACCTACTTAGAAAATCAGCATAATCAACAGATCAGTGATTAGAACTGGTAAAAATGTCCAGCACGGTTGCCAGATAGAAGATAAACCTGCTCAAATCAATGGCATTTCTTCACTCCAGCAATAAAGTCCTAGGAAAAATAAGTTCCCACTTAGCACTAGAGAGGATGTGCTATCTGGGAATAACAAAAGCAAACCTCCGTCAGAGGCTCCCTCCAAAAACACTTTCAGACTCCAGTGGAGGAGAGAGAAGATGTCCTGAGTCAATGCAGAGAGATTCCTTGCTCTTCTTGGGTGAGATGGTATAATGTGATAGAGATGTCAATTTTTCCCAAATGTAATCTATGAAGTTGATGCAATCCCAAGCAAACTTTCCATTGGAATTAAGAAACTCCATAAATGTACTCTAACGTTGACATGGAGGAACAAAGGTTCTGAATACATAACTCAAACTTTAAAAGAGGATAATGTGGGGAGAAGGGTAGGTCTTCTGCTGGCATTACAACCTATCTGTGTGGTGCTGGCATGTCCTCTGGACAGCAGAACAGTGGTGCGGGATCACACCCCTTGTACACTTGGGAATGTAGCCGACCACTAAGATGACAGCACTAGCCACCGGCACAGCCTGGAGAGGTTGGGAGGTGGGGTGGGACCATGGAGTCACTCCATGGAGGAAGATGAAGCTGGATTCTCGCCTAGCACACAAAGGTATACCTGGAAGTGATTAAAGACCTACAAGGCAATAGGTGAATTATAACGCTGATGGGAGAAAATGCACGAAAATACCTCCTAAGAGTACCTACAATAAGGCCGCAAGTGGATGCATTTGGTACGTCATGATTCAGGATTTCCGTTCAAGGCAGAACGTTACGACTGGCTGGGCCATTCCTTTCCTCTCTGAGGCCTTGCCCTCACCCACCATCTGACTGTCCAGCAGGAACCTCATTTCTCTTCGCAGAAATTCCTTCCCTGCACAATCCTAAGCTCTGTGGAAGGGGATTTTGTCTCTTTTGTTGACTTTTGTATTTTCAGGTCCCAGGACGATGCCTGGCACGTAGAGGGCTCAGGAATCCGTGGCGAATGAACGAAGCAATGAAGGAAGGAATAAATGCACACGTGCACACCTGCAACCGGGAGTGACCTCAGACAAGTCCCAGCTCTGCCCGGCCTCAGGTGAGGGCTGCAAAACAGGTGCATCTCGTACCCCCGCAGGCGTCAGATGCTCACCGGGACTGGAGTGGGCAGGAAATTCATCCCTCTACTCACTAAGGCCTAGAAACATCTCAGGGAACTCGGACGCCCCAAGAAACTCCCCAGTTGCCCAGCCCACCTGGTGCCAGCCCCGCCCAGAACATTCTCTCCTCCGAGTCTCACATTCCTGTTCGCAATGGGTGTCACCTCCTGTTCTGGAGGAGGCACCAGAGTGGACGCAGGGCACCCTAAGCAGGCAGGGTGCAGGCCGCAGCTTTGGGCTGAGCCCCTGGAGGCAGCCTGGACGGGCTGCGTGAAGCGGCATGGGAACGGACGCGGGAGGGGCCACTCCCCTACAACTCTTTGAGCAAAGAACCTGGATCTTGGGTCCCTCAGCTGCCCATTCCTAGTCTCCCCTCCCCCAGCCCCAAAGGGAAGCCTTTCAGCAAGCGGGGTGAGCGGAGGGCAGGTGGTTGCACTCAACAGCCGCGGGCTCCCCTGTGGGTTGGGGGAGGGCCGGGGAAGGTGGTGACCCCACAGGGCCCCAGAAGTGCCAACAAAACACTTCTTGAGCCCCTGCTGGGCCCAGGCCCCAGGGCTCACGGTCTGGGGGAGTGGGAGTATGTCCAAGGAGGGAGTAAACAGCTGGCTTCCAACAAGGCCAGGAAGAGGTGAAGGTGCGCGGGTGCCAGCAACGGGGCGGCTGGTGGCCCGGGCCACACGGGGCGGGGGGCACCCGGGGCTCAGAGCTCAGGCCTGGGGTCAGGGGAGGCCGGGTCAGGTGAGAACATGCAGGAGCCAGCCCTCAGGCTGCGCCCCTGCCCCCCAGGCCCACCAGGGCAGGCCTGCAGCTGATGTCCTGGGAGGACACCTGTGTAATTTCCCCTGAAACATCCTGCCCCACCGGAAGGACCGGCCGTGTGTGACATTCCTTTCCCGAGGCTGTTTGTGGACTGAACAGGCACCGACCCATCACTGGGGCAAGTGGCCTGTGGAGCTGTGCACTTGGGCGGCAGTGGGCCGGTCATCCGGAGGGTTGGCCACGAAGCAGAAGTCTCGAAGTTGATCTCAGGCACCCAGACATGCTGTTTTCACCTGAAAAGCACCTCTCTGCGTCCACTGGGTCACCCTGCCATGCAGGCCAGGTGCACCTCCACACCCTGAGCGTACCTAGAACTTCTAGGCTTTTCTTTTTAGATAGACAGAGAGCTCAAGGCACTCACGGGGCCATCTGAGAACAGAAGTCGTGTGGACCCCTCCTCCTGGTCTTATTAGCTGTTTGACCGCAACACGCCTCAACTAAACCTTCCCGAAGTTGCCAATGAAGTTGTCATGGAAATCTGAAATCCACGTCTGTGTGCACCCACCTGGTACATGAACTTCAATGAACCATTCACGACCACGTTCCCACCTGGCTGAACCATCAGGGTCCCAGGCAGCGAGAGCGCTGACAGGGGACAGGTGGGCCAGAGCAGGGTGTCTGAACCGCAGGTCATCACAATTTTTAGAAGTAGTTAAAATAATAATAAACAGTATATCATGTACTTTATTCATGATATCTTTTACATATTTGCTATAAATTATTATAAAAATGACTCAATTATTTAATGTAAAATGATGATCAGTAAAACAATAATAAAATTATTTAAAACAGAATAGAATCAATTAGAACTGAGACTGCCACAGAACATTGTGTGTGAGGACACACGTGTGTGTGTGTGTGCATCTAGGCCATCAGGAAGATGAGCTTTGCATCTGGGTCGTGGCCTGAGTGCGCCAGGCATTGCCAGTGGGCATCAGGGGAAGGGCCTTTGGGTGGGCACGGCGGGCAGCGGGATGTCGGTTAGGAGCGCTCCCACTCTACCCCTTGGGCACCACGGCAGAGCCCTGTGGCCCAGCTGTGCAGACTTGAGGAGTCGGGCAAAAGGGGGCCAGACAGGGCTGCTCTCCTCCAGGGGACATTCCCTACTCACGACTTCCTTTGGGAGTCAAAATCGGGGAGTTGGGGGGAGGTCGGGGCAGAGCGGCAGCAAGCCTGGGCCTCTGACATCTCATGCCCCGAGTGCTCAGCAAGGACCTGGGTTATTTCCAACCCTGAAGTCAGCTGGTCAGAGAGGGGGAGGCCCTTCTCTGTAGCCTGTGCCAGGTCCTGGAGGGGAACGGGCCTGAATAACGCCTCCAAAGGAGTGAAGAAAGATGCCCCGTCGAAACCCAGGCCTCCCCCACTTGAGTAGCACGGAGTCCTGGGGCTAGGAGATACCCCCGCCCCCAAGACAAAAATCAGTCCGCACGTGGGGAGGGAGGCCCAGGAGGACACAGCTCTAGTGGAAGCAGAGACGATCGCTAGGGTGCCTCTCATCCCTTTGGCGGGGGCGCCCTGGTCACACCGGTTGTCCCCGCATGACCGTTAAGAACGTCAGAGCCTGGGTCTCCCCACTACGGATGGGGGCATGACTCCTGCCAATGCGTATTGAAGCCTGTGTGGTCCGTGGCCTCAATAAGGAGCTCACTGAAAATCTGAGAACCCCACCTCCGGTGTGGGCAGAGGGCACCCTCCTGGATCTGAGAACCAACCACCCCCGAAACCCCGCCACCGCCCACGCTCATGGACCTTCGGTGGCCGCTGTCCCGTCTCTCCGGTCGTCTCTGCACCCAAACCCAGAGGTCCAGAGGCACTGGGCTTCCTGTGCCTGCTCACTCGGGGCCCCTCTGCCGTCGCTTTGCTTGGCTTGGCCTGCATTTCCTCAGCAGCCAGGGCAGGAGGCCCCTGCCGGCCCCTTGGCACTGTGGCCGGCCCCCCTCGGAATGCGGCGTGCTCGGGGGAGGGGAGGCCTCCTTCCCTCCCGGGGCCCTTGTTTGCAAAGCTCCTGGAGAACCAGGCAGGACAGAGCCTGGACAAACATGGAGCGTCCTCAACCCCAGAAAAGCCAAATCAGTAAACACCCCCCGCCATGGCATTTCAGCCTCTGATTGATTCAGCTGCAAAGTGCAAACTGCCCCCAAGAAAGGGTAGCGGGGGGCCGGGGCGCCCTGGACCAGCATTCAAACAAATCCTTCATGTGCGGCGGTGCAGCTGGGCAGGCAGAGGACCCGCGGGAGAGGGGGCCCCACTGCAGCACGGGGGTGCAGTGGCCAGATGGCCGTGCGCCCCAGGAGCGCCTGTAAACGGGCACTCCGGACTCAGCTCCTCGGCTGGGCCTGTCAGAGCCCGAGGCCAGCGGCCACCTCCCACAGTGTCTGAGCTCTGGGCACCAGGCAGCCCCTACCCTGGACCCTTCTGCCCAGCTTGCGGGGGCTGATTTCTGCCAGCACGGCCTGGGGTCCAAGCCACCCACTGCTGGGTGCGCAAGAGAGGACGGCCATTCTGTGCAAAACCTCTGCCGGCCTCGAGAGCAGGCCACGGTGGGAAAACCTGTTTTGTTTTCAGAACGTATTTCTCTTCTTTTTTTACCTTTTAATGTGGAAAAATCTAACGATGTCACAGTGCCCAGCAGAGGGTCCTGCAGCAGTCAACGCTGACTGACAAACTCTAGAGCCCCGAGTTCTGGAAGGTTATACAATGGCCAGGAGCAGCGGCCCTGGGCTGGGGTAGGACGGGGGCTCCTGGGGGCCGCTGGGGGTTCCTGTGGGCAGCAACCGCCCCGGCCCGCCTGAGGAGCCAGAGAGGGGCTCAGCTGGGAGAAGGGATGGGCCCTCTTGGGAAGGTCGAGGGTCCCAGAAGAGGCCCCCGGCCCCAGCTATCCATGTGCCCACAGCACCTTCGACAAGACTAGCACATTCTACAGCCTGCTGTCTCCATTCACAGTGACAGGCTAGTGGTGGGGGAATGTTCTGGAATGCTCCAGCAGAAACAGGGGGCTAAAGGGAGGAGGACAGAGGCCCCGAGGGAGGTCACGTCTGGGTCTGGAGGAGGGCAAGCTGGGAAGGCCAGGACCTGGCAGGGGGCGGGCCACCGGCATCTCCCCAAAGCGCACAGGGACCTACCCTGCCTCTGAGACCCACCCTCCCACGCCCTGGTCTGCAGCCGCCTGAGGGACCCCTTCAATTCCCATCTAAGGCAGTGCAGCCAGAGCTGGCTTGTGAGGGGTGCAGGGAGACACAAGGGACCGTGCCCCACCCAGGGCACTGTGGGGAGAATAATGGCCCCCAAAGGTGACCACGTCCTGGTCCCTGGAATCCAGGAATGTGTTTGGTAACCCAGCAAAGGGGAACAAAAGTTGCAGATGGAATGAAGATGCTAAGCAGGTGACCTTGACGTGCGGTACCTGGCATTATCCCAGTGGAAATACGACCACAAGCGTCCTTATAGGGAAAGAGGTCAGAGAGGCAGAGGCAGAGGAGGAGATGTGACGCTGTGCAGAATGTCAGAGAGATGGGACACAAGGAGGACCCCGATGGCCTGGCTGCCTGTGAAGATGGGGGATGGGGCCAGGAGCCCAGGAATGCGGGTGTCTCTGGAAACTGGAAAAGGCCTCGAGTGGATTCTCCCAGAGCCTCCAGAAAGGAACCCAGCCTGCCCACGCCTTGTCCAGGGAGGATCTTCAGATCTCCAGGACTATAAGATGACAAATTCACATTGTTTCAAGCCACCACATTTTGGACATTTGTCACAGCAGACATAGGAGACTAACATGGCATCCACCGTGTGGCGTCCAGCCCCCAGGGGCCGCCCACCCAGGTTCAGGGCCTGCTGGGGAGGCCTTCAAAGCCAGTGTGTGCTGTCCCCTGGGTGGGGACACACTGGGGTCCCTCACCACATCTGTCCCTCATGCTGTATCTTTGAACACCTGTACCGTTGTTTACCTAATATGCCTCCTTTAAATAGACTGTTTCCTTATCTAAGTGTATCTGAAACCAGAATAAGTGACTCTAGGTAGATGGTAGCTGTCAAAACACACACAATAAAAAGGCAACTGCACTGGATCTGTTAAAGCTCCCCCGTCCCCGTCCAGATTGACAGGCAGCTGCACACGCCCTCTGGTATTCCCACGTTGCTCCGGCCATCCTTGGGGGCTCTCCCAGGTGCCCCCCCGCCCAGAGAGGGGGCCCATCTCACAGAAGGAGAGAGAAACAAGTCCTGGGGCTTCTCGTGGTTTGAAAGCAAACCAGAGCCCCGCCAGCCCTGTGGGGCACCGCTCCTGGCCTCCCTCCCAGCTCCTTAGGGCCGAGGCGGAGGTGGGCACAGGGCGGCGGGCCCTGGACGCCCGGGTGGCTTTGCACGGCCTGCCCGTTAGGCTCAGTGGCCAGATCCCACCCCAGGGAGGCCTCTGGTCCTGGCCCACAGAGGCTGACCTCCCTCAGGACCCTCCTCCACGTCACATTCCGCAGGAGGGCTCCCGACAGCCCTGTCCTCCCACTCCCATCCCCCTGGACACGGTCAACTGGGCCAACATTAACCGAGTGAGGAAACAGTGCTGATGGAGGTTCTCAGAGCCTACGCTCCCTGAACCTTCCTGGCACTTGCTGCTTTCTAGGGGCACAGGGGGCTTGGCTGGCAGATGGCCTCGGGGACCAAAATCCTGCCAGAACACACAGGACTCCGTTCTCTGGTCGGAGATGGTGTCCTCAGACTTTCTAGAATCCAATGGTGGTATCTAATTACAGCAAAGTTGTGTTTTAAAATGTCCTTTTCCCACACAATTAAAAAGTTAGCCATTTTATGTCACCCCATTTCTTTTGGGGGGTGTGGGGTGGATAATGGATATTTGATGGGGCCTTGAAATCCAAATAGCCGAGGACCAGTGAGAGGGTGGAAGTTGCCCCCTTTGGGGAGCCAGAACTCCTGGGTTTAAATCCTTGTGTCACCATGCAACCCTGGGTGACCTTGGACTTGCCACCCACCTTCCGGAGCCTCGGCTGGTACGTCCGTGGGATGGGCTCACAGCGCCTCACACCGTGGGCACTGGGTCAGCCCATCCAGCCTGGCGGGGTGGGGGCCTGCCCACCTAGGGCCTGTCCCTGCACACTGGGCATGTGTGGGGTGCCAGCCTGTCATCTCTCCTCACGGTCACCCCAGGAGACTGGGCCAGTGTCATCCCAGGGAGATGGAGATCACAGGGGAGTCCTTGCTGAAGGTCGCACTTGGGCCGCAGGGCTCGGATTGTCTTCCCTGGCCCCCGCCTCTGCTCCTACCAGGGGACCCCACCCGCCCCGGCTGTTGAGTGACAGCCAGTGCCCCCCTGGCCCTCCCCGGCCGCGGGCACCCACACTGCACCTGCAACAACAGGGGCAGCTCGGCCCGGCATCCAGTTACAGCCCACTCGGCAGCCTGCTCTGAATTCCTGCGGAAGGAAGGCCGCGTGCAGAGGCCGGGGCCGGGGGAGGACCATCCCCCCAGAGTCCGTGCGGTTGGCGCCCAGCACGTGGTCTGATGAGAGGACAGCCTGGCCCGGTTGGGGGCCCCAGGGAAAATCAGACGATCCCCACACCTGGAGGCCACACAAGCCCTTTCCAGGCCAAGCCCCATGTCCTCCCAGTGACCCAGGGTCCCCGCCGGGACGGGGCGGGCAGAGGTCAGCCTCCTCTGGCCTCCAAGAGCACTGGGCTTCAGGCCCATCGCACAGCTCTGGCTGGGGTCTCTACCCCCTGGGGGGCGGGGGGAGCAGAGACCCAGGGAACACCTGGGCAGACCCTCTGGGTGTTGGTGGCCCTGCTGCCTTTGTTTTCTCACTCTGGTCCTTAGCCTGGAAGGGGAGGACTTGGTGCCTCTCTGTCACGCTCAGTACAAATATCACCGCCTCAGGTCACTGTGGCCTCCTCATGACAATGCGCTGCCCACCCCCTTGGCCAGGGAGCCTGCTGGAGGGCCCATACCCCAGCCCCCAGGCCCCAGCCTTTGCTGGGTGGGGTCCCACTCCTGCCCCCCGTTCTTTAGGTCTCTCTTCCTTCCTCGCTGTTGGAAGCTTTCCTCGCTCACCTCCATTTCCAGGTAGTTTCCCAGTCTCCGAGTCAAGGTCAGGCTGGGACACTCTACCCTGCCATTGGAGGGTGGTGTAGTCTTCCCCTGACCCCCAAGAGGGTACAGCATCCATTCTGTGCCCCAGAAGCTCCCTCCCCTGGGCCGGGGGTTTGACAACCCCTTGGCCCGCCCTCCGTGCAGCCCCCCGACTGGCTCCCGAGTGTCACAGCGGCGACAACGGGACCCCCTCGTGAGCCCTGTGACGGGGCTCGGACGCACCACCACCTCCGACACCCCTGGGCTCCCTGAGGCCCGGCCTCCCACCCTCCGGCCATGAGGTGGACGCAGAGCCACAGTGCCTTCCCACCCGCCTCAGACCCACCAGCTGCGCTTTACGGCCATGAGGGCCGAGTCAGCACGGGGCTTACTTCCCGGCATTTTACACAAAGGTTCTTCGCCACGATCGGAGTCAAATGGATGCACGTTGGGATCATAAATATAATTAGGAGATTTTTATTTTCAAGTAGCACTTCTGAAATCTATAAAATTAAGCCAATATACTGATTTTTTAAAACACAAGACTTTTACAGCCCTGTGAGTCAGAGTTTGCCAGCCCACGGGGCCGGGAGTTAACTCCTTCCAGGGCTCAGGCATCCAGCAGGCCCCCCGGGGGCCTCCCTGCCGCCCCCACTGAGAGGTCGACACGCCCAGGAGAGCAGGGACTGCCGGCCTCTTTCCCACCTCCGGCTGCACACTGACCAGCAGAGGTGACCAACCACCCGCTTCATGCCTCACTGCACTCACAGCCCTCCGCCCCCGCCCGGGTAACCCGAGAGGCCAGATCTATCCTTTGCTCCCCTGCTTCCCGCTCTGGACTTGCCCTTCCTGGCCCCCCGGCCCCCAGGGAGTCCTGCCTAATTCAAAAGCCCTGGCCCAAACACCCTCCTGCCAGGAGCCTTTCTGGACCCCACTGATGGGATGTCAGACCCCCAGCTCCTCCTCCTTGGGTGTCGGGGGTTCCCAGGGTGTGGAGATCTGGCCTGGGGCACTCAACATCCCCTAGGAAGGACAGGAAGGATGGCGTTTCCTCCCCACCCTCGGCCAGCACCACACAGAAGTGACCTGAGGCCGACCTGGCTCAAGCCCGGCTCCCCACCCGTACTGGGGGGTCCCTGAGCCTCAAGCATCTTGTGTTGACCCAGTTCCCGTCCTACAGCCCCACCCAGCCTGGTGCCTGCACACGGCACCCAGTACTGGCCCCTGGAGCCCATCAGGGCGGCCACATACAGGCGGCAGAGACACGAACAGCAGGAGGCTGCCCTCTGCTCTGGCCACACCCGTGTCAGTCGCAGCCCCTGCCCAGCTGAGTTTGTCCCCGCAGGAGATGACAAAAGGCCACCTGGAAGGGGCTGGGGTGCGGTTTGCGGGCTGTGCAGCTGGGGGACCGGGGGTGAGCCTGAGCAAGTCCGCCATGGTGAAGACTTCAAGCCAGTGGCTTCCTTCCTGGACAACTGGCGCCCAGTGCCCCCCACCCCGGAACCCACCACGGCCCCTGCTCTCCGAGTATGGCGGCTCCTCAAACTCACAGGCCCTGGATCTGGGCTCTCCAGGCCCCAGATGCCCAGGGATGTCGAAACTCAAGGGCCCACCTCCTTGCCTCTGTCCCCCTTCCAGACACTGAAGAAATGAGTAAGCTCATCCTGTCTACCAGATCCAGCCTCAGATGCGGCTGTGTTTGGAGATGGGGCCTTTAAGGAGGTGATGAAGGTAAAATGAGGTCACTGGGGTGGGTCCTAAGCCCATAGGACTGGGGTCCTTTTAAGAAGAGGAGGTCAGGGGCTTCCCTGGTGGCGCAGTGGTTGAGAACCTGCCTGCCAATGCAGGGGACACGGGTTCGAGCCCTGGTCTGGGAAGATCCCACATGCCGCGGAGCAACTAGGCCCGTGAGCCACAGTTACTGAGCCTGCGCGTCTGGAGCCTGTGCTCCGCAACAAGAGAGGCCACGATAGTGAGAGGCCCGCGCACCGCGATGAAGAGTGGCCCCCGCTCGCCACAACTGGAGAAAGCCCTCGCACAGAAACGAAGACCCAACACAGCCAAAAATAAATAAACTAATTAATTAAAAAAAAAAAAAAAAAAAGAAAAGGAGGTCAGGACACAGACACACACAGAGGGACGACCGTGTGAGGACACAGCGAGAAGACGGCCATCTACACTCTGAGGAGAGGGGTCTACACTCCGAGGAGAGAGGCCTCAGGTGGACCCAGCCCTGCCCACACCTGGACCTCGGATTCCAGCCTCCAGGACTGGAGACAATGAATGTCTGTTGTTTAAGCCGCCCGGGCTGCGGGCCTTTGTTACGGCCGCTCCAGCCGACGCATAGTTCAGCTCTCGGAGGTGCCGGACACGCGCACGCGCCCATGCTTGATGGAAAATCGCAAGGAGGGAGGGGAGGGCGGGCCAGGCCTTGGTAGGACTTGGAGGGGTGGGTGTGAAGGCACATGGCCTTTAGGAGGAGGAGGACCCCAGGGAGGTGTGGTGCTGAGTGTCCCTGGCCCACGGGGCTGAGGGTCAGGGGTGGGTGAGGAGTGAAGGAGGGGTGGCTGCCTCTACCCCTCCCACCTGTGTAAGCCTGTCCCCACCCTTGGCTCCCGGTGCCCTCTGCTCCCCGAGGGCCAGGCTGTCTCCCAGTGGCTTCTCTGGAAGTGACCACCTTAAGGTCAATTTTGCACCCTCTTCCCGTTTTCACCCGCAGGGCCTCCTGTGTCCTTGGCAACACAGCTGTCAGATCGAACGCCTTTACTGGGGAGTCCTGTGTAAGCCAGGCGCCCCCGGCCAGGGCCACACACTGGCACGCACTGCCACCCCAGAGGCAGCCATGGGGACTTCACTTTTCGGTGGCCCCAGCGCAGGGCCGGGGAAGCCACAGCTCTGCCCATGGCCCCTCCTGGAGCTGGGACCACAGCTCCATTCACACGGGGTCACGTGAGCAGGCCCCAGCAGGGCGCATAGCGTCTGTTTCACAGGAGGGGAAACGGAGACCAGTGGCTTGTCCAACAACACACAGTTCGTGCGGAGAAATGGAGCTCGGGATCCCGTGCTATTCTCGCCCCGTCCAGACAGTAACGCCCAGAATTGCCAGCATCCTACACTTTACTGAGCAGGCCGGGGACCTGGCTGGACTCCTCAGGAAGCCCCCCACCCTGAGGCCTGCTCTTTTCTTGGGGTTCTTGGATTGGGGTGTCACTGCTGTCCCCCCTGAGCAAGCGGCCTAACGTTGGCCTCGATAGCCCCACTCTCCCGATGCACTCACCACCAAGCCTCCCTCCGACCCCCTCCCTCCCTATTCCCCCACCCCAGCCCCTTCTCCCCTCGCCTCAGCTAAGCAGCTTTGGATGCCAGGCCCGCCCTCTTCCGAGTTTGCAGTGGCTGGCGGGGCTGGGAAATCTCACTCGTTGGACCCATCGCCCCCCGCCCTCCATGCCGCCCACTGCCTGGAGCAAAGTCCGCGTGGCCAGACGGGACTGCCGGGCCCTCTTTGGCTGCCCTGCCCCGCGGTGCAGCCCGGGCTCCGGCCTGACCAAGGAGACTCACCGGCTCTCTCTTGCCGCCCACCTGCGCAGTTTTTCATTGACTGGTTTGTTCTTTCATTCGTTCTTCTAACATGTATCACGCAGCCTCTCATGCACACATCTGTAGCCCCCGGGGCCAGAGCGGTGGCCTCCCCTGCCAGGGACCCACTCTCCCCGCTCTCAAGAGGAGATAAGCTCCCTGACACGTGCGATCAGAGACCAGAAGCTCTACAAGGCGAGGCCAGAGCTGGGAGGAGAACCACGGGGGACTCCTGATTCAGAACGTGGGCGGTCCACGGAGGATTCTCAGGGGAAGTGGCACTTGAGGCCTGAGGACTAAACAGGGTTTGCCCAGGGAGAAGGACTTCAGCTAATGGAGTGGGCTGGGGTAGGGGGGGCGCTCCCCTGCCCCTGACTGCTGGGCAGGGCTGTGCTGGGTGGTTCTAGAAACAGGCAAGGCTGGGTGATGCTACCTGTCTCACTGAAGAGACAGCTGAGGCCTGGGAGGGGAGGGCGGGCTCAGGTGTGGCCTCCTGTCCACGTGCCTGGGGCTCGGGCCTGGCTTGCCGCCTGTGGGTGGTCATGGGCCCCCAGCGGGAGCGCCAGCGGCCGTCTCAAGGCGGGGACTGGAGCCACCCTGCCTCGGGCCCGGCGGGGCTGGGGCCTGCAGGGCAAGGGGGTCTGGGGGGAGACTGTCGGGGCAGGGGTCCCCTCCCTGGGCCCTGGTGGGTGGGACAGAGGCCCCCAGGCTCCGGCTGTGAGGCGAGGCCCTTGGTGGCGGCCACAATAAATATGTTTGTTCAAGGGAAGCCAGGCTGGGAGCTGTGTGCGCTGGCCTGGGGAGGAAGAAAAGGCCGCTTGTGCCTTGCACACTGGGCTGATTGTTTGTGCTCACGCAACTGCTGCCCCGTGGCCGGAAAGGTCAGACGCCCCTCGGGCCCCGTCGGAAGCAACCGGTGCCTCAGGCCCCTTTGCTCGCTCACAGCTGTAGTGTGTGTCGCCCGCAGCCCCTCTGGGCCTTGGCACGGGGCGGGAAGGTGCCAGGAAAGGTCTGAATGGCGGTCCGGCAAAGGCAAAGGGGGAAGAGAAGCCCGGGTCTTCTGCCCGGCCAGGGCAGCCATCGGGAGATCAGGCCCTGTGGCCCCAGCGCCTGGGAAGGAGGGAGCCAGGGTCGGGGGCCGTGCCTCTGGGCACGAGGAGCTTCACAGGGGCGCGGTGTGCCCACCGGTCGAATGGAGCAGTGCTGACCGTGGAGTTTGGACGCCAGGGTGAGAGCTGCACAGACACCCGGCAGTGCAGCCAGTGCGTCAGCCGGCCACCCCCTCCCAGGAGCAGAGAGGGCCGAGGGCCCTGCCCGGGCTGCTCACTCACGGCTGCAGCCCGGCTTCTAGAACGGCGCCTGGCACACTGCAGGCGCTCGCCAAACCTCTGTGCAGTGAGCACATCTGACGGGGCCTTGTCTCAGGCGCTCCCGGCTCTCCCTGATTTCAGAACCCTCAAGGGCCGGATCCCAGTGTGTGCCAGCCTCAGGGGTGGTGTCCCCAGTCACCCCCACCCTGGCCTCCTCTTGGTGTCACTGCTGTCGCCCTTCCTTCTCTTGCCAGGGAGAAAGCTCTAGAGACGGGCTGTGCTGGGGACGGTGCCTCAGGCACTAGCGCGGGCGGAGAGAAAGAGGGGACCTGCTCACCTCCACACCCAACACACATCACACACATACACACGCACGCACACACCCAGGGCCACCAGGGTGGCCGAGGATGGGGCTGGTGGCTGACCTCCCAGCTCCGGCGCCCAGAGGTCCAGCGGACTTGCTGTCCTAAGGATAACACCCATGAGAAGCTGCTGCAGCAGCCCAGTGACATACTTTGGTTGAATGAGTCCCCCTTAAAACCACCTTTCAACCAGAAGACCCGAGGCTGAGAGATGGACAAAGGCGGCTTGAGGGAAGAGCTTCTAGCAGCTTCTGAAGCTTCGGTGCCACCGGAGGCCTCCTGGACAGCGGAGCATCCGGGCGCCTGGATGCGAGAGGGTCGGGCCTCGGCCCTGCCCTAGCCTGCTCCTCGCCTGGGCTGGTCTCTGCCCCTCCTCTGTGCACTGTGGAGATTCTAAGGCCCCGAGCCCCAGGGCTGCAGGGTCTCCGGGGAAGACAGGCTGCGTGTGGCCACAGTGGGGTCTTGTTTGAGAACACAGGGCGACACCAGAGGGGCTTGCCTGGAGCCGAGAAGAGGACGCCGGACATGGAAGGAAGTCCACCCGCCGGGAGCCACACATCCACCGGGCAAGCCTCACTGGTGCCCTCGCCCTGCGCCCAGTGCTGGGTGGGCGGCCTGCGGCCTTGGCTCCCTCTCCCGGGACTCTCCCACTGACACACAGCTGGAATGTGCCAGACTCACCAGGGCCTGAATTCCCCAGGGGCTCGGCATTCCGACCGTGGGACGGCGGCATTCCGGTTCTGTTCTCTCCATGCGACAACGGGGAGCATGGGCGGGGCCGCCCCGCAGAACCCGCTCAGGCCGCGGGGAGCTGCGAGCTGCGAGCTGCCCGCTGCCCCTGGGTGACAGTGGGGCGGCTGCCCTGCGGGGAACAGCGAGGACACTCTGCCGGCCTTGCCTCCTCCCCGCCAGGCCCAGGGCCTGCAGGGGCTGCGTTCAGCTGGCGGCCAGAAGTAGGTGTTTGCTTGCAACATATGGCGATAAGGCCTCTTTCCTTTTCCTTTAACAAAGCTGAGCTCCCAGAGCGGCAGAGCGCCCGGGCCGGGGCTCTGGTCCCTGTGGCCCATCCTGCCAGGGCAACCTCTGGCCCATCCGGCCCAGCTCCAGTCCGCAGCCTCCTAGGCCTGGCCCCAGCCCCCTTTCCCTTTTCCCTCTCCCTGTTCAAGCCACCGTGGCTGGATCCCTCCCCCCCCCTCCCCCCTCCCCCCCAAATCTGCCTCCACTGCGACGGGGCAGGATGGGAGCAACTGTGGCCATACAAGCCTGACGCGAGCACTTGCTGCCTGGGAACAAAGTCAACCTCCCTCCTGGGGCTTTCCAGGCCCCGCGTGGTCTGTCCCCACTGCCCCCGCCAGCCACACTGCTCCCCTGCCAGCTCCTACAGTGGCCCCCCCCGTGCTCCTTAGAAGGGAAAGAGAGAGGAGGAAACAATGGAAGCGCAGGTCAGAGTGCTGTAAGGAAGGGGCCACAAGCCCAGGAATTCAGGCAGCCTCCAGAGGTTGGAAAAAGCCAGGAGTAGATTCTCCCCTAGAGCCTCTAGAAGAAGCAAACAGCCCTGCCGGCCCTTGATGTTAGCCCAGTGAGACCCATTTTGGACTTCTGACCTCTAGAACTGTGAGATAATTAATTTGTGTTGTTTAAAGCCACTAAGGTTGTGAGAATTTGTTATAGCTGCCACGGGAGACTGAAACAGTTCCCTTCCCCAAACCCCCAGAATCTGCCACTTCCCTCCTGCCCGCCTGGCCCAGCTGGCTCCCCTGCACCGTGCGGTAGCCTCCACCCTGGTCTCCCAGCTCTGCCCCTGCCCCTCCACAGTCCATCCTCGGCTCTGCGGCTGGTGACCCTGTACCACCTGGGCTGGGCTGGGCCCCATTCAGAGCGAATGCCCGTGTCTTCACGCGACTTCCAGAGCCCCGGCCCCGTCAGCCTCCTACTGTGGGGCCCCCTCCAAAGCAAGCTCCACCCTGACGCCACAAAACTCACCTTCCCTGGGCTTTGGACTAGTCACCCTCTCCGTGAGATGCCCCCTGAACTCAGTTTGGGACAGGCCCCTTCCACGCACCAGCCCTGCCTACCTTCCCTTTTCCTCCCAGGCGCTTAACGGTAAATAATGAAGAGCTAAACACATTTCCGTCTGTTATCATGTGATTGTCCATGGTTCCCCCTTTGCAATATCGGCTCCTCCAGTATGTGTCCATTTGTACCAAATTTGTATCCATTCGTGTTGACTTGTGTCAATTTTGTGTCCACATTGTATCATCAATCTGTGTCAATTTCCTACCTGGAGCAGGTGTCCATGTTTGTCAAATAAACACCCGCATGTCTCTCCTTAAGGACTTGTGTATTTGATCTCATTGCCGGCAGCCCTACGGTGTTGGGACTTCATGATTCCATTTTACAGGTGTGGCTACTGAGGCCAGAGAACTTTGTCACCCACAGTGTGGCTCCCCCCTGCCGGGATGCTCCAGGGAGGAGGAGAGCAAGGGGCAGATTCCAGGCCGGGACAGTGCTTGCCCCTGAGGTCTGCCCCCGGGGAGAGCTGGGCTCAGGGGTCCCTGGCCCGAGCGTCCTTTGTGCCTGTCCGGGGTGGGCGGGCGGGCGGCAAGCAGAGCGGGGGATAAACGGGCTATTGTCCTGGTGAGCACAGTTGCCAGCCTGGCGTGCACAACGGCCCCTGTGTCTACAGCAGCTCCCAGAACCAATCAACACCTTATCGCCAGCATTTATCACCCGCTATCGGCCCCAAATCAGGCAAACACTTCTGGGGAGTTCAAACCCCTGACTTCACAGAAGTTTCTGTGTAATAATAGATTAGGTTTCTGGCGGTTCAACAGCATCCTGGTCCTCTGGGTGGGGGGGGGGGGATTGCGGCGAGGGGCTGGGGAAGTGCAGGGGGGCGGGGGGCTGCCAAGGCCCTGAGCCCCGGAGCCAGCCTACCGTTTGCCCTGGTGGGGCCCTCCTGGGACACCCGTCCCCCAGCCCGAGCCCTCGGGGACATGATTGGTCATCTAGGTCTCCCCGAGGGCCAGCCTCTGCGAGGACGCAGCAGGCTCTGCCTGGACCTGGGTCCCCCGCCCTTGTCCTCCCCAAGGCCCAGCTCTGCCAACGGGTTCACTCAGGGTGGTTTGAGAATCTCCAGAAGGAAGTGGCCTGGACCCTGATGGGCAGGAACGAGAGATCCCCCCTGACCTCAGAGCGCTTCTGTTTGGGGCAGAGGAGACAACGGACCCTGGGGGGCACAGGGGAGGGCTGTGAGGAGCGGAGGGGACAGGAGAGGAGATACCTGTGGGGGGGGAGGAGGGCAGGGCCAGCGTAAGTCCTCGGGGTGGGGGTGGGGGACACGTGCAGAGGCCCTGGGCAGGAACGAGCTGGAAGGGACGGAGGGACGAGGAGGAGGCCAGAGTACACGAGCATGGGGACAGGGCATGAAGAGGGCAGGGTCTAGGGGGACACGGGGTGCCCCTCTGCATCCACTTCGACGCCCCGCAGCTCCACAGAGGAAGGCACGCCTGCCTGCATCTCCACCCCATCACGGAGCGAGCGAAGCACAGGCCAGGCTCAGCCGTGCGCGTTTCCCATTGACGTGTCCTTAAATCCTGGGTGCTGTCTGTTCACCCTTCTAGACCATGCAGCCCTCTCCACTGGCTCACTCTGTCCTGGAGCCTGATCTCTGCGTGTACATCCCAGGCTCCTTTCCGGGGCCTTCCAGTTCGGGTCTGGATCTCCCTGCTGGCTGTGACCGCCACCCCCGCCCCACCCCCCCCATCTTTGGTCCCTGCTCCTCTCCTCAAGGTAAACTGTTCACTTGACCTTTGCTCTCTAGGGCTCTGGTACCCTCCCCCTTCCCCCCACCCTCTGCTGCAAGGACATTAGCCCCGGATTCCTGCAGGAGGCCCCACGCTTCCCAACACCCCGCCCACACAGGATAATCCCAAAGTGTGTCTGCTTTCTATGGAGTCCTGCCCCACACATAGTTACCCTTTATTATCTCCATTTCACAGATAAGGAAACGGAACCTCAGAGAGGCTGTGAGCCGCCCCAGGTCTTGGCCAGCTGGGATTTGAATCCAGGGTGTCTGTCCCAGAGCCCCTCGCGTCCCCCAGGCTGCCTTTGCGTTCCCTAACATCTGCAGATGCTGAGATTTTGAGGCCTCTGCTGCTCCAGAACCCCACCGTCCTGGGTGGGGGGGGGGTATCCTTCCGGAGTCTGCTGTATGATGCTGCCTTGCTCTGACTTGGGTGGAAGGACTTCAGAATTTGAAACAAAACCGACAGAGTAGAAGGCAGGCACAGGCTTTTCCGCCAGGATGCTTTAAAGACAACACGGGGTTTGTTAGGACCCCCCTGGGGATAGGGAGCTAGGACCGCAGAGCCTGAGCCCCCAACCAAGTGGCTCAAATGTCCTCTGCCCCTGCTGACCTCCACGCCCAGGGCCAGCCCTCCACCCAGGGGGGCAGATCTAGGGGAGCCCAGTGCCCAGGGTGAACATGATCTGTCTCTCTTTAAGGAGCATGGACGTCTGCTGGGAGCTGCTGGGCAGGAGCCTGGGTGCCCTTCCCGAGCCTCTGGAAGGGCAGATCTGGCCCTGGGGCTGGGGTAGGGGGAAGGAAGGGGTGCCCCTCTGCCCAGCAAGGGGCGGCTGCCCGCTGCATGGAGGGAGGGGCATATTCCAGGGGAAGGCAGACAGGCCGGTGCCCTGACATCCCCACGTCTCCCTGTTGAAGTCAGCTCCTCTTCAGGCCAACACAGAAACAATGTGATTTGGGGAAGAAATATCAAATAATGTTCCTCCCTGCTGGGAGTGGGCCTTGCCCATCTCTCTGGCCCCAGTCCACTGGCTCGTCACCGTAGTCCCACCCAGAGCCCCTCTGGGCTCCTGGCCACCGCCCTGCCACGTGGGCCACAGCGGGGTGGGGCTGGGGAGTGCTGACCGGGAGCCGATCACTTCTCCGCCCTGGGGCTCAGTTTCCCCAGCTCTGAGGGAGCAGTGGCCGCCTCTTGTGGGGTGTCTGGGCCCCACGAGAGCCCGCTGTGGCCTCCAGGAGGACCCTCTCCCTCACCCAGATGCGCCGCCGGCTCCCATTCTCAGGGCATTGGCAGCTCCCCCCGATCCATACGGGGACCCTGGGGTCCGCGGGTCAGGGGCCTGGGTGGACGAACCTCCACGCACACCCTTGCCCGCGCGGGCCACAGCTGCACGCACATCACGTGAGCAAGCGCAGGCCGGTCTGAGCCACCGCGGGACACATCCTCGGCCTCCTGCCCCGCCAGCTGGAAGCAATCTCTCCTCGGAACGGGCAGGTGGTCCTCCTTAGCTGCTCCCGAGAGGCCGCCCCCAGCCGTGCACCCGCACAGCGATGGCTCTGCACGCACGGCCGCCTCGGGGCCCCTTCCCTGCTGGAATGAACCAAGCGCTCTGGAATTCGCGGAGAAATCAGGGGTCTTTCGCCTGCTGTTTTTCTTGGCGAGGCCTTATCGCAAATTAGTGGGGAAGCCCGAAGGTTAGGGTTTCAGTTGGTTCAGCAGAATCTGAGAAGCAGGGAGTTGGCCTCCCGCCTCTCCTTGACCCGCAGGGCCCTGGGATGATTAACTGGGCAGGTGACCGGCACTCGGGGCAGGGGAGACAGCGTTTGCGCAAGCTGACCGGTTTCAGAGAGGCCAGCAACCCCCGCCTTCCCCAGATCCCCCTCAGCTGGACGTGGGAATCCAGCCGTGGAGCCCGCAGCCGGGGGGGAGGGGCACCTGGCCTTGTGGGGGGCTGTCTGGGAAAGGGCAAAGGCAAGCTAGCCTCGGGTTCTGGGGGCGAGGCCTTTGAACCCAGGGACCCTCTCGCTAAGGTGCTCCCTCAGCCACAGCTAAACATGGGCCTCTAGTTCAGAGACTCAGAGAGAAGCTCAGGGCCCCAAAGAGACGAACGGCAGGGCGTCTCCGCTATGAAAGCTGTTCTTTCGAGGCAAAAGGTGGTGGAACGGCCTCTCCCGGTCCTGAGAGCTGGGTGGCAGCGTGTGTGCTGTAAGTCAAGCCACCAAAGAGCCAAAGCAACTTGCAGACGCCGGGAGCCCCTCTCCCAGTGCCGGCCCTGCCGCTGCGCCCCCGCTGCTGACATTTCATGAGTCGGCCGTGGCCGTGGGTCTGGGGGAGGAGATGGCCGCGGAGCTCTCCGCAGCCGCCACTGTCCCTGCCGTGGATGGTCCCCGCCAAGTGCACGGCGCTCCCGTCTCCCTGTCACAGATTAGTCCCTGCGGGGCCCACGCTCTCGGGGCTGAAACGGGGCAGGAACAGGTCGAGCCCCGGTTCAAGACCCGTGTTTAGCAGACGCATCTGTGGTTTTCAGCACACCCCACGCGTGACCATCGGGCTCGTTGACTGTCCCTAAACGGACTGGGTGTCCTGGTGACACAACGGACTCCAGCGTGATGGCGCCGACAGACCCCCCTCCCCGTTTCTGAGCCCTGGCTGTACCGGGCGCTGCCCTCAGAAGCTGGGACCGGTCACTGGATCAGTCGCCTGCTCCCTGTAACAGAGACCACTGTGTCCCCACTTCATAGCTGAGAACACTGAGACCCGGGCCTTTAAGTATCTCGTTCAAGGTCCCACAGCTGCCATGCGGCAGGGCAGGACGAAGCCAGCTCTGTGCTGAGGCCAAAAGCTTGATCCTAGAGACGCTGCTACGTGTGGGGGGCTGGTGACCCCCACCCCCATTCCGACTCCTTTCTCTCCTCAGGCAAGTCCTCACGTCCTCATCTGTGAGCCCAGGATAATCACAGTATCGCCTCCTGGGGGGAGGGACGAGAGGGGAGGAACGTGGGCACGGGGCCCCCAGGCTCCTCCTGCCCTTCTCCTTAAGGGACCGCAAAGGGGGTGCAGTGCTGAGGGCCTGCCTGGGGAACAACGCTCCACCTTCCCCACTCCATGGGCAGCACCAGCTTCCCAGGGAAACATCCAGCCCTTGTCCCCGGCCTTCCACACACACGCCCGGCAGCTCAGAGGCAGCCCTACACGGGCGCGATGGGGCCCTGGCTTCCAGCCCCGTTCCCTTTTGCAGAAACCCAATCCAGGCGGGAGGACGGCTGTCGCTCCCAAGGATTTAGGACCGTCACCTGGTGGAGCGGGAGGGCTCCCCGCCCTGACAGAATAAGTGGCTACATGCCGAAAGGTGACACCGTAAAGTGATACTGAGCCTGCAGAGAGGGCTGTATATTTTCTGAGCCTGCATGTGTGCGTGTTTTTCTTTCTGTCTTTGCTTCCTGGACTCCTTGTCCGTGGCTCCCCAATGACTTTATTGGATCGTCCAGGTCCAGATGTGGTTTTCTATCAGAAGGATGGGGCCCCTGGGCAGGGCCCAGGGATTGCCTGTGGAGGTGGTGATGGGGCGGGCGGGGGGTGGCATGGATGGAGGGCAGGGCTCGGTGTCAGACAGAGAGAGCAGGGTTTAAATTTCTGCTCCACCCACTGAAAAGAGCGAATTCCTTCACACCTGCGGCAGGTCATGAAGGCTGCCACCACCCCTCCCATGCCTGTCCACTCCCCTCTGCCATGTGACTTCGCCGTTCTCATCCAGGGGAGGAAGTGTCTCTTTACTCTCTGGAACTGGGCTTGGCTGTGTGACCTGGGGACAGTTTGTTTGGCAGCAAAGCTAACTGATACGTTGTGTCTCTGAAACTCAGCATCGTCTTTTAACTACACGTCGCTGCTTCCAGGCACCACCGGCACACCGGGGACAGGAGCATGAGCTGGCCCAGGCCTGAGGCTGTCTTCACGGGGCTTCCAGATGTGGCAGGCACATAAACAGTGCCACCTGCTCTCACCTATGCCAACCCCCACCCCCAATGCAGCAAGGAGGGTGGCAGCGTATTGCACAGGACAGATAGGACACCGAGACTCAGAGAAGGAGGGACTTGCTGGGGGTCTCGAGGGCTGGAGCCGGGATCGGGCCTGGTCTGGGTAAGCTCACACACCTCTTGCATCCCCCCAAAAGGCCCACATGCCCAGTGTCCCTTAGGAGGCTCCTGAGACTCCGTGACCCCTCATTTGTCCCAACAGTAAACGGGGACAGTGCTGTCAGCACCATCACCCTGGGGCAGCGGGGAGGCCAGGCATGGGGATCTCCACAGAGGGATGCAGCCTCGGTCAGCGGCCCCACCCGTGCCGGCAGGACAGCAGAAGAGGGCCCTCAGAGCTGCTCTGCCTGTGGTCACCCCCTTGCTCACAGCCCTCCAAGGTCCCCGTCACCCACAGGGCACAGACTCAGCCACCCAGCCTGTTCCAGCCGTCTCCCAGGGCCCTGGGGTGACAGAGCCTCGCCAGGGCTCCTACGGTCCACACTCACACCCCACCCCCCGGGGACGGATGGCCTCCCCCGGTGCCGCCCAACTGTCACCTCCATGCAGAGGCTGTCCCCATGGGCTGAGGAGTCACGCCCAGCCCCACCCCAGCTGCCTGCTCTCCTTTCCTGCCTTCACCCCATCTGCTTTTTTTCACCCGTCAACCTGATGGGGTGTCACGTCACCTGTGAGCTGAGGTACAGGCGTGTCAGCTTTGTGCTCCCCCCCGCCCCGTGCCCAGACTCGCCCGGCCGGGGCCTCAGGACCCAGCCCTGCTCTCGGGGGCGTGGGGCTTCCCACACTCGGTGCCGGCAGGACCCCAGGAGGCTGTGTGTGCTCCCTGCCTGAGGGGGCCACTCACGCAGGAGGCCGGGCCGCGAGACCAGGGGGCCGAGGTAGCTGCGGAAAGGGGGACAGAGAGCCCTCGGTGCATGTCTCCCTGGTGACGTGGATGGAGCCCGGCCTCTGGGGCTGATAGTGAGGGTGTCCCCAGAGGGCTGGGCCTGTGCGGGACCGTGGAGCCCGGTCTCATGGGCCACCCGAGACAAGCCCACCCCGGGTCCTCCCTTAGCTGGAGGAGGGGCCTCAGGAGGGACTGGGGGACAGACGGAGAGACAGACAGTTGAGTCTGGGTGAGCTCGGTGCCTTCGGAGGTTCGGCCAGCATCTGGCCAGGCTGGGGAGGCTGGTCTGGCAGCTGTGGGGACGACAGCCAGCCCCGGAGAACCGTCACCCCGCACTGTTTGTCACATCTCAAGTAGCAGAGTGGCGGGGGACCTCTTAAAGGCCCTGTGGGGATGGGGACGTGACCCCCAAGGCCTGCCCCGCCCCCTGGCCCACTCTGCAGGGCGGCTCCCACCCCGACACGCAGGAGAAAAGCCTCGAGAAGACTCTTGACCACCGGAATGTAAATCCCTAGAAATATTTCTTGATACAATCTGCTAATTCCACTCCCACCTCGGCTGGGAAGCGCCGGGCACACCCTCGGGCGGCAGGCGCAGGAGACAGAGGGTTGCCGCGCTGGGGCTGGAGTTGCGGCCTCGGCCCTCAAAGTGCCCAGCGGGAGCCGGCTTATTAACGGCCTTCAACAAAGGCCGCAAAGGCTCGGGGTCCCCTTGCGCGGAGACCCTGCGGGGAGCCTTTCAACCCCCAAAGCGCTGCCTTTTAACTTGGCCTCCTCGGCAGGACAAACAGGGGAAGAAATTAGTCGTGGACGCTGCTGGATGTTTTGTAACTTGTCGTGTTGTCTCCCCGGAGCTGGTCTGGCCCTGGCAGCTTGTCCCCTTGACATTCAGAATGGATAACCTGAAGCAGGCCCCCGCCGGGCCCCCTCCCCGCCTTTTTAACTCTTTACAGGCTTCAAAAGACAAATCCCCTTTCTTGCATCTGAGCCTGGCCTCTGCAGGTGCCAGCGTTTTGAGCTGGAAAGCTGTGGAGGTGGGCTGGGGCGGGTGGGGTGCTGGCTTGACCTCTGGGATGCGGAGACCCAGGGGAACAACCTCAAACCCCTCAGTGCCAAGCCCCAGTGGTCTTGGGGTCTATGCCAGTCTCCGACTCCCAGCAAGGCCTGCTCCCCAAACTAACCCAATTTAATGAGACAAAGGCGGGACGATCGCCCCAAATGCTCCAGGGGCATAACTTCCTACAGGCCGCAAGAGCGGTACTAAGAATTCTCCAGAAGGCGTGGGGGCCTTGGGCTCTGGAAGCCAGGCCTGCCAAGGGGTGGGGGGACGCAGAGGCTGCTGACGCTTCAGCTCCCATTTTCAGTGGTCACTTTTGGGTCCCTGGTGCCCAGGGAGGGCGCCCCAGTGAAGGACGCTCAGGGAAGGCCCCGGCAGGAGCTCAGAGCTCCAGGCAGGCAGGGGTTAATGACACACTGCTGGTGTTGGCCAGCCCTGGGTCCCACTCCCCTCACAGAGAGCAGCCAGGTGACCTTCGAGGGGGCTGCCTCTGCTTTGGGAGGCTCTCCCAAGGCCAGTGGCCTCCTCCTGTCCTTCAGCTGTCCCCTCCCAAGGCCAGCGTGGGCTTGGCCCGAAGGAGGCCTGACCTCAGCCTGGCCCCGGAAGGCAGCCGAGCCAGGGAGCATATGCCTGCGTGTGCAAAGCTGCCGGACGGGAGAGCTGCCGACACGCAAGCCTTCGCGAGCCCGCCGATGCTCTCGACAGATAATAAACGACGGAGACGCTTTGTCTCGAGTGTCTAAACCTCGCGTGTCCAATCGACTTGGAAGGTCAGCTCCCACGCTGTCTCCTGCAGCGGGAGTGTCTCCTTGCAGGCCTCAGCGAGTTCGGGGACCGAACCCCACTCTTTTGGTTGCTCCAGCCTGCAGGGAAACGGGTAGTCGGGACCCAGTTGTGGGAGACTGAGGCTCGGTGTACCCCGCAAGGGGTACATGATGGGGATGGGACGTGATGTGCATGGCCTGGTCATAGATCTGTGATAAGAGCTTGATCTGAGTTCATTTCCGTCTTTCCGTAACTGAAGATTATGGACAATTAGGATGCCTCCAGAGGTCACAGCCAAGCTGGGGCTGTTTGTTCCTCTGAAATCACACAGCCTATGGCCCGAGGCTCTGTGCCTGGCAGCCCCAGCTTTGGTTGCTACCACCCGGCTTCAGGCACTGTGGCCACCAGACAAGGCTGCCACCCACCAGGCAGCATCTTGATCGGGGGTGGCAAAACCATGAGGGTTCTCAGGCAGAGACAATTTTCCTGACTTCTTATTTCGGTTTGTGTTCCCCAGCTCCTGGGGACGCATGTGCCAGGAGTGACAATGGCATTAACCACCATCACCTCTTGCGACGGCTAGACTCGTGCATTTGTAACCTCACGTCCATGGTCAAGAGGCACAGGCCTGCTAGCAACCCCGATTAGGAGACGCGCAAGTCCACATGGGGGAGGTCAGTCCCGTATCCTAAGCCCACAGCTCCGAGGTGGCTGGAGGGGCTCGGCGCCACGGGGCTTCCCGCCCCCGCATGCACTCAAGGCGGGGCGACAGTGCAATCGACACCTCCAAGGGGGCTGGAGCTTGGTCAGTACCAGGTGGACACCAACACTCAGGGTGTCCTAACAGCAGCTTCCCTTCCCCCGACACACAGGTGGCACCGGCCGGGTCACACGCCTACACAGAGCCGCTCGGAGGGTCCCAGACGGCCCAGGCCGCGCATGTGCTCCCGGAGCCATGGCTCCGGACGGTCTCACTTTCCTCAACGGTGAACAGTCATTGGAAGCCAACTCCTGGAGCTGGCCGATCCCTGCCCTTCCTCCTTCTGGTCACCCATGTCCCGGGGGCTGCTCCCCACAAAACTCACAGGGGGAGGTCACGGGTCGGGGAGGCCTCCATGAGTCAAAAGGACGGTGTGGAAACAGAGATGAGGAGGGGGCTTAGCCAGGCAGCACGGAGGCCAGGCCGGGCTGGGACCCCTCAGGGGCTCTGGCGGCCGGTGCCCAGTGGGAGGAGAGTGGGTGGGGGTGATGGCAGGTGACAGCAGGGAGAGGAAGGCGGGGGTCAGGAGGGGCTGGGGCTGAAGCACTGCTCTGGGTGCTGCGGAGTCCTCGAGGGTTCTAAGCCAGGCTGGGCAGGATGGCCTGTCCACCCGGGCTCATCCTGAGGAGGGATCAACCCCACAGACGAGGCGCTGCCGGGGCCCCGAGGCTACACCCTTTCAACAAAGCAAAGCCAGAAGAAGTGCTTCTGCAGCGGACGTGCCCTTCCCGGGCAGAGAGCAAAGCTTAGTCCTTTCTCCAGGACCCCCGAAGTACCCTGATGCTGAGTTACTCCCCGGGGTACCCCGACCTCGAGGTCCTGGGCGAGCAGGGGTGGGGAGGGGTCCTCTGGCCCCAGACCACCGACAGGCTGCCCCTCACGATGCTTCACCCTCGGAGCAGGTTTCCTGTCTCCCTCCAACCCCTGTATGGCATCCCGAGGCAGGCCCCTACATCCCCACACTCTGCTTTTCTGAGGGCCTGTGTTCAGAACAAAATTAGAAGCCAGCCAGTAGGGCCTGAGGAACTTTCCTGAATACGGGAGGTGGGGGAGGGGGGCTGTGACTTCTGGGAACGCCCCTCCCCCAACACCAGGGCTCCTCCTAGCCCGGGGCCTGGGGGGGCCTAGGGGGGGGCCTGGGGGGTAGGGGGCAGGTAATGCTCTGGGAGAAGGACAGGGAGAAGGGCGGAAAGTCAGGAGGGAGGGAGTGGGGGAGGGAGCGAGGAACTCTACCGTGGCCACCTCAGTCTCCTTTCTGCTGACTTTCTGATATTGAGCTTTTTGGAGAAACTGAGTATCCTGCAAATGGAAGGCCAGGCTGCAATCAGATGTGCCTGGTGGGCTAGCCGTTACTGCTCTCATTTTAGGGTGAGCCATGAGCTGACTTCCAACAACAACCCGCCCCCCCGCAGACAGCCTTGACTATCGCCGAGGTGACCCAGAGCCCCGCAGCCCGAGGGACACGGTGCTGGGAAGAGCCCCTGCAGGGGTTGCTGTGTCTGTCTGCCCTACTGGGAGTGAGAAGGAAGAGGGGGTGTTCTGCTCAGGCACCCCTCTCTCCTCCCACCCCCGGTCTGTTCTCCTAGACCTCAGGGCAGCTTGGTTTCCAGGGGGCCACGGTCACCAGCGAGCAAGACCCTTTCTGCTGCTGGGGGCAGGGGCTCTGGCTGATCATTAACTCTTCCAGGACACGGTGCTGGAGTCTGCAGGCCTGCAGGGTGTGGGAGGCCCCACAGAAGGCCCAGCCGGCTTGGCCTGTCGATAATAGTACAACCCCCCGGTGATTGCCTACTCCGTGCTGGGAACTGTGTTCGCACCTCATGGGCACGAATCTCATTTAAGCTCATACGTGGCCCTGCAAGGGAGGGCTTGTGCTCCCCGGGTTGACCCTTAGAGAAAGTAAATGTCAAGCCTGAGAACACGTGCCTCGTAGGCGATGGAGCAGGACGTGAACTCGGGCCCTGCACAGCGCGCTGCATGTATGGGGCTCCATGCCACCACCTTGAGGGGCGAGGCCGGAGCCCTTCCAGAAAGCCAGCCTAGGTCCCAACAAGGGGCCGTGAAAGCAGAAACCCACGTGTGTGGCTTCCTGATCCCCAAACTCCGATGGTGTCCTCCCTCGTGGCGGGGAGGGACCCCAAATGCCTCACCCCATCCCCCCAGGCTCTCTTTCCTGTTGGCACAGTGACCAGGGCTGCTTGTGAGAGCGGCCTGGCCTCCTGTGCAGGCCCCCCAGCCGCTCTGCGTTAAACAAGCAGCACAAAGGGGAATGAAGCCCGTCCTGCCCATCCTGGCTGGTCCAGGGCCCGTTGCCTATTCTGCATCTGATGTCAAGACCTGTGAACTCATTCGGTAGCTGTATGTTGAGCCCCTACCGTGCGTCTGGCCTTAGGCCGGGCGTGATCCCTGGAAGCTGCTTACTATCCAGGACTTCGTTACCTCCGGCTCTGGGCTGCCTGCGGCTCCCTCAGAACGTGGGAATAGAAATATCGCCCTGGAGCCAGAATAGCAGTGCCTGCTCCATTCACCGCGGGCTGCCCGGTTCCAGGAGAAGGGCCACACCGCCTGTGCCATCCGCAGCTCCCCCCCACTTAGCGAGAGCCCCGCGTCTTGGGCCAGTCGGGGCCTGGTGGTCGCTGGGAAGCCCTCAGCTAAGATGTTCTGAGAGGGCAGGGAGAGGAAAGCCAGCGGGCCCTGCGGAACTGAGGCTGTTTGTGCTGGTGCTACTTGGCCCTGGGACCAAAGACAAGGCTGTCTGTGGAGAAGGGACACTCAGAGGTTCCTGGATGGCCACCACGCACGTGGCACTGCCGACCACTGGGCTGCCTTTGACCACCGTGGCTCAGCGGGCCAGCCACGTAGTTCCACCACCCAAGACCATCCCCCCCCCGGGGGGGGGCCCAGATGAGCTATGATGCATCTGAGGAAGCCGAGGGGGCCCTCAGCTTCACGCCTATCTCCTGCTTCTTCCCCAGCAGGAGACCCGCCCGAGCCTGGCCCCGAGAAGGGGCACGGATCGCTTCGGGGTTATTTACGACCACCCCAAATGTGAAAAATTGTAAGTGATACAAATAGCAATTAATGTGGGCCTAGCAACCAAGACAAACGAGGTGGGTGAGAAATAGGGGGTCTGACCTCCACGGGCAGGGTCAGCCCTTGACGACAGAGCTGGTCCTGTCACTCCCAGCATACGAGAGGTCAAAGGCAGGGCGCGGCCCCCGGGTGGCTTAAACCCTCTGAAATTTGCTTTTACGGGAGGGAATTAATCCCGAAGCTGCAGGCCTGAGGTTGTCAGGGAAGCCCTGTTTTATCTCAGGTAATCAAGCCCCAAATTTGTCCCTTGGGTAAAAGGGCAGCCTCTCCCCCACCATCCGTTACAGCCAGAGGGATTTCGAGGCGACTCCGGGACAGTTTAATGCTTTGCATCAGCCTGGTTTCTGACCCGGCCGCCCCCTGCCCACTCAATCACTGGAGCTTGGGCCCCCGCGGCGACTCCCCCAGCCCAGGAGGCTGGTGGCTTTCAGGTGGACACGAGGCTTCAGGAAAGCGCGGGGCCACCCTAGCCGGTCAACCATCACGGGTAGGTCTGTCGGGTAGGAATGTGGCCAGAGGGACAGAGTGTGATATGGGGGTGCCCCGGGAGGGCTCCCTGGCACCCGAGCCAGCACCCACTCCCCAAAAGAGAGGTCCTTCTGGATCTGACTGCCGGCGTGGTCATCAGCTCCGAAGGCTGGCAGGGTCCAGGGAGGGATGGGAGTCTCCTCCACGAGACCCCAGGAGGGGTGGGACAGAGGAGGCAGGCTTGGGTCTGGGTCTTTCTCGGGGTGCGGTGGCTCCCATCCCACACCCACAGCTGGGACCACGGCCCCCGGCCGCCTTCCTCTCCCTGGGCCTCACGCACAGCAGGTGCCGGTAGGTCCCAGAGTGCCTGCCGGCCCCCCCTCACCCTCCCCGCTTTCCCTCCTGTAAGCCCTGCCTAGGCCTGGCTGCAGCGCCTTCTGCCTGGACGGCTGCAGGAGGGTCCTCCCTGGTCTCCCCTCCAGCCCCCCACTGGCCACCGGAGGGGTCTTCTAACCTGCAAAGCCGGCCCTGCCCCACCTCCCCGCTCGCCCAGGATAAGGCCTTTAAGGCGTGGGCTCCCCTGAGCTCTCCAGAGAGCCCTGACCCCTGGGAGAGGCGCGGGACCGAACCCCACTGGCCGCTCTTCGGCTGCGGGGCTTGGGGTGGGTGGGCAAACATCTCCGTGCTGGGGGTCCTGGTCTGTAGGTCCAGGCTGGTGCCGAGAGCTTGCTGGGATGCGAGGGCCCGGCAGGCCCATGTGTCGCTCAGTGTCGTGACTGACTGCTGGCCCGCCCGTCTTGCTGCTCCGACCTGCACCCAGGGCCCTGTGTGTGCAGCGCCTGCCCCGCCCGCCCCCTCCTCAGGGACCCAGCCCTGGGGTCCCCACTCAGAGCGTCAAGATGCTGACAAGCCAGAGAACACGTGTCGTGAGGGGACCAGGCGTCAGGTCCCAGGACCGGGACTCTTTGGGATAGGCACGTCTGTCCACATCGCTGCCTTGCCCGAGGAAGAAATGCCACCGCTTGAAAGCTGATGGCAGGACTCCTCAGCTGGGCTTCGAGACCCTCCCTCACCTGGCACTGCCCCGGCCTCGAGATCCCCGGGGGCATCCAGAGCCCGGGCACGCCGGCTGGGTCGGCCCCTTCACCTGCCACGCCTTGGCCCGCGCTGTGCCGTCTCCTCCTTAAAAAAAGAAACCATCTCTGTGAAGCCTCGAGTGACCCTCCTCCCCCAACCTGTCCGCCTAACACTTGCGGCTCCCACAAGCTCCCCCATCCACACAGAGCCTGCACGACGTCAGAGCCCAGGGACACAGCGACGGGGAGGGGCAGAGAGCAGGCTTCATCCCCACTGATGACAGAATGGCCGTCCCACTGCCCTGACTCCACCAGAACGCTCAGACCCAGCAGTGGACCCACGGGAGGAAGGCTCGAGACCACGGCCCCGGCAGGCAGGAGCTCGGAACACATGCCTTGCCTCTCAGGAGCCGGGGAGGGCGGGCAGGGGCCGGGCAGGGCCTGACCCCGGTGCCCCGGCTGCGTGAGGGGAGTGGGCCTGACCCGGTCAGGGGCAGAATGCTAGAATGCTCCATCTGCCTTATCCCCGGGGGTGAAGCAGGGCCTCTCCAGCCGGGGCACCAGTGGGACCACGCCTGTCACGGCCCCGACCACGGGGAAAGCTCAGGAAGGAGCCCTCTGCCCGCGGCTCCGGCCCAGAGACGCTCCGGCATCCAGGCCGCTGAGTCTCTGCAGAGACTCCTGTGGGGCCAGGGGCGCCCCCAATACACCCCCAAGAGCTCCCCAAGTGAGTGGGGACCGAGTGGGACCCAGAGAACAAAGGCATGGTGGTGAGCAGCACGCTGGGCCGTCGCGTCTGCAGGGCCGGGCTCTGAGTGGGTGTTTGCCCATCTGGAAGCAATATTGCAGTAATGTAAGACGGCCAGAGTACGGGATATTCTCTGAATACGTGAACTCTACAGTGAGGAATATGGATTTAATGGATAATCTTACCGGCAGCCAAAAGAGCCCAGATTCCTCCCTGGGCCTTCACCCTGCACTTGGCTCCACCACAGCCCAGCCCAGCCAGGGGCCAGCAGCGCCTGTGGCCATGGCCTCCAGAAACAGAGCTGACCCACGATCTGAGCTCACTTTTTTCTCCCATCGGGTGGGAGCGGCGGGGGGTGGGGGGGGGAACGGAGACCCGCTCCGGGAGCAACATGGGTTCCTGTCCTTGAAACCCCGTTTACAGGGAGGAAAGAAAAGTTGAAGAAAGTAAAACAGAAGTGGGGGAGTGGTGATTGATTAAAATCTACAATGGCTACGACTTGTTCTGGAGTCTGGGGGAGAAGAAATCATTTCTCTAGCTCTTCCCAACTGAATCGAGCTGGAATAATAAAATAAAACAATAAAAACCACAGCGGAAAAGATGACTGGAGCGTTTTTATGGCGAGCGGCAGGGAAGAGCCCAGAAGGGCCGATGGAGAGCGCGAACAATGTGATTCAGGGAACGTTTCCAGCAGGCGGGAGGAGGAGCGGAATGCAGGTCCGGCTGGCCCGGGGCGCCAGGAGGAGCGGGGGCTCCCCACACTCAGTCCACGGAAGCTGAATCTCAGGCAGGGTCCTGGCTGCTCTCTGGGATCTCGTTCAGAGGCTCATTAATCCCTCCCGAACGAAAAATCCCCAAACACCAAATGCTTCGTGCAGCGGTTCACATCACAGGGAGTCTTTCGCCGGCCGCCTCCTGGGTGCCCCGTGCCAAGCGGTGGGCCCGCACAGAGAGGCCTCCGAGTCCTCACCCACACCAGGACCGTCCTCCCCACCCTCTTTACAGCTGGGGGTCGTCCGGGGAGCTGCCCTTGCTCTGACAATGGCCTCACAGGGAGGCAGGGGTGGGAGTCCCTCCGTTCTCCCCGTAGCCTCCTTCCCATGTCCCGCCCAAGACTCTCAAGGAGCCAACGTGCAAGCCCCCTGCCAGGAGCCTGCGAGAAAGTCACGTGTGGGAAAGGCTCGGGAGCCCCGCGGCTCTGCTTCCCCGCCACGGGGTGTGGCTGCGGACGAGCAAGGCAGGCCTGAGGCAGGGGTGGTCACGGGGAGGCCCCCCCTCGACCCCATCTGCACGTTTGAACGGAAGCCCCCAGAGCTCCTCCACCCACCCCTGTCTCACGAGGTGCGGCTGAGGCTCTGAGCCTGGCATGCGGGCCTCGGGACTCCAGTCCACACACTTTTGTCTGGCCTGGTGCCCTGGGCGCTCTCTGCCCCCTACCCTTCACTGTGATTACAGGGAGCCCTGCTCTGAGCCTCCCCACAGCCTTGGGGGGCTGCTGGCGAGCACAGCATCCCACTCTGGCCCCGGCCCCCGCCATCCTGTAATGACCTCCTTGAGGCTGGGCAGCCCAGCTGGGAGCAGGCAGGGAGGACTGGTGTCCATCCACTCCACACTGCGGTCCCCAGGCTTAGCAGAGGGCGAGGTACACAGAAGGCGCTCAATAAGTGCAGAATGAACAGACAAATGAGGGCAGTGAGTGATATTCACGGCTTAAATAAGGCACGGGCACAAAGCCCCTCCCCAGTTCCCAAAGGACTCATAAACCATCACTTCCTCGGACGTGGTCTCCTTCCTTACTTTCTGGCGGTCAGGGAATCCGGGGAGTGTTCCCCCCTCCCCCCCCCCCCTTTTTATAGATGGAGAGAGAGACCCAGTGAGGCCGGGCATACAGCTGGCAGTAATCCAATTTGGTCCACACAGCTTGGCCCAGCCCCATCCAAGGGGACAGACACAGGTGAGCAGGTGAGCAGCCCCAGCTACCTGCCACCGGCGCCAGGCAAGCTCGCCATGAGCTGACTCTGGACCTCCCCTCAAAGTCACCCTCCTCAGAAGCAGCGCCAGGACCCTCCCCTCCAGGGCTGCAGACTGGATTTGAGACCCTTGAGTTGAAAGGAAATATGAAAAATTAAATTCCTTTTATAAGCTGCCAAAGTCCTGTTTCCCTGGCGGTGAGGCCCCAAGATGCCTCACTTGGTATTTAGGACTATTTATCAGTTGTGGGGACTTGCGATAAAACGACTTGCCTGGGAAACAGTTCAGTGATTCCTGCAGACCTTCCTGGGGTTTCCACACCCTGTGCCCAGTCTTGGGGTGCATTGTGGGTAAGATGGTGGAGCCACTCGGGCCTCAGGGAGCCGCAGTCTGCGAGTGGCATTCACACTTGGCAGAGGATGATTGAGGCATGTAAAGGTGCCCTACAAGGGCCATGGGAGCACGAGGGATGACTCAGGGAACCGGCCAGGACATGAGGAAGCTCCCAGAGAGGGGAGGAGAGCGCATGCCCCAGGCAGGAATGCAGGGTGTGCAGACTTGCACCAGGGCAACACTTTGGGCACTGCCACCAGAGACACCACGAAGAAACATCGCTGGAGCCCAGAGATGGGGGCCTCGAGGCCTGGAGCAGTGGGGAGGCTCCAGGGAGGATGGGCCTGGAAGCTAGGCAGAACCAGTGGGTGGGAAGGAAGCATGGCTGCTGGTCACGGTCGCACAAAATCCCATGGGATCAACCGAAGAAGTGTAAAAGTTACACTCTGAAAACTATGAGACATTCTTGAAAGAAATGAGAGAAGATCTAAATAAATGGAAAGACATCTCCGGATCACGGACTGGAAGACTTAACACGAGATACCAGTACTCCCCAAACTGATCTACAGCTTCAGTGCAATCCCTCTCAGAATCCCAGCTGGCTTACTTGCAAAAACTGACAGGCCAATCCTAAAATTCACATGGAAATTCAAGGGACCCAGAACAGCTAAACAATCCTGAAAAAGAAGAACAAGGTTGGAGGACTCATACTTCTCGATTTCAAAACTTACTACAAGGTTATGGTGACCAAGGCACTGTGGTACTGGAGTAAAAATAGACATACAGATCAATGGAACAGAACTGAGAGTCCAGAAATAAACCCATACATTGATGGTCAATTGATTTTCGTTAAGGGTGCCCAAGACCACTCGATGGGGAAAGAATAGTCTTTTTAACAAACGGTGTTGAGATAACTAGACATCTACATGTTAAAGAATGAAGCTAGACTCCTACCTCACACCACATACAAAAATTAACTCACATGGATCCGAAACCTATATGTAAGAGCAAAAACTATCAAACTCTTCGATGAAAACACAGGGATAAATCTTTGTGACCTTGGATGTGCATACTGTTACTTAGATATAAGACTAAAAACACAAGCAACAAAAGAAAAAAGTAGGTAAATTGGACTTCATCAAAATTTTAACGTTTTGAGAGCCAAAGGACACCATCGAGAAAGTGAAAAGACAACCCAAAGATGAGAGAAAATGTATCTGACAAGTGACTTGTATCTAGACTACTTCAAGAACTCAAATTACTCCATAATAAAAAGATAAATAACCCAACCAAAAAATGGGCAAAAGATCTAACTAGGCATTTCATAGAAGAAGATATACAAATGGCCAATAAACACATGCAAAGATGCTCGATATCATTAGCCAACAGGGAAAGGCAAATCCAAACCACAATGAGATATCACTTCATACCCTCTAGGAAGGCTAAGATGAAAATGAGAGTCAGTAAGAAGTGTCGAGCAGGATGTGGAGAAATCAGAGCCCTCGTACGACGCTACTGGGAACATAAGAGGGCGCAGTCACTCCGGAAAACAGTCTCACGAGGTTAAACATCGGGCGACCTTATGACCCAGCAATTCCACTCCTCCATGGATACCTGAGATAAACGAAAATACATGTCCATGAAAAAGCTTGTACCCGAATGTCCATGACAACATTATTCATAATAGCTGAAAAGTGGAAACAGCCCAAATGTCCATCAGTGGATGAATAAATAAATGAAATGTGGTCCAGCCATAAAATGGAATATTATTTGCCCATAAAAATGAATTAAAGCACTGACACAGGCTACAACATGGATGAATCTTGAACACATAATGCTCGGTGAAAGAAGCCAGTCACAAAAGACCATATATCGTAGGATTCCCTTCATATAAAATATCCAGAACAGGCAAGTCCCTACAGACGGAAAGTAGATGCGTGGCTGCCCAGGCTTGGGGAGTGGGAGGGGAATAGGGAGTGGCAGCCAGAGGAGGCGGGGTTTCTTTTCGGGGTGCTGAACATGTCCTGGAACTAGTGGTGATTGTTGCATAACTCGGAACATACTAAAAACCATTGAGTCGTACATTTTAAATGCGTGAATTGTCCGACATGTGAATTCTATCTCAATAAAGCTATTAGAAAAACAAAAATCACAACCAAGAAAACACCAAACAAATAACCCTGCGGGATGCTGGCACCTGAGCAGGCCCCGAGAGCGGCACCCCAAGTCCAGGCTGCCCCTGAGTGTGGCGGGGCCCAGGAAGCCCTCCTACCCGCGTCGTGCTACACGGCTCCCAGGTTGGATGTTTCTCATGGTGAGGGCCCAAGGACAGGGAGCCAGAAGTCCTCAGCAGCTGGGGTGGGGGGGGGCCTGGAAGCCGTGCAGCAGAGACAGAGGCTCCCACGCCCCAGGGCCAAGCTGACGTGACTAAAGCTAAACAGACCCCATGCCACAACGGGGTTACAGTAATTCTGTGCAGCGCGCTGAGCCCCTCGCCAGCGATGGCAGCCGTGGGGAGGGGCGGGGGAGCAGGCAGCCCCAAAGGTAATTTGCACACGGAGTTTATAAGGCCCCTCAGCTCTTTTAAACATATGCTTCTCTGATTATAAACAGCTGATGGCTCACAAGATTCAGATTTTCCAGCAAGGCTTCCAAAAAAAGATTACACTCCAAGCAGAGAAAGGTGACCGGGTGCTTTGCCGTGGACGTAAATCCAGCCATGTTCTCCAGCAGCTGGACTGCCCCTGTTGCCAGGCTCCGAGCATGTCACATCTGTAAAATGTTTGCTGCCATCGACATGTCTCGAGAAGGGCTTTGGCCCTGGCCGTGGGCCTGGTGGCGGAGAATGGGGGTGAAGGAGATGGAGCCCCCATCTCAGACTGGGTCCTCTGCTTCCTCGGAGCTGAGGCTGCGTGAGCCTTCACCTCCTGCCTTCAGACCTGGGTCCAGGGCTGAAACTGGAGGCCGCCGGCCACCCCGTGCCCCCCAGAGGCCCCTGCGCCGACCCCCTTGGGGGGATGCTGCCTGTGCCTGGGCTGACTCCATTTTCCACCACCCCACCCTCCCCGGAGACCCGGGGTACACTGAAGGGAAGTTACAAAGGAAAAAGAGGAGCACGGAGCTAGACAGAAATGCCAGCAAAGACCCATCGCCCACATGAGACCCCGATGCATCGCCTGGCCTGGTTCTGCTCTGCCGCCCCGGTGGTTGGCGTCGGGCTACAGACCCCGGAAAGGAAAGGATTCTGCTGAGAACCTGTCCACGGCGAGACTGCTCAGTGCCTGCTCTGAAGCCAGTTTGGGCCGAGGGGCTGGGGGTCCTCCCCCTGCTGAGGAGGGGTCCTCTGAGGCCTCCCCAACTACGTAAAAAAGAATGTCATGGTCAAGTGGAACGGTTAATGAGCAGGGCTGCTGGGGTCCCCAGTCCTGGTCATCTGTTGGGGGAGTCTGGCTCCAGGGGCCCGGCAATGCCTCCCCCACTGGGCACACGTGGGTTCAGCACCCAGGAGGCCAAATAGGGACCAAGGCACACCCGCCCTCTTGTCCAGGAAGTGCTGTGCCCATGACTGGACTGCCCACCCGAGCCGTGTGGCTGCCATGCAAGCAGGGCCGTGTCCTGAGGCCGAGTGGTGGAGAGGGAAGGACAGACAAACAGAGCCCATGATGGCAGGGTCCAAAGCCAGGCTCCGGCACCTGTTACCTGTGTGACACCTGGCAAGTCCCTTGACCTCACTGTGCCTCAGTTCCCTGTCTCCACGGTGGGCTGTGATAGGATTAAATGAGCTATGGTCATAAAGCCTTTAGAACTGGGTCTCATAGAGTGACCACCGCAAGCTGCTGGTTTGGTAAAACAGAACTTCCTACGTGGAGGGGCCCCGGCCGCACCCATCCATCACCCTGCTGGGTCCAGGCTGCTCTGAGAGCCTCACTGGGGCTCCCAGGTGGACACGCATTTGGATGGCCCACAGCACCAGCCAGCGGGTGAGGCCTCGGAGGCAGGGGCTGCCCGGTAAGGTGGAGGCTCGGTCCCCAGGTGTGGTCTGTGTCTAGGCAGGCACGTGCCTGGCTTCCAGGGGGGTCTAACGAAATCTGGTCCATTCCCACCACTTCTGCCTTTTGTTCCAAGTGGATGATCACAGAGCAGAAACGATCCTGCCAGAAAGCGCTGGCCTTTCCCAAAGACCCAGGGAGAGCAGAAAAATGGGAGGGGGCTTCGGTGCCACTGCCCACCCACACAGGGCATCCCGCCCTTCCCCCAGTGTGCCTGCTCCCCTTTCTCTGTGGCTGACCGATGAGATGGCCATCGATGTCCGTGGGCACGGAAAACACAACTGGGACAGAGCTGGCTGTCGAGCCTTCTCCCGGGCCTTGGTCCCGTGAGAACCATCAGTGTGGGACATCAAGTGTGGGACATCAACCATCAGTGTGGGACATCAAGGAGTTCGGGGTCCGTCCTCCGGCCCATAGGCCACAACCAAGGAACAGGAAGCTATACCCATGGGAAGCAAAAGGACCGATATGCAGGTCCACTGCTGGCCCCCGAGGGCGGGGCACCAGGAAAGGAGGAGGGAAGGGAGAATGGCCACAAGAGCGTGGGGTCCCCGCCAGCCACAGGCTTGTGCCCCACAAGGCAGGCTGGGGTCAGACCCGCTCAGGTGAGAAGGCACCATAGTGACCCGGCCCCCTGATGTCCGGGTGCCCTGGTGGCTGCCTGGAGAGGTAGGGTCCCTGGTGGCCAGCCTCAGGAGAGGCCAGCACTGCCCTTCATCCTACCTGTGTCCTAAAGACCTGGACTTGGATGTCCTCTGGGGCAGAAAAAGTCACCGGTTACAGTTGCTGGATTATACTCCAGCTGTTGGCTTCTCCCCACCACAAGCACAGTGTCACAAAGTCACCCCCCTGCTCAGACTCTGACAGCTTTCTGCTGCCCGGAGACCACCCACTGAGTTGAGATTGCTCACCTCTGTGAGTGGGACCTGCACAGGGTGTGGTTCTCATGGGCACCCCAGGCTAACTAAGAGCCACTGGCCTGGAGGCAGAATTCAAATTCCGAGAGAGAGCAGATATATGACTCGCATGCCTGGGGCAGATACTGCTGTCTGGTCACAGCACCCTTTCTCCCCGGGCCCAGATACCAGATACATTCCTGGAAGCCATCAACCACCGGCAAAGCTGGCAGGCAGGCTGAGCCCTCCTTGCTACCCCTGTCAAGGGTCAGGCTGAACCTGGCAAGGGTCTCTTGGGAGGCTGGAGTCAAGATGTCGGCCAGGGCTACTGTCCTCTGATGGCTTGACTGGGACTGGAGGATCCACTTGCAAGATGGTGCACTCATGAGGCTGTTGGCTGGAGGCCTCAGTTCCCCACCGAGTGGACCCCTCCACAGGGCTGCTTGAGTGTCCTTACAACGTGGTGGCCAGTTTCCTTCAGAGTCATTGATCCCAGGGAGAGAAAGTGAGGAGGAAGCTGCATGACTGGCCTTGAAAGTCATACGGTGTACCTTCTGCCAATTCTATTTGTCAGAAGCAGACCACTAAGTCCGGACCAAAATCAAGGGGAAGGAAATAAGCTCCACCTCTCGAAGGGAGGAGTCTCAAAGACCTCATGGACGGGTCTTAAAACCAAACAGCCGCGTGGTACCCAAGTCAGACGGCCCTTTCTTCTCATTCCTGTCTTTCTCGTCCAAATTCCATCCACAGCCCCCTCACAGCCAATCACCTTGTACCCACTGCTCACCAGAGGCCTGGTGGGTTTCACTGCAGCCGCCTCGCTCTTCACCAGCACAGAGCTGAGGATACAGTGGGCTCTCTGCAAATATCTGTCCTCACCACAAATATCAGTGGAGGGCCCTGCAATGTTTAAAAAACAATCTATAACCACCAGAGCTATGGGGATGGGACTTCCTGTTAGAAAGCACATTTCCCAGAACTTGAGAGATAATTGAAAACACTTTCCGGGGTGGCCCTGGCACTGCCAATGTCCTCAAAGGCCCCGGGCCCACCCAACCCGAAGGGCTCGGAGATTAGGCTTGAGTGACGGCTGTGGAAATGGCAGGCCGGGGCAGGAAGTGGGGGCAGACACGCTCTGGGACGGATGCACCGTGGGAAGAAACTGCCTCTGGAAGGTAGCGATAAAAAAGGCTCTGTAGGCGATGGGTCTGGCAGGGCCTGGCTCACTTTGCGTTCCCACCCCCCATGCCTGGCATGCAACCAGGCCTCAAGCAGGTGCGCAGGAGACAGCTGCTGTGTTAACCCGCATCGAAGCAGGGGCTCTGGGAGAATCGGGGTTGGCTAATCAAGGCTTGGCCGTGCAATGCCCAAACATATACACACACAGCACAGCTGCCCTCTTGATGGGAAGTGGCCCACACCCCACGCTGCCACTCATCGGGACCTCCTGGACTCGAGACCCCCCACCCATCCGGCATCACGTTCTTGCTGACGCCAATTCAAGAAAGCAAATCTGCTGGTGAGGGAAGGCCGGGACTGACCCCAATGCAGCATAACTGTCTAAGGGCACTCCCCCCGTGATTCCATTCCCGTCTCCTTCTTGGAGAAGGGGTGCTATGGGGGCCCAAGAACGTCCTGGCATCAGGAGGCACAGGACCCATGCCAGTCACACTTGTGCCCCGCCCAGGCCTCGGCTAGTTAGGATGGGGACGGGTACCGCAGACAGCTGGGTACCCACGGAGTGACGATGTCCCAGGGCCGTGGGATCTCTCCACAGCTGGGGGGTGGGGGGGGGACTGATGCACGTACACAGGTTTCTTAACATTTTCCAGTGGACCCTTAACCTTTCCTCCAAACCCATCCTAGGGTTACCCGAAGCTCGTCCTTGGCCTTGCCAAGGAGTCCTCCCGAAGCTGCCTCCCGTGGGGGCCCGGGCCTGGCTGTTTCTTTCACCTCCACAGCCACCAAGGCTGCCAAGGCTCCTGCCCCTCTCACTGGGTATTGGCGAGGCTCCCCACGGCCCTCCTGGGCCCCCTTGCCTCCCTGCCCCCTCCAGTTCTCTCTCCATTTGGCAGCCAGAGTGATCTTTCCAGAAGGGAGATCTGATCCTCACCACCTCTCTCCCCCAGACCTCCCAGAGACGCCCCTGCACTTGCACTTCATCCCCACCACGGCCTGCGAGGCCCAGGACCTGAGCCCGCCCGCTCTCACCAGGGGTGCCAAGCTCTGAAGTGGAGAACACAGGGCAGGGAGCCTGGGGGGACAGAGCTGGGGGTGGCGCCGTGAGGGTCACAGAGCCCTCACCAGGGACAGCTGCGGTGGTGTGTGTCGTATGCAGCGTGAGTGCAGCACTGAGAAGGACCAAGGAGAGGCCACCGGCTGCCGGGGACACGGGGACAGTGGGTGCCGACGGCCAGGGCTGACCGGAAGAGGGGGCTTCTCGGCAATTGTGTCAGCCACACAGGGAGACCTCGGGCTCCTCGTCCCGCTCTGTGTTCCTGCCCACTTCAGAGAGCAGCGTGGGGCAAGGGCCCTTCCTGGGAAGATGGGGCTGAGGCAGCCACGTGGCCCTGGGCCTCCCTGCTTTGGAGGGAAGCAGCTCTCCGGGAACCTGGCTGAGCCTGAAGCTGGTTCCACCCTTAAGACTCTTGGGGTGGGGAGTGGTGGAGGGCGAACTGCGGCCGGGAGGACCCCTCGGCCGGGTCGCGCCACGTCCAGTCGCTTGGGTGAGGGGCTCCCCCCGTGTCCTCTCCTCCCGCCCGGCCCCGTGTGAAGGAGGGCTGGTGTTTCCTCTGGGACACGGCGGGGCTCTGGGCCCCATCTGCACTTCTGTGCTGGCAAAGGCAGGAGAATTAGCTCAGCAACTTCCTCCCTTAATCCCCCACCCCCATTCTAAATACCTCGGAATCAAGAGACAAGCCGAGTGGACGTTTTGAGCCTAATTCTCTTCAGCTGTGTGTGCGTGTGTGCGTGCGTGCACTCGGGTGCAGGGGCCTGCGAGGAAACCTTTTGAACCCCGAATATCAGTGCTGGAGGGAGCGGCCCCCATCGCGTACGGATGAGATAAACCAGATGCCCTCTGTCACACAGGGAGCCGGAGTCAAGGCCGCCAGGTGCCCGGGCTCTCTGCCCCACACCCGCCCCACAGTCCCGAGCCCCAGAAGGTGACAGGAGCTAGGTGCCACACCCCAGGGCCTCCAGGACCAGGGAGCCCCTGTGCTGGCCCAGGCTGGGGCGGGAGCCCAGGACAAGCCAGAGAGGAGCTGGCCGTGCCTGCCACCCCGTCCCTGAATTCTGCCCACGTGCCCAAGGCCGGCTCCAGGCTCCCCTCCCCCCTGCCCGCCTGGCAGCCCCCAGTCTGTCCCGGGCTGGCCTGGAGTCCGCCCAGCCTCACATGCTTCTTCAGCCAATTCCCACGTGTCTCTTGTCTCCCGACGAGACAAGAAACCCCTCTCAGTCTCGAGCTGTTTTCCTCTCTGTCTCCCCCAAAGGCCTAGGGAGGAGGCGGGGCTGGGGGGCGCACAACAGGTGCGCTGGGCTGGCGGGCAGCACTGGCTGATTGACGGCGCCCCATGCGCGGTGAGGGGGTGAGGGCTGAGGGCTCGGCCCGCGTGTGGCTCGGAACCACCCTTCCCCACCACTGTGTCAGAATGGCCAGCGGCGGGATCCGGGGCCTGGCTCAGAGCTCGGCCCCCAGGAGACGGTCACACGAGCACACCAAGATGCGGTGCCCGCGGTGCCCACAGTGTTCCACCGTGAGCGAGTCTGTGAAGGGGGGATCTGAGGGTCTGGGATCTCAGGGCCTGAGGTTAGAGGGCGTGCTGGAGCAAGCACCGTCACAGGAAACCATGCACGCGTGCATCCGGCCACTCTTGTGATGCGCCCCTTCCGGGTACACAATCAGAAGCCCCATTTTGTTAGCTACAAGATCAAGTCAACTCAACTTTAAGGATTTTTAAAAATCACTTTTCAAAACTTATGGTTACCAAAGGGAGGGATAAATTAGGAGTTTGGGATTAGCAGATACACACCACTATATATAAAATAGATAATCAACAAGGACCTACTCTATAGCACAGGGAACTATATTCAATATCTTGTAATAACCTATAATGGAAAAGAATCTGAAGAAGAGTATATATATGTATATACATACACACACACACACACACACACACACACACACACACACATCTGAATCACTTTGCTGTACACCAGGAACTAACACAACATTGTAAATTAACTAAAAAAAAAAAAATCCAGTTAAAGAAATCAGTTTTTTTTTCAATTTAAAAAAAAATCAGTTTTCAAGATGGAATTCTCATCAACACCCTTTGTCACTCTTTACTCGGAGGTGGTCACCATTTTAAGTGGATTTGCTTCAGATGGCTTTTCATCCCATGCTCAACATCCTTGGATAAAAAGCAAGCCCCAAACCAAGATCAAAAGGTTGGGAAAAAGCTGGCGTTCATGCATGAGGACTAGAGGGGGTCAACCATGGTCCTTCCTACGACGCAGCTAACGAAAGCAACCTAGGGACCGTCGGTTCTGACAAAGGAGAATGTCCAGAACACTCGGAGAATCTCTTGTCTGTCTTTCCTACTGGAATGTAAACCCCACACAGGCAGGGATTTTTGTGCTGTTGAAATCTCTGAAACTGCTCTGAAGTCCTGGGGCTCCTGCTTCCCTGACATCCCGGGGCGGGGTGGGGCGGGGGGCGGTGGGAACGGACATGCCCCAGGGTGTCCAGGGAAGGGGCCCCACCTCCCACAAAGAGATGTGGGAGGCCACAGGAGGCAGAGGTCTGAACCGGATCCCACTTGCTCAAAGCAGTAAGAACCAGGGTAGTGCCTGAGGCCATGTTGGACCTGCTGGCTCCGCACCGCTTGCACTGCTTTCCTGTGTATTCTCTCTCGTTCTTGTCTTAGCAGCTTCGTGAGGCTGGCAGCGTCACCTCCATCTTTCAAGTAGGGGTCTCAGTGTGGCGGATTGTGGGCCAGGACGCCAGTCCCTCCCCGCCATTCTTGGCCAGGGCCAGAGGGTCACCCTGTGGGAGTGGGGAGAGGGAGGCTAGGCAGTCAGAAGAGGCAGCAGAGAGGGCAGCTGAGAACCTGTCCTGTGGGAGCAGAGAGGGGCTGGCCCCACCTGTGAGCCTAGGCTCCAAGCCCCCGGAGCCTGCTCCGTTGTCCCATCAGACTTCACTCATAAAACACAAGTTCAAAGATATTGATGAAATTATTAAGAATTTCAAGATGGCGACAAAAGAGCATTAACCCCTAAGCATGGGGCCCTCTGAGCGCAGGGCCCCACCTGGTTGGTCCTGGTTACAAGTGCCTCCAGGATAGGCAGATGCCAAAACCCTCCCAGCCAGGTGGTGAGGGCCGATGACCCCCTGAATCAAGTGCTCCAACCCAGGCTTCCTGCCTGGCCTTCTGATGGGCTGGGCGGGGGCCAGGGAGATGGCCAATCTGGGCAGTTTCTGAAGGTCAGAGAGCAAGCCGTTGATACCGGAAAAGACGACGCCATTTCCCCTTTGTCCTCTAGGCTGAACCACAAGATAAAACTGGACTCAGTCACCCTTGGACAGATTCCTGGGTCTTTTCGTAGACATGTATTTCAGGCAAAGCAGTTGAGATGAATGGCCTTGTTGAGCCCATTGGGTGCGGGGATGGCTGCCAGCTCAACCCTGGGTGGAGGGCCAGGGGTAGCAACTTTGGAGAACACCCTGAGAGTTCCATGTTCCCAGACTGTTTCTGTAATTCGAGTGGGAGGTCCAGGCGTGCTGGTAAAATCTCAGTGGAGCGAGAGCTCTGTGAGGACAGGCTTCCTCACTGCTGTTTAAGGCAGTGCCTGGCAGCTGGGAGGAGCTCCATAGGTGTAATGGATGGAGGGATGGATGGAAGGAAGGAAGGAAGGAAGGATGGATGAGCGAATGGGTAGGTGAAGAGATGGCTGGATGGATAAGTGGCGGGTGGATGGATGGTTGGTAGGGAAAACAGTCAAGAGGCAGAGACAGGACCCGGCCTCCAGGCAAGGGGGGCGGGGGCGGGGGGACAGGTTAGGAGGAGGAGGAGATCGCACACAGAGTTGTCAGGGTCCAGCGGAAGACAGGCCATTTGGGTCATCAGCCCTGCCAACTCCCACAGGGTGACGACCTGGTTAAATCGTGGCACCTTCCTCACAGGGTCTCCTGAAGACGGAGCAGCAGAGCCCCTGAGGGAGGTGCGCCCATCCAGCCACGCGGGAGCCTGTGCACCCCGCCCATACGACTGAGTGGACCCGCGGGGAAGGGTGTGCAGAGGGCTGGCCACGTGTAGAGTGCCGCAGATGTTCCGCGAGGTCACCCTGGGGTGCACGGCGCCGCATCGAGGGGCGACCCAGGCGCGGAGCGAGCGCTGGACTCGCAACAGGACCCGATCGTAAGGGTGGACGCTCAGACCGCCGAGGTGGTGGTGGCGGTGGCGGTGGCGGTGGGGGTGGGGGTAGGGGTGGCACAGCCCCTGAGCAGGGGCGGACAGGGCGGGGTGCGGCACGTGGCGCTGGGCTCGCCCGGCCAATGCGAGCCCGGGTGGCATCGGCACCAGTCGTCTTGGCCAATGGCAGAGCGCGGCACACCGCTTTCTGTGCCCGGCCAATCCGCGCTGCGGCACGTGGCACGCCCGCCCCCGCGGGCCGTCCAATCAGCGGCGGGACGGCCGCCACATCAACCCGGGTCGGGCGCCACTGCGGCCACTCGCCAGACGGTCGCTGTGCCTGGCACGCGGCGGCTGCTCGCGCTGCGCTCTCCTTGCGGCCGCGGTCACCGCAGTGCCGCGCTCTCCTCGCGGCCGCGCTCTCTCAGGCCGCGCTCACCTCAGTGCAGCGCTCCTCGGGCCGCGTTCTCCTCAGGCCGCGTTCTCCTCAGTGCCGCGCTCTCTCCACCGAGATGCTCCTTGGGCCGCGCTCTTCACGGCCGCAGCCGCCTCAGTGCCGCGTTCCTCAAGGCCGCGCTCGCCTCACGGCCGCTCAGCGCTCTGGGCGCGGTCCGCCGGGAGGAGCGGGGACGGGCGATCGCCGGCGAGCCGAGGTGAGCGCCGCGTCTCGGGGGCGGGCGGTGGGCGGCGGGCGGTGGGGGTCGGCGCGGTCGGCTGCTCAGCCCCTGGGCCCGGCCTGGCTGGCGCTCCCTCTGCGCCTCGTGGGAGCCGGACCAGGGTCGGGACCGAGGTCCGCCTCCGCGTCGCGCTTCCGAGTCCGGGGATGGAGGATGGAGGATGGAGGATCCGAGGGTCGGGTTCCGAGTCCAGGGTCGGATCCGCATCTGGAGTCCGCCTCGCCCTTCTGCGTCGGAGATCCGTGTCCGAGTCCGGGGTCCCAGTGCGGGTCGGGGCTCTGAGTCGGCCGTCACGTCAGGGTCTGTCCGAGTTAAGATCCGAATTCTGAGTCGGGGAGCCGAGTCCGCGTCGCGGTGCTGCGTCTGGGGTCCGAGTCAGGGGTTGGAATCCGCGGCTGGGGTCCGCCTCGGGGTCTGAGTCGGACAGCGGAGGGTCAGAGGTCCTGGGAGAGACCCGGGTTCTGAGTCCGGGGTCGGGGATCAGAGTCGGGGTCTGGTGTCCGCCCTGTGGTTCCGAGTCCAGGGTCGGGGCTGCCGGTGTGGGGCGTCTAGAAGCCAAGTCGGGATCGGATTGCCGAGGAGGGGCTCCGGGTCGGGCGTCCCAGTCGGGGATCGGAGCCCGAGTCGCGGTTCGGAGTCAGGGTCCGGGTTGGGGTTTGGGGTTGCGAGTTGGAGAGCGGAGTTGGCGGTTAGAGGTCCAAGCTGGGGCTCCGAGGCAGGAATTGGAAGTCGAGGTTTCTAGTCGCAGTGGAGGTTCTGAGTCAAAGGTCGGTCTCCATTTGGGGGTCGGAATCGCCGGCCCGGGTGGGGGATGGGAGGAGGGCCTAGAAATCGTGGTCACAGCGGGCGCTGGGAGTTGAGGACTGGAGTCAGGGGGCTCAGTGTGGGCAGGAGCCGGGGACAAACTCACCGCCAGCCCCCACTGCTCCTCTGGCACCTTTTCTGCGAAACGGGGATGAGTGTCTTCCCAGAGGACTGTTCCGGGCACGAGAGGGGTTCATCCATCTGCACAGAACAGTCCTGACCTAGATCGAGTGTCACAAAGTACAAGAATGTTGCCAACAACAGTAAAATCTACGTTTGAGGTGCGTTTCCCAGCCCCTTTCCTTGTTGCCGTGCCTGCGCCTGCGGAGAGCTCCCGGAAGGGACTCTTCTGGTTTGTTCTCTGCGGCCTGCCCCGCACCTAGCCAGGAGCCTGATACACAGCCTTGCTCAGGCAGTGCTTGTTGAAGGAAAGCAGGCAGGCAGGATTAACCAGATTTCTATGGTGTCTCAAATGATCCGTTTCTGCACCTGTTTTCCAGATACTCGCTAGGAGAAAAATCTAAGGATTGGGTTGCTTGATTACGGTTCTATTTTAAATGTATTTCCAAACATGCTGAAGAGAAAAGTGGGCCTGTTTCAGGATTTATGCTCCGGCTAGAGGGATCTTTTTTAAATTGTGAATCAGAGCATGTCCAAATTCAAATAAGGAGAGCCAAAAGAAAAGAAAATTATGAACTATTTCCCTTATGAACATAGATGCAGAAGTCCCATGTACAGCGTTAGCTAACTGAATCCAACAGTATATTAAACAATTCTTAAACAAGTGGGATTTCCACTAGGAATGCAAAGATGATCCAATATCAGAAATTCTATCCATGTAATTCACCACATTAAGAGACTAAAGGAAAAAAACCATATGGGTCTCTCAGTAGAAGCAGAAAAATTGTATGATAAAGTTTAATGCCTTTGTATGAGTTGGGGGAGGGCACCACTTAGCCAGCTAGGACTAGAAGGGAACTTCTTTAAACTGATACAAGTCATACAGAAAAACTTTACTTTTCAGCAAACTTAAGGGAGAAACCAAAAGTGTATCTGTCCCTTTAAGATAAGGAGTACACTTAGGATGCCATCCTGGCCGTCCCCCAACACGAGAAAAGGAATCTGAAGTGTATGGAGAGGGCCAAAGAGAGAGAGAAAACTGCTGATTGTAACATAGATTGTTTGTATCAAGGTGCTTAAACATTTTTGTCTTAGGACCCTTGTACTCTTAAAAATTACTGAGGTCCCCAAAGAGCTTTTGTTAATATGGGTTATATCTTTTTTGATTGATAGTTACCTTCTTAGAAGTTAAAACTGAGAAATGCTTAAAACATAGGACAGTACAAGCACATATTCCGGTGGGGGGGTCATGCTGCCTCTGGAAAACTCTTTAACTTTGGGAGAGTGGGAACAGAAGAGGCAAATGTTGTCTACGAGTATTATTACGAAAATACCAAAATAGTTTGGACCCTGAGAAAGAGTTTCAGGGGCTCTCTGGGGTCCTTGGACCGCACTCTGAAAACTACTGAGCTACGTGGAAAAAAATTCAACTTTTAGAACTGAAAAGAGACTTCAGCAAAGTTTTTGGATATAAGATCAATGTACCCCCCCTTGCCCAAAGCATTTTTTTTCATGCCAGTAGTGAATACTTTAAAAGCGTAGTAGAAGTTAAGGTAGAAATCAGTGTAGCAGCAAAGTTTATGTCAGGTCTTGGAATTAACAAAGAAGACTTTTATGAAGAAAATTTTACAATTTTATCGAAGGATATAAAGGAAGATCTTTTGATATGGAGAGACATTCTATTCTCTTGGATGGGACAGCTCAGTACTAGAGAGATGTCAGGTTTTTTCAAATCTGTAAATTGAATACCACTCTGGTTAAACTTCCAGTGGGAGCTTTTGAGGAACTTGACAAACATATTCTAAAGTGTATGTGAAAAAAAAAAAGATCTACAAACACCAAGTGAACTTTGGAAAAGGAGAACAGAGAAGGCCTTGTACCAGCAGATCCTGGGGCCTACTCCAAGCCTCAGTGACTGGAATGGTGGGAAACAGAGGCCCGGGAGAGACTTCAGAGGCAGCCTTGCACTAGAGGAAGGTGGCATGAGATAAAGGTGGCCCCACATGTCTAAGGGGACTGTTTACAAGATGGTATTGGGAAACTTAGCCCTAAATGGAGAAACACGAATGTTGATTCCCATGTGACGCCCCTAGAAAAGCAGGCTCCAAACGGACTTAAAGATTTACAAGTAAAAGGTACTGGACATTTGTTCAGTAGGAGAAAACTATGAAGAATTTTGTGGCCCGGGGTGGCCTTGGGCTCAGCACAAGCACAAACCTCAAGACTAAAATTTATGAACTTGAATACGTGCTCATTAAGTATCTCTGTTAAATAAATCCATCACGGCAAAGGTCAAAACCATTTTCATCATAGTGACTTGCCTTTTTTCAGTCTCACTTGTGTTGCTCTACCCAGGTTACAGATGACAAATTCCAAGATACCTGAGACAACTAAAACTGAGAAGGGAACAACAGCTAAAACACACTAGAAAGTCTTGCAAATCGATAGGAAAAAGATAGGAAGCTCGAAAGAGAAGTGGGCAAAAGATACTAATTGGCAATTTGCAGGAGGGTTACCAACCATGTGAAAAGATGTTCAGGCTCATCAGTAATCAGAGAAATGCAAATGAAAGCAACAGATATTCTTCATTTGAGAAGAAGCAGAAGGTAGGATAATGCCAAATGTTGGCGGAAATGCAGGAAACAAGCCTCCCTGTGTGCTGCAGGTGGGAATGCAGACAGGCAAAGACATTCTGGAGGGCCATCCAGTACTTCTTCCTCAAATAAAATATTTAATACCTGCAACCTACCAGTTTCGCTCCTGGGTAAACAGCTAGAGCAGTTCTCGCCAGAACAACGAGGGGCTGTGTGTGCATGCTCAGTGCAGCCTGCCCGTGAGGGTGGGGAGTTGGAACCTGGCACTGTGGTTAGGAGTCAGGACTAGATGTACACTTCACAAAACGGAGACGTGTGCAGACACGGCGCCGAGCGACACAAACGCCAGACAAAACGAGAGCCTCGGTACACGGCTCTGTATTTAAATTAAAATTACACACCACCCAGACATGCTAGAAGATACTCCATGCATTACCAGGCCGCATGCACACAATGATATAAATAAATGACACTGGAGCGGCTGGCCACGGCGAGAGGAGAGGTGGGGTGGAGAACAGGGATTAAATGGAAAAGCAGAAAGATGCCTTTTCAGGGGTGCCTCCCACACACCCTTATGGGGTAACCCACAGTGCTTCATGAACTTAGGGCTGTGAATAACCCCATGTCCTAGGCAGCAGAGTCCCCAAAGACAAGAGTGAGTGAATGAATGAATGAATGAATGAATGTGTGTCCTATCCCTCCCCCTGCCAGACATCCTCTAGTAGCTTCTATTTTGGGGAAATAAAATTCAAATTCCATCAGGTTTTACAAGATCTGCCCCGCCCGCTGTCCTTCTCCCTCACCAAGCTCCCGTCACGCCAGCCTTCTGCCTGTATCTCAAACCAGCCAAGACAAGCGCCTCACGGCCTTGTGAGACCAGCTACTTCTGCCTGGCTGTTCCCACGACAGCTCCTTCTCATCCTTTAAAGTCTCACCTGAAATGCCGCTTGTCAAAGGGACCTTCTCTGACCCGCCATTTCAGTTGGCCCCTTCAGTCACTCGCTAGGTCAGCACTATGTTTCAGGCTTCCACGTGCACAGACTATGCCACAGTATTTTCTGGTTCCTTAGGCATCTACTTATTTGTTGCCTGCCCGTCTCCTCTACCGGAAGGGAGGCCCCTTGAGAGCGTGTCTGTCTTCTCTACAGGGTCTGCACACGGCGGGGGTACGTCATGCATTGCTGCTGAATGGCTTCATTGATTTGTTGAATGAAGGAAGAGGCCAGGCCAGGAAAGTGTGCATCCATTTTCAGAACGCAATGAGAAAGTACACAGCATGTCAGGATTTCAGCCCCTCAGACCAAGGGTTCTCAACGGCCACACTGGTGACATTTGGGGCCTGAGCATTCTTTGTTGTGGGGCGCTGTCCTTTGTGTCTTAGGATGTTTAGCAGCTTGCCTGGCCTCTACCCAGTAGACACCAGTAGCACCTCCACAGTGGTAATAATCAAAAACGTCTCCAGACATCGCCACATATCCCCTGGGGGGCGCCCCAGGTGAGGGCCACCATCTGAGACCCGCTCCGGGGACTGGGATGATCTCTGCTCTGGCCCTTTAAGTGAAGCAAGCCCTGACCTGCATCCTGCCACACCCAGCACCCACCGCTCACCCTCTGAGTGAGAGACCCTGACCCAGGCCTGGCCAATCGAAGCACCCCCTTCCTTGGCTAGCGGTATAACTCAGGGTTGGCAGGTGCCTCCATCCCAAGGCCATAGGCTGCCACCTGGGGCTTTAGTTGGAACTATCTTGCAGCTGCATTCCCTGAGCCGTTTCCGGCACAGGCGCCCATGGCTTGTCTGAATTACAGGTGGCCTGGGTAGAGGCCGAGTGGGCCCTCTCACCTTTCCCAGTTAGTGCAGACTGACGGGTGAGTGGCTCTCGACGGACAGCAGATCCAGAAGGTTTGCCATACGCTCCGGGAGGAGGAGGCATCCTAGGGGGCCTCAGAGCAGGCCTGGTGCGGGGGAGGGGGAGGGGGAGGGAGTGGCCTCTAGCACTGTCCTTCCTTCCCCAGTCATTGCCGTGTTCCTCCTGGCTGGCCGGCCCCAGCAGGACTGGGTCACTGACGGAGCCTGGATGACCCAAGGTTCGATCGGATAGGGAAGGCCCACGAGACCAAACCCCGAGCTCGTACCCGCTCCCCCAGCCGCCCCATCTGCGGAACTAAAGCCTTTCTCTGGGAGCCCTTCCCTGGGCTGGGCGAGGCCCTTGTTTGCAATTTAAATGTGGCCTCATTTATGGAAGAATCCTTGCTGCTTCGAAAAGCTTTGGGCTTGGTCTCACCCTCCCCAGCAGCCAGGCCTCAGCCAGAGAAGAAACTGATCTAATAGCCCTTTCTCCTGCTAATTGTAGCAATTAGTGTCATAGAATGGGGACTCCCTGGGGGGCCAGTGCCCAGCACACAAGCCTGTCCCCAGCTTGGGCCCAGGCCCCAGCTCCTCCGGCCACCGCCCAGGCAGACTGGGCCCCCACCAAGGCTCTGGCTGGGCTTCAGGGTGGGGATGGGGGTGGGAGAGAGGGCCAGGGCCATCGGGTGCCCAGGCGAGTTGTGGCAGGTGTGCACCAGAGCAGTTCAGTCCAGCGGCCACACAGGTGACCCTGGGCTGTGAAGAGGGCCTGACCGGAGCAGAGAGCCAGATCATGTCCGCCTGAGTGTGAGTGTGTCCAGGAGGGCAGAAGTGAGGAACAGCTGAGGGTGTGACAGGAAGTAGTCTTGGAGCAGATTGCTTTTACAGGGTGGGGAGCCCTTTCCCAGTGTGGCCCAGTGGAATCCCTCCTCTCCCCTCGCTCCAACGAGGGAGCTCCTGTTCCTTCATTCGTGCGCCTGTGCTGTTGTGGGAGATTGTAGCAGGCCCTCGCAGAGCGCGCCCGCACTCCAGGCCTGCTAGTGAGACGGGCCGCGTACAGCTGACTTTGAGGCAGCGTTCTGCCTTCTACACAGCACGTGCCCAGGCAGTGAATTCTGTCTGAGAGGCAGGGCAGCGATCATTGCCATTTTACAGATCTGGTCACTGAACAAATCTTTGTCGAAAACTCACCAGGCAGTAGGAACTCGGTAGGAACAGGAACTGAGCAGCCCCTGCCCTCGTTGGGGCTTGTGGCCCAGAGGGGAGAGAGACTTCCCAGTGTGGGCATGTGTGTTTCACTGCGCCCCAAGGGGAGTGCTCTGCAGGTGGGGACACAGAAGAGATTCATAACGGGAACCACCTGGAACAGGGTCTGCACCAGGAATTAGTCTGAGGTCCTAGAAGTTCCCTTGGGGAAGGTGGGGGAGGCAGGACAAGAGCTGCAGGCAAAGGGCCCCCTGGTGGAGGGAGCCCACGAGCCAAAGGGCCGGAAAGAGGCCAGGCACCTGAAGCGGAGAGCAGGCCACGCCGCTGCTAAGGACTTTGGCCTTGTTCTGAGTGCCGAGGGCCTCTGCAAGGTCCCACACGGGGAGTGACCCAGTTGGATTCGTGTTGTGAAATGATCCCCCTCCTCTGAGTGCAGAAGGTGCTGGAAGGGGACAGAGGCACTGCAGTGCCCAGAGGCGGTGGCCTGCCTGGGCAGGGGTGAAGGGAGCAGAGGGGGGCAGAAGTCTTGCGCAGACGTCAGGGTGAAATCAACCTGGTGTGGTGTTGGACTGACTCGGGCAGCCAGGCAGGGGGAGTGCTGGGCATGATTCGGGGGTTTCTGGCTTGCATGGCAGGGGTGGGTGGCAGGGGCCTTTGTTGTTGGAGAAAAGGTGCCTCGGTGGGGTGGAGTATGGCATGAGAGACTGCAGAAGGAAGCCGTGGGGCTGGTGACCGGGACGTGGGTCTGAAGCGTGGAGGGCCAGGCTGAAGACATGTTTGGGAATCAGGGACCCACAGACGGTGCTGGAAGCTGCAGGCGCAGCTCGGGGAAGCAGTTTGGAGAGAAGAGGGAAGCCAGCCCTGGACAGGTCCTGAGGAGCTCAGGTGTTAACAGCCAGGCCACGAGGGAGAGCCTGCAAAGAAGATCGAGGACAGAGCCGGAGAGGTGCGGGAAAGCCAGGAGACTAGGAAGGAGGGAAAGTCACCTGCCTAAGGGTCATGGCCCCTGCAGAGGCCACGCTGCAAGCAGTGTTCCTGGTCCTCTGACCATTGGCAGTGGATGACCGCTGGCCTAAAAACGGCCCTGCTGGGATGTGCCTCCAGCCAGCGTGGCTCTCTGCTGGCCACCGATCCCCAGGACAGACAGGGAGAGACCCCTTCCCCAAAGTCCTTCCTCCTCTCTCATTTTGCCCTTGGAATTGTGGCAATAAAGAGCCTTTCCCTGCAGCACGTGCGGGAGGCTGGGTTGACTCCCGCGGGGAGGCCTCGTCCTTGCTGAGCTATTTCATAACCTCGGAAGGGTGGAAAATCCCCCCAATCTTAACGCAAAGCCAGCAAGCTGAAAAATGGCCTTGAATAGGCTGAGATGAGAAAACAAAGAGGCCGTCAACATCGTCTTGGAGGGGGCGGGGGGCTTCAGGAGACCCCACGCAGACAGCAGTTTCTCGGCTTTAACGCCCAGACTCAGAGACCCAGCCGGTGACAGGCGTTCAGGGGGGTGGCGGCAGCCCTTCAGCCCAGCCTTCCTGATTAACAGTTCAAACAGGCTTCAAAGGCTCAAAAGGGGTTAACTGCAGAGCCTCGAACTCCTCCGCCTGCTAATTTTTAAACGCAGCTGAGCTCTGAGTGCCCCTCCCAGAAGGCCCTGAGAGGGGCTCTGCTCAGCCCCCACCCCCTGGTGTCGCCAGGAATCTGTGTGCATCGAGAACAAAGGCTCCCCATGCCCTCCCTCATCCAGCTTGTTCTGATGCCTAAGACAAGACTTCACCCCAAAGCCGCTGCCCTCCATCCAAGCCTGGCGGACTTGAACACATGGCCGTGACTTCCAAATGAACCTTTGAGATTGGCTTAAAGGAGCTGGGACCTCAACCCAGGTGAAACCTGGGTGGGAGTAGAGGCTTGGACTCCTGTGTCCCCAGAGACCAGTTCCCAGCAATGAGAAAGCAGCAGCCCGGGATCCAGGGCAGTGGGGAGAGCGCTCCCACAGCCTGAAGTCCACAGTCTCCCTCTGACTTCCCTGCCAGGCCGAACCCACCTGAAGGCTCTAGGAATGGGATGAAAACTGCTCAGAAACTCTAACAGATGTCCCTCACACCCATCTGCCCTAACACACCCACTCACTCGTGCACTAAAACACATGCATGCTTGGCCTGTGACCCACTCCTTGACAAGGCTTGGGGTTCTGTCCCCTCTTCGTGTTGCTTCTTGCCCAGCCCCCGGCCCCTGTGGCACCTTCTTCATGATGGAAGCTGAGACCCTACCAGGCCCACGGGCTGTTCCCAAGGTCCCAGGACCCGGCCTCGGCTCTCACGTTGCCTCATTCGTAGCCCCTAGGACCCCTGCTCTTCTCAGGGAGGGAGACAGCCTTCTAGTATAGGCACGTGTCACCCGCAGAACGGTCACGCCAGCAGCACCAGCCCTCTAAAGTAACCGTGCAGCGCCTTAACTTCATCATGCTCGACTTGATCTAATCCCCCGCCGCCCAGGGCCCAGGGACGGAGGCACTGCGCGCACGTGCAGATGCAGCAAAGAGCGGCCTGGCCACACGGAGTGACGTGCCTGAGGCCACTGGGCGCTGACACAGCAGGATTCAGCGCGGTCTCTGAGGAGGCCGGCCCGCCCTGTCCTCTCATGGCGGGGAGGGCAGCAGGCCTTTGTCAGGCTCCCTGTCCAACCTCGGAAGAGAGAGAGTCACTCTCGAACCTTCAGCTCGCTGGAGAACCGGCCTGAGAGAGGGTAGGAGCGGCAGGGCCGGCCCTCGGAGGCTCACATGCCTTCTCAGCTTGTGCTCGGGCAAAGGTCTCCCAAGCAGCAGAGCCCTGGGCCATGCTGGGGCCCGCCACTGTCATCGCTGTGGGGGAAGGCAGCCTTGGAGTCCAAGAGGCCTTCCCTGCACATGCAGGGGTGGGAGCCCAGAGGGATGCCCGAGGCCACGGCTAGGCACCTGGGAGGGCCAAGTGCCACCCTGATAAGGTATCGCTTCCCTCCCTGCATAGGCCACTCGGGAGCCAAACACCACCCCCTCAACTAGCTTCCCAATGGGACTGTGCCCCGCCCCAGTGCAAAGGGCGCTGCCCCCAGCAGCCACTCACCTGACCCTGGCCTCCTTGCCGGCCGCTCATCCCACTGCCCCTCCCACTCGTGCTGCCAGGGCTGCAGGCCACTTGCTGGCTTCCTTTGTTCCTGAAGTGTCTGGATGTCTGAGAATCCAGAAGATACCCTTGCTAACAGATTTCTACATCATTCATCGATTCATCATTCATTCTGGCCCTCCTGTGCAGGCGCAGTGCTGGGACGCGGGGGCCATCAGATGGGGTGCCCCTCTGTGAGCTCCCAGGCTGGCGGACAAGGCAAGGGAGCAGATCACGGGCTATGAGGTGGAAGATGTCGGGGACACACTGGCTGCGGCCAGGCTCCTTCGGAGCCAGGGAGAGAGGGTGGTTCTCCAGACACCTTCTAGCCCTAGGGCTCTCGGAGGAACACCAGTGCCTGGGGGTAGGCGGAGCAGAGGGCAGGGGTTTCTGGGGGCATGTGTCCTGGGCTGCCCCTCCCCCACGCTCCCCATTTCCCAAGGAGAGGCTGCTTCTTCCCCCCTAAGGCCCCCTCTTCCCAAGGCCACCAAAAAGGCCCCAAGCTGTAAGGGGGGGCATCCCAAGAGTGGCATTGAGTCCCAGGGCCGGGTGGGAGATTATCTACGCAGGGGCTGATAGGAGCGTCCCCCAAGGGCTGACTTCAAAGCCACTCCGCCTAACCCCCTGCATCAAAGTCAGCAAGCTGGGCTGTTTGAACATTCAAAGGGGGGGGGGGGGCGGGTCACCTCCCCAGCCACCTGCGTCTCCACAGCTTCTCTCCTCAGGGTCTCAAAGGCCTTCTTGCACAGGTGGGCGGGGGCCAGACCACCCTACTCCCAGGCGGAGGAGCCACTGCTGCAGGGAGGGCTAACCGCCCCTCAGAATCCTGCAAGGCCAGGTTCCCAGCCTGGGCCCTGCAGTCCCGGCTTTCCTGGTCATCCCCTGCCATTTTCTCTGGGTTCTTCTAGAGGGTTGACCTGTTCCCCAGCCCCACATGTGGAAGGAGCAGAGAGCAGAGCTCCCTCTCCCGCCCCCAGCTCAGCTCCAGACCTTGCTGTATGACCTTCGGCCTGCGCTCTCCCCCCTCGGGCACCTCTCCAGGAGGGCTGGGCCCAGGGGGCTCTTGGGGGACAGTGGAATATGTAGGTGTGATATGGCGGCACAGCACAGCAGGGCCAAACAGCAGCTCCAGGCCACTCAATTTGGATCCCAGTTCTAGCACAGATGAGGTACGTGCCACTGGGCAGGTCACCTGATCTCTCTGTGCGTCATTTTCCTCATCTGTGAACCCAAATTAAAACCAGCAGGGTACCTCCTGGGGTTATTGGGCTGGTCAGAGGGCCACTCAGTCCCAGTGATCGGGAGAGCACCCGCCTTGTCAGCAGTGAGCATTTAGAATGGTGGCACTAGGGCCACCAGGCCTGGCTGCACGAGCTCTGCCCTGCCACCTGGAGCTGGAGGCCAAGCCCGGCGTCACGCAGGGAACTGGGGAGGGTGCGTGCAGAGACTGGGGCCCAGCGCTGCAGGGAGGGCTGGCAAACGGCAGCAGCTATTGAAACTTTTGGGGAAGTTCCCCAGGTGTGAGAGGAAGGCCCCAAGGAGGCCATTAGAGTGGCGGTGCTTGGGTTGTTCACAGGCCTCAGTTTCCTCGTCTAGACAGAGGCTCATCATGGTGTCTCCCTCCCAGATCAGACAGCCCAGGAGGGAGAGCGGACATGCCCTTGGTGGGCTCAGGGCAGACCCTTCCTTCCCTCTCTCTCAGGAACTCTCTGTCGAGGCTGGGGTTTTTCCACCTGGCCTCCCTCCCCAGCCCACCAGGTCCGCTGCCTGACCCCAGGCCCCAGAGCACAGACTCCTTGTTGCAGCCGAGCGCGTGTGTGCCCGAGCCCAGAGGGGTGCTGACCCCTCCCTCACACAGGGACATCAAAGGGAAGCAGGAAGCAGCGAGCCGGCTGACCCCCAGCAGGCGGGGAAAGTGCAGTGTCACAGCTCAGCCTGGGGCCCAACTGCTGGGGATTTTCCATCCCACCAGGATTTCCGCGGGACACCCCGACTCCGGCCTTTGAGGCTCCTCGGGAACCAGGGTCTGGCTGGAGGCCCCTGTCCTCAGTGTCTCTGTGACTGGCTGGCTGCTGGCCCAGGCGCATCAGGACACTGTAGCCTGGGCTCTGGGACCTGGCTGGGGAGGGAGGGCCACAGATTGAGCAGAGGGCCTGAGAAGAATGGAGAGGGGAACCTGTCCCTCCCCCGCCAGCCACACCTCCCTGATAGGGGTCAGGGGGTCAAAGCCACCGAATAGGCTGTGTCAGGGAGAGGACTGTACAAACAGTCCCAAGTCCCAGGATCCCAGGACGGCCCTCCTGAATACTACGCAGCAGCCCCAGTGCAGTCAGGGGCGCTGTGTGGACAGCTGGGCTCGTGGGCGTGTATCCACCTACCAGAGCCTTCTGCAGAGCGCAGCACTGAGGGCAGCCACAGGCAGGCCAGGCTGTCCCAGCCCTCAACCCGAGGCCGTCAGGCCTGGGAGTCCAGCACTCTCAACCGCCCCTGTACGTGGTGGACAAGCCCCGACCCAGATCTCTCCGCTGCAGTTTGTGGGTGGGCTAAGGTCTACTCGGTACACCCCGTTCAGGGCATCTGTGTCACTCCCTGGCATCCTGTCCCCCTAGAGCTGCGACTGCCACGTCTTCACCCCAAGCTGTTGCTCCTGCCTCGGCAAGCCAGACCTGGCCCTGTCCTCGCCTTCACTCACCAGGAGGATGAACCAGGCATGCTCTGCGTCGTGAGGGCCCTCGTGGACCTGGGTTGGCCTCTAGGCCGGTGGCTGGACTGACACACACCAGGGCCCTCTGGCCGGAGGGAAGTGCACCTGAGTCCCTTTGTTTGTTCTGTCGGGGTGGGCAGAGGAGCTCTTGCTCCGGAGGGAATGCAGTTTTACAGCTGGAAGCCAGTGGTCCCAGTCTGAAAACGGGGCTGAGTAGGACATCCCAGCCTTGAACGGGGGTTTGCCATCCAAGTGGGGGGACCCGTGTTTGGTCGAGCAGCCACGCTCTGCACAGCCCAGAGCTTGGCCTAAGAGCAGACGTGCTCATGTGGGGAGCGCTGGCAGCCGGGCTCGCGATCCGGTTACAGCAGCTGTCCCGCAGGAACGTGCTGCCCAGAGCCGGGAGCTGTTGTTCCGGGGCTGCGAGTGAGACTCAGTGCTGGGGGCGGGGGCGGGGGCTGTCTGTTGCTGGGAACTGTTTCAAAATAATCACAGAAACTTGGCAGGCAGCGGCTCTGCCCGTAAGGGTCCAGGTCTCTGCACGGGGTGCCCACACCCTGCCCCTGAGTGTGTTCCTCCCGTGGCCAGGCTCGGTGTGCTGTGGTCTGGGGTCTGGCCTCCCAGGCCAGTGTCATTATCGGGATAGGCATGTTTGTCCCCTGCATCGCAGGGCCTTAGGGTCACACAGCCAGGCTGGAGCTGGTCGTCGAGGAGCAGGATGGGCGGGCACAGCTGTGTTCTCAGGAAGGCAGAGAAAACCCCCAGAGTGAGGGAGCGAGACGGGGCGAAGGACGACGATTCACCATTGACTCAGGCTTGCTAGAGGCTGGCCCAGCACCCTTCTCTGTTCTCCCATCCCCCGGATGGGTGAGAGCCAGAGGGGCCTAGAACAAGCCCCATCACGACTCTCCTGGAACCGGGCTGAGGCCCAGAGTGCACAGGCTGATGTTGAGTGGGCCAGGACTCGGGCAGGCTTGTCCATGGAGAGAACATTCGGCTCAGCCCAGGTGATGGCCTAGACCCTGGTGAGTCAGGAGGTGACTAGGAGACAACCTGGCCCACCGTGCCCGGGAGTCCTATTCCAGAGGATGGCCGACACTGCACGCGCCTTTGGGCAGACGGCGTCAGAGCACCGGGGTGGGCAGGGGCCCGCCTCCATAAGCCCCAGACCCGAAGGCCCGAAGCCTGCCTGGGACCTCTGGAATTACAGCGCCTGAGCGAGAGGCTGTGGCGGCCTGTGGCCTCTACTGCCTGTGTGGGCTCATTCTCCCACCCCACGCGGAATGACAGCAACTCACCTCGCAGCTGCAAGGCTCGGTATCCGTGTGGGTGCTGCCACTGAACATGGGGCCAGGGTCGCACGCCTGGGTGTGAGCAACCCTCTGGCGTGGCCCATCAGATGGAAGGCACGCTGGGCTTCCCATTCAGCGTGCAGCTCCATGTGAAAAGGGACCCGTCGACACCTGTCCAGAACCAGTGATGTGGGTGGCCCGCTACGTGACGTGGCTGGGCCCCTGACGTGTGAGACGCATGGTTATGGGTGTGACATGCCGTGGCGTGCATACTATGGGATCTGAGGACCGAAGACATGCTCTCGTGAGCTGTGCCGGCTGCCCCACGTAGGGGAACATTCTTTCCCGATGGGGACCCTCTCCAGGCAACCCCTTCCCCTTCCCTGTCAGGTCTCTACATTAGACGCTCTGTGCCAATCGGACACCGCTGCACCACCACCCCCGCCCCCGCCCATCTGTAATTCTCACAGGTTGTCCCCAGAGGCACACATGTCAAATCCAGGAAATACGAGTGAGGCAGGGATGGGAGGAAGTTGTAAACGCAAAGCCGCAGAGCTCTAAAGGTGGAAGCCATTTCACTTCTTATTCAGTCACCTGCTGTACACACAGTCCACCAGCATCCATCTAGTGTACTATGTGGGTTAGGAGCACAGACCTACTTTCTGATAGAGACAAAACCTTGGCAAAGCGTCGCCTGTGTCTCGGGCTGCTCTCTGAAGGAGGCTGGTCCGGCACTTGCCCTGGTAGGGAGATTCCTAGCCCCTGCCTGTGGCTGGAGCAGTCTGTGAGGGAGAGTGAGAGGCAGAAGCTTCCCTCACTCCTTCTACATGAGCAAGCCTAGCTGAGGGGCTCCTCCCAGGTCCCTCCGCCAAAGCAAGTTCTCAGTTGGCCACCAGCTCCCAGCCAGGCCAGTGAGCCCGTTCTTCTCCTAAGAAAGCTTAGCCTCAACTCTGGTGCCATAGACAAGGGGCGTTCTTCTTGCCCCGAAAGTCACTCCAGAGACACTGAGAAAGCAAATCTATTGCTTTTCCAACCCCTAACAGTGGAAAAGGAGGAAGAGAAGGGAGGTCACCTAGAAAGTTCTGGAATACAGTCTATTTATCAAATGAGTATATTTTCAAATGAAAGAGAATGCTGCTGGGGAGCTGAGGAATCAGCGGGGACGGAGCCCACATGGCGCCCTGGAGCTTATGCGGTGCTGGCAGCGGGCCTCAGGCCTTCATACACACACCTGGGCCACCTAGGAGGAGATGCCACAGGAATACGAATGTGGCAGGTCACTCCAGCCACGTCGGCTTCCCTTTTGTTAAGTTACTCAATCCAATCAGAGAAGGTACCAGGCACAGTCGTTAACAGACAGCTGCCTGTCTGCTGGCAGAGCCCTACCAAAGCCCCCGAAGGCACTTCTCTTCCTAAGCTCTGTGGGGTGCCCCGTTCTCAGGGGAAAGGTCCTCTTGAGAGCCGGTGTGAAAGGGTTCCCAAGTTGCTGTACCAGTTAATGAGTTATTTGCTCTAAACAATATCTTGATAAAGGGGAAGGATGAAGTTAGCTGCTGTTGACTAAGGAGAGACAGGGTTGCCAGGGAAATGCTTCTAAATGGAAGGAAACAAAAGGCAGTCATTAGGTTTTGTCTGACTAGGAAAAATGTCGTGGAGAGTGTACCTTTGGCCATCTTTTGTGTTTATGATTTGGAAGAGAGAGGCAGCAGCGAGTGTGCGGCCAGGGAGAGGAATCTAACAAAGCTGGTGGAGGCCAAGATTTGGGGGCACAGAGCAAGGGCGGCTGCCCTGGAGCTCAAGCCAGGAGGGAGTGAGGAGGGCCTAAGGCCCAGGCTGGACCGCGAGACCTTCCAACCTGGGAGTACTGAGGTGAGAAGTAAGGGGCGGGGGGCGCTCCTGGAAGCAGAGATGGAGCAGGTTGGATCAAGTTGTGTCTGAACTGAGCTGGCATTTCAGGGCAGCATTCACGGCCTCAGTCAGTATACAGGGGCTTTTACTTCTTTAAGTCTTGCTCTGTGTTATAAATCTCTGCTTCTCCTCAGCAGTTCGAAATGTTTACTCTGAACTAAGCCCTGTGTTTTAACACGAGTCATGTTTTAATAGGAAAACCATCTTTGATGGAATCATATGCAATTCTTACTTTTTCCTGATCAGCCAGAGCCCCAGGTCCAGCCTTTGTAGGCAGTAGTGACAGGAAGAGTGGCCTAGCCCTTGGCACAGAAAACCTGGCCTCCACATGACTGGTCTTGCAAACCATTGTCCGCACTCAGGCCAGCAGGCTGCAGAGGGCCAGGACCTTCGCTCTGTCCCTCACCTCCAGCTCCATCACCCAGGGCGAGAGCCCTCATTTGGAGCCTTTAATCAGGTGCTGGCCCCATTCCTAACACTGGCCCATCCCCATGCCTCCTGAGCTGGTGAGAATTATCCCGGGAACAAGAAGATCATCTAAAGGCCCCTGGTTCTCAGGCTAACAGGAGACTTGCCATTAGGAAGGGGGAGCAGACTTCCTCTCTGGGGAGGGCATAACTAGGGCGACCAACCAAGCAAGGAAGGCGTGTGAACACAGCCTGGTGGCGGAGAAACTCTTGCTCTCAGCATGCACGGACTTGAGTTCCTCCCCAGGTACCACTGTTTTCCACCCGGGAACATCTGCCATCCCCAAACCTTGGCCTCTTGATCTACGAAAACTGCAATAGTCCTGTATACAAGGCCCTGGAGGATCATTAGAGTGACTGCGTTTGATTTCCCTGTATTTCTAGAACAGCAACAGAAGGGAGTGGGCTCCAGGGGGGCAGATTTTGTGATCAGAGACCTCTGGTAGACTCTGGACTCCAGCTGCCATGGACTGTGCGGGTGGGGACATGAGCCCTGGCGGAGGAGCAGGGGTGAAGGAGCTCCAGAGAGAGCAGTAAGGCCTCAGTGCAGCTTCGAGCCCCGCTGCAGACCGGGCAGGCCCTTGTGAGGAGGGTGGACCGCAGCCAGGGTCCTGCACCAGACAGGCCCCGGTGCAGTCCCCCCTCGCTTATTCATTCACTTATTTATTCGTCAAACATTCACAGAGCGGCCATGATGGGCTCTGTGCGGATTACACACTGAAGATAATGCTGAACAAAAAGACCTACTTCTGCCTTCACCGGCCTTGGGATCGAAGGAGACGGCTCGTAACCCTTCACCACAGACAAACACCCAGTTATACATTAAGAACAAGAGGGGAGATGGGTTCTCTGTGGACCAGTCTGAGGCTTAGAAATCGGCCACTCCGAAGGAGGGACATAAGTCGGCCCCAGCCTGGGGAAGGGGAGAGGGTCAGGAGAGAGCCTGACTTGTTTAAAATGATACCAAGGGAGTATTTGAGGAGCGACAGTGACTTCATCCGAGCCACTGCTCAGGGTCAATACTAGCTTTGTGACCCTGGGCCCGACTTAACCTCTCAAGCCTCAGGTTGATTATATATAAAACAGGAGTGATAATATTCTTATGTCAAAAGCTGCCGTGATGTAAGGATTAGTGAAATGATGTTTATAAAGCTCTTAGCACGGTGCCTGGCTAAGGGCGAGTGCTATTATGATTTTAAGAATATTCTTTAGTCCAAAGATGTGTGCAGGGCTAGCGAGTTTTCTCCTCACCGAAGTGGTAGTGCCGGGGCTGCTTTGGAACACAGTGCCCAGGGGGTGTTGCCGATGAGATCAGGGCCTCTGCGAGAGCAGGGGTGGTCCCTGCCCAGCTCCTCCTGGTCCCCTGGGGCTTGCACAGGGCCTGCTGTGCGCACGCATACCTCCTGCCTGGAAGAGTGGACACACAGGGCAAGGGGGCACCCTCTCCTCCACCGGCCTGCAGGGTACCGCGCTGGATCTTATAGGTCCCTTCAGCTCCTAGAGCCTAGACCCTACACACATCCATGCTGGGGGAACCCACGGGAGTTTCAGACTGGGGCTGCCCTTTGCCCTTCTTAGCTCAGGGGTGTGTGTGTGTGTGTGTAGGTGTGTGTGTGTGTGTGTGTGGGCTGGCCCAGTCTAGACTGGGTGGGGGCTTTAACAAACCCCATTTCCCATCAAGGGAGCCTGAGGCCGTGAAGGTCAACTTATCCCACCCTCCCCCAGAGCTCTCGCACAGATTCCCGTTCTTTGTCTGCATTCACCCCGGCCCCAAGAGCAGTCCTGTACATGGGGGTGAGCAGGGAGCTTCAAGATGAGTAGGAGTCACAGAGTTGGGGAGAGAGACAGAGATAAGAGAGACAGAACTGGGTGGGCTGCTGAGGAGACAAGAAGGTACTGGGAGAAAGTGAGGCCCCCTCCCGGGGGAGCATTCAAGACAGGAATGCCCTCCTCCCACCCCCACAGGATGGCCCCAGGGCTCCCAGGCCCCTCCTTGGGGGCTCCCTGAACTCTTGCGCCTATCCCATAGGGAGCAAACTTGCTTCCTTCTATCCCACTCTCTATCAAACATAAATGATGTAAAAAGGACTTTTTCCCCCCTGAATCCTGTTAGCATTCAGAAATAGAGTTGTTGTACAAGAATTCTTTCACAAGAAGGAAATCCTGCCATTTGTGACAACACGGATGAATGTGGAGGACAGTGAAATAAGCCAGACACAGAAGGACAAATACTGTATGATATCACTTATATGAAGAATCTAAAATAGTCAAGCGCAGAGAAGCAGAGAGTTGAATGGTGGTTGCCAGGGGCAGGGGGAGGAGGCAGCCTGGAGGAATTTGTCAAAGGGCACAAAGTTTCAGTTCTGCAGGGTGAATGAGTCCTAGAGAGCAACTGTCCAGCGCAGTGCCTGCCGTCAACAACCCTGCATTGTGTGCTTCAGAAGTTGCTCAGAGGGTAGATCTGATGCTAAGTGTTCTTAGGAAATAACAATATACATGATAAGGAGGGCGTGAGGAGACTTTTGGAGGTGATGGGTATGTTGATGGCCTAGGTTGTGGTGATGGTCTCATAGGTATATACTTATCTCCAAATTCATCACGTTGTATACATTAATTATGTACAGATTTTGTATGCCAATCGTGACTCAATAAAGTGGTTGAGAAAAAGAAAATTAAGAACAAAATTTTTTTTCCACAGGAGTTTTTTTTTTTTCCTTTGAGCATATATTTTAAAATAGTCACATCCTTAATGAAATCTTCCACAGTCTCTTTGTGGAGCCAGAATTCCACTGATCTGACAAGGCTGGCATAATAAAAGAACACATACTGATTTCATCTATGATAGTCAGCGCAAAAAAAGGGAAGCTATTAGTAACCAGGGTCCATCGGCTGTAAAAATAACCAATGTAAATAGGGTCGCACCAAGAATGCAAAGATACATGCAGCAACCTGGATGAATCTTCAGAGAACTGTGTTGAGTGAAAAGAGCCAGTTTCAAAAGGTCCCATACTGTACGGTTCCATTTATAGAGCATTCTTGTAAAGACAAAATTAAAGCAATGCAGAACTGACTAGTGGTTGCCAGGGGCTAAGGACAAGGTGAAATGGGAGAGAAGGTAGTGTGGCTATGAAAGGGGGCTACATGAGGGACCCTGGGGTGACAGAAGCTCCCCTGTGTCAGTGTCTGTGTCCTGGCAGTGATCTGGTCCTACAGTTTGCAAAATGGTACCACTGGGGCAGACTGGGTGGAGGCTACATGGGATCTCTCTGTTATTTCTCACAGCTAGCTGCACGTGAATCTACAATTATCTCAAAATGAAAAATTCATGAAAAAAATCACGATCGCCAAATTAAAAAAACCAGTAGTCTTCCTAAAAATACCCAATAATGAATTTTAAGATACAGAAAATCTATACGAACAGAGGGCTAAAAAATACTGAGGGACATTACAACTGATTTGAACACATGGATAAATCTCTCCTATTTTTGGCTAGAAAGTCAAAAATATTTGTAAGAAAGATAATTCTAAGTTAATCTAAATTGATTGCAGTTTCAATAGAAACTACTGGCAGAATATGGAGGGACACACACACTTTTTTTTTTTTTTAAATCAGGCAAGCTGATTCTAAAATTTATGTGAAAAAACAAATGAGCATGTAATGCAAGTCCTGTACAATTCTGAAAAAGCATCTGGAGCTCTTTGGTGCAGCCTGGCCCTCTGTGTTCCAGAAAAGCACCAGGTTTTAAAGATTACCCATTGTCCTAAATAGTCTAATGAGGGTGCAACTGCACTTTTTTCTGAAGGTGATTCTACTCATTCAAACTCCCCTCTCCATCGACGTTGTCAGGCACCTACCATGACAAAGATAAACTGAATGACCCATCTTGAGGTAGGGACATGCATTTAACCAATACTATATAACCTTACTATATGTCAGCACCATTCGGTGTACTTCACATTAGTCATTCATTTAATCCTCCCAGTAACCCTCTGCGGAAGGCACTCTTTCTTATTATCCCCATTTTACAGATGGGGAAACTGAAACTGAACGTTAAATGACTCATTCAAGGTCCAGCAGGTAGGAGGGGTGCAGTTAGGATCTGAACTTGCACTTCAGCTCTAGAATCTGCTCTTAACCACTACTTTTTTGTTTACAAGTCAGTAAAGGAGAGCACCAAGCAGGAGGTCCAGGGACAGGAGCAGCATTCCTCTGGGCTAGTTTCACAAGGATGAGGCTGGAAAAGCCACATTGGTACAGGTGGTCTAGATTAGATAAGGAAACTGAGTCACTGCTGTCCAAGTCATGATGTGAAACCATTTTGACCTGCACTGGTTATAACAGCACTCCAACTATAACACTTTACCGTGTCAGTTATTTTCCTTTCCGGTGGTTGGCCTGGGGAGGGAAGGGACTGGCTACATGTTACAGATTTTTCTTATTGCCATTCTTTTCCTTTTTGAATTAGGCTTATTTACTTTCTTGAGTTACTGAATTCAGTTTTCATAAGATGCCCTGAAACTGTGATCATACATGAGTAGGAAATGGCCCCCAGGGTCAGACCCGAGACCCCGGTGCATCCCTTGTCTGGATTCTGTCTGCTGTGTGAGTGAGCCCGGAAGAAACAAGTGCTCCTGTTCCCTGACAGCATTAGGTGCCAAGGCGAGGACTCAGTCCCAAACACTCCAGGCTTCCCGTCCAACTCAAGAGCTAATCCTGTGTCTAGAGTGTTTTGGTCTGAGGCCATGCCATGGATTCCCTGGTTGACTGTACTGTGTGAAATGCAGCTTCCTCTTATGAGTAAGAGAGATGGGGGAAACCTGCTATACTCACAAGTACATTATGAAGTTCAAAAGTCAGATAACTGAGGCTGGCCCATCACCAGGCCCATCAGCCATCCATAAGACAATCTAGAAATGGACACAGATTAAATGAGAGTTTGAAATATGATAAAGGTAACAACTTAAGTCAGTGGAAAGAAGATGGTGTATTCAAATAAATAGTGTTGGGATAAGTAGTTAGACACATAGAAAATAAATTGAATTTAATGACTCCTTATGTCCAAATCTAGAGGGAGCACTATTTAAATGTAAAAAGGTGAAGGATGCCCACTCTCGCCACTTCTATTCAACATAGTTTTGGAATTCCTAGCCACAGCAATCAGAGAAGAAAAAGAAATAAAAGGAATCCAAATTGTAAAAGAAGTAGAACTGTCACTGTTTGCAGATGACATGATGCTATATGTGGAAAATCCTAAAGATGCTGCCAGAAAACTACTAGAGCTCATCAATGAATTCAGTAAAGTCTCTGGATACAAAATTAACATACAGAAATCTGTTGCATTTCTATACACTAACAACGAAATATCAGAAAGAGAAATTAAGGAAACAATCCCATTTACCATCGCATTGAAAAGAATAAAATACTTAGGGATAAACCTACCTAAGGAGACAAAAGACCTTTACTCCAAAAACTGTAAGATGCTGTTGAAAGAAATTGAAGATGACCCAAACAGATGGAAAGATACACTGTGTTCTTGGATTGGAAGAATCAATAGTGTTAAAAATGACTGTACTACCTAAGGCAATTTACAGATTCAGTGCAATCCCTTTCACATTACCAATGACGTTTTTCACAGAACCAGAACAAAAAATTTTAAAATTTGTATGGAAACAAAAAAAACCCTGAAAAGACAAAACGATCTTGAGAAAGAAGAGTGGAGCTGGAGGAATCATGCTCCCTGACTTCAGATTATACTACAAAGCTACAGTAATCAAAACAGCATGGCATGGGCACAGAAACAGACATATAGATCAGTGGAACAGGATAGAAGGCGCAGAAATAAACCCCCGCACTTATGGTCAATTAATCTACAACAAAGGAGGCAAGAATATACAATGAAGAAAAGACAGTCTCTTCAATAAGTGGTGCTGGGAAAACTGGACAGCTATATGTAAAAGAATGAAATTAGAACTTTTTTTTTTTTTAAATTAGGTGTCTGGATGTCTGGAGAACTGGGGTTGGAGGTTCCCATTGTACCTTTTTTTTTTAAACTTTGGGTTTATTTATTTATTTATGGCTGTGTTGGGTCTTCGCTTCTGTGCGAGGGCTCTCTCCAGTTGCGGCAAGTGGGGGCCACCCTTCATCGCAGTGCGCGGGCCTCTCACTATCGCAGCCTCTCTTGCTGCGGAGCACAGGCTCCAGACGCGCAGGCTCAGCAATCGTGGCTCACGGGCCCAGCTGCTCCGCGGCACGCGGGACCCTCCCAGACCAGGGCTCGAACCCGTGTCCCCTGCATTGGCAGGCAGACTCTCAACCACTGCGCCACCAGGGAAGCCCCCAAATTAGAACATTCTTGAACACCATATACAAAAATAAACTCAAAGTGGATTAAACATCTAAATGTAAGACTGGATACTATAAAACTCCTAGAGGAAAACACAGGCAGAACACTCTTTGACATAAATAACAGCAATATTATTTTGGAACTGTCTCATAGAGTAATGGAAATAAAAACAAAAATAAACGAATGGGATCTAATTAAACTTAAAAGCTTTTGCACAACAAAGGAAATCATAAACAAAATGAAAAGACAACCTATGGACTGGGAGGAAATATTTGTAAGTGATGCTACCGACAAGGGATTAATTTCCAAAATACACAAATAACTTATACAGCTTAATATCAAAAAAAACCCAAACCAGTCAGAAATCGGGCAGAAGACTAGATAGACATTTCTCCAGAGAAGACATACAGATGGCCAGCAGGCACATGAAAAGATGCTCAGTATCACTAATTATTAGAGAAATGCAATCAAAACTACAATGAGGTATCGCCTCACACCAGTCAGAATGGCCATCATTAAAAAGTCTATAAATAATAAATGAGGGTATGGAGAAAAAGGAACCCTCCTACACTGTTGGTGGGAATGTCAAATTGGTGCAGCTGCTATGGAGACCAGTATGGAGGTAACTTATAAAAGTAAAAATAGAGTTAAACATATGATCCTGCAATCCCACTCCTGGGCATATATCCAGAGAAAATGCTAATTCAAAAAGATACATGCACCCCAATGTTCATAGCAGCACTATTTACAATAGCCAAGACATGGAAGCAACCTAAATGTCCATCAACAGATGAATGGGTAAAGAAGATGTGGTGTGTGTATATGTATGTGTACACACATACATACACAATGGAATATTACTCAGCCATAAAAAAGAATGAAATAATGCCATTGGCAGCAACATGGATGGACCTAGAGATTACCATATTAAGTGAAGTGAGACAGATAATCATATTCATACCACTTACATGTGGAAACTAAAAAAATGATACAAATGAACTTATTTACAAGACAGAAATAGACTCACAGACATAGAACACAACCTTACGGTTACCAAAGGGGATAGTGGGGTGGGGGAGAGAGAAATTAGAAGTTTGGGATTAACATATACACACTACTATATATAAAATGGGTAAACAACAAGGACCTACTGTATAGCCCAGGGAACTATACTCAGTATCTTGTAATAACCTATAAGGGAAAAGAATCTGAAGAAGAATATATATATATATATATATATGTATGTATATATATGTATGCATGTAGATATGTGTGTGTGTGTATAACTGAATCACTTTGCTTTACACTTGAAACTAATACAACATGTAAATTAACCATACTTCAATTAAAAATAGTTTTTAATGTGAAAAATAAAGATGACAGAAGAAAACATGGGAGAATTTATTAAAACAATCTCAGAATGAGGTTTTTTTCCAAGATTTTTCCAAATTTTAAGACAAGGTCCTCAAATCACAAAAGACTGCCAGAGTTGACTGTGTCAAAATTTAAAAATTCTGAAGTCCAACAGGAAAAAATGGACCAAAAATTTGAACAGTTTATGAAAAGAAAATACAGCTGGCTTCTAAAACACAGAAACAAGCTCAACTTTTAATAAAATATAAGAAATGCAAAACAAAAAACAAAAACAAAAACCCCAAAACACTCAAATTTAAAAATCCTGCCAGCAGAAAACTATAGAAGCTCAAAGACTGAAGAAAAATTGGGATAAAATATTTTCAACATCTAAGACAGAGTTCCTATAAATCAGTAAGAAGAGGTATTAAAAAATTAAGGGTGTGGAGAAATGGTTCACAAAAAAGAAAAAACAAATGTGTTTACTTATTTGAAGAGATAAAAGCCTCATTTACAATAAAAGAAATGTAAACACTCCAGTATTCCCTTTCTTCCTCAATCAAATTAATAAAGATAAAAACTGTGACTACTCACTTGTTGGTGAAGGTGTGGGGAAACGGGCATGTTTGTGCAATTTTCATAGTAGCATAAATGGGTACCAGCCTTTATTATTTGGTAGTATCTATCAAAACATGTACAAATATCTTAACCTTGCTGGAAATGGGGGAAAAATGGGCCTCTTGAAGTGAATGCACTTAAAATGGAGACCAAAATTTCATGAAAAATAGACTTGACTGGGAAGTTACCTTGAGAAGTAGTAATAATAGTTTTGAAAACAAGATTATCCTATATAAATATAAGTCGTTATAATCGTAGATACCTACTCATTTTAGAAAAAAAGTGAATTGAGAGAGGTTCTGGTGTCATGTTTATAAAACATGCTGTGATACCACAGTAGGGCATCTTTCACTTCATGATGGACTTTGGCAGCACTTTCACACAGGATCATTTCTGTAGAAGGTAGGGCTTCATGGCTTCACTAAGGGCCTACCCTTAATCTTTTATTATTTCATCTGCTTTTATTATTTCTTTTTTGAAATGCTTATCTAGGTATCAGCCTTGATTTTCTCTTCAGTTGATAACTGGTTTAACTCTGCCTAATCTCCTAATCTCTGTTAGAGATTCTTCAATTTCACTTCCCTTAACTTCATGAAATCTCTTATCTTGACAAGATTTACAGTTCTTCTTCATAAGTGATTTACTTTACATTGTCCTTATTTGATAAGAGACAGCCTAGAAGGAGACTCAGTCAACAGAGATAGAGCAGGGATAAGATGGGTGGGGAGAAACAGTAGTGTTCAGTGGGGAGGGATGTTTCAGAGGGACTAATTTCATAATCGGGCAGTTCATTAGTGAATATTTGAATGGTTAATGGCTGTCTTTAGCTGCCCTATACATCCGTCAATAGGGGACTTGTTCCATACATTATGGCACAGTGAAATGCTCTGCAGCTGTTAATAAAAAGGAGAAGCACTAGATGTCTTAATATAGATCCATCTCCAGAACACACAGGCATCTTCCCTTTGAACAGTGCACACTGGGGCCGCCGCATGCTTACCAAGAAATGAGAGGGCTTGCTTACGGAAAGCTGAAAGGTTTCCTTACAGCACGATGCCTGCGGAGACAGGTCCCCGCACAGTACACTGGCCAGGGCTCCGTTCTCTTCAGATGCCCTGGGGTTGCTACCTGCCCAGACCATCAAGCAGGTAACTGTTGGCCACCTCCTGCCAGCTGCGGTCAAGTCAGTGTTGCCCTTGAAAATGCTCATGGCCTTAATCAGGCTTTAATGAGCAGCCCATCTCTGCATCCTTTGATGGAAGGCTCTCTGATTAACAGCCAGCATGATATTCTTTAGCCTTCTTACAGGCCTCCCACCCCACCACCTACGTGCCTTTTTCAGGCAGCTGGGTCCTCGTGTTCACCAGGAACAGGACCCATGCCAGAAAGACTAGAGCTGCCATGAGTACAGCCCCATTTGGGGAAAGCCCAGCCCAGTAGACTGAGAGCAGAGGCCACGCTCTCTCAAGGATCCTGGAAGCTAACCACGAGAAAGCAGCACTTCAGCTACAGTGCCCTGAGCTGTCACCTGTTCACGTGTGTGACACAAATATCCCTGCAAAATAAAAATGCCCCTGATGTGTACTGCCCTGTGATGAACCAGTCTTGTCTGGGCAGCTCAAAAAGAAGTCTGGCATACCTATATATTAAGTCAGAAAGGCAAACTGCAGATAAATACATATGTTACCACTTGTGTAAAAAAGAGGTATATTATAGATACATGTTTGCCCCTATAACACACTCTGAAAAAATACAATAGGAAACTGTTAAAAGTGGTAACCTTTGGGGAAGGAAACTTAGGAATTCAGGGCTGGGGTGGGGACAGCCTGATTTTTCGCCATATTCCCTTTGTACACTGAACGTGTTTTACCATGTGCGTATAAAACCACTTTATTATTTTTTAAGCACAACATTTTAATAGGGAAAGAACGGTGTACTGCAGCTCATGCAGATGTTCTGCCAGGCTGTGAATGAGCAGCCCTCCGCTGCAGGGCTGGGGTGGCTGGTGAGGGGCAGCTCCCGCGGCACAGCGGTGTGGGCTCTGGTTCATGTCACTCCAAGGAGCAGGGGCTGCTCCGGCACAAAGAGGTTTTTGACAGGGAGAGGCAGAGCTGGAGTGAGAGCAGGCCCTGGGCAGGCTCCCAGGGAGCCCCCCCGCCCCCCGCCCCCCCTCGATGGGAAGGGGTGCCCTCCACCCATCTGCAGATCAACAAGGCTCTCCTAGGAAATGAAATGTTACATATGTTTTGTCATTACAGAATTTTGAGAGGAGTGATTTTTAAAGAAGTGAACCGTGTACGGCATGTTCTGACTGCTGTGTCTCACTAAATTAAGTTTTTACGTAAGTTTTTTCCATTTTCAGGTAATCTCTGATTTTGACTAATGCAACAGTGACAACATTTCATACATTTTTCTGTTGATTTGCCTAATGTCTGTGTTAATCTAAATATTTTTCCAATGCATATTCACATTTTAAACTCTTTTAAACTATAACTTAGACCCCATTTTACATTCATGCTTTATATTGCCGAGACTCTGCTTTGGGGAGGGGCAAATTGTCTTCCCTTCTGAAATGGCACTGCTTGGGAACTAGTTGGGTCCTGGGTATTCTGGGGAAGTGACACAGTGTTGACCTAGGAGGGGGCTCCTGATCTCTCCCCATGGGCAGAAGGAACAGAGAGGAAGTTGAGGCTGGTGACCCTCTTGGGACATGCCCACACCCACCCTCTCCAAGGGCTCTGCCCTGGACATCCACCTGGGCGTGGGGAGGCCTGGATACACCGTTGGCAGAGAAGCTGGGCGGGAAGAAGCCGGCCCAGCGCCCGCCACTGTAAGAGGAAACGAAGAGAGACAGCTCCAGTCAGCCCCAGAAGCGAGGCCTGGAAAAACTGCAGCTGGAGCTAGCACAAAGGACTTTTCAGACCCTGCAGCCAAGGTGCCCAGTGAGCTTTTTTTTTTTTTTTTAAACAGCTATTAGGGCGACAAGCCTTTCCAAAGGCCAGCAGTTGGCGAGGGTTTCCAGGAAGCTGGTCTGGCACCAGGCTGGGATTGGAGCAACTTTAACGAGTTAACTTCAGAAGGAAGGAATCATCAGGAAAGGTTTAAGGTTCAACAAACTTTTTGAATTATTTTGCAAAAAGTTCTGGCTTTCAAATTCAAAGGCATGTTTTGCCGTGACTGTTTTAAGCCAGAGCCTGTTTCAAAGGCAGTGCAGCCCGCACGTTTCTGATTCATTCACTCCAGGTATTTGTCTTAACTCCTCTGGACGCGCTTTGCAAGTGCCATCCAGTGCCGGGAAATACTGGGGTCACCTTACACGTCTCATCAAACATTGCTCCACCCACGTGCCTCTCCCTCCGCCAGCCCCCATGGCCATGTGTGCACACGCGCGCACACACACGCGCACACCTTCCCCAAGCAGGAAGCTGCTCTTTGCCAAGAGCGAATGGAATTCAGATTTCCAGAGGGTGTCCTTGGCCTCCAGCTCCACAGCCACACGCTGAAGAAAGGTCCTAGTGTGTGTGGTGGGGACCGAGAGAGAGGGGCCTCCATCTCTGCTCACGTCTATCTCAGCCCCAAGAAAAACCCACAACTGGCTGCTCTCTCCTCAGCCACACCCGGCCTCGGTCACATTCCTTCCCTTCCTGAGCCCACACTGGGTGGCCCCAGCACACCAGCCTCCACAGCTTCCTCCCCGCCAGCGGGGAGACCTAGGCCGGGCCCTTGTGGGGCAACCAGCAATTCCAAATGAGGCGCCCGCAGCCCGGGTCTGAAGCGGTGGGAAACCACTGAGGGGCCCTCGGGGCTGGGCATCCCGCTCGGGGCCCGCGCTCACCGACGCGGGGGAGGACAGCGCTCCTTCTCCCTTCAGCACACCGTGGGGCTGGCCTCCCTGCGGGAAGGCCCTCTTCCTATCCAGCCTTTGCTCTGCTTGCTGTGGAGCTGGTGGGCCTGCTGCAAAGGCTGATGCCACCCTTGCCCACCACAGGGTCCCTGCGTACACACCAGCAAGAAGGAACCCCTCTCCCCCATCCAGTCTGAGCCTCCCAAGCCCTGAGGTCAGCATCCTCAGGAGTTAAACATTTACAGGCAGAGCCCAGCACCAACCCCAGTAAATGAGACAAGTCCGTGATCAGCCTCGCATGGTGGGCTGGCTGGTCACGCTCAGCTTCTCTTTGGCCTGAGTCATTGGGACCTTGCACCTGTGTGGCCAGGTGGCAACAGGCGGAGAGAGAGAGATTTCTGCAGGTCATCAGAGCCAGTGAGGACGTGATGAGCAGGAGCCTTTATGGCATTTTAGGGGCTCAGCGCAGAGGGAGGCCTGGCACCAAGGTGGAACGAGTCTGCCAGGGCCTGGCGCCCCCGCACGGTGTCCCCTGCTAAACAAAGGCCAAGCGCCACTCTCCTCAGACGGGTGCCCTTTGTTTGCTCGTGGAACTGTGTTCATAAGCCCCAGGCTCCTCGTGGCCTGCATTTCTGCCCGGGGAGGAGGCTGCAGCTTTGCCGCCTGGGCCTTGAGTCTCAAGTCGGCCTTCTGGCCTTGCTCAGGGCTGCTCCGATCCTCCTGCCTGGGTCGGGAAAGGTGGCACCCTTGTCTTGGTCTTGCCCACTCGGGTCTCCTGGATAAGTACTCTGAGGTAGCCCGAGACCAGCCTCCCTGTCCTGTCTGACCCCACGTCTCAGTGTTTCGGTGGTGCCTCAGCTCCAGCAGCCTCTCCTTCCAGGCGTGGACTGCCGCAGAATTAACTGGGGGACGCTGTTTCCCGTCCTCTGCGCGTGGGAGGGGCAGTCAGCTAAGGAGCGGGGCACGGCCAAGCTGAAGGCCACGTGCTGCCCCCCTAGCGGTCGGGGGACTGGGGCATGGTGCTCGGGAAAGTGCCCCAGCCACCCCCTGGGACCGGGGTCACTTGGCCCAGGTGATGAAGGGGACTGGCGGGGCCTGGCGGGGGGTGGCGCACGGGCCCCACTAGAGCAGACGGGCCCCTCTGGGACAGCAGAGAAGCACAGGGTTCAGGGTTCAGAGCTGAGGGCCTAGCCCTGGCTCTGCCGGCAGCTGAGCGAGGTCCTCTCGCCTTTGGTCTCAGGGCTCCCGTTTCCCAGTCTTCCCATCTCCTGGCATCTAAAGGGATACTTTCCCCCGCTGAACCCAGGCCATGGGGTCTGAAGAGTCCATTTCCCAGTGCATGAGACAGGCAGGTGGGGGACCGGGGGGCCCGTGAGCACAGAGCTTTCAGGCACAGCCGCAGACTGGGGGGTCACTGGGAGAGCATCTCAAGTGAGGCCCTTGGAGCCCCTGGGGATGGTCCCACCCGCTGCCGCTGCGCACACACCGGCCCGAGCTCAGTCAGGCTGGGAGCCAGTTTTCCTGAGCATTGCTCCACCCAAGGCTGCCCCATCTTATGACCCTGGCCTTGCAGCCAGGCCCCCATGAGCTCCCACCTGGAGCCCACACACCCAGCTGGGGGGTTCACGCGGCAGTTCAAAAAGAAGAGCAGAAAAAAAGCACTCAAGTGTTTCAAACTGGAAGAGGTTCAATTTAATTTAACAAATCTGGATATGAACCTAAAGAAAACATTGAAAAACAAGCCCACCTACAAAAGGCCCAAGAGAGGAGATTAAGTAGGAAAAGAAAGGTCCCCTTGGGCCTGAGGACAGCTGCCCAATCCCGGCCAGGGAGTGGAAGACACTGGGCCCCAGTGCAGACCGAGCGGGGCCAGGAGGACTCGCCCAGAATGTGCTCAAGGACTTTCAGCTAAAGGTCCCAATGTGACCTTACCCTGAACTTTATACCCCAGATACAGAGATCAGCTAACTGAGGAGTTAAGCAGAGGACCAGCGGCTGGCTGCCTGGTGCTGCCCACCTCCTCTTCAGGGGCCTGGCTCTCTGAGGGCAGCAGTCTTAGGCTCATAACCACAAGTGAGGCTGTGGGGAAGGATGCTGAATATATATAGTGTGTGTGTGTGTGTGTGTGTGTGTGTGTGTGTGTGTGTGTAGCTCTGTGCTCTGAACAGCCTTACCTACCCCCCCCCCATTTCCCAAATATCTTCTATTGCTTTATAAAGTCACCCTGCTCTCTGCCTCAGTTTCCCCAGCAAGGCACCATAGGGCACAGCAAGGATTCTACTTTGGGTGCAGTGTAGTCTGATCTTCTGTGATGGCTCAGTTCCAAGGTCTTGGAAGACAAATCAGGTAGAGTCAAAATTACCTATGAAAATTCCTTGAATTGCCCCTAGAAAAAATTCCTTTCTCAGAGCTTTATGTATCCCCTCCTAAGCTGCTCTTGTGCCAACTGAAATGGGCGAACTCGTGTGTGAACCCCTGGGGTACACCTACTCTTCTCCAGGCACTCCCGGTGCCGTCTTCAATGTGAGCCTCTGGGGCCACTGCCAGGTCAAGAGGTTACTTATTGAGAAGATCAAAGCAACAGTAGGGTCATGGCTGGAGGTGTGGGGATGACGTGGACACCAGGGATGCCAGACTCTGAGGCTAGACCTGGCCTCCTAGCTCCCTCTGCCTCCATCTTTTCTTTCTCTTCCTCTTCCCTCCACGAGGACTCTAAGATGTCACCCGGCATTCCCAAGGGCCAACCAAACCTGACAGACTTCTAGCCAGACCTCGGACCGCTAGCCAGTCATTGCTGAGGATGTGCATCTAAGGTGTGGCCCCTGCCTAGGACACCTGCATTGTCCCAAGAGGGCTTGTAAATCTTAAAGAATGAACACTAGAGGGGGCGCGCTGGGGCAGCATGAGAAGCCACAGAGCTGGGTCTGCCACCGTACCCTGGGGGGCCAGGTCAGCGCTGCCCTGGAGTAGTCTGCAGGCCTGCACGCCCCTCGCCCTCCTCACACGGCGGTGCCAGGTCCACGGTGTGCGAAGAGACTGAACGCGAAGAATTCTCACTAGAGAAGCTGGTCACAGAGTCACCCAACCAGCGCACAGACTGTCTCTGCACGGACTGTTCTCTCCTGCCCGAAGGGCCAAGGAAACACTCTGGGGGCACAGACCCAAACCAGAGGCCAGGCTTCTTTGCCTCTGCTGGCTTGTTACCTCCCCACCCTCTGCTTACCAGCCCTCAGGGTGCCAGTGCAGCTTCCCCGTCGCAGACTGGGGCTCCCCTAAAGACAGTGTGTCTGGGAACAAGCCCTGGCTCTCCCGCTACCTCACAGGTGACACCGGCAAGACCCAGTCCTGTGGATCCGGGGGACTGAGTTACTAGGCGCCCTCAGGGCCCTGCCGAGGACTCGGCCAGCAGCAGCGCCCCTCCCACCCCTGACACGAGACGTACACACGGCCGGGGCTCTGTGGATTCTGCCAGAGGCTCACCCTCTCCTAAGCACCGGAAAGCCACCAGGTCTACGAACGCTGCTGCCACATGCGGGCTGTGCAGCCTGCGTGTCGCTCAGAACCCTAGCGGTACCGTGCGCTCCCCTTCCGTGCCAAGCACAGCACCAGGCGAAGGCAGGGTTTGTGGCCTGCCCTGGTCCTCACTGTTTGAAGATGGGTGCCATCCTTGGCAGGTGAGCCCGACTGTGATGAGAACAGAGGGCAGAGGCGTGTCGGGGCAGCTGTGACCACCGCGGGGCGTGGTCCTCTGCATTCCCCCCATGAGTGGAACAGTGGGCGTCAGCTTTCTCCCTGAACCTCCACAGGGGCCGGAACAGCTCGTGAGCCCCTTTCCCAGGGACGAGAGGCTGTGGATTGTGGACCTGCATCTTTCCTCTGCCTCTAGCCCATCCTGGGGCCCGGGGCTTTTGCGCCTCCAGGTGTATCTTGTTAAATAAGGACGACACCTAATGGTGGCGCACTGTGACCTCATCTGTGTCCCACGGAAACTCGTGACCTGGTGGTTTCAGAAGCTCTCAGGCCAAGTAAGGGATGTCCCCATGGGGCCTCTCATCACAAGGTGACATTTTATACTGTCTGCTGTTTAGCAGGCACTTTCCCGAATTAGGTACACAGCTGGATGCCTGACCCCATCTCCTCAAAAGCTAACACCAGCACCATGAGACACATCCCTCCTGTCTACAAGAGGACCCTGAGGCTCAGAGGGGTGAGGTGACTGCCCTGGCATCCCATGGGCAGGATAAAATGAGCCGGGCTGGCCAGAGTTCCCTGGTAGGCAGTGTTCCCAGGCTTGGTGAACCCATAACAAACACCAGCTAACAAGGAATAAATCTCAGACAAGGGGTGCATGATCACTGCACTGAAAACTACAGGACACGGTAGGCGAGATGAAAGAAGACCTCAGTAAACGAGGGACACGTCGAGACCACAGTTCCAAAGACTCAACATAGTAAAGATGTTTATCCTCCCCATATTCATCTAGAGAGCCACCGTACCTATTAGAAGTTTTCTGTGGAAACTGGCACATGGATGGAGAGACAGGTGCCACACAAAGACAGCCAAGCAAGGCAGGAGAACTGGTTGGAGCCTGCATGACCAGCTGTCCAGGGCTGGTATCAGACGATAGTGATGATGAAACATGGCCCTGGCAAAAAAGAAAAACTGAAATCTGACTAACGGAAGCGAATAGGGTCCACAGACAGAGCCACAGGTAGACAGTGAGCTGGTTTATAACGATGCTGATATGGTAGGGCAGTGGAGAAAGGATGGTCTTTTCAGTAAAGGGTGCTGAGTCAAGCTGGATATCCAAATGGGGGAAAACTGTACCCTGACCTCAGCCTCGCACTGCATGCAAAAATTGATTCCAGGCGGACTGTAGATCTCCATGTGAAAGGTGAACTATTAAAGCTTTAGGAAAAAACAGAATATCTTTATGACCTTGGAGTAGTCAGAGTTTCTTAAATAGGACACAAATAGCACTCTCCAGAAAGGAAATGTTTGATTAACTGGATCACCTTAAAATTAAGACCTTCTGTTCATCAAAAGACACCTTAAGAGAGGAAAAGGGCAACCTGCAGAGGGAGAGGTGTTATGTATATATATATATATATTCCAAATAATCTGACCAATGACTCACGTCCCGGGTAAAGATAGAACTCCTACAAATCAAAAGAAAAGATAACGCAAAAGAAAATGGGCAGCCAACGTGGGCATTTTACAAAGGACGATATCCAACTAAATAATAATCATGTAGAAAGGGGCTCAACTGTATTAGCCATTGGCTTACTGCAAATTAAAATCACAATTTGATGCCACCAGACACCAGTATGGCTAAAAAGGAAACGATGGAGAATGCCAAGTGTTAGGATATAGAGCAGCCAGAATGCCCCGATGCCACCGGTGGGAGTGGAAATGGTATGCCTGCTTTGGGAAACTGTTAGTCAGTGTTCACTGAAAGTCAACGAGCTCATCCAGTGACCTGGCAACTCCGCACCTAGGCATACACTCACCAGAAAGCAGCCCATATGTTCATCAGAGACTAGACAGAATATTCTTAGCAATAATGATAACCCTGCCTTGGAAATTGTCCAAGTGGCCATCCAAGGAGAATGGATAAACAAATTGTAGGCCATTCACACAGAGGGGTGCCAGCCGGCAAGGAAAGAGGGAGGCACTGCTCTCTTCAGCCAGACGGCGAGGCTCCCAGGGACTCGGACAAACGGGCGTGTGCATCGTGTGAGTCTATCGATAGAAAGTTCAAGAACGGACAAAGCTGAGTCCTGTTGCTAGAAGCCAGGACACTGGTTACCCATGGGCATCAGTGACAGGAAGCGGGCGCCTAGGGGCTTCTTGGGAGGTTCTGCTGCCTCAGCTGGGGGCTGGTTACATGAGTCCCAGGGGGTGAAAATGCATAAAGCGGTACACTTGAGATCTGTGTACTCATCTGTGTGTACTTCATCCTTCAACTAAAAAGTCGAAAACAATGTCCTATATGCAAGGACAATCCTTTCTATTTTTTTTTTTTAAGTTTAATTTTATTTATTTATTTATGGCTGTGTTGGGTCTTCGTTTCTGTGCGAGGGCTTTCTCTAGTTGTGGCAAGTGGGGGCCACTCTTCATCGCGGTACACGGGCCTCTCACTATCGCGGCCTCTCTTGTTGCGGAGCACAGGCTCCAGACACAGGCTCAGTAACTGTGGCTCACGGGCCTAGTTGCTTCGCGGCATGTGGGATCTTCCCAGACCAGGGCTCGAACCCGTGTCCCCTGCATTGGCAGGCAGATTCTCAACCACTGCGCCACCAAGGAAGCCCAAGGACAATCCTTTCTAAACTTGACTTGAGAGATGGACAACCCGGGCCTGCAGAGGGGCTGGGTCTGCCCCCACGCGCCCTCCAGCCCCGGCTCAGGGGACACACACCTCAGGCTTCGTGATCAGGCTGCCTTGGGACTCAGTCTCCCCTTCTGGGTTCAAGCAGAGCACAAAGAGGGAGCTGTGTGGGGCTCCCCGACGGCGAGAAACGTCTCCACATCAGCACCAGTGCGATCTGTGAAGTCATTATCCCCAGCCACTTCTAGGGTGTGGACGTTCTCTCCTTAACATCCTCCAGCGCTCCCCTAACCCTAACCCTAACCCTGACCCGGTCCACGCTAGCCTTGCTGAGGACCTGCGCCACGGAAACTGCTGCGCGGGGCCCGAGAGCGCCTGGGCCGGGGGTTATGGATGGCTTCTGGGGAAGTAAGGAGCCTCCCCGCTTTCCTCTGGGCCTCCCACCCAGACAGCGGGCCCACTCCCCAGAGCAGCAGCCCCAGGAGACTGGCTGCATCCTCCTCACGTGCTCAGAAGGAGGAAGTGAGGCTCCCAGAGGTTAGGGGGCCTCCGGGGGCCAGCCCGCAGCTGGGCTGGTGCAGGCTGGGAGCCAGATCGAGGGCATCCGATTCCCAGTTCCGTCTCTTTCCCACTGAGCCACTCCGCCTCGCTTTTAATTTAATTAGGAGAACATTTAATCCCCCCGTGCATTTCAGAGACGGGTTTGCGCCTGGCTGGAGCTGTGAGGCTCTGATGGGGAGCCTGTGACTCATGTAGCTTCGCACAGCCCTCCCGGGCGGGCTCCCACGGGGCTTCCTTGGCACCTTGTGCAGACAGAGGTGGTCTGGAGCTCCGAAGAAGACAGGACACTGGTCTGGAAAGACAAACTAGCCTCATCTGTTCCTGGCAAGCCCCCTCCTTTATCCCCCTGGACACTGGCCCCAGAAAGGCCTCTCCGTCCTTTCCCACCAAAGTTTGCAGGGTGAGAAACAGAGCGAGGGGCTTGGGTGTCCGCAGAGGTGCAGCGCCTGGCGCCTCCAGGGTCCATGGGTGTGGGCCGCAGTGGGCCCTGCCTGCCTCTGAAATGTCCCAAGCAAACCTAGTCCCATCCATAGAGCTAGCACCCCTGGTCCACGGAGCTGAGTGCGGGACCAAGCCTTGTGACATTTGCCCCCGTTTCCAGAAGGCATGGGGCTGGCCCTGGCCTCGCTGACAAATGCAGATTTCAGGAGACATTAGTAGTGATGTGGATGAAAGCCAGGCCACAGCGGCCTTGCTGGAAAAGAGAAACTTGAACGTTTTGGCGTGAGATTCTGCAGGGTCCAGGAGAAAGTTGAAGACATGGAAATTCTAATTAACGCACACAGGGCTGGTTTTGCTCAAGGATCTCCAGGCTGTCATGTCGCAGGAGGCCTGCAAGTATATGCTCGCTGGGTGTGTGTGTGTGTGTGTGAGCGTGCTTGCTCGTGGTCACCTGGTGGGTGACCTGTAGCGCCCCAGCCTTGGCCTGGCCTTCCCTCTGCCTTCCCTTCCTAGAAGGCCCCTGGCCTTCCCTGTGCCTGTCTTGGTGTACAGGGTGCCAACCGAACTCTTCCCCCTGCAGAGCAGGACAGAGTGGTGGCTAGTTAAAAAGAGCCGAATCTCGCCCATCCGAGATGCCATGACGAAAGAGATGGAGGGGCCGGGGACCAGCTCTCCTGGAGGGACCCTTCAGGGGAACCACAGGCTGCAGTGCTCACAGAGGGTCCGGCCACTTGGACCACCTGTCTTGGGGGTCCACATGCAACCAGTGGGGCAGATGTGGATGCCAGGCCAGTCCTGGCTGACTCTGCAGCTGTGGGGAGGACTTCACAGGAATGGCCGCAGTCTCCCAAGGCCGCTGAGAGAAAGGGTACCCAGGCCACGCCCACACACAGCCCTGGAGCTCAGAGCCACAGACCCTGAGGCTGAGGCCAGTTCTGACCCAGCCGCCCCTGGCCCTGCATGCCAGCACCCATGCTGAGGCGCCCACAGCCCTTGCTTCATCTCCTCCTCGGGAGGTGCTGGCTGGGGGCCCCTGTCTGCCTTGGGGTGGGAGCCATAGTCCTGGAGCTCCCTCCAGCCTGGGGCTTGAGGGGGTGCCAGATAGGGAGAGGCCCAGGGGAGCCACACATTGCCTGCTCCCCAGGAGCCGAGGATCCTGGGAGACAGGTACCCAAAAAAGAGTCCCAGGCCCCATACTAGGGCTCAGGGAGCTGGTACAGAGGGCCTCAAGGGCTGGAGGAGGACGCGGCTGCCTGGCCTGTGGACGTCCTGGGCCTCCTTGAGAGGAGGACGACTTGAGAGGACCTTGGAAAGATGAGTAGGAATCCCATGGCTGCAGAGGCGTGCCAGGGCTGTCCCAAACGGCAGAGCGTGTGCAAGGCACAGGGATGCACACGCGTGGCCCTCCCCTCAGTGGTTAGGAGCCTAGGAGCTCACCCCAGTTCCTCCTGGGGAGCAGGGCTCCGCTACGCCCCACCCCCCCAGATGCCTTGTCTCCTGCCTCACACTTGCTCCTTGGAAGCCCTGTGGCAAGACTGGGGGGGCCACAAATGCAGACGAGCTGCCTTCTGGCCCTGCTGGACCTGGAAGACTATCTGCCTGAAAGGTGTGGGTGAGACTCTGGCCTGGCCACCCAGATTCGTATGAGGGCCCTGGAGCTGCCCAGGGGCTTGCCTGTGGGGCTGGAGTGCCCAAAGCTACTGTGTCTCCCCAGCCCACTGCACCCTGGGCCCTGCTCGCTGGCAACCCCCTCGGTTGCACTAGGCTGGCTTGCTGACCCCCAGTCCCCTGACCCCTCGCTCCACCGATGGCCAACAGGCCCCGGAAAGAGGAGCTTCGCCCAGCCCCAGGGACCTTCCCGTAATCAAGGCTGCAGTGACCTCACCTCCCTGGGGCCCGGCGGGCGGGGAGAGCTTGAGATGGAAACAAAATGTGTCTTTATTTATGCTTTTAATTTGAATCCTGGAACTGGCCCAACATGGTAATACATTTAACATCAGTAAAATGCTGAAGAAAAATGGATCTGTTTTTCAGTAACTGCCTCCCACCCACTCTGCCCGCTGTGAGACCCCCGCGCACACCCCCCGTCCCTTACACACACCAGGGCGTGCGCCCCTCTCTTCCCCGCATGCAGTCCGTGGGGCTGAGCTGCCCGCAGGAGCCGAGACGGGTCCCCGAGCGGCTGGAGCCGAGTTTAATTAGGGGCATCAATCACCAGGCGGGCCGTGCGGGAGGCAAAGGAATGTGGCCCCAGCATGGGCACCGAGGCCTGGCCATCCTCCTCCCCGCCCTGCCCTGCCGGCAGTCACAGCCCTAAGTAAACGTGGTGCCCGTCGGTGCCACCTCCTTCCCCAGCCATGGTGGGGTGGGGCCTCTACCCAGCCTGTAGCCCTGGGGGCGCCTAGGTCTGAGGCCCCACCATCTCCTTCACTGCGCCTGCATCCCCCCTTCCCCGCCTGGGCTCCCCGGAGCAGTGCTCTGACTACTGAGGACATGGGCATGCAGATCCCTTGCTGTCTCAACCTCGACTCTGCCTTGACCAGACCACAGTGCCTGGAGGTGGCCTTTCGACTACAGCCTCAGTCTTTTCACTCCCAGCCTTCACTGCAGACCCCTCATCCTAGCACCCCGCCTAGGCTCCTTCCCACCTTCCCAGCTGGCTCATCTCCAGGGTCTGTACTGGGAAAGGCCGTCACAGGTTCTGGGGCGAGGACTCTACTGGGTGAGGACTGCCTAGGCCCAACCAGCGCTGGAGGTGACCACTCCTGCTACAACCAGCGGGCCATGCCATGGGACTGCTGGACCGAGAAGGCCCACCACAGGCTCTCTGGTTGGTGATGCCCCAGGCCCACAGGAAGCAGAGAGCTTGGGGCCTCCGTCTTGGAGGAGGGAAGACAAGAAATAGCCGGGCTCCTCTGACGATGCAGCTACACTGGCTTGAGTTCCCTCCTGGGGCTCCCTGGGCAGGTGGGCGGCCTCTAGCCTTGGGAAACTTGGTGCACGCAGATGCCAACACACATGGACCTCGCTTCAAAAGCGGGGACTGTGCAAGGCAGCTGTGAGCTTGGCTTTGGGCCACCTCGGTCCCCAGTCTCACCACCCTCACCCTGGGCCTCTCTGCAGGGGCCTTGCAGGGCCCGGGGAGCTGGTGAAGACTGACCGCCCCGCTGGATGGATGGTGGGTGATGGCCCTGTCCGCCCACCCGGGGGGCAACTCCTTGTGTGTGCGTTCTGGGGGCCAGGCCACAGCGGAGAGAAGGAAGGAGAGTGAGCTCTGACAGGAGGAGAGCGGCCAGGAGTCCAGGAAGGGGCAGGCTGAGCGGCCCAGTGAGGCCTGGGTAGTATCCGCCCGCGTGAGGGTCACGGTTCCCAGCAGGCTCCTGGCCGTCCTCGCTCTCAGCAGCACTGCCACCTGTGTTGCAGACCCCAGCCACAAGCCTGCAACTTTTACCACTTTGGGGTCCTCTGGGCCCCAGATTCGGTACAGGCCTCAGCCAGAGTGGTAAGCTGGCATTCTGCCTTGGGACGCTGACCTGCACCTGCCCATCCCACCTGGCACCCACCACCCGCCACTGCGCAAGCCTCTGCCCTTGCCCATTTATCAAGTGAGCCTATCAGGTCCTCTCCAGGATGGGCCCGGAGGTCAGAGCCACATTCCCAGGGGTGGCCTGGAAGCTTGCTCCGGTGCCGGGTCCACGAGGACGAATAACCCTGCTTCACAGTGACCTGGGTGGCTCCCACCGAGCCTGGGAATGCTTTCTGTGCACACCCTGCTATCGATGGGGCGCTGTCAACCTCCCTGTGAGCCTGGGGGCCTGGAAGGACGGTAGGCCATCCTGTCTGATCATGGTACCACCTTGAGACAGTCCTACCCTCCTCTCACTCTGGCTCCCCGACTCTGTCAGTCCTCTGATTACAGAGCAGCCAGGAGGCCCTGCAGTTCGGGTCCCGATTCCTCAGTCATCTGCAAGGCAAAGGCCACACCTGGCCGGCAGCAAAGGCAGCCAGCCTGGGGCCTCACTTCCAGAGAGATGCACATGGTTCAGGACAACCTCAAGACCCTTAGAGAGTCCGGAGAGCCGAAACACGCTTCAGTGACTCCGCAGAGAGAAGGAAAGAAGGCCAGCAAGTGACTGTCAGAAGGGCTGAGAGCGCCGCTCACACATCCCAACACAGAAATTCTGACTTCTCTAGGGGAATCCCCAGTGGGGCAGTGGCCAGAATGGGCCTGAGTGTCCCACTGACCCCGCCACAGGCTGTCACCACTGGGTGCCCTAGCCGGGAGCACTGAGTCACGTCAGAGGGGAATCACACCATGGCCGGGCCCCAGGGACTGGCCTGGCGATACCGCGATGGTGGGGGAGGTCGGGCATGCTTCCCAGGCCAGCTGTGCCTCGGGGGCAGGCCAACTGGAAGGCGTGGAAAATCAGCCATTTCCTCCACCTGAAGGAGCCCCTGAGGACAGCAGCGGCAACTGGCAGACAGCAGTCGGCATCTGCCCCGTGGCTTTGGCCAGGGTTCCACCGGGGAAATGCGAAAAACAAAGTCGTCTCTTTTTTGGGGGGCAGGGGAGGGGGCTAGGGGAGAGAAAAACAATCTTCTCAGACGCTCAAAGCACGAAAACAAGTGGAAAATGATCAGTCTGGTTTTCCATAAGTCAAAACAAGAGGATCATGTTCCCAGACTCGGCGGGAAATGCCCTTGCTCTCCTCCCCGCCTGGTGCCCGGGCACCGAGGCCAGCCCCTGGTGGTCGGTGGCCCCAGGTTGCTGAGGGCAGGCAGCGAGTGGTGGGCACTGGGTGAGTAGACCTGAGCCCTGGTCCAGCACTGAGCCCCGCGCCCTTCTAGCTCATCACCCCTGGGTGAGCGGACACTCACTGCGACACGTGGGTGATGGGCGCCAGCAGAGTCTCCCCTTCCAGGTCCAGGTCCTCGGCAAAGCTGTTGGTTCTCATGAAATGGGCCGTGCTCACTTCCAGCAGCGTGGGGCTCTTTTTCACTGTGGGGAAAGATGCGGGACAGCACGTTAGGCTTCCATGGAAGGCTTGATGGCAGAGGGGGCCCAGGGTTGCTCAGAGCTGAGATGCTCACCCCAACCTGCTACCCTGGCTATGGGGCAGACCTGTGCCCCTGGAGCCTTCCCACAAACGGGTAAGATATCTACTCGCAGGGCTGGGTGAGGAGTGGAGATGGTGTATGAAGCCTCAGCACAGAGGACTGGCGGGGTGGGTCATGATGGCCCCCACGTGCCTGAGGCCACAATGGTCAAGGAGCAATTGAGAGCCGATGACACCTCCTCAGAGTGAGGACTGTGCCTGGGCTGAGCTCAGGTGTCTGGGCCTCTCCCCAGGTTCACACCAGACGTTCAGGTCAAGAATAGAACACAGCTGACAAGCACAGGTCTGGTAAGACACTGACTCTCATCACCATGCTGTCACTGTCATGTGGCTGGACGGCTCTCGATGCATCAGTGAAGACCCAGGGCGGTAGGACTCCTGCTCACAGAGAGTCGCAAGCCGGGGAGGAAGGGGCAGCCACAGAGCTCCTGGCCCCTTGCATCCACCACCCGCACCCTGAGGGAGGCACCGGAACCACCCCGACGGCTGGTGTTAGCATTCAGATTCCTGGGCCCACCCGCAGTGATCGGATGCTAGTGCTCAGGGCTGACTAAGAATAATTACCGGTCCCCTGATTTTCAATCTGGACCTTCTTTATTTTTCCATTTAAAGTTTTTATTGTAAAATAACGAATTACTTGTAAAAAGGGACAACTCAAAGATTCGTGAAGGCCTTCCTCCCCCGAGGTCATCAGCGTTAACCACCAACTAGATTCCTCGCTCATCCCTCTCTGCGCATCAGAGCAGCTGACACCTGGTGGGACTTGCATTTATACACACGTGACGGCTCTGTTCCTGTCACTCTGCAACGTGCCCATCTCATTTTTCTACAGGTATTTAGACGTGGATCTAAGTCTTATTTTAGTAGTTGCGTAACAGTCTGTAGCTTAGATCTACCACAATTAACTCAACCATTCCATGTGTGACACATTCGGTTCCGTTAGCTTTAAGCCACTACTTTAAGACAATGATGCACCATCCATCTTTATGAAAACCTGACATATTGAGGCAGGTGAGAGGGTGCTTCCTTGGTAAGTTTAATAGGTGTTGCTGGATTGTTTTCCCAAGAAGTCGTATCAGTTAGGCTCCAGCAGTAGTGTGTGTGCATGCCACCTTCTCCACATCCATGCCCGCACCGGCCTTTGGCAGCCTTTGCTGGGCCCGTCAAATGTAGATGAAGACGGGCATGGTGTTTTTCCTTCTATGCTGGATGCCCATTGTGGCTCGGAGGCTATTTGGTTTTCCTCTTGTGGAATTATCTGTTCATATCCTTTGCTCACTTCTGTTCGTCAATTTGTAGGAAATTTTTTTCTATGCTAGAGATAATTAACCTTTTGCATATGAGGCACAAGTATCTTCCCCAGTCTATCTTTGGTGTTTTTACCTTAATTATGGTTGTTTTGTCACAGAAAATTTTTTATGATTTTGAAGCGACACCTATCTTTTGCTTTTTGAAAAAGAAAGGATTCCCCACCCCAAAGTAGTACAACCATCTCCTAAATATAAATGTATGAGTGTGTGTAAATTTTAATACATTTAGCACTTACACCTCACATTGTAGGAGATCATCAACAATCAGAAAATGAAAATGTAAAGGTATTGTATGCAGTCTCACTGAAAAAACTAAAATGAAACACAAACTATAAAATCTCTTCAAGAAGACATAGGAGAAACTCTCTGGATTTGGCAATGAGTGTTGAAGTATGATACCAAAAGCTCAGTCTGTGAGCAGAAAAAAAATGAAAAAACTGGACTTTATCAAAATTAAAAGCATTTGCTCTGTAAAAGACACTGCTAAGGGAATGAAAAGACAAGTCATAGACTTGGAGAAAATGTTTACATGTCACTTCTCTGGTCAAGGACTTTTATCCAGAATATATAAGGAACTGTGGCAACTTGACAAGAAAGCTAACAACCCAGTTTTAAAAATGGATTACTAATAAGCTCATGAAAAGATGCTCAATTCAATCAATACCAGTAGTTGTTAAGGAAATGCAAATTAAATCCACAATGAGCTACCATTATACCCATGTTAGAATGACTAAAATTTTTAAACGGTGTCAGTTTTGGATATTTGGCAAAGAATAAGGTTAGAGCCTTACTTTTCACTTTACATTAAGAAAAGAAAAGAGAAATCGAAGCCTGACAATACCATATGCTCATGAAGATGCAGAGCAACTAGAACTTTTACATGTTGCTGGTGGGAATGCAAAATGGTGCAGCCATGTTGGAAGAGGGTTTGGCGGTTTCTCATAAAGTTAAACATACATTTATCTTGTGACCCATTCGTCCCTGTCCCAGTTTTTTACCCAGGTGAACTGAAAATTTACATTCAGAAAAACCTGTACATAAATGTGTATAGCAATTTCGCTTACAGCTGCCAAAACCTGGAAACAACTAAGATGCACTTCAGTAGGTGAATGGATAAACTGTGGTACATCCATACAATGGAATTCCATCCAGCAATCAAAGAAATGAACTAATGGTTCATGCATGCAACAACATAGATGAATCGTGAATGCATTTTGCTAAGCAGTGAAAGAAGCCAGATGCAAAAGGCTACATATTATATGATTCCATTTATATGACATTCTGGAAAAGGCAAAACTACAGGGACATAAAACAGATCAATGGCTGCTAGTGTTTAGAGGAGGGGGAGTACTTGACTTCAAAAGAGTTGCACAATGGAATTTTTAGGGCTATGGAACTTCTCTGTATGATGTTGTGGTGGTAGGTACATGACTCCAGGCATTTGTCAAAACCCATAGAACTGTACATCTCCAAGAGTAAATTTTACTATATGCAACCCCCCCTCCCCGCCAAAATAAGGCTGTTGGAGGATCCAGGATGGAAAGCAGACTGTCACGAGTGAATTCTGTATTACGAATACATAACATAGCACTAAAAGGAGAGGGGAAGAAGGAGCTGGCCTATGAAGTCTTGGGAAACAATCTTTTGATTGGATATGTTTAAAGTAAAAAAAAAAAAAAAAAAAAAAACTGTCATAAACACAGTATTCTAGTTGGTAAGTTTGTTTCTCATAGGGGTACTACAGGTACACTTGAGTTAAATAAGTAAATAATTCTAGATAATGGGAGCCAGGATTCTCAATGTCAGAAAAAAAGTAACAAGAGTTGGAGGGTGGTGAACGAACCCTGTGGTCAGAAATATCAGTATGAACTTACATTTAGTTTAACATAGACACAAATAAATACAGATATACGTGTACACTTGGGTTATTTACATACATATATTTCCTAGCTCTGTCCACTGAGAGGCCCTAGAAGCAGTGACCAACTGTGGAGCAATGAGCACCTAGTGCCCAGATCCTGGTTTCTAAATCCCATTCTCCAGTAAAAGGAACCAGGGCTCTCCGATAGAATGGTGATTCTAGGGCTAGGGCAGTGGTAAGATAAGCCTGAAGTATTGTCTAGTGTTAGGAAGGAAAAAAATGCTCAAAAATAAATAAATGAAAAGGATGAGGGCATGTCAAACGGACAAAGGAACTAACCCAAAAGAACTCTCAATCCAGTGACCAAAGCTAGAACAATTTGAGCAACAAAATAAATAATATTAAAAATATTATACAGAATCATATCAAACATTTAGAGAAGAGCTAACACCCATCCTTCTCAAACACTTCCAAAATATAGCAGAGGGAGGAACACTCCCAAACTCATTCTACGAGGCCACCAGCACTCTAATACCAAAACCAGACAAAGAAGTCACAAAAAAAGAAAACTACAGGCCAGTATCACTGGTGAACATAGATGCAAAAATCCTCAATAAAATACTAGCAAACAGAATCCAACAGCACATTAAAAGGATCATACACCATGATCAAGTGGGGTTTATCCCAGGAATGCAAGGATTCTTCAATATACGCAAATCAATCAATGTGATACACCATATTAACAAACGGAAGGAGAAAAACCATATGATCATCTCAATCGATGCTGAGAAAGCTTTCGACAAAATTCAACACCCATTTATGATAAAAACCCTGCAGAAAGTAGGCACAGAGGGAACTTACCTCAACATAATAAGGGCCATATATGACAAACCCACAGCCAACATCGTTCTCAATGGTGAAAAACTGAAACCATTTCCACTAAGATCAGGAACAAGACAAGGTTGCCCACTCTCACCACTATTATTCAACATAGTTTTGGAAGTTTTAGCCACAGTAATCAGAGAAGAAAAGGAAATAAAAGGAATCCAAATCAGAAAAGAAGTAAAACTGTCACTGTTTGCAGATGACATGATACTATACATAGAGAATCCTAAAGATGCTACCAGAAAACTACTAGACCTAATCAATGAATCTGGTCAAGTAGCAGGATACAAAATTAATGCACAGAAATCTCTTGCATTCCTATACACTAATGATGAAAAATCTGAAACAGAAATTAAGGAAACACTCCCATTTACCACTGCAACAAAAAGAATAAAATACCTAGGAATAAACCTACCTAAGGAGACAAAAGACCTGTATGCAGAAAACTATAAGACGATGAAAGAAATTAAGGATGATACAAACAGATGGAGAGATATACCATGTTCTTGGATTGGAAGAATCAACATTGTGAAAATGACTATACTACCCAAAGCAATCTACAGATTCAATGCAATCCCTATCAAACTACCAATGGCATTTTCCACAGAACTAGAATGAAATATCTCACAATTTGTATGGAAACACAAAAGACCCCGAATAGCCAAAGCAATCTTGAGAAAGAAACACGGAGCTGGAGGAATCAGGCTCCCTGACTTCAGACTATACTACAAAGCTACAGTAATCAAGACAGTATGGTACTGGCACAAAAACAGAAATACAGATCAATGGAACAGGATAGAAAGCCCAGAGATAAACCCATGCACCTATGGTCACCTTGTTTTTGATAAAGGAGGCAAGAATATACAATGGAGAAAAGACAGCCTCTTCACTAAGTGGTGCTGGGAAAACTGGACAGCTACATGTAAAAGAATGAAATTAGAACACTCCCTAACACCATACACAAAAGTAAACTCAAAGTGAATTAAAGACCTAAATGTAAGGCCAGACACTATAAAACTCTTAGAGGAAAACATAGGCAGAACACTCTATGACATAAATCACAGGAAGATCCTTTTTGACCCACCTCCTGGAGAAATGGAAATAAAAACAAAAATAAATGGGACCTAATGAAACTTAAAAGCTTTTGCACAGCAAAGGAAACCATAAACAAGACGAAAAGACAACCCTCAGAATGGGAGAAAATATTTGCAAACAAAGCAACTGACAAAGAATTAATCTCCAAAATATACAAGCCGCTCATGCAGCACAATATCAAAAAAACAAACAATCCAATCCATAAATGAGCAGAAGACCTAAACAGACATTTCCCCAAAGAAGACATACAGATTGCCAACAAACACATGAAAGGATGCTCAACATCACTAATCATTAGAGAAATACAAATCACAACTACAATGAGGTATCACCTCACACCAGTCAGAATGGCCATCATCAAATAATCTACAAATGATAAATTCTGGAGAGGGTGTGGAAAAAAGGGAACCCTCTTGCACTGGTGGTGGGAATGTAAATTGATACAGCCACTATGGAGAACAGTATGGAGGTTCCTTAAAAATCTAAAAACAGAACCACCATATGACCCAGCAATCCCACTACTGGGCATATACCCTGAGAAAACCATAATTCAAAAAGAGTCATGTACCACAATATTCATTGCAGCTCGATTTATAATAGCCAGGGCATGGAAGCAACCTAAGTGTCCATCGACAGATGAATGGATAAAGAAGATGTGGCACATATATACAATGGAATATTACACAGCCGTAAAAAGAAACGAAATTGAGCTATTTGTAGTGAGGTGGATGGACCCAGAGACTGTCATACAGAGTGAAGTAAGTCAGAAAGAGAAAAACAAATACTGTATGCTAACACATATATATGGAATCTAAAAAAAAAAAAAAAAGGTTCTGAAGAACCTAGGAGCAGGACAGGAATAAAGACACAGACGTAGAGAATGGACTTGAGGACATGGGGAGGGGGAAGGGTAAGCTGGGACGCAGTGAGAGAGTGGCATGGACATATATACACTACCAAATGTAAAATAGATAGCTAGTGGGAAGCAGCCTCATGGCACAGGGAGATCAGCTTGGTGCTTTGTGTCCACCTGGAGGGGTGGGATAGGGAGTGTGGGAGGGAGACGCAAGAGGGAGGGGATATGGGGATATATGTGTATGTATAGCTGATTCACTTTGTTATTACAGCAGAACCTAACACACCACTGTGAAGCTATTATACTCCAAAGAAGATGTTAAAAAAAAAAAGACTTCAACAGGAAAAGAAAAAAAAAATATATACAAAATAATAGTATTAGATTATAGCTCAAAAAAATAAATATTCCTGAGTCCATACTGATATAAATTAACAGATAATTGGAAGAGAGGGATAAATCTTCCTTACAGAAGAATTGCAGATAATAAATGTAGAAAGACTGAGGGAAAAAAACCACCATTAGAACGCCACGGTGATATTTGCTACAGGCAAGATCCAGGGATGAATGCTAAAATTAGTAGGTGAAACTTTAAGGAGAAACTTCAAAGTATCTCCTCTCAAATATTTATTCATTGCTGTGGTGGTTTTAACATATGTTCACCAACGCTTTGATATTCTCTCATGCAGGAGGTAGAGCATAACTCCCCTCCCCTTGGGTGTGGGCAGGACTTGGTGACCCCCTTCTCATGACTAGACTGTGGAAAGGGAAAAATACTAAATAAGGCTGGCTGACACCACCTTAACCAAGTGGGTCAACGTTAACACTACCAGTGACAAACCATGTTGATGTCATGTACCCTGATACGGTGCAATGAGAAAAGCACATCACTTCTGTGGCATTCTTCCCCCCAAACCCATAACACCAGTCTAATCCTGAGAAAATAGTGACAAACCCAAACCGAGGGACATTGACGCCTGACTAGTATTCCTCAAAAGTGTCAAGGTCATGAGGAACAAGGAGGGACCAAGATTTGCCTTCACGGATCAGAGGAGACTAAGCAGACCTGACTAAATGTAATGATGGATCCTGGGGCAGAAAAAGGACATTAGTAGTTAAACTGGGAAAATCCAGCTAAATTAACTAAACTGTAGCTTAACTACTAGTGCTGTTGAATGTTAATTTCTTAGTTTTGATAACTGTACCATGGTTATATAAGATGCTAACATTAGGGGAAGCTGGTGAGAGTGCAAAAAAAGCTGTACTATTTTTGTCTCTTCTGTAAAAATAAAAAGCAAAAAAAAAAAAAAAAAAGGCCTGTATACAGTAGTACAAAAAATTTTAATATGTAATTAAGGACATACAAGAACTCTAAGGAGAAATTATAAAACCTTAACGAGCAACATTCAAGAAGACATAAATAATGGAGAAATATGCTTTTGTTCCATTGACTAGAAGACTCAGTAATGAAAAGATTCTCCCCAAATCTTAATAAAAATCCCACGGTTTCTGTGTTGGAACCTTGGCAAGCTGATTCTAAAATTGCTCTGGAAGTGCAAAAAGCCAAGAATCAACAAAATTCTTGAACAGCAACAAGGTAGGAGAACTTGCTCTACCAGACATCGGTACCTCTTACAAAGTAGTAGTCATTAAGGTGGTCTGGTGCTAATGCAGAAAGAGACAAACAGCCCAAGGGGACAGGGTTGACTGTCCAGAAATAGCCCCCACACATCTGGATGCTTGCTGTGTATAAGAGGTGGCCTGCACATAGTGGGAAGAGGATATTCAGGGATAGCTGGCCGTCCACATGGGAAGAAGGTTGACTTGGACCCTTACCTCACACCATACATCAACATTTCATTCTTGGCATTCCAGGCAATTGAAGACTAATGAAGAGAAGTAAAACTATAAAGACTTTCTGACTGAATCTAAAAGAATAGATTCATGACCTCAGGGTTTGGAAGGATTTTCTAAAATGTAAGCAGTGACCATAAAGGAAAAGACTGATTAATTCAACTACATTAAAACTGAGTCCTAATCATCAAACAACACATTTAAGAGTAAAAAGACAACCACAGAAGAAGAGTACCCACAAAATATAAAGAATTCCTACATATCAACAAGACAAATGTTAGCAACTTAATGAAAAACGGGGCAACAGACAAACAAGCACATCGCAAAAGAGGAATCCAAATGGCCGATGAACATGTGGAAAGGTGTTGTGCCTGACTAGCAATCAGAGAGATGTAAATAAACTCAGGGAGCTCACAGCCCATGGGGGCGAGGGCAGACTTCCAGCAGGAAACCGCACAGACATTACTTAGTCACACCCTGGAGAAGGGCTCCGAGTGAAGGGCTGCTTGCCCGTGACATTCTCGGAGAGCACAGGAAAGTGACGGGTAAGTCTTGAAGAATGCGTGTGCATTCAAAGGCTCTCAGGTCTGGGACCTGGCGGGAACATTTACAGCCCCCATTTTAGAGATTCGGGGCTGAGATTCAAGTACCCTGGGTTATATTATTCAGTCGTCAAGTGACAGAGCTAGAACTTCATCCAGGATTCAAATGTTCTTTCAAAAAAAAAAAGGAAAGGAAAAACGAGCACAAATACATATTTCTACGTCTGCATCACTTGTATACAGAAGGAAGGAACAGCAGAGCAGTGGCTGGAAAGTGGGACTGCTTTCCAAACATCCGAGATGACAAGTGCCATCTCCAAAGCCCCAGGGCCAAGGGTGAGCCACCTGACCCCTGACAAAGGCCCAGCCCTGGTGTTTTAGGAAATTAAAGCGTGCACATCAGTTGGCTGCTGGGAGCGGGTGGGGCCTGCACCTGCCAGAAAAGAATGTGTGATGTTTGGTTTAATCCTGAGAACAGCACAGAGGGTCCCCGCAGCAAGGGGCAAAGAGAGGGGCTCCACAGGTTGGTTTTTCCAAGTCAACAGGAATGGCACTGCTTTGCCCAGCTTCTGTGTCAGAGACTGTGGGGTATGCCTCCCCCACCGCGGGCAGGCAGCAATCAAGGCTGCAGACCCTCCCCGTTACCCACCTGCAGTCGCAGCCTGGTCAGGGCCCTGCAAGAAGGTACAGGGAGTGTGGCAGGGGCTGGGGGGTAGATGTGAATCCTTGGCGGACACAGTGGCACGCTGCCCCTTCAGGCAAAGCTCTGTGCTAAGTGCTGTGTCCCAAGAGACCTGGCTTGTCATCCCCAACTTCAAGGAGACTGAGATGGGTGTTTTACAAAGATGTGAAAAAACCCACAGCCCTGGCCTCGCAACTGCAGAGCGGGCGGAGCCCATGGTGGACTCATCAGGGCAACTCATCTGGACACCCAGGCCCCGAGGAGGGCACCGGAGCTACGCTAGGTGAGCCATCTGGAGTGCCAGACCTTGGGAAAAAGAGCACTGCATCCTGGCGACAATGAAGTCACACTTTCATAAGACAATCCCAGTTGTCAATGCTTTAATTCCTTGGCTGCCTTTGCCTTGTCAAGGCCAGAATCTGGGCCTAAGTTTTCAGGGCAGAACAAAACAATTTTGTTTTCTAGGAAAATGGGAGGTCTGGGATGGCGAACGCAGCCTCTGGCGTGGCGACTACCACAGCTGGCGACACCGGCTGCCAAGTCTCACCCTCTCTCCAGAGAACAGGAACCAAACAGCGCAGCATTTTTCCTTCCAGCCAGTGGCCCTGCTTAATAGGGTGATTTGAAAATATGGGCACAGAAAAAAGACTGGAAGGAAATTGATCAAAATATTAACTGTTTGTCTTTAGGTGAGGAGACTGGATGATTTTCATTTCCTTCCTTATTGTGTTCTATCTCGGATGATACTTTCTCAAGTCAGGAAACAATGTTTTGTGGAAGTCTCCCATATCTGTGCCTTGCCCCATCCCACGGTCCTGCGCATCTCGTCCTGGAGTGACATCAGAGTATGTCGGAGCATCCTCTGTCCTTCCACCTGGCCTGGAACTGCCCACGTGCCTGAACAGCGCCCTCTCCTACCACAAACGTCCCCAAAACCTTCTGTGCCCAGGAGCACCTGGTCTCACTTCTTTTGACTTTCCGTCCAGCCCCCGCCCCCTGCCTGTTCGAGTCCCTCACTTTCCCAGCAAGTCCAGCTTATCCCCAACACTGGGACGCACTTGGCTTCCACAAGATGCATGAAGGGAATTCCCATTTCCCCATTTTCTGCTTCAGTCATGACCTCATTTCATTGTCACAGCAACTCTGTGGGATGGCAGCTTTGATTCCCATTTCTAGACAAGCAAACAGGTTAAAAAGGCTAAAACTCATGCTCTGGGTCACACAGACTAGGCCAGGACTTCAGCACCAAGTCAAACTTGCTGTAAGGCCCCAGCCCATCCCCACTGCCCTCTGCCCCCAGGAGAGTCCCTCTGGTGTCTGGGTCTTCACCTAGCCCTCCCGCTGGTGACTGATTAAAAGCCTGCCTAATCTCCCAGGTGTAACCCAAGTCCTTCACAAAGCTTTCCAAGGCTCTAGATTGTCCCCTCCTCTGGCTTGGTGCAGGGCTTATGTGTGCCTGGACCGCAGGTCTGTGCAAGTTCCTTGGCACGGGGACCTCGCCTTCCACCTCCCCCGTATCCCTCCGGGGCCTGGCACAGGCGTGTTCCCCAAGCCAGCTCTCTCCACAGGGATGAACAGAAGCTGCCCCTGTCCTTCCCAAGTCAAAGCCCCTTCCCACCCACCCGCCTCGCCCCCACCCCCCAAATCCACCCCCTCTTGGCGGATTTGCCAAAGCCCTGCAGATCCTGCACTGTGAACGAGAACCCCCTCCCCAGGGCATCCGGACAGCTGCAGCCAGACCCTGCGTGACATTGCTGAGCCTCGGCCCCAGGTCTGTGCCAGCTGCCCATGCCCGGCTCACAGACCACGAGCCAGCACTGCCGCGTCGCCACCTGTGTCTCCACTCAGAGGCGAGAAGTAAGGGACACGGACAGAAAGTGTAAAAGCCATTCCCACAACAGCTGCCAGGAACGGGGCAAAGAGTGGAGTGAAAATGCATATTCACAGCTGGCACCCAGTTCCGCTTAGGAAAATACCTTGCTTGAGTGGACACCTGTTGTTTTTGCCTGTCCAGCAGCTAGGCCTGGCTTCTGGGAACAGCTTCTCGAATCATCCTTGGGGGGCTGCTCTTTCCCTACTCCCAAGGCTGCAGGATTCAGGTACTCACTGGCCATCCCCAGAGAGGGCCTGTGGCCCAGGCCTTGGCCTTCAGAGGCACAAAGGCAGGTCTGAGGATGGCTGATACCTCCGTTGGGGCCAATGAGAGCCTGGCCCCAGATTCTGGCAAATATGATGGGGAAAGAGATGGCCTCTTTCTGCTGGGTTTGCTAAGCTGGTGGCCATCTTGCCCCCTTCAGAAAGTGGCTGCCTGAGGACACAGCCATCCCAGGGGGCAATGGGGAGAGGGAGGGGGAGAAGAAGAGGGAACAAGGCGGGTGGGCGGAGAGCACAGAAGGGGGAGAGTGAGAGCAAGCAAACGAGATCACCCCAGCCCCGGGGTCCAGCTGTGTCTGAAACAGCTGGGTCCAGTTGTGTGAGCCAAAAAATGTCCCTTTTGTGCTTCAGCTAGATTGAGTTGGGGTTCCATCATTTGTTACCAAGAGAATCTTCAAGAATGTGTGTGACAAACTTGGGGGTGAGGCATGAGCCCAAGGGGATGGGTCTGAGGAGTCAAAGTTACACAAGAGCTGAGTTACTCGCACGTCCCGCACGGTGCCTTGGGGGGTACAAGACAAAAGCTGGTGGGGAGAAGCTACCTCTGTAACGGCCCAGGGAGCTCTCAGAAAGTGGCTCCCTAAAGCTGGAGGCCGGCTCTCTGCTGCTGTGATGCTGCTGTAAGGTTGTTGAAAGCAAACTGTGGAACGTGCTGGATCTCACATCCAGTCAAGGGCATGCAGCGTGGATTGGACATGAGCACGACGGTGATGTGGACAGAGTCAAAGGTGACCTGGGGAATCCTGACCAACCCTGGGGAGGACACTGGGCTTTCTACACTCCCAGAGATGAGGGCACCGAGGACCCTTGCCCCCAGCGCTGCCCCTCACCACAGGGCTCACAGGCCTCGGCACACACAAATCTGAGAGGGAAAGGAAATGGTTCTGCGGGACCAAGGGTGGGGTCCAAAGAGCGGGGGCGCTGAGGAGGACAGCAGCAACAGAGCCAGGACAGGGTCAACCCCGAGTGAGCACAGGAAACGGAAGGGGAGCCACGCAGCCACCCACACAACTCGGTCGACCCTCTGGGGTCTCCACGCTCCGGGAAGTCACCGTCCAGGTTTCCTAAGACACAGTTCCAGGGGACGGTTCCCGGCAGCAAGAGCAGCCCCGGGAAACGTTAATATACAATGGAATCTGGGTTAAGCACTGTCTTCTCCAAGAGTTGAGCTCACAGGACATTCCCAAGAAACCTCTGGAGAGGTGGGGAGGAAAGTTTCTGGAGGTCTTTGGATGAAGAAAACAAAAAAAAATGGCCTTGATTTTCAAGGCAAAATTACAGAGGAAGAAAAAAATGTTTTTAATCTAATTAAGAGCGATCTTTTCACCTTCATCACAACACCGCGGAAATGTGCCAGTTCTTAACTTCACACAATAATCAAAGCAATTAGTGAGGGAGAAGCCTTGGAAACCGGTGCAGATGTTCTCAGAATGTTTAATGGGGAAATGAGTTGCAGGCCTCGTTCTCAGCATCCGGCTCCAGGCCCTGGCTACCAAATCCAGACATCTGCTTGGGCCCCACCCCCAGGCCCTGAGGGCGCGGGCTTGAGAAACACAGGTCCCTTCCCAGGCCGCCTCCCAGCCAGGCCAGATCCGGGGCTGAGAGGCTCCCCATGGCTCCCCAAGCCGGAGCCTGGACACAGTCAGAGCCACCCCAGAGCTGGGGGCGGGGGGAGGCTTAACATCAAAATTATGTTAACAACTGATGTCAAAAATAATCAGCTCAGCCTGGCTCCCCCACCCGGTCCCTGCTGGCTGCAGGAGCACCGGGAGGCAAGGAGAGGGCAAGGGGCCCTGCAGGGGACTCTCAGCTATGACACCACCCCCACCGAGTTTGCGCAAACACCACTTCAGGAAGAGACATGGTGGCCTCTGTCTGGTGTGGCCCCGGAGTCCCCATTCCAATGCTGCTGGCCTCCTAGTGGGCCAAACATGAGGAAATTTCCAATAATCAGAAAAAACATGGAGAAACGAGGACGGTGCCTACTGAGGAAGCAGCCGGCTGCAGACAGCAGAGGGCCACATGGCTGGTGTTAACTGGCTGTGGGAGACCCGGGACCCCAGCTGGGTCCGACGGCTTAGCAAATCTCGGAGACCCTGCCGTATGGCAGGCATCAGGGACACAGAGGTAAGGAACACATGGTCCCTGTTCTCAAGGACACACAGGCAGCACAGGGGCCCCACCCATGTACCCTCAGCACTCACGTTCCATAAGCACCAAAGGCTTCTTAATGCAATCCTGCCAGATGCTTTCCCGAGCGCTATCTCTGACCTCGGGGGCCTGCTGAGCCACACACAGGGCAGGCCAGAAGTGACGCAGAACGAACCCCCCGAGAGGCAGCTCTCGGCAGCGAGAGATAAACACCCTAAGCTCCTTGAGCAGCTGGTGGAACAACTCTAAGGAGTGTTCTCCGCAGCGTCCCAGCCGCCCACCATAGAGCTCTCCCTCAACAAGCGACTTGCAACACGGATTCCCAGGGTGGGCTCAGGATCCAGGGAAACTGACCCACGACCGTGCGACGGGAAGCTGCTGGCGCGCTTTCAGTAGGAGAGCAGCAAGGTCTACTCTAAAGCACTCCCTTGGGCTGCCGTGTGGAGAATGGAGGAGAGGAGGCAGGAGCGGGAGCAGATCGGTGAGGAGGGGAGGGGAACAACCCAGGCAGAGAAGTGGAAGCAGCTCTGACCAGGGAGGCGGCTGCAGAGAAGGCAAGGAGCGGGCGAAGTCCAGAAAGTTGACAAGGCCTGCTGATGGATTTAGACATAGGCGCTAAGAAAAAGGCATAATTTTAAAAGGTTTCCAGGCAGTTTAGGGAACAAAATGGCATGCCGCTCCCCTTCCGTCTGGTTTCAAATCTCCATACTTGTCCTCCCCCGCAAAGCATAAAACCAACAAGGAGTGCAAATAAAACCATACACGACCCATGCCTTTAGCAGCACTAGGAAACAGAGTACTGTGGCCTTCAAATTACCTGTGAATGGAGAAATGAACCAAAGTCCAACAGCGCTATAGCCACCTGCCCATCACTGCACGCCTCCAGATGAAAAGTCAGGAGATGAGGCTTAAAATGCCCAGTCCAGACACATTAGGAAAGCGAGTGACCTCAGCAAAAATGGAGGAGTAGGTACCTCCGAGGAGCCTTCCCTTCACAGAAACGTTGAGAAATGAAGTAAAATCTGTCAGAGTCAACTTTGTCAGAGCTCTAGAAAGCAGTCAAAGGTTTACAGCACCCAAGTGAACACCCAACCGTGAAACAGGCAATTTAAAAATGATAGGAAAGCTCTGTGGCATTTTTACTTGTCTTTGCAACACCCCGTCCCCCACTCACTAGCAGTCTTGAAGATGGCTGCCCACATTCCCAGTATGGGACCCTGATCCCTGGTTCTGAAGGGAGCAGAGCAGATCTTATGCTCAAACAATGTGTCTGTTCTGTATTGTCTGGAGGCTGCCTGAAGGTGATTGCCCTTGTTTCCTCTACAAGGGAACTCTCAAATGAAAATGGTGGACATTCCTTGAAAACACTGTAAGGGAGTCAAACAAATCACAGCCACCTGGGGAAAAGATTACAGTTAAGGCACACAATAGAGCACTGAAAGCCTGGGAGGAAAAGCTGGGGAAAGAGTGTCTTTGAGAAATCAGGCCATTCTAAGACACCTGTGTAACACTGAAAACTTGAGAAAGTCAAGAGCATGCCCAGGGCAGGATGCATGCTCAGAAAAGTCCTGAGAACACACTAAGCTTTCACTTCTGACTCATCTCTGTGCCCACCTCAAACAGGAAGTGAAGGCGGAGGCAGAGTTGTAAACAGCCTGGCCAAATCTTGAAGGATTGCCCCAGCACACAGCTAAACTGCAAAGGCTGGGAGAGTTCTTTCACTTTTTTCCTTCCTCTCCCTCTCTCTGACTCCTGGCACTCAAGGAAGTCTCTGTCAAAACACCAGCTGAACACAAGCGGAACAGTGGCTTTAGAAACCACACATGGCAAAGAATACAGATGTCAAAAAAATAGAAGTCCCTAAACAGTTACAGCTCATAGCAAGAAAAAAAAATCCTGAGAAGGGGAAAGAATCTACTGTCTAGACTTATATATATAATATCCGAAATAGCCAGTTTTCAACCAAAAATTATGAAATATGTGAAGAAACAAGAAAGTATGGCTCATTCACAGAAGAAATTAACAGAAACCATCTCTGAGGAAGTACAGACACTGAGCTTACTACTAGTAAAGAGTTTAAATCAACTTTCTTAAATATGTTCAAAGAACTGAAGGAACTTGTAGACAAAGAACTAAAGGAATGATGTATGAATGAATAGACGATGTCAATAAAGAGAGAAATTATAAAAAGGAATTAAATTCTGGAAAAGTATAACAATTGATGTGAAACACTTACTAGAGGGTTTCATTAGCATATTTGAGCTGAAGAAAAATCAGGGAACTTGAAGATAGGTCAATCTATATTATCCAGTGTGAGGAGCGGAAGGAAAAATGAACAGACCCTCTGGGACCTGTGGCATATCATCAAGCATAACAACATATCCATAATGGGAATCCCAGAAGGAGAGGTGAGACAGGAAGGGGAAGGAAGAATATTTGAAGAAATAATAGCTAACTTCTCAAATTCGATGGAAGACATGAATCTAAACCTCCAAGAAGCTCAGTGAACTCCAAGAAACAAATCATAATCAAACTGTTGAAAGATAACGACAGAATTGTGAAAGGAGTGAGAGAAGTGCCTCATCACATACAGGGGTAGTCAGTAAGATTAACAGCAGATTTCTCATTAGAAAGCGTGGAGGCCAGAAGCGAATGGGATAAAATTTTTAAAGTGCTTAAAGAGGAAAACAAATATCAAAAACTGAGTTAAGAATTTTTTTTAATGATTTTTTTTTTTATGTGGACCATTTTTAAAGTCTTTACTGAATTTGTTACAATACTGCTTCTGTTTTGGTTTTATGGCCATGAGGCATGTGGGCTCTTAGCTCCCAGACCAGGGATCGAACCTGCACCCCCCTGCATTGGAAGGCGAAGTCTTAACCACTGGACCACCAGGGAAGTCCCGAGTTAAGAATTTTATATCTAGCAAAATTATTTCAACAGTGAAGGAGAAATTAATATGTTCTGAGATAAACAAATGCTAAGGGAGTTCCTTGCTTGCTGACTTGCCCTACAAAAAGTGGTAAAGAGAGTCCCTTAGGCTGAAATGAAAGGACACTAGAAAGTAACTCAAACCCATACAAAGAAGTAAAGAATTCCAGAAAAGGTAACCACATAGGTAAGCATAGAAGCCAGTATTATCATATCCTTAGTTTATAATTCCTCTTTATTTCCTACATGACTTAAAAGACAAATACATAAAACAATATCTATACATCTATGTTGTTGGGAATACAATGTATAAAGGTGTAATTTCTGACAATAACAACATGAGGGGGATGGAACTGTATAGGAGTTGACTTTTTGTACTGAGGAAGAAAGTCAGTTCATCAAGATGTAACAATTATAAACATGTACACATCAAACAACAGAGCCCCAAAGTACATGAAACAAACATTGACTGAACTGGAGGGAGAAACAGACAGTTCTACAATGACAGCTGGAGACGTCAATACCTAACACTCAATAATAGATAGAACAACCAGACAGAAGATCAGTAAAGAAATAGAAGACTTGAACAACACTATGAACCAAGGAGACCTAACAAACTTATGTAGAACACTCCACCCAATGACAGCAGAATACATTCTTCTCAAGTGCACATGGAATATTCTCCAGGATAGATCACATGTTAGGCTTCAAAGCAGTCTCAGTAAAATTTTAAAAATTAAAATCATACCAAGTATCTTCTCTAACCAAAATGGAGTGAGGCTAGAAATCAATAATAGAAGGAAAACTAGAAAATTAACAAATATGTGAAAATTAAACAACACACTCGTTAAAAAGTAATGGGTCAAAGAAGACATCACAAGGGAAATTAGAAAATATTTTGAGATGAACAAAAATGAAAACACAACATACCAGAGCCTATGGGATGCAATGAAAGCAGTGCTCAAGGAGAAAAATATAGCTATGAATTCCTACATACAGAAAGAAGAAAGAATTTCAATAACCTAACTTTACAGCCTAAGGAACTATAAAAAGAAAAGTAAACTAAACCCAAAGTTAGCAGAAAGAAGAAAATAATAAATGTGAGAGTGGAGAAATGAATAGAAAAACAAGAGTCAACTAAACAAAAAGTTGGTTATTTTTGAAAAGATCAACAAAGTTGACAAATGTTTAGCTAGAATGACTAAGAAAAAACAAGAGACGATGCAAATCAAAACATAAACGAAAGTGGGGACATTACAATTGACCTTACAGAAATAAAAAGAATTATAAGAGAATACTATGAACAACTGTACTCCAAAAAAATTAGATAACCAAGATGAAATGAACAAAATCTTAGCAACACATGAACTTCAAAACTGACTCAAGAAGAAACAGAAATTCTGAACAGACTTATAACAAGTAAAAAGTATGAATCACTCAGTAATCAAAGATCTCGTAGTGAAGAGAAGTCTAGGACCTGAGGGCTTCACTGGTGAATGATACCAAACATGTAAAGAAGAATTAACACCAGTCCCTCAAACTCTAACAGAAAAACAGAAGGGAGGGAACACTGCAACATATTCTATGAGATGAATATTACTCTGATACCAAAATCACACAAATACACCACAAGAAAGCTAGATACCAATATCCCTTATAGATGCAAAAACAAACAAACAAACAAAAAACCTGGAGGAAAATACTAGTAAACCAAATCCAGCAGCATATTAGAAGAATTATATACCATGAGTAAGTGGGATTTATTTCAGGAATGGGAGGGTGGTTCAACATAAGAAAAATCAAAGTAATACATCAGAGTAATAGAATTACCTCAGTTGACACAGAAAAAGCATTTGACAAAATCCAACAACCTTTCAAGATAAAAATTCTCACACACAAAAAAATTCTCACAAAATTAAGAAAAGAAGGGATCTTTCTCAACATGATAAAGAGCATTTACGAAAGACCCGTAACTAACATAATAATGGTGAAAAGACTAAAAACTTTTCCCCTAAAACCAGGAACAAAAGGATGCCCATTTTTACCACTGCTTTTCAACAGTGTATTAGAAGTTTTAGCCATAGCAATTAGGCAAAAAAATAAATAAAAAGCATCCAAATTGGAAAGGAAGAAGTAAAATTATTTTTATTCACAGATATATGATCCTACATAGAAAATCCCAAAGAATCCACAAAAGAAAAAAAAAAAACCAACCTATTAGAACTAATAAACAAATTCAGAACACTTGCAGGACATGTGGTCAACACACAGAAATCATTGGTGTATCTATACACCAGCAATGAACAATCCGAGAAGGAAATTTTTAAACAATTCCATTTACATTAGCATCAGGAAGAGTAAAGTACCTAGGAATAAATTTAACAAAGAGGTGAAAGACTTCTATGCCAAATACTACAAAACTAATAGAAATTAAAGACCTAAATAAATAGAGCAACATCCTATGTTCATGGATTGGAAGACTTAATATTGTTAAGATGGCAATGTTATCCAGTGATCCACAGACTGAATGCAATCCCTATCAAAATTCTAATGGTCTTTTTTGCAGAAATGAAAAAATTGATCCTAAAATGTTTATGGAGGGTAAGGGGCCTAGTATAGCTTAAAAATTATTGAAAAAGAACAAACTCAGAAGACTCACACTTCCCAATTTCAAAACATACACAGGGCTATATTAATCAAAATAATGTGGTACTGGCATAAGGGTAGACATTTAGCCCAATGGAATAAAATAGAGAACCTAGAAATAAACCCTCATATATAGTCAACTGATATTCAACAAAAGGTACCAATTCCATTTGATGGTAAAGCAACAGGCTCTTCAACAAATGGTGCTGGGACAACTGGACACAGGAAAAAGAATGAAGTTGGACACATACCCCATACCATATAAAAATTATCTCAAAATGGATCAGCCACCTAAATATAAGAGCTAAAACCACACATTTCTTAGAAGAAAACACAGAGGTAAATCTTTACGACCCTGGATTATGTGCTAAATGCCACTGAATTGTTTGACTTTAAAATGATTAATTATGTTATGTAGATTTCACCTCATTAAAAAAAAATAGGGGCCACGGAAGACTTCAAAGAAGCACAGACACAGTTACCCCCAGGAAAACAAAGTCCAGCATGAGGTGTCAAAATGGAGAATGCAGGACAGAAATAGGCAGTTCATAGCAACAGCAACAAGGAAGGGCTTTGAAGTGACTGGTTAGAAGTGGCAGTCTCAGAGAATCATGTCTTGGGGAGGCTCAGGTAAATAGAGAAGTGGCATGACCATGAAGGTAAAGAAGGAAATAAGAGCGGGAAGTGAAAGAGACTCCTGCAGGAATTAAAGAAAAGCAAGACATGGAAGTTACCTCACACACGTACCCCAGGACAGCAATATCTGGAAATGCAACTGCCTAAAAGAGGACAAGCCTGAAAGAAGATGGCATTTTTGAACTAGGAACTCTGACCACTAAGTACATGGGAATATAAGTAAGCAGACTACATTCATATAATACTACTGTGAGAAAAAAAATATCAGAAAATGAGAATAAAAACTTTTCTGCTTATAAAAGTCTCCTCCAAAATCTAACCATAAAGCTGAAGAAGACTATAAATAACATTCCCAACCAAATTAAATATTCTCAACATTTGGGATATGAAAACATACCTGAATCAGTAATAAGATCACTTAAAAACAGAAATGGATAAAAATAAATAAAAATAAGAAATGACAAGAGGTGACTGAACTAAAGATAGAAATAGATGAAAAGCATGAAAACAGCTAAGATAATTAAAATGAGAGAAAGACAGAAATAGCATCAGAGTGACCACGGTTGAAGTGGAAGATAGGCAAAGGGGGTCCAATGTGCGTATAACTCAAGTCTCTGAAGAAGAAAAAAAAAACAATAGAAATAATATTTAAAGGCATATGTTAAAAATTCTATAAATACAATAAAATCTAACACGTTGAAAGGACCCACGTGGGTACCAAGGAAACTGACCTGGAACAATCAACTCTGAGAAACTTCCTGGTAAAACTACTAGACTTTAAAAATAGAGAAGAAATCCTTAGGGCCTCCAAGCAAAAGATGAAATAACAAAGGCAACAGACTTAACAAAAACAATATACAAAGTGGAGCAGAATTTTCAAGAAACTTAAGGAAGTACTACAAACCAAGGATTTTATAGCCAGTCAAGCTGAACTTCATGTATCAAGGTGATAGAAACACAGTTTTACATATGTACAAAATATTGTACACATGAGCCCTTGCTAAGCAAGTTACTAGAGGATAGGCTTCATCCAGCCATGAGACTGGAAAAACTCTGGCAAAAGAACTGATGGTAAACATTCTATATATTTAGTTATAGAACTAGATGAAGACCTGGAGAGAGTCATGGCTGAATAATAATACACGAGCATCATATGTCCCTGCAAAATAGAAAGAATACAAATCTGGGAGGAAAAGGAAGAGACAATGAAACAGTGTATATATAGTAAGTATGTATTAGATGTAGTGTATAAAACTGACTTATACATCTTATAAATAGGAACCCACGTGGCATACCAAATAGGATAAAGAAAGAAAAAGGGGGATTAAACCAAGATTAGTAATATGAAGGAAACCATTAGTAAAAAAAATATATATATATAAACATCCTTAAATACCAAAATAATTTATGAAAAAGCAAGGCAGACACACAGAGCAACAAAATCAGTATGTCATAATACAGGCAATAATTGCAATATGTGATAATATAAAAGGAACTGAGATCAAATTTATCAGTTATATTAATAAATGTGAGTTAAAAACATGCTTTTCAAAAGAAAAATATATTCAAATTGGCTCATAAAGTAAAATCAACTCCATGCAATTTTTAACAATCAGACATCTAAAATTCAGTGATTAAAATGCTGAAAAAAGCAGGAATGGATAAGATTCACCAGAAAAATGTAAACACCAAGAAAACAGGTTATGATTCTGGCATGCTGAAAAAGTATAATTAATGTTAAAAAAGCTTAAATGGGACAAATAAGGATCCTTTATAATGCTAAAAGCCACATTTCATAATGAAGTTACAACAATTATGAGTAACTATGCAATAAATACCACCTGCATAAAACAGAAACTACTAGATATGCAGGGAAATATAAATACATTAATAATGCGAGAGTCACATTCTACTTTCATACGACAGACCAAGTGGATGGATAAATAAAGCAAGGATATAAGGGATCTGAAGAACATAATTCATAAGTCAGGTCTTTTGTATATATATGGAACAGGATACCACAGCAATAGAGAATATTCCTTCTTGAGCACACATTTATAAGTCTGAATACACAGATCAATAAAAATACACAAATTACCCATTCAAAAAGCTAAAAAAAAAAAAACCAACCTACAGTAAATCAAAAGAAAGCACGAAGAAGAAAATAGCAAAGACAAAGACAAAAGCAGAAATTAATGAGGCAGAAACCAGTAAAATAGTAAACCAAATTAATAAAATAAAAATCCTGGTTAAAAAAATAGACAAACTAGTATTTACTTTAATTATGGAGAAAAGAGAGAAAGCACAAATATTCAGAAGAAGTAACAAGAGAAAGTAACTATTGTTGTGGAGGAAATTTTAAATATCATAACAGACTACTTGGTACAATTCCATGCAAAATATTTGTAAAACCCAGATGAAATGGATAATTTCCTTACAAAACACAATTTATCTAAAATTGATCTCAGTAGAAATAGAAAGCTTAAACACCTGATTTCCAAAAAATAAACAGAAAATTTTATCAAGGAACTACCCTAAAAGAAAGTGTGATCTCCATTAGATTTCACAGGAGAATTCTACCAAAATCTTTTAGAGAACAAAGAGTCCAAATTTTGCATATATTGTTTCAGAGCACAGAAAATGAAGGAAACCTTCCAAATATACTTTATAAGCAAATGTAACACTGATATATAAACCTGATAAAAATAGAACATAAAAAGACCAATATTATTTATGAATGCTGATGCAGAAATCCTAAATATTTCCCCATATTAATAGGTTTGAGAAGAAACATGATCACCTCCAGGAATTCATCATCCATTCCTAACTAAACTCTTGTGAAAATACAAATGGATGGACACTTCCTTGATAAAACTACACAAATACTAGGAGAAAAAAGGAGTGAGTTCCTCTACAAACTAAGCATAGGAAAAAGGTTTCCCAACTGTGACTAAAAATCTAGATGTAATAAGAGAAGATAAATAAATTTGACTACAGATTTACTAAACCTTTAGCATAGAAAAAAATCTTAATCAAAAGACAATGACAAAAATGGAAGGAAATCTTTGCAACAGAAGGCTAATGGCCATGATATACACAAAATTTTTTAAAATGTAAGGAGTAAAGAACCAAGACGACTAAAAATAAGCAAAAATAAGCAAAAGATATAAACAGATATTTCAGGAAATGGTATATAAAAATGGCCCTTAAACTTATGAAAAGATTGCAATTTCAATCATAAAAAGATAAATGCAAGGTAAATCTAAATTGAGATACCATTTCTTATCTATCAGATCCCACAAAAATTCAAACTCTTGAAAACATACTCCTTTAGTGAGACTGTGTGGGAACAGTCTCACACTGCTGGTGTAAAATCGAAATGGCACCGGCCTTATAGAGGGGAATTTGGCAATATTTAACAAAACTACATGTGTATTTATATTTCAACCTGACAATCCCACTTCTAGGAAATTACCTTAAGGATACACCTCCAATAATATGCAAAAAATATGCAGAAGATTATTCAGTGCAGCATTATTTGCAATTACAAAATATTAGAGGCTAACCAGAGTGCTGACCACAGAATGATGAGCATAGCTGCTATCTAGAAACTACCTACGCATACAAGTATAAGAGATTGGTTGAAAAGACTGTACTATGTACACACCAAGGAATATCATGCAACTGTAAGAAAGGAAGAGAAAGCTCTGTATGAATGGAGATTGAGTGATTTCTAGGAGATACTGCTAGGCGACAAAAGCAAAGTACAAAAGAGCATATACAGAAGACCACATTTTTTTGTAATAAAGAAGAGGAAATGAGAAAACCATGACATATGTTTGATAACACACACGCAATCACACACTACTGGTAACCACAGAACACTGAAATTGGTTACCAACAAGAGGTGGGGAGAAATAGGATGGGAGGGATATGGGAAGAAAGGACATTTCTCTCAGTAGACCTTTTTGTATAGTTTTGACTTTGGAAGTAAATTAATGTTCTACGTATACAAAAAACAAAATTAAATCAGCAAGATGTGGGATGCCTCTGGAATGGTGGAATGAGGACCTTGACAAAACTTCTCCCTAGAGAGCAATGACAAAATTGGACAAAATTAAAAAAAAAAAAAAACAGTCATTTAAGAACTCCAGAAGTTAACCAAAAGCATATAACAAATTGAAAGGTGTTTATTCAAGAAAAAACTACTAAACCTTGGTAGGAACAGCAGGGTCTGTGGCAGTTTAACTTGGGGCTGCTCCCATCTCCCCACCCAAGCTCAGTGGCACAGTAGCCTTAAGAACTTTCAGTCTCAATGCCAGCAAAGAGGGATAACTTGATTTGGAGCTCCATGGAAAAACCCTTGCATTATTGTCAAACAGTAGTGATCTCAGTGGAAAATAATTGGGCAAGGCCAACATCACAGCTACTGAAGCCTGCAGTATTGGTTGGGGCAAGCAATAGACCAGAAAAAAATTTTGAAGGGATCCCTGAAATCTGGAAGACTGCACATCCTCTCAAGAGAGACCAGAGAGAACCCTTGTTATCATGTATCCTTGGCTGACTGTGAAACCCTGTGCAAGCAGAATGTAAAAGCCAGGAAGACTTGTAAACTACCTGAATTTGAATGACTATCTCAACTCATACAAAGATCACCTCAGCAAATCGTAGAAGCCTCATTGGCTCAAGATGTTTCAACAAAACTGACCAATCAGCCTCACCACTAGGCTATGCAGATCCAGGGGTGACACCAAGGAAGCCAGGCTTAAAAGCAAAAATAAGAATTAAAAAACAAAAACAAAAACTGAGCAGAGACATCAGTGGCCATATGCTGCATGACACACAGACTACACAAATAGTGCAGGCAAGGCATAAACAAGTCAACAAACAAAAAACCTAGCAACAGCAATCACCCCTGGTTAGGGGGAAGAATGGGAACACAGAATTCCTATATTATATAAAATGATCAATTTTTAACCAAAAATTTTGAGACATGCAAAGAAGCAAGGAGTGTGACCCTTAAACAGAAATAAAGAGCAGTCAATAGCAAGGATCCCTGAGAGGGCCTTCTTAGGCCAAGACTTCAAAGCAGCTTTTATAAATCTGTTCGAAGAACTAAAAAAACAACAGTAAATGAATGAAGGGAAAGTATGATGACAGTGACTCATCAATGGAGAATATCAATAAAGAGATATGGATTATAAAATAAACGAAGTAGAAATTCTGGAGTTGAAAGCACAACTTAGATGAAAAACTAGGGGGGCTAAACAGCAGATCTGAGCTGGCAGAAGAAAGAAAGAATCAATGAACTTGAAGATAGATCCATAAAGATGATTCATTCTGAAGAATATAAAAGAATGAAGAAAACTGAACAAAGCCTCTGAGGCTTGCTGGATACCATTAAGAGTGACAATGTATGCATAATTAAAGTCCCTGGAAGGAGATAAAAGGGAGGAAAAATATTATTTGAAGAGATAATTTAGCATTAACCTGAAGCACATTGTTTTCAATTATGATGCTTATTGTAATCCCCAGATTATACTAATAAGAAAATAACTTTATAAATAGGAAAAAGAAACTAACAAAGAATGGCACACTAAAACATACCTATTAATACAACAGAACGCAGTAAAGGAGGAAGAAAAGAACAAAATGAGAAGAGACATGAGACATACAAAATTAATAGCAAATGGCAGATGTAAATCCTACCATATCAATAATTATGTTAACTATAAGTGAATTAAACACTCACTAAAGAAGCAGAGATTGCCAGACTGCCTAGAACAAGAACCAAGTATATGTTGCCTACAATATATAAATTATATATTCAAAGACACAAATAGATTCAAAGAAAAAGGATGAAAAAAGATGCCATGTAAACAATAAACACAAGAAAGCTGGAGTGGCTATACTAAATATCATACAGAATAGATTTTAAAATAAACTATATTCCTGGAGACAATGAGGAATTTATAATGATAAAAGGGTCAACTCATCAGGAAGAAATTAAAATTATAAGATAAAACTAAAAATTATAAAGAAATAAAAATTATATATGCAACTAACAACAGTCCTAAAATACATGAAACAAAAAATGACAGAACTGGGGCTTCCCTGGTGGCACAGTGGTTGAGAATCTGCCTGCCAATGCAGGGGACACAGGTTCGAGCCCTGGTCTGGGAAGATCCCACATGCCGCGGAGCAGCTGGGCCCGTGAGCCACAATTACTGAGCCTGCGCGTCTGGAGCCTGTGCTCCGGAACAAGAGAGGCCACGATAATGAGAGGCCCGTGCACCGCGATGAAGAGTGGCCCCCACTTGCCGCAACTAGAGAAAGCCCTTGCACAGAAACTAAGACCCAACACAGCCATAAATAAAAAGTAAATAAATAAATAAAAGCTCCATGAAAAAAAAAATGACAGAACTGATGAAAGAAATAGACAATTCAACAATAATAGACAATTCAACAGTAAAATAATAGTATAGTTCAAGTTTTTTATATCAAGATTTTTACATCCTTTGATTTTCTATCTTGTTTTGTCAATTATTAAGAGTGGAGCACTGAACTATTACATAACTACTATTATTGAATGAGGCGGTGGGACATGGGCTATGTGGAACTCTGCTTAATGACCTCGTCTGTTCTGGTGTCAGGGACCCAATGAGAAGCTGAGTACTCTACCCGGCAGCATGGTCCACTGGGGAGGTGATCTTACACCCAACTCAGAGGCAACAAGACAGTGTGAGTTGGTGCCCCCACTTTCACTGGGGAGATGTCAGTGGGACAAAAGGGAAGCTAAACTTCCACTCACCTGTCTACAATGAAGTAGTGTAAGGCACTGCCCTATATTTTCTGGAGTGGGATTGCTGGGGAGCACAGGGGGAAGCTGTATATGCATGCTCACCCAGCCCTCTTGCTACACCTCAACAGGAGAACTGTCTGCTAAAAAAAGAACAAGAAACAAACAACCAAAAAAAAAAAAAAAAGCCACAATCACCACAACAAAAAACCAGAGCCAAATATTAAATTGGATCCAGAGTCTTATAATCTCTAAAATTTCCAGGGTACAACTGAAAATCACTTGTCATGACAAGAATCAGGATAGTCACAATATAAATGAAAAAAGATAATCAAGAGGTGCCAAAACCAAAGTAAATAAAATGTTGGAATTATTTGAAAAGGACATTAAGAAGTCATCCTAAAAATGCTTTAATAAGCAATTACAAAGTTTCTTGACACAAAAGGAAAATCTCAACAAAGAATCAGCAATTTCCATTTAAAAATGGAAATTATAGAACTGAAAAATACAGTAACTGAAAATAAACTCACTGGATGGATTCAATTGTAGAGGATAGAATCTTAAACTTAAGGCTAGTCAATAGAATTCACTCAAGCTGAACAATAGAAAATAGACTGAAAATAAAAAGTGAACAGTCTCAGTGACCTGTTTGACCACAGGAAAAGACCTAACATTTGTATCAGTGGAATTCCAAAGGAGAGGAGTGAGTGAAATAAAAACTGTATTCAAAGAAATAATGGCTGAAAACTCCCAAATTTAGTGAACGATAATCTTACAGATTCAAGATGCTAAGTGAATACAAAGTATAAACCCAAATATACCCCCAAAAATCTATACCAAGACACATTATAGATATATGAAAACTAAAGACAAAAAAATTTTTTTGAAAGAAGAGAAATGGCACAATATTTTTAGAGGGAACACTGATTTGAACAGCAGTGGATTTCTCATCAGAAAACATGGAGACCAGCAGAAGTGGCATAACGTTTTTCAAATATTAAAGAACTGTCAACTGTAAGTTCTATAATCAGCAAAATATACTTCAGGAATGAAGGGGAAATAGACATTTCAGAAGAAGGAAAACAGAGAATTTGTTGCTAGCAAGCCTACCCTTAAAGAACGGCAAAGGAAAGTTTACAATCTAACGTGGTGCTTAATGGATGAGAAGGAAATACTTAAAGACAATTGTATTTTTTAAATGGTGAGGATAAAAGAAACTAAATGGAAGTAAGGTTTCAATACTTCACTCAAAGAAGTAAAGCACTGATATCAGTAAGTTATGATAAATTACATATTTATACTCAATACCTAGGGCAGTTACTAAGAAAACCATACAAAACTTCTTACTCCCAAACACTGCAGACATCAAAAGGATAATAAGGGAATATGTCAAACAATTCTATGTACACAAGTTCTGCCAACTTAGATGAAATAGACCAATTCCTCAAAAAGCACAAACTACAATTCACCCACTATGAAATATTTGCCAATTCTATATCTGATAAGGGGCTAATATCCAAAACATATAAAGAATTCATACAAGTCAATAACAACAACAAAAACCAATCCTATTAAAAATGGGCAGGGGAATTCCCTGGAGGTCCAGTGGTTAGGACTCTGCACTTTCACCACCAAGGGCCTGGGTTCAATCCCTGGTCAGGCATCTAAGATCCCACAAGCTGCACGGCACAGCCAAAAACAAACAAACAAACAAACAAACAAAAAATGGGCAGAAGATCTGAATAGACATTTTCCCAAAGGAGACTAAAGGATGGCCAACAAGTACACGGAAAGATGCTCAACATCATTAATCATCAGGGATATGCAAATCAAAGCCACAATAAGACTTCGCCTCATACCTGTCAGAATGGCTATTATCAAAAAGAGAAGCAATAGCAAGTGTTGGTGAGGATGTGGAGAAAAGGGAACTTTTGTGCACTGTTGGTGGGGTTATAAATTGGTGCAACAAGTATGGAAAACAGTATAGAGGTTCCTCAAAAAATTAAAAATAGAACTACCATATGATCCAGGAATTCCACTTCTGGGTATTTATCCAAAGAAAATGAAAACACTAACTCAAAAAGACACGTGCACCCCCACGTTTACTGCAGCATTATTTACGATAGCCAAGAAAACAACTTCTATCCATCGATGAATCAATGGATAAAGAAGTTGTAGTATATATGTACAATGGAATATTATTCATCTATAAAAAGCAATGAAATCTTGTCATTTTCAACAACATGGATGAAGGGCATTATACTAAGTGAAATAAGTCAGACAGAGAAAGACAAATACCTTTTGTATGATCTTTCTCACATGTGAAATCAGACACAAAATGAAACAACAAAAGCGAAGTTCACAGGTACAGAGAACATATTGGTGGTTTTCAGAGGAGGGGTGGGGAGGTAGGAGAAATGAGTGAAGGGGAGGTCAAAAAGTAAAAAGAAAAACAAAAATTTAAATTTGCAACTGACATATAAAGACAAAGACAATCATCCAGGAGATACATCCAACTAATAGGAATTCTAGAAAGAGAGTGCAGAGAAAATATTAAAAGGGAGGAAATTAATAAATAAAACACTGATTTCTCAGAGTAGAGGGATGTGAGAGTCTTCAGATTAATAGGGCTCACTCACCAGGTGTCTAGCAAAACAGATGAGGGATAAAACACCCCACTTCTGGGCTTATTTTTGTGACATTTCAAAATGCTAAGCATAAATTAAGGGGAAAAAAAACTAAGCTTCCAGAGGTGGGGAAAGCAGGTCACCAACAGAGGAAAGAGAATAACATTAGCAACCTCCCAAAAAAATTTAAAAATAAATAAAATATTATCAAATAGAATTCAGCAATATATGAAAAGAATTATATACACCATGACCAGTGGGATTTATTCTAGGAATGCAAAATTGGTTCAGTATTCAAAATCATTCAATGTAATGCACCAAATTAACAGGTAAATAATAAAGATTACATGATCATATCAACTAATACACACAATTCATCTGACAAATCCATCTTTTCATGATAAAAACTCAGAAACAATAGAAATAAAAGGGCACCTTCTCATTTTGATAAACACCATCTACCAAAAGAAACTTTATCTAACATCATACTGAATGGTGAAAGACTGAATGAGTTCCCCTTAAGATTGAGAAGAAGGCAATGATGTTCACTCATCATTCCTATTCAACATACTACTGGAAGTAATAGCCACTTCAATAGCACAGGAAAAGTCAATAAAGGGCGTACATACAGGAAACGAAAAAATAAAACTGTCACTATTTGAACATGACATCATAGCAAAAATGCTAAAAGCCAAAGACAAGGAGAAAATCTTGAAAGGAGCAAGAGAAAAAAGGGAAAACCAACAAAACTAACAGGTGACTTTTCATCAGAAAAAGAAATGGAACCCAATAGCAGCGGGGTTACATAATCAAAGTGTTTAAAGACAAAAAATTAACAATCTTATATCCAGAAAGACTATCTTTTGAAAGGAAGGCAACATAAAGACATTCCCAGATAGACAAAAATAGAGAATTTCTTGTTAGCATACCTACTTTATAAGAACTACTGAAGAAAGGTTTTCAGTGACACCAGATAGTAAATTGAATTCACACATATAAGAAAACAAAAAGCATCCCTAAAGGCAATTATGTAACTATACAATATAAATTCATATTTCTTCCTATTTCTTCTAACTGAATTGTAAAGCAACTGTATAAAACAACAGGTATTTAGTTGTATTGTTGGGCCTGAACCATACAGAAATATATTTGTCTTTTTTTTTCTTTTTTAAGTTTTAGAGTAGTTTATTATAGAGCAATCGAAACGGAAACAGCACAACACAATAGAACAGAAGCAACACAATGGAACAACATCTAGTGTTTGTAATAGAAAAATTTAAAACAATCCAAACCCCTTAAACAAGATAATGTATAAAAGAAAGTGATATACATTCAGAGGATTGAAATCAAATCAACTAGAGCTATATGTATCCACCTCATTAAATTATAAAAACATAATAGAGGGCTTCCCTGGTGGCGCAGTGGTTGAGAATCTGCCTGCCAATGCAGGGGACACGGGTTCGAGCCCTGGTCTGGGAAGATCCCACGTGCCGCGGAGCAGCTGGGCCCGTGAGCCACAATTACTGAGCTTGCGCGTCTGGAGCCGGTGCTCCGCAACAAGAGAGGCCGCGATAGTGAGAGGCCCGCGCACCGCAATGAAGAGTGGCCCCCGCTTGCCACGACTAGAGAAAGCCCTCGCACAGAAACGAAGACCCAACACAGCCATAAATAAATAAATAAAATACTTAAAAAAAACCAACATAATAGAAAGTGAAAACAGCAAGCATACACAAAAATGATAATCCTTGATGAAGAGAAAAAGTATCAATACCAACTCAAAGTAGGTTGGTTGTTGCAATGCTGAACTGTGCTAAAGAAATGTCAGCAGTTGGCAATTTGAATCCAAAGTAACGAAAGAATAGGGTCAAATATGTTAACTGAGGTTAATCAGACAAACACTATAAATATATACTTGCTTTTCTTGTTATAAGACATAACGTTATATAAAGTAATCATTATTACACTGTATTGTTGGGTTTATAACATACATAGATGTAATATGTTTAACAATAATACCACAGAAATGGGTAAAACAGAATAAAGCAATATAGGAATAACTTATCTGTATATAACTGGGATTAAGTTGTGTAAATCTGAAGTAGATTCTGATAAGTTAAGATGTATATTATAACTATAAGAACAACTACTAAGGAAATAACTCAGTAAAAATAACTAAAGAAACTAAAAATTTATATTAAGAAATATTCATTAAATGTAAAAGAAAGCAGTAAAGGAGAAATAGAGGAACAAAAACTACATGAGACAGAGAAAACCAAAAGTGAAACTGCAAACAAATCCAACTATATTAATAACATTAAATGTGAATGGATTAAACAATCAAAAGGTAGAGCTTATCAGACTGCCTTATCCAACTATATGCTGGAAGCATACTTTAGATTCAAACATACAAACAGACTGAAAGTAAAAGGATGGAAAAAGACATATCATGCACACAGCAACCATAAGATACTTTGAGTGCTGTATTAAAATGAGACAAAGTAGACTTTAAATAAAATAATGTTACTAGTATTAAAGAGGGACATTTTATAATGATAAAAGGTCAATTCATCAGAAGATATAACCATTATAAACTTAATATGCACCTAACAATATAGCACCAAAACACATGAAGCAAAAATTCATAGGCCTGAACAGAGAAAGAGCCAATTCAACAATACTTGGAGACTTCAATACCCCATTTTCAATCATGTATAGATCAAATAGGCAGAAGATCAATAAGGAAATAGAAGATATGCACAACACTATAAACCAACTAGACCCCACAGAACACTACAAACAGCAACCACAGAAATACACAGTCTTTTCAAGTGCACATGGTACATTCTCCAAGATGGACCATATGCTACACCATTAAACAAACCTCAATAAATTTTAAAGGGCACTATTAATACAGAGTATGTTTTCTGAGCACGATAGAATAAAAGTAGAAATCAATAACAGACAGAAACTTGGGGGAACACATAAATATGTGGAATTTAAACAACACACTCTTAAATAACTATGAATCAAGTAAGGATTCACAAGGAAAATTAGAAAATACTTTGAGATGAATGAAAATGAAGGCACAGTGTACCAGAATTTATGGGATACGGTTAAAGCAGTGATAAAAGAGGATTTTATGGCTGTAAATGCCCACATTAAAAAAGACAATGGACCTCAAATCAATAACTTAACTTTCCACTTTAGGAGGCTGGAAGAAGAAAGAAGAAAAAACTAAACCTAAAACAAGCAGAAGAAATGAAATACTAAATATCAGAGTGGCAGTTAATGAAGTAGAGGATAGAAAAATAATAAAGTCAACAAAACCAAAAGTTGGTTATTTGAGAAGATGAACAAAATTGACAAACCTTTAGCTAGACTGATGACAGAAGAAGACTCAAATTACTAAAATCAGGAATGAAAGAACTTTACAGCTAACCATAGAGAAACAATAAGGATTATAATAAATGCTCTGAACAATTTTGTGTCAATAAATTACACAACTTAGATAAAATGGACATATTCCTAGAAAGTAAAAAACTACTAACTATAAGTAGAAAATTTGAATAGACCTATAACAAATAAAGAAATTTAATTAGTAATCAAAACCCTACACACAGAGAAAAGCCCAGCAGGCCCAGATGGCTTCACTGGTAAACTCACCAAAAATTTAAAGAATTAATACCAATTCTTTACAAACTCTTCCCCCACCAAAAACAAATATAGAAGAGGAGGAATCACTTCCCAACACATTCTTGAGACCAGCATTACCCTGCTACTAAAACCAGACAAAGATATAACACGAGGAGAGAACTACAGACCAACAACTCTTATGAAAATAGGTGCAAGATGCTCAATAGAATACTAGCAAATAAAATACAGCAATAGATAAAAAGGATTATACACTATGACCAAGTGGGATTTATTCCAGGAATGTAAGGTTGGATTAACAACTGAAAATCTAATGCACCATATCAATAAAATAAAGGACAAAAACTACATGATTATCAAATGAAGAAAAGACACAGAAAAAAAGCATTTGATAAAATTCAGCATACTTACATGATGGAAAAAAAAAATTCAATATGCTAGAAAGAGAAAGGAACTTCCTCAGCCTCATAAAAGGCATCTATTTAAAAACCATAGCTAACTTCATACTTAATGGTGAAAGACAAAATGCTTTCTTTTTAAGATCAAGAATAAGACAAAGATATCTGCTCTCACCACTTCTACTCAGCATTGTATTGGAGGTTCCATCCATGACAATTAGGCAAAAAAAGAAATAAAAGGCATTCAGTTAGGAAAGAAAGAAGTAAAACTATCTCTCTTCACAGATGACATGATTTTATATATAGAAAATCTCAAGGAATCCACTAAAAAATGATTGTAACTAATAAATGAGTTTAGCAAGGTTGCAAGATCAGTATCGACTGTATTTCTACAAACTTTCAATAAAAAAATCAGAAAATGAAATTAAGAAAACATGACATCAAAAAAGAATAAAGCATAACAATGTGAATGTACTTAATGCCACAGACATGTACACTTAAAAATGGTTAAAATGGTACATTTTATTTTATATGTATAATATTTTACCACAATAAAGAAAGAAAAAATTCAGGAATAAATTTAAGAAGTGCAAAATATATACTCTGAAAACCATAAAACCTCATTGAAAGAAAGTATCTAAATAAACAAAAGGCATTCCATGTTCATGGATTAGAAGATAATATTGTTAAGATGGCAGTACTCTCCAAATTGATCTGCAGTTTGAACACAATCCTTACCAGAATCCCAGCTGGCTTCCTTATAGAAATTGACAAGTGGATTCTAAAATTCATATGGAAATTCAAATGACCCAGAATAGCCAAAACAATCTTGAAAAAGAATGAAGTTGGTGGATTCACACTTCCCGATTTCAAAACTTACTACAGAGTGTTCAAGACAGTGTAGTATTGGCATAAAGTAAGACACAGACGAATGGTATAGTATGAGAGTTTAAAAAAATAAAGCTTTGTATCTGTGGTCAATTGATTTTTGACTAGGATGCCAAGATCATTCAGTGGAGAAAGAACAGTCTTCTGAACAAATGGTGCTGGAACACCACGAAAAAAATAAAGTTGGACCACTCCCTCATACCATATACAAAAATTAACTCAAAATGTGTCAAAGACCTAAATATAACAGATAAAGCTATATAAATCTTAGAAGAAAACGTAAAGGTAAGTCTTCATGACCTTGGTTTGGCAATGCTTTCTAAGATATAACACCGAAAGCAGAGGCAACAAAAGAAAAAAATAGGTATATTGGACTTTATCAAAATTAAAAGCTTTTGTGCTTCAAAAGATATAAAGAAAGTGAAAAGACAACCCACAGAGGGGACAAAATATTTGCAAGTCATAAATCTGATAATGGACTTGTGGCTAGAATACTTGAAGAATTCTTACAATTCAAAACCAAAAAACAAAGATCCAAATTTTTAAAAATGGGTGAAGAATAGACTTTTCTTCAAAAAGAGATACATAAATGGTCACGTTAGTCATAGGCAAATGCTAGTCAAAATCACAATGAGATTCCATTTAAAACATACTAAGATGGCTATAATAGTAAATTTTAAAAGATAATAACAAGGCGAGGATATGGAGAAATTGTACAGTGTTCATACCTTGCTGGTATGTACAATGGCACACTCACTTTGGAAAACTGTTGGTTTCTAAAAAAAAAAATTAAACATAGCACTAATTTGACTCAGCATTCCTCTCCCACATATGTACCCAAGAGAAACGAAATCATATGTCCACCCAAATAGATGTACACAATCATAGCAGCATTATTACTAAGAGTCAAGAGGTGGAAGCAACCTAAATGCCTATTAACTGATGAATGGATAAATAAAATGTGGTATATCCATACAATGGACTATTATTCAGCTGTAAAAAGAAATGAAGTACTTTTACATACCGTAACATGGATGAATTGAAAACATTACGCTAAGTGAAAGAAGCCAGTCACAGAGGACCACGTACTACATGATTTCATTTTTATGAAATGTCCAGAATAGGCAAATCCACTGAGACAGAAAGTAGATTAGTTGTTGCCTAGGGCTTAAGGGGATGGAATGAGGGGTTGGGAGGTGCTATTTGAAGGGTACTGGGTTTCTTTTGGGGGTGATGGAACTGTCCAAAAACAGATTGTGGTGATGGTTGCACAACCCTGGGAATATACTTATGACTGTTGAATTGTACACTTTAAAAGGGATGAATTGTATGGTACATGAATTGTATATTAATACAGCTGTTGCTAAAAACACTGTTGGAGAAAATATTCAGGGTCTAGGGTTAGGCAAAGAGTTCTTAGACCTAACATCAAAGGTGCAATCCATTACAAGGATAAATTGGACTTCATCAAAATTAAAAGGCATCTGTTAAAAGGATGAAAAGGAAAGCTACAGATTGGGCAAAAATATTTGCAAACCACAAATCTGACTTAGGACTAGTCTCTGGAATATATGAAGACTTCTCAAGACTCCATGTTTAAAAATAATCCAGTTGGAAAATGGGCAAATGATAGGAACAAATATTTCACTGAATAGTATATACAAATGGCAAATAAGCACATGAAAGGATTTTCAGTATCACTAGCCATTGGGAAAATGCAAATTAAAACCACAACAAGACAGTGCCACACACCTGTGAGAATAGGTCAAATGAAAAATCGTGTCAACACCAGAGGCTGACAAGGACGCAGAGAAACTGCATTGCTCATACATTGCTGCAGGGGACGTAAAATAGGAACGGCCGCTTGGGAAAAGTTTTGCAGTTTCTCAAAAAACAAACAAACAAACAAAAAAACTAAACATGCAACTACCACGCAACTCAGCAAATACACTCTTGGGCTTTTGTCCCAGAGAAATGAAAACTTATGTCCACACAAGAACCTGCACACGGGTGTTTATACCAGCTTTACCTGTGTATCAGTCTCCTATTGCCGCTGCAATATATTATCATAAACAGTGGCTTAAAGCAACACAAATTTACTCTTTGACAGTTCTCGAGGCCAGAAGTCTGACATTAATCTTATGGGACTAAAAAATCCCTGGCAGGGTTGATTCCTTGTGGAGCCCCTTGGGGAGCATCCGTTACCATGCCTTGTCTTCTGGGAGCCAAGTGCATCCCTTAGCTCACAACCCTGTCCTCACACCACACTGCACCTTCTCCCCTGCTTCCAACGTCATATCACCTTTCTCTTCTGTAGTCACATCCCCCTCTGCCTCCTCATGTGGAAGGACACTTGTGATGACACTGGGCCCACCTGGATAAGGCAGGATCATCACCTCTCCATCTCAAGATGCTGAATTTAAGCACATCTGCAGAGCCTCCTTTGCCAGATAAGATGACAGTCACAGCGTCTAGAAACTAGAACTCGGATACTTCAGGAGCCATTATTCAGCCCATCACAATCTGTCACAGTCCCAAACTGCAAATGACCCACATGTCCTTCAACGGGCGACCGGTTAAACAACTGTGGTCCATCAACACCATGGGATTCTACTCAGCAAAAAAAAATAAATGACCTATTGATACAAGAAACAACTTGAATCTTAAGAGAAGCATGTTAAGGCAAAAGAGCCAATCCCAAATGTCACATGCTGTGTGATTCCACTTACATGACATCCTTGAAATTACAAAATTGTAGAACTGGAGAACAGATCAGTGATTTCAAGGGATTAAAGAGGGAGGGGAGTGGGAGGGAAGTGGGTGTGGCTATAAAGGGGCCACCACCAGGGATCCTTGTGGAGATAGAAATGTTCTGTATCTTGACTGTCTCATTGTCAACGTGTTGATTGTGACCCTTGAACTATGGAGGGGTTAGGGACGTCGACCCGCTGGGCAGTCAAAAATCCACTTACAACTTTGGAGTTGGGTCTCCAATCTGCAGTTCTGCATCTGTGGATTAACGAACCATGGATAGTGTAGTACAGTAGCACATATTTATCGGAAAAAACATCCAAATATAAGTGGACCTGTGCGGTTCAAACCTGTGTTATTCAAGGGTCAACTGTTTTAGAAGATGTTACCACTGGGGGAAACGGTGTACAGGGCGCATGGGATCTCTCTGTATTATTTCTTATGATTGCATGTGAATGTCTAAAAACAAAAAGTTTAACTTTTTTAATGGGCAAAAGATCTGACTAAACATTTCATCAAAGAAGATACATCATTGGCCAATAAGCACCTGAAAAAATTCTCAGCATCATCAGTCATTAGGGAAATGCAAATCAAAACCCACAATGAGAGAACACTTCACCCCTGAGAGGATGGCTATAGTAAAGGAGATGGACAATAATAAATATTGATAAGGAGGTGGAGGAATAGGAACCCTCACAGCTTGCTGGAGGGAGTGGAAAATGGTACATCCAATTTGGAAAACAGTTTGGCAATTCTTCAAAAACTTAAACACAGAGTTACCATTTGACTCAGCAATTCTACTTCTAGGTATCCCTCCATGACAAATGAAAGCACATGTCCACACGAAGACTTGCCCATGAACGTTCAGGGCCACATTATTTATCAATATAATACCCCCAAGGTGGAAACAACACCAACGTCCCTCCACTGGTGAATGGATAAACAAAATGTGTTCTACCCATACAAGGGAATATTTTTTAGCAACAAAAAGGAATGAAATACTTTTATGTGCTGTGATTTGGATGAACCCCAAAAATATGCTCGAAGAAGCCAGAAGAGAAAAGATTACATTTTATATGATTCCATATATATGAATTGTCCAGAGTAGGCAAATCTACGGAGACCGCTAGAAAGTACATTAGTGGTTGCTGGGAGCGGGAACAGGAATTAACTATAAATGGGCATGATGGATCTTACGGCGGGGTGGGAGACGTTCCAATCCTAGACTGCAGAGATTGATGGGACAAGTCAGTAAATTACTAAAATTACACTGAAAATGGGTAAGTTTTATGGTATGTAAATTATTCCTTAATAAAGCGTTTTTAAAAACAAGTTAAAAAAAAAGAGAAATGTATACTCAACTAATTTTCAAATGAGTAACATAACCGCATTGAAAAGACAGAGGAGGAGGGAGAGGAGAAATCACTAATCCAAGGTGTTTGAAACTATAGTATTTGACTGTATACACTGAGTCGTGAGTAGGGTGATGTACAGAGTTACAAACAGAGCATGGACGCTTTTCAGTAGGTTTGATTTTGTAGTGATGAGGACCAAGCAATTAAGAAAGTATTTTAGATGCACTGTAGGCTGAGCAATCCAGCTCGCAAATAAGGAAGAAGCCAGTACGGACGGAGGAGAATTAGAGACACTGGTGCGGACCCAAGATTTCTAAAGTGTGCAAATGCTTCTGTGTGTGCATGTCTCTGTGTCCATGTCTACATATGTAAGGAAAACGCGTATTTACGTGTGCGTGTATATGCATACATTTCCTTAACTCTGTGCACAGAAAGGGCCTAGAAGAAAAGATACCTAACAGCAATGAGCATACACAGTGCCCAGATTTTGGTATCTAGTGATTTCATTCTCCATTAAAAGGAACCAAGGCTCCTGGGAAAACTGGCTGATTCCAGGGCTGGGGCAGAGCCCGAATCTTGTTATACCAGAACATAAAGAACTGCTAAAAGCAAACAAACAACAACAAAACACATGTCACACGGACACAGATGCCAGCTTGAAGGGTCTTCCACTGGCCAAATCTGGGACAATTTGAATATCAAAATAATGAAGGACAGTAAAGAATTATAATAAAAAAACCATAAGCCCATGCATATAGACAATCAATCAATAGAAATAAATAAATGGAAGAGAAGAGAGGTTCCTTCTTACAGGAGAATGTTGAGATATTTTCTCTTGGAATACCATTCTGGCGAGACAGTATTATTTTTTTTTTCAGTACTTCTGTGGAAGGGGCAGTGGGGTTGGCAAATCAGCATTTTGCAACCACCATAATAAAGTCTGGTTCAGGAAAGCCTCTAAATCTGGGAGGCATTTTTTGATAAGGAGCCAGATTATTTGCATAGCCTCAAAGTATGTCCCCCAGATTGTTTATTGGTTCCAAGGCAAAAGAGTGTAACTGTTTAGCAAAACAACTGGACAATGTTTCCAGCGGGTGACTAAAGTTAGGGGCAGATGCCATCGTGTGCCTCGGGGACGGGACACCCCCAGGAGGACACCACATCACGTTGGAAGTGTGCGCATTGGGAACGCACAACCTGAATCTGACCACGAGGAAACATCAGACGCGCCTGCCCGCCACCCAAAGTAGCGGGGCTGTACCCTTCAAAAATGTCCATGTCATAAAAGACAGAAACTGGAAATGTTCCACGTTAAAGGAGGCTAAAGAGACATGACAACCAAAGGCAATACTGACCCTGGGATGGATCCTGCCTTGGAGGGAAAAAATGCTGCAAAGGACATTGTCACGTCAACTGGCAAAGCCGGGATACCGATGGTAGACTGGGTAAAGGATTGGATCAACGTTTAATTGCAGAGTTTGATAACCATGCTAGAGCTTTAAAAGGGGGCATCTTTATTTTTCAAGAAATACGCAGCAAAATGTTTAGGGGCAGACGGGTGTAGAGTATGCAACTTACTCTCAAATGGTTCAGAAAAAAAAGTGTTACGCAAATATACATATAGAAAGGGGGTACAAATGATCAAATAAATGGGGCAAAATGTTAACAATCAGTGAATCAAATCTTAGTGAAGGGTCTGTGTTTTCTAGCTCATTCTTACAATTTTTCTGTAATTAAAAATTACTTCCAAATAAACAGCTGAACAAAACCCCCAAAACCCTGAGGCATTCACAGTGGTTCTCTACTGGGTGTGACTTTGCCCCCCAGGGAACATTTAGCAACATCTGGACATTTTGGTTGTCATAACCCAGGGATGCTACTAAACATCCTACAACGTTAGCCCCCTCAACAAAGAATGATCTGGCCCCAAATTTCAACAGTGTCACAGCGGAGAACCCCTGCCCTACTCGGCTGACAGGATGGAAAATCGTTCTGCCAATGGCGGCTGGCAGAGTGCCCTTGAGGAAGGCAACCTGGCAGCACCCACTGAAATGAATAATGCACCTAATACCTGTGTTACGGGCTAAGTCGTGGCCCCCAGATTTCATATGTTGAAGCTCTAAACGTCAGTACCTCAGAATGTGACCGTATTTGGAGACAAGCCCTTTCAAGAGGTGATTAAGTTAAATGAGACTGGTGTCCTTATAAGAAGTTTGGACATACAGACGCCAGAGATGCACACACAGAGGAAAGACCACATGAGGACACGGTGAGAAGGCAGCCATCTCCAAGCCAAGGAGAGAGTCCCCAAGAGAAATCAACCCTGCTGACACCTTATCTCAAGCTTCCAGCCTCCAGGACTGTCAAATTTCTGTGGCTTCAGCCACCCAGTCTGTAGTATTTTGTTATGGAAGCCATAGCAAACTAATACATCCTGGAAATTATCATAGAAAGAAAGGTACAGTAGCCCTCCCTTATCCACGGGGGATATCTTCCAAGACCCCGAGTGCATGCCTGAAACTGTGGATTATACCAAGCCCTGTGTATGTTTTTTCTTATACACACATACCTAAAGTTTATATATATATATATATATATATATATAACTATAGTTGATTTACAATAGTTATATATATAAAACTATAGTTGATTTACAATATAGTGTAGTTTCAGGTATACAGCAAAGTGATTCAGTTATATATAGTTATTTGTTTTCTTTTTCTGATTCTTTTCCATTATAGGTTATTATAAGATAATGAATATAGTTCCCTGTGCTACACAGTAAATCCTTGTTTATCTATTTTATATATAGTGGTGTGTACCTGTTAATCCCATACTCCTAATTTATCCCTCCCACCCCTTTCCCCTTTGGTAACCATAAGTTTGTTCTCTATGTCTGTGAGTCTGTTTCTATTTTGTAAATAAGTTCATTTGTATTATTTTTTTAGATTCCACATATAACTGATATCATATAGTATTTGTCTTTCTCTGACTTACTTCACTTAATATGATAACCTCTGGGTCCATCCATGTTGCTGCAAATGGCATTATTTCCTTCTTTTTTATGTCTCAGTAATATTCCACTCTATATATGTACCACATCTTCTTTATCCATTCATATGTTGATGGACATCTAGGTTGCTTCCACATCTTGGCTATTGTAAATAGCACTGCTATGAACATTGGGGTGCATGCATCTTTTTGAATTGGAGTTTTCATCTTTTCCAGATATATGTCCAGGAGTGGGACTGCTGGAGCATATGGTAACTCTGTTTTTAGTCTTTTAAGGAACCTCCATACTAAAGTTTATATTTTAATTTATATTTAAATTATATTGTAATTTAGATAAAGTTTAATTTATAAATTAGCCACAGTAAGAGATTAGCAATAACATAGAACAATTATAACAATACACTGTAATAACAGTTATGTGAATGTGGTCTCTCTCAAAATATTTTATTGTACAAATGTAATGCCTTTCCCATGTTAAGCACGGATCATGCACTATGGCCGTAACTTTTGCAGTTTGACTTGTGACTGCAAAACTAGCACGAAATTCTTTCTCCTTCACTCTTTCACAGATAGAAGATTCATTCGTACCATAGATCTCAGCAGTCTCGGCATACAACTTTTTTTTTCTTTCCTTAAAAAGCTGAGAACTTTCACCTTTTCACTTAAAGGAAGCACTTTACAGCCCCTCTTCATCATATCTAAATAGCCAGCGTCACTCCTCATGCTTCTTGGGGCCATTATTATGTAAAACAAGGGTCACCTGAACACAATCACTGCAATACACGACAGTGGATCTGACAACCAAGACAGCTACTAAGTCACTAAAGGGTGGAATGCACTGGACAAAGGGGTGATTCATATCCTGGGGGGGCAGAACAGGGTGGCGTAAGATTTCATCATGCTACTCAGATTGGCGCACAATTTAAAACTTATGGATTGTTTACTTCTGGAAATTTCCATTTAATATTTTTGGACCATGGTTGACCGCAGGTAACTGCAACTGTGGAAAGTGAAACCACAGATGATGGAGGACTACTGTACTTGTACGTAGGGAAGTAGGGCTCAAGGGAGGTTTTTAGAAAATCGGCCAAAACCTGATGCAAAATGGATTCTCAGCAACAGAGAGCACTGTGGCATGTGCATAGCATGGGGAATGAAGGAGAGATGTACATTTTAAACGAATTGTTCCAGCGTCTTTGGAGGGAGTCTTATATGACATGATCCCATATGTTTGGAAATCAATGATAAACCCCTATAGTATCATGTATACTGAGTTCATCATATATTATGAGCACTGGGAAAAACATGAGAATAAATCTTACATCATTAACATAAGTTGCAGAGGTAAGGCAACCAAGCAAATGTGAGAAAAAAAAAAAGGACAGCACAAAAACATACACATTATACACATGTGTAGAGTTACAGGCGTATGATAAAGTAATAAAAGTGAGAAAGCTTAAAAGAAAGACCAGCCCTGAGATTTGTGGCACAGGGAGCCAGGTGGAATGCGGGCTATTTGGCAGGGGAGGGTAAGGGAGGGTCAGAGCAGACCCCAGAGACACCAGAGTGCTGGCTACATACAGGCAGGCCCTGGGTGGGCACCTGCATGTCTTAGCTCACTCGGTCAACACAACAATCCTGGGAGCAGCCCTGTTAGGATCCTGATTTCATGCATGCAGAAACTGAGGCAAAGAGAAGGCAGTAGTTTGCCCAGGGTCACACGGGAGAAAATGGCAGAGCTGGGCTTTGGCCCCAGGAAGGTTGACTATTGGGCTGTGCTCAAAACCAGTCCATAAATTTGCCACTTGACTTTTTAAAACATACGTGTAAAGGAAGGATTTAATTTTCCCATTTCAGAATTTGGCAGATGTGTTAGGTTAAAAAAAATAATAAGGAACCGGAAATTATTTCTTGCCTGGAGGCTGTCGGAGCCTGAGCGCCAGGAACAGGTTAAAGGTTAGATTGGAAGAAAAGGAAATAGAAGCCATGTTTCGAAGACCTGTAGTGCAGGTCCTTCATCAGTTTGTAAGACATGAGTCTGAAATAGCTGGCGGTTTGGTTCTCGAAAGATCTCTGAATCGTGTGCAGTTACTTGGTCGAGTAGGTCAGGACCCTGTCATGAGACAGGTAGAAGGAAAAAACCCAGTCACAATATTTTCTCTAGCAACAAATGAGATGTGGCGATCAGGGGAAAATGAAACACACCAAGTGGGTGATGTCAGTCAAAAGACAACGTGGCACAGAATTTCAGTATTCCGACCAGGCCTGAGAGATGTGGCATATCAGTATGTGAAAAAGGGGTCTCGAATTTATGTGGAAGGGAAAGTAGACTATGGTGAATATATGGATAAAAATAATGTGAGACGACAAGCACCAACAATTATAGCTGATAACATTATATTTCTGAGTGACCAGACGAAAGAGAAGGCATAGAATGGACGATTCTTCTTTGGCCATTGTTTGGTACAGTCTCGTTTCCAAATCTTGATAGTCTTTATAGTTTCTGAGGGCAATAATTAAAATACTCTATGTAAAATGAGTGGAAAAAAATAATAATAATAATAATAAGAATAAAGAAGGTTGGAACATATCTGAATGATGCAGTGAATAAGTATGTATGTATGTATACATGTATATATGTATGTATGCATAATCCATCTCTACATAAATTTCATCTGTTGTATACAAAAAAAGTTCATGTCCTACAAATAAAATATATAATTTCTTATATATTTAAGAAAATATATCTTCTTAACTTAGGTCCATGGAACATTTACAAAAGCAATAATTTTATTTTTGTACTTGGACACAAAGAAAATCTTCATTAAAAAAGTAGAGATTTCACAGGCCACATCCTCTCACTGTAAGCCTGTTAAATTGGAAATAAATACCAGTGATAAAAAATATACTGCTTAAAAACTAAGAAAACATTTCTTAAAAGAACTCTAAAGAGTAAATCAAAACACAAAATAAAAACTACCAATAAAGCAATGAAAAGGAACATATTTCATAGTAAGATCTATGTGTCATAGCTAACGCTGCAATCAGAGGAAAATTTATAACCTTTAAAATGCCTTTTAGAAGAAAGACTTTAAATAATCGTACTGTTACTCTTAATTAAATTACAAATTAATAAAGTTAACCAGGAAGAGGGAATTAATAGACATAAAAGCTCAAATTGGTGAAATAGAAAACAAAAATAGCAAAAAGGTGGTTTTCTGATAAGATAATAAAAGTGTAATAAATAAAATAGATAACTCTCTCATGAACTTGATTAAGGAAAAAGAGCAAAACTATAAAAGCTCAGGCAAGAAAAAAAAAGAGATGAGAGATACAGAAGACATAAAATCACTAAAAGAGAAAACTAGTTGCTACCAACTGGCAACATAAATGAAACCCTTGAGGAGTTAAATAGCAATGAATAAATTACCCCAAAAGGTGCAGTAAATTTACTTAAAGCAAATTACCATAAAATAGATTAAGAGGAGATTAAAGATCTCCTTTAAAACATGTACCAGGCCCAGACGGTTTTACAACTTAGTTCTAATATTTAACCTTTAAAGAGAAGATAATTCCAATGTTCTTCAAACCGTTCCAGGACACAGAGAAAGGTAGACAGAGTTCCCTTTTGTAGAACATTTGTATTCGCACACACATGATGGCAGACTTCCTGCTCTTTTGAACCTGAGGCCCTGTTATTTCTAGGATCAGATATCAGGTATGTCTTTCATCAACACTGAGAATACAGTTTCACAGTCTTAATGGCTATTTAATGGATACATGATACTTTCTTTAAGCAGACCTCTACTGATGGATACGTCGGTGGTTTGCTATCTTTTGCTATTTAACAATTGCAGAAATCAGTATCCTGATAATGGATCATTTTGCAAATGTGCACTGTCAGTGTAGAATAAATTTCTGTAAGGGTTTGAAGGGCATATGCAACTTTCATTTCATTGAAATTATCTTATTTGTCTCCATAGAAGTTGTATCAACTTAATCTTCCAACATCAATGACTGAGGTGGAGGGTTTCCCTGTACATTCACCCATCAAACTCTTTAATATTTAATACTCAGATAGGTTTAAAAATCTCATGGCTTTAATTTGCATTTCTTGTATCATAATCAAGGTTCTCAGCATCTTTTCATCCTTAAGAATCACTGGTATTTCCTTTTCTGAGAACTGTCTTTGTACCTTTTATTCTTTTGTCTTCATGATTTACAAGAGCTTCTTAACATATTGATGAAATTAGCCCTATGTCTATGATATGAGTGGTAACTATTTTCCCCAGGATATAATTTTTAAAAATTATTTTTCGTATTTTTTGCTATGCAAAATATTTTTATTTTCTATATTTTTTTCATTAACGCATAAATGATGTATAATAAACTGCATGTTTAATGTATACAATTTAGTAACTTTTCCCCCACAATTTAGTAACTTTTGACATACAATTAAACCATTGCCACAATGTGTTGAACATATCCATCACCCTCCAAAGTTTCCTGGAGCCCTTCTGTACTCCTCCTCCCAACACGGTCCCCGTCCCCCCACCCCCTTCCCAAGGTAACAACTGAGTTTTTGTCACTCTAGATTTGTCTGCATTTTCTAGAGTTTTATATAAACAGAATAATACAGTATGTGCTCTTTTCTGGTCTGGCTTCTTTCACTCATTGTCATTATTTTGAGGTTCATCTAGGCTATTACTTTTCATTTTTGAGTAGTATTCCAATGTATGGATATTCTACAACTTAAAAGAAATTGCCCAAATGTTGATGGGCATTTGGGTTGTTTCCAGTTTTCATAAAACTGCTATGAATATTCCATGTACAAGTGTCGGTATATGCATCTGCTCTTATTTCTCCTGGACAAAATACCTAGGAATAGAATGTCTGGATAATATGGTGGGCATATATTTCACATTTTGGGAAACAGCCAAACTGTTCTCCAAAGCAGCTGCACCATTTTGCATCCCCACTAGGAGAGTATAAGGGTTCCACTTTCTTTACCAGCACTTGGTACGGCCAGTCTTCTTAATTTTAGCCAATATAATGATGTCTAGTAGTATCACATTGTGGTTTTAATTTGCCTTTCCCAAATAACTAATGATGTTGAGTATGTTTTTATGTGCTTGCCCATATATCTTCTTAGATGAAGTCTCTGTTCAAAGCTTTTGCCCATTTTTATTTGTTGTCTTACTATTCAGTCGTAAGTGTCCCTCATATATTTTGGATACGAGTCCTTTATCAGATGTATGATTTGAAAATATTTCCTTCCAATCTCTGGTTTGTCTGTTCATTCTCTTAGTGTCCTTCAAAATGAAGCCTGTAATTTTGTTAAGTTCAGTTAATTTGTTCTAATTCTGGCTTTTGCTTTTGGTGTCATGTCTAAGAAATCTTTAACTCAAAGTCACAAAGATTTTTTTCCTATGTTTTCTTCTATATTTGTTGGCTTTAAATTTAGGCCTCTGGTAAATTTTGAGTTAACTTTTATATATGATGCAAGATGTATATCCAAGTTCATTTTTTGGCATATGGATATCCAGTTGTTCCAATGCTGTCTGTTGAAAAGACTACCCTTTCTCTACCAAATTGCCTTTGTACCTTGATCAAAAATCAGTTGTCCATAAATGTGTAGGCCTCTCTGGACTCTCTGATCTGTTCTGTTGATCTGTTCGCTTACCTTGATGCTACTACCACACTGCTGGTGTAGTCCTCCAACTCTGTTCATTTTCAAAGTTGTTTTGGTGTTCAAGGTCATGTGCATTTCCATATGAATTTCAGAATCAGTTTGTTAATTTCTACAAAATGCCTGCTGGGATTTTGACTGATATTATACACTGAGTGTAGAAATCAATATTGAATCTTGTGATTCATGAACATGGTATACCTCTCCATTTATTTAGATATTCTTTCAGTTCTTTCAGCAATATTTTATAATTTCCAGTGTACAGCTCTCACATCTTCTGTCAGATTAGTCTCTAAGTATTTCATATTGTTCATGTTACTGTAAGTGGTATTTTAAAATTTCAACTTCAGATTATTTCCCGCTAGAACACAGAAATGGAATTGATTTTTCCATGTTGATCTTGCATCTGCCACCTTGCTAAATTCACATATTAGTTCTCGTGGTCATCTTATATATTCACCAGGTTTTCTACACAGATAACTATGTCATCTGCAAATAAAAACAGTTTTATTTCTTCTTTTCCAACCTGGATGTCTAAAATTTCTTTCTCTTGCCTTCTTGTTGTGTTCCTGACCTTAGGGGGAAAGCAGTCAGTCTTTCTTCATTAAGAAGTTATAGCTGGGACTTCCCTGGTGGTGCAGTGGTTAAGATGCCATGCTCCCAATGCAGGGGGCCCAGGTTTGATTCCTGGTCAGGGAACTAGATCCCACACGCATGCCACAACTAAGAGTTCACATGCCACAACTAAGGAGCCTGCCTGCCGCAACAAAAACCCGGCACAACCAAATAAATAAATAAATATTTTTTAAAAAAGAAGCTATTAAAAAAAAAAAAAAGCTATAGAGGTAGTTTTTTCATTGAGAGCTTTATCAGGTTGAGGAAGCTCCTTTCTATTTTCTACTTGCTTTTGTAATACTTGGCTGTTGGATTTTGTCAAATTCTTTTTCTGCATCTATTGAGAAAATCGTATGGCTTTTCATTTGTTAATATGGTTAACTGATTTTCTAAAATGTCAAACTAACTGCATTCTCGAACCCCAGTTGGTCATGATGTATAATCTTCTAATATGTTATTGGATTTGATTTGCTAAAATTTTGCAAATAAAATTTTGCATCTATGTTCATGAGGCATACTTAACTATAGCTTTCTTTTCTTACAATGTCTTTAGCTATAGCTTTCTTTTCTTACAATGTCTTTGGCTGGTTTTCAGATCAGGGCAATGCTGGCCTCATAATGAGTTTGGAACTATTCCCCCCTTTTCAATTTTCCAGAAAATGTTGTCTAGAATTGATTTTATCTTTCTTAAATGCTTGGCAGGATTCACCAGTAAAGCCATGTGGTCCTGGAGAATGTCTGGGGGAATGTTTTGAACTATAACTTTGATTTTATCAGCAGAGAGAGAACTATTCAGGTTATCTATTTCTTGAGTAGTTTACATCTTTCAAGACATTTGCCCATTTCACCTAAGTTGCTGAATTTAAAGACTTGTATAGCATATTCCCTTATGATCCTTTTTATATCTGTAGAATTGGTACTGCCATATCGCTCATTTCTGATACTGATAATTTGTGTCTTCTCTCTTTTTCTCCTGATATTTCTGGGTAAAGGTTTATCAACTGTATTGATCTTCTTAAAACAAATCAGCTTTTGGTTTCATTATTTTTTCTTTTGTTTTTGAGTGTTCCATTTCATTTGTTTCCCCTCTGAGCTTTATTATTTTCTTGTTTCTACTTCTTTGGGGTTTAGCTTGTTACTCTTTCTCTAGTTTCTTATGGTAGAAGCTGAGCCCGACTGGAGTCAATTCTTTTCTAGTGTACATGCTGGTGCTCTGTGCTGCTTCCTGGGTGCTGCCCTTAGCAGAGCCTATACATTTTGATATGCTGTGTTTTCATTTTCATTAAGTTCAACATATTTTCTAGTTTCCATTTGGATTTCTTCTCTGACCCTGTCCTATTGGAAGCATGTTATTTAGTTTCCAAATATTTGAGGATTTTCCAGAGATCTTTTTATTATTGATTTTCAATTTAATTCCATTGTGGTCAGAGGACAGACTTTATATATCACTTGAATCATTTTAAATGTACTGGGATTTGTTTTATGGTTCAGAACCTGCTTCTATCTTGGTAAATGTTCTGCGTACACTTGGAAACAGTATGTTCTCTGCTATTGTTGGGAGGAGTGTTCTATAAGTGTTCATTAGGTCAACTTGGTTGAAAGTATTGTTCAGAGTTATATCCTTACTGCTTTGCTCTCTACTTGTTCTATCAATTTTTGAGATAGGTGTATTAAAATCCCCAATTCTCATCCTGGATTTGTTTCTTTCTCCTTTTATATATTATTCATTATTTTTTCCCTTTCGGCTATTGGGTTTGAAGTCATATTTAGATATACCAACTTATGAATCAACAGTCATTTAAATACTTTATATATTATAGGATCCGATACGGAGTACTTCTGTTATTATTTTTCTGAATATTCTCTAGTTTGGGATTTTGTTTTGTCTTTGACAGAGTTTAAAAGCCAGGAGCACCACCAATCAAAACAGTAAAACGCTGGATCCAATTCCCACAAAATCAGAAACACATCAGGGAATCCTTGCCCATCATATTTCCAAATTAGCCTGCAGACCCCTCCCCTAAGGCAGCACACCAGGAGCACAAAATCACTGGCATAAACGTTTGACTGGACACAGCAAAAAATCAATTGTACACTCGTATCACAGCAAGTGATAAAAGCAGGAACAATACTGGATAGTGTAGGTGGAACCAACCCAGGTGTGTCTATTCTTTAAAACTAAGGAGACAGGACATCTGTCAAAAGCCTAACCGTTGCTACTCTGGGCAGTGAGACAACAGGGGATTATTTTTCTTCATTATTCTCGTGTGTATGTTTCATAGGCTCTATAACGAGCATATGCCGTGTTTTTAAGCAGAAAAAAAATCTCTTGAAATTTGGGAGTGGCCATCTTTTGGTCATGAAGAGATGGGCCGTGGTGGGGTGACCTTCGGGCAAAGGGGTCCAGGTGGAAAAGCCTGGCTGTGGGTGCAGATGGGGGTTGCAGAGCTGGGAAGATGAGTGAGGGCCAGGCTACTGTGAGACCCAGAGGCATCCAGACGGCAGCCCCGGGGGTACAGGGAATCCTGGGGGGGATGTGAGCAGGCCCATTTGTTCACCTGCTCACTGGCCGTCCAGAGCAGACAGGAGGCGGGAAAGACAGTGAGGAAGATACAGAGAGACCATCCTCAGTGAAGTCCTGGGGCAGCTCGGAGGGGATGGGAGTGAGCAGCCTGGGGGAGAGCCCGTGAGAAGGTTCTGGTCTGGGAGTTCAGAACATGCCCACAGAGCTCGTCGGGCCTCATCTCCTGCCCCGCCAGACTCCCACACCCACTGGAGGAGTCGCAGGCCCCAGCCTGCAAGACCTTGCAGGGACCACCTCCCTGGGACCCCGAGGCTGCATGAGTGATGTGTGGTGACCAGGATGGTCACCAGAAGTTATGATCATAAGTCCTTCCCAGAGCCAGGGGGAACGTCACACCCCAAGACCAGAACAGAGGGGCAGATGCCAGGAGGGCGCCTGGGACCCTATTCTTGTCCTGAACAAGGCAACGTTGACCCAGGTGAGACCGAGGCGGACACAGACCAGGATGTCACAGAAGGAGAACCTCGCCCTCAGGGCTACACCAGGCCATGGACCACCTGCTTCCAGGTAACCAAGGGGCTTGTTACCGACACACATTCCTGGGCCTCCCTACAGCCACTGTGACTCAAAATCTTGAGGGGTAGGTCTCTGAGTCTGTGTTAAAAAGTAAAGTTCTCCAGGTGATTCGAGGGACACCCAGGGAAGTTCCAACCTGAAGCATCACTGCCCAGCCCCAGCCAGCGGGGGCTCCCAGGCTTCCTCGCCGGGAACAGCTCTGTCTGTCGCCAAGAGGAGGACTTCCGTTTCTGCTAATAAGTGGGCCTGATGCCATGAAAAGCCTCTCTCTGCAAGTTCTGGAACAGAGCAAACCTCCTGCAGGCTCCGCTGAGCTCACCTGACAGGGAAGGGGGTGTCCCCATGGCCAAGAGGGGAGCAGGTGCGCCCTGGCTCTGACCCGCTGGCCTCCCGGGGTTGCCCACCTGAGGAGCCCCAGTGTGGACCTTACTGCCCCCCGAGGGGAAGAGGCCGCGCCTGGAAGCAGCACAAAACAAGAACTGGCAGCTGAGACTCCACATCGAAAAGCTGAACCAAGAGCCAAAGGGTGATGCGAACCAAACCACAAAGCCAGACAACACCCAACCAAACCCTCGCATCGGCCAACGGGGGGAAAGGAAACTCACCTGCCTCGGCCTGTGTTCCTGGAGTGTAAGTGGTGCTTAGGCTCGATTTTACAGGACCCTGGCTCTGTGCTTACACGACACGGGTTGTCTAGAAAACCCCACACCTATAAACCAACCCCACGCGCGTCCTGGCGTGGTTCGCGGGATCACCTCTCCAGAGCCCAGGGGAACCCACGGATACAAAATCTCCACGATCACAGCCTAAGCCGGCAGACCCACGAGGAAGCAAGCGTCAGAGAGTCCACCGCAAACAGAATCTGACTCTCCAAGAGCCGCAGGTGATGAAGTGACAGGATGGATACGAGGAGATGAGCACATTCAAGGGGCTGAAAAATCCAAAGCTCTGTCGTCAAACGTGAGGAAGATACAAGATGCTAAGACCAAGCAGGTGAGACCCCCCCCCCCGTGAGGACATATGGAAATGAAAAAATAGGTGGCAACCGAAATAAACACCTCACCGGCTGGCACACGTGAAGAGTTAGGAAACCACGAAGAAGCTGCTGAGGATGCAGCACAGGAAGACAGAGACGGGGGGTATGAGAGACGCCAAGGAGGATGGACCAGGAGGGGCAAGCGGAAGTTTCCAGGCGAGGTCAGAGCAGTTAGGGGAGGTACTAGTCTATGACACGGTGGGGCTGATTTTCCACTTGATGCAGGACACGAACCCTCATTCAGGAATCACGACACCTTGTAGGCAGGACAAGTAAAAATAATCCACCAGCTTGATTCACTACAGTGAAACGGTGGAACACCAAAGTCAAAGAGAAGGTATTCAAGGTCACCAGACGGGAGGAAGGGTCACCTACAAAGGACTGTCAATTAGCTCGACAGGGCACACCAGCCGGGAGACGGTGGTGGATCTCCAGCCTGCTCAGAGAGAATACAGACCTCTAATAACCTATAATGGAAAAGAATCTGAAAAAGAATAAATATATATATGTATATATATATATGTAACTGAATCACTTTGCTGTACACCTGAAACACTGAAAATCAACTATACTTCAATTAAAAAAATTTTTTTTAATTAAAATAAATACAGATCTCAACCTGTGATGTTCTACACAACTAAACCATTGTCCAAAAGCAAAGGCAAAATACAAAAATTTCAGACGAGCAGAAACTGAGTAGACTGTCGACAGACCATCCCGGAAGAGAGCACGGGCTTCAGGAAGGAAATTAAGTCCAGACCGAGAGACAGAAAACTGGCAAGTCTGTCGGCAAACACGCTTCTCCGGCGTCAGGACAAGCAGCTAACGCAGAGGACTGTTTACAAAGGCCAAACCCAGACACGGGGCAGCAGGGCCCGTGAAACAGGACGGTGATGGGGTGAGAGCCCCCCGGCCCGGGGGCGGGGGTGCAGGAGGCACGGAGCAGCTGCCGACCGATGGGACGGGCAGGCCGTCAGGACAGAATCGACTTGCACGGCCTCCACACGCGGAAGGCAAGAGGATCGGACCCCCCACCCCCGGCGAAGCCCATCAGACGTGAGCAAACCCCCAGAGCGGGCAGGGCCTCCGCACCTCCGACGCGGTCCCTCCACGGAGCAGGGCACGTGGGCTTCGGGCCCATCATTCTCTGAAATTCTCTGTCTGAAGTCTCTGTGATGAGAGTTCTCTTTTCACCCGGTGTCCTCACCCCGCCCCCCGCCCGCAGCTCCACCATCGCCCCGGGAGCCCCTGAGGTCGCAGGTCCCACCTCCAGCTGGTGCCCGGCTCCCCCTACCCACACCCCGACACCATGGCTGCAGGCCCTGGGCTGGCCTGCCACCGAGTCTCGCCTGTGGGCCCTGACCAAGTCCTGCCCACTGCCCCGTGCGTGCCACCCCAGGGAACCACGCAGGGCACAGGGCTGACCTGTGGCCACCTCTGCTCCGTGGCCTCCACCATCTGCCCCGTCCAACGCCTGCTGGCTCCGGGTCACGACTCATGCCCGAGGCTGCCAGACTGGTGAAGAAGCCCCGCAGGCATCTATGTGAGGTGGGTGAGGTCAGCACCCCACCCAACGCAGACACCACGTGCCACGCCCAGGTCACCTGGCAGAGACAGGCAGAGGTGTGGCTGGCCCCCGAACACCTCTGTCCAAGATGCTCCTGCCATTCGCTGGCCTTTCCTCGCCCTCCCGGCCAGCTCCACTCAGCCCTGATGTCACCTCCTCCTAGAAGCCTTCCCGGACCTGTCCGGCTCAAGCCAGGTGCTCATCCCTCAGAGGCCCACACACTCTGCCCTCGTGCTGTCACCTGTCTTCCTCCCTGGATGGCGAGGAGCGCGAACAGTCCCTGGTGAGTCAGGATGGCGCAAGCAACCGAGTGACCGGAACCTGCAGGGGGGTGGGCGCCGTGCAGGAGGGACCCGGGCCGCCCCGGCCACCTGTCACCACTCACGAGATCTCCCCTGAAGATGGGCATCCACCCGGAAATCAGAGCGGCTCAGACAAGGCTCTAGAACCCACGAATGAGGGGGAGCAGCTCTGCCTGGGACACGGGGCCTGAGGGTCGCAGGACAGGAGCCCAGAGAAGCTGCGAGCCTGAGACACAGAGAGAAATCACTGAGGTGGGGGAGAGGTGTGCGGGCGGGCACTACTGTGGGCAGGGGATACCCTGGGCTGGTAGGCGCCGTGGGCAGGGGGGCAGGCGGGCGCGCGCGGGCAGGTACCGCGTGCTGGGACAGAGATGATTTTGTCCAGCACGCCCCATTCGTGAGGTTCAGGTTCAAGGCCTGGGACTGGTGTGGCGGTGGAATTCAGCACGGCTGTTCGCGCCCCAGTGCGTGGGAGCTGGGCCTGCAGGCCTTTCCCAGTGATGGCATCTGGCCCCAGGATTAGCGCCCCTTCGCCCACACCAGGGCTCTTGAGAGCCTCCGGGTGAGGAGGATTCAGGAGTGTCAGGTAACCCACGGGACCCAGGCCGACAGCTCAGGCCCCAGAAATCCGGTGGCTCTGGGCTGGGCTGACTTATCGCGTTGGCAGGAAAGAAAAAACTCCTCCGTGCGGGAGCATTCCACAAAAGGCGCCCGACTTCCCCGGCACTTGTACCTCATTAACATTCCGCAGACATCACTGAGGACTTAATAACGCCAAACAGGCTGAATGGACGCATCGTTTTGGGCTGCTCCGTATTCAGCCAACAGTGAGCGATGCTCCTCCCGGCGCCCAACCTGCGCATTAGCATTTGCAGAAAGCCCCCATCTGCATTGCGACAATGGTCTTGCCCCAAATCCGGAGCTGTTGTCACAATTGTCCTTTGTACCCACTCCAGCGGGCAGGCAGGCAACGCGTCCCCGGGGCCCGTCGGCGATGCGGCCGGGCCAGAATCCCGACGGTGTGTGATGAGGCCCCGGGCAGTCCAGCGCCCAGCAGGGTGGGCGCCCAGGCTCGGTCTTGCACACCCAGCTCCCAAAGAGGACGTCCACAGGCAGCCTTGGGAGCAGGGAGAGGCCATGGCTCCTTTCCAGAACACTTTCTGCCCTCCTGCCGGCAGTGACCAGATGCGGGAGGGTACCTCGCGGGTCGGCCGCCCACAAAGCCAGCACCAGGCGGACGGGGCGCCAGCCGCCCATGAGCACATGAACTGATCACCCTCTGCCATGCTTGAGACAGTGGCACCACCCTTGAACCACCAGTAAGCTGAAACGTTCTGGCGGATGCGGGAACATTCTGGGGGTCCTGGGAAGAGGTCCAAGAGGGGAGGGATGGACACAGAAGTGACAGAGAACAAAGGCACAGAGCGTCGAGGAGGGCAGAGCTGCAGGCACACACGGTGCTGGCTCAGGACCCCCAGCCCCAGTCCACCTGGAATGGGGGTCAACGTGTACTACGGGCCACCTCCTCTCTGCCAAACCTGGGGTGCCAGCCACACAGCAAGAGCGAGGCAGGGCCTCGCTCCCAGAAGCCCAGAACAGAGGAGAACGTCCACGGGTGACAGTGAGCCAGCGGGAGCAGACATGACAATACCAGCTGTCCACAGGACAAGAGCAAGTGCTAGGAAGAGAAGGGGGCGTCCGGACACCCCAGAGGCCTCAGCAGCCCTGGGTCAGAGCTGAGCGTGGCCCTGTCCCCACCCCTCACGCTGTGTGAAGGCTTCTCACCAGAACCGTCGTAGCCGTCCACCGAGAAGTGTTCAGGCCTCCGCTCCTCCGACATGGGGTCGCAAGTGATGTGGGGGACGGTCAGCATCTTCTCTCCCGGGCTCACCCCGTTGTCCTTGTCCAGTTTGAACTTTTTTTTCTTTACCTAAAAAAACCAGACAATAAAATTGTCAGTTCCTGGGCATCCTCTGCCAGGCCGTCTGCTGGCCCCAGACCACCCTTGGGGCCCCCGCCAGGGCCCAGGCCAGCACCCTCGCACACAGGCAGAGTGGGCTGCAGCGTGTGATGCTGCCAGAGGGGCTCTGCCCAGTGGCTGCCCTGGGAGCTCACAGCCTGGGGGGCAGGCGGACAGGAAACTAGCAAACAGAGAAATACACAGGAATACCCCAGGGCAGGTGGTAACGAGGGCTGTGACCAGCGGGGAGTTAGAGCTGGGGGGGGGGGGAGGGCGGGGTGGACAGATTGAGGCCAGCCGAGGCTTCCCTGAGGAGGTGACCTGGAGGGAGCAGGCCATGCTGGGATCTGGGAGAACCTTCTGGCAGAGGAAATAGCAGGTGCAAAGGCTCCAGAGGCAGCCAGAACCTGGGAGATTGCGTCTCTCCAAGGATGGCGTGGGTGCGGGCCAGGAAGGAGAGCTCTGGCCGGGCGGGCCACACCCTTCGTTCACGAGACTCTTGCCTCAAGTCTGCCCGAGCTCCCTTATCCTATGACCACAAGACCCTCTTCCCTGAGCCAGGATGCCACCTCCAGCCCCTGCTGCCCACCAGGCCCAGCATGGAAAGCCCAACACCAAGGCCCTCTCAAGAGCCTTCTCCCAGTAGCTGGCCGGAATCCAGCCCGTCCCGTGTCCGGGGTACTTCCTCGGGACCTCCCACAGCCCTGGCTCTGGAGCGGCCAGTCCTACAAGCCCCCAAGCCTGGGGACACCGGGATGGCAGGAGCCCAGCACGGGGTGTACACCCCCAGTGCCCACAGTGCCATGGGCCACGCCGGGCTGAAGCGCCAGAGTCAAATCCCGGCCGTGAGCTGTGGCCGTGTGGCCTCCCCGCCCGTGTGTGAGTGCCCCATCCTGGTGGCAGGCGGGGGCTGGTTACCATGGCAGACTTCTTGGGCTTGGGGCTGGGGGAGAGCAGAGCATGGCTGCGGGGCGGCTTCCGGACGTAGATCTTCCAGGTGGAGGAGTTGGGGTTCTCGGCCGCGTAGCACCGCCACGCCGTCTGAAACCAGCAGAAGGGAGTGGTTGTCACCCGCGGAGCCACTGACGGGGGCTCCCAGGGAGCTGCGGCCCGCCTCTCCTGCCTGGGCCCCCTTCTGGCAAGACCACAGGGCTTCCTGCCCACCAGCCCCTTCCCCAGGCTCAGGGCCTGCCCCCACCCCCAAGAGCCTGTTCCCTTCCTGCAGCCCACAGCCTCATGGACGGTCGCACGCGGCTCAGCCACCACAGGGGCCTGTGAGCCCCAGTCCGTCTGTGCCCACCTCCACCTGCCGGTCCCCCCGCGGGGGGCAGGGGACACCCCCCGCCCCGGTCCTGGTCACCAGCCTCTCCTCGGGGACGCTGCAGGGGAGAGGTCACTGGGGGCGTGGAGGGGCAGGGCCCCCAGGGCCAGCAGGAGGCAGGGCTGAGTGTCCAGGAGGCAGAGCCCCGAGGGACCCACAGTTTCTGGGGCCTCCAGATGGCCTGGGGGTGAAGGTCTTAGGCCTTCACTCTACGGACGCCCACGGCGACTACCACCAGGGCGTGGCCTGGAGGAGGAGACCCAAGGGGGGGCCGGAGGGGGCGCCAGGAGCCTCGTAGGAGGACGCACCCTGAGGGTCTCGGCACTGCCGGCCGTGGGAGCTGGAGAGAGAGATGCAGGGGGGAAGGGCTCCTGGGACGGTGATGCCACCTCTGTGACGGGAACCCAGCGGACATGCCCCCCCCCTGCCCCGCCGTCCCCCATCCCAGTCCCGCCCTCCAGGCCCCGCTCCAGGCCTCTCCCGCCTCCTGGGAGGCTCGTGTGGGGCCGCACACACACCCCGCGGGAAGTCAGTGCGCCCCTTCCGCGGGCAGGCCATTTGCAGCCTGATTTACGGTCTCCCCGAGAGGAGGCCGTGGCGCCATAAAGCCAGGCCTGAGTGGGGGCCGAGCCCCCAGCTTTACGGCTGCTGCCTTCACTTCCTTCCAGTGCAGGATTAGTGTCCGGCCCCAGACGGCGGTTCCGGACAGGCTTACGAGGAACAGGATAGAGGCCCTGGCTGAGCTGCGGTCGCCGGCGTGACCCCAGACGGTCTCCGGGGGCCGTTCGGCTCCGGGTGCCCGGAGGGGTCCAGGCTGTGCACCGCAGCCACGCCGGCGGGTGCAGGGCCGCACGGCCGCGCTGACTCGCGATGACAGCCCTGCTCCAGGCCCCTGCCCGGCCGCTCCCCCCCACCATAGCCCCGCGCCCACTCCGCCTGTTCCTCAGCCCCGGGCGGCCGCCGACCGATGCCCTCGGAGCACGAGTCTCCAGGGGTCCTTGGGCCCGAGCCTTGCTCGGCACTGAGAGGGCCGCCCAGTCCTCCAGGCTGTTCCAGGAGCCTGGGGTGCCGGAGCCCAGTGTCCAGGGGCTCGGGGCCGCCTGCCTGCTTGCCCGCCTCTGGAACCTTCCTCTTCCCCCCGCCCCGCCCGCAAGGCCCGGCACTGTGAGCCCCGGGCCCTGTAGGGGCAGCTGCCGGGCCTTCAGAAAGCGAAGCTGGCCCATCAGTCCAGAGCGCGGCCCGTGCCCTTGGGTCACCGGTCCTCACCTCCTATCGGCCGGGAGGACGGAGCCCCGTGGGTGCTGGGAGTGGCCCAGAAGCATCAGTACTGCACAAGCAGGCCCGGACCCCTGACCCTGGGGGGCAACGGCCACCTGAGGACCCCTCACTCTTCCCTCCCAGTCCTGCTCCCTCACAGTCGGGGGCTGGCCACAGAGGAGGGAGAAGACAGACACCAAGGCCGCCGCTGCAGCTGGAGGCCAAGGGCCCGCAGGACTGACCAAATCCGGGACTGGCCAGGCCACCTCCTTGTCCCCCGGCCTGGCCCACAGGGTGGAGGAAGGTGGGCTCCCACGCTCCTGTGCCCCCACCCCATTGGCATCACCCGACGGTTCCCAGGACAGGAGTTACAACAGGCGGGCATGTCTGTGGCACGGATCGCGGCCCTTCCGTGTTCGGGAGGGTCCACAGGAGAGGGTCTCGGCGGCCCCGGGGGCCGGGTCAGCTCAGGGCTGAGAGCCGTTCCCAGACCAGACACGGCTCGTACTTGCCCGGGTGACACAGAGCTGGGCACACTGACCACCACACGACGGCGACGAGGCTGCGGTGGCGGCTGCCATCACCTGGATGAGCGAGGCTGCCGCCGGGATCTGCCGGTTGAAGTGCTTCTGCCTCTGCTTCTGCTGGACCTTCAGGGCAAAACCGGAGCCGAGAATCCCCTGCAAGGAACAGCAACCAGGGCTCACATCCTGCAGACGGGGGAGTGGGGAGACAGGCTGGGCACCGGTGGCCTGCTTGGCACTGCGGGCCCCACGGAGGAGGTCGGTGCCTCCGGCCCAGCCCGTGGGGCAGAAGGCAGCCCCACCCAAGCAGGACCCACTGCTGCCCGCCCCCAGGATTGCTAACGGGATGGAAAGGGCCGGCTCACCAGGGGGAGCTCCCTGTCCACAGAGGGGAGCAAGTCATACACATATACATACGCTCTATGTGTACAACATACACACGCTATACCACAGCCATGTGACACACACGTGCGTGGACAGACATACCCGCAATACACACATGCAGTGCATTCAGGACTACCACACACAGAGAACATATGTATGTGACACACATGCACGAGCACATACAAATGCACGCGGTACGTATACCTATGTGCCACGTGCATAGACAATACATACGCACACGAATACACACGGAGCACGTGTGCGTGATGCATACACACAGTACATACACACAGACACAGACTGCATGATGTATAACACGTGCACACACAGTGCACACACACACACGGTATGGTCACACACCTACCAGGCACCTACACACACGCAGAGTGAACTAGGAGATTTTAACGCCCATGGTCTACGGTCTCCAGGAAGGACAGGGGTCAAAGCCGCCCCAGGCCACAGTGCAGGACCGCTCCCTCCCTCATGGCTTGCACCTCTGCGGTTCTGTGGCAGCCACCATGGGCGCCTCACCCCTACCCTCAGCGGCCGAACGAGCCGGCCTGCACCCCACTATTTGCCATGAAAGGCCTGGTGATCGCCGCCGCCCACACTTGCTCCAAAGGACCCACCGGGGGCCGGGAACAGGAAGGCGGCGGCCTCCAGAGGCTCTGAGGCGGGCGAGCTGGGGTCTGAATGCACCCCCTGAGGGTGGTCTGCTCACAGGGCCCCCCTGCCAGCCCGGAGGAGGCTGAGGAGCCGTGGAAAGGCCCCCCAACACGGAGCACCTACCGCCGGAAGCGCAAAGAAGGAGATGGCGAAGACGGAGAAGCAGGAGGCGATGGTCTTCCCGACCCACGTCTGGGGCACCTTGTCCCCGTAGCCGATGGTGGTGACCGTCACCTGCAAGGACGAGGGACAGCGGTCGGCACTCAAGCCCCAGAACCTCAGGGCGGGCGTCCGTCCGTCCAGCCTGAGCCCCGCGCTCCATCCGAGACCTGCCACCGCGCAACAGAGGCCAGCGAGAGAGCCCAGCACCGAGACGCCGGGCGGCTGAGAGCGCGGTGCTCGAGCCCGCAGGGTCTGGGTCCCCCACGCTAACGCTGCAAAGGAAGCAAGCCCCAGCGTACACACGGGAGCTTGGCACCGACGGGGGACAGCCTCCCCGCCCCGTCCCCAGGAGGCCTGCCAACGGGGCCACCGATGTCGCTGTGCTCCGGCCCCCAGGAAGCCGGAAGCGCCCACAGAGGCCCACCCTCCACAAAGAGCCTGGCCACGATGACACGCCACTTCCTGACGCCACCCCAGGCACCAGATGCTGCGTTTGCCCTTTTCTTGGAGGGACTCAGACGCGGCTTGAGCCTCCTTCTCCACGGGGGAGCTGTCTGTCCAGGACGTGGGCCGGGACAGTGGGACTGAGGGGCTGCTTCCACCTCAGCCCCACCCTAGGCTTGCTCCCCGGCGGGGCCTCCGGCATGAGCCCGACAACGCCATCCTGCAGGGACTCAGAGCCCACCCTGGCTGTGCCGGCCACGCGGCCCACACCTGTCCACGCCAGAGTCTGGGTGCTTGGGGAGCCAGCCCTGCGCCTGGCAGGGGGACCAGGGCGCCCAGAGTCCCAGCTCATCCCATCAGCACACGCGCTCAACCCATGGTCTCGCCAGCCCTGTGCTGGGCAGCCCGGCTTCCCCCTTCCAGGGCCCCCAGCTCAGGCCAAATGAGGACGGCCCCTGGCAGCTCGGGAAGTTCTGCAAGGAGCCTCCGTGAGACCCCCTTGCCCCCTGAGACCGGCGGGGAGCAGGGCCTGGGGAGGCCCATTTCACAGATTCCACTGAACAAGGCCCAGGTGGGAGGTGGCGGCTTCTGCAGCAGGGTCCTTGGGGCCCGCACAGGTGCCCACGCAGACAGGGACAGGCACGCCGGACAGCTCGGAAGCCCCGGGGCAGAGGCGAGAGGCCCTCAGGAAGCAGGAGTGACCAGGAGTCCGGGCAGCGGGAAGGACCACAGTGCGGGAGCCCGGGTTACACCAAAGACCACAACCCGGGGGCAGCGCGGGCGCACGCGCCCGCCCAACACCTGCCACACGACTGTTCGTGGTCCCAGCTCCCGTGGTCCCGGCTCCCGTGACCGCCACACGGAGTGTTTCCTGGCAACGTCACCGTCCCTCAGATACACGTCCACACCCGCTTCCAATGTGCTGCCCGTGCACGTGTGCACACACACAGATGGCCTGACACAGAGACAGGGCGCCACACACGCACGCCGAGACACACTAAGGCAGCGACGAGGCATAGGCGTGTGTACGCACCACATATGGCGCGAGGTCACATAAAGAGGGGCCAGTGCCCACGTCAAGCCCAGCTCTCTCTAGGCCCAACGCCTCACACGCACACACAGGCAGCGCACACCTGGAGCGCGGCCTGGTACCTGCAGGGTGGAGCAGGCCAGCCTGAGGCCTTGGGCAAGGCTGAAGGCCAGCAGGCAGGTAAAGGGGCCAGGGGAACCTGCAGCCCCTCGCCAGCAGCCCCCAGAGGGTCTGTGCCCCTCGTGTGAGGCCTGGGCGGCAGCTGCCTCTCAGCACCTGGGCGCACGGAGCAAAGGCACATCAGGGCTGCAGATGGGATGGGGCGTCCGAGACGCCGTGTCCAGTGTCTTCCGGAAAATGGTTCTCATAGAATTATTTATTTGTGTGTAAACATACAGTGGGTCTATTTTTAAATGTCTAACTTTTATTTTCTAATGCGGTATTGACAGACGTAAGCCCCGTAAACAAACGCTTTCTGGGGTCTTCAATCACTGATAAGGGCGTCAAGGGGTCCTGTGACTCCAAGTTCGAGAATGGCAGCCATGCAGGGAGCCAGGGGCAGGGTGACCTCTAAGATGGACCTGAGTGTGGCCCTCACGCCAGGGGGGTAAATTTTAAGCGGTGCCAGAAAACTCGGGCCTCAAGACAAATAACACATGATACAACCTTCTAATTATCAAAATTAAGGCCAAAAAAAAAAAAATTCCAAGACAACTGGGAAACGGACGTAGGTGGGAGGAGGAAAGGGGTTGGCCTGGAAGGCCCTGGGGGCCGAGTGGTGCGGGCAGGCCAGTGGGTGGGGACGCCCGAGGCCACCTCCCTTCTCGGACAGGAGCACCGGAGGCGGGACCCCATGTCCTCGCCCGCCTGGCTGGGAGGTGCTGGGACTCCAATGGCCGGGCGGCAGGAAGAAGCCAGGGGAGCCCCGGCCAGGTGTCCCCCACCCTGCGGTGCAGGGCACACTCCTGGCTTCTCAGACTCTGCCACAGACCTTCTTTGTCAAGTTAACGACATCCTTTCAGCTCTTTGAGGAAACGGCCCATCCCCGCAGAGCTGTTTGTTTTTCCTGAATTCACAGACACAAGCAGCTCAGGAATGGGCCGTTTTATAGCCCGCGTGCTCGGAACTCACCCCCCATGGCAGGCGAGCCGGAATGCAGAGCTGCACGTCCCCTGGGCACAGACTCGGGGAGACAACTCAGCCGGGGTGCTGAGCCCAGGGTGCGTCCCCCGTCACCTGTGTCTCTCCTCCAGGGACAGGAGGCGCAAGAGGACCTGCCAGTCCCCCCAACACTTTGCGTCACAAGAAGCTGGCGCTGGTGTCATTTTATTTCCTCCTGGACACCGGCCTCCGGGGGAAGCGGGAGGGCCAGCCCAGAAGCCCGGCTCCACAGAGGACGCGGTCAGCCTGCAGCCACCCTGCAGGCCGTGGCCATCTGTCCAGAGGGAATGCGCAGCCAGGAGTGGGAGTGAGGACGGCGCCAATGTGGACACTAGGGGCTCACACCGGGAGGGGGTGGCACCTCCGTTTGGCAAACTCGTGATCATGCTGTGAGTTCGGGACCATCTGCCAGAGGGGGAAACTGAGGCCGGGGGGGGTCTCACCACTGCTAAGTGACGGAGCTGGCACCAAACCGAGGCCTGCTTATCCCCAGGCTCCTCGCCGGGACAGCCGGAGAACAAGCCCAGGGCTAGAGGCTGCCGCGCTGAGGGGTCTGGGGCTCGCCCAGCCTCGGGCCACCAACCTGCCCAGAGGAGGCTGGAAGGACGGGGCCAGGGAGAGGGCACCTCGGGGGACGAGAGGTGTGGACAGAGGGGAGGCTGGGCGGGTGGCAGGACTGCCTCAGGACAGCAAAGGGTGGGAGCAGCGGTCCCGGGCCCCAGCTCCAGCCATCGTGGGGCTGCCCCAGGAGACCCCGGCCAGGCTTGCAGGGGACACCGTGAAGGGGACAGAGGCCGGCACGTGAGGGCCGAGGGGACAACCCTGCCAGGCTTGCAAATTCTGGGTAAAAACAAAAGCAAACACATACCCCCAAATAAGCCCGCTTCCTTTCAGAAAGGAAAAAGTCAATAAACGAACAGAAACCCACGCAGGCCCAGGGCTCCTCGTCACGTGAGCGCATCTTCTCCCTATGGAAACCTCAGCGCCCTGGCCGCTGTACTCACGGGGAAAGGGTGCGGACCGTGGGGACGGGGTCAAGACCTTTCTCCCGCCTCAGGAGGGGCCCTCAGGAGCTTCACACAGCGCCTGGCGGGGTGCTGTGGACACCCCGGGCCCTGCCCAGGCCGCGCCCACCCCACAGCACGGCCGGGCTCGTGGCCCCTCACGCAGGAGACTCTGCCTCGAGGGCTCAGCTCCGATGTGTCCTCCTCAGGGGGCCCTCGCTGACTCCCAGGGAAATCACGGCGTGTGGACCACGACCGACCACGACCAAGCCTCCGAGAGCGAGACCCCCGGGCGGCTGACCCCCTGCTGTGCCCCAGTGCCCAGCGCAGAGCGGGACTGCTGGGATGTGCCTGGTGCCCAGAACCAGCCCGGCCAAGAGGCCCCAGTCCTCCAAGGAATGTCTTGGAAGCAACGGAAAGAGTCGCTACCTTCCTGGGATCGTGGTCCCCTCGGGGAGCCCCACGTCGGCCCTTGGAGGTAGACCTGCCGCCTCCCATTTTACAGATGGGGAAACCGAGGCATGGAGCGGTCACATGCCCTGCCCTGGCCCCAGCGCAGCTGCACGGTGCGCCCACCCCTCTGCGCCCCACTGCCGTCCTAGCGGGAAGCACAGGTCCCTGGGGGCTGGGAAGGGCCAACACACATAGGCGCGCAGACGTGCACACGCGCGTGCGAAGAGGGGCCACTCTGTGAGTTAAGGTGTTAGAGGCCGGGAGCCGGCCGGGGCAGAGCTGGACCCTGGGCACCAGCAGGGCTAAGGGCTGTGACTGGGCCGCGGCAGCCACGAGCACTCAAGTGTGAATTAGGTGGCTGGGGGGGGTCACTGCCTGTCGGCCAGCCTGGGGGCGCTGCCAAGAGAACCGTGGCCAGTAACAGCCCCTAAAATTCACAGCCAGCCTTTGCTGCATCCTCGCTGGGCGCCAGATACCCTGGGCTCTCTGTGTCCTCACTGACAACCCTCCCCAGCTCATGAAAGTAGGCACCCAGCTTATACCCAGGGAGGCTCGGTAACCTGCCCAGAGCCACTCAGCAGGCCAGCAGTGGAGCAGGATGGCTTCACACCACGCTCCCGCCCGTTTTACCCCACTACTTCCTGTTTCACTGTGTCCCTGACGCTGACCGTGTTTCTCTCCCTCGAGCTGAAGCTGGAAAGTTCTTACCCCGGATGACAAGAGCTGAACACCCCCCTCACTGGGCCTGCTGAGTCCATGTAAGAAAATCGCCCCAGGGGGTCCCTCAGTGGGCAGTAAGTACAGAGAGACAGACCTGCCCTGTGGACCCCTACTCATCCTGCAAAACCCAGTCGTAAAGGCCCTTCTCTGGCTGGGCTCCCAGAGCCCACGGTCTCAGCCCCATACACAACTGCCAACAGGTGCGGGATGGGATTGGGGCAGGTGGCAGCCCGGGGTCCTGGAGACCCTCTATTCTTAGCTGCACAGCACCCCTGGGCTTTGCATGGAGTCCAAGCGGAGGAAGAGCCTTGAAGGGCTGGGGGCCCGGCCCACCACCCCCCGGGCCCACGGGGCCTCGGTTTCCCCAGCTCCAGATGAGGTCCTGACCCTGGTTCCACCCACTGGGCGGTGCCGACAGGCCTTGCATGTGAATATCTGGGAGGCCCTGTCCTCACCCAGACGCCCCACTCGGCCCCCAGACCCTTTTGGCCTCACTCTGCCAGGATGCAGTCCAGCCCCTTCTGGAGCCAACAGCTAAGGAGAAAGAACAGGAGCCAGACTCTTGTTTTAAATGGTGGCTGAATGCAGGGGCGGCTTCTAGCCTTTCCACTCTAAATTCTAAATTTAGATGCAGGGGGTAAACAGAGCCCGGCAGCCTCCTGATTCGAGAGACCCCCGGGCACTAAACAGAGGAGGCCGTGTTCGCAAAAACTGCTTTTCCCTCCACTCAAACTTTAACACAAACAAACGCATTTTGTTCCAAGGGCAAAGAAAAAAGTCTTAAATCCTCCCCAACACCTCGGCAGCCAGGCATGGGGCGCCACACTCGGGGTGAGGGGGGAGCTCTCACACCCAGGTCAGGCGTCCCCACCTGGGGTAGGGGGAGCGGAGGGGACCCTCAGCCTGGAAACCGAGGCTCGGTGAGGGGAGGGACATCCTCGTGATGTCCACCTGGGACGGCGCTGTCCTGGGCTGAAGGGTGTCCACCCAAATCCATGTCCACCCAGGCCCTCAGAACACAAGCCTATCTGGAAAGAGGGTCTTTGTTGATGCAGCTGGGTTAATGATCTGGAGAGGAGATGGTCCCGGGCTTTTTGGGTGGGCCCGGCACCCACCGACCAGTGTCCTGATAAGAGATAGAAGGTGCGGCCACAAACCCAGGAGCACCTGGGGCCCCCAGAAGCTGGAAGAGGCGGGAAGGACCCTCCCCCAGAGCTTTCGGAGGGAGCCGGCCCTGCAGCCCCTTGATCTCGGACTTCCGGTCTCCAGCTCCATGAGAGAACGCAGTTCTGTTATTTTAAGGCACTCAGTCTGTGGGACTTTGCTGTGGCCGCCCCAGGACACTGATGCACCCGCTGTCCTGGGGGCCACGGACAGAACCGCCTTACGGGCACATCAACTGATTCATTCACTCGTCCAGCAAACACCGGCCAAGCCTGGATGCTGAGGACGCTGGGGCCACCCCCATGGCACCTACAGCCCTCCCGGCGGGTCCACACGCAGCAGTGGCCACTCCCCCCGGGAACCCGCCCCCCTGCCCTGGCTCCGCAGAGGAAACACAGCAGATGGCCCATCCCAGCGGCCCAGACGCCCTATTTTCGGGTCTGTCCCACGCACCCAGCCAGAGGTGCCGGTCTGGCGTGGATGCAGCATGGAGATGGGCAGTGGCCCTGCCGGCAGGCCTCTCCCTGCCAGGTGCTGGTGGCTGCACCACCTGGTAGGCAGACCCTGGTCTGTCCACCCCGGATGGGGAGCCACGGGGCACGGCAGGGCCGGGCTCGCTCCCCTCGTGGCCCACGAAGCCACGCAGAGGACAGCGAGGGAGAGCCACCGTCGGGCGCAGTGGCCAGCTGGCTCCGAAGCCCCCAGCCAGGCTGCTCTGGCTCGCGCTTCCTGAGCTGTTTGTCCGGGACGTGCCAGGAGCACAGCCCATAACTCGAGCCGCGGCCGCTCCACCCGCCTAGACAGCTGCAGGGGCGCCACTGCCGTGAATGGGAGTCGTCTGCCCAGGAGCTGGGCGGCGGGGGTGCCGGGCCCGCGGGAACAATGGCCAGGCCGGGGCCGCAGCTGACGGCGAGGCTGGGGCACCGGTGCCAAGCCGGGCACAAAGGGGCCGTTTTCCCGGCCGGCGGGCGGATGTTTGCACAGGTGTGCGAGCGGGAGCGGTGTTCGCAGGGGCCGGGCCGGGGGCAGCTCCGAGCGGCCGGGAAGGGGGGGGCCAGTGCCAAGGCCGAGCACCGCTTATCAGCCGAGCCGCGGGCCGTCACCCATGCGCTTCCCACCGCGCCATCCGGCCCCGGGGATCCTCCCGGCTCTGAGTGTCCTGTCCCTCCACAGGACCTGCCTGTCACCAGGACGCGTCCCCTCCCCTGCCCGGCGCTGGGCTGTCCCACCAAACCTGCTGGGGGGATGGGCGGGGGGCTGCCACGCCCGGGCCCGTGGAGGCACAGGCCTGCAGGGGGGCCGGCAGAGCTTGCCTTCCCTGGGCGGCCTGGCACACTGGAAGCTTCCAGAAAAACGCTGACTCGGCCAATATCAGGAGCCCCTCCCACAACACGTGTGGACCTCATGGGGGTGTGGGTGGAGGCACGGAGCAGCTTCCCGCCCCACCCGGACCATCCGGGATGGGCCTCCCTGTGGAGGCTGGTGGGGAACCTGGGGAGAGAGTGAACCCCTACCCCCCTCCGGAAGGAAGCAGGTCAGGGACAGACACGGCCAGGGCCCGGCACAGCCAATGCCTGGATCCGGGACCCCTTGGATCTGGTGCTGCCCCGAGGCCTCGGCCCGACCTCGTGCAGCCTGCGACCCTCTCCTCTCCCTGGCTGAGCGAGCCTGGACGTCAGCCACCCAGCCACCAGCTCAAAGGGGCTCCCACCGGCCACCCTCAGCTTCGGGCAGCTCGTACCCGGGCCGGGGTCACCCACTCTGCTGCTCAGGCTGTTCTGGACCCCAGGCACTAGCCCCTGGCACCCAAGCGCACCCCACAGGGAAGGGGGAGAGCCAGGGCCAGCCCACGGCCCAGAGATGGCCCACGGAGCGGGCATTCGGGCTGCACCCCTGCCTTCCCCCACGGCCAGGGTCTGTCTGGGCCGCCTCAGGGCCCCCCGCATGTGCTGTTCCCAGGCCGGTAAGCTGCTGGCCACCCTGCAGCTGAGAGCCCAGGACCTGTCTCCCCACAAGGCCCGAGCGGAGGGTTTGTTGAGGGGTGTCCTCTGCGCCCTGAGGCCCACACACCAGTGATGCTGGGCTTCCGCGGTGAGCAGGCCCCGGGGGCCACACAGCTCAGACGTCCTGCAGCCGGCGGAGACCCCTGCAACCACCCACAGCATGTCCATATGCCGCCCCCCGCGCCCCACATCTGCCTTCCCCACCACAAGCCTGATCCCTGGAAGGAGCTGGCCCACACTCCTGGCCACTTCCAGGCTGAGGCCAGGGTGCTGGGTGCTTGCAGGAGGGGGACACGGCACACCCAAGGAGCCCAACTTCACAGGCGGGGGAGCCTCCAGGCCCCCAGGATAGAAGCCGGGGCACCTCTGTGTCACCGCTGCCCGGGGCCGGCTACAGAATTTGCGGGCCGGATGCGCAGTCAAAACGTGGGAGCCCTTTCCTTTTTCCCAGGATCCCCCGACCTGTCATGGTGGCTTTTGTTTGCTCTACAAAGTCACGCTCCTTGGTGCAGGGATACTTGAGGGGCCAGCACAGAACCTCACAGACGCGGGGCACAGGGTGACGGAGAACCCGGCCCTGGGGAAGGCGGGAGCTGGGACCGTGTGCGGCCGTGCCCCCTGCACAGTTGTTCTCGGTCCCGCCAGACTTCCCTCCCAAAAGGCAAGTTCAAAGATAAAAACCTTAAGGACCCCACAATGGTGACTGTCAGGCTTTACGCGTCCAGCGCTGGGCCCTTCTGTGCGCGGAGCCCTGTGCCGCCCGCCCATACAAACCTGTGCCCAGGCAGGGCTTCAAGCACTGGGGGGGGGGCTGTCTCCAGGCATAAGATCTTGAGAAACCAGAGCCCCAGGGCGACATCCTGGCCCCGCCCCGCCCAGGCCCAGGGGGCAGTGGCCGCGTGGCCCCAAGGTCCCGACTTACCACCCCCCACCAGAGGGCGTCTGCATAGCTGCCGAACTCGACCTGGCCCGACTCGTTCACGGCGTCCTTCTCGGCCAGGTACACGAAGTAGGAGGAGAAGATGAGGCCCAGGAAGCCGATGTACAGGGTGGTGATCAGCTCCTGGGAGACGGCAGAGGAGGTGTGACCAGCCGGCGCCCACGGGCACCCGGGGCCCCTGTGCACCCGCGCCGGGCAGACATCACAGGCAGCGGGGCCTGCCAGCGGCAAGCCCCAACATTTCCCACCAAGTTGACATAAATGGCAGCATGTCTCACATGCAGACATCGGACTTCAGAAATAACTTATTTTTCCCAGCTCGTCAGTGGCAATGTTGGGTCTCAGCCTCCAGGAGCGAGGCCAGTGCCCTGGACCACCGGCCCGGCTCTGTTTCCCACAGAACCTCGGTGAGATGCGGGGCTGGGCCTCACGAAGGGGTGCGGGTCAGCCACCTCCGCCTTCACAGGGCTGATCATGGTCTGCCCCGTTTTAGATTTCTGGGCCTCTCGGACCCATTTCCATGTTGTATTTCTGTCTTTCCATCTGCCCTACAGTCTCTTGTCCCAGCTTGAGGAACGTGGGCACCATCTGCCTGGCAGGCTGGGGACACTGGCCCCTCAGGTGGGGGGCAGGACGGCCCAGCTGGCTCAGGCCGAGGCTGGGCCGAGACCCTGTCCTCCCACCCCGGACCACCCACCTGGCGGTGGATGAAGACCACCGAGCCCAGCAGCCTCCACGTGCCCCCCTGGCGGTCGACGTGCAGCATCCTCAGGATCTGGAGGAAGCGGATGCCCCTGCGGAGGACAGGTCGCTGTGCGCCCCTCCCCCGTGCGCCCCTCCCCCTCCCCCGTGCGCCCCTCCCCTCCCCCGTGCGCCCCTCCCCACTCCCGAAGCCCAGGGTCAAGGTGGAGGCAGAACGCCAGGCCCCGAGCTAAACCTGTACATTTCTCAATTCCTTTGGCCCCCAGACCGCCTTCTGGGGGCGGCCCCAGGATCACCCCAGTTTACAGATGAGCAGACTGAGGGCCCCAGACTGTTAGGTCCCAGCCTGAGTCCCAGAAGTGAGTAAGCGCTCCTGCCCAACTCAGCACCGGCCCTGAGCCTGCCCCCCGCCCAGCACACGGCCCCGCCGCTCTCACCCCCGCACCGGGGAGCCCGCAGCCCCGCCTACCTGATGGCCGAGGTGGCAAACACCTGCCCTTTGGAGCCCACGCAGAGGACGACCATGGAGGCCACGACCACGATGAGGTCTGGAGGGGACAGCGTCACCGTCACCAGCCTGGCAGCTGGACACCAGCAAGGAGCCTGGCGGTCAGGCGGGACAGGGCCCAACAACGGGGACACGGAGACGCCTCAATGGGGAGACCAGGCCCTCCGTCCCAGGCACGTGCAGGGGCCACCCGAGCCTACCTCCCCAGCCCTGTCCCGAGCCTACCTCCCCAGCCCTGTCCCGAGCCTACCTCCCCAGCCCTGTCCCGAGCCTACCTCCCCAGCCCTGTCTCGCAGGCCGCTGAGGGCAGTGGACGCCCACGTTGTGCTGAGCTTGACCAGACCCCCTGCCCTGTGAGCAGCCTCTTGGGACAGAGGACCTGAGCGCTGAGGCTGGCTCCTGTGTGGGGGACCTGGGAGGTCACCCCACTGGCCTTGGGATCCTGCCCTGTCACAGGTGGCGGAGGGACTCTGCCTGGTGGTACTCGTGATGGGGGTCCACCTGCCAGATTCTGGGGGAGGGTGCTCAGCCCTTGTCAGGAAGCCTCGGGGTGAAGCTTCCAGGGGGGCGGGCGTGACTCACCGATGATGGAAATGGGCTTCCGGGCAAAGCGCAGCCGGCCCCAGATGCCCACGTACTTGCTGCGGCAGCCGGCTGACCAGAGGCGGACCACATACTCTGTCCCAAAGAACACGACCAGGACGATCTCCTGCGGGGACAGAGGGGCGTGAGCTCACCTCGCACCCCTCCCCCGTGCACCCCTCCCCCTCCCCCGTGCGCCCACTGAGAGCAGGCGGCCTGGGCCCCGGTCTGCTGCATCGCCCACCTGGACAGACCCAGGTCCACCACCGCATTCAGTACCACAGAAAAAAGATTAGACACTATGACCAAGTGGGATTTATACCTGGAATGCAAGGACAGTTCAGCACGTGAAAATCAACCAATGTAATACATGACATTAACAGAACGGAAGAAAAAAATCACATGGTCTCCTGATCACAACGGATGCAGAAACAGCATTTGACAAGATTCAGCACCCTTTCGTGATAAAAACAGTAAACAAACTAGGAATAGAGGGAAACTATCTCCGTGTAATAAAAGCCATATATGAAAACCCCACAGCGAACATCATATCAACGGAGTAAGGCTGGAAGCTTTTCCTCTAGGATCAGGACCAAGACAAGGATACCCACTCTCACCACTTCTGTTCAACAGAGTACTGAAGTCCCAGCCAGAGCAATTAGGCAAGAAAGAGAAATAAAAGGCTTCCAAATTGGAAAGGAAGAAGTAAAATTATCTCTGTTCACAGACAATATGATCTTATGCGTAAAAAACCCTAAAGATTCCATGCAAAAAACCTGTTAGATCTAATAAATGAGTTCAACAAAGTAGGATACAAAGTTGATCACAAAAATCAGTTGCATTTCTATACACAAACCATGAACGATGTGGAAGGGAAATTATAAAACAATTCCATTTACACTAGCATCAAAAAGAATAAAGCACTTACGAATTAACTAAGGAGGTGGGACACTTGTACAATGAAAACTAAACAATATTGTTTAAAGAAATGAAAAACGACATATAGATGGAAACACATCCCACATTCACGGATTGGAAGACTTAATACTGTCAAGATGTCAGTGCCACTCAAAGTGATCTGCAAGACTCAATGCAATCCCTCTCAAAACCCTGATGACAATTTTTGCAGAAATAGAAAAAGCCCTCAAATTCACACGAAATCTCAAGGGGCCCTGAATAGCCAAAACAAGATGTGGTCCATCCACACAACGAAATATTCCTCAGCCTTATAAAGGAAGGAAGTTCTGGCACAGCCTACAGCGTGAATGGACCTGAGGACGTTGTCAGCTCACTTCCAGCTGGTGCCCTGCCCTGTCCCCACCCCGCCCCAGCCCAGGGAACCCAGCCCTGTCTGGGGACTTCTGCTCCCACTGGGTGACAGATGGCAGGCCCTGCTCCCGTGCCCGGCCTTGCCTTCCCCCACCAGGGAGCCCACCAGGAGGGGGTAACCGGACACTGGCTCCCAAATACCCATAATTAGGATGGAATACTTATACCATCCAGCTTGTGTTTGGGGCAAGCTCGGGGGATAATGGGAGAAAATGTGGGAAATTTACCACTTCCCTTTGGCAAAAAAGTTCTTGGTTCGCAACGTCAAGTTCTTCAGGGTGGGGGTATGTATGGGTGGGGGCACGTGGGGGATGGTGGAGACTGAGGGAGGGTGGACGCTCGCAGGCTCTGTGGCCTCAGAGGGTCATGCTGTTGCCACCTCTGTCCTCAGCTGGAGGGGGGCTGAGCCCACCAGGGAAGGAGCCATGTTTACCTGCCCGCCGCCCTCTCCCTGGCCCCGGAGCATGCCTGCCCTGGTTGGCCCTGGACATGGATCTGCTGAGTGAGTGAATGAATGAATGAACGAATGAATGAATGAACGAACGATCAGACCAATGAGCGACCGAGGGCTCCCCGGTACAAGGGCTTCGTCTCGTGCATGTGTTTCCCGAGATTCTGGCCCGGCCAGTCCTAAGTGGGTGTGAGGAGCAGATGACAGACAGGAGGCCCTGGCAATGAACGACGGGGTAGCGGGGTAGCAGGTGGAGGGTCCGGCTTCCAGTGTTTGGCCATCTCGACAAGGGCCACAGCGCCACCACCTCTGGGTCCCCAAAGCTGAGACACCAGTGCTGGCATCTTCACAGAGGAGGGGTCACCGGACTGCTGATGGCCCCAAGGGGGCGGACAGAGTCCCCCAACGAGCAGTCCTCAGAGCCTCCATCCCAGCTCTGCAAATCCAAACACCATCGGGCCAATCAATCACTTAGCAAGTTTGTTCTTATTTTGATGCATTATTTTGTTACTTAAATACCTTCTCCAGCCACGTCATAAGCATATTCGAAGTGGTAGAAATCTTATAAACATCAGGTAAGAGCTTACTTGCAGTTCAGTCTTGCAACAGACCTCCAGATAAATAAGTCACTCCCAGGGTTGGCTGTTGATGCTGTGTGTCTCCCCTCCCCCCAAATTATCCTGGCCTCGAGCTCAGAGCTACCCCTGCCCTCTTGGGGCTGGTGGGCTGGGGCTGGGGGACTCTCCCTCTGGAGGGGTGAGGTGTAGGAATAATTTAAAACAACGCTAATCCCCAAATCCCGTTTGAGTCTGGAATGCAGCTCGGGGCCGGGCTGTGCATTAATGTGGCACCACCGGCATGCTGGGCGGGAGAGAGCCCGGACCGGGGCAGGGGGAGCACACGTTTGCTCCAAGATGCAATGATCCCCACACCGTCAGCCTCGAGCGCTGGGCAGGGTGGCACTTGGGGCCAAGGCCGGGGCCTCCGGACTGGCCGCCGCTCACCGGGACCTCCAGGGCCTCCCTGTGGCCCCGGCCATCACCATCTTTTGGAGCCACCCGTCCACTGACCTGGGTGCCGGGAGGGCAGACAGGCTGGCCCGAAGTTCTTGGCCTGCAGGGACTCTGGAATTTTTTCACCAGAGGGGCCTGGGCCACCCTGGGCTGGGGGCTGCTCTGGGGGCTTTGACTGGGCTGGACTGTCCATCTGTGGAGGCCAGTAGGCTAGGGCCTGCCGGAGGGCTGACCCCCTGACTCAGGGGACAGCACCCCCAGTCCAAAGCAGGCTCACGGAATGGCAGGGCTGCCTCCTCTTAGCTCCGGGGAAAGGGGGACCAGCCTCCAGGCTCAGTGACCCAGACGCAGAAGGATGACTCCCGCACCCCTACCCCGGCCACCCTCCTCGCCCTGGGTTTTCTCCAGCCGGCAGGGGCAGGCCTGCAGCCCGGCTGTCTCTGCAGACCAGGCCCTGAGCAAGCTCCGGAGGGGAACACAGAGGCCTCAAGCTCCCCCCAGAGCCTGCCCACCTCAGCCCCTGCCTCCACAGCCCCGCTCAAGCCACCGCCCTGGCCCCATGGCCCACACTAAGGGTCAGGGCTCGCCCTGGCCCACCCGAGAGCCTGCCGCCGGCCCAAGGCACCCGCCCCTCCCCACCTGGGCCTGAGTGCTCGGTCTGGGACACTGTCCTTCCAGCTCCTCCCCACCCCACCCCCCAGGTCCCCACACCCTTCTCGGTCCCGCTCAGGCCCCCCCCATCACACCTGACCCCTCCACTGATAAGAGTCAGCCCAGAGGCCCCTGTCCGCGAGCACACGTGGTGCCTGCGTGCCCGCGTGTGAGCAGGGGTCAAGGATACCGGCCGGAGCACGGCCCTGAGCTCTGCCCCACAGATATGGGGAGAAGGGGCCGTCCTCGTGTCAGGGACCTCCGCTAAGACCGCAGTCACCAGAGGGACAAAGGGCCCCCTCCCACCTGGCCACTGTCCCTCAGACAAAGCAAGGTCGCCTCCCAGCTGCAGTTGGCCTCATGGACCAGGGACCTGTGAGCCGGCCGGGCGCTAAGACCAGGGCACAGGCCCGAGAATCCGCTGCCTGCGGGAAGCAGACCAGGCACTCAGACGTCAGGGCTCCAGGCAGCCACGAGCCCCCTACCTGGCGGCCGTGCCCCTCCTTCTGTGAGTTTCAGAGCAGCGGGTCCTGGGATCCCCATGTGTCTCACAAGCAGCGGGGTTTGGGGTGGCTCTTGGCAGTATTATTTGTAAAGTTAAGAATTATTTTAAAAAACAAAGTTCCTAAGAAACAACTCAATTAAAAAATGGGTATGAAACTTGAATAGGCATTTCTCTAGAGAAGACATACAGATGGTCAAGAAGCACATGAAAAGATGTTCAACACCACTGGTCATCGGGAAACACAAATCGAAACCACAGCGAGACACCACCTCACACCCATCAGGACGGCTACTATCAGGAAAACGAGATAAGTGTTGGCGCAGATGTAGAGAAATTGGAGCCTTGAGCACGGTTGGCGGGAATGGAAAATGGTGCGGCCACTGTGGAAAACAGTGTGGAGGGTCCTCGAAAAATTAAAAATAGAATCACATGTGATCCAGCAATTCCACTTCTGGGTGTATCCTCAAAAAAAAAAAAAAAAAAAGAAAGCAGGATCTCAAAGGTATTTGCACACCCGTGTTCACAGCAGCACTATTCACAACAGCCAAAAGGTGGAAGCAACCCAAGTGTCCATCGAATGAACAGACACACAAACTGAGGTCCATCCACACTACGGAATATTACTCAGCCTTAAAAGGAAGGAAGTTCTGACACAGGCTGTGATGTGGATGAGCCCTGGGGACGCTACACTCAGTGAGAGAATCCAGACACAGAAGGACAAATCCTGCCTGATTCCACCCACGTGAGGTCCCTGGAGGAGTCACATCCATAGAGGCAGAAAGTAGACGGTGGGGATGAGGGGCTGGGGGAGGGGAGTGAGTGTCTAATGGGGACAGAGTGTCTGTTTGGAAAGACAGGAACTGCTGGAGGCAGATGGTGTGATGTTTCCTCAACAGCGTGAATGTATTTAATGCCACCAAACTGTGAACTTAAAAATGGTTAAGATGGTAACTTGTATGTTCTATGTATTTTACCACAATTTCAATAAAAAGAAAGCCTTTCGGTGGCTGCCAGGGGCTGGGGGAGTGAGGAATGGGGGCCACTGCTGACAGGTGCAGGGTTCCCTTTCGGGGTGACGACTAAGTTCTGAAACTAGACGGAGGTGGTGGTGGCACATCGTTGTTAACGCGTTAAATGCACTTGAAAATGGTGACCTGTGTGGCGCGTGTGTTTTTCCACGACACAAACGTCCCCTGCCCCCGGGCGCTCTGCGCTCAGGCCTCCGCCTGGACCTGGGGGCCGGCCCCGCGGGGCAGAAACAGCCGTCCTTGAGCCTCTGGCTCTTAATCTCTGTGGCCCATTGTTAGTTCACTGTTAAATGAGCAAACAGAGCACCGTGATTGCCTGCAAAGGCCACTCGGGTGCAGCCGCGTCCCCAGCGGAGGATGGCGCAGGAAGCGAAGCGCAAAGGCCAGGCCGCACTGGACACGGGCGGGCACTGAACCCCCGAGACCGAGTGCGGTGCTGGGCCGAGGGCGCCGGCTACCAACAGGACGCCCAGGGCCCTGCTTGCTCTGCACGAGGAGGCCCTGCCGTTGGGCACACGGACGCTGGGACCCCCGAGCTCGGCCAAGGTACAAGTCAGGGGAATAGCCCGCACCCGCCTTCGGCGTTTTTGGGTAACGGCAGTCAACAGCAGATCCGCAAATCCCGAGAGTCAAGATAAAGGTTCAGAAAAGCAGGTGCTTATCTGGGTTTTCCAGCCCCGGTACACAAAGGGGAAAGGGTGCGGATTCCTTGGGCGTTTCGTAATCCCCGTGGCACCACTGCCCACCCCCCAGAAGGGTGAAGGTCCACGCGGCCGTCTTATCTATTGTTTCGTTTTTATCAGCTCGTGAATCCTCCTCATCCATTGGGAAAGTTGTCGAAAGCCCGATGTGTTTTGAGGCTCAGCCCTGCCCGCATCGCCTGGTTCAGAAGCGCTGGGAACGGCCCCACGGAGCACGGCCCCCGTGTGACAGAGAGCGAGCCGGCCTGGAGGTTAAGCCCCGCGCGTTGCCTGCGCTCAGAGCCCAGCTTCTCGGATGAAAGGGTTTGTTTTGTTGTTTTTGCTAAACAATAAAGGACGCCTCATGGATCCTTACCGTTATCGCCCTGGTGCTCAGATGTTACTGCTCTGTTATCTTCATAATGAAAAATCAATTTTAAAGAGAGTTGGAAGGTTAACTGCTGGGAATTAAGCGCTGAGCTTTGCGGGGTGGAGGGGTGGGGGCCGACGGAAAGCAGGAATTGGGGTCGAGGACAAAAGGCACGGCACCCTCCCAGGCGGCCCTGTGGATGCCAGACGTGGGCAACTCGGAGATGGGGCCTGGGGGACCCACTGCGGGAGCTCCTGGTCCCTCGAAGGCTTCCGGGTGAGAAGGACGCCTGTGCTTTCTGGGGTAAACAGGATTTCACCAGACAGACGGGGGAGCCTGGAGGAGGGGTGGACTTGGGGGCCAGACCACGCCACCCGTCAGGGCCAGGGGCGCAGGCGAGCAGGGTGAGGTCTCTGGAAGAGGTGTGGGCCGCCTGGCCCTAGCCAGGTGTCCCCATGGGGGGGCTGGGGTCCCCAGCACAGAGCCCGGTCGGCGGGCTCCAGGGCCAGCTGTTCCAACTCCACGTGGGACCCGATAAGCCACAGAGGGGGCCGGCCTCAGCATTCCCGGGAAGGTCAGCTGGCCGGAGGGCACGGAGCAGGCGTGCAGGCTGCTCAAAGACTCTTTGTTCGGGGGCCTGCCTGAGGCCAGCTGCTCCCAGCCGCGCACCCATGCGAGGGCCATGGGCCTCCTGGTGACATGTGCTGGGCACAGCTGGCCGCCCTCCCCCCACTGCGCAACACCAGCACCACCCCGCCAGAGCTGCCCGGCCTGGGGCAGGCGCATGCTGTGGCCCTGCACGGGGCCGGGATTCTGCCCGCCCAGGACCCGCCGGGGGGCTGACCCCCCACCCCTCCCCACCCAACTCCCCCTGACCCATGGGGAGCCCCTCTGCTAGGCTGTGTCCCCCGGTGCCACGGCCTCCCTGGATGTGCAGCCACCACCTTGCCCCTGGGCCCCTCTGCATCCTGCCCGAGGTCCCAGTGGCCCGAGGTGGCCATGGCAGGGTCGGTGGGCCAGGCCCTGGGTCAGGCACTGGGGGAAGGGAGGGGGTGGCCCTGTGGCCCGAGGGGCATCCACGCTAGGACAGAGGGGCAGGCCGGGCCCCCGAAAGCATCCACCCTCCCGCAGGACAGTGAGATCCAGGGCCACCAAATGCCCAGGGCTGGTGACCCAGGTCAGCCCCTCAACCCCGCGGTGCCTCAGTGACCCCGTCTGTGAAATGCGGGTGCTGGCGGGACCCACCTCCTCGGGCTGTGGGGAGGAAGGATCTAGAAGACAGGGTCGTGTTGAGTGGGGAGGCGGTCCCCAGCACAGGTGGCGAGGCCTAGAGGAGGGCCCAACCCAGACAGGTCTCACAGCACAGACGGCCCTCCTGACTGGCGCCCAGACCCCATCTAACAGATGCTGAACCCTTCGCTGCCTGTCCTGTCCTGAGCTTGTGTCCCCCCTCCCCGACCAGGCAGCAGCACTCAGCCCAGCCCGGGGGACCCCTCCCCATGCCACCTCCTCAGTTGTCTGTCCAAGGCCGGGCCCAGTCCAGCCCCGAGCCCACAAGGCGCCCACCTGCTGCTCAAAGGGCCACATGGCAACTCCATGTGGAGTTTCCTTGCTCCTTGATGGGCCTGCATCCCCTCCCCAGAGAGGGTCGGGTCCCCTGGGCTCCCCCTTGTACCGTCACCCCCAGCCCCACGGGAGCCACATTTGAACACTTCACGATGGCTCCACAGGCTGAGTGGCCACTGGGCAGTGCCAAGGATGGCCCACCTCCCACAGGGGCACCTCCTCCACCACGAGCTCCCCGGGAAACCCTCTTCCAGGGAGCAAGCAAAGCACAAGGACGTCCCTGGAGCAACCCCTTCCTGCTGCCGGCCGCTCAGGACCCCACTCCGTGGAGAGCCAGGGTGCAGTGGGGGTCAGTCCCGGCCCCTCCAGCACCACCACCGCCCCCTTCGTCCTCTGTCCGAAGTTGTGCAAGTAACCGCAAACCCCAGCGCCTGTCACTCCGGGCACAGCAAATGGGTCCGGGCACAGCAAATGGGTCCGGGCCCCGAGGGAGCGGGTATGCGACGGGGGTTTCAGCAAGACGGGGGCCTTGGGGCACACCGTGCCCTGGCACGTTCTCAGGCCCGTTCTCATGGGGGCCAGATCCTTCCCAGCATCGCAGGCCGTCGGGCTCAGCCTCTGGAAAAAGGCCGCCCGCCTGCGGAGGGGAGGAGAGCGGCGCGAGGTAATTTTAATTTCACGTGGACTGCCGGTGCCAACCCAACTAAAGTCACACGAGCTGCAGGTGATTTAATGAGGTGCCTCCAGCCCTGGGACCAGCGACACGGGGGTGCCCGAGCGCCGCCTGCTTCCTCCCGACCTGGGTGTCCCCAGGTCAGCGGGCGGACGCAGTTCAGCGCCCCCACACCTGGCTGGCACGGGAGAGACAGATGCGGCCGGGAAGAGGGCCCCCGGGTGGTAGTCTGGGCAGATTCTGACAAAGCAAAGCCTGCTCGTCCCCCAACCCCAGGGTGCCTGGCAGACGGTGGGCACTCAGGAGGCATTTGGTAAAAAAAAAAGAAAAATGCGTGTGTGTGTGTTTACACAAAATATAGCCTATATATTTTACTGTATTATTATTTGCTTTTCACGAGTGAATTTCAACCATCCTGGAGAGATGCACTTGTAAAGACAACGAAGCCACTGGCGAGTGATGCGGGCAACAGCGTGGAAACGACAAATGTCCCCTGTCAGTGTTGGGCCCGGACGGGGGCCCGGGAAGCGCCCTCCTGCATGCAGAGGGGCTGCTTTCATCGCTGAACGCGGCCTGCATGCTCCCCACTGGCCTCCTCTCCCTGATGGCCACGTAGGAGAGCGCTGCTTAATCCCCAAATAGTCAAGCCTTTTTGGTGACCTTGTAATCATTTATTTCTAATTGTATTGGGCTTTGATGAGAAAATGTAAACAGCTAAGTCTCAAATTTTCAAAGTGTGTTAGGTGTTTTTATGGTCACATAAAGTGACTGGTCTTTACAAGTGTCCCATGGGCGTAAACAAATAAAACACCTCCGTGATGAGGATCCATAGCTACAGCGCTGGTTTTGAAATGAGGTCCTGAGTCTGCTTCTCCTCCCGCTGCACCTGGGCTCTGTGAATGCCAGACAGAAGAAGAGGGCCAAGTGACAGTCCCCAGCCCTGTTCGCCTCCCACCTCTTGGAACCGAGCCGTGAGGAAGACACGCAGCCCTGGGGAGGCCCAGGGGAAGAGGGCCTTCCACCATGTGGCCCACCACCCCGGAATTAGAGCCTGTAGCCCCAGCTGACTCCAGGCAGGGCAGAGGGGAGCCGTCTCCACGGACCCTAAGCTCTTCGTGATGGTTGTTTGAAGGAGCCACATTTGGGGATGCTTGTTGCCTGGCTATAGGTAACAGGGACTTATTTGGGCTTACTGTTGGAATCTGAAATTGCTCACGGTTGCAACATGTAACCATCCGTGTCTCTACTGATTTTTTCATCTGCTAGAATCGTCCTGTGCTGAAAAAGATGCATTAAAATTTTCCGTGAGTATCACAGTCAACCCCTGCATTTCCAATAGCACTTGCTTTACATATTTTGTTATGCTCTCTGATGCATAAAAGTTTTCTCCCCTAGAAATGGTGCCTTGTCCAGGCTGGTCTCAGCACAGACCCTGATGCTGTCCACCCTGCTTTTGTTTTTTCCTTTTGTGTGTGCTTGCTGGGCATCACTTTGGCCACCCCTTCATTTTTCAACTGTCATCACCAGTTTGCTTGACTGAATTCCTCTGAACAATGTATTTGTTAAAAATAAAAACGCTTCTGACAGTCTCTGCCTTTTAACAGAGGCATTCAAGCCATTCACATTTAGTGTAAAATTGGATACGTCTGGCTTCTTTCCACTTTACTGTCTATTTGCTATTTCACTTGGTTTGTTTCTTTCATTCTCTTCATAGCCGTCAAGTTGATCAGTATATTACTCATTTCCTTTTTATTCAAGAATTTGGGAGTTTCACTGAACCCTTCCATCCCATCACTGTGATCCTTTGGTTCCTTAACTCGTAACCAAACCTACTCCAGCCTAGGAACAGTTTCCACTGTAGAGTTTCCCCTACGGCTGTCTCCCCAGTGAGGCAGGAATTGGCGTGACTTTGTTCCTGTCAGTGGCTCTGTGGGTGAATAAAGCATCTCCAATGTTGCTTTTATAGACCCCATGAAACACTACACCTTTTGCGAGAACGCTAACTTCACCCTGCAGTCAACTAGCATCCTGTGGTCGGACACAGACGGTGGGGACGTGGCAGGGAGCAGGCGTGGCAGATGGGGTCTCTGGGACAGGACTGAGGACAAGTGATGACTTCATTATGGGACATCTGCATGCTGTGAGGATTCTGCTTTCCTTCCTTACAGCCACTCTGGCAACTGCCTGCTGTGACGATGAGAGATGGAGGACCCACCAGGCTTCAGAATCTCAACGACTCTGGCAACCAAATAAATTCATTATTTGGATTTTGTTTCCACATTTCAAGAGGCGAAACTCTCCACGTGCCTGCACTTAGGTATCTGGGAACGTCTTCCTCCCAAGCAGATAAAAAGAAGGAAACGACCCATCCTTCGCTTCCTTCCTTCATTTATTCATCCTGGTCCCAGCACAGTGACCCCCGCCCCCCAGAACTGCTGGGCCAGCTTGCCATCTTCCCAATGCTGGGAACACCAGAGCCCGATCCTTTGTCCATCCAGCTGCGCCTACTGTGTGCCAGGCGCTCTGTGTGGACCACGTCCTTGATGCACATTCACGGGCCTGCCCCCGAGAGCACCCGACATCTCTGTGAGCCACTCGGTGCACTCCTGCTGAGCACCTGGATGCCCAGCCCATGCCCGAGGCCACCCTCCTCCTGGGCGCTCAGGGAAGAGCACAGAGGGCTGGGGCAGCAGCTACGTCCACACGGCCTCCTTTCTGTCCTCAGTGGCCACCTCTTTCCTGGGCCTTCGCCTCTGCAGCTCCTCCCCTGCCCCTCAGCCCCCTTCTCCCCTCGGTGCCACCTTCACAGGGGTCTGCTGGCCCGTCCCCACCACCAGCTTCCTCCACCGCCCAGTCCTCTCATCATATTAGAAGCCCCCGGTGTCCCCTCACGAGGTCACCGTTGTCACAGTGGGATGCAGGGCCGCAGCACAGGAACCTCTCCCATCTCACTCTGGCTGAGTCCCGGGCTCTGAGCACAGCACCAAATCCAGGACCCGGGCTGGGCCGTTAGAACCACGGGCGACAACAGTCCCTGAGGGCTACCCGCCCCTCACGCCAACAGAGCAGGTCAGAATGACCCCCAACCTCCCTCGCTCAACAAGTCTGCCCCACTCGGGCACCATTCGGGGTTGACGTGTATCCCTCCCAAATTCGTAAGTTGAAGTCCTGACCCCTCAGAATGTGACCTTAGGTGGAAACACGGTCATTGCAGGTGTGATTAAGTTGAGGTTACTAGGATGGGCCCCTAATCCAATCCGACTGGTGTCCTTATAAACGGGGGACATTAGGACACAGACACACACAGGAGAACCCCACGTGAACATGGGGAAGCAGAGATCAGGGTGATGCTTCCACAAACCAAGGAATGTCCCTGGTCACCACCGAACCACCAGAGCTGGGGGAGAGGTCCCCTCCCAGCCTCAGATACCAACCCCCTGCACCTTGATCACGAACTTCTGGACTGAGGGGGCAGCAGTGGTGCCCGGGGCTCCAGCTTGACACCATGGCCAAGCCAAGGGTCCCTGGGGACGTCCAGGCTGTAGGCCCTGAAGCTTTGTCCTCCTGGGAAGGGGCCCCGGAACATCGGCCGCCCCTTTCCCACTCTGTGGAAAAACTCGTGCTGCTGGCGGCCAGCAGAAGAGACGCCAAGGCCCCGGGTGGGAAGAGGGGGCGTGGCGGGAGAGGCACCGGGGCTCCGAGCAGAGGAAAGGCAGGTGGGGGGTTCGGGGAGGCAGGTCCTGAGCCCCAGACAGGAGTGGCCGGCGGGGGCGGGAGGGAGGCCGCCGTGCCCACGGCAGCACCGTCAGCTGCCCGGCAGCCAGCTCTACACGTATTTAAAGCAGATCCCCCATCTTCCCCGGGCGGAGGGATGCTGCTTCTGTCCGCAGGCCAGCTACACAGGGTTGACTTTCAGCCCAGGAACCCCACTGCTGAGGGCTGTGAACCCCAAAGAAGCCCCGCCCCACCGATCGCTGCCTTGGCCACTCGGCTCTGGGAGGAGGACCATGGTGGGGGCGGATTTTCTCTGCCGAGCTTCTCAAAGTGTGTTATTGAAGAATTGACCCAGAACTAGAAGCTGACCACAGCGGAGACTCGGGGATGAAAACCCTTCCTAAGGATCCGGTCCAAGCGCTGCGTTGCACCCAGGCTGCTCCCACCCGCGTGTGCGTGAGAGCACGTGTGCACGTGTGCACGTGTGCACGTGTGCGCGTGCGCCCGAGCAGGCACGCGTGTGTGCTGCGCACGGGCCGCTCCTCTGTGTCCTGACAGCTGGGGACCTGCTCTGATGCTGCACGTCTAGAGATTTTAATGACAGGCGTGAATTTAAACAGTTTTTTTTTTTTTCTTTCCTTTCAGGAATGTTTTAAGGGATTGAGAGGAAATTGTGCACGGATTTTGCTGTTTCAAGAGCTGATATGTGAGCAGCTTCAGAAGACGTGTGTTGTTTTAGGGCCGAAGTTTACAAAGTAAGAGTGTGACACAAAGGCAGACGCGCCGGGGACTCGAGAGCTGGCTACTTGGATTTCGCTCCTCGGAGAAGGGGCTGCCTTCCCGGGGAGCAGAACGGGAAGGGAACGGCGAAAGTCTGATCTTCAGCCCCCCATGTCCCCGCCCCCCGCCCCGACGGTGACCTGTTCCCAGAGAGCTGGGGCAGCCAGCAGCCAAGGGGACGGGGAGGGCCTTGGAGCAGCTCTGGGCCAAAGGCCACCAGCCCGTGTCCCCTCTCGGGGCACCCAAGAGGCCCCCTGCATTCGGACAGCTGCGTGCGGATGCTACAAACCCCACGGTCCCTAGGCCGCCCGGGAGTGACACCCATCACAAGACGGTCTTGTCCCCAGTCTGGGCTGGGGCTCCGGCTCCTTGGGGACAATGTCTTCAAAGACACAAACTATTGAAAGTTCCCTGAGAAGAAAAAGAGAACCCGAATAGCCCCGGATCTACGAACGACATTGAATTCCTAACAGAAAATTTTCCCACTCAGAAAACTCCAGGCCCAGATGGCTTCCCATGCTCTACCAAACACCCACAGAGAAACACAGCAATTCTACACTAGCTCTGCCTAAACCGAAAAGCAGGGACACTCCCCAACGCATCCTACGAGGCCGGTGGTACCTAACGCCAAGAGCAGTGATGTTACAAGCAAACCACAGACGCATCCCTCGTGAACACACAGGCAAAAACTCTATGCTAAATTTTAGCAAATCAAACCCAGCAATATATTCTTTTAAAATGCATCGTGACCAAGTGGCCTTTATGTTAAGAATTCAGGGTTGGTTTACATTTGAAAACCTGTCAGTATAGTTCACCATATTAAAAGTCAGAAAACACAGAGAATCATCTCGATAGATACAGGAAAAGCGTCTGACGAAATCCAATAGCCACGCTCAACACATGCTCTATTCCCAGCAAACTAGGAAGAGAAGAACTTCCTCAGCAGATAAAGGGCACGTATAAAACCCCAAAACTATGATCATGCTTAAGGGGGAGAGACCACTTGTCTCCCCACAAGATCAGGAACCAGACAAGGACAACTACTCTCTCCTCACGACCAAATCTTGTTGTGGAGGTCCCAGCCGGGCCATCAGGCAAGAAAGAGAAATAAAAAAACAGAGAGATTGAAAAGGGTCCCAGCCAGCGCATCAGACAAAAACAAGAAATAAAAGGCACAGAGATTGAAAAGGAAAAAACAAAGCTGACTTTATTTGGGACACCATGCTCATCTCCACAGAAAATCCTAAAGAATACCCAAAAAAAAAAAAAAAGCTTCCAGAACTAATAAGGTTAGCAAAGCCACAGGATACGAAGTTGACATACAAGCAACAAACAATCCAAAAGTGAAATTGAGAAAACGATTCCATCTCAGTAGCTTCAAAACCAAGAAATACTCGGTACCAATTCTCACAAATTACATGTGAGATCTGTGCCCTGACAACTAGAAAACACAGATGAGTGATATTTTAAAATATCTAAATAGGCACAGAGATCCATCATGTTCAGAAAACTCGGCTTTATTACGATGTGTTTGATACCTGAATTCACCTAATGACTCACCGCAGCGCTAATCAAAATTCCAGCAGGATTCTGGGGTAGAAATTAACAAACCGATTCTAAGATGGAAATGCAAAGGACCAGAATTGCCAACATACTTTTGAAAATGAACGAAATTGAGGGATTAACACAGCCTGATTTCAAGGCTTACGATAAAAGCCACATGAATCAAGGCAGGGTGATGGTGGCAGAACAGATTAGAAAGTCTAGAAACAGAGCCACGCAGATGGTCGACTGATTTTCATCAAAGGTGTCAAACTAATTCGATGGAAACAAGGAGCTGGAAGAACTGAATAACCACATGCACAAAAGATTTCACCTCCGTCCATACCTGTCACTGTATATAAAATTAAACTCAAAATGGATCACAGATCTAAATATAAAATGTAAAACTATAAAATATCCACAGAAAACTCTCGGTAACCTTGGATCCAGCAAATAGTTCTTAGACAGAACACAAAAAGCATGAACCTTGGAGAGGGAAAAAAAAAAAAAAAAAAAAAACCCTGAAAAATTGGACTTCATCAAAATTAAAAACTTCTGTTCTTTTGAGAGATGCTGTTAAGGAAAAGCAAAGAGAAGCCACAGATCAGGAGAAAATAGTTGCAAAACAGAAACCTCACACTGAAATCTAATATCTAGACTTATATGTAAAATATATAAGCAATGCTTACAGCTCACTAATATGACCAATGACCCAGTTACTCGGATGGGCAAAAACTGAACAGACGCTGGGTCCAAAAAGACATATAAACAGCAAGTGGGCACACAGGGAGATGCCCCACGTCATCGGTCACCAGGGAGATGAGAGTAAAGCCACGGAAGGGGCCACACACCTGTTAGAACGGCTAAGGCGTACGATTCGGGCAGTATTAAGTGCTGATGGGAACGCGGATGACGGAAACAGACTTAGATGGAAGGACGGAAAAAACAGAGCAAAGCGTGGAAAACAGTTTGCAGTTTCTTAGAAAGGTCAACATGCATCTAGCCTATGGTCCAGCATCCCAGGGATTTACCCCAGAGAAATGAAGACATATGACCACTCAAAAACCTGACGGCAGTAATCAGGGTGGCTTTAATCATAACAGCCGAAAACTGGAAACAGCTCAAATGTCCATCAGCCCGCGAACAGATAAACAAACTGGGGTACATTTTATCCTTTCCAATTAAAAGGAAACAAATTACTGAACGCAGGCCACAACATGGATGAAACTCAAATGTGTTCTGCTCCGTGAAAGAAGCCAGACACAAAGGCTACAGAACTCAGGATGCCTTTCAAATGACGTCCTGGAAAAGGCAGGACCATGGGGACAGAAAACATCCGTGATTACCAGGTGCTGGGGGCGCGGGGGCGGGGGGGGAGGGCTGCCAAGGGCACAGAGGGACTTTCGGGGGTGGTGAGAATGTTCTAGGTCTTGATTGCGGTGGCGACTCTAAGACGGTGAAGGTTTGCCAGGACGCGCTGACCTGTACACCTAAAGAGGAGAACTTTCAGCGAACGAAAATGAGACGGAATGAGAAAAATCACCAAACCAACCTAAGAGATGGACGAAAAAACGGATCGTTTTTTGAAAGACAAGTTTACATATAAGGAGAGCTGCACTAAATCGAAGATCTGCTTTGGGAAGGCTCTTTCAAAACCACCCTGAGTGAGAAATTGGTCCCCCGTCTGCCCAGAGTAGATGCCTGACCCTCCCCAGGCTCACCGAGCTCGCCCGGCCTCCTCCACCCCTGCTGACTGCAGCCCCCAGCCTCCAGGGCATAAAACACTCCCCGTCAGCGGGACTCGCGCTGCTGTCCCCCTGCTCGACCTCTGCCCCAGTGGTCTCCCCCTCCTCGCCGTCCTCCCAGGGGACGGGCGGTGTGCCGGCCCCCACGTCTTGCTGACCCCCTTGGCGTCCGTCTCCCTCCCACGTCGAGGGCCCCCAAGGGCGGCTCACTCGCGCTGGTTCACATGAGGCCCCAGGCCGGCTCAGGAGATGCTCAGGAAATAGATGCTCACGAAGCCTGAAGCCCAGAGGACATCCAAACCTCACCCCTGGGACCCCAACCCCATTCGCAACCCAGCTGCACTGAGTCCAGGGTCACCCGCCGCCCACCCCAAGGCTGAGGGCGCCCTGGAAGACTCCTTCCAGAAGCTCCAGACCCGTCCCCCTCCCCCAGAAAGCCCTCAGACGCACGGCCACGCTCCATCCTCCTTCGGAGAACCCGGGCTCACGTGTTGGCTGGGTCCCTGCTGGGTGCCCACCTGGCACCCTGACCCTGGGAAGTGTGTCCCCGCCCCCGTGCACACCCTGGGATGCTCTGCGGTCCTGGGCCCCCCGAGACCTCAGAGCACCCACACACCTCCTCCGCCCCCCAGAGCGAGGGTGCCCCACCTGAGAGAGGTCCAGCCCGGTATCTCAGGCCCTCCCCCTGCGAAGCCCCCAGCACCGTGACCCCCGCGTGACGTACGAGGGCAAAAGGGATGAGTGGAGGCTGGCCTCCCTGAGGAAGTGCCATCTGGGCTCCAGCCTAAAAGACACGCACGAAGGCCGGACCCTGGGGAGGCCGCATCGGGAGGTGGGGCTGGCGGGGCTGTGACCTCGCCTCAAGGGGCTCTGTGGGTCACGGGGGGCAGGAGGTGTCCCTTCACAGCGTGGGAAGCTTCCGGAGGTTATAAACAAGGCAGCACCGGATCTGACTGCCCCTTAAAGAGGTCTGTCCCGGCCGCCACGTCGTGGGCGTTGGTGAGGCCTGGCCGGGGGAGAGCAGTGGGCGGGCAGCCGGCAGGCTCTGGACGTGGGACGGGGGACAGCAGCACTCAGACCTGGGATGGAGTAAAGGTCACGCCCAGATGGCAACGGGCCCAGGTCCTCACGGACACTCAGTCGCCCAGGGCCCAGCAACCCCAGGCCAGAGAGCCTGACCTCTATCCCCTACCGGCCAAGCCCAGACGGTCCCCAGAAGGACACGGGGCGCCCGCACTCCAGGGACGCTCAGAGCATGGCCCGGTTCATGGCCACGGAGTGTGGATGCTTCTGGAAAAGAAGAAATCACGAGAAGCCAGGACCAGAGAACCGCAGGCAGGCTCTCGGGGGAGTCAGACGGGCATTCCCGCAGGCCAGGCGAGAGCCCTCAGGGTAGGGGGGCAGGGCGCCCCTCGAACTGTGCGCGGAGACCCCAGGGAGGGGCACGCGCCCCTGGCCGGCTGCTCACACGCGGCCTGAGCCGGGGCCTCACACTTCGCAGCGGCCAAGCCCGCGCTGTCTGCTTTTGTAGATGCTAGGGACACAAAAAGAGCAGTGGTGGCCGCGCTCTGGGGGAGGGAGGATGAAGAGCGGGAGCACACAGGCGCTTCAGGGCAGTGAGCCCGCCCTGTGTGACCCCGAAACACACGTCACCGCACATCTGTCAAAACCCACGGAGACAACAACCCAAGCGGGACCCCTAATGGGAGCTGTGGACTTGAGTTAATAGTAGCCAATCAAGTCGGTTCCTCGATTGTAACAAACGCCTGCAACACACGCTGTTCACGATGGGGCCACGTCGGGGCCACGTCGGGTGGGAGGTAAGTGGGAACTTTCTAAGCTTTGTGCTCCATTTTTCCGTAAGCCTAAAAATGCTTCATAGAATTAATTAGTTTCATAGAATTAATTTTAAGAAAGCAGTTTGTTGGCACAAACTCCGCCCACCTGTGTCGTGCTGTCTCTGGCCGTGCACTCCATACCCACGGAGCTGGGGGGCGCGTGTGGCCGGGAGGCCAGCGATAGTTACCCTCGGGCTGCTACGGAACCGCTCACCGACCCGGGCCTGTCCCTCCTCAGGCCTGACCGCCTTCCTGTCCTGAGGGCAGTGAGCCCCCCAGCATCCTACACACAAAGTGGCCCTGGGGTCTCCCCGCCACAGCAAACTGTAGAGTGGAGGCAGAGGCTCACGCCAGGTGGCTGGCGGACAGGGGGCCAAGGCCCCGGATCCGTGGCATGGAAGGGCCGAGCAGGCCTGGGGAGCTGGCCATGGGCTGCCACTCACGTCCGCTGCCCCCCAGGCGTCCCCAGGCCGGGCCCACGGAAGCCCAGGCGGCCTACCTGCTGGAGGAGCGGCCACAGCACACAGACCACCTCTTGTTCCCATCGCAGGCGCCTGGGGGCAGGAGAGCCCGCCCTCAGGCCGAGTGGCCAGACGGCGGGCTCCCGGGAGCAGCTCTGCTCAGCAAACAGGCACGGAGACCCCCAGAAGCAGACGTGGCACGGCCAGGGCACCAGGCGGCACTGGGCTCCTGTACGGCCCACCACACGCCAGGCCCCGGCGTCACCTGGCGGCGGCTTGGATGGAGGACAGGGCAGTGCCAGCCCGCCCCAAAGCCCCTTGCAGCCCCTCGGGGACCACCACCTCCACCATGGCGCCGGCAGCTGAGACGCCCCCTTGCCCCAGGTGCGGGGGCCTCTGGATACGGGTTGGGACCCAGGAGCTCACAACAGCATCCAAGACGACTGGCCAGTGGGTGAGGAATCAGGACACCAAAGAGGGTGAAACAGGGGAGGGGAACGCAGTGACAAGACGGCGAGCGGGGAGGAGACCCTACGTGGCTTTCGGCCAGTTCAGGCTCCCCGCAGATCAGTTCAGGGCCCAGCCCAGGGCTAGGGGAGAGTGCAGGGTCCCTGTGTCCGCTGTCTCAGGGCCTGGCTGCAACACACACAGACACACACACGAATGCACACACCCAAGCACACAGTGAATGTACAGACAAATGTGCACACACAGGCACGCACACGCCTGCACGCAGCTGGCTCCACTGTGATGCAGTAAGACAACCCCACCTCCCCACAGACCTATAAAACCTTCCGCAGAAATGCTTCCCCCGAGGGATTGGTAAACTCTGCGAATGTCTCAGTGGAATTTAGCCATTTGCAGACACGCTCCCGTGACCCCCGCAGGATATCAGGGTACCCCTCTGCACCCACAAGGCTGAGAAAGGCCATATGAACTGCTGAGGAAATTTTTCATCTAAACAGACTTTTCTTTCTTTGCTCAATATGAGATTTTAAAAATAGACCTAAGAATATAGCAGATAACGTGACAAGAAAAAGTTCCCACCCCATTTCCTGCTTTTTCTCCATTTTGCCACACTTGGTTCAGATGATTTTTTTGTTTTTTTTTTTGAGAAATAAAACCTGTCAGAATCAGTAAAAGCCTTCTCCTACCCTTCTCCCCAGAAGGAACCACATTTGGGGTATAAATGACTCGTGCAATCAAAATAAAATGATGCATCCGGTCAAGTCACCATCCATTGCCTCCCTGCTCCCTGCTGTTGCCCGCCTGCCCCTCCTCCACCAGTCAGAGGGCGCCCCACGTCGAGCTCCAGCTCCCAAGAGGGAAAGCCCAAGTGGCCAGAGCAAGCCCCAAACCCCTCACACCAGGCTGACCCCCACACACACAAGAGCTAGGCACACGCTTGCTCAGGGTCTGGATGGGAGCCGTCCCCTCTGCCGAGAGCACCCCTGCCCCCAAAACGCATGCATGACTCAGTCCTTCACCTTCACTCAGAGACACCTGCTCAACGAGGCCACCAGTACCCCCAACCTCCCATGTCACTCATCCTTTTCTTGCCCTCTAAGTATTCAGTTGTTGATCCTGGATTTGTGGGGTCTGAGACTTATAAAAGAGGAAAAAGGAATAAGCCCGTTGTTTGTGGTACAGGCTACAGGTGGGGGTTAAAGGAGAGCAATAATAACCAACAAGCCAGCTACTGAAGGGGGAAATCAAAAACAAGGACTGAGGAAATTTTAAAAGGTATAGGAACAAAAGTAACTGTCAGAACAAAAGCACAAGCCTTCCGAAATACCAACATACTTTTAAAGAGCAAAGGATACACGTCTCATAGAGAAAACTGCCACAGCAACTATGGCAAAATACACGTAATTATAAAAGACTACGACAGAGTGAAACCAAGAACACCAGTCATATTAATACAAGTGAATAAGCTTAATTCATCCTTTAAAAGTATTTTAATTTGACTCACAAATGAAGACTCAACTATATGCTTCACACAAGAAACACACTTTAAATATAAAGACACAAAGAGGTTAAAAGTAAAATAAGTGAAAAAGACAGACTGTGCTAACACGAGTGAAGAGAAAGCCAGACAATGCAGATTTCAAAGCAAAGAAAGTTACCAGGATGAAGAAGGCCATTTCATAACAATAAGTGGGTCAATTCATCAAGGGGACATACCATTCTAAATACTAAAGCGCCCAATAACAAAGCTTCGAAATACACTGGGCAAAAACTACTAGAAATGGAAGAATGAAAAGATGGATCCACAATTATAGGTGGAGATTTTGATACCCACCCCTTCTCTCAATAATTGAGAGAACAAGTAGACACAAAATCCAGTATGGATACAGGAGACTGAACAACACTGCCAACCACAATGACCTAACTGACATTTATAGGACAGTCCTCCCATCAACAACAGATTGCATACTCTTTTCAAGTGTGCATGGAACATCTACAAAGATAAATCTTATGCCGGGTCATAAAACAAGTCTTAATAAATTTTGAAAGAATCAAATCATGTTAAGTGTTTTCTCTTACCACAAATGAGTTAAAGTAGAAATCAATAACAGAAAGGTATCTTGAAAATCCCCAGATGTTTGGAAACTAATACACTTCTAAATAACCCATGAATCAAAGAAGAAATCAAAAAGGAAATTAGAAAATATGCCAAATTGGAATGAAAATAACACAGTACATCAAAATCTGTGAGATGCAACTAAAGTGGTCTTTAGACTACCAAACACCTACATTAGAAGAGAGATCTTTAATCAATGACCTCAGCTTCTACCTTAAAAGCTAGAAAAAGGTGAGCACATTAAAACTAAGCAAACAGAAAAAAAACAATAAAAATCAGAGCAGAAACCAACGAAATAACAAAAAAGAAAAAACATTCAATGAAACCCCAAGATAAAAGTTGGTTATTTCAGATCAACAAAATCACTAAAACTCTAGCCAGACTGATCATCAAAAAAAAAAAAAAAAAAGGCACTAATTACCAATATAGAAATGAGAGATGAGACATCACCACAATCCTATAAATGTTAAAAAAAACATAATGAGATATTATGAACAACTTTGTGCCAATCAATTTAACGTCTTAGGTGAAATGAACAAATTCCTTCAAACACACAAAATACCAAAGTCTACTCGAGAAAAAATAGATGACCTGAATATAATTATTAAATGCATTTAAAATCTAGTTAACAACCTTCTCACAAACAGAAGTTCAAGCCTAGATGGCTTTACTGATGAATTCCACCACACACATAGGGAAGAAATAAGACCAATTCTACAAGATTCTTCTCCCCACCCGAAGAGAGAACACTTCCCAGAGCACTCTACCATGCCAGCATTACTCTGACACCAAAACCAAAAACATTATAAGAAAACTATAGTCAATATCCCTCATGAACTTAGATGCAAAATTTCTTAGCAAAATTTTAGCAAATTAAGTCCAACAATATATACAAAGGGTAATAATACAACATGACCAACTGGGGTTTGTCCAGAAACACAAGCTTGATTTAACGTCTGAAAAATCAATCAATATAATTCACCATATTGAGACTAAAGGAGAAAAAAACATGATTATCTCAAGAGGTGTAGAAAAAGCACTTGACAAATTTCAAGATCCATTCATGTTAAAATAAACAACTCTTAGCATTAGTATTAGAAGGAAAACTCCTCAGTCTAATAAAGGACATCTACAGAAACCTAGTAACATCACACTTGATAGTGAGAAACTAAACGTACTTCTGGGAAGGACTGGGAAGAAGGCAAGGATGTTCACTCTTCCCATCTCTATTAAACATTGTACTGGAGGGGCTAGCCAGTGCAATCAGGCAAGAAAAACAAAATAGGCATCCAGATTGGAAAGGAAGAGGTAAAATTGTCTTTATTTGCAGACATGATGATCAACGTAAAAAAAAAAAAAATCAATGGAATCCACACAAAAAATCTACTAGAACTAAAAATTGAGTTACAGAGGTGTCAATATAAAAGATATATAAATACCAAAATTAATTACAGCTCTAAATACCATTGACAATAGGCTAAAAAAATATGAAATACTTGGTATCTGACAAAAGAGGTACAAGGCCTTTCACCGAAAACCACAAAACATCTCTGACAGAAACTAAAGATCTACATAAATGGAGAGATCTACAATGTTCATGGGTCAGAAGATCTGATATTGGTAAGAGATTGATTCTCCCCCAGTTGATCTTGAGGTTCAATGCAATCCCAAGCAGAATCTCACCAGGCTTCTTTGTAAAAATTGACAAGCAGCTTCTAAAATTTATATGGAAGTGCAAAGGACCTGGAATAACCAAAACAGCTTGAAAGAGAAGAGCAAAGGTGGATGATTTGCCTTATTTTAAGACTTTTACAAAGCTGTAGTAATCGAGGCAATTGGTATTGGCATAAAGATGGACTAACAGGTCAATGCATCAGAACCGCGTCACCAAAAATAGGCCCACACTTTTATGGTAAATTGAGTTTTTAAAAGGGTGCGAAGGTGACTCCCTGGGTAAAGAATACTCTTTTGAACGTACGGCACTGGAACAATTGGACACTCACATAAAAAATAAAGAACTTCAAATGAAATAACACCATTTGCAGCAACATGGATGGACCTAGAGATTATCATTCTAAGTGAAGCAAGTCAGACAGAGAAAAATATCATATGATATCGCTTATATATGGAATCTAAAATATGACACAAATGAACTTATCTACGAAACAGAAACAGACTCAACAGACATAGAAACCAGACTTGTGGTTGCCATGGGGGAGGCGGGTGGGGGAGGGATGGATTGCGAGCTTGGGATTAGCAGACGCAAACTATTATATATAGAATGGATAAACAACAAGGTCCTACTGTATAGCACAGGGAACTATATTCAATACCCTGGGATAAACCATAATGGAAAAAGAATATGAAAAAGAATGTATATATATGTATAACTGAATCACTCTTCTGTACAGCAGAAATTAACACAACTTTGTAAATCAACTATACTTCAATAAAAAAAAATTATAAAAATTAAGAACTTCAACCGATAATTTACATGGTAGACAAAAAGTAACTCATGGACCTAAATGTAAGCACTGAAACTAAAACCACCAGAAGAAAACACAGAAGAAAACCTTAGTAATCATGTATTTGGTAAAGATTTCCTAAATATGACATTAAAAGCATGAAACGCATAAAAGATGAAAAAGCAATAAATTTGACTTCATTAAAATTGAGATCTTTTAGTTTTTAAAAGACACTATTAAATAAAGGAAAAGGAAAGCCATAGACTGGGGGGGAAAATATTTGTATAACATATATCCATGTATCTAGAATATATAAAGAACTTTCACAACCCAGGAAATAAGACAAACAGATCCATATTTAAATGAACGAAAGGTCTGAAAGATACTTCACCAAAGAAGTTATACAGAGGCCAATAAACCACATGAAAAGGTCCTCAACATCATTAGTCATTTGAAAATGAAAAGTAAACCACAAGGAGACAGCACTCCCCCACCTTATCAGATTGGCTAGAATGGAAGAGACCAACCCCATCAAGCACAGGTGAGGACTGCAGGGCCTGAAACTCTCACGCGGCTGGCGGGACTTGTAAGTGGTATGACCACTTCGGAAAACAGTTTGTCAGTTTCTTAAGTGATGAAACAAACACCTACCATAGTATCCAGTCATCCTACCCCTGGGTATTTACCCAAGAAAAAAGAAATACAAGTCCTAACAGCAAGGTCCTACCGTATAGCACAGGGCACTGTACTCAATACCCCGTGATAAATCATAATGGAAAAGAATATGAAAAAGAATGTCTATATATGTATAACTGAGCCACTTTGCTGTACAGCAGAAATTAACACATTGTAAATCAACTAGACTTCAATAAAACATATTTTTAAAAAAGAGGAAATACAAGTCCTTACGAAGACTTGAACGCAAATGTACGCACAACAGCTCAAACGACCCAAATGCCCGCCACCATGTGAATGGGTAAACAGACCGTGGTCCGTCCACACAGCAGAACACAAGTCAGCAACGAAAAGAATGGCCCCTGGATACATGCAACCACCTGGATGAACCTCAGAAGAACGACGTGCGGCACCAGACAGGAGCACGCGTGTGGCACCAGACAGGAGCACGCGTGTGTGATCCACTGACCAGAGGACCCTGGAAAGTACAGACCAGTCTCTGCTGACGGGCAGGGCAGTGGCTGTCTCCTGAGTGGGGAGGGGCGGCAGGAGGGATCCCAAGGCCCCGAGAACACCTCTGGGGGTAACGGTCTCATGGTGTCCGACTGTGCGCTTTAAGTATGGCCGTCTATCACACGTCGATTATACCACAGTTGAAAGCTGGCTTTGGCTTACGTGAACAGAGTACATAACACAGAGGCTACCACATCTGTGTAGATCCGGCCATCGTGGCAAACCTGAGCCTGTCTGTCTGTCTGTCTGCCGCTCCCCCTTGCGTTTCAGGTGCAGAGGGCCCAGGTGCTGCTAACAAACTCCTAACTGAGGTCACTGGTTCCCAACTAAGGCGCCTTCGGTGGGCACTGACGGCCTTCGCATTTACTTCCCCAGCACCCCCGCCCCAACCCTGCCAGGAGGAAGAGGCCACTTGTCCCCCACTGTCCCTTTGGCCCTCAAGGCCCTCAGCTCTGGATTGAGAACCTGCACGCCATCTGTGCCCAGACCACAGCCCCAGGCACCTGAGCCACCCACAGCACCGGGGTTCTAGGCTGAGGTCTGGAGAGCGTCGGGAACGCGTGCGGCCCACCAGGCGGTCTCGGGGGGATCTGGACCACCGCCACCTGGAGTTTCTCTGGTGAGGCCTGGGGGCCTGTGTGTGCGCATCCTGGCTCTGGGGCCTTGGAGAGCCACCGCCAACGGCAGGCCTACCCTGACGCAGAAAGGGGGAGAAGCCTGGAGCCCGGGCCTGCTGCCCCACTGCCACCCGTTCTCAAGGTGGGGTACAGAGGCCTCCAGCTGCCCGTTTACACAGCGACCAGTGACGGAGCTTACGACACGTTTGGCTCTGCAAACACTGGGGAGAAACCAGGAATTCTTACAAACTCCCCGGGACGAGAGAGCATCTTCCCAACGTCCCAGAGCTACTAAGCGGTCTAACAGATGTCCTCATTTAAAAGAAAATCACCTTGACCCTGAAATGAAGACAGAGCCCTTAAGCAAAAGGGGGATGCTTGGGGAAAGTTCAGGGGACCCTGACAGCAGGAGCTGAGCCCCGCTGTCCAGCGCCCTGAAAACGGTGAGGTCACCAGGGTTCTGTGGCCACGTTCAGTCTTTTGCAGCCGGGTCCAGGGATCTCGCGGAGTCGGCAACGCTGAGAAATGAATACACACGTACCCAGCCCAGTCCCCACCACCGAGGACCGCGGCCCCCGTCTCCGATCCTCCCGGCCGGGCTCAGAGAGCGGTCAGGGAGAAGACACAGGCCCAGCTCAAGAAACTGAAGATGAAATAAAGACGCTGCCCGCCCCGCCCCCAGGTCTCCCCGCTGCACTGTGTTCCGAACGCACAAATTATCCAGCTCATCACGCTCGGAAACTGACCAGACCATCGCCCGCCAGGAAAGGGGGCAGGCTGCACCTCTCAGCACACACTTGACATTTTGTTCCCGTCCAGGCTTCCCGTGCTGACAGTTTCTGGATTAAATGTGCAAATGGAACGCGGCCCCGAGGGCGTCTCGCTCCCCGCCGGCCGAAGCTCCAGCCGAGTGTGCCTGTGTGCACGTGTGCACGCAGACACGTGGATGTGCCTGAGTGTGCACGCCACGTGAGCGCGTCCACACGTGCGTGTCTGTGCGCGTGCGTGTGCATGCCTGTGCACGCCTGCCTCTCTGCCAGTGTCCGGCTGGACCAGGTATGTTTTTACCAACCAGATCCTTCAAGCTGGGAAGTCGGCACCTCCAGCTCGCAGCCGCCCCGGCTTGGGCGTCAGCTCGGCACGGGGAAATTCTCTCAGCCCAGGGGTGGCTGGGTCCACCTGGAAATGCATATGTGACACCGCTGCCCTGAGCTTTGGGCTGGGGGTGTCTGTCTCGCAGCCGCCAGCCAAGGGGAAGTGAAACTGCGAAGGCCTGAGGCCCGGACTCGCCTTCCGGGGCAGCCAGAGGCCCAGCGGGATTGGCGCCTGCAGACCCACGTGTGTGAGAAGGGGACCGTGGCCCCCGGGTCCCATGACCCCGCAGAGGCTCGAGGGGTTCCCTGGGCCCCCTCTGTGCTCACGGGCATCATCAAGCCCTCCTGAGCCCAGCTGGGGCCGCCGCCCAGGGGCCCAGAAGGAGCTGACGGGCAGCCCACCGGGCACATGGGACTGGCCCCGGTCGGGGGCGTCTCCTGCCCGGTCACAGGAGAGGGCTGCCAGCAGCCTCCCACCCCAGGGGCCTCCACAGCTCCGCCTTCCACTCACCCCACCCGGTGTGCCTGACCCACATATAGCTGGGAGACGGAAAATGCGCAAAGATCAGCCGCTCCCGCCCCCCGACCCTGGCTCTGAGGTCCGTTTAGTGAGTCAGGGGTCGGTGGGGGGGCAAGGTGCACGGGCAGCGGCCCCCCAATCCCGCAGGGCTGCACCAGCCCCCTCCTCCCGCCCATGAAGTCACACAATGGCACACTTCAATGGGCGCACAGCCGGGGCCTCTGGTTCCCATTCTCCGTGACCTGGGGAAGCAGAGAACACGATTATAGCCCATCTGAATGCAGGCTCCTGGGGCGATTATTCTGGCACCTGCAAGCCCCCAGCCCCCGCCCGGCGGCTCGGCAGCCCACCCGTCCGGGGGTGACAGCTGGCAGACCCCACCGCGCCGTGCACCCCACGGCCACGAGGCCCCGCCGGGCTCATCCCATTATCCCTGACGACTTCCCCAGGGCAGCCCCCACGTGGAGCGCCGGTGCCAGGCCCCCGCCCGCGCCCGGCGACACGGCTGCCTGTTCAGCCTGATCCCCGTTATGTTATGTCAGCTGTTACCCCGCGCTTAAAACAAGGCACTCCAGCTGGCCAGGGTCAGATGTAAAAACAAGCCCTAACAAAACCCGGCCCTCCAGCTACCCCAAGCCGGAGACCCCACTGAATGTGGCACTTAATGACGCGCTTCTCTCCAGCCCCCGGGCAGAGCATAAAGGAAACACCTGTCCCATGGACGGCACACTCTAATCCCGCTAAATCCCCAGTGGAGGGGCCCGCGGGCCGCAGCAGGCGCCCGCACCCCAACGTCTGACTTTTGTCCTGGACCCTCACGTTCTGGCGGGCGAGGCGGGACGGAAAACACGGAGCAGTCCCCCCGTCTCCGCCCCGGCCAGACCCGCACCGTGGGGGGCAGAGCGCTGCGCGGGACCCTCCCCCCCGGGGGGCGGTGGATGGGCGGCCTGGGTGCAGGTGAAGACCCCCTTCCTGGACGGTTGACGCCTAGCCCGAAAGGCCCTCCTGCCGACACAGGAGGCCAAGCTCCCCGTCTGACCAGACCCCGACGCCCCCGCTGGTCCCCAGACCCCGCACCCCAACCGGGGGCAGCTCCGACTGACCCTGGTTTCCAACCTGGAGCTGAGTCTCCACAACCTCGGAAAAGGGTGAAGAAAAGAGAGGGGTACAGTGGGGAGAGCTGCAAGATGAGACCACCCAGACACCTGGCCGCTTTGGAGAGAAAGCCTTGGAGACCACGCAAACACACGCACACACGTGGACACACAAATACGCACGCACACGCATCGCGGGTGCCAGGAGAGGCCGTGGGCTGCTGCCGTCCCGGCCCCGTCTCCTCCTGCCCGAGGGAGCTGAGGCCGGCCCAGCAGCCTCCACCAGCAGGATGGTCGTTCCTCCCTCCCGGGGCCCCTGGACCCAGCGGGACGGGCTTCCCCGAGGGGGGAGCCTAGGAGACGCTCCCAGAGCCCAGGGCAGACGGGGTGCCGGCCAGGGGCTCTCAGCAGGCTCCCGGCAAAGACACCCCGGAAGGCAGCTAAGATGCCGGCACCCACCTCATAGCACAGAGCTTTACAGCCTGAAAACAGGAAACACTGTAGAAACAAACAGACCCAGACCCGGTGGTTCACACAGCCGGGGCGGGGGGGAGCCCTGCGGGCCAGGCCCTGGCTGGTCTTGGGCCCCAGGGCCTCCACTTGACCTCGCAGAGTCTCCCCGGGACCCAAGAGCACCCGCCACCGCCCCGCTTTCCTTCAGGAGGAAACTCTGGGGGCCCGGGGGAGGTGATCTGGAGGAGGTACCCTGCTTCCCGGGGGACCAGGGGCTGCAGGTGGACGTCCCTGTGCCCCCCCTCCCCGTCCCTCAACCCCAGGTGGGGCCCTGTCCTCCCCTGCACGGGCTCAGGGCGTAAAACTGCCCGGCCGGCCCGGGGCATGACCCAATTCAGGCCACTCGCACGGGATCGGGTTACGTGTTTTTCGGGAAAGTTTCAAACACTTTGCAGTTTCCTCCACCTCCTGCCCAGGCCCCCCTCCCCTGGTTCTGAACCGACGTGATGGACAGGACAGTCCTGGCCCGCGACGGAGCGTGGGCTTCACAGAGGGCGCCTTTGTTAGCGAGCGCAAGTTGCCCTAGGACCTCTCCACCCACAGGGCCCGTGCGCCCGCGGAAGGTTCCGGTTACAGCTGAGGGTTCCCGTTTTCACGGCTCTCGGCTGAGCGCAGACCCCGCAAGAAGGAATGTCAGCTGTCCCCTCAGGAGCAGCTGCCTCCAGGCCAGGAACGCAGCCAGCCCTGGGGACGGGGACCCTGGCGGGCATAAACGATGGCCCCGGGGGTGGGGACAGCCCGAGCCACCACCCTGGGCCCCAGAGAGGGCCCCGCAAGCCTCGAGCCCTCGGCCTCCTCCTGCTCAGATGCCCTCGGGGCTGGGGGACCGTCCCCCTTATAAGGTAGGGACAGTGGCACTCGCCCCTCAAAGCCCAGGAGGGAGACCCCGAAGGGAGGGCCCAGGCCACTCCAGGCCCAGGAAGCCAAAACCCTGCGACAACCACACACAGTGAGGAAAAAATGCCACAGGCGCTGGGAGAAGCAATGACACTCGAGTGTGGATGGGGGCGGTGGTAGAGAAATGCCCTGGAGATACTAGAGGAAGTGAGGGGCCCATCACAGGGAGCAGGGGCGCCGGGCCCCTGGTTTAGGGGGCTTTAGAGGTGGCTCAGGCCAATGTCCACAGAATCCCGGGGGTCGGGGCTCTCGTTCTCAGGGGTCCCCACCAGGTGGCAAAGGGGCTCTGGAGAATTAGCCCAGACCCCTTGAGGGCAGCAGCTTCAAATTCTGCTTGGCGGCCCTTAAGCTTCTGTTCACGGACTCACACGGGGACATCAGGGGTGACCCAGACCCGGGGGAGTGCAGGCGCTGCCTGGGTCCTGCCCGCCCCACCTGGCACGGGGCGGACAAACACAGCAGTCTGCCTCTCCCCAGACACGCACTGTCCAGGGTGGGGCCCTTCCTCACCGGCCCGAGGAGCAGCCCGGACCCCCACCCCCAGCTCACCCCCTCCCCCGTCCCCGAGGCCAGTGTCCCTCTATCCCGTCTCCCTGGGTCGGCACTGGGCACGGCCTCAGGGAGCACGAGCGATGGGGCCCCTGTGGCCTGGAGCCACGGGCCGCTCCACACCCCCAGGCAGCACGGTCAGACCCCGGGACACTTCAGCCAGCTCCGCTGGGCAGAAATATCTGGAGTGCAGACTGCGGTGTGGGGCTGCCCCTTAGCTTCCAGTGTTTCTACCCCAAACCCAAGAGGCTCTGCTCGGCCCACGGAAAGTCACTGCCCACGAGGCAGCCAAGACCCCCGCCCTATAGAGGGACAAGCGGGACACCTGAGCCAGGCCAAGGCCCAACCCTGGCCTGGTGGGACATGCGTGTCCACACGCACATACACGTGTGCTCGCAGAAGGGCACCACCACCGCCTCCTAGCTCCCGGGGGCAGGGGGTCAGTCCCTCCCCACGCTTCGGCGCTGGCCCCCTCTTACACAGGGCCCACGGGGAGGGCCCTGGGGGCGCAGACATGAAGCCCGTGTCCTGCCCCCGAGAATCCCCGCTATTTGCACACAGACCCTGGCATGTTAGTGGATGCACGAGAAACACTTGCTGGCTGAACAAACGCAGGTGAGGACACCCCACCAGGGTGGAGGGAACGGGCGGACTACATTCTGAGGCAGAACATCAGAGAAGGCCCAGGCAGGGGGAACCAGTCGTCACCGGGCAGTTCCTCTGTGCTGGGGACAGAGACCAAGGAGCTGAAGGCCCCGCAGCGGGGGGGAGATGACATCTTCCCAGAGCACTGGAAGACGAAGCCAGTGATGTCACTGGGCGAGCAGGAAGGCATCCCAGAAGCAAATGTACAGGAGCTGGGCTTTGTGGGATGTGTAGGAGTTCACCAAGCAGAGAGGAGACGGCTGGGAGAAGAGCACTCCAAGGAGGAGGCGGCCTCGGAGAAAACAAGACCTTGGGGTTTGTTAATGGAAAACCTGGGCCACCCGCTGGTGCCCTGACATTGGGTAGAAGTGACTTCAGCTCTGTGAGTCTCATCCCCTCTGTGTGAGTGAAGGACCGAGCAGAGGGCGTGCACGCGGCAGGCTCCCCACGGGGGCCGCTGGCCCTGACTTAGCGCGGTCGTCTTTCATGGCATGTGAAGGGTGCAGAGAGCAGAGGCTGGGAACACGCGGGCCTGCAGAGGCCCGAGCTGAGTGTGAGCTGGGGCCGCCGGGGGGCGGGGGGGGTGGGCTCTGAGGACAGAGCCTAGACTGCGTTCCTGAGAAAAGTGAGGCCCGCAGAGGGGCCCAAGGGGGCCCAGAGAGTCCCACGGTGCCTGGTTTTGCATCTGGGAGACTGAGGCCCAGGGGACGGGAGAGTCTCGCTCCGTGCCGGGGGAGCCGGAGCCCCGGGGTGGGTGATCCAGCGGCGGGAGGGCCGGGTCACCGCCGAGGGGCCTGGGCCGGGGAGGAAGCCGCAGCAATGACCTCATCCCCTAGGCCTCCGGGCCGCGGCTCACGGGGTTTTTAACCGCAGCATCGCAGGACAATTCCCTGGTATGTTCCCCACCAGAAGGCATGGAATACGCGGTGTTTGTGTTGTGCTTTTGAGTGCCTCTCTCTTTGTGTGGGATTTGAAAAAGGAAGGAAAAAAAAAAAAAACCCTCGATTTCAGAGACAAAACCCAGCCCCTCACCTGGGCCCAGCCCGGGTCTCTTATTCCAGAGAGCGGGGAGAGGCGTGTTTCTGCCACAGCAGCAGGACAGGGGGAGACACAGGAGAGCCACCCAGACCCAGAACTCGTCCGCAGGCGCGCGTGCGCACAGAAACACGGGCGCAGAGCACACACACACACGCACCCACGCACACGCACACAAGCACACCGCACGCCTACATGCACAGACACACGTGCACACAGGCAGGCACACACACGTACGTACACACACACACACACACCCCCAGGGCGTCCTCTGAATCCAGGAACCATGTTGGGAGCCGGCTCTGCAGCCCTGGCAGTGGCCCTTTTCCCCGGGAAACCACAAACAAGGCTCAGATCTCAAACGGGCCCATTCACAGCCCTGGGACAGACCCTGCAGCAGAGATGAGATTCCACCCAAAATGGCTTTTTCAGGCCCCCCAAATCTCCCTGGTTCAGCAGAACGCTTAATCCCTCGGAGGCCGCCCTGGGGCTCCCTCACACAGAGCTGAGATAACAGCTCTCTGGCCCCATAAAAGCGAGCGCATGAAAAGAAAGGAAGAAATATGGGCTCTCTGGGAAAACACAGCTTTGAATGACTTTTTCTCCACCATTTAAGCATCGTGCTGCTCTCGGAATCCTGTGTGGAGCCCACGCTCGGCCCCTCCTGGGCTCCCGGCTGCGGTCTGGCTCCGCGCTCGGAGCTCTGGGCCGGGGCCAGCGGTGCCCGCGATCCGCGGACAACAGCGCCACCTGGTGTCCCGCGGCCCTGCCCTGTGCCGCCTGCAAACACCCGCCCCCGCGGCCCCCTCCCCGCACCCGGTCTCCCTCCGCCTGGGGGCCACCCCCGTCCCCGCCCCGCAGACGGCCACCTCCACCGAGAGCCCCGGGGCGCTGCGCCTGCCCGGCCCACCCGAGGCTGCCCGCTGCAGGAGGGTCCCTGCCCGTCCCCACGACCCCCCAGCACCCGCTTACCTCCTCCTTCCTCTCTCAGGGCGGTCCCTCCTCCAGAAAGCCCTCAGCATCCCCACAGACACCCTCCCCCCCACCCCCCAGTCCCTCTTCACCTCTTACCTCCTTCCTGTCCCCACCCTGGACATAACTCACATCTACCCCGGAGGCTGGGCCCGTGGCTGCCTCATTCCTCCCAGTATCCCCGACGCCCCACACCCCCCATGGCCATGACTCCAGTGGCAGCTGGATACAGCCAGCTCAAACCCACTGCAAAGGATCTGTCTCCACAGGCCAGTGAGTTAGGAAACCCTTGGAAACCTTGCAAGGCCATCAAAAGGTTAAGTCTGAAGCCACCCTGCTCAAGCTCTCCGTTCTGCAGATGGGGAAACCGAGGCCCAGGACTGCACAGCAGCTTGAGGTGCCCCCCGGGGCAGCTCTGGGCACGTGGGCTCAAAGGAGGGGTATCCAAACCCCGGAAGCACCGTTCTGGGCCTGTGGAGGGGTCGCAGCCCCTGGGCCCCTGCCCTCAGGGGTGGGGAACAGAGCAAGGAGACAGACCCTGTGACTCCCCCCTCCCGCCCGCAGACCCCTGTCACACCCAGACCGCTGGGGCAAGAGCGGGGTGTGCCGCAGGAGGGACGGGGACCCCGCAGAAGGCGGTTAGGGAGGGGGTACTGAAGCAGTGACGGCCAAGTCGAGGCCTGACCGGAGGAGAAGCCGGTCCTGTGACATGCCGAGCAGAGCACGTGCAAGGGCCCCGAGGCGGCCGGGAGTGTCCAAGGGTCAGCAAACAGTGCACCAGAGCGGAGGGAGCAGCGGGGGGGTGGGGGGGACAGACATGCGGGGCCGGTGCCGGGTGAGCAGCATTTGGGGGCCTGAGGCCCAGCCGATCTTGAATGCCACCGGGAGCTTCTAGAACGGTCAGAGTTTTGTTCTGGAAAGCCGCCCCCGCAACCAACGGCTGCTGTGTGGAGAGGGCTCCTGGGGGGACACGAGGGTGGCAGTGCACAAGGTGCTGATGTGAGAGAACGGGGGTGGACGAGCGAGGCGGCACAGGGTCTCTCCCCTCAAAAGGGTGGGACAGGAGATGCGACCACAGAGGGGGGGGGCCCTCTGCTTGGAGCAGGGGAGCTGCTCGCTGGCACACGCATCCCGGGCCCCAGAGGGCGAGGGGGCAGGACCGCACCCCCAGCTCGGGCCGAGCCCCCATCCTCAGCAGGGGAACTGTGCCCGCACTTCAGAGAATGGCCACCAGGTGGCACGCGGGCCTCAGAGATGCCGGGACTGAGGGTGGAGGCCGGTGCTAAGCAGGGAGTGGGCGGGCAGGGGCTGGGGGCTGCCGGGCAGGGGGCTGCCCGGAGGCGACAGGGCCCCTCCGCCACCTCCCCCGGCTCGGGACCGCACGGGCACCATGAAACCTGCCACGAGGAGACCTGTCTGAACGTGAGAGCACTGTCTGGGGAGGGAGGTGCTCCCGGCCAGGCCAAGAGGAGAGTGGAGGCCGGACCAGGCGAGGCCCGAGGCCGCCAGGGTCTGCCCCCAATCCCAGGACGGTCCTGGGCTGACCCCCCCCACCAAGGGTCTGGTTTCCACCCCCAGCGCAGGGCCTGGGATGCGCTGACACATTAGTGGCGATTCCCGGGCCGAGAGTCTATGTGGGCTTCACCCGGCCCATCCCAGCTGCACCCAGAGGCCCTGCCTGAGCTGCACAAGGATTTGGCACCCGAACTCAGGACCCTCGGTGCTGATGCAGGGCCTGGGGCGGCAGGGTGGGGGGCGGGGGAGTCCCTGGGATGCTTTACATCAACCGGGGAATTCAATGTTGTTGGAGCCGCTAAGAACCTAAGAGTGAACCTCCCAGCAGAGGAGGAACTGACCCCAGTCACTCAGGGGGCCTTATGGGCTGAACTGTGTCCCCCCAAATCCCTATGTGGAAGCCCTAACCCCCAAGTCCTCAGGATGTGACTGTATTTGGAGCTGGGCCTTCAAAGAGGTGATGAAAGTAAAATGAGGTCACTAGGGTGGGTCCTAACCCCACAGGACTGGGGTCCTTATAAGAAGAGGAGGTCAGGACACAGACACACACAGAGGGACGACCCCGTGAGGACACAGGGAGGAGACGGCCGTCTACACGCCAAGGAGAGAGGCCTCAGGAGGACCCAGCCCTGCCCACACCTGGGTCTGGGATTCCAGCCTCCAGGACCAGGAGGTAATACATCCTGTTGTTTAAGCTGCCCGGGCTGTGGACTTTGTTACGGCCCCAGGAGACCTACACAGGGGGCGAGCGGCCGACCAGGTCCCTGGGCCCAGCACCACCAGCACTTACATTTGGTAGAACGGCAGCCTTGGAATCTGGGCCCAGCCCAGCAAGGTCTTCCTGGCCCCTTCCAGCCACTGCCTCTTGAACCCTCAGTTACCTTGGCCATGAGGAGACCCCAGGAGCAACTCGCAGAGCAGACATGCTTTGTGCGGTCTGGGCAGAGGCTCAAATCACCCTGTGATAACCCAAAGCACCAGAGACACCCCCCAACTTTCTCCACTCTCTCCCTGCCCCCACAGCTCTTCCCCTGCAGTCTGGGAGGTGGGAAGGAGGCCGGCCAGAGGGAAGGACAGTCCCCCGCCTGGGAAGCAGACACACGGCCGGCCAGGGCACCCGGGATGACCACAGCAGAGAGAAGTATCTCTGGCTCACCACTCACCCACAGGGAGATGACCCCTGGCCTGCCCCAGGGCCTGCCCAGAGCAGGGGTTTGGGGACATTTCTCTGCAGGCCAATGGCAGCCGCCATACTGCCCGAGTGCACTTCTGCAAGGAGTTGCAGCCTCTGGGGCCTTGGCATGGACCTGGCTGGCACCGGGGTTACTTCCATAGGTCCTCAGGACCAGACAAACGGGAGAAGGCTCCATGACCCCAAAAGGCCAACCGTCTTGCTGGGATGGCGGCCGTCCTACTTTTCAAGCAAGTCCCTACCTTTATATGAGAAAGTATAACCCAAAAGGACAGTAAAAACAAAATGCCGGGACAGTTATCCCGGGAAAGCAAGGACATCCGCCGACACAAGCACCTCCACGGAGGCAGGAAAGACACCCGACAAAAGTCAACACCATCACTTTAGAATCATGCCCTCTCGTTGGACTTGAAGGACCCCCCCCCCAACTGAGAAAATGCACACCTCTCTGCCCAGGCTGGCACATTCCTTCAGGAGAAGCACGGGGAGCCCCCTTACCCCTGGCCCGGTAAGTCGGAGTGACTGACAGATGCCAGTCTCCACACCTGAACAGCACACTAAACCAAACCAAGCAGCGGCAATTCCAAATTCAGAAAACTCTAAAGGACCAGAGGAAAAACTACTGCAAACAATAACAAAACAGAGGCGGTCACAGGCTGTACAAGTGATAAGAGCAAAGGCTTTCCTAGACACCAAAATAACCTCCAGGAAACATAATGGAAGAGAAGATCCCATTTGTGATAGCAACTAACAAGAACAACTATTACTATATTAAAAGTAATAACAACAACGGTCTAAAACCCACATTACAAAACCATAAAACTCTCCTGGATAAAACAGACACGCCTTGACCGTGGACAGAAAGACCCCACCCCAGAGAGATGTCGGTCTCCCCAGACTCATTCATGAAACACCATTGGATTTTTTCTGGGAGGCAGACAAGCTGATTGTGAAGGTCACTGGGGAGAGCAAACAAACAAGCAAGAATTGCCCCTGAAAGAGAAGAGCTGGGCACAGATATTAACCACATGGTAAAACAGATTTTAGTGCAAACATCAGCAAAGCAGCATGGCCCTGGGAAAGATGCATGGACAAACAGCCGTGGACAGAACAGGGAGATCCCAGAGTAGAGCCGTTGGCATCTGGACATCTGGTTCACAATAAAAATGGCTCCTCAAATTGGGGAGCAAAGACACACTTTGGAGTTAGTGGTGCTGAGAGGGGGCAGACGAGAGGGACAGAGCGAGAGTGAATCTGATCCTCACGCCAGGATGTGCCCAACTGCCATCAACAGTTTAAAACCACACGACTAACCCGGACAAGTGCTAGAGGCAGCTGTGGCTGCTTCTCTATAACCTGAGAGGGGGAAACTCCTGTGAACCAAAATCCAGAAACATCAAAGGAGAAGTGGAGCCAACGGCATGCAAATATAACAGGCACTGCCTCAAGGCCACGTTACGAGGACTTGGGGACCCAAGCTTGCAGCCATCAGTTGGCCAGGGCGGGAGGCAACCTGGCCAGAGACTGAGACACCTGCAGGGTCTGAGTACCAGCCAGACCCGGGGCCACAGCACAGGCCGAGCAGACCACAACCCCGGCTCCTTGTGCCCGTGTCCTCCTGTCCTTCCTTCCTGGCCCAGCTCAGAAGCCCCCTCCTCCAGGAAGCTCTCCCAGACCACCAGGCCCGGGGTCCTCTCATTCTTAGGCCTTCTCAGCCTGACGGTCACATCCTGGCAGGTGAGGGTGCCAGGGTAGGGCGCCCCCACACCTCTAGTCTCCCAGTATCAGGGCGAGCCTGCAGAGCCAGCCAGCAGGGGGGCTCCGGCAGAGGGTTGTTTTGTGGGTGGGAGAGGCCGGGAGCAGCTGGCTCCGCCCACTGGTCCACACGCCTGGGGGATGAGAGCGCAGGGTCCCTCACGCTGCTACGTACCATCCAGAAGAGGGTCCCCGTGGCCAGGGCGACATACTGCTCAATGGTGGACAGCACACTGAAGATGAGGCAGACCAGGACGATGAGGAAGCTGTGGACAGGAGGACAGGCAGTCAGCGCCCACGCCAGGCTGCCCACCCCTCCCCCCCAGACACGGCCCAGGCCCGGGGAGCAGGTGGGCCCCCTGTCGCCTGAGGGACCAGGTCCTTCCCTCCCCGGGTCTGAGGGCTCCAAGGGCCACCAGCCCTGACTGCCAGCCGTGAGCAGTGCACAAAGTGCGGCACAGCCAACGGCATGTGACGTCACCCGGCCTCGAAGGGGTGAGCTCCGACCCAGGCTACGGTGGGACGGGCCTTGGAACCCCACGCCGAGAACCAGACCCTGCCCACCACCTGTCTCTAAGGTGTCCAGGACGGAAATCCACAGAGCAGAGAGCAGCCTGGTGACCACCGGGGGCCGGAGGGGCCTCCTTTGAGGGAGGGGAACGTCCTGGACGTAGTGGTGATGGCCGCAGGGCTCTGTGGCCGTCCCGACAAACAGGGCAGCGCACTCAACACGAGGCTCAGGGGTGGCAGCACAGGCGCCAGGAGGGGGCCGTCTCCTGCACCCGCTAATGGGGTGTCACCAGAGCCTGGGCTCCTGGGTGGGAGGCTGCTCTGACGCCAGCCCTGCGCCTGCTTTCCCCTCCCCATCCCGGGGACGCGGGTGGGGGGAGGCCAGAGGTGGAGCCCACGGAGCTGAACAAAGGGAAGGTGGCAGCCCCTGCCCCCGGGGGCCAGCTCCCAGGCTCAGCCCCCCTCCCATTCCCCCCCCCCCCGCCCCATCCCTGCACAGATGGGCTGCTCTGATCACACCCGAACCAGTAAGGCTTCCTGAAGGCAGATCCTCCGGGCCCTTCCCTCCACATCCCTGGATGAAACCAGGCCAAGCCCCCAGCCTTCCTCCTGCCTGGGAAGAGGACAACTTTAGGGGGGGTCATCCGGGGGCTCCAAGCACACTCTCCAGGTGGGTCCTCGCGTGGCCCCGGGGGTGCAGATGTGAAGAAAGCTCTCTGGGCCCACAACACGGACCCCCTGCCAGCACCCAGGAGACCTGGCCCTCTCCCCACCGAGATCCTGCTGTCCCCAGTTGCTTTCACTCCATCCCCCCCATCCCCACATGCCTGCCCTGTGCCCACTAGGAAGCCCCCTGCATCTCCCCCCACTGCTCAGCTCCTCCCCACCCCAGCCCACCTTCCCTCCCGGCCCCTCAGAGTCCGCTGAGAACAGGCTGCCCGACACAGCCCACTCCCCCCGCCCACATTTCCTGGGGGAGACAGGACCCGGGCCGCCCAGATGCTCCTCCCTGCCTGGGGAGCCCACCCCAAGACCCGGCTGCTCTCCCGCAGCTCTCGGGGTTCCCTCTAACAGCTCTTGTCTCCACCTCTCTCCTGGTGCCTCACACGGGCTGGGTCAGCTGGACCCGCAGAGCCGGGTCCCAGCCACCCCTCTGCACCCTGCCCCCTCATCAGCCTTGTCTCTTGTCCTGACCACAGGGCTGGTCTCCACCCTGGGCCCCAGAGTCCACCCTGCCCGGCCGCTGAGTGAGCCCTCAACATCACCCCCGCATGACACCACGGTGACCCCGACCCCAGCTCCTTCCCAGCATGCCCCCCACCCCCAACCCCACCCCACCTGCCTCAGGGCCTTTGCACCTGCCGGTGCCCCGCCTGCAAGCTCCGCACCCTCACCCGCAGACGGGACCCAACACTCACCCCCACGTGCCTCCACCCGTGTCCTTCATGCTCATATATCACCGCCGGGCCTGGGGACTATTTGCCCCCTTCTGCGTCGTCCAGCCCCAAGACCCTGAGCCCCCAGAGGAGTGCTGTGGGGTGCCACCCCCGCTGCACCCCCAGCAGGTACTCAGCCCGCACCTGCTCAGGTGCGCCTCCATCGAGTCCCCAGCTCCCTCCTTCGTCCCTCCCATGCTGGCCCTTCCTCTGCGCCCCGCCCTCCTCTCGGCGGGGTACAGCCCGGCTCACACCAGCCCCCACCAGGACGCTGGACCCGAAGCACAGTCTGAACGCAGCCCCGAGTCCCACAGCGGCTCCCAGCAGGACCCCGGTAGCCGCAGCCCTCGCCCGGCCTGGGGCCTCCCGTCCCGACGCCAGCGCCCCAGGGCCCGAGGCCGCATCGAGCCTCCCGAGTCCGTACACCCGGTGCCACCCCCCAGAACTCTGCAGGCCCACCCTCCACTCTGCCCGACTGCGGACCCGCCTGCCGGCTTGGAAGGATGTCCAGGCCCGCCCAGCCCCCAGGGAAGCCCTTTAACAGATGCAGCCCTGCCTCCCTGCCGGGACCCAAGGGCATCCCTTGTGTGGTGACTGAGACCCTGGGCCCCCACCTCAGGAAACTTTCGATCTCAGGGGGACACAAGCGAACCCTGGCTGGCAGAGTGAGTGCCTGGCTGGCCCGACTGCCTGTCGGGCACAGAGCTCACTTGCCCCCAGCCCGCACCCTGAAGCCCTGTGAGTCCCGGGGCCGCGCTGCCCGGCTCGGCTGAGAGAAACCAGGGCAGGTGAGGTCCCCCAGGGAGGGAGGTGCCCACCCCACCCCCGCCCCCAGGCCCCCTGGGTGTAGAGGCAGCCGCACAAAGAAGCCACACTGCCTGCAGCGTGGTCCAGGCTGCTCCCGGGCCTCAGTTCCCCCATCGACACAGCCAGAGCCACAGCCCGCGGCCACTGCCTCTCAGGGCAGTGGACATCCGGGCAGGGACTCAGGGGTCAGTCCTGTGGCTGCCCAAGGCTGGGACCAGTGTCCCACCTCGTGCCCTCTCCTCCTGAGAAGATGGGCAGAACCCACCCGCCCATGGCCCGTGGGGATACTTCAACCACTCCCCGTCGGGCCACAGGAAGCGGTCCGGGGACAGATGCCACAGATGCTACATACGGAGAAACCGGGGCTCGGGCTCCACGTTTCCCGAGGGTGAACCTCACGTGGTCAAACCACGGAGGTGACGAGGCCAAGGCCCGGGGGTGGGGGCAGGGAGCACAACACGTGTGGTCTCATCTCTCTCTGACCCGCCCCCCCTCTGAGGGACATTTGCGATGACACCCAGGGTCTGCCAGGTGATCCAGGACAATCCCCCAGATCCAGATCCTTCGCTTAGCCACACCTGCGAAGCCCCCCTTGCCACACACGGTCACACTCAGATTCAAAGGTCAGGACACCAACATCAGTGCTGACCCCCAGTCCCCACGTCAATAAAACCGGCCTCAGCTCTGAGTCACGTGCCCTGTGCCCCGCGCCACTGTCCCCAAGCCTGCAGCCACCCGCAGCCAGGAAGGTGAGGCCCGGAAGGGGAGGGGGCCGGCCAGGGCCAGGTCTGGACCCAGGTCTTTGGGCCCCGCTGCCCAGGGCTCCCCAGCCTCCACGGCCAGGACGTGCTCGAAAAGTCCTGAATTCCCTGCTGTTTCCTGTCTCCCAAGGCAGACAAAGCAGACAGAGCCCAAAGCGGCGCATCATGGGGGGCGCTGCATGCTGCCAGGCGGCGGCTGGCTATGCTCTGGGGCCTAGGAGGCCGCCGTCACTCTGCTACAAGGCCTGTCTCTGTACGACTCTTGCTGCCAGGGTGGCAACCGACCGTTTATTAGCGCTGTTAGAATGACCTCGGACAGAAAGCAGAGCGAGGGCTCGTTAGAACTGCGTGCCAGGCAGGGGCACAGAGACCCCAGGCGAGGCCCGGGGAGCGTCCTGAAGGGGCTGCAGGTACCACGGCTGCCGGGAGACCTCTTCTACGCGCTGTCCTGTGTCTGGCTGTGCTCCGGGGGCCGGGGGAAGGGTGACTGAGCCTTGCCAAGGAGGAAGGTTCTGGCCAGAGCAGCCCTGCCTGGGGCTGTGGACAGGCCTGCACGGAGGGTAACAGCAGGGCGGGTGCCCTCACCCCGAGCTCCGCTCAGAGGTGCAGGAGCGCCTCCCCGGGGACCCGGCTGGAGACGACTTTCTCTGGAGCTCCGGGGGTTTGGTGTCATTATCCCGACACACTTTGCTAGTTTCAGCCTTGCTGTATTCTGAAGGCTAAACAGCTCTTCGACTATTCTCATACGTCGCGCTAGTTTCAGGAAGAATCCCTTAACAAAGGTGATTCTTGTACCCTCCAACCTGTCCTGCGTGCGCCCCGGAGCCTCAGCGATGCCAAGATAGGGTCCCTGCCCTTGGGGGGCTCGCAGCAGCCTGAGGTGCCTGACCTCCTGCCTCTGCAGGGCTGGCCACCACCTGTGCGTCCCAGCTCACCTCCCAAGGCCCCAAAACCGGGCAGCCACAGACCCCCAGGAGCTAGGAGCCCGAGGTCCAGGGAAAGAAGGAAACGGCCCTGTTCTCTGGATGGGGCGTGGGGAGCAGGGCTGCGGGGGAGAAGAGGCCCCTCCGGCCCCCAGCGCTGCTCGATCCAACTTCCCAGGAGGGCGTGTGAGTGCCCGAGGGAGGTGGCTGCAGCCAGGGGTGAGGCAGCTCCGGGCCTGAGGACAATGGCCTGCTTATGCCCTGCCGGCTGATCCGCCCCGGGCGCTGCGGCCGCCAGCCCCCGCCCCGAGGGACGTCCGGAACGTTATCGGACATCATTTCAGGATCTGTGGCAGCAGGTGCCCTGGGAACACAGAAGAATGCAGGAGCCGTGCCAGGGCCGTGGTCCGCGACTCGGCGGGAGGGCGCTCCCGGGAGCAGGAGGGGGGCTGTAGACTGCACCCCCTTCAACCCCCGCAATGGGCTGGGCTGCCCCCCAGCACCTGGGACCCGCAGGCTCACCCAGGCCGGCGCCCCGCGGAGGCAGGCGATGGGCCGGACCCTCGGGGAACCTGAGTGAGTCTAACCGTGACGGTCTCTCCAGCCCACAGGGAAGCCTCTTTCAACACCGGGACGTTTCCCAGTGACATTGAAAATGTGAACAAGCAGCACACACTTCACGTGCAAAGGGAATGTGGCCTGTTCAAGGCGCCCTCAGAACCCAGACGTGAAAGACTTCAGCCTTCGGGCTCCCTGGGCTCTAAGCTGAGATTCCGGGACACTGAAACGCAGCACTGGAACGAGTCAGAGAACGTAGGACGTGCCGTCGTCTGTGTGCTCAATGTATGCAATGTATAGAAATGACGTACTTCGAAAAGTTTTGTGGGTCCAGCACGATTCTGCTCCTATGAGGTGCCTTTGAGAGTCATCAACTGCACAGACACAGAAAATAGGATGCTGGGGGCCAGGGGCTGGGGGAGGGGATGGGAAGTGAGTGTTTAAGGGGGACAGGGTGTGTCAATTTGGGAATATGAAGTTCTGGGGATGAACGGAGCGACGGTTGGACAGCAATGTGAATGTGCTTAATGCCACTGAGCCGTGCGCTTAGAAATGGTTACAGAATAAATTTTATGTTACATGTATCTTAACACAATTTTTTTAAAGTTAAAAAAAAAAAAAAAGGAAACTAAGTAAATGACTTTTCTACACGAGCCCTGGACGGCTGCCAGTGTTTGACAAAGGCTATAAATGAGTGAGGTTCAAAAACCCGCCCACCCTGCCCGGACCTTCAGGCTGATAACAAAGGGCTTGTCCAGCGGCCGAAAGCTCAAGGCCGAACTTGGAACGCGTGATTTAATAGATTAGGTGCTGACGTTCAAACCCCAGCCGTATCGGAGGGGCTCCTCTTTGTACAAAAGTCACCCTGAAAGATTCCAAACACCTCCGAACAAACAGAGGACAGGTACCCCCGCTTGGGCCCGGGGCTGGTGAGCCAGCACCTGGACATGGACTCCCCCGCGGCACTGGACCCCCGGGGGGAGGCAACCTCAGGTCCCACCAGGGCTGTCCCCGGGGTTGGGGGCAACACTGCCCAACAGGATGCCAAGACCCTGTGCCCCGCTGGTCCAGCCCATGCGCGGCACTGCTCGGGGTGGGGCTGGGCCGGGCACGTCGCAGCTCACACCTCGGGCCCAGGTGCCGGGCGCTACGCACAAGCTCCCCACCACACCCCGCGTGGAAGGTGTCATATCACCTCCCACAAGGAGACCGAGGCCACGGGCGAGGCGGGTCCCGGCTCCAGGCTGTGGGGCTGCCCCTCCCGCCCACGCTGCCCAGCCCTGAGAGGGCCCTGGATGGTACAGCAAGAGGCAAGGGGACCCCAAGGCTCTGGGACAGCAGGGACACGGCCAGGGCCACAGGGACAGTAAGCCCAGGCCGGCCAGCCCCGGGGCCCCCTGCCCAGCTCCAGCTTCAAGGCAAGGACTGAGCCTCCCCCTTGGGCAGGGGACCCCATTGCCAAGGGCCAGGCCCAGCCCTTCATGCCAGGGTCCTCCAAGCGGGAACGCCACATCCAAGGCTGAACGACGGGGTGCGGGGGGGGCTGTCCTGGGCAGACGGTGGGGGGTGGCGGGACTGGACCTCTTCCAGCTTCTGGGGGCCCCAGGCATCCTGGGCTCATGGCCGCATCCCTCAGTCTCTGCTCCATCGTCATGGGGCCAACTCTTCCGTGTCTGTTTCTTCTGTGTGTCTCTTATGAGGATGCTTGTCACTGGATTTGGGCCACCTTCCCCCGGGTATCCAGGATCATCCCCTCTCTCAAGACCCTTAACTTATCACCCCTGCCAAGACGCTTTTTCTACGTAAGGTCACATTCGCAAGTTCCAGGGGGCCTGACATCTTTGGGGGCCATTATTCAGCCTCTATAACATATTAAGCGTTTTAATAAACAAATAAATTACTTAGGATGATGATATCTACCAGTGAATCTTTAGTGAGTTTTCAAAAATCAGCATCAGGTATCTGGTAAAAACATATGTTAGTGTCACAATTTTTAAAACAGTCCAAGATACATTTAGAGTTTCCTGCTCATCTTGTCACTATGTCTGCAAAGACCCTCTTTCTAAATAAGGTCACAGGCTCCGGGGATTAGGACGCAGACGTGTCCTTCCGAGGTCACCACTCGGCACTGCACCATCCAAACCGCATCGCACCAGGGAGCGAAAGGAGCCGGGAGTGGCAGTCGACCCGGCCCAGGTGAGGCTCGGCCCCCCAGGGACCCCCGCACTTCTCACCCGTGAACACAGCAGCCCCCCCACCCTGTCTCCCCACCACGTGCCAGGCAGGGTCCAGGCCAGGCCTCCTGACCAGGGCTTCCATGGGCTGCCCCCCACCCAGCCTCCCCCCGCCCCAACTCTGAACCTTCCACGGGGCTTGTTCAGAGGCACCGAGTCTCATTCCTTTACAAGGTTCACTAGGGCGATGCGATCCCTGTAGCTAGACGGAGGCCTTCCACAGCCTTGTGGGGTTTCAGCTGACACTTCTCCTGAAAGTGAACTGGGCTGGGGACCCCGGAAACACAGGACCTCACACCTCGTGCTCCGGCTGGACCCTCACGTTGTGCCTTTGCACACAGCACCTCCCTGAAGGCCAGGCCTCCACTGCCTGGGGGCCACCACCACGGGGGGGCCACCACCACGGGGGGGCCACCAGGACTGCACCGGAATCTTCAGCCCACACCCCACTGGTCTCCCTGCCCCAGTCTTTCAGTGTCCACTGGGCAGCCGGGGCGATCCTAGGAAAATGCAAATCCCACCAGCCCCCTCCCAAGCTAAAGACTCTCTAATGAAGTCTGAACTCCAAACTCACTTTCCTGGGCTTCCCCGCAGGGGGCCTTCTCATGCCACAGCCGGGCCCTGTGGGCCCTGCCCCACTCTCATCAGACCACTGACCACCTGCTGCCCACTCTTGCCCCCGATAGAGCAAAGGCTCCCCAGGCAGAGGCCCATCTGCCGATGTCCCCTTTTGAAGGCCTCATATGGGGCCTGGTACATGAGTGTTTGTTGAATGACTGATTGACATAATGAATATTTGAGCTTGAACTCAGGAGCTCAGTGGAAAGAATTCTCAGTGCCACCTCCTCCATGTAGGCCTCCAGGGTCTATCAAGCAGTGAGATCCTTTCATGCCCTTCTTTTCCTCCTTGCCCTGCCCTGCCACATCCCACCCGCACGGGCTCAGCCAAGGCCCTACAGGGCTTCCAATGGGCCAGGACACCAGGCAGCTCTCCACGTACCCCCCCTCCACCAGACTGCATGCCAACAATGCCAGGCAGAAAGGAGCCTCCCGAGGGTGGGGGGGGGACCTCTGACGTGAGCTGGGAGCAGGCACGGCCACCCCCACTGCCAGGAGTGCACCAGGACGCACTGGGCGAGGGCTCTGAGGGCCATGGTCCAGCTGCCCAAAGTCGGCCCCAGAGGCAGCAGGGATAGGCTGCCCCAGGAGGAGACCAACTCCAGGCTAGCTGGGGGAGACCACGGGGGGACACTGCACCCGTCCGGACCGCCCACGTCGCCAGCCCCTCCCAAGCCTGCAAGGCACTGCTCTCGCGGCCACTCTGCTCAGCGTCTGCGGGGAGGCCACCGGCCGGGCAGCGACCACCAGGGTTCAGCCCGCACCCTCTCCTCGGGGCCTCTCCCCGAAACCCAGGACGACGCAGGTGAGGGCACAGCTTGGGCACAGGGACGGGGTCCTGCTCCCCCGGGAAGGCGTGTGACGGCTCCGCCGAGAGCAGCACGCCATAAAGACGGGGGATCTACTACCCTCGCTCACCCAACGGCCGCGCTCAGGGACCCCGACCTCCCCGCGCAGACAGAAACAAGTTCCATCTTGGAGGCCCCGGGGGTGCCTGGGGAGCCCCCTGGCCGAAGGCGCTTCAGGCCCATCTTGGCCGGTCCCCAAAAGCCCCGCTGCACCGCACCCCGAGGTGGCAGTGGCGCCCCCGGCACTGGCCATGCATTCCGCTCTGACAGCCCTGCAGGGCGGGCAGTGGAACGGCCCGGGTCCAGCCGAGCTCGGGGGTCACAGAGGCCACCGCCCTGCCCAGCGGCCTGGCTCCTGTCAGAGGACGCGGGTTGTGGCCACGCTCCCGTCTCATCCCGACGCCCAGCGGCCACTCACGTTCCACGTCCACCTCAGCACAGGGCCCTCGCGTTTCCGGGGGGGGCGCCCCCTTCTGCTGAGGGCCACGCATGCGGGGGGCAGCTGGGGGGGCAGGCGAGGACAGGCCGTGGCTGAGGGCTCCACCACATCGCCCTAAGCGGTCATTTCAAAGCCTTTTCAGGGCACTGGAAGGGCGGCTGCGGGGGTCTGGGGGAGGGGGGTGCCGTGTGTGCACACATGTGCGATTCCACAGGGGCCTGTTACACAATCAGAAACACAACAGCTGTATCCGAGCATCAGGCTGTGGGCGACTGAACTTGGAACGTCCAGCCCCGCGGGCACTTTCTCGGCGTCCACCAGACAGCAGGGGCAGCCACCCGCAGATCTGGGACCCCATCCTCCTTCCCGAGGAGCCCCGGCGGGTCCAGGCCTCGGAGAGGCAGGAGGCCGGGGATGAGCTGAGTAAAAGCCCACCGCCTCCCGTCCTCTTGGTCTTCACAAGAAGCCCCAGAGGCGGGCCTGTCCCTCATCAGAGGAGAAAGAGGGCACGTGACTGCCCAGAGCCAGAGCCGCAAACAGCGGCGGGGAAAGGGACGCCAGGGCTGCCCGACTCCGGTGCAGGCTCCTTCCACCAGGCTGCCCCTCACGCCTCCAGGAAAACGGGGTCCACCCGAGCAGCAGGGCCTCCCCTCCCACCCACCACCCCTGAGGGGCTGCCCTGGCCCAGCGGTGGGAGGACAGGCCCCAGGCGGGCTTGGCTAGGAGGGCTGGGGGATGTCCCGGCCCTCGGGGTCCCAGCACTGGACGGCAGGCCCACCTGAGGCAGGGCCGCCTGGCAGAGAGGACGAGCCCATCCAGGGCCCAGGGCTGGGGGGTGGCTCTGACCCGCACAGTGTCGCCTACGCTAAGCCTGGCTGCCCGGCCCGGCCCGGCCGCGATAAGAACCCCCTCGGAGGGTATATTTAGAAGGTGCCAGAGAACAAACTGAAGTGACCCCACGGACAGGGGCCTTATCTGTCCCAGGACACACATCGTCTTCCCCGTGAAAGAGGCCCATTCCAGGTGGGGGGAGGAGCCCAGCAGGCCCTCCCAGTGGGCAGCACGGGCAGCTGGACGGACCTGTGCCCACTGGCTCTACCCTGGACACGGCCTGTGTCTCAGGGAGATCCTCGGCCTGGGCGCGGCCGGGCCCTGCAGGCCTCTCCTGGGACGGGACAGGATGGGATGCGATGGGATGGGATGGGAGGGGGCAGCCTCCCCTCTGGGGTGAGACGGGCAACAGGTAGTGGAGGACTTGGGCACCAGCGGGGGTGGGAGGGGTCTGGTGGGCGTCCTGCCCAGGGTCCAGATCCCTGCCCTCCTTCAAACAGGTCAACTCTGGAGACTCGAGGCCACAGCAGGGCTCCCGGGACACCTCAACCCAGGTCCGAGGAGGAGCAAGGTGGCCTGCAGCCGGGCAACGCAACCCCATCAGTGCCCGAGGAGATGGGCGTCTCAGGCTCATCACTGCTGGAAAAGTCCCTCCTCCTGTCTAGCCTAAGTCTTTCTTGCTGCAGTTTGGCTTGATCTGCAGCTGAAGGAAACCTCCCAACTCCACGGTGGAGGCTTCGGCCTGACTCAAGGGGTCCCTGGAAACTGAGCAGCTGTGTGACCTGAGCCTTGGTTTCCCCACTGGGAAGTGGGGATGCGTCGAGGGTGCCAAGAGCCTGCTTCTGCTCCACTAGGGAGACAGAAGCAGCCCCAGAGTCTGGGGCTGGGACCTCAGGGACTCAGCAGCATGCCACCCAGCTCTACGACTGGGCTAAGAACCACCACCAATGAGAGCCTGCAGGAGAGGGAGGCCTGCCCAGCTGCTACTGAGGGGCCTGGGTGCCGGCAACCTCTCATCAGGGAGCCGAGGCAGGTGCGGGGTTGACCCTGACGCACACACTCCACAGGCCCAGGGACATCACAGGCCTGAAGTGGGCAGGTGGGGGCTTCCGGCTGGGCACCCCTTTCTCTCCCAACCCCTCCTCTCTCTCCCACTCCCCTTGGAAGGGGCAAGCAGGGAGGGCTTCTCAGAGGCGGGGGCCTGACCCAGGCAGAGAGAACAGCATGTGCAAAGCCCAGAGGAGAGGAGAGAACACGGCCACGTGGACCCTGCAAAGAATTCAGGCAGGAGGCGGCACAGACAGGCAGGGAAGCAGCAGCCGCCGACTCAGAGTGATGGAGGAGGTCCCCCTACGTCCGCTGTCTCTTCCAACGCAGATACCAATGTCTGTGGAGCCCAGAACTCGGGAGGGAAACCTCAGTCCCAGTAGAGGTCTCCATGCCCAGGGAGAGGGTTCCCAGATCCGAGGGGCTCCGTGACTCCGAGGGGCTGCCTAGCACATCGAGGGGAGGGTGGGGGGACACGTGCCCCTCACTGCCGATTCCTATCCGCAGCCAAAACTCCTGCCCCACCTTAGAGGGACCTCACCTCCCACCTGGGCCTTGACGTCTGGGAACCTTTCTGGGCCGGGGTCTCCCACCTGACACTCGGACACCAGAGGCAGCCAAGAAGGGTGTGCTTTAGACGTGGTGAATACCTGCAGGCAGGAGACTGAGTGACCCTGGTCTCCTTCCCTGATGCGGGGGCCTTGTCCATCAGGGGAAGGCCCCAGGAGCAGACACTGGGGTTTCCCCAAAGAGAAGAAGGAATTCTGCTTCAAGACTCCAACACAGAGACCCTGCCTGAGTTTCCAGCCGTCGGCCTGCCCTTGGATTTGGAATTTGCCAGCTCCCAAAATCAATTCCTTAAAATAAGGACTCTCTCTGTCCGTGTGTGTGTGTGTGTGTGCGCGCGTGTGTGTGTGTGCGCGTGTGTGTGTGCGCGCGCGCGTGTGTGTGCGTGTGTGCGTGCGTGTGTGTGCGTGTGTGTGTGCGTGTGTGCGTGCGTGTGCGTGCGTGTGTGCGTGTGCGTGTGTGTGAGTGTGTGTGTGCGCGCGCGTGTGTGTGTGCGCGCGTGTGTGTGTGTGTGAGTGTGCGTGTGTGTGTGTGCGTGCGTGTGTGTGTGTGGTTACATGCATGCACACGCATACACATGATTCTGTTTCTTGGAGAACCCCCATTAATAGGATGAGTTAGGTACTAAGATGCCCATTTCCCAGGTGGGGAAATGGAGGCTCAAAAATGCCAAGAATCCCTCTCAAATCCAGCTCGTTCTGGTCCTGCCTGATTGTAAACACCTAGGATTTCCCCAGAGAAGAAGAAAGGCCAGTGCAGGGGTGGGCAGCCTGGGAGGGCTGTCCCTCCCAGGGACATGTGCCCTGTGCCCACCCGGCCTGGGCTTTGTCCCGCACTGAAAGCACTCAGCATGGGGTCTGGGTGAGAAGCCCAGCCGCCCCTGCTTTTCCGCAGAGGAAGAAACTGAGGCCAGAGAGGGTGGGCCGGCCCAGACCACACGACAAGGTCACCGCATGGGGAACAGCTCAGGGCTCCTCGTGGTAAAGCCTGTGGCAGCCTCAGCTGGTCCACCACACAGCCTCTGGGGGGCCCCGTGTGCCGGGGACAGGCCCGCTTACTGTCCAGAGGGGCTTCACCCTCAAGTCAGCCCCAGCAGCCCCTCAGGGGGCCCCCCCGTAAAGTCTGTCCTCAGGGCCAAGACCACCACCCAGACCCACAGAGGCAGGTTCGCTGGCCAAAACGAGACATTCCTCCTCCTTCCCTAGCCCCGGACCCAACAGTTTGGAGGCCAGAAAGCCCACGTGGGCAGCCCCAGCCCGAGGCAGAACCCACCCGACCCCCACCCTGGGTCCAGCCCGACCTTCCAAGGCTGCCCACCCAGCAGACAGGGGCCCCTGGCTGACTTCAGCTCACCCACACCCACACCCAGCCCCCAGGGTAGCTGCAGGTGTGGCCCCCGACCCCCCTCCCAGCCCCCAGGCCCCTAAGCCCAGAAGGTCGGTGCCTGGGGGAGGTGGAGAGACAGCAGGTCCGCACGCCGGGCACCGCTGGCTCCGTGCAGGGCCCGAGCGCTGGCACGAGGCCCAGGCCAGAGGTACGTCCGCCCCAGAGTCGACCTGTGCTGTGAGGCCAAGAAGCGGCTGCCCTGTCTCCCTGCAGCCCACGGGCCAAGGTTCCCTGGATGTAGATACCAGCTTCTCGGGACCCCCGGGCAGCCCAGGCCGGGAAGGGGTCTGGCTTCAAGCTCTCTCCGGGGCGATCCGGGCCACGCCTCCTTCCCCACGGAGCAGCCTCCTTCTCCCAAGGCCCCCGAAGTGGGATGCAGGGGCCACAGGGGCCTGTCCTCCACCCGCAGAGCAAGAAAGGCTCGTTGTCCTCGCCCGTCACCCGGGGCCAGGAGAGCCCTCTGCTGACAAAACAAGAACTCTGGGATGGGGACAGCCCGCGGGCAGAGGGACCTGCCAACGCACACAGCCCAGGGCAGGCCTCCTGAAGGGGGCCCTTCACCCCGGTCTTTGTGGTCGGCTTTGCTGTCGATGGGAAGGTCTTGGGATCGGGGACGGGGCCAGGGCCTCTGCCAGCCTCTGCTACAGTCCTGAGGCGTCCCAACGAAGAGGGGCAGGACGGGAGAGGGCGGCCCCGGGCGGCCCCCAGCGTGGCCTCAGGCCTAAGGTGGCGGCAGCCCCACTCGGGGCCACAAGAGAGACACCCGTCAGGCGGGGCTACACACCAGCTCTCGCTACGGAGCATCTCCAGGAGGCGGGGGGTCTGGGGGAGCAGGCTGGGACGTGGTGGGGTGCAGGCGAGGCAAGGACATCAGAGGCGGCGGGAGGTAAACAGGTCCCTCTGACTGCCCCTCGTGGGGACACCACTTCTCCGACCCTGACCCCCAAATCCAGCCCCAACCCCTCTCTGCCGTGCTGCTGACACCCTCCGAGGGGCCAAGCAGGCTGCACCCACACAGAGCCCCTGCTACTTGCCTGCCCAGCACCTCCACACCAGGCCCGGGCATGGTCAGTCCCCAAGGACCGCAGGGTCCCCTGACCAGCGGCCACTGCTGCGAGCCAACCTGCCCGCCCCCTACGGAAGCCCCGGCCCGGCCCACTGCCAGGACACCGCCCCGGGAGCCGCAAGCTTGCTGTTCAGACAGCTCCGACCTGCGGAAAGCCCATCCCCACTCACCCCTGCCCTCAGCTCGGCCATCAGGAGCTCTACCAGTGACCCGTGGTGGCAGCAGCGGGGGCAGGGGCTTAGAGAGGCCAAGGCAGGGGTTGGGGCAGAGGAGGATGATAAGCCCTGAGCGGGGGTCTGGAGCCTCCCACCCAGGCTCAGGACAACATGCCCAGACGCAGCCTCCAGGAACCCGGGGACCGAGAGCACTCTGGCCCTTGGCACGGGCAGAGGCTGGCGGGGCAGGTGGCCCTGTGGCCGACTCCCAGGCTGGGCCGACGCCTCGAGCTGCCCCCAGATGCGCCCGCAGGGTCCCAGGAGCAGGGGCCCGATGCCGGCCCTGCTGGGGGCGTGTGGACATGGTGAGGGGGCTGGGCCACCATCGTAGGTGTGATGGAGGGAGGGTGCCCGGCACGTGGCAGGTGCCTGACACTGGGCCACCCATCACCGTCCTGGGACACGACGCAGATCTTGCCCTGGGACATGACCTGTGGCTTCTGAAGGGCCTGCCCCTCCGGAAAACGGCCTGTTTCCTCTTTCTCCAGCGGGCCTGAGACCAACATCCCCACTTCCTCCGTGCTTCCTCCTCACCCCGTGTCCGCACCCCACTCTGATCTCTGAACACACACTCCGGGCTCTGACACGTGCGTGAGGAAGGGGGCCCTGGTGGACGTGGCCCGGGCCCCCAAGCGGTCGAGGTGCCCCCTGCCCCCTTGCAGCCGAGCCCGCCCTCCTGCATCCAGGTTCCCGGGCTGGACTTCCGCCCAGGCCACCCGGAACCAGGCCCAGCCTGCACCAAAGCCGGGAGCCGCTCTAGGGTGTGGAGGGGGGAAGCAGCTAGTTGTGCGGCAGGGCCGGCGGGGTCCCTGGCGCTCCTCCATCGCCGCCTCCCGTGGATTACTCAACGCCGGATGCAATGAGCGGGTTTACTTTGGCCTCAGCATCCTCCATCCCGGATGGCAGCCTGGTCTCTGCTGCAGAGGGAGGTCGGAGCCTCCGCCCAGCACGGCCGGCCGAGGGGCGGGGGGCTCAAAGATGCGCTTTGTCACCCATCACGGGGGAAGGGTTCCCAGGCCGAGGAGCAACCAGGACTTGGCTAAACCAGGTCCCCACCGACCCGGAGGCCAGCCAAGAAGGTCCTGGGCCTGGGAAGGCCACGCAGGCCTGGAGGAGGTTTAGGAATGAGAACAAGTTGCTGCCACGCGGCACCCCAGCAAGCCCTCTAGTGGTGCCCCAGGCGCTCGGGATAAAAGCACACTCCCCACCCGGCCTGCCTGCGAGGCCCGGGGGTCCACCCCTCGCCCCACCCCCAGATGGGGCGAAAGCACCTGCTCTGTGCCTGGCACCTTGGTGGACTCCAGGGACGAGGCAGACACGGGGAAAAAGAGATAATAAACCAGAAACCAAATAAACAAAATAACAGACAGTGACAGCTGCCCCTGGGAAACAGAGAGGAGTTGTCACAGTGAGTGACGGGAGGGAGGGAGGCTGCTCCAGGCGGTGACACGTAGGTGAGGGCTGAGGACGGAACCGAGGCAAGTGCAAAGGCCCTGAGGCAGGGTGGGCAGGCTTGAGGCCAGGGTGGCAGGAGCAGGGTGAAGGGCCGGGAGCACCGCCAGCAAGGAGGTCAGAGGAAGGCCATGCCCAGAAGCACCTTGCGGGCACAGGAGAGGCATCTAGGCCCGCCAGGCCTCCCAGCACCAGCAGACACAGGCTCTGGGCTGGGATCTGAGCGCCTGGCCTGGGCCCCAGACACCCCGAGTGGGAGGAAGGGCAGGGACATCAGAGGTGCTCTCCTTTCACACACCCTAACCAGGGGGCCGGAGCCTCCGAACACCAGGACACCAGAGTTGGGCTGCGTCCCAACGGAAGGGAGACATCAGCAGTGAGTCCGTCCCAGCCCTCGCTCATCACACCCGGGGCATGACCCCACACGGCTGCCCCCACGCCAGCCCTGCGGGCCCCCTGCCCACACCTGCCGGCCCCCGCAGCCCAGCCAGCGGCCAGTGAGCCCCTGCCCCGAGAGCCCCTCTTTTCTTTCTCGGTCTGGCCCCAACCCACAGAGGCCCTGACCAAGGAGGGAACAAAGCAAAGGAAAGGGAGAACCAGCCCAGGACATGCTGCGCAGACATGGGGACCGGAAATGCCAACACCAGGCCGACACCTCTGCACGGCCGTCTGGGAGCCGCCCGAGGACCCAGCCCACAGCTGCTGCTTCCTGCCGGCCGCCCAGAATAGCTGGCACATCCTCCAAGCAGTCCACCCAGACTCCCACCCCCCAGCCCACCCTGCCTCCCCCCACCCTGCCTGTGACTGAGACCCCTCCCCAGGACACTGAACGCCCCCCCACGCAGCACGGACCAGCCTTCTGGAAACCGGTCATTCACGAGAGCAAAGAGCCCCTGCAGGTCTTGGGCGGAGGACAGTGTTCGCCAGGCAAGGGGGTCCCGGGAGCAGAGATGCAGAACTTGGAGACAGAGGGAAGCAATGACTGACACCAAGGGAAAAGGCTCTGGGATCCCACCAGCCTTCCCCCAAAGCCTGAAGCCACCCCCTCATGAAATAGTATCATACGATATTAAGAACTGAAATTCTCTGTCTCATGAAATAGCAGATAAAAACCTTTAGATAGATGCTTTGCCTCCCAATCTGCGCTGCCCACTGCACTTGTCATACAAACACAGCCCTTCCCCAGTGTGGGGCAGGTGCTACAGTGATTTGGAAACTTCTATTTCACCATGAGCAACCCCTCCTCCAGGAAGCCTTCCTGGATTGCTCGGTCAAGCCCCCCCTACACACACCACACACGCTTTCCCGGTGTTGCGCACCTCCCTCTACAGACCTCGTCCCGGCTGGAGCTTTGCCTTTTTGGTTTGTATGAGTCTGCAGCTGAAAGTCCACTAGGGCAGCTCTGGCACAATGCCCGGGTATATGGGGCACACTGGTGTGGAGGAAGCATGAATTAAACAGCGTTAGTGCCATGCAGCCCTGTGTGAGCCCAAAAGAAAAGACAACTTTCTTCTTAAAAATCTTAATTTGACAGCCCCTCCCACCCATCCCTCAGGCCAGGGAGTTTCTATCATACAAGCCAGTGGTCACTACAGTCACTGAAGGTCCCCTGGGGGCCCCAGGGGTGGCAGGGGCAGGGGTAGAGCTCAGAAGGGCTGTGTCGTAAGGTCGCCGGCTCCCCCCACAGAAGAGCTGTGTCACCCACATCTTCCATGCTCCGCGAAGCCCACCACCAGCCTCCCGAGGCTTGTCCTCGGGCCCTGGGGGAGCCCCCAACCCCTGTGGGTGTCACCACCCCCACCTGACACCTGGGACGCTTGTGTCAGGTCCCTCAACCATCCTGATGCTTCTGACAAGGATGCGGCATTAGGGTGGCTCCCCACAAAGGCCGGTTCTGAGACCCTTCAGGACCACTGGACACTTCACTCGGGCCCCCTGCACCCCCTCCCCTTGGCGCCAGGACACCCGCCCTCAGCCTCCCGCTGGGTGGTCCCCTGCCGCGCCCCCGTCCTCTTCCCCTCTCCACCCCACTCGCTCCTGGGAGAGCCCAGGCCCCTGCTCTCATTTCGCCCAAACACCGATGCCCCCCAGACCTGTGACCCCAGCCTGGGCTTCCCCTGAGCTCCCACAGGCTTCACGACGCCTCGCCGGGCAAACCCCTGCAACATGACGTGTCCCACACCAGGCTGCTTATCCCCGCCGACCCCAGCACCCTCCCATCTCAGAAGCTATGTTCCCTGGGTGCTGAGGCAAACGCCTTAGGGTCCTGCCCCCTCTTTCGTCCCTGCACACCCACCATCCACTCCACCCTCAAACCCTCTCATCAGCAGGCCCCTCACTTCTCACCCTCACTCCAGCGTCCCTGGGGCAAGCCTCCCCCACCCACGGCCCCTCCCAGCAGCAGCCTCTGGCCTCCCTGCCCCCAGTCCTGTCCCACTCTGAGGTCAGAGGGCGCTGGTGAGCAGTCTGGACGGCTAAGGAAGGGGCCCTGGGCAGCCGTCAGGAGAGCCAGGGCCTTAGATCACACACACACAAGTAGATCCCACACGGACACAAAAATCGGAGCCCCAAACTTCTAGACGAAAACACGGTCGATTCCTCTTTCACCTCGGTGTAGGGAAAGGTTCTCAATCAGGACTCACAATCCAGAGGCAACAGAATAAAAGACTGATAAATTTGATTGCATCAACATAGAAATTTTTTTCATAACAAAAAGTACCATAAATACAGTCAAAAGACAAATGACCAGCTCAGAGAAAATGTTCACAACATAAACCCCAGACAAAGAACTAACATTCCTTGAATATAAATGACTTAAAATTTGAGGGATCAAGGGCCAAAAACTCAATAGAATAACGTGGAAAAGACACGAATGGACAACTGACAAATACGTGTATGCATGCACGTATACATGACCTTCAGACATGTGAAAAATGCCCAAATGCACAGTTACAGAAATGCTGTCAGGCTGGCAAAAAATGAAATAGTGTGATAACACAGTTGGAGAAGTTTCAAGGGAAGCAGCTCACTCATACATTGCTGGGGGTGCACATGGCAAAAGCCTTCTGGAAGGAAATGTGGTCGTGCCTAACAAAACTCCATACTTATCCTTCAACCCAGAACTTCCATTTCTAGGAATCTACCCTAAAGACACACCTCCGACCATATGAAAACACAAATATACAAGGCTATTCATTGCAACATTGTTTGTAATTGCAAAATATCAGAAATCATCTAAATGCCCATAAATAAACTATGGTGCATCCACACAGCAAAGTACCAGGCAGCTGTGAAAAAAAGTGGAAAATCTTGATGAACTGATATGGAGTGAGTTCCAGGATGTACAGGTAGGTGAGAAAAGCAAACATGAAAGAGCACCTATAGTCTTTTCAACAAATGATCCTGGGAAAACTGGATCTCCACATGCAAAAGAATGAAGTTGGACCCTTGACTTTATACCATATACAAAAATTAACTCACAATGGATTAAAGACCTATACATAAGACCTAAAACTGTAAGTAAAACTCCTAGAAGATACGGGGGGAAGCTTCATGGCATTGGATTTGGCAATGATTTTTTTAGCTAGGACACCAAAAGTACAGGAACAAAAGAAAAGACAGATCAGTTGGACTTCATGAAAATTAAAATTTCTACACAGCAAAGGACACAATCAACAAAGTGAAAACACAACCCATAGAATGGGAGAGAGTATTTACAAATCATATATCCAGAATATGTAAAGAACTACAGCTCAACAACGTCATCAAAAACCCAATTAAACGGGCAAAACCCAACTACAGGCAGACCTTGTTTCATTGTACTTTGCCTTATGCTTTGCAGATATTATGGGTTTTTTAACAAATTGAAGGATTGTGGAAAGCCTGTGTCAAGTGAGTCTATAAGTGCCATTTTTTTCAACAGCATTTGCTCACTTTGTGTCTCTGTGTCACATTTTGGTAATTCTTGCAATATTTCAAACCCTCCCCCAGCAAAAAGATTATGACTTGCTAAAGGTTCAGATGATGGTTAGCATTTTTTAGCAATAAGGCATTTTTTATTTAAGGTATGCATATTTTTATACATAATGCTATTGCACACTTAACAGACTACAGTATAGTGTAAACATAATTTTTATATGCACGGGGAAACCAAAAAATTCACGTTACTCACCTTACTGGGATATTTGCTTTACTGTTGTGGTCTAGAACTGAGCCTGCAGCATCTCTGAGGTCTGCCTGCATATATAGCCTGCCTCACTTCAGCTTCAAGGATAACAGATAGGCTCAAAGTGAAGGGATGGAAAAAGATATTCCACTCAAATGGAAACCAAAAGAGAGCAAGGGTAGCTATTCTTATACCGGACAAAATAGACTTTAAGCCAAAGACTGTAACTAGAAACAAAGGAGGTCATTATGTAATGCTAAAGGGCCAATTCATCAAGAAGATATAATATTTATAAATATTTATGCACCCAACATAGGAGCACCTAAATATATTAAGCAAATACTAACAGATCTGAAGGGAGAAACGGACAGCAATACAATAACAGTAGGGAATTCAATACCTTACTTTTAATAATGACTAGATCATCCAGACAGAAAGCCAATAAGGAAACACTGGAATTAAATCACACATTACACCAGATGAACCTAACAGACATATACATAACATTCCCTCCAACAGCAGCAGAATACACTCTTCTTAAGGGCACATGGAACATTCTTCAGGATAGATCACATGATAGGTCACAAAACTAGTCTTAATAAATTTAAGAAGACTGAAATCATATCAAGCATCTTTTCCAACAATAATGGTCTGAAACTAGATATCAATTACAAGAATAAAAATGGAAAATTCACATATATGTGGAGATTAAACAACATGTTACTTAACAATCATTGGGTCAAAAAAGAAATCAAAAGAGAAATTTTAAAAATCTTGAAACAAATGAAAATGGTAACACAACATACCAAACGCAGTTCTAAGGGGAAAGAGGATAGTGATAAACATCTACATTAAGACAAAAGAAAAATCTCAGATAAACAACCTAACTGTAACCTCAAAGAACTACAGAAAAAAAAAGAAAAGAACAAATGAAGCCTAAAGTTAGCAGAAGGAAGGAAATAACAAAGATCACAGTGGAAATAAATGAAATAGACATACTTTTAGCTAGACTCACCAAGAAAAAGAAAGGACTCAAATAGGGAGTTCCCTGGTGACACAGTGGTTAAGAATCCAACTGCCAATGCTGGGGACATGGGTTCAATCCCCGGTCCAGGCAGATCCCACCTGCCGCAGAGCAACTAAGCCCATGTGCCACAACTACTTAGCCTGCACTCTAGAGCCCACGTGCCACAACTACTGAAGCCTGTGCGCCTAGAGCCCGTGCTCCACAACAAGAGAAGCCACTGCAATGAGAATCCCATACACCGCAACGAAGACCCAATGCAACCAAAAATAAATAAATTAATTAATTAATTAATTTTAAAAAAAGAGGGCTGTAGTAACAGTTTCCTTTAAAAAAAAAAGGAGAAAGGACTCAAATAAATAAAATTATAAATGAAAGATAAGACATTACAACGAATAACACAGAAATATAAAGGATCATAAGAGACTACTATGAACAACTATATGCCAACAAATTGGACTGCCTAGAAGAAATGGATAAATTCCTAGAAACATACACCCAGCCAAGACTGAGTCATGAAGAAATAGAAAATCCGAACAGACCAATTACTAGTAAGGAGATTGAATCGGTAATCAAAAACCCCCCAGCACAGAAAAGTCCAGGACCAGATGGCTTCACTGGTGAATTCTACCAAACATTCAAAGAAGAATTAGCACCAATCCTTCTCAAACTCTTCCAAAAAACAGATGAAGAGAGAACACTTAAAAACTCATTTCAGAAGTCATCATTACCCTGATACCAAAACTAGACAAGAAAAGAAAATTACAGGCCAAAATCCCTGATGAGCACAGATGCAAAAATCCTCAACAAAATACTAACAAACAAAAGTGAACAATACATTAAAGGTGTCATACACCATGATCAAGTGGGATTTATTCCAGGGATGCAAGGATGGTTCAATACCTACAAATCAATCAATGTGATATACCACATTAACAACATGAAGTATAAATATTATGATCATCTGGTAGATGCAGAGAAAGAGCATGACAAAATTCATATCCTTTCAGGATAAAAACTCTCAACAAACTGGGTATAGAGGAAACACAGCCCAACATAATAAAGGCCGTATGTGACATGCACACAGCTAACATCATACTCAATGATGAAAAGCTGAAAGCATCTCCTCTAAGATCAGGAACAAGACAAGGATGCCCACTCTCACCAATTCCACTCAACACAGTACTGGAAGTCCTAGCCAGAGCAATTAGGCAAGGAAAAGGGGGAAAAAAGGCATCTAAATTGGAAAGAAGTAAAATTGTCCCTATTTGCAGATGACATTATATTATATACAGAAAACCCTAAAGACCCCACCAAAAACTGTTGAATAAACAAATTCAGTAAAGTTGCAGGATATAAAATTAATTTTAAAAAATCATTTGTGTTACTGTATACCAACAACAAACTATCAGAAATAGAAATTAAGAAAACAACCCCATTTACAAAAGAATAAAATACTTAGGAGTAAATTTAACCAAGGAGATAAAAGATCTGTACACTGAAAACTATAAGATGTTGAGGAAAAAAATTAAAGAAGACACAAATAAATGGAAAGATATTTTATGCTCATGGATCGGAAGAATTAATATTGTTAAAATTTCCATACCACACAAAGCAATCTACAGATTCAATGCAGTCCCTACCAAAATTCCAATGGCATTTTCCCCAGAAATAGAACAAACAATCCTAAAATTCTTATGGAACCACAAAAGACCCCAAAGAGCGAAAGCAATCTTGATAAAAAACAACAAAGCTGGAGACATCTCATTCCCTGATTTCAAACGATATCACAAAGCTACATTAATCAAAACAGTATGGTACGGGCATTAAAAGACACATAGACCAATGGAACAGAATAGAGAGCCCAGATATAAACCCATGCATATACGGTCAATTAACTCACTACAAAGGAGCCAAGAATATATAATTGGAAAAGAACAGTCTCTTCAATAAATGGTGTTGGAAAGCTGGACAGCCACATACAAAATAATGAAACTTGACCACTATCTGACACCATACACAAAAATCAACTCAAAAATGGATTGACGACTTGAACATTAAGACCTGAAACTGTAAAATTCCTCAAAGAAGACATATGAGGCAAACTCCTTGACACTGGTCTTGGCAACAATTTTTTTGATTTGATAACAAAAGCAAAGGCAACAAAAACAAACAAGTGGGACCATATCAAACAAAAACCTTCTTTATAGCAAAGGAAACTGTCAACAAAATGAAAAGGCAATCTAGGAAATGAGAGAAAATATTTGCAAATCACATAAGGGAAGGGAAGGAGGGGAGGGGGGGAAGGGAAGGAGGGGAGGGGGGAAGGGAAGGAGGGGAGGGAAGGACGGGAAGGGAGGGAGAGAGGGAGGGAAGGGAGAGGGAAGGGAGAGAGGGAAGGAAGGGATGAAGGGAAGGGAGGGAAAGAAGAGAGGGAAGGCAGGGAGGGAGGGAAGGGAGGGAAGGGAGGGAAGGGAGGGAGGGAAGGGAGGGAGGGAGGGAAGGAAGGGAGGGAGGGAGGGAGGGGAGGGAGGGGAGGGAGGGAGGGGAGGGAGGGAAGGGAGGGAGGGGACGGAGGGAGGGGACGGAGGGAGGGAGGGAGGGAGCGGAAATCATAGAAAAGAGGGTAGAAAAGTTGTTGCCAGGGGCTAAGGGTAGGGAAATAGGGAGAGGTTGGTAAAAGGGTACAAACTTTCAGTTATCAAATGAATAAGGTCGGAGGAGCTAATGTATAACACAGTGATTATAGTTGAGAGCACTGTATTGTATAATTGAAATTTGCTAACAGAGTAGAACATAAATGTTCTCACCAAAAAAAAAAAAAAAAAAGTAAACATATGAGGTCATGGATGTGTTAATTAAATCCATGGAGGGAATCCTCTCACAATGTATAAATATATCAAATCATCACGCTGTACACTTTAAACATATTATAATTTTATTTGTCAATTATACCTCAGTAAAGCTGGAAAAAACGCAGGCAAAGGAATAAACCTTTCTCTGAAGAAGACATACAATGGCCAACAAGCACATGAAAAGATGTTCAACATCACTAACCTTCAGGGAAATGCAATCAAAACCACAATGAGATACCACTTCACACCCATTACGATGGCTACCATCAAAAAAACAGCAGAAAATAACAAGCGTTGATGAGGATGTGGAGAAATTGGAACCCTTGTGCTCTGTTGGTGGGAGTGTAAAATGGAGCAGTAACTGTGGAAAACAGTATGGCAACCCCTCAAAAAAATTAAAAATAAAATCGCCACATGATCCAGCCATTCTACTTCTGGTTTTATATCCAAAAGAATTGAAAGCAGGGTCTTGAAGAAATATTTATACATTCATGTTCGTAGCAGCATTATTCCACAAAGGTGATGGCAACCCAAGTGTCCGCTGATGGATGAAGGGATAAACAAAGTGTGGTCCACCCGTAGAATGGAATATTACCCATCCTTAAAAAGGAAGGAAGTTCTGATACATGCTATAACACGAATGAACCTCGAGGACAGTACACGGAGTGAAATAGGCCAGACGCAAAAGGACAAATCCTATAGGATTCTACTCACAGGAGGTTCGTAAAGACAGAAAGTAGGATGGTGGGGGCCAGGGGCTGGGGGAGGGGGAGGGGAGTATTTAATGGGGACAGAGTGTCAGTTTGGGAGGAAGAAGTTCTGAAGGTGGATGGTGGTGATGGTTGTACGACAATGTGAACGTGCTTAATGCCACCGAGCTGTACGCTTAAAAACGGTTAAGATGGTAAATTTTATGTCACATGTGTTTTACCATTATTATTGTAAATTACATATATTTCCACTAATTTACCAAAATTAAAAAGTTTACAAAAAGGAGTATTTATAGTACACTTCCCTTCATGTAAAAAAAAGAAAGTGATACAAGAAAATACACGTGTAATTGCAAGAGAACCACAAGAAGAATGAACCAGGGATTAAAGAGATGGATTATCTACAGGGGTGGGTGGGAAAGGAGAGACAGGAGGGGGAGGGGCGGGCCTGCAGGGGTGCCGGGGGAGCAGCGCTCCTCTGAGGACACTGTGTCCTACTGCTTGACGCTTCCAGCCACCGCAGTGTTTCACATCCCCTCCCCGTGTCCCCCAAACACACAGGCAATAAGACTGATGGGATGCGGGGGAACTCAAAATGGAATGTCAACCTAATAAATGAATTTCCCTGTACTACATGGACGACGGGACCACGTGGACGGGGAAGAAAGGAAGTGTCCTGAGTGACCGTGGGCTATAGCAACGGGACAGAATCCCGTCCATCAAAGACAAAAGAACACCGCACACACACTGCGCTCCATGGGCACGTCTGTTTCTCCCGGGTGTGTGATGCCAAGTCTCCATTGGTACATACGGTATGTACGTGCGGCCACTCCACGTACACACTAGGGCTGAACAGACAAGTAAACAGCGAGGGCAGGCTGTCCACCCTCAAGAAAGACATTGCAATAAAGATGGTGAGAGGCTAGACGGGGCCCCGTGGGGCTGCACCAGAACCGGAGACATCAGGGTGAACCTGTATTTGTATTAAAGTACATACACACAGGTAGCCAGGTCGAGAAATGACGACAGATGCGTGCGTCTGTACGGGCTGGTGCTCACACAGGTATTCCCTCCATCCGGCAGCTGAGGTGCCCACACGGCTGGCAGGATCACAGCCAGCACCGAGGGTTTGGCTTCTAAATACCATTTGCCAATAAAAGGACCCAGGGCTTGCTGGGGGAAGAGACTGATTTCAGAGCCGGGGAACGAAAATGCGAGCCAGGTCTGGAGCATCTCGGGAAGCCGGGAAGGGATGCAGCGCTCGAAGGAAAAGGAGGAAGGTTGGAAGGGCCGGACGCTGACCTGAATGACCCACAAGACCAAAGTCAGGACAACTGGAGCCATGAATTCAATAATGAAAGGACTGGGTCGCAACCCATAAATAAAATCAATATCCACAGGACCACACTGATGTAAATAAATCATTGAATAGATCAATGGAGGAAAAGGGACAGCTTCTCCTAAGGAAATTCCAGCTAATAAATGGAGACAGAACGCAGGAAGAGAAAATCCCCACCGGACAACCACCACCAATGGATGCTAAAACCAGCAGGCAACACTTTAGGAGGAAAAGGTATGTGCACTGTGTCAAAGTATCTCCCTCAAGATACTTACTAATGACCAAGGGGGAAACGGTTCACTTGCAGCAGAGAAGCCCTGAAAGACATGCCTCTGCCCAAGGGATCAAGGTCAAAATCACCAGAAATAAGACACCCTGCACCCTGATAGGAGGCACTTCCCAGGACCCAGCATGGTTCCCGGGTATTCTTGCCAAAAAGGCATAATCTTGATCTAATCATGAGACACAGCAGGAGAACGCAAATCAAGGGGCATTCCACACAACAGCTGACCAGCACTCGTCCTAAAGGTCCAGGTCGTGAAAGTCAGGGAGACGCCAAGGAGCTGCCAGGGCAGGAGGAGACAAAGGGGACAAGTGGATGCAGGGTGGGGGTCTCGGGACGGAGGAAGGACATCGGTGGCAAAACCAGTGGGATTCAAATAAGGTATGTGGTTTAGGGGGTAAAAACGCACGAACGTCAACCTCCTGGTTTTGATAAATGCATCTGGCTATGAAGATGTTACTATGAAGGGGAAGCTGGCTGAGGGGTCCAGAGCTTTCTGTACTGTTTTGGGACTGCAATTTCAAAATAAAAAGTAAAAAAAAAAAAAAGTACATAAGTTAAGAGAGGACAGATCTCATTGCTCCTCCCTCAAGCCCCCATCACTCTCCGAGGTCCACCCTTGTGACCGGGCCACCTTCCCGCCCTCATCTTCACCCCCCACCACCCCCATGCTCTGCTCCAGCCCCTCATTACCCCTCACCCGGGCCAAGCACATCCCTACCACAGGGTCTCTGCACGTGCCACCTGCTCCGGCCAGATGCTCTTCCTGCATAAGTGGGCACAGCCCACATCCTTCACATTTTTGCTCAAACACCACCACCCCCACTAAAGGGCACCCCATCACTGTCTCTGCCCCCTTCCCTGCTTTATGCTTTTCTGGCTCTTACCGCCATCGGACACTCTAGAGGTCTGTTCATTCTCTCAAACGTAACCTCCTAGAGGATAGAGCTCCCATCCCTTTAATTTATGGTCTCCCGGGAACCCAGAAGACAACCTCCCGCAGCCCAGGTGCACAGCTGGCGGCTGAGTGAGCGTATGGCTGAAATACAAAGAGGCCGACAAACATGAAAGCATTGTCCTCGCTACAAACGAGATGCTATTTTTGCCTCATCAAAATGGCAAAGTGTTTTTATGATTATACCCAGCTTTGGAGAGGGTGTAACATAACAAGTCATGTCCAGCATTTCAGTGGGAGGTTAAATGAGGAAAATCTTCCTGGAAGGCAGTCTGGCTGAAGGTGTCAGAGCCATAAAAATGTGGGAACCCTTTGATCCTATCAGTCTCCTCCTGCAAATGGGGACCCAAGGAAATAATCTGGGTTCTGGGAAAAAAAATGAATGTACAAGGATTTGCAACACAACGTTATTTATAAATAAGAATAAAATAGGAAATGAGACAGATGTCAGCAGCAGAGACACAGTTAGATGCATGGTGTTCAGTAACGCAGTGGAAACACCAGGCTGACGTGACCAGATCCTGGTGTGGGAGAAGAACGAACACACGTCACACGTCAAATGAGAAAAAGGTACGAATTAATGCTCTAGCATTATCTCAGTTTTGCCGAATATTAACACAAACATACACTTGCAAATACACCTGGAGTAGTGGGTGCCGGGCACTCCCTCCGAGCTGCGCTGACTTACGTGTGCTCTACTGAGCTTACTCAGTCCTCCAAAGCCATACAAGGCAGGGGCTCTGATCACCCGCACTTCTCAGGTGAAGAAACTGAGGTACAAATAGGTTAAGCTAATGGCTGCAGCGCCCACGGGCTGCCGTCTGGCCGTGGACCCAGGGCTCACCACGGAGTGTGTTCACACACACACACACACACACACCCCCCTGACAAAAGGCTAGAAAGGAATCAGCAGTGGCACGTCTGGGCTGTGGTGCAATGAGTAATTTTAATTTTCTTCTTTAAAAATTTCCAAATGGTCTACACTCCACATTTCGGAGTTTTATAATCAGAAAAACTAATCTTGTAAAAACATGTTCTGATGTTTGGCGAGGAGATAATCAGAAGCCTTTCCAGCCGCGAGTGAAACAATCATGTGCTTCCGATTAGAATCCATGATGCAATACAGCCTATCGGTACATTTCAGAAGAGCCAGCCGCCCACTTGCGCGGTCGGGAGAGAAACCCAGAGTGGCTGTGGTCATTGCGGGGTACATTCTTCTTTATCTTTTTTCATCTCAAACTCAGGAACAGTTGCAAGAGTAGCACAAGGTCCTCCCGAGCACCCTTGGTTCCGAGTCCCCAGCCGGTCAGTCGGCCACTTCCTGGGTTGTCGTCCTGATCCCCCAGCCGCCTCCCCTGCCCCCTAGGGTTTCCTGGGCCATCTGAGAGTAGGTCGGAGACATCGTGCCTGTTTTCCACTAAATACTTCCGTGTGTATTTCTTGGGAACGAGGACTTTCTCTTCCATAAGCACAGGACGGTTGTCAAACCCGGGAAACGTGACACCGTCACCTAATCCGGGGCTGTTCCGACTCCCACTTGCCCACCCTGCCCTCGCAGGATTCCCTCCTGAATCACAGATGCTATTGAGAGACCATATTTCTTTGTTCTCCTTTCGTCAGAACAGTTTAGTCTTTCTTTGCATTTTTTTAACCTTGACATTTTTGAAGAGTTCGGGCCAACTGCTTTGGAGCGTGTCCTTCAACTTGGGTTTATCTGGTGTTTCTTCACGATTAGATTCAGGTTGTGTCTTTGGCGAGGATACAGCTAACGGAGGACATCTGTTCCGGGCGTCTCGTGTGGGTCTGTCCCCTTCCTGGGGATGTTAGCTTTGCCCTCTGGGGAAGATGGGGACCATAGGCTTTGTCCCTGGGAAGTTACATCTTCCCCAGGAACGAATCAGCACCGCGGAGGGTGCCGAGAGACCCTGTCACTCGCCTGCACCTGCGTTGACCACGCCTCACGCCACTCCCCCACCTGCCTGGTCAGCATCCACCCTCGGGACACCTTCCCGTCCCCCCCTTATTTACTCACATCCACACACAGGTGGGTCAGAATGCATGCTCTTATTTCACGAGTCATACCCATTTTCCCCATTTTGTATGTGTGGTCATTTTTTTAACGTGCTCTTGGCTTTAGCTCGTTTTGCTGTTTCCGGCTTCCTACCGCCACTGGTGCACGAGGCTGGCCCACACTTTCGCGACAGCACTGCGCTTACACGCGGAAGCGGGCAGCTGCCCCGTCGCGCAGCTCACGAGGGTGGGTGCTCTCTGCGGCCACACACAACCTCCCTCTATGGACCCGTCGGGGTGGGGGCCATCTGGCCGGAGGCCCTCCAGGAGGAAACTCATCAGTCACTTTTCAAAAAGCATTTTCTCTCTCATTATTCCTGATCCCACATCTGGAGAATTTCCAACATACAGAATGAAAACACTGTGCAGCGGACACCCCCCGAGGCAGCACCTAGACACCCCGGTGTCCTGATCACACACTGTCCCTCCATTCACCTCAACTTTCTGATGCATTCAGAGCGAGTGGCACCCACATCCATGAATGTAAGTCCCCGTACTTACTGAGATGTTCTACTTCTTACTAGCACAACTTTAATATCTTTTCCCAAATAGGCAACCATCTCACAGAGTTTTTCAAATTTGTTTGAATTTTACAAGTCACTGTCAAATTTAAAACATTTTCTAAATATGTTACCAAAGAGCCTTCTCATGTCTCACTTAAAATTATATACTTGCTGTTTTTCCTTGACTGGAATTATGAAAGGTGTGCCATTTTTTTATTCTTCAAGAACCAAGAATCAGTTCCTGAATAGGATTGTCAATCCAATTTTTTTGCCTCTTAATATGTTGTTTTCTATTCTTATCTCTTATTTCCTCATTTCTGCTTTTCTTATTGGGAACTTCTTAACTTATATGCTTAGTTTACTTATTTATTCTTTTTCTAGAATGCAAGTACCTGTAGCTATGAATCTACCTCACAGTACAGATATGTATACATTGCTTTAGTTTTAATATCTCATGTAGTGACAGTGTTGCTGCTGTTTTCATTTCTAAGGAGATTTTTTTTAACCTATTATTAATTAAACTTGTAGTTAGCTTTAAATTTATGTTGAAATCAAGGGAATCCAGTATAGTTTGTTGATTTTAGATTGTACTGAGACTTCTGCAGTCTAGCATAAAATCACCTGTTGTGACTGTTCAGGAACATCGTAAAAGATGTATCTTTCGCTTATAGGGTGCAAAGTTTGGTATACCTATCAATTTAACTATACTAACAATTCAAATGATTTTTCATTTGACAGACTGGATGATTTTCTCCAGTCTGTCAAAGACTGGATGAAGTGACTGAAGTTTCTGGTTATTTCTCTTTGCATTGTAAACAGCTTTTATTTTATTGTCCTTCATGAACGTTACTGATTCAGAGCTAACTGTATCTTTAGCAATTTAAAATTACCCTCTTTGGGGAATTCCCTGGCGGTCCAGTGGTTAGGACTCCACGCTTTCACTGCTGAGGGCGTGGGTTTAAACCCTGATCGGGGAACTAAGATTCCAAAAGTGGTGCGGTGCAGCCAAAATATAAAACAAATTAAATTAAAAAAATAAAATTACCCTCTTTGCCCTAATTCTTTACCTGAGATTAAGGATGCAACCTCTGCTCTCTCTTGGTGTGTGTGCTGGAAAATTTTCAGCCATTCTTTTATTTTGATGGTGCTATACCTGATTTTGTGATTTTTACAGGCAACATATATTTGAGTTTGTTTGTTAATCAAGTCTAAGACAGAGGCTCTTAGTAAGGGGGCTCTCACCACTGTTTACATGCATGGAAAAGTCTGGCCTTCCAGGGTGGGAGGGAGAAGCCAGCCTAAGGTAGGGTGGGGTACAGAACTGAGGGGTGGACTGGTTTCAGGTTTGTTGACTGGAAGGCAGAGGTAAGCATGTGCAATGATGCTGAGAAGGAGCAGACAGAAAGCAGGAGCTGAGCCAGGAAGGAGGGGCGCCCCAAGGAGCACCCAGCCCTGCTGGGAGGAGAGGGAAGGAAGGATGCGGCACTGTGGGTGAGGGATTTTTGAAGTTTGGTGGCAAGAAAGAGAAGGGACATGGAAGGCCAGGCCATCGCAGTGAGAGGGAGAGGCCAGCAGGCTGGGGCTCAGCAGTGGGATGGCTGCTGCCCCATCTCAATGTGGGTCCCATCCCTTTCCCAGGCTCTTGGGGAGAAGGGGGAGGGGGAGGGGAGGAGCGAGGGAGGGGAAGGGAAGGAGGAAAAGGAAAGGGGAAGGAGGGGGGAGGGAGGGGAGGCAGAGAGGGAGGGGAAGAGGAGGAGGGGGGAGAGGAGGGAAGGGGGAGGGGAGGGGAGAGGAGGGAAGGGGAGGGGAAGGGGGAGGGAGGGGAGGCAGAGAGGGAGGGGAAGAAGAGGAGGGGGAGAGGAGGGAAGGGGGAGGGGAGGGGGAGAGGGAAGGGAGGCAGAGAGGGAGGGGAAGAGGAGGAGAGGGGGAGAGGAGGGGAGGGGGAGGGGAGGGAGGGGAGGCAGAGAGGGAGGGGAAGAGGAGGAGGGGGACAGGAGGGAAGGGGGAGGGGAGAGGAGGGAAGGGGGAGGGGAGGGAAGGGGAGGGGAGGGAAGGGGAGGGGAGATGGAGGGAAGGGGGAGGGGGGAGAGGAGGGAAGGGGGAGGGGAGATGGAGGAGGGCCTCCCACCACCCTTCAGGAGAACAGCTCCTCCCCAGGGTCCAGCTTTGGAGCACATCCTGTCCCTGATACTGCCCTGCGGGCTACCATCAGTGTGGCTCTTTCTCATCACAGGTAGAAACTGGGGGCTGAGACTCCACTGCCATTTCAAACAGGGGCACAGGAGCAGGGTTTCACCTGACAGAAGCGGGGGGCACTCCAGGTGGAGGGAGGAACTTGGCCCCAGGAGGGCCTGGGCACCCAGTGTGATGGGGTTGAGGTGGGTGAGGAGTGGGGAACAGAAGGGACTTCATCCAGGGCCAGAGTGTGGAGGGTCGGGGGGACAGGCAGGATGGAGAGCTGACGAGACGAGAAACCACGATCCGCTGCAGACGGCCCCCAGGTGAAAGCACTGTTCTGAGGCCCCCGCCAGGGCACTGCTGCAGGCAAGGGGCCCGCGGGCAGCGCCAACCAGCGGTCACGTGACCCGGCCATCCCACTCCTGGGTGTAGACTCCAAAGAATCAAAAACAGGTGTTCAAACACTTGTACACACACATTCATAGCAGCACTACCCACCGTAGCCCAAAGGTGGAAACAACCCAAGTGTCCATTGAAGGACGAATGGATAAACAAAATGTGGTCCATCCACACGATGCAACATTATTCAGCTTAAAAAGCAATGACATTTTGTCACACAGAGTGAAGTAAGTCAGAAAGAGAAAAACAAATACTGTACATTAAGGCATGTATGTGGAATCTAGAAAAATGGTACAGATGAACCTATTTGCAGGGCAGGAATAGAGACACAGACGTAGAAAACAGACGTGTGGGCGCAGTGGGGGGAAGGGGGATGGGATGAATTGGGAGATTGGGATTGACATATATACACTGCCATGTATAAAATAGCTAGTGGGAACCTGCGATACGGCACAGGGAGCTCAGCTGTGTGCTCTGTGATGACCTAGATGGGCGGGATGGGGGGTGGGGTGGGAGGGAGGTCCAAGAGGGAGGGGATATAGGTATACATATAGTTGATTCACTTTGTTGTACAGCAAAAACTAACACAACATTGTAAAGCAATTATACCCCAATATAAAAAAAAAAAAAAAAGCAATGACCTTCTAACACAGGCCACAACATGGAGGAAGCCTGAAGCATTACAGTAAAAGTCGGCCATAAAGGGCCACACATTATAGGATTCCATTTATATCAAATACCCAGAGCAGGCAAATCCACAGAGACAGAGGGCAGAGCATGACTGCCCGAGGCTGGGCGAGGGGTGGGAGGCCCTGGCCGTGGGTAAGGGGTTTCCTATCCGGGTGATGAAAACATTCAGGAATCAGGGAGAGGCAATGGTTGTACAACATTGTGAAGGTACCAAATACCACAGAACTGGTACCCTTCGAAATGGTTAAAATGATAAATTTTAGTTATGCGCATTTTACCTCAAAACAAAGTGCATATTTAGATGCACACACACACACACAAAGAGGGCTCCCTGAAGTCGAGCCCCTGGGTTCCATCTGGCTCTGCCCCGCACTTGCGGGGGATCCCGTGCCTCAGTTTCCCCGTCTGTAAACAAGGCTAATGCCGGGCTGTGGAGAGGTTCCAACAGGAGAGGCCACATCAAGTGCCCAGATGGGCGGCCAGCACGTGTCCAGGGCTCACCCCCTGTAAGGCTGACCACTGCCATCATGACCTAGAACAATCCATCCCAGCCCCGAACGCCCCCCACCTCGCACTTAACCCGAACCACACGCGCTGCACGAGGCGCCCGCCGAGGCCCGAAGAGCAGCAGGCGTGGCCCGCGCTGAGGTTCTCTGTCCCGGGAGCTCCAGTTCCCATGGAATGTTCTCACACAGGGCCTTCTGTCAGGGCGGCAAAAGGGCCACAGCTGATGCGCAGAATCATAAACATTTCCGACTCCAGGCCAGCTGCCCGGCCCTCCCCGCAGCCACAACAGACACGACCACTGGGCCAACAGGGAGCCTCAGGTGGCCCTGACCACCTGCTGGCCACTTTCTGTCCCCTGCCCGCTGGAGCCCAGCTCGCTCAGTGCAGAGTAGGGGGCTTCCTTTGCCCCCCATCCCCGCTCAGGGAGGCACCCCCAGGCTCTGGACCATGGTGGGGAAAAGCCCTTGGCCAGCAGAGCAACACCAGGTCACTCACACATGCCCATTCTGACCACAAGTCATCACCGACCGTCCGTCCCACACCAGGCACTGTGCCACGGCTGGGGACACAACGACAGACCCGGACAGACACCGGCCCCGCCCTCCTGGCACAGACCTCTTCCCCAACCCGGGTTCCCAGGGAAGGGCCTGCACCCTCTCACCCCCGATCCGGCATCTCCAAGACCAGCTTTCCCAGCCGGGCAGGAACCACAGAATGCGCCACCCGCCACCCCGGCCCCGGCTACTGTAGCCCCAGAGTGGGAACCCTCTCTGAGTCCCTGATGCCCGCCCAGGGCTCCCAAGCCAACCAAAGCCCCCGGCCACTCTTACCCTCCAAGTCTGTGGGTTTATTGTTGGACAGATACGGGAGCAGCAAACAAACGGCATAAACGATAACAGATCCTGGCCAGGCCCCAGCACGTCCCCTGCCCTCCTGTCCTAGGCCAGCCACTCCTCAGCTGCCGGCAGAAGCTTCTGGAGGTTTGATCTCACAGTGAGTCAATCCTGTGGCTCGGAGCCTCCTGGGGGGCAAAGTGGGAGGTGGGGGCCTGGGGTGGGTGGGACCCTGTGCCCCACTCTGCCTGGAAGGTGCTCCAGACTGGAGGGGGAGCACAGCAAGCTCCTCCCCCAAATGACACGATGCCTTCGGTGTCAGCCCCTCCGCAGCCCACCCCTCACCGAGAGCCCCTCTCTTCATGCCCATCTGGGACCCGTGGTATAAGGGGCCCTGAGGCCCAGTCTTGGGCCAGAGCTGTGAGCCCCCCGACCACCACCAGGAAGGCCAGGGTGCCCTCCCAACGCCCCTGCGGACGGCACGGGACCCAGCCACACTCACAGTGCTACCGCGTCCACTCCTCAAACTAGGGGGCAGGGACGGCCCCCTGCACCCCGGGCAGGAAGGGGGCAAGTTCGCCTGGCAGGTAGGAGCCCGAGCCGGCAACCAGTGCCCCTCACGCTGGTCCCACCCCCCCCACACCCTCATGCTCGCGTCGCGGGGGCCCCAGAAGCTCTCAGCACGACTCCCTCCCCCAGCTGCTCTACCCCAGGCCCCAGCCCTCACCTTCCCTCTGTGTGCAGGCCCCTCACCCCAAGTTTCACAGGCCTCAGGGGTGCTCCCGGCTCTTCCCGCTCTCCCGTGCCAGCAAAGGACGCACCGCCCCCGCATACGCTCCCACACTGTACGCACACCCACACATATGCACACACGTGTCTACATACCCACGCACGCATACACACACCCACACACGAGGCTGAGATGCTGCCGTGCTCAGAACCCGTATCCAGGACCATCAGGGCCACCGGGCCCTGCAAGTCCCAGAACTCAGGTGTGTGGAGTGAGATGGGGGTTGCGGTACCCGCCTTTGGGCTCTGGCGGGTGGACAGCTGCAAGCCAAGGTTCCTGAATATTAGAGTCTCCGGCGTCAGGGACCAGTGCCGAGGACGCCTGGGGGTGAGCGTGGCGGGGAGTAGAGGGAGGGCCCTTCACACGGCGCTCGGACGGCTGGGAGCCCGCGTGCAGGAGGAAGCCTCCATCACAGCTGAGGCCCGACGCAGAAATGAACTCAAAACGGACGTAGGCCTAAACGTAAAACCGACAACGACACGACTTCTAGAAGAAAACACAGAAGATCTTTGGGCCTCGGGTTAGGCAGAGATTTCTTAGACAAAGCACCAAAACAACAGTCCATAGAAGGACAAACGGGTGTATCATACTTCACCGTAATTAAAAGCTTTTCCTCTCTGAAAGACACCACAAGCCAGGGAGAATCTTTGCAGAGCACATAGGTGATGAACGACTTGTGTCCAGAATATCATAAAGAACTCCCGAAATTCACCAGTCAGAAAACAAACAACCCAACCTTTCCCACCTTTCAAAAAGCAGCTTCTGAAGACCCAAGGCAGCCAAACATAAATTAAAAATAAACAAATAAAAAGAAAAGTATGGGGGTGGGAAGCGGTAAAGAGTGAATCACACAAGAGCTTGAAAGTACGAGAATATTTATAATTATACGGTGGAGAATTGACCAGTAGAGAAAGGGGCCACAAAGAGTTTCAAAGTAAAATAAAAGGTAAATAAATAAGAAAAAAAAAAAAAAAGCAGCTTCATTTGTAACAGCCCAAATCTGGAAACAACCCAAATGTCCACTGCCAGGCAGGTGGGTGAACAAACGGGCCCAGCCGTCAGGTGGGATGCTCCCCCGCCGTGAAGGGGTGAGATGCTGACACGCAGCCATCGGGATGAAGCTCAGGGGATGCTGAGCGAAGCAGCCGGGCAGAGTGCTGGCTGCTGGATCCCACTCTCAGAAAATCTCACCAACCGCAAACCAACCTGCCGAGACGGGAAGCAGATCGGTGGTGGCCTGGTGGCGGGGGGGGCGGGGCGGGCAGGAAGGAGGGCTCACAAAGGGACATGAGGACATTCTGGGGGGTGATGGATGTGCCCACACTGCTGACGGTGGTTTCACGGGCACCTGCACATGGCGAGATTGCTCCAGCTGTGCACTTCAAGGCACTTGATTGCATGTCAATTATATCTCAATAAAGCTGTTCTGGAAGAAGCGGTTCTGAGAAGGGGCCCGTGGCACGCGACCCGGCACGAGGCCTGGCAGAAGCAGGCCTGTCTCGGGCTCTGAGGCTGGCCTCCCCACCCCCCGCTGCACCCTGATGTCATCTCAACGGCCTCTGCGAGGGCCACTTCCTGACGTGGCGTCTGCCCTCCTCCGGGGCTCCTCGGCTGACCCTCTGGCCACACCACCTCCCCGGCGGGAGCCGGGCCAGGCCAGGGGACTGCGTCCCGCCCGCACCCATCCAGGGACGAGGGGACGGAGCAGACGCAGTCAGCACCCGCCTCCCACCAGACCCAAGGGCGTCCACAGCTCAGCCTCACCCCAGGAGCCGCAGCGGGGGCAAACTCACTGCCCACGACCCCGGGCCAGCCGAGCAGCCCTGCCCAGCTCTCCGGCCACAGCTTGGCCCCTCTCGCTTCCTGCCGCCTCTGAGAGCCCCTCCCTCAGGCTCCAGCCCCACCCGGCCCCCTGCAGCGTGCACGGGGTCCCGCGGCCCGGGAAGACCCCTGGCTACACCGGGCCCTGCTCAGTACCGGCCCTGGGAGGGTGCGGGGCGGGCCCTCGGGGTGCACGAGCAGTGCAGGGACAGGGTAGGGGCAGCAGAGGCCTGGCACTATCGCCCCGACCTGCGCAGAGCGACCAGCAGGGACCCTCAGCCCCTCTGGGAGCCTGGGAGGCTGGCTGCAGAGGGCACAGGTGGGCCACGGCGTCTGGGCTGGTCAAGTGCAAAGGGTACGGCCGGGGCAGGAGCGACAGGGTGGCAGGGTGGGTCCACCGGGCCTCACTTGCCCGCTGGGCACTCCTGGGGCACAGGCCAGTCCCCCAGGGGAGCGGCTGTGGGGCGAGGCCTCAGCTGAGTTGGGACCCAAATCACACAGCACTGCAGACCCAGAATACCAAAGAGGGAGGGGGCTGGGGGCTGCAGGGAGGCCCGGGCTCAGGCCCAGGCCCAAGGCACACGCGGGGCACCTAGAGGGCGGGCAGGGGCTGAAGACCGAGTCCTTTCCAGGGCTGGGGTGGCTCGTGGGCCTCGGCGTGGATGCCGACCCCACCCCAACCGGCCGAGGACCGTGAGCGCCATCTCAGGATGTCCCGGGGTCTGGCTTGGATGCAGGTCCCTAAATCCCGAGCGGGACACCACGCTGAGAGCGCGCAGCCCGTGGCCAGCTGTCCCCACGGGGCTGAGAGCCCCCGGGCAGCCCTGTCCCCTCCCAGCTCTGCTCATCAGCACCGAGGGCCTCTGCCGGGTCTGCTCCCCGCACCAGACGGCACGGACCCCGTGGGACCAGGGGAACAGGCCAGCTGGCTCCGCTGACTGCGGACTGGGCCCACCCTTCAAGCAGACCACCACCCTCCCCCAACGACGGCGCCCCTGCACCCAGCAGGGCTGCACGCAGCGTCCACCTGCCCGGTGCTCTCCAGGCCTGCCGTGCGCTGGCCTTCTCGATCCTCCGACACTTCCTCTGCAAGCAGGGGTTCTGAACCCGGCACTCTGCCCCCCCAGGGACACGGGGCAATGTTTGGAGATGCTTTAATTGCCACAGCTCGGGGTCACACGCTACTGGCTTCCAGTGGGTGCCGAGGCCAGGGGTGCTGCTGACCCCCCGCAGAGCACAGGCTGCCCCTCCCCCCAGGGAATGATCCAGATTAAAATGTCAGGAGCACCGGGGCGGGGGAACCTGCTCTATAAACCCCGATCTATCACGATCCCCGATCCAGATAAGACAGCTGAGGCCTTGTGAGATTAAGCCACCAGCACGCCAAACCGCCAAACCCGTCCTGGGCCGGGCCGTGGCACAGAGCGCACCCCTCCCTGCCGCCACCGCAGAGGCAGGAACGCTTCCCCCGCCCCGCTCTCCCCCTCCCGGCAGCACCCTCCCTCGACATTCCTGTAGCCCGGCCAGGGCAGGGCCTGCCAGCAGTGAGCTCCCAAGGGCTTTCCAGCCTCCGGGTCCTGGTCGTGTTCCCTGGGGCGAGGCTGACACCGGAGCCCAAGCCCCGAGGCCAGGCAGACGTCCGCAGTGCCACCCTGACAACCACTCCAGGACGAGCCCAGGGGACGGCAACACTGCCAGCCCCTTACCCCTCTGAGGACAGCGGCCCCAGGACCGGAGACGAGCCTGGCGCCCCCTTTCCTCCAGGACTCGCGCGCTGCAAGCCCCCACTCTGCTCCTGCAAAGTGGAAAGTGCACCAGGGACAGCACAGAGGGGACAGGCCTGGGAGGGGGCCTCCCCAGCGACACGCAGCCGTCCAGGCCGGAGCTCGGCCAAGGCGTCCCCTTCTCCCACCGGGGCCTGGTCCCTCCCCCCCCGAGGGCCACAGTGTGTCTGCACCTCCTGCACCAGGAAGGCCGCTGCCCAGCCTCACAGGCAACACGTCCCGAGCAGAGGTCTCACCAGCTAGCTCCTGAGTCCCCTGGGGCGACCCGTGGCCTCAGCCTCGGCCCAGGGCTGCAGGGAGCGGTGCCCACACGCCCAGTCCCCACCCCGGGGAGGCAACGCCGACGCGGTCACCCAGCTCCCCAGGAAGGACGGGTCGTGTTACCAGCCAGGCAGGTGCCACCAGGAACCACCCCAATCCAGAACCACCCGGGGAGGCTCGGCTCCCGCCGAGGCCTGTCAAGCCGAGGACGACCTTCCCGCTCCGGAAGCGCTGCTGGTGGGCAGACGGGCCGGCCCATCCCCCGGCGGCTGCCCAGGCTCGGGGCCCGACGGCACACGCCCTGTCCCACAAAGCAAGCATCGGGCTGCAGGGCCACCGGAGGCCACCCCTTCAAACCCCCCACCCCAGAAGCTCCTGGCCGGGAGTTCCCCAGGAGCAGCGCGATGGAGGGAGGCAGAGCACCAAGGCCAGCCGGCCCCGTCAGGCTGGGTCCCACCGCGCACAGCACCAGGCCCGGGGCCTGCATCCTTGACTCAGGCCCAGACACCCTGGGGACATCCAGGAAGGAGGACGCCTGCTCCGGCCACCAGCAGGCAAAGCGGCCCTGAGCGGCCACGCCGACACCCAGCCGGCCCCCCGCCCCTCAGGGCAGAATCCCTGGGGAGAGCAGGACCAGAGAGCGGCCAGCACAGGTTGGGGGTTGCACAGAGCAACTCAGGAAGCAAGGGACAGTCCCGGGATGGGGCCCGACACCAGCCCTGCCCCCCACCGATGATGTGACCCTGTGTCTGTCCCCTTGGGGCCTCCACCCACTTTGACAAGCTGCGGGGCCATCAGCTGCCCCCGCCCCGGTGGGTGTGATTCCCTCCAACTCATACCCCACGACTGGCCTGGCCATGGAGGAATCAGCGGTCTCAGGCCACGTGGCTGGGCAGAGGGCAGCCGGCTGCCGTCACAGGGAACCGCCCCAAGGGCTGCGGCTGCAGGGAGGGCCTTGGGCCTCCCTCCTGGATGGGCAACCAGGCTCCCGGGCTGGGCACGTGGGTCAGGGCCACAGCGGTGCTGTGAGCCTGCTGTCGAGGTCCCAGGGATGCCCTTCCTTCCCCAGGCCCGAGGCCTCTGAAGGGACTTCCGCCCCGACAGCCGGCTCCTTTTGTCTCTGGGCACCCCCCCGAGGTCTGCCCTCCAGGTCACCCCAGACCTGGGCCGAGTGGGACCCCGACATGGGCCGTGCAATCATGATCCCGTGAGAGAAGCTGGGGTCCCCTACACGGCAGCCCCGCCCACCCTGGCAACTCCCACCCCGCCGTCTCCCCAAGGGCAGGACCTGGGAGCCAGGCCTGTCCCGGCCCGATGTGGAGGCAGTGCCAGACCCCGCCGGGCACGCGCCCCCGTGACTCCCCCCTGGCGCCATACCGTGCTCTACCCACTGAGGATTCTCAGCCGCAGGAAGGACCAGGGGCCCCAGGACCCTCCTGGGCTGTGCTTGCTGCTTATCTTAATAAAAACGACGCTTTCTTATTTTCTTAAACGACCAGTATTTTCAAAGTAGAAAATTCAGAGAAGCTAAAGTTTAAAAATTGCAACCCAGAACCCACACCCAGGGGTGACCACCAGGAACCCCTCGGCGTCCACTTTCGGACCGTCCCCCACCTGCACGGCCTTGCGTTTTGGCCCCGGTGAGCGCGCGGCCTGCCGTCTGCTGCCAGGGGGCACTGCCTTCCTGTCACACCCCGTCCAGGCTGTACTTGTCCCAAAGTGTCCCCCAGCGTCCTGACCCCGCTCTGCCTCGTGCCATCCTTTCAACAGCGCTGCCTGCTGGAAAGACAGGGCCCTTTGTCCTGGGCCCCCTTTTGTTAAACCAAACCCCATGCCCAATGAGCAGCCCCCAGGGGGCTGCCTCCCACCTTCCCCGTGGTGAGTTTGCCGAGCAATTCCTGGGGAGGTGGTCCCGTGGGGATGGACCCCGGAGTGACTGGGTGCAGCCAGGGGCCCGGCCAGCTGCCGCGGGGCTGACCCCCTCCCAGACAACCTCCTGGGGTCTCAGGAAGTGGGAGGCTGCTGCTCAGAGCCTCGAGTCCTCCAAACCCGGCTCAGACCTCAGCCCCACGGCCTCCACTGTCCCTGAGCAAGCACCGAGTCACCCCACCACAGGGCACGGAGAGCCCGCCCCAAAGGACCGCCTGCCCAAAGAGGCTGGAAAGGCCCACGGACACCCCGGGGCGGCGTGACTCGGAGGTGGCGGGCCGTCCGCCAGAGACCTTGATAAGAGCACGGAGGTGGGGCCTGTCCTGGGGACGAGGCCAGCCAGGCCCGAAGAGCCCCCAGCCTCGCCCATCCCCCTCGTGCCAAGGGCAGCCAGAACATTCCAGTGCTGCCCGGGAGGTGCCCACGCCCCCGCCAAGCTGCACGCGGGACCTTGGGCCCTGATCCAGGGGACCAGCTGGGGGAGGGCAGAAAGCGGCCTCCACCTCTGGGGGCTTCTCGCCCACCCCATCTCCTGTTTTATCCTCGGCCCGGTGGGGTAGGGACGGGCCTCTCCAGGGACACAGGGGGTCACCCGGTCACCCCAGGGCGCACGGCAGGTCAGGGACATGCCAGGAGCAGAGCCACGTGTCAGGACTTCCCGCTCTGACCACATGCAAACTGGGGCCCCCTGGAATCTGCCCTGATCCCCTCCCTCCCCACCTTCCCTCCCTCCCCCCCTCCCCCCCACTCAGCAGCTCGAGGGTCTCAAACCAGGCTGGGACCCTCGCCCCTAGGACCCCACACGGCTGCTGGCTGCGCTCGGCAGAAACCCGGACTCCCGGCCTCCTGCCCGCCCCACCAGGTCCCTCACCACCGCCCGGCCTCCCCGAGCTGTCTGATTCTCAGTGGGGTCACCCTTACCCCTGGGCCATGTGGGAGGCAAGCAGGAAGCACCCACAGGACGGCCACGTGCAGTGACGGTGGGGTCTCCAGGGGATGTGGTGGGGCGGGCCATGAGGGCTGCCACCCCAGCCGGAGCCGACACTGCACACGGCTCCGTGTGCACATCCTAGAAACTGAGGCCCTCACTGGGAGCCCGCAGGGCAGGTGCAAGGTCTGCGATGAGACTAGTCAGAGGGAGGAGGCGAGCTGAGACTCAGCACCGGAGACCGCAGCCCGGGCACTGGCCCTGCCGGCCAGCCACGCTCACGCCCACCGCACGCACGGCAGCCGGGCAGCCCCAGAGGCAGCATGGCCACCCACCCACACCCCCATTTACCCAGAATCCAGGCCACAGAAGGCTCCCATGGCTTCCCAAACCAATGCCCACAGAGACGGCCTTTGGGTCTGAGAACCCCGGAAAGACGGCAGGGCTAGGTCTCCCCGCCGAGGACTCTCTGCCACTTCCTAGGTCTTGGGCTTTGGCTAGGTTGGCCCGACAGCCGGTCCACCCAACCACACTGGGGACAAGTGTGGCCAAAGCCACACCGCCTACAGACCGTGTCCAGAACGCCCCTCTCAGGACAGCAGACGGCTGACCGGTATACCTGGTGGGTGCTGGGACCAGCGTGGAGCCATCCAGCCACCTGCCCACCCATCCACCCACACAGCCATCCATCCACACAGCCATCCACCCACGCAGCCACCCACCCACGCAGCCATCCACCCATGCAGCCATCCATCCACGCAGCCATCCATCCATCATTCCACCTGTCCGTCCACCATCCATCTCTACATCTGTCTGTCCATCCACCCACCCACCCACCCACCCATCCCTCGGGGGCACCTACTCCACACTGTGCCCTGCACTGGCCCAGGGGTCCCAGATCCTCCCCTTATTCCACAGCAACCACAGGCCTCAAATTCCTGAGACTTGGGAAGCTTGGAGTCAGGGGCTGGGAAGCACCACGGAGGAACGGGGCCTCCCTCCAACAGCAAGGCTCCCGTCCACAGGAAGGAGCTCAGGGGCTCAGCCCAGCCAGTGGACGAGGACGACAAGGACCCCAAACAAGAAACCAGAACGCCCCATGCCTGGGAGCAAGCGCTCCTCCGAGATGCGCCTCCCCCCAACTGCAGAGGCAGGACCTCCTATCTCCTCCGTCCCCCATCTTATGGCTGAGGGGCCTCGGTGCATCAGGGAGCTGGGTCTAACCGGGCTGCTCCACGGCCCCTGGGACCCCTGAAGCCCCTGTCCCTGCCTGGGAAGGGAAGGAACCACTCAGACCCTGTGGATGAAATATCAGGACGGCGCAGCCACCGGCCAGCGACACTCGTGGCAAAAAGGCACGTGTCCCTGAACTAGGTGACTGCAAACAAGGCTTTTTCAATGTGTTTAATCATGACCTAAGGTCATGTCACAACCGATCCCTCAATGCTTCTGATGGACTCTTTCAATCTATATGTTCCCACACCCTCTTTTTTTTTTTATTTCTTGCTCATTTATTCATTGAAGAAATCAGGCCTCTTGTCCTGTAGGTCAGCGGTCCCCAAACTTTTTGCCATCAGGGACCGGTTTCATGGAAGACAATTTGTCCACGGACCTGGGGGTGGTGGGGGGGATGTTTCGGGATGATTCAAGCACATTGCATTTATCGCACACTTTATTTCTATTATTATTACATTGTAATACGTAGTGAAATCATTTTACAACTCACCATCATGCAGAATTAGTGCGAGCCCTTTCACTGCCACTCACGGAGAGGGTTTTGATATGAGTCTGCAAGTAACTGTACTATTATGGTCTCTGTGCAAACAATTCCAGAGGCGCAGGGTGTCTGGCCGCCTCTGCTTTGGAGACCTCAGCAGCCGTGAGACTCAAAGCCGAACCCACGACCCCAGCAGGAGGCCATGGTGACGCTTTAGCCCCAGAGTCGTCTGGTCAGGCATCCGCCGGGATCCCAAAGAGGCAGGACCTCACCGGCTGTGTGGTTTCCCTGAGGTGCAGCTGCATGTGGGGAAGCAGGACCCGGGTTGTATGTCTTTTCCCTTTACTTGCTGGGGTTCAAAATAACCGGCGGCCTCCCTATTATCCTCCAAAGGCGGCTGCTGGTTTGGCGCACAAATGGATGCAGGGTGCAGCCTGGGATTTAAGCTCCTCGTGAGGCCATCAATCCACTGAGGAGGGCCTTACTCTCGACTTATCGTGATGCAGCCAGTGGGCACGTCCTTCAGCTGACTCCAAGTCCTTGAGACGTGGCCCCAGGGGCCTTGACGCCGCTCCTGCTTTCCCACGTGGCGCGATGGTCCAGGCTCAGCTTGTATGTTTCCTGCCCCAGACCTGGATGCAGACGTTTCTCCGGGACCCCTGGTTTCCCTCCGGGGAAAGGGCACCTGGGGGCCACAACCTGGGGGCCAGGGATGCTCACAGCAACGGGCCAGCCCTTCTTTCTAGCCCTTTCATGTAAACAGAGAAGCAGTTTTTAAACAAAATCATCGTGAACACACACAGATGCTTCTCACCAAATGCAGGCTGGAGGGTTTTGCTTAGCATCACCTACATTTCATCGGCTCTGTTCTGTGCTCAACATCCCAGCTCTCAGCGACACCAACAGAATTCCTCAGTGGCCTCACCCCATGATTCCCATGCAAGGGCCTTAGAATAATAATACAAATACCATCACAACCGTGACACCATGACCTAAAACAGCACACACGCACACACCCAGCTCCATTCATTCTGAACCCACCGGCAACAGGTCCCCCGAGATAAGATCTTTCTGGGGATTATTCCACCCCAGTGCAAACTTAGGGTCCTCTGTTTCATTTCGGTTTTGAAGGACTTCTTTTTCTCGTTAAGATTTATTTAGGGATTTACGAAATCAGGGGTTGCTTTTATATTTAAAGTTATGGGAACTATTTACAAGGTTCCAAAGTCAAATCTATAAAACCATCTAATCATCCTCAGAGACGTTTGGGTTCTGTCATGTCCCCCTACCCAGAGGTAACTTTTTATAAGTTTCGGTTTATCCCTCCACTGCTTTTGTTTCTTAATATAAAGTAAGTATATCTATATTGGTGTACCCTTTTATTAGAGGAGAAGCAGCTTGTTATACTTTTATCCACTGTGTGTGTGTGGTGGGTTTTTTTCCACGTAAAAATATTTCCTGGTAATCACTCCACAAAAGCACGTGAAGACTGCACTGTCCCTTTTCCACACCTGCACGATATTCTACACGCAGCACATCCAACCTGCTTCCTACAGGCTGGCATCTGAGTTCTCCATCTTGCGCTTTTACAAAGAACGCTTTAACAATCAGCCTTGCACAGGCATACTTTCCCTTTTTTTTTTTTTTTTTTTGCCGATATCTTCAAGATAGGTCCCTGGAAGTGGGAATGCTGGGCCCAAGGGTACGGGCATGCATAACTGTGCCAGATGTTGCCAAATCCTGCTCCCCACGGATTCTACCATTTTGCAGACCCTCCAGCAACATGACCGCTGCTTCCCCAGGGCCTCGGCGGCCGCCAGCTACATATGTCTATAAAGGCTTCTGGATTTCTGCCAGCCTGGTGGGACCTCAGCGAAGCCCGTGTCTGCGCGTCTCTGACAGCGAGTGGGTTGGCATCTTCTCACACGTTTAAGGGCTACCCCACCAGCCACTTTTCCTGTGAACTCTCTGCTCACATCTCTTGCTTGTCTTCTGTCGGGTCACTGGGTTTTTTCTTCTCTATTTTCAGAAACGCTTCCTGTCTTAGAGCTATTAACCCGGCACCTGTGCCACAGTCTCTCCCCCGGATTTTCACCGGTCTCTTTACTGCTCACCGGGTGGTGGTATCACGCACAAACCACTTCTTTCTCATACAGCCTCTTCCTTAATGCACTGGCTTTTGAGTCACAGAGAAGCCTCCCCACCCTCGCCCTCGCACTGTAGAGGGCCCCCCGAGTCTCCTTGAGGTACTTGAGTGGTTTTCCGACCACTTGGGGTCCATCCCAGTGTGCTGTGCAAGGAGCAGGTCCAGCGTCACCTGTTCTTCCTGAAGCATCACCTATTAGAAACCCCCCCAACTTTTCCCCATTGGTTGAAGATGCTGCCTATATTTTTGGCTAAACATTCATTCGCAATTGAGTCTATACGTGGATTTTTTATTCTGTTCCATTGCTTGTCTACATGCCAGTGCCACAGTGCTTTTACTACCCAAGCTTTGTTTTATAGCATTTTGAGCCGTCCCAGCCAAGAACGCGGATGAGACTTTTGCGAGAGACCAGCTGCGGATGTTTTGGAACAGAAATCCAAACCACGTGACCCATCAAGCTGACACGTTCCAAGCACGTGGTTCCGGGGCTGCTCAGGCACCACCTGAAGCTCTTCTGGGTGCCCCGGGGACCCCCAGCTGCCCCCTCTGCCGGGTGGGGCCCTCTGGGAGGCAGGGGCCCCTCCCAGATGGAAGGGTTACGATCAGCCTGGCAGTGAAGGAGGCAGCCCCTGGCCCAGACCGGGCTGGGGTGAAGTGGGGGTCCCAGCATGGCCGGGCATCTCCACACGGAGAAGCGTTCCAGGGCTGAACGGACTCGGGGGCAGGGTGGGGACTCTGGGCTCCTTTTTCTGACCTTCTCTAGATCTCTGCATGGCAGCAAATTCGGCAGGAGAATGTGGAGGAACCGCCCGAGGGCATGGTTTTGAGGGGAAGCAGAGAAGGGCGCCCACCCTTGAGAGACACAGGGGACGCCCACAGCCCCTGCTCCCCAGTGAGCTGGCACCCGGTGGGCGGGGGCAGCCGGGAGGGTGCCCGAGGTGAGAGGCAGGCATGAGGCCAGCATTTCGGGAAGTCTGAAGGGAGTGGCCGTCGGGCGCTTCATGGATGTGGCGGAGGGAGCCTCTGCGGGGCGGGGCGGGGGGGTAAGGGCCAGTGGGCACACACCAGGCATGACGCCGGGAACATCAGCGTCGTAAGACATCCAGGTAGAAGCAGGGCAGCTTTCCGGGGGTGGCACGAGCCAGGTGGCTGGGGCTGCTTCCCCACCCACAAGTCACTGAGTAGAGAAGGGGAGCGGGGAGCAGGCCCAGAGCCCGAGAGTGGGCGGGGTGGGCCCTGGCGTCCGCTGCCCCAGCCCCTGCAAGGCGGAAGGGCACCTGCAGATCGGGGGTTGCTCGGAGAGTCCTGCTCTGACGGGTGGAGCCAACATCCCCCATGGAGCACCTGGGACCACGGCTTGGTCCTCCTGTGCTCAGAGCCCGCCACAGGCAACGGCAGTGCCCCCTCCCTGGGCCACGCATCCATCCTTCAGTGGGGACCGCGCTCTGCACGGGGGTTCAGGCGCCTCCTCAGGACACACTCCTTTCGCAGGTTCTTCACCCGGGCAGTGAGGATCTGCCCCCCACCCCAGCCAGGGCTACTGTGAAGATGGAGAAGTTCTGGGGGAAAGGGCTCCAAAAAGCCCCCGCCCTCAAACACACAGGGGCCTACAGCACTCTCCCGTAGCCATGGGAGGGTCCCAGCGGCCTCTGCCCACCACTTTCTGAGCTCACCCGCCGCCCAAGCTCAGGAATGTCACTGGATAAAAATACCCACAGACGATGTCATCAGGCCCAGCCTGCCTGTGGGGCTCGGAGCTGCCGGGCAGCAGGCTGACCGCCACGGCCCAGGCTCAGGGCAGGGGGTTAGGGGGTGCCCTGGGCTACCAAGGCCAGACACCAGGTGACCCTGTCCCGAGCGCCTATCCCTGAAAGGTACAGGCTGGCCCTGCCCACCCACTCGGACCCTCTAACGCCCAAGAGCGCTGAGACCAGCACACACTAATACCCCACACAGCACCAGAGTGGCTGAGCCACCATGGGGGCTCCGAGCACCAGGTCAAGGGGGTGGCAAAGACAGAAGGCATGGCTCTGCCTGGGGCAACATGGGAAGGCTTCCTGGAGGAGGAGGTCTCCGAGCTGAACCTCAGCCTGTGGTTCTGGCAGCAGGGCTTTAGGGCAGAGGCCTAAAGCAGCCAGATCAAAGGCCTCCAAAGGCTAGACACCCACCCACAGGGTAGCAGCCCCAGGAGTGGAGAGCCCGTGCCCCAGCCATGCGGGCACGTCCAGGGACGCCCTCTCTGGGCTCACGTACTGCCCTCAGGAGGCAGCTTCCTCGTCCCTTCCCCTCCCCCGACAAATGGTGGCATCCACTCCTCACGTGGCCAAGCCCCCCCAGGGTCAGCATTACAACCCCTGCCCAGGGTGGGAGGGAGTCACGTGAACAAGGAGCCATCAGGCCTACCCGGATTATGGCCCCACCATCGGAAGGAGCGACAGGCTTCAGAGGCGGGCAGCCTGGAGCACGCCCAGCTGTGTGGCCATGGGCACGTCACCTCCCCTCTCTGGGCCCAGGATTTGCACACAGCACCGGCCCGTCCCTCTCCGTCTCCCACCAGGGCCTGGGGGAGAGCCAGGCTGCCCCTCTGCCTCAGTACCCTCACCCCAGCTAGTGCCCACGTGGGCTCAGAGAAGGGACCTGGGGTCACCTGGCCAGGAAGCAGAAGACAAGCCACCGCGAGGCCAAGTCCCATCACACTGTCAGAGGCCGTGTGTAAAAATGGCACATGGCGTCACAGGTGGTCATCCTGCCCAACAGCAGAGCTGGGGCCCCACCCCTTGCCAACCATCACCCCGCCTTCCGTGAGATGTGGGGCTGTCCCAGCACTCGGGAAACCTCTGGAGGGAAACTCATGGTCCTCTCTGCCCTCCAGGAGGGAGTGCAGACAGTCACGCAACCTGCCCCGGGGACCCCGGGCCGCCTCCAAGCTCTGCCCCTTGCTCCAAGGTGCCTCCCCAGGGAGAGTGAAGCTGGCCCGCTGGACCCTCCATCCAGGCCTGGATCCGCAGAGTCCGAGGTGAAGGGTCCAGGTGACGGAACTCCTCCTCATTCTCCCCCCAGTAGCAGAGCCCAGGCACCAACCAGCACACGTGAGCATCCGTGGCATTTCCCAGCGGCAACTGTACCCCTCGTCTGGCCTCGGGTTCGCGGCCCCCGCTCCTCCAGGCCCAGCACCTTCTCCCCGCACACTGGCGTCCTTGGACACCGTCTCCACCTCACAGGAGCCACACGTGATACCGTCCCAGCCCGTCCATCTCACCCGTGGGCAGGGCCTTGAGCCACGAGAAATGCCACACGAGCTGAAAGCTGGTTTAGAACATCGGTCTGAGAAGGGTCTCAAGGTTCACCTGGGTCCACGGCCCAGACCAGGAGGCAGGGAGGGGTCAGCGCAGGGCCCCCGTCAGGAGCACCGCCCCACTCAGCGCACAGCACCGGGAGCTGGTGGGAAACCAGGACCCGGGCTCCCGACCTGCCGGATACACTTGCCTTTCAGCAGCATCCCCAGGACACACTGGCCTGCAAAGCCCCGTTCACACCAGAAGAGTCAACCTGGGAACCGGCTTTGCAGGAGGAGGACGATCCCGAGCCCCTGACACCCTCAGAAGCCGGGGCATGGGAATCGGACACCGTGGGTGGAGCCGGGACCCCCCCCCCCGGTGGGCGCGGTGCTCCAGGCCGGCCTCGGCTGCTCCCGTGTCTGCCTCCCCGGGACGAAGCCCCCACCCCAGCCCCACGAGACCCTGCTGCAGGAAGGTCCCAGGGCGTGGGGACTGTGCATGCAAATGGGCCCCTCCCACCCCTCCAGCCCTGGGTACCCCCACGTGTGCAAGCGGAGGCCATGGGCACCGAGCCCGAGGGGAGCCGACGATTCAGAACCAGGCATGGGCGAGCATCCCCTCCCACCTGCGCAAGCCTGCCGGCAGGTGCCAACACCCACCAAGCCTGCCACAGAGCGGGGGTGCGGACTCAGGGAGGTGGCCCAGCCGTGGGGCGACGCTGGGGCACGAAGCCTGGACGCCGCCCAGGGCCGAGCTCCCACACAGCCTGGCCCACTCCGCATCCTGCGCCAGGTGGCCTCCAGGCCCCAGACCTCGGCGCTCGCTGGGCGTGCCTTCCAGCCCAGGGGCTCCCACCCCCTGGACCATCCCTCCCCTCCCACCACCTCCCTTGCAGCCTCAAGGTCTCCCGGGCCCCCTCCTCCCCAGCTGGTGGCCCCGGCGTAAGGGACACCTATGGTCCCCCAACCAGGGCCAGACCACGATGAGGCACTCAACATACAGAGGGCAGTGGGTCCAGAAACAGCGGGCTGGGTCTGGGGTGGCAGTGAGGGGTCTCTAGACAGCCAAGGGGAGACCAGAGGACCAGGCCCTGGAGAAAGTGACACAGGGAGAAGCACCAGAAGCGATTCCCCCAGCTTTACTGGGAACTGGGGGCTAAGAACTCCCTGGAGGCGTCTCAAAAGGGATGGTAGGGAGACCAGAGAGCCCGTCCCCCTCCGCCCCTGCCCTCCACCCTCCCTGACCAGCTCCCCTTCTGGGCGGGTCTGCCTGGGGTGGGACGGGCACCAGGGGCCAGGGTGGGGGGATGCGACCAGGGAACTGGCCTCCACTTCCAGAAAGGCGGGCGGGCTCGGCCCAACAAACCGCCAGGGAACGCTGCCAGCGCCATCAATTATTAACACCTGCTCTGAAGGTGCCGCCAAAGCCACCGGAAAGTTCTCGGGAAGCTGGGAAAGGCAGGGTGGCGGGAGGGCAGGGACAGGACACACTCCTGGGCCCTCCCCCAAACCTCCCCTTAGCCCCCCACAATCTCCAAGCTTCTCCCAACCAGCGGGGATGCTGACGGAGGGGGCGAGGGGCACCTGTCCCCGCATGAGGAAACTGAGGCACGGGGGCTTCTCCCAGGCTGCGTGGGTGGGAGCAGCTGGAAGAAGACAGGAGTCTGCACGTGTCACCCTGCAGCTCCCGAGAGGTGGGGGGGGAGGAGGGGGAGAGAAGAGAGAGGGAGAAGGAGGGAGGAGGGGGTCCCTCCGGGCTCCTGTGACTGGAAGACCCCCGCCTGGCAGGAGGGACGCGGAAGCTGGGGGCAGCCTCCATCCTGGCCTCTACAGACGGAGGCTGTGGAGGCCCAGCCCAGCGGCCAGGGCGGGCTGCTACGGGGCCCCCGGGCCCCAGTCCAGTCCAGGCATCTCCCCAACCAGACAACCCCGGCCAAGGCCCATCAGCATGGAGGCCAGGCCTCCCTCGCCCTCAGCCAGAGTGGGAGCCGCGGCACGGTGGGGATGTGAAGAGCCTCAGATGAGGACTGGGGGCCAGGTGCAGTGCCGGGCGGGGGGCAGCCTCCTGACCCCTGACCCCGGCAGACGGGGCAGGCGGCCGCGCACAGGAAGGGCCGCTCTCCTCTTGGCCAGAGCAGGGGTTCCCCGACCAGGAGGGGGACAGGATATCCTGGCCTGCTTCCCCAGCTGCGCCTGGGAGAGTGTGCCCAGCCCTGCAGGGCCCGCAGGACAGCGGCTCCCACACCCACCCAGGCCCCAGCCCTTCAAGGCCGGGCTCATCCTTCCCAGGCCGGAAACCGAGCTCAGCCTGGGTCGTGACAATCAGCCCGCACGTTTCACCATCTGCCTCACCAAGGACAGAGCTCTCTCTCTGCTACCATCTCGGACGCTTCTCAGAACAACACCGGGGCCACAGTGGGCACCGTCCACCCCTTTTCTCAGCGCTGCGGCCAGGCTCTGGCCACTGAGTCCCAGGTTGCCCCTGCAATCCCAGCTTGAGCCCAGGTCCCCCGGAGACACTGGCCAATTCAGAGAGTGTCTGGGGCCTTGCCAACCTCCTGGAGGTGAGGGGGCACCTTCCCGGGCCCCAGGGAAGCCACGTCCCCTGCCTAGCCAGGGTCCACCTGCAGACCTGCCCTGCACGGAGGACTGCGGCACACCTCTTACAGACGGGGACGAGAGCGGGAAAAGACTGATCCAAGGTCACCAAGCCACCCTTAGAGGGCCCCCATTCCCAGCTCCTCCCCCCGAGGGGAAGTCACTCGGCTACTGTCCCCAGAAGCCACCCCTGCCCTACAGCTCCTGGGGAGGCTGGGCAAGGCAGACTCTGCTGAGCAACTTCCGAGAGCTAAACAATCAGAATCAGGAAGAAAACACAAGTGTAAGCAGAGACTTCCTCTGGGAGCAGCAAGCCTTCTTCCTCCACAAGGCACTGCAGCCGCCGGGGCCCTGGGCAACGCGTGCACCCTCGGGCCTGCCACCCCAGGATGCGAACCAGTGGGGTGTCTGCAGGCCCCTCGCCTTGGCAGCCCTAGGGGTGAGGAGGCACTGCTGCACTGCCTGGCAATTCTCTGCCCAGAGCTGGCACATAGGGTTCCAGGACAGAGAGGCGGCTGGGCAGGGTCTGCTCCAGGACCGGCTGTGGGGTCCGTCCCGCCCCTGGCCACCTCCGGGAGCTTGGGGTCCAGCAGGTGAGGGCTGGGGGGCAGGCAGCCCACGTACACAGCAGCACCCACGAGCCAGCTGTTGGCTGGGCGCGCAAACAGCCGGCGTCAGACCAGGGCAGGATCCCTCAGGGTCAGTGCGCACAAACATTCCCCCAAACCCCAAGACAAGCCGCTGCCGCTGCAGCCGCAGGCAAGGCCGCCCTCTCCCGCAGACCAGCCATGGCCACGGCTAAGCTCCCTCCGACACCTCGGCAGGCGGGGGCTGGGGCGGGGGGGAAGAGGCTTGAGGACACTGTCCCCACCACTTGCCCTCCTGCTCTGGAAGGCCTGCCCCTCCGCAGGGAGGGCAGCAACCCTAGTACCACCTGCGCTCAGAGGAGCAAAAGTGAGGAACCGAGGTCATGCCACCCCACCTCGCCGCACCTGCTGAGACCGTGCTCCAAGCCAGCCCCTCCGCTCCCTGGGCTCCGGTGGTGGCTACCGGAGTGGGACAAAAGAGGGCCCTGGACACCCCCCAGCCAGGTCTCTCCCAGCCCCAGGCCCGCCAAGAGGGCAGGGACGAGCACCTGCCCCTACCAACGGGAAGCCAGAGGGAGGTCACCCGCGCAGCCCCCAGAGCAGCCTCCGAGGTCAGCCCGGGGATGGCCAAGCCGAGGCTCACAGGCCAGAGACCGGCCCCACACCAAGAGGCCACTGGCCAGGCAGCGGGGAAGCAGGGCCGCGAGCGGTGGGGGAGGGCTCCACGTGGCCCTGTCCCAGCGCGCCCTGCCCTGCCCCACACAGGCACGCGCGGCGGCGGCTGGCATCAGAACCACCTGGGAAGCAGTGGGGCCAGGTGCTGCCTATAGGGCGCTGCTTTCGCCTGGCGCACAGCTTCCTCTGATCGACCAATGGAATCAGGGGCCCGACCTCTCTCCTCCCCGCCACCCTGTGTCCCCTCCAGGCTCCTCTGCTTCAACCCAGGGTTTCCAGAGCCTGGCTGGGTTCTTGCGGGGCCGTGGGCACTCCCCACGGCCATGCTGACACCTCAGGCTACACCACGAGGCCTGCCACCCTGGTCCGCTGGCCCAGGAGACGCCCCACAGGGCCCGCCTGGGCCGGGGAGGGTCTGAGATGTTGCTGCACCAGCGGGGGCACCGGGCCCTGCCCTCTCTTGCCTCCCAGCCCCGCCCGGGGAACTCTCTCCCCTGCCCCCGTCCTCTCGCGGAAGGACTAACACCTGGACCGTCCCTCCAGGGAGGAGCGGGCCAGCTTGGGCAGGGCACTCCGCCCAGCTGGCTCCCCCACTCATGCCTGGGCAGCGCCAGCGGGGAGCTTCCCACCCCCAAGGGGTCAGACCCACATGTCCGTGAACTTCAACAGACAAGCTCCCCGCTGCTCGTTTCTCTCATTAACCCCTTCCTTCCCTCCCGGCTGATCTGAGTCGCAGCTCCGACCAGGTTCGGCCGGCAGCCGGTGGCACAGGGATAGCGCTCCCCCCACGCCCTCCCCGGCCCCGCGGAAAGCTCCCAGTCCCGGCCGGCGGCAATACTCACACGGCAAAGTGGTAGACGAAGCACTTCCAGCCGGTGGGGCGCTCCAGGAAGTTGTAGACGCGGCCCTGGATGTGAGTGCGCGCAAGCAGCGGGCGGCGCGCGCTGTAGATGGAGACGCGCGGGTCGAGGCTCACCGGCGGCCGCGGGCCAAGGTCGGCGGCGGCGGGGGGCGCGGCGGGCGCGGCGGGGGACGCGGGCCCCGGGGCACCGGGCGGAGCGATGGGCGCGTAGAGCGCGCCGCCCGCCGGGCCGCCCTCGGCCAGCTCCAGCGAGAAGGGGCACTTCTTGGCCAGGCCCGCGCTGCCCCGCCGGGCGCCCGGCAGGCGGCCCCCGCCCCAGCGCTTTCTCTCGGCCCTGGGAGGGGAGGTGGCCGCGGCCATGGCCAGGCAGGGCCCGCGGGGGCCGGCCGGGCGGCGGCACGAGGAGCTGCGGCGAAGTCGGCCGCCGCGGTGCAGTGCGGGCGGCCGCTGCTGCCAGCCGGGCCGCGGGTCCGCTGCCCGCCCCGCCAGGGCGTGGGGGGCGGGGCCGGGAGGGGGCGGTGGCCGCGGGCGGGCCCCGGGGGTTGGCGAGCCCCGCCCCGGGCCGCACGCCCCGCCCCCAACCAACGTTGGCGCACGGGGCGCCGGAGGCCGAGCCCCGACTGCGCTCACCTGCTTGGTCGGTCCCTCCCCCGTCTGCGCCCACCTGTTGGGTCCGCCCCTTTAGCCTTCACCTTCTTGGCCCCGCCCGCCCCATCTGCTCGGTCCGCCCCATTCCGCGCTCCGCGCTCCGCCCCGCCTGCGCCCACGTGCTCAGCCTCCCCAAGCCCACCTGCTAGGCCTGCAAGAAGCCCCCAGCCAAGTCAGGAAGGAAGGCGCGGGGTCAGCAGGTGCAGGGACCACGAACTGCCCGGGCAGGAGGACGGGATGGGGCGCAGACAGCCGCTTCACCCCGTCTGAGTCACTCAGAAGAGGGTGGGAGTGAAGGGGGAAGGAGGGGCACGTCAGGAGCATGGCGGTTAGCCCCGCGAACAATCCGAGCGCCCCCTGGGTGCCCGAGCGCCCGAGCGAGCGCGCGTGCTGCGGGCAGAGAATGTGGTCGGGTTGGTGCCCATAGGGCCGTCGGACTCTGGAGGCCAGACAGGGCCATCGGTCAGGGAGGGCCCAATGGGGAGCCGTGTGCGTGGGGAGGATGCGGGGGCTCCTGGAGGCGATGCCTCGGGGGTCTGGAGAGGGGCACGGCAGGAGGGGCTGCCTGGGCAGGTCAGGGGAGAGGTGTTAGAGAATGGAGTGTTCCTCCTCCTCGCCCTCTGCACAGGGCTGCTGCTGTGTCCCGTAGGTTTCCCTGGGTGGGGGTGGTGTAGAGGTGGGTGACAGGGTCAGAAGGATTGCACGGGTCCCCTACCCTGCACTGGCATTTGGGTCCCTGCACAACGACCTGACATCAGGGTGGAGAAAGGGTGTCGAGCAGAAAAAAACTGGCCTCTCTCAGGACATTGCCCTGGGCAAGGGGATAACTGCCTGCCACATCAGAGACCCATAACCTAGGAGACACGCCCCAGGTCTTGCCTGAGCACCCTGGGCTGATTTATTTCACGTACGCCCTCATCAGAAAGTCAGCTCTTGGGGCTTCCCTGGTGGTGCAGTGGTTGAGAATCCACCTGCCAATGCAGGGGACACGGGTTCGAGCCCTGGTCTGGGAAGATCCCACATGCCGCGGAGCAACTAGGACCATGAGCCACAATTACTGAGCCTGCGCGTCTGGAGCCTGTGCTCCGCAACAAGAGAGGCCACGATAGTGAGAGGCCCACGCACCGCGATGAAGAGTGGCCCCCACTTGCCGCAACTGGAGAAATCCCTCGCACAGAAACGAAGACCCAACACAGCCAAAAATAAATAAATAAATTTTAAAAAGAAAAGATGACTACTATCTTAAAAAAAAAAAAAAAAAAAGAAAGTCAGCTCTTGTTGTTGGACCGAGTGCAGCTCGGCCCTTCACCCCTGACTCCCCACACCTCGGATGGTGCCTGTACAGAGCCGGCACAGTTGGTATGTGCAGAAAGAATGAATGAAGTGGGTCCCAACCTGTGCCAGGCACCGTGGAGACTCAGGGCAGCTGAGACAATGGAACCTTGCTGGGAAGCGCATCACTGGGGATACAAATGGGCAGAAAGCCAGAAGACGGCGGGGAGTCCGCCTCCGCAGGGCCTGGGGGACAGCCAGGGCACCTGCAGGCATTCAGTCAATACTTTCTGAATGAAGGCACGCGTGACTGAAGTGTCGGCACATCCACACCCCAGTCAGCAGGAGGAAGGTAATGCCAACGCACAGCTGGAGAGTCAGAGAAAGAAGAAAAGCGTTGATCCATCTTGCACACAACACACAGGAATAAATTTCGAATGGATCAGAGGCTTCAGTGTAAACGCTGAAATGAAGCCATGTAGGTTCTACAAGAAAGTATGGGTGAGTTTCTCAACAAACTGTAGGTAGGGAAAACATCTCCAGCTGTGGCTGAAATCCAGAGACAATAGCTGAAATCAACAAAACAGACAAGTGACAAACTGGAACAAGAATTTGCAATTTACAGCACAGGCAAAGGTTTAATAGCACGGGTACATAAAGAACATCTAAAACTGAGAAGAAAATGATAGACGACCCTGTGGACAAGCGGGCGAAAGGCATGAACAGCTCACCGGAAAAGGGATTCATGATCTTTACACTTATGAAAAAATGCTCAACAAGAAAAATGCAAATTTCAAAGTACACTGAGAGACCATTGCTCACCTATCTGACTGGCGAAAATCCAGACGTTGGACCGCAGTTTCCGTGGGCAGGGCAGAGGGAAAGCAGGTGTTCTTGGCACATCGTCAGTGGGGAGGGGATCCTGGTGGCATTAGGAAGAGCACTCGTATCATTTAGCCTGGCTAGTTAGTTCCACTTCCAGGAACTGGCCCAAAGATACGTGGGAAAAATAGAAGATGATATACACATAAGGCTATTTGTTATGACATTATTTGTATTAGCAAAAGGCTAGAAACAGCCAGAACGTCCCTCAGTTAGCTGAATCATGCTTTGGTACAGCTCACAATGTTATCAATATTATCACTAACACTCAGAGGACAAAAGGAACCCAAAGAGTCATATCATTAGTATTGACATCGGTATTGTTGCTTTGAAATGATATATACATGTAATATGTGTAACATATATATCATGTTAAATTCCTTAGGAACCTGGATTTTCAGGACAAGAGAAAAGAGATACAAATATGAAATCAAAGGGCAAATCAATCCTTAAATTTGAATTGGGAATATTAGCATAAACTCCTCAGCTGTTTTCTTAAAGCAAGACTACTTTCTAGCTCTGTCTGCTGAAAAGCTGTTGCATCCAAAAGAAGTGTGGATTAAAACATATCAAATACCTTTATCCATTCATTCAAAATGATACTAAAAAGTCTTCACTGGCCCTTTGTCAGAGGCTAGGGCTCATTATTCTGAAAAGGAGTAAAATAAACTAAAAAAGGACGGAGTCAAGCATTCGTCCTGCCTTCTCTGTACGCGCTGAACTTCAGGGTAACAAGAGGCCACACGTGCCGTAGGTATGTATTGAAGTGTTTCTGGATGGATGATGCGACTTTGGGGAATTGCTTGGAAATAATCAGGAGGGAGGGGCAGTGGCTGGGGTGGAGATTAAACCAACCTGCTCTGAATTGGTCATTGTTGAGCCAGCTGGCGGATACAGTCTTGATACTGTGTGCTTTACTTTGGTGTAAGTTTCTGTATTTTAAAAATTATAATAAGTAGCCGCCCAAGCACCTGGGGGTTCAGGGGCTGAACTGTGCAGGAGCCAGCTCTGGGGGTCCTGGCCCTGGCATAGGGACACTGCAATGAATGGGAGGCCAGACAACAAGAGGTCGCTGCAAGTTCCCTAAAAGCTCAAAGGAGCTGGTGGGGGGCCTGGGGGAGGATGGGAGAGCTGGGTGGGCGGAGTGAAGCCAGGTGCAGTGAAGTGGGGCTGGGGCTCAGGTGAGGAAGGGCCCAGAATGAGGGCAGAGAGTTGGCGCGGGAGTTGGTGGGGGCAGGGCCAGCACGCAGGAGTAGGAAGCACAAGCCGAAGGGCCTCCAGGGCCTGCTCGAAGGTGGGAAGTGGGCCTGACCCAGTCACTGGCTCCCCAGCTGCCCTCCAGGGCGCCCCCCCCGGAAAGCCCCCTCCCTCCCCAGGACCTGCTCCTCGGTCATTCGGGATGCTCCTGTCACACCCTGGGGTCCTGGACGCACAGGCAGATGGATCTACCTGGACGTGCGTGGACCGGGAGGCCTCCTTCCTGCTTTTCAGGCCCATGGGCTGTCTCCGGGCCTCAGAATATTCTGGAAGCACCATACTCACCTTCCTTCAGCAGCACTTTGCCAAGACCCCTCGGCACCCCAGACCCATGCCAGGCCAGCCGTGGGAGGAGCCCGGAGGTCGTCACGAACACAGGGGGAAACTGAGGCTGGGGAGGGAGGGCTGTGCGGCGCCCGAGAGGTCAGGGTCCAGGCCAGGGCTGCGCCTCCAGAGGCTTCCTGGCTGGCAGCCACCTCCAGCTCCACGGCTGAGTTGCCCACTCACCCATTCACTCCCCGCGTCCCCCTGAGCACCCGCCGTGCGCCGGGCACTGCTCCGCCCCGGCCGTAGAGCCGTGTGCGCGAGGCCGGCCTTCTTGGGGGTCAGCAGGGGGATGAGTGAGATGAAGAAAACTAGGGGACAAGGGCAGGGCAGGTGGCAGGGGGTGATCTGTGCTGCGGCAGGGCCCGCCCTCCCAGGACCCTGCATTTTAGCCAACTCCTCTCCCTCCCTCGCGGGCAGGGGACACTGAGGACCCCAAGTTTGGGCACCGCTCCAGGACAGAGGCCGAGGCGCGTCCTTCGGCTCTGACTTGACTGCATCTCTGCCGCCGTGGGCTGTCGGACGGTCACTCCACAGCGTTAGCCAGCACGGACTGTCCCGGCCCCGGCAACAAGTCGCAGCCAGTCTCACGGGGCAGCGCCACAGGATGTCCCAGGGCTGTCACCGCCCGCCCTCCTCCCCCAGGTGCCGCGCTGGGGGCAGGCCAGGAAGGCTGAGGGCTGGGCGTGCACGTGTGCACGGGGCACAGCTCTGCGTGCACGTGTGCACGGTATGGTGTGTGGGCAGATTGTGGAGGATACGGTGCACACGTGTGTTGCGTATGCGTGTACGGTGGTGTATGGTCCGTGTGTGTGTGCACACAAGCCTTTTTGTGACCACACAGGGAAGGGGGACACTCCATCCCCGCTCCTAAGGGCAGCCCTAGAGCAATGGGACCTGGGGGCTGGCAGCAGGGCTCTCAGAAGGGAGACCAGCTGGGGGCAGAAGCGGGGGCAGGCAGCCATCCCCCGGGGGCCATGCCTCCGCCCCAGCTGGCCGGCTCTGCGGGTCACTCGGTGGCTGGGCCCTGCCCGCAGAGCCTCGTCCCCTCACTCACCCCTCCCAGCCCGGGATCCAGGTCCCACCGGCCCGGTCAGGGAGCGGGGCTCTGCCCGCGTGTTTCCTTTGATCTGAGGTTAGGTCATCTGACAGCACCCGATCTGGTCTCATGCACCCTGTTCTCATAAGTTCCCAGATAGCCATCAGGGCTGGCCCAGCTGACAGAAAGCCCTTCTGGATGCTCTCCGGGGCTCAATGCCTGTCATCCAAATCAGTCAAAAGATTCACGAAAGTTTGGGGCCGCCGGCACTTGCTTTGTACTGGGGCGGCGGGGTGGAGGTGGTCGGCTTCAGTGAAGAGCATTGTGGCCAGAGCTGCAAGCACCCCAAGGTCCCCTCCCACCGGCCCTCCCCTTCCAAGAGGACGACTTAGGGACCAGCCCGAGAATCCAAAGCCCAGTGACGAGGCCCCGGGGCAGCTGGCACCTGGCAGGGTCACCTTCACAGGAGCCCTGAGTAGCAGTAACGCTGGGCAGAAACATCAGGTTTGGGGTTTCGGGTCAGCTTCCAGCCGGCAGGGCGACCTTGTAATATCTTTGCTGGGAATTTGCACCAACGGCTTGTGAAATTGACTGGAGTTTATTTTAGCCTGCCAGTGCAACTGTTGCAAGGATGCGCGGTCACCATCTGGGGCCCTCTTTGGTGAAATCACCCCTAAAATGTGCACCCTTAGACACTCACCCTGATCCTTCAGTTTCCTGTGTGACCTGATGGGGTGAAGTCAGGGACCTCCGAGCCTCGTGGGACCCTTGGGGACACATGCCTGGCCCAGGTAGCCCGGGGAGTGAGGAACGGGGCCCGACATGCCCCGATTCTGATCACCAGGACTTGAGACCTCCCCACCGTCCCAGGGCACCTGCCCACCGCCCACTGCCCTCAGCTGACCCTTTGGGGGCAGCAGGCCGCCGTGCACTCCAGGAGCCCAGGCAGTGTCTGTCCTGGGTCATCTGATGAGCCAGTAAGCCTTTCCTGACTAGAGAGTTGCCGGGTGTCCCCGGCCACTGGGAGAAGGGAGATGGGAGACCTGGGCTTGATCCTTTGAGGCCGTGGTAGCCGTTTCCCAGCCAGGGTCCTCGTCCACCTTGCTGGTGCTGCCGATGGGGCTGGCCCTCTGGAGCTACGCCGTCCACCCCGCAGAACCAGAGCCCGTGCAGGGCCTGAGCCAAGAGTGGACTTGGAGGGCAGGTGAGCCGGTCGGGCCGGGGAGGGAGGGAGGCAGGGAGGCCGGGGTGAAGGGCCAACAGCAAAACAGGGGTGCACGGAGGAGGAAGAGGCAGGGAGGATTCAGCCAACCTGCCAGTATTTGTGGGGTGCCTACTGAGTTCCCAGTAGGAACTCCCTTGGGGGAGGCCAGAGGGGCAGAAGGCCAGGCCCTGCCCGCAGGGGATGGTGAGCTTTTCTGTGAGACACACAGACGGGGGAGAAGCCACACGAGGACCTCACGTGCCATGTGGTGGAGTGCTTCGCCCAGCCACCACTTCCTCCCCCGACAGCTGCCAGAGTCCGGGGGGGGCGGGGAGAGCTGCCCTCCCCGCCGCGTGTGGGCCCCTGAGGGCTGAGGCTGACTCACTCACCTCTGAGTCCAGGCGCCCCGGAGAAGTTAACAAAGGGTGAGTGGGTGACTGGAGAGAGGCGTGGATGCATGGAGGGATGGATGGATGGGTGGGTGGATGGAGGGATGGACGGACAGGTGAATGGATGGGTGGATGGATGGATGTGTGAGTGGATGGAGGGAGGGATGGATGACGGATGGATGGATGTGTGAGTGGATGGAGGGACGGATGGATGACGGATGGATGGATGTGTGAGTGGATGGAGGGACGGATGGATGATGGATGGATGGATGTGTGAGTGGATGGAGGGACGGATGGATGATGGAGGGATGGATGTGTGAGTGGATGGAGGGATGGAGGGACAGATGGATGGATGGGTGGATGGATGGATGTGTGAGTGGATGGAGGGACGGATGGATGACGGATGGATGGATGTGTGAGTGGATGGAGGGACGGATGGATGACGGATGGATGGATGTGTGAGTGGATGGAGGGATGGAGGGATGGAGGGACGGATGGATGATGGATGGATGGATGTGTGGGTGGATGGAGGGATGGACGGACAGGTGAATGGATGGGTGGATGGATAGGGGTGGGTAAGTGAATGATGATGGGCAGATGAACCACCCTTCCTTCAATTATTTGCACAAATGTCACCTTCCCAACGAGATATCCCTTGACCATTTAAAAATAAAATCCCCCAACCATCCATCCATCCTCCATCCAGGTTCTTGCCTGCTTTATGTTTCTCCACAACCATTTTAATCATTTCTTTTTTAAAATTTGCTTCTTACTTACTTCTTTGTTCATTGTCTGCCTGTCACCTGACCCCCAGCACAGTCTTGGCGCCTAGATGTTGCTCAGTAAATGTGTTGAATGACTGGACGAGCTGGTGGGTGACACGACGGTTGAGGAGAAGGCGGGTGGACGGTGCACTTGGGAGAACGGGGTGGGGGTCCACAGAGGCCTGTGGTTTGAGCCTTAACTGACCCCCAAGGAGGGAGAATCAGTTTCTCGGCCTCCTTGGGGGCCAAGAAGACGGGGACAGAGGGGCAGCTGAGGACCTGCTGGAGCTGTGATCCCCCTGGCCCGACGCCCACGTGCCTGTGCTCCAGCTGCACCTGCAGGGCAAGAGCCTGTGCGTCCACAGACATGCACACACACACACACACAGTGCATACACACACACACACACACAGGGTATCCTCACACTTATACACGCCGTGTACACACATACACACACACACAGTGCACACACACACACACACGGGGTATCCTCACACTTATACACGCTGTGTACACACATACACACACACACACACGGGGTATCCTCACACTTATACACGCTGTGTACACACATACACACACACACACACGGGGTATCCTCACACTTATACACGCTGTGTACACACATACACACACACACACACACACACGGGGTATCCTCACACTTACACATGCTGTGTACACACACACACACACGGGGTATCCTCACACTTATACACGCTGTGTACACACATACACACACACACACGGGGTATCCTCACACTTACACATGCTGTGTACACACACACACACGGGGTATCCTCACACTTATACACGCTGTGTACACACACACTCACACACACACACACGGGGTATCCTCACACTTATACACGCTGTGTACACACATACACACACACACACGGGGTATCCTCACACTTACACATGCTGTGTACACACACACACACACGGGGTATCCTCACACTTATACACGCTGTGTACACACATACACACACACACACGGGGTATCCTCACACTTACACATGCTGTGTACACACACACACACGGGGTATCCTCACACTTACACATGCTGTGTACACACACACACACACGGGGTATCCTCACACTTATACACGCTGTGTACACACACACACACACGGGGTATCCTCACACTTATACACGCTGTGTACACACATACACACACACACACACGGGGTATCCTCACACTTACACATGCTGTGTACACACACACACACACGGGGTATCCTCACACTTATACACGCTGTGTACACACATACACACACACACACGGGGTATCCTCACACTTACACATGCTGTGTACACACACACACACACGGGGTATCCTCACACTTATACACGCTGTGTACACACATACACACACACACACGGGGTATCCTCACACTTATACACGCTGTGTACACACATACACACACACACACACGGGGTATCCTCACACTTATACACGCTGTGTACACACATACACACACACACACGGGGTATCCTCACACTTATACACGCTGTGTACACACATACACACACACACACGGGGTATCCTCACACTTATACACGCTGTGTACACACATACACACACACACACACGGGGTATCCTCACACTTACACATGCTGTGTACACACACACACACGGGGTATCCTCACACTTACACATGCTGTGTACACACACACACACACGGGGTATCCTCACACTTACACATGCTGTGTACACACACACACACACACGGGGTATCCTCACACTTATACACGCTGTGTACACACATACACACACACACACACGGGGTATCCTCACACTTACACATGCTGTGTACACACACACACACGGGGTATCCTCACACTTATACACGCTGTGTACACACACACTCACACACACACACACGGGGTATCCTCACACTTATACACGCTGTGTACACACACACACACACACGGGGTATCCTCACACTTATACACGCCGTGTACACACATACACACACACACACGGGGTATCCTCACACTTACACATGCTGTGTACACACACACACACACACGGGGTATCCTCACACTTACACATGCTGTGTACACACACACTCACACACACACACGGGGTATCCTCACACTTATACACGCCGTGTACACACATACACACACACACACACGGGGTATCCTCACACTTACACATGCTGTGTACACACACACACACACACGGGGTATCCTCACACTTACACATGCTGTGTACACACACACACACGGGGTATCCTCACACTTACACATGCTGTGTACACACATACACACACACACACGGGGTATCCTCACACTTACACACGCTGTGTACACACACACACACACACACACACACAGGTCCTTGCACGGGACGCTTGCCGGGAGCTCTAAGGCCGGCTCTGTTCCAAGCGCTCTCCCTCCCACACAGGCCCCGCGAGGCGGTGGGATCATCGTCCCCACTTCACGTCAGGACCTGGACCCACAGCTGTCCAGGGACTCAGCGGGGGCCGCCCCTCACGCAGGCCGGCCCAGCACCCTGCCCAACGCTCCACGGTGGTACCTGCTCTCGGGGCTGAAGTGGACGGCTGCTCCTCTGTGACGGGTGGGACAGGAGGCGCTCCCGTATTTGTAGGTCTGCGTTTACCACCAAGCGCCGAGGGGAAGAGGGGAACGGGCTGGGGGTGTCTCCTTCCTGGACTCCAAAAAACTCGGGGGCAGGATGGTGGGAGGGAGAGGGAGTGAGCCTGGGCCCGTGGCCATGCCCGAGTCCCGGCTCAGCCCTGGCTGGGCCTCTCCGGCCTCTCTCCCTGCGTCTGTGACGGCAGCAGGGGCAGGATACCGGCCACGGCTGAGGGGGGTGAGGGCCCACGAGGCGCAGCTTCAGAGCTGTGGGCGTCCCCGTGCGAAGGAGGGCCTGCAGGTCCCCGGGTCCCGTGAGGGGGTTGCTACAGAAACCTTGGCGTGTGTGTGGTCAGCAAGGTGGGGGGCAAGTCTGGGCTACTCGGCGTGGACGACCCTTAGACGGAGTGAAGCACCGGGCCCTCGGCCTTCACCATGGACGCTCGGGGCAGCCCAGAGGCGGCGGACGGTGGCCCGTCCCGCGGAGCCCGCCCTGCCCTCTCCAACCAGCAGTGGCCAGAGGTGGCGTTCCCCGCCCCCAAGGACCAGGGCAGGGCACTTCCTGTCCGAGGGCCTGAGTCTCGACCTCACGCAGACCCAATGGCGGTACCGGGTCGGAGGAGGCCCCCAGGCCGGCAGGGAGACCCAGGGCCAGCCAGGCCCCTCTCTGAGTCGTGGCTTCTGTCCTGGGAGACAAAGACCAGAGGTGGCTCAGAAGGCTGAGTCTTCCTGCAAATTAAGCCCCACGAGGCACCCAGCCTGCACGGGGAGGGGTGGGGAAGGCTGCCCCTCTGTCGGGGGCGGGGCGCATGTGTATGTCCCTCCCTCCCAGGCCTCCGCCGGGGGCAGAAGACGGTGGGTCCCTGTGGTCAACCTGCTCCAGAGCAGGATCCGCCGGCCCACGGACAGAGGCCTGGGGGCTGGCGTGCGCTCTGCCAGGCGTGGCCTCTCCCCCAAAGCAAGCGTCGTCGTGTGAACTCAGTCCTGTCCCGAGTGGCTCCGGCCCTGGACCCAATTGTAGGAAAGGGGGTGCAGGCGGCTGGAAATGGAGCAGGAGCGCAGAGCTCGGGACGTCCCCCCGGCAGCCTCAGTGGGTGTGGGTGGCCCCTGGGCACCTCCTCCCTTCGGTGGTGCCCCGCCCGAACAGAGCCCACGCTGGCTGCAGCCGCTCAGTCACAGGCTCCCCGCATAGACGCACGTCCACACCCCACGTCCACTTGCTCAGTGTATCCTCCCAGCAGCTCCTGTTCTGGGCCCGGGAGGCTCAGTGGCCGAGAACCCCAGGCAGGAAGCAGACAGACAGCACACGAGTGAATGAAAGGTCCCTTCAGAGGGTCAGGATCCCTGAAAAGTGATGCCGGGTAACATGGAGAGAGAGACCCAGGGAGGCCCGTGAGCTGATGTGACTGGGGGTGGGGGTGAGGGATGAGGGGGACGGGGGTGGGCAGAAAGGGAGGCTCTGAGGCTGGACGAGAGTGCAAGGGGGAGGCCAGACGGCTGGAGAGGTGGGCAATGGGCGGGGCAGGGCTGTGGGCTCGTGGTGGGGTGTTACTGTGGAGTAATAGGGAGCCATGGAGGGTTGTAGGCAGGGAAGGAGCACAGCCTGGTACTGGGCTGGGGGTGGCCGGAGAGGAGCGTCCAGGAGGCCGGGGTAGAGGGCAGGCCTGGAACAGAGGAGGCCAAGGACCGTGTGCCCCCCGCCCCCCCAGGCTCGGAGGCTCTGGGGAGATCCCCTCACTCTGCATATACCCCTGACGCTGGCAGGACCCACAGTGGGGCCAGGCCCCAGGCCAGCAGCGGGTGTGGACCCAGGCTGGTCTTTCAGTTGGGCTGGGTCTGGCCCTCCCCCCGGAACCCCAAGATTTGCATCTCCCCCTCAGAATCTCGTCCACAGGGTCTCAGGCCCCGAGGGTTTGTGGGGTCCGTGCCCTGGAGCCCCACTTACCTGGAATCCCGTCTTTCCTGAGGGATCATCAGGCGGCCCCTCTCCTCTCTGGGTGGGCTCCAGGCCCATCGATGGGATGTGCCGAGCCCAGGACGGAGCCCTCGTGTCCAGGGCAAAGCGGCCTCCACCGGCTGGGCCACCTCCAGCAGCCTGCAGTCCTGGGGCGCTCCCTGGTGGCCAATGGGCCAGACCTGAGAGGCCACCAGGGGTCCCAGAGCACAGGGCCTGGACAGGTTCTCCCCCCCATTCCAGAGCTCAGGGGATGAGGGGTCCCTGGGAGGGGGTCCTGGGGTCTCTGGGGAAGGGGCACACAGAAGTGTCATCTGTTCTCATGTGTTACCCGCAAGCTCCCAGAAGCTGGGCTATTCAGATCCCCATTTTCTCAGAGAAACTGAGGCCCAGAGTTAAGGAGCCCGGAGGATTTGCAGGGTGTGAGCCAGGACTGTGGGGCTCCAGGGCCACCCCCCGCGCTGCCCTGTGGGACAGTGTCTGCGGAGCCTGCCGTGCTGACAACCTGACAGCTGGCCCGGCCGTGCCACCCTCCAGGACAGCGCACACGGGGCACCGGCGCCTCTCAGCTTTGTGGGCCCAGTCTCTGCCCACGCGTCCTCCACGGGACGGCCGGCCACACCCCCTGGAGGCGGCCATTCCCACCTGCTGCAGAGGTAAACTGAGGGTCGGTGGGAGGCGGAGACACGGGTGTGGCACAGCCGTCCCCTCCCCCCCAGGCCGAGGAGGGAGGGAGGGACAGCAGCCAGCCCCACACGGGGCCACCTCTTGGCACCGGGAGACTGGTCACGCCCAAGGGGGTCACGGGGCCCGTCAGGCCCGGGGAAGGCTGGCCCTCACGCCCGGTGGCTTTGGCCGCAGCAGGCCTGTGGGCCGGGTGGGGCGGAGATCGGGTGGCGCCCAGCGCTGGTCACGGCATTGGCTGCCCAGGTGCCAGGCGTGGCGGCGGGGAGGAGGAGGGGCGGCGCCAGGCTGTGGGCGCTTCCACCCGCTTCTTGACCAGCAGCCGCATGTCCGGGCCTGGGGAGAAAGCAGGCAGGTGGGCGCCCTGGCCACAGGCTGCCGCTCGTCTCCGTTTCCTCCTCCGGAACCTGGGGAGAGCCCGGCCTTCCAGACGGTCCCTCTGCAGGGGAGGGGGGCTCGGGGTGGGTCTGGGCAGGGGGCGGCCCTGCGGCCCTGGGGGCCGGACTCAGGGAGCCGGGGCTCAGAGCCGGTGCCTGTCCCGCTGGGGGGCTCACAAGCGCGTGGGCAGCTGTGCCCCCTCGCTGCCCCCTCCCCGAGCCGTGCCCTCCACTCCTGGCCCGGGAGACCCGTGTCCTCACTGGGGGCCGGGGGCTGCCGTGCTGACCGCCGCCCTGCTGAGCGTGGGACCCCGGTGTGCCCTCTCCTCCCCATCTCAAGGAGGAGCAGAGGGGCCGAGCGGGTGAGGGGCTTGCCCAGTGACACAGCCCGGGAGGGGGTAGGTGGACTGGGACCCCCGGGGCCTGGCCGCCCGGCTCTGCCTGCACTGAGGCCGTTTCCCTGGTGGCCTCTGACCAGGGGCGGCCGTCTGCCCCCCGAGCAAGAGCCCCCGGTGCCCTTGCTGCTGGGGCTGAAGATCCTGCCTCTGTTCTCCCTGTCGGCTGTGGGGGGGGGCGGGATTCCAGCGGGGGGGTGACGCAGGACCCCCAGCTGCCCAGACGCCCCTCCCGCCCCTTCCGGGAACAGGGCCGTCAAAGACCGGACGCCTGTTCATGCAAATGCGCCGTTTGCATGTCCTTCCCGCTTGGTGGCCCCGTTTGCCTGGCGTCTGGCCCAGTGCCCCCCCGGCTCTCAGCACAGGACCCCAATGCCCCCTTGGCCCCCTGTGGCTGGGAAGCCAGGGGTCGGGCCCAGGCCTTCAGGGCGTGGGGTGAGGGGTGCTTGTCGTGGCCCCGGGGACGGTGAGGACCACCTGCCCTGTCAGTGAGGAAAGGGCAACGTGGGCTAGGGGGAGGGGGAGAACCACAGCACCCTCCCCCCGCCGCCGTCCCCTCCAGGTCCCCCTCCCTGGGGGAGCAAACCCGGGGCTCTCAGGCTACGAGCACACCAGTGCTGCCCAGTCCGCACACACACCCCGGGCCGGGGGCGCGTCCAGCGGTGGGAGGGATGCCAGGCCCCGGCGGGAGCGAGGCCCCTGCTCAGCCCCACCCTCCCCGCATGGTGCGAGCACATCCCACGTCGCTGCCCGTGCTTTGGGGTTGAAGAGTGTCCCCCAGAATTCATATCCACCCAGAACCTCAGAACATGACCTTATTTGGAAAGAGGGTCTTTGCTGAAGCCATTAGTTACGATGAGGTCATAGTGGAGTAGGGAGGCCCTCATCCAATGACCAGTGTCCTTATAAGGAGAGGGAGACTTGGACGGGGACTTGAAGATGGAGGCAGAGGCTGGATGGATGCGGCCACAAGCCCAGGGACGCCTGGAGCCCCCAGAGCTGCCAGAGGCAGGAAGGACCCTCCCCTAGAGCCTCCGGAGGGAGCTCAGCCCTGCGACACCTTGTTTTGGGATTTCTGGCCTACAGAATCACAAGAGAATCAACTCCTGTTGTTTTAAGATGCCCAGTTGGTGGTCGCTCGTTACAGCCGCCCTGGGACACCCCTGCAGTTATAACCCAGAGGGCGGCAGTGCCGAGGGGGTGAGCTTTGGCCGGTGCCCAAGCCCAGGCCAGGTCTAGCCTCCCCCCGGCTGTGTGGTCGCGTGCAGGTCTCCCCACTCCCCTCCGTGCCTTGGCAGGGCCGGGCCTCAGAGGCTCTTGGTACCAACAGCGTCAGGCCCAGCCCTGGGGGGCGGGGGCGGATGCAAATCCTCCCGCTTCCCACCCCAGAGCAGGGAGCACAGAGGGGTGGGATTTGAATATGGCCTTTCCATGCTGGTGATTATGGGTTTTTAATACTGGAAGCTAGTGTCTGGGGACAGGGCCTGGGTGTGGGCAGGGGGGGCGGGAACAAGATATGGGCTGTATGAGCGCCCTGGGCAGCTGTGACGAAGTCCCACAGATGGGCGGCCGAGAGCAACGGGAACTGATTCCCTGCTCTGGAGGCCAGAATCCCAAATCAAGGTGCTGCACCACCGAGCTCCCTCCAGCAGCTCCAGCGGAGGGTCCTTCCTGCCTCTTCCAGCTTCTGGGTGTCCAGGTGTCCCTGGGCTGTGGCCGCATCCCCCCACTCTCTGCCTCCACTTTCACTTGGCTTCTTCCCTCTTCTTATAAGGACACTCAGGTCACTGGATGAGGGCCCATCCTAATGACCTCCTCTTAAACTGATCACATCCGCAAAGAGCCTATTTCTACAAAAGGCGCATTCACAGGCACCAGGAGCTAGGGCTTGGACACGTGATTTTGGGGGACACAGTGGGAGGACCATGTCATGCCTGCAGGTGCCCCCCCACCGGCCCCTCCTGTGTACCCAGGTGGCCCCTCTCCAAGAAACAAAGGGCTGGCCTGGCCTGGAGAACCGGAGCCGCGGTAGGAAAGCGTTTTACCAAGAGATTCATTCTCCTCTCCCAAAGAGCCTCATCCGTCCGGGGTGTGGGGCTGACCCTGGAGAAACTGGGAAAATACCCCAGCCGAACGGGGCGCGGCCGACACCCGTGATGGACGGGGCGACCAGGGAGATGGAGCTTCACAGGGTGGGCCTCTCAGGTCTCCTGGGACCTGGGGTCCCACCGGCTCTGAGAAGACCTTTGCCCCTCCTGTGTTCTGGCCCCAGGCTCTGGGAGGGCGGGGCAGGGCGGGCGTGCTCTCCCTGCTGAGCCCGCAGAGGAGCCACTGGAGACAGGCAGTGGGGGCCATGGGGAGCCGTGGGCAGGTGGTGGGGGGCCCGGCTGGTCCCTGGCTGGCAGCCGTCTGCAGTGGGTCCGGGAGGCGCTGGGGGTGCTTGCTGTCAGGCAGGTTGATGGAACCCAGCTCCTTGTCACTCGGGCCACTCCTGGGACCCTGGCGTGGCTCCCGAGTCTCTGCTAATGTGCCAACCCCGCCGGGCACGTGGTCAGCGCTGGGCCAGGGGTGAGGGCTCGGTGGGAAGGTCCCTGGGTGGTGGGAGGGGCGGGGGGCGGCTAGAGCCTCCCCTCCCCGGGCCTCCTGGGCCCACCTGGGCAAGGAGGGGCGTCTTTACCACCTCGGCTCCCGCCCAGCCCCCCAGGTCCCCCTGCACCTGAGCTGTGTACACCGCCCTCACCTGCTCGCCTCCCACCTGCTTTCTGCCGGGGCACCAGGCACACCCAGGGTCCCATCCGTGTCCTGGGCTGACAGGGGTGTGGGGCGGGTGGGCTGCGAGACTTCCACTGAGCCTTTTGGGGTTTCCAGGAACCTCCCTGCCAAAGCCTCTGCAGAAGTGGCGACGGGCGTGGCCGGCTGGCTGCTCCCAGGGAGGGGTGAGTGGGCACATAATGGGGGGCGGGCGGCAGGCCAGGAGGCGGGGCTGGGGAAGGGGGAGACGGAGCCGACACGGTGGGGCTTCAGGAGGGCCGGCCGGTGGGAAGGGCACCGGGGCAGACACCCTCTTGGTGGCCCCCCATTTCTGCCAGAGCGGCGCCTGGGGAGAGGGGCTTCCCTGGTGAAGGCGCCCCGGCCTCTGGCAGGAAGGGGGTCAGCGCTTGCCTCTCGCGCCCTCAGGAGTGGGCTCTGTCCCTGCAGAGAGGGCCCCATGCAGGGTGCTGGGGGCGCCCGTCCTGGCAGCCACAGGGGTGCTGGCGACCGACAGGGGCCGGGCCTGTGCCGGGGTGAGATCGAATTCGGAGGGTCTGGGAAGAAGCGAGGCAAGGTGAGAGGCTGCCCGCACCCCACGTCCTCCCCTCAACACTGAGCCCCGGCACCCGCTCTCCCGCAGCGGGGGTGGCGGGTGCACGGGGGTTGTTCAGAGCCCCAGGCGGAGACAGCTGTGGAGCTGGCAGCGCCCTCCGGCCCCTGCCTCCTACCCCCAGGCACGGCGTGTCCAGAACCCTCCTCTCTCCGGCCTCAGCCTCTCCCGAGGGGATGGGGACACCCAGGTCACACAGCAGGTCAAGACGGGGCCTGTGGGAGCCCTGGCCTCTGGCTGCGACCCTGTCCCCCTCCCCGTGGAGCCCAGCCCTCCCCTATGCCCAGGGCCCCCTTACCCAGCACTCCCATACTCAGTACCCCCGTGCCCAGCACCCCCATACCCAGCACCCCTATGCCCAGCACCCTCATGCTCAGTACCCCCATGCCCAGCACCCTGTGCCCAGTGCCCTCCTCACCCAGGACCCCTGCTCCCTGCCCTGCAGTTCGTGAAGGTGCCCAGTGGCGTGGCCCCGTCGGTGCTCTTTGACCTTCTGCTGGCCGAATGGCACCTGCCGGCCCCCAACCTGGCGGTGTCGCTGGTGGGCGAGGAGCGGCCCTTCGCCCTGAAGCCGTGGCTGCGGGACGTCCTGCGCAAGGGGCTGGTGAAGGCGGCTCAGAGCACATGTGAGGCCCCGGGCCAGGGCCTCGGCCCCGCAGCCCGCTAACCCCACGGTCACCCTCCCTCCACGGTGCCGCGGTGGCGGTGGGAGCACCTCCGGGGACGCAACAGAGGAGCCTTCCCCAGGAGGACCCGGCCACACCGTGGGGCCCGCAGGCCTCAGCGAGACACCCGGGGGCAGCGCCAGTTTCCACACCCGCTGCCCGTGGGTGGGCCCCCTTCGCCCCCTCTGCTTCCCCTGGGGGAGGAATCTGGCCTGAGGAATCTGGCCAGTCGCTGGGGTCAGAATCAAACTCCTGGGCTTTATTTTCAGGCCGGCTGGGCCTTCAGAAAACCCAGTCAAGGACGTGGGTTCTCTGATCTCCTTCACCCCAGAAATGACTGATTGTAGAAAAGACAAAAAGCCCGGTCTGTGCGCCCACTGGGCTAAGGGCTTTGTAATCTGGAAAGATCTTCCTGGGTTCTGGCCCAGCTCAGGCCACGGGACAGAGTCGTGGCCTGTTCTGTCCAGATGGCACCTGGCGGGGCCAGCTCCCAGCAGATGCCCCAAAGGCGGGAGGGGGCCCTGGGGTGGGGGCCACTCGGGAGGCCATGGGGCCGCTGGGTGCAGTGACTCCCGGGCCTGCAGGTGCCTGGATCCTGACCAGCGCGCTCCGTGTGGACCTTGCCCGGTATGTCGGACAGGCTGTGCGTGACCACTCACTGGCCAGCACGTCCACCAAGGCCCGCGTGGTGGCCATCGGCATCGCCTCATTGGGCCGCGTGCTGCACCTTCAGCTTCTGGACGACGCCCAGGTGAGCGTCTGGCTCGGGGCATGGTGGCCTTGGGACACGGTGGGCCTGGGAGTCCCCCGAATATCGGCCACCCCCCAGGGCAGGAGGGCGTGCCTTATGGAGGCCACCAAGGCAGCCTCGCAGCTGACCACAGCCCCCCATCTGTGACTGAGTCCCCCCACAGTGGACAGGCCAGCAGTGGACAGACCAGCCCCTGACCTCGGGGGCTCACGGGCCTGGGTTGGGGGGGAACGAGGCTGCTCTGAAGGACTGAGGCAGTGAAATGACTCAGAGCCAGGGGAGGGGGAGGGCAGAAGGGGGGAGGGCAGGAAGGGGGGGGTGAAGGGGAGGGACCGGAGGGGGAGCTGGGAGCCGCGTGCCCAGCATGTGGCCAGCAGGTGGCAGCATCGCCCAGGGAACGGCATGGGGAGGGGGCTGCCAGGCTCCCAGCCTGCACAGACCTGGCATGGGGACCTGGGCTCCAAGGATCCCTCCCAGATCGGTGCCCAAATGCCTGGCTTGGCCACCGCCCCGCAAGTTTGGGTGACCCTGGGCAAGTGGCCTCTGCTCCCACGCTGGGGGAGGGGTCTGAGGCAGGTCCAAAGGAGGCCCAGGCAGCCCTGTGAGAGAAGCTCCCCGCAGCGCTGGGCTCTGTCTAGAGGGTCCCCTCCCTGTGCCTGCCTCTGGGCTCCCCGAAACAGCAGCCAGCCCTCCCTCCATCTGGGGGGCGGGCAGCCTGGACAGAAGCCTCGCCCAGGCCTCATGATGTGCATGCGGGACCCAGGAGGACAGCCCTGTCCACTACCCCATGGACGATGGTGGCCGCCAGGGCCCCCTCTGCACCCTGGACAGCGCCCCGGGCGCCCCGGGGAGGGCAGCGAGCCCACTGAGCGGAGGCTGAGGCTGGAGAAGCACATCTCAGAGCAGAGGACCGGCTACGGGGGTGAGGCCCGCCTGGCTGCCAGGGAACACGGGAGGGGGTGGCCACAGCATGTGGACAGGGCTGGAAGGACCACCAGGGCGGGCAGGGAAGGGCCTTCCCGGCTGAAGGCACAAAGCCTGCCAGAGTGTTGAGACTCAGGCCACTGGGAAGACCTGGGAGGGGGAGCTGCCAGCCACAGCGACAGGGGACACAGCTGCGGGGAGTAGCCCTGCCAGGCAGCGACATTCCCACCAGTCGGCAGAGTGGCTGCAGGTCCATTTCCAGTGGGGCTCCCCTGGCTAGAGGCTCTGGTTGTGGGCTCCGAGCTTTGGAAAGAAAATGAGATTTGCAAGTTTCAAGAAGCCTATTTCCCTCCACTGGCCCGAGGTAAGGTGCCACCAGGGGGCAGTGTTGTCCGAGGCCTGGGCACCGCTGTGGCCAGTGGCAGGGTTCGAAAGCTGGGTTTGCTAATACTAGTGCACGGCTAATATTTATGAACAAGATATGTATAATTGCTTACAATATTTATAAGCAATGTGAAATATCTGTCAGCTGAGCACTCTGTAATGAAAACACAACCGAAGCTGTGTTTAAACCGTCACCACGTGGGTGCAGTGCTGAGCCCTGTGTTCCTGATGCCTGGCGGCCCACGCAACCCAAGGATCCTCCACATTCATTCAGGTGGCGCCTTAGGAGTTAGAGGGGACCCTGCTGGGGGTGGGGAGGGGGCACCATCCCGCCTGCCTGCAGTCCTCCCAGCAGTTTGCCGGGCTCCTCCCACACAGCCTACCCAGCAGGTCCAGGCTTCTCTGGGGCTTCACATTCGAAAGTCTCATTTCTGGTTTGTTTGGGGAGAAAACTGACCAGCGCCCCTCCTTTACCGCTTCGATGTGCTCCGTGGGCCTCGGATGACCTGGGAGGTGGTCAGTAGAGCTTTCTGCCCCGATGCAGAGAGATGCCAGGCCCTCGGAATGTGGCTGGTGCAGCCGGGGACTGAATATTCAACTTGAGGTTTAAATAGCCACGAAGCGGCCACATCGGATAGTGAGGTGCGGAACTGGCACCCTTTCCCCGGGTGACGGGGCAGCCTGGAGCCCGCACGTCTCTAGAAAAAGCCTCTTGGCTGGAGTTTGCCCAGAAAACGTGGCAAGTTGATGGTCTGAGGCCGTGGTGGTCACCCCACGGGGAGGGTCCCAGGCCCCCCGCTCGCCCGGGCACCTGGGTGGACCTTGTGCTCTGTCTGCAGGCACCGGCAGCATCGAGATCCCCGTCCTCTGTCTGCTGGTCAACGGTGACCCCAGCACCCTGGAGGTAGGCAGGGGCGGCAGGTGGGGGCCTCCTGCAGGGCCCCCCGCCAGGGCAGGGACGGACCTGGAGCTGACTCGGCCTGCTGTCCCTCCCTGCCCGCCTCAGAGGATTTCCAGGGCCGTGGAGCACGCCGGCCCGTGGCTGATCCTGGCGGGCTCGGGGGGCATCGCCGACGTGCTTGCTGCCCTGATGAACCAGCCCCACCTCCTGGTGCCCCAGGTGGCCAAGAAGCAGTTTAGAGAGAAGTTCCCCAGTGAGAACTTCTCCTGGGAGGACATCGTGCACTGGACAGAACTGGTATGAGCCGCCCGAGACCGCAGTCAGGAGGGCCAAGCGCTGGTCCCTACCCCGGACCCCGCCCCCTGCAATGCCCATGCCCGGCCCCTCTGGCTGCAAAGCCACCCCACCGCCCCGTGCTCACCCCTGCTTCAGGCCCTCACGCCTGGGGGCGGAGCCTTGGTCTGTGGGCGGGGCTGCCCTGGGCCCAGTGGGCAGAGGGCTGGCATTCTCGCTGGGAGACGTGGGGTCATATACCACCCGGGGGCCTTTGTCCTGGTGTCCCAGCTGCGGAACATCACCTCCCACCCGCACCTGCTCACCGTGCATGACTTCGAGCAGGAGGGCCCCGAGGAGCTGGACACGGTCATCCTCAAGGCGCTGGTGAAAGGTGAGGTCTGGCCGCGCCCGCTGGGAGGCCTGCGGAGGGCACAAGGCGGAGGCAGATGGCGGATCAGCCTGGTGAGGGGCGGCTCCCGGCCCCTGCCCCATCCTGGGTCTCGGCCTCCAGGGGCAGGGCCGCCGCCTGGGGGCTGTCAGTGGCCGGGAGGGACCCCTGGCACGGCTGCACTCTGCCGTGTGTGTGAGTGTGTGGGCGTGTGTACCGGTCACGGCTCACTTCGGCGGTGGCAGCACGTGTAACAAAACTGGAGGAATACAGAGCCTACCAAGGCCTCCGTGCAAATCCGTAGAAAGTCCTGCCTTTGGCAAGTTTTATGTTACTATATTTTATCACAATGTAAAAAACTAAAGTGTTCAATTAATTCAGGGAGTTTTAGTGTTTTCACAAGGTTGTGCACCACTACTACTAATTCCAGAACATTTCCACCACCCAGAAGACCCCTGCTAGTCACCCCAATTTCCCCCAGCCCCCTGCAACCACGAATCTGCCATCTCTAAGGATCTGCCTACTTGTGGCATTTCCTACGGATGGGATCACACACTGCGTGGCCACTGGCGTCTCTCCTTCGCTGAGCACCGTGTGTCGGGGGTTGTGTCCACGTCGTAGCCTGTGTCGGGGGCCACTGGCGTCTCTCCTTCGCTGAGCACCGTGTGTCGGGGGTTGTGTCCACGTCGTAGCCTCTGTCGGGGCTTCACCCCTTTTTAGGGTGAGTAATGTTCCACGTTTTGTGTCTCTGTCCCTCTGTTGATGGACACGCGGGTTGTCTCCACTTTCTGGCTGTCACTTGATGTGCTTCTTCTTGGACATAAACACCTGTGGAGGGGCCGACCGCTGGTGGGGGACACAGGCCCAGGCAGGGAGGGACTGTGCGGGGCAGGGGGCCGGGACACCCTTGAGGGAGGGGAGTCTCCTCCAGACAGGCCGCCGGCTCCCCGCTCTTCCGCTCACCCCTGGGGTCCCCTTGGGGTCCTGGCGCTCCCAGCATTGGCTCCTGGGGGTCTTGGGATGTCTTGTGAATCTAGAGGGTGTGGAGCGAACCAGGGCGCCATTCCCGTGGCTGTGCGTCTAGGAGGCTCACCTTGAGGGACCCTGTGCCCAGTGGCTCTGTCGGCGCCTAGGTTCGCCCTCCCCCCTCCGCCCGCTCCGCCCGCAGCCTGCAAGAGCCGCAGCCAGGAGGCACAGGACTACCTGCATGAGCTGAAGCTGGCCGTGGCCTGGGACCAACGGGGACGTGGAGTGGAAGGTGCCGCCCGACTCTGGCCAGCTCCGGGCAGGGACGCGTGGAGGGCTGGGGCAGGTGGTGTCCGGGTCCATCCTGGCCCAGCTGTGGCTGCGCGGGCCGGGGGAGACCGGGGCACCTCCCGCTGCCGCCTCACTCGTCTGCCCCCCAAGGCAGGATGGGCTGAACTGCGGCGGGTGTGGGCCACCCGGCGCAGCGGGACAGGCGGGGGCCTTGCCGAGGGTCCCCATGCCCCTCCCCACCGGCTCCCTCTCACCCTCCGCCCAGTCCCGCCACCTGGAGGAGGTGATGATGGACGCGCTGGTGAGCAACAAGCCCCAGTTCGTGCGCCTCTTCGTGGACGGTGGCGCCGACGTGGCGGACTTCCTGACGTACGGGCGGCTGCAGCAGCTCTACCGCTTGGCGCCCCCCAAGAGCCTGCCCTTCCACCTGCTGCGGCGCAAGCGTGAGGAAGGCTGGCTGACGCTGGCCGGGCTGGGCACCCAGCAGGCCCGGGAGCCGCCCCCCTTCTCCCTGCACGAGGTGTCGCGGGTGCTCAAGGACTTCCTGCACGACGCCTGCCGTGGGCTCTACCAGGCGGTGAGCTGTGAGCGGGCGGCGGGGGGCCGGGCGGGGCCGCGGCTGCGGGCTGACACCCCCATCCCCCAGGAACAGGGCCCGGCCCGGCGGCCCACGGGCCAGAAGGAGCTGCTGGACCTGAACCAGAGGAGCGAGAGCCCCTGGAGGGACCTGTTCCTGTGGGCGGTGCTGCAGAACCGCCACGAGATGGCTACCTACTTCTGGGCCATGGTGAGGACTCCGGGGAGGGGGCCTGGGGCGGGGGCGGGGAGGCAGCCGCATCCTCAGACCTGGCCTCCCAGGGCCAGGAGGGCGTGGCAGCTGCTCTGGCCGCCTGCAGGATCCTCAAAGAGATGTCCCACCTGGAGACGGAGGCCGAGGTGGGCCGCTCCCCGCGTGAGGCCAAGCGCGAGCAGCTGGCCCTGGGTGCGCAGCCGAGGCAGTGGGGGCTGCAGTGACCCTGTGCTCCGCGGGGCCCCTGGGCTCCTCCCTAAATCCTAAGGGGGCAGACGGGTACACGGCTGACGAGGACGCAGCTCCAAAGCTCGGGCCAGCTGGGCCTTGCGGCTGGGCAGGCAGGGACACCCGGGGAGAGGGAGGCTCCCACGGTCCTGACAGGCAGGCCGGGCCGGGATGGGCAGCCTCCACGTGGCCGGCCTCTCCCGGGCCTCACCAGACCCCTGGGAGGCAGGCACAGGGCAGAGGGCCGGCCGGAGGAGGAGGGCAGGCGGGCCGGGCCCGGGCATCGAGGCAGCGGCCGCACCCTCGGGCAGACCTCTTCTCCGAGTGCTACCGTAACAGCGAGGAGTGCGCCTTCGCCCTGCTGGTGCGCCGGAACCGCTCATGGAGCAGGACCACGTGTCTGCACCTGGCCGCCGAGGCCAACACCAAGGCCTTCTTCGCCCACGACGGGGTGCAGGTGAGCCCCGGGGAGGGCTGTGGGGCGAGGGGCTGGGCAGACAGGCGCCTCCCGCGGCCTGTGTCCCGGCCATGGGGGTGGGGGGCTCCGGAGGGGGTTTCCGTTCCCGGAAGCTGCCTGCCCGGCTCCCTCAGCTGGCCACTCTCCCCACGTCCAGCCCTTTCTCCACCTCTGGTCTCGGCAGAAACCCCGCTTCCTCAGCCCAGCCCTCCCGGACCCCCGAGCCTGGCCTCCCCCATCGAAGGGTCTTCCTTCCCCAGCAGGATGGAGGCTCCAGGGGACTCCAGGAGCCAGGGCTGGGAGGGGCGATGCTTCCGCTGAACCTGGAAGGGCAGGCCTGCTGCGGGCACAGCAGGGCAGAGGTGTGGAGGCGGGGGGGGCAACCGTGCCTTTATTTCAGGCCTTCCTGACCAAGATCTGGTGGGGGGACATGGCCTCGGGCACACCCATCCTGCGGCTGCTGGGCGCTTTCCTCTGCCCAGTCCTCGTGTTCACCGACCTCGTCACCTTCAGGTCTGTCAGGACAGAGCGGCTGGGGGGCCTCGCGCTTCACTGGGGCTGGTGGCGGCATGTCCCCGGCGCCGGCCCCCGCCGCACCCAGCATCCGTGTGGGCCCCCCTATGCACGCCCCCTACCCGTGTCCCTTCGCAGTGTGTCCAGCACTTCCTCTGCTGGCTGGGTGCCTGGGACCAAGCAGGGGCCCTCTGGGTGCCCTTCCCACGTCCCTGAGGGCCCCCTGTGCTCCCAGTGAGGAGGCCCCTCTAAGGACGGGCCCAGAGGACCCGCAGGGGCTGGACAGCCTGGACGCGGAGAAGAGGCTGCTCTGTGGCCCGGGCAGTCGGTGAGGGCCCTGCGGAGGGTGGGCAGTGGCAGGGAGGCTGGACCCCGGTGGGCAGCGGCAAGCTCGGGGCTCTGGCCACCCGTCTCACCGCTGGCCGTGGCCTCCTTCGTGGTGCAGGGCGGCGGAGCCGGCCAAGGCACTGAGGACTCAGAGCAGCCGGGGCCCACGAGCCACCTTCTTGCTCACGTGCTGGCGGAAGTTCTGGGGGGCGCCCGTGACCGTGTTCCTGAGGAACGTGATCATGTACTTCGCGTTCCTCTTCCTGTTCACCTATGTCCTGCTGGTGGACTTCAGGCCCCCTCCCCAGGGGCTGTCGGGGGCTGAGGTCACCCTCTACTTCTGGGTCTTTACGCTGGTGCTGGAGGAGATCTGGCAGGTCAGTGGTGGGCCCGGCCCACCGAGCCCCGTCCCAGCTCCAGATGGAGCCCCAATCCCTGACGGTCACAGCCTGGCCCAGGCGGGGCTGTCCCCAGCTAGGTGGGGACCCAGGTAGCTGTCACTGGGCCGTCTGCCCCCTGCCAGGGCTTCTTCACAGATGAGGACACGCGCCTGGTGAAGAAGGTCACTCTCTACGTGGACGACAACCGGAACAAGTGTGACATGGCGGCCATCTTCCTGTTCATCGTCGGTGTCACCTGCAGGTCTGCGGGTCCCAGAGGCCTGGCAGGGGCAGCCCTGCTGGGCTGGTGGGCCAGGCTGCCTTCAGGATGGGTCTGCTCAGGCCCCGGAAACCCTGTGTTTGTATGTCCCATGCTGTGTGTCCTGGGGGAAGCCCCTGCCCTCTCTGGGCACCAGCAGCCGTCCAGCCTGCCTTACCCCCGCCCTGCCAGGATGCTGCCCTCGGTGTTTGAGGCCGGCCGCACGATCCTCGCCATCGACTTCATGGTGTTCACGCTCCGGCTCATCCACATCTTTGCCATCCACAAGCAGCTGGGCCCCAAGATCATCATCGTGGAGCGGATGGTGAGCCCCCGCTCCTGGGAGGGCAGTGAGGCCGAGGCCCACTGCCAGGCGGGGGCTGATGCTTCTCTCCCCACACGCCTACCCCCCGTGGAGATGAAGGACGTCTTTTTCTTCCTCTTCTTCCTGAGCGTGTGGCTTGTGGCCTACGGCGTGACCAGCCAGGCGCTGCTGCACCCCCATGACAGGCGCCTGGAGTGGATCTTCCGCTGTGTGCTCTACCGGCCGTACCTACAGATCATCAGGCAGATCCCACTGGACGAGATCGATGGTCAGCACGCAGCCTGGGGGTGGGCGTGGGGGGTCCTCTGTGCCCGCTCCACGTAGGACCCCCACCCCGAGGTGCAGCTGAACCGACTCCAGTTATGAACGTTCCTTTTGTAAGACCCTGGACATGTGGCCCTTGAGAGGAGTGTTTGAGGGTCACAGGAGGTCCCGGCCTGGAGTGGCTGAGAGCAGGGGGTCCCTGAGGCTGGCCCCCCAGGCCCTGCCCACCCACACAGGGCCACGTCCAGCAGGGGACAGCTCCGGGCTGATGTGTCAGCTGCGGAGGCCCCAAACTTGGGCCTCGGGCTGGAGATGGAGACGGGGCTGCGGGGAGAGAGAGCAGCCTGGGCGGGGTGGCGGGAGCCTTGCTGGGAGGGGGGATGGGTAGGCACTACAGGTCGCCTGGGGTCTGGGCCCTCCAGCTGCCCCACCCCCCCGGCATGTCCCCAGTGGGCATCAGGTCTCCTGTCAGCCCCCATCCACCCGGCCCCGCACCCAGCCCTGGGCCCACCTGCTGGAAAGGCCCTCAGCTAGGAAGCCACTCCTGATGGCATCCGTGCTTCTGGGGACCCACCCAGCGTGTGTGCCTGATCTCCGGCCGGGTGTGTGTGGTCTGTCTAAGGGGTGTCTCCAGGGCGGCCCCTGTACGGGGTGTTGGGGGCGCTGGGGCTGGTGGAGGCTCTGAGAACTTCCCACAAGTCAGCACAGTGTGGGGGGTAGAGTGGCTCAGCCATGGGGGCTCAGGGAGCCCTGGGCTGGCAGCAGGGATGCCTGTACAGGCCCTGGGATGGCTGGGACTCAGTGAGGGGGAGGGGGAGGGGGAGGGGAGGGGGAGGAGGGGGAGGGGGAGGGGGAGGGGGGATTAGCCCCTCAAGCAAGGTGGGCCAGCAGCCAGGGGCCAGTGTGAGGGCCCAGGGCACCCGCCCTGCCGGGCACTCCTGGCGCAAGGAGGGGGGCGGAGGGATCATTCGCTCAGGCTGGTGTCAGACTGAGGCCACCTGGAGCCCACCGGGCGATCACGGGCACACTGTCCCTGAGGCCTGACCGTGGCCACTGCAGCTAATGAGGCAAGGTCAGCGCCCCACGACCTGGTAAATATTTGTCAATGGGATGAGGACGTGACCGAAGCAAACAGGCCTCCAGGATGGGGCGGGGGTGGGGCTGCGCCGTCATGGGAGTTGCCTCCTAATTAGGGTGTTCTGCAGGCTTATTTCCTCGGCTGTTTTCTTAGTCCCCCAGCCCCCGGCACTGGGTCCGGTGTTTGCTCATCCGTGGGCACCAGTTTCCAGGCCATTAGTTTAACGAGGCCCTGCCCGCCCTCCAGCCCTCCAGCCCTCCCCGCCCGCACCATATGGCCCCTGCTGGGGGATGCTACCATGACCCCCAGCACTGCCCCAGTCCCACGGGGCCCCTCGGAAGGAGGGGAGTGAGGTGGGCGCCCCCAGGACCAGGCAGGGGTGGGGGGTCACTCCTGCCCCCATGGCCACACGCTGGTACAAGGGAACTCTGTCATGGTTCGGGGGCCCCAGGAGCCTGGGGCCACCTGGGCAGGATGGAGGAAGTGCAGACTCCCGGGGGTCCGGCCTGAAGTGCTGCTGTGGCTGCCAGGCCGAGTTCCACAGTGGAAAGCCCGTGACCAGGGCCGGGCCTGGGCCGGCACCGAGGGTCCCGGGCAGGTCCCTGTCTCCCTCCCTGTCTCTCTTCCCCCCACCCCGCCCCTGGCCCCGGCCCCTCCCTGTGAGCCCACGGCGGTGCAGCCAAGAGTAATTCACTTACGGCCGAGAGGGAAGGTAGCCTGCGGTCCCACGGGCTCCCGGGTGGCCGCCCTGCCCTCCCTGCCCCACACGCGCCCACGGGAGCTGGGGGCCGAGCGTCCAAGGCAAAGCTCCATCTCTGGGCTCTAGGAGGTCAGAGACGAGGACAACTCATTTCCCAGCCTAGCCTGGTGGCGCCTTTGAGAGTTATGGGGGAGACGCAGGGGTCTCGTGACCACGGAGCCGCTTCCATCAGACAGGTTTACAGCTTCACAGACACGCTTTCCAGGCCTGGCCCTGGCCCACATCTCGGGGTGCCGGAGGGAGAGAGGAGGGTCACCCATCAGCCTCGGGCAGATCTGCGGGCGGGGAGGGAGGGGGCAGCCGGGGAGGGAACTCACGTGGGGACCCGCCAACCCCCATCACAGTAACTCACTCAGGAGGGACTCGCCCCCGTGAGGGAGACACGCGCACACGGAAACAGTCCCTGCCACCCTGACACGCAAGCACGGAGGCGGGGACACAGGCACACACAGAGAGACAGAGGCCCCCAGTGCCCCCGGACTCAGTCACAGCATGAAGACTGGGAGGAGGGGCAGTCACAGAAACACAGGCCTACATGCAGGCGTGTGTCCGGGTCCACGCACATGCACACACACGCACACACACGCACGGCCTGTGGAGGTCACCACCTGGAGCCACAAGCCCTCTTGATGGGGAGGCGCCCCAGCACCTGGGGCCCCTGCAGCTGTGCACTCCCCCCGCTTCCTCTGCACCTTCCTCCCATCTCTTGGGATGGGGTGGGGGGTCCAGGCTGGCCCTGCAGGGGTAGAGGCAGGCAGGGGAGGGGCTGGAGCTGGGCTCCTCAGGCCCCTCAAGGATGTTGGCCCCTCCAGGGCGTCCCTGTCCACGGCGTGGAGCTCAGCCTGCTCCCAGGCACTCACTGCCCCACCCAGAGGGCACTCTTCGGGCTGGCTCGTCCCCATGCCCACAGTGATCAGTGTCAAGGGTGTTCTGCCTCCATAGGCTTTGGAAATGGTGCAGACCTGCCCCCCAGCTCAGAGTCCTGTGATAGGCAGTAGAGCCATAAAGGCCCTGAGAAGTCCTGCAGGACGGACTCCACCTCCCCTCGCCGAGGCCAGCTCTCCCCAGACTGGCTCTAGCAGAGCCTTTGGCGGCGGTGGTGGTGGTGCTTGGGGGTGACCCACGAAGCAACCAGGAGAAACCGGGGTCCTCCACACGGCCTTGGCGCTGCCTCCAAAGCCTGCGGTCCGGCTGTGAGCTCGGCCCAGCAGCAGTGGGGAGGTGGGGTAGCACCGCCAGGCCAGCCACCCAGGACTGGAGTGTCCCACGACAGGAACTCAGCGCTGAAGCCCAGATGATCCCCAGGGAACCACAAGAGTTGGCCACCTAACCAGGGCCCTCTGTCCCAGGGTGGCCTCGACTGCGGGACAGAGCTCTCGATACCCAAGGGCATTTGCGGCCCAGCCCCGCACCGCCCGCACCGAGCCCACTCCCCTTTCAGAAGCCCGCGTGAACCGCTCCGTGCACCCCCTGCTGCTGGAGGGCTCGCCCTCCTGCCCCAACCTCTACGCCAACCGGCTGGTCATCGTCCTGCTGGTCACCTTCCTGCTGGTCACCAACGTGCTGCTCGTGAACTTGCTCATTGCCATGTTCAGGTGCCCGCCCTGCCTCCTTGCTCCGTCCACGTCGGGGGCCCTTAGTTCCAGCATCTCTGGCCCAGACCTGCCTGGCCCTCCGGACCTCAAGCTGCAGTCACCTCGCTGCCCCCAGGAGGGGCCTGGAAATGGGGTGTCACCCAAAACTGTGGCTCCCCTTCGGGTTGGGCCTGAAGGTCAGGGCACCTAGGAGGTGGTGCAGGGCACGGCAGGTGTGTGCGTGTGAGTGGAGTGACGATGCTTTCCCAGGCCCCCGCCCCCCAGGGAGTAGGGCCCGGGTCTGCAAAGGCTGCAGCAGAGGGGGCAGTGGAAGACCCCAGAGGAGTGAAGTCACAGGAAGAGGGGACAGCGGGGGGGTGCGGGGGGGGGAGCCCTTGGGACTCCGGGAACAGCGCAGGGAGCCGGGCCGTGTGCCCACCGCCGCCCACAAGCATCCGCAGCTACACGTTCCAGGTGGTGCAGGGCAACGCGGACACCTTCTGGAAGTTCCAGCGCTACCACCTCATCGTGGAGTACCACGAGCGCCCCGCCCCGGCCCCGCCCCGGCCCCGCCCTTCATCCTCCTCAGCCACCGAACCTGGTGCTCAAGAGGTTCTTCCGGAAGGAGGCCCAGCAGAAGTGGGCGCGCCTGAGTGAGGCTTAGGCTGGACTCAGCTGCCCGGACCGAGGGGGGGGGGGCCTGGGGAGGGGCAGCGCGCCCTGGCCGCGTCTGCAGTGACCCTGCAGGCTGGCGCACCACAGGAAGGGCTCCTCCTGCCTGGCTCTGCCCCTGCGGCTGCCTGGCCTTCCCAGAGAGGGACCTGCCGGAGCCCCTGGACCAGAAGATGGTCACCTGAGAGGCGGTGCAGAAGGAGAACTTCCTGAGCGAGCTGGAGAAGCGGAGGAAGGACAGCGGGGAGGGGCTGCTGCGGAAGACGGCCCACAGGTGCGGGGACCCGGCCCGGCCCCGCCCCCCCGGTGGGCGTGGCAGGCGGCCTGGGGTGCTGAGGCCACGGGGCGGCTTACAGGGACAAGGGCCCCGCCTGGAGCGCTGGTCGACTCCCCTGCAGGGTGCCGGTAAGTAGAAGCGCCGGCGGAGCTGGTGAGGGGCCGGATCTCACGCCATGGGACTGGGGGCTGTGAGATCTTTACCAGGATCACTGTTGGGCATCAGGCTGCCTTACAGCTGGCGTGGGCTCTCACGTCACAGGGTCTGAGCTGGGGAAACGGGCTGAGAGGGGCAGGGATGCGGCCCGGTCCAGCACACAGCCTCCCTCCCGACCCCGGACAGAGCTCTGCTGGGGCCTTGCCTCCCCCACCCCGCCTCCTTCGAGAGGCAGCCACCAGAGTTGGGTCACAGAGCAGTGCGGGCGCCGGTGGGCAGGGGGAGGCGGACACAGGGCTTGGCCCGGGAGCTCCCAGCGCGCCTCCCTTCTCCAGGTCAACTACTGCACGATGCTCCTCTCCTCCATGGCCGACACGCTGGCCCGCAGGAACACCTACTACGGTAGGTGTGGCTGTCCCCACACGTCCTGGGCAGGCTTGGGGCGGGGTGGGCGCGAGCAACCCACCGCCAGCCCGCCGGCCTGGGCCTCCGCTTCCCACCTGCCCTGGGAGGGGCCCGGCCTACGTCTCTGATGGCCTTTGGCTGACCACGGTCTTCAGGGTGGGTAAGGGCCCTCTGACGAAGCCCACCGACCCAGCCAGGGTGTGAGGGCGTGGCCACCCAGACTCCCGAGCCTCTGCCTGGCCCCACTGGGCTGCTGTCCTCCCCGCCCCCGGCCAGGGCCACCTCTCCCTTCCCCGGCTGCCCCACTGGGCGCCCAGCAGCTGAGGAGGGGCCTACCTTCCCCCACCAGACTCCCGGAACTTCAGTGGTGGGAACCCACAGGCCTCTGCTGCCCGTGGAGGGGGCCTGGGCAGCAGGAAACACCCAGAGGCCGGCCGGCTGCCCTCGAACACCTGAGCCACTTGGACCGTCTGCACGCGGGGCCCACCTCTCCCAAAGCCCCAGGCCCCACGGACACGCCGGCCTGCCCCCACCTCCAGTGGAGCCCCCCCAAGCAGGATGTGGCTCGGGGCTTTGCCGAAAGGAACCACTCGCTGCCCTGCCCGGCACCTTCTCTGGACGTCCTGGGCCCGGGGTGCAGCGGTGTGTCGTGGGCCCTCCCTGACAGGCAGAGCCCTCAGGACCCCGACCAGAACCAACCAGCCAGGACCAGGAGAGCAGACACTTGCTGAGCGCCCTGTGCGGGGCACCTCCCGTTAGGCGGGCAGCTAGCTGCCTTGGAGTCCGTGCCCAACCTGTGTCGCCCACCAAGAGACTGGTCTTTTTCTGAAACGCTTGCACTTGGAATTTCTGTCCTTTAAGACCCAAGACTGAGTGTTCACTGTGTCGGCTGCCACCGCACGCCCCCAACAGCTCGCACGGTGAGCGCCAGGCTGTCCGGCCTGGGCAGCAGCTGCGGGTCACCTCCCCAAGAGGACCCGCCCCCAAAGCTGCTGTATCTTAAAGCACACCCACACCTTGGGCTGCAGCCCCACATGAGTGGACCCTGGGGGGTGTCTGGGAGGTGTCAGGTGGTCAGTAAAGCACGTGCACGGGGAGAGGGATTTCCTGCCCTGCGGGGAGGGGGTCTGGGCTCCTGAGCTTGCCCCAGCTGAGTGGCCAGCCAGGCCGGTCTCTCCTTCCCTTAGGGACCTGGAGCCCTGGGGTAGGGGCAGCAGGGGCAGGGCCAGACCCGGGGCTCAGCAGCACGATGGGCTGGCCAACCCCAAGTGCTGTCACAGGAGAGCCACGCCCACTCCCGGCTACCTCCCCAGCTCCCTCTGGGGACCGTCCTCATCGCCCTGCACAGCAGCTCAGCAGTCCTGGCGACACTGTCCCAGGACACCGGTCATCTTCACACAGCCTGAGTAGGACAGAGTCAAGGGCGAGCTTGGCCTGGGCTGGAGAGGGCGCCCGCTCAGCTGGCCGCTTCCCCGCTCCCGGCCCTGGGGTCTACAGGCATATGCTGGAGGCAGGGGCTGCACACCAGCGGCTGTGAGCCCGCCCCTGGATGGGTCTGGGGTCTCCACCTCTTGCTCTGGACTGAGGAGGGAGTCACCTCAGCTAGGCTGGGAAGACGTGCCACTGAGGAACACAGGCTTGATTTAAAAACCTTCAGAGCCCCCTGATGCTAAGCTGCGAGGCTCCAATGTGGGAACAGGGTGATGGGGTGTCTGGAGAGAAGAGAGGGCCCTGGCCACAGTCCTGGGCGGAGGGGGGTTGACAAAGAGACACAGAGCCTGAGGAACACCCAGAGCTTTTACTGTCCCCCTGGGCACGGGGTGGGTCAGGGCTTCCGCCATCCCCTGGCTCACACCCTCAGCAAGGTCTCTGCCCTGGCCGCTGGTGCCACCGACAGGCAGCCCGCTGGCTCCCTTCCCTGGGGGTGGGGCCCCGAGCCTGCGCCACCCCTGAAGCCACCCCGGGGGGACAGTGGTGGCTGTCCCTCCAGCTCAGCCAGGGCAGGCAGGCGGCCAGGCGGTCTCCCCACTCAGACCTCCGCGCCTGGGGCCTCGGGGCTACTGCCCTTGCTCCGGAAGTGGCCCCTGCTCCGCTTCTTGCTGCTGTGGAAGCCCACCGTCTCCACCGGCAGGGCGCTGGCCCCAGACCCCGCGTGGGCCTCCCCCTCGGGTGCACCCACCTCCTGCAGGCCCCCCCGGGGTCTGCTCCACTCCTCGGCCTCCGGGCTCCCGGGCCTGGCCAGGTGGGCCAGCTCCACGGGGCCCTCGCCCCCCGCCGCTCCCGGGATCCCACGGGTGCCCCCACCCGGCTCCCCTGCCTTCCTCGGGACCCTCCTCTTCTCAAGCCGGGCCTCGCCGGTTCGGACCGGTTTGGTGAAGATGAGCCGGCCCTCCCCACAGCTGGAGGGGTCCTGGTTGAAGGAGGGCACGTAGTCGCTGGGGGCGGCCAGGTTCTGGGGGCCCAGGAAGGCCAGGGCGGCGGCCCGGTTGCTCTGTTTGCTGGCCTCAGCCACGTCCTCCAGGCTGTACTTGGTCCAGCGCTCGGGGTGGGCCACGTAGTCAGGGACGGGGGGCACCCTCAGGGGAGCGGGATTCCGAGTGGCCCTGCTTGGGCCCCCGGCTGGAGGCTGGCTGGAGAGTGTCGGCGGCTGCCGGAAGCCCCCACTGTCGCCAGGGCCAGCTGGGGCCGCAGAGGGCGGAGCCCGCCTGGCTGCCCGCTCCAGGCCGTCGAAGATGTCGTGGCTGCGCTGGGAGAAGGTGGGGCTCGTGCCTCTCAGGTGGAAGGGCTGCACCGCTGCTGTGGGGAAGCGCCTGGGGGGCGAGGGGGGCGAGGGGGGCGAGGGGGGCTCATCGGGGCCCGAATCCCCCAGGGCCTCCCCGGGCAGCGCCCCTGGAGACAGAGCTTCCACCTCAGCATCATCGGGCAGGCTGAGGTCGGAGTCCGAGTCGCTGAGGCAGACGGGGTCGGGAGGCAGAGCGTCGCCCCCGGAGCCAAGGAAGTGCTGGCCGTCCCCCGCCTCAGCCATGTGTCCCCAGCCACGCCACACCTGCACCAAAGCAGCCCGGGGAGTCGGTCACTGGGGACAACAAGTCCCTCCTGCAGACCCACCACCCCGGGGAAGGATGAGCAGGAAGAGCTGCATCCAAGGAGGACCGGCCAGGCCCCCCACCCCGAAAGCCCTCCTCTTACCTCCCTGGCTGCTGGGCGCCTGTGCTGGACGGCTGGTGCGCCGAGCGCTGGAGAAAGTTCTTGGTCGCAAAGGCCCCCCCCAGGCACGGCTCTGCTCAGTGGCTCAGTGGCTGGCTGAAGGCAGGGAGGGAGAGGCAGCCATCAGCCCAAATGGCAGACATGCTGGAGTGGAGCCACCACCCCGGGAGTGGGCCTGGGTTTACGGAGCCCCTGACACAGCCAGGCCCAGGAGCCGGTCCTTCTGATGTGTCACCTCATTCAATCCTCTCCAGCCAGTCTGACTAAAGCCACTAGGAGGCCTGCTGCAGGGGAGTCTGGTAGTAAGCAGCCAGCCAGGGCTTGAACCCAGGGCCGAGAGCGACCTCTGCTCTGCACTCCCTCTCTCGGCCAAGCACGGTGCGTGGCAGACAGCGAGTACTCCACAAAGGCCGGGCGCCTGCCTGCTCCGTGGGGAGGCGGTGTGCTCCTGACCGCTGTGAGATGCCCTGGAGCTCCAGGAGTCTGCGGACACACCCTTGGCATCTGCGGGCCAAGCGCTCAGGAAGCCGGAGCGGCCCTGCTCCGCAGAGGCCAGCCCCACAGCTCCTGGGGCATTTGCCCTGTGCTCCTCCGCACACCCGTCACTCTCCCAGCTGAGCAGAGAAGTGCTGCCAACACCTGGTTACTGTTCCAGTGTCACCAGGCACCCTGAAGCTTGTTTGCAGGCTCAGAGGACAGCCCAGTCTCACCCTCCGCACAGCCCTCCGTCCACCAACTCCCTCCTCCCACCAAGCCTCCCTCGCCCACGGTGACCCGTTGCTCGTGCACCCACCGAGGACCAGACCAGGCAGACCAGGAGTGGCTCTGAGTGCCCGGCACCAGGTCAAACACAGGCAAGATCTCCATTCCTCTGGGCCTCGCGTGACTCCCAAATTGAAGGCACAACTCCAGGAAAGGGACACGAAGTAAACGCCAATGGTGTCTGTTTTACAGCTGGCAAGGCCGGAGCGGGGAGAGAATTTGCCCGTCATACAGTATGTTGCAGGCAAAGCTGGAGTTCCAACCTGACTCCGGCTTCCTAAATTTGCAACCCCGTCCCCTGGAATCGCGGGAACGCCCGTGGTGAGTGGGACACGCCGCGGGGAGACGGGGATCGCGCCCCAAGATAGGGAATGCGGGGTCTGCGTCTCTGAGTTCTCTGAGAACTTCCCGAGCTCAGCGCAGGGCAGGACTGAGTACAGGCTGAGGGCCTGGGGGGCTCGGGGTTTTCTCAGGGCCGGGGTCGGGCAGACCAGGTCCCAGGGAACACTGGCTTCTTTGCCGGTTGTCTCGCTCCCCTGGGAGGCGGACCCTTGACTTTCTCCACTCCACGCGCCCAGGGCCTCGGCCCGTGCCCAGCAGGCTCTCCGTGTCGGGGGCTTAAGTTCTGCGGCTACCTCGGGTGGATGGGCCAAGGGTCCGGGCCTCACGAGGGTCTCCCTGCTCGGCGCAGCAGACTGCGGACGGCGGCCTCCCGAAGCCCGACCGCCCAGCAGCGCCGTCCTCCCCACCACAAACCTACCGGCTCACCGCGGCCTGGCTGCCTCCATCTTGCGCCGCGCTCGGCCCTCTGGGAAACTGAGTCCTCTGCCGGCCGACGGCCGCGGCTTCCGCGCCTGAAGAACTACATCTCCCACAAGTCACTGGGCCGCTACTCCCGAGGCCTATCGGGAGTGTGGTCTCTGCGCATTCGCTGTCTTCCCTCCCGGAAACGGCGCTCTCTCGCGAAGAGACCGGAATTGACTAAGGCCAGGAGGGAGGCTGGGAGGCAGAACTACGACTCCCAGAACGCTCGAGGGCTAACGGCCAGCGCCGCGTTCCCGGGGCCGCAGCGCCACTTGCCGGAAGCCGCGAGGACCGGAAGTGCGTCGACGCGTGCGGCGTCGTTCCCGGGCACTTCCGGTCCTGGCCTGGAGCGGCCGGCCGCGCCCCCGTGGGTCCCGGGAGCCGGGCAGCTGGGCGTGTCCCACGTTGCCCGCTCGTCCCAACCTCCCGACTGCCCGGGCCCGCCGTGTGGCAGCCCTCCTGGGAGAGGCGCCCTTACCTATTCCTGCCGATGGCCGATGGCCTGGCTGGTTATTTCTGCCCCGAAGCGCAGGGCAGATCCCGGTCTCCCCTGGACGGGCCGCACGTACCTTGGCCCGGGGCCCAGGCGGCCGGCGCCCTTTCCCTGCTGGCGCCTCGCCTGCTGGACGGCCAGAGCGCTCTCCCTCGCCCAGGGCTGCACCCCGGGAATCCAGGGTTCAGGCCATGCTGCGGCCTAGCCCAAGGACCCAGAGGGGAAACAGGGCCCGTTCTGATCATCCCTAAGGCCGCCCCCATGCAGAGCCTCACCAGGAACGCGGAATCCAGGCCACCGCAGGCAGCTAGTTGACACCGCAGCTAGCAGGGGTGACACCCAGGACGTTCCCAGGGCTTCGCAGCACAGGGAGAAGTAAAAAGGAGCGGGTTCCTTGGGCCATCCAGTTTTCCCAACCCACCAGCACCCCCCTGGACTGTGGAAGGGCAGGCCCGCTGAGGCCCTGTGACCCCCAATGCAGGGCTGGGGTTAGCTTCCAAAATCAGACCCCCAAGGAGGCCCCAGGGAGCCCTTGACGTATGAATCCCAGCCAGGGACTTGTTGTCTCAAGAGGTCAAGTTAATGTACATGCAGGGGGGTACCTGCATGCAGCTCATGGTGACATCACCCAGCATTCCCGCTGGGGGCAGCAGCCTACCCAAGAGGTGGCTGGGCCTCAGTCCACGGTGGTGGGCCAGGTAGGCTCCCCCAGGTGGTGGCTGAGGCCTTGCCCTCCAGCCCCTGCAAGATGTGGCCACCCAGCCCCTTGATGGGACGTCTGCAAGCAACTAGAAGGTCAGAGAAGAGCCCCTCAGACCCTTGGGAGGGAGCAGTGTGTCCATCCATCCTCCTGAGCTGGCCCTCAGGAGGGCGGCGAGTCGTACAGGGGCCCCACATCCTGTACCACATTCTTGGGCCGCCTGCCTGCCCCGCACAGACCCCGCTGGGCAGTGGCTCACAAGGAATGGGGGTGGGAGGGAGGGCCGGGTGGCGGCTGCTCCAGGTGGCACAAGGCCCAACAAAGGGGCACTCCCTCCGCGGAGTCCTTCTGGGCGCCCCACAGACACCCACCAACAGGGTCGGCGGCACAGCCTGGGCCCAGCGAGGTCCAAAGAGCTGAGCACTGCCTGCGCCAGGCTCCTCGGCCCCTCGGGCTGCCCCTGGGTCTCAGACACCACGGGCACAGGAAGGGGCCGGACATCGTGGTAGCATGCCTGATTTTTCCTTCTTTATTGAATGACTTTCAAGATGTAATTACAATCGAAGGTGACGCGTTAGAAAGGAGAGGTGCGTTGAAGGCATAAGGCTGCTCGTGGACCCGGCTCTAGAGACAGGTGGCCGGAAAGGAACAAGGATTTAAAAAGGCTGAGCGTGTGCCACCCATGGGGACGGGTGGGTAGGAGGGCGCAGCTCGGCCGGACGGCCCTTCGTGGCCCCGAGGAGAGGCCCGGCTGAGCAAGCAGCGCCCCCGAGCAGCCCCAAAAGCAGAGGGGGCCCCTGCCCTGCAGTCCCCAGGGCCACTCACGTGCCACCTACAGGTGACATCAGCCCCGAAAGCAACAGGGAACTTCAGGACAAGAACAAAACCTCAAAAGTAAAAAGGCTGATAAGTGTAGCAGTGATACCAGGAGGTTATATACACAGGTGGTGACGGCCCCTTCTCAGAAGTGTCCGGGTCACTCTGGGGGCACTGCGGGGGTCCCAGCGGCCCTCCCTGCGGCCTCAGCCTCAGTACACCGAGCTGTTCCGGATGCCACAGCAGAGCACCATGCTCAGGATCATCTCGAAGATCTGCGGAGAAGGGGGTGGCGGTGGGCAGGTGGGTCAACACCCGGAGACCCATGGGGGGGCCCTGAGCAGACGCCCGGCCCACCCCGCTCACCATGATCACAGCCACCACGATGGCGGCGATGCCGATGAGGTACAGCTTCCCCGAGAAGAGCTCGTCGATCTTCCCGTGGCAGTCCTCCTGCGGGGGCGGCCAGCGAGCAGTCAGAGGTGCCCGTCCTCAGCCCCCGGCGAGGCCGCAGCCCAGGGGCATTGCAGAAGGAGCACAGAGGGGCACAGCCCTGCCCCCCAGGACCCCTCAGCGGAGGTGTGAACAAGGCCTGGTCTCTGCCAGGTTTTAACTCACATCCGTTTTAAACAAACACGGAAATGGCGAGTGTGCCGTGTGTGCCCTCGTGCACTCAGAGATTGGGAAGCACCCACGACGGGGCTGACCCGGGAGGTCAGGGCGCCTCCATGGCAGGTTCAGAGGGCTCCCCCATCGGGAACCTGGGCCAGAGACTCGCCTCCCCATAGGCCGGCCGGCAACAAAAATCTGGCCTCAGCCCCCAGGCAGAGCAGCCCCAACTCCAGCCACAGGACTGCCCCGTATGGCCGTGTCCTTGCCCTTGCCAGCGGGAGCCCCGAGAGGGCCAGCCACCGCCCAGGACCCACCAGGGGTGGCAGCCAAATGGGGGAGGCAGCAGGCCCCACCCCACCCTGGGAGGCCCCACCCATCATCACCCACCTTTAGCAAGTTGCTGACGATGTTGCCGCCCGAGGGACACAGGCTGTTCTTGAACACAGAGGTGGTCACTGTGGTCAGCGCGTTGGAGCCACAGCAGTTAAGCTGCAGAGATGGAGGGCGCCCGCCGTCAGCCCTGGACACGTGGCCCGCAAGCTACAGAGGCCCCAGGAGCTGCGCCGGCCAGGCGTGAGGGCGGGGGGCTGGGCGGGTCCCCTCCAGGGGGAGAACGGAGCCCAGCGGCCCACTCCGCCCCCTCCTCGCACTCAGCTGTGCTGCGCAGAGACCCCTGCACCCCAGCTGCCTTGGCTCATCTAGTTCCCACCGGGGACCCCCAGGTCCCTCAGAATCTCCCCAGGTCCCAATGCCCCTCCCGCTCCTGGCTGAGGTCTCACTGAGAGGACAAAACCCCCAGCCCCCCGGACGCCCTCCCCGACCCCCGCCTCTCCCCTGGTCCCCCAGCCCCCCTGGACGCCCTCCCCGGCCCCCGCCTCTCCCCTGGTCCCCCAGCCCCCCTGGACGCCCTCCCCACCTCCCCCCAGCCCCACTGTACCGTCTCGTGGAAGGTCTTCACCACAGCCTTGGCATTGTTGGCGTCATCGTCCATTATGGCCTGCTGCAAGGCCTGGTCGTAGAACTGTTTCACGTCCTTGGCGATCTGGGGAGGGAGGCGGTCACAGCACAGCGGGACTGTCCCCCCCCGAGACGTACCCTCACCTGGCTCTCCCGGAAGGTATCACTCCCAGGATAGACCTGCCCGCCACCGAGCCCTAGAGGTGACCCTGCCTTCCACTCGGTCGCCATGCTGCCTCTTCCAGAAAGCCCTCTGTGGGCTTCCTACCGGGAAGAGCCCTCCCAAAGCACCCTGCAATCCGACCCCTCCCCCGCAGCCCGAGCCCCTCCTCCCTCCCCACCAGCAGCCCCCCTGCCCCTCCCCATGGACACTGGCTCACCTGGTCCTTGTTGACAAAACCCCAGATGCCGGCGGCCACTTCACAGGCAAAGAGGATCACCAGGCAGGTGAAGAACTGAAAAGGGGAGGGGAGGGCAGAGAGAGGAGGTCAGAGCCGGCCAGAGAGGGCCCGGGGCTTCCTGAGGCCCCAGTGACCGACCGGCGTGTGTGGGGTGGCCGCTGGTATCCACCCACCCAAGACCCGACAGAGGATGAGAGGTGTGGAGCCGAGAAGCGGAATCTAGGACTTGGCCCGGCAGCGAGATGCCAATGTTCTCATCATCGCCAAGGGACCGGGCTCCACAGGATGGGGTGGGTGTGGGAGGGGAGGACACAGTTGGTTCTGGGCGGGTCGGAAAGGGCAGGGAGGCAAAGCCCATGGGAAGGGGGTCGCCGTGGTGCGCCTGGGCTCGCCCACCGGAGACACAGGCACAGCCTCCTGCAGCCCGCGTCTCCCAGACGCCAGGCCCTGGGCAGCACAGCCAGGCCTCCACTTCCCATCCGTCGGTGGGTGACGTGCCCAGGGCCACCTGAGGCTGGCTCTGGCACTGGGACCGGGACTCACTCCCTATTATATCTGTGGCTTTTTTTAAGAAGGAAGAAAGAGAAAAAGCAACTTTGGAACTCAGTAGGAACTAGACAGAGAACTAGACGTAACACGGCAGTCCACCTCGGGGGAATTTGAGACTCGATCGGGGAAACCAGAGAGCTGGCATTCTGGGGGAGGTCCGCAGGCAGACTGGCAAGGGGGGGCACCAAGCTCCACATCAGGGACTGAAGGCGTTCTGTCTCCACCGGAGCTCCCGGTTCTGCCCCCGGCCGGCCCCGCAGCCCTCACCCTCAGCCCAGCCCCGGCCCAGGGCCTTACCGTCCCCAGCAAGCACTGGGACTCCTGGATGGCGCCGTAGCAGCCCAGGAACCCAACAAACATCATCACAGCACCCACGGCAATGAGGATGTAGATGCCTGCAGGGGAGAGACGGCTGCCCTCAGCGCCCTGACATCCCAAGAAGGCAGGACAGACAGACACCCCGATGCCCTGACGTCCCAGAGGCCCCAGCGCTCCCGGAAGCCCTCCTCCCCGGCTGCGTACATACACCCCACTGCCCAGGACTCTGGAGGGCCACCAGGCGCTGACGCCCGCCCTGCTGGGAAGACGTCAGATGCCCGGTGGCTTGGAGAGGAGCTGCAAGGGCTTGGCAGCCCGGCGGGGCCGTGTGGGCCCCTCTCCAGGCCTCAGTTTCCTCCTCTGTGACGTGGATGGAAACCGGCGTTGCCGAGGCCAGGACCGAACGGCCTGTGGTGAGTGTTCAGAGAACTCAGTGCGACGCCACAACCCAGACCCACTCTGGTTCCCGCAGTCTCCGGGACTTGGGGGCGCCGTGGAGGATCACCCCCGTCTTGGCACAGAGGACCCAGCTACTGGCCCGTGGGGTGGGGTGGAGGTGAGCCCAGGGGTCTGGCGACCCCGCTTCACTTGCGCCCTCTCAGGCGGGGGCTCGAGTCCGGCTTCTCTGCTCAGAGGAGGGGGCTCTACCCGGCTTCTGAGGCCCTGACCCTGGGGGCTGGAGCCTGCTGGACGCAGAGGCCTGGCGGCTGGGACAGCTCGAGGATGGCACACGGGGTCAGTCTGCCCCCCTGGCCTGCCCAGCACCCACTGCTGGTCATGCGGTCCTTCTCCGCGTCCACAGCTCACCCAGGCGGGGCCCGCGCCCCTTAAAACGCGAACCACGTCTCTCCAAGGACCTCCCACAACACTAGTCCTACCAGCAGACCTGGGCCCACCCCCCGGTCGCCGTGGTTACGCGGCGGGCAGGCAGCCCGAGCCCCCTCCACAGTGCTAGGACAATGGGTCCCAGGGCTCCGGTGCCAAGGGCCCGTCGCCCCTGCCTGGCCAGGCTTTGGAGAAGGAGCCTGGGGGCCAGGACCCACTGCTGGGCTCAGAAAGCACCCGGGGCCTCCCCTCTGGCCAGACGGAGCCTCCCACCAGGCCTGCCCTCGGGAGCGCCTCACTCGGGCACAGCACCCTTGAGCCAGGTGTCCTCTGCTCGGGCCCTGAGACCCCCATCCCCACATCACTACCTGAGGTTCAGCGAGATGGCACAGGGCGCCAGGGAGGGGCACCTTGGCGTTCCGGGCCCTGGAGGGTCCTGCGAGAGGCTGGGAGACCCAGAGGCGGTACCCGACCCACCCCACCACCCCAGGCCCAGCCCCAAGCCCCCCACGGTGCCGGGCTTCCACCTAGAGCCCACGGCCTGGTTCTGGCCAGTGAGGTCCGGGACCCTCCTGGGCCCTGCAGCATTGCCCGGGGTGCTGAGCGAGCCCAGCTCACCCACCCCCGCTGCCTGGCATTGGACAAAGAGCTCTTGTCAGGGCCCACATCTGCTCCCCCACCTCCCTGGCAGGCCCAGTCTGCTTCGGAGCCAGCAAGAGGCTCCAGAAGGCCGGCCCTGGGTGGGCAGGAACTCTTTGGCCAGAGGGGCTCTGAGAGGCCCCCGCCCACGGGGACACAGCAGAAGGCCCAGGGGCTGGCACCCAGCCTGCCGGGTGGTCCAGCAGCTAACACTGCTTCCCCAGCAGCCGGCACTGCTTCCCCAAGGGCAGGATTCTCCAGAGCCAGGAGAAGCCAGGGTCAGGCCCCAGGTGACGTGCGGCCCCCAGTGAGTGGACCGGGGGGACACCTGCTCGAACGCCAGCCTTGCCCCACCCCCGACGAGCCTCTCCCGTGGGACCACTTCCCCGCCAGAGCCTGAGCACAGCCCCGCCACCTCCATTCTCCCGCCAAGGTCCCCCCAGACATCTGCGCGCCTGGCCCGGACCGTGTCCCTAACCCAAGTCTGCAGCCCGTTGCCGCTCCTGCCCCATCCTGGCCTGAAGCAGGGGAGCTTTCAGCTCCTCTCCCGCCTGCTGGGCCAGACGCTGGGCTGAGAGCAGGAGCCGCCCCAGCCACGAGGCTGGCGGCCCCGTCCCCAGCAATTTGGGAGGGACCCCTTCCCAGACTGCTCACCCTGGGGCCGGTTCAACTCTGCCACCGGCAGAGCCCACACCCACTGCACCCAAGGTCCCAGAGATGGGGATGCAGAGGTGGCAGCAGCCCTTCCCACATTGGGACAGAAGGCCCGGGCACGTGCTGGCTCAGACCCCCGTGGGGACTCTGAGAGGGAAAGGAGAGGCCTGGGAGGAGCCCCGCGGGAGAGAAACACCCCTCGAGGGCCCAGAGAACACTCCTGCGTCCTCAGACGTGTGGGCCCAGCTGACTGCCTTGCTTCTGAGGGGGCCTGGCACGTGTGCGGGGGCCCCGGGTCACGGAGCCCTTGTGCCCTCTCGGGGGGCGGACTCACCCTCTCCTCCTGAGACTCAGACCCGTGAGGGGCCCCACAGCGCGGGGGAAGCCCAGGAACCTGTGGAAGAGGGCTCGGGACCCTCCCCGGGACGGCTGGCCCTGGGAGCCACAGCCCCAGACGGCCACGGGCAGGGAGGGGGCAGGCAGCCCCACGGCCCCGGGCGGGACGGTGAGCGTGCGGGCCACTCCCGCTTCAGCAGCGGAGCGTGTGTCCCGCGTGCGGGGTCCACACAGGACGGAGGGTGCGCGCCAGGCCGCGGGGTGGCTGCTGGCCCCTCAGGGCGCCCTGAGCCCCGAAGGCCCCCTGCCCTGCCGCTCGGCCTGTGGGAGTGAGAGGGCCGGCCCAGGAGCCAGTCCTTTAAAGGACAGACGCATCTCAACAAACACTCCCAGAGCTCCACAAGGGCTAGGCCCCACCTTCCCTGATGGGGGGCGGGGCCCCAGCAGGAGGCAGGGGGCACCCCTTCTCCCCTCCCGCCCCTCCGTCGCTCCTCCGGCACTCCCACCCCCACCCCGGGGGCCGCTGGCCCAAGCCCCCCGCCCCCAAGCCTGACGGACGCCCCGAAGGGGCCGCCACGGGCACCCAGGAGGCAGACTCGCGGCCTAACACGGCGGCTATAGGTGTGGCTGCAGGGCTGAGTCATGCAGGCCCTGAGTCTCCATCCCGGGGGGCTCCGGGCTCCAGCCCCACCCTCCCAGGAAGCCTCCCCTGAAACACCCACCATATGACACAGGGGAGCGCAGGGGAAGGGGGCAGGCGCGGCCCAGTCTCAGCGCCGCTCGACATTCCTGGTCCCCCCCACTGGAAGGGACCTCTGTGCTGCCCAGCAACGCCCCTGTGTCGGGCCTCCCGAACGTCCCTCTGCCCCCGCCCCACCCAGCTGCCGCTCTCCTGCTCCTGCCCCCCCCCCAGAGGTGATCTGGTGGGGTCCAAAAAAGCCACACCCCACCCCGCCCCCAGTTCCAGCTCTCCCTGGGAGCACCCCCCACTCCCGGCCCAGGCAGGCACTGCACCAACTCCGGAGGGGACCCTCAAGGCTCCCAGGCTGACATAACCCCACCTGCTCTCTGGCTCCGTCTCACCCTCTGGCCTCAAGAGCCCTTCCTGGCTGGCCTCCTCCCTGCCCCAGCAAGAAGCCAGCCCCGCTGAGCTGGCTCAGCCCCTGCTTCCTCCTGGAAGCCCTCCTTGGAAGCCCTCCCTGACAGCCTGTCTGAGGCCTTGCTGAGCTTATGATCACACCCCCCAGTGGCCCGTTCCTGCCGGCCCCCAGCCCAGAGCTGGCCGAGGTTCCTCAGCCCGTCCTCTGCCACTTACCTACGTAGAAGGTGTTGGGTGCAGGCCTGTCTCCGAGCTCCAGGTAGAGGAGGTTGGTGGTCTGAGGGTCATGGCGAAGCCACAGGGCCACGCCTAGGATCACACCTCCAGCCAGCTGGGGAAAGAGCAGGGCATGGTGTCACTCGTGGCCCAGAGCCCAGCAGTGGTGAGCGTGAATCCACCACACTACACACACACAGAGAGGAGGGTGCCGAACCCTCCTGTCTGCTGGGTCTGCGTGAAGGGCTTCCCTCCAGGCAGGACTCACTAGCCCCTGGGGTCTGGGCCGCCGCTGGCTCCAAATGTCTGATTTGCTGCCTTGGTTGTCAAGATGCCCCGGGGGGCCTGGGCATGGGGGACCATGTGGCTGGTCCCCGACCCTCCCGCCAGCACCACGGGAGTGAGACTCCCAGACAGGTTGCCAGATAAGATGCAGGACACCTGGTTAATCGGCATTCAGACAGACAACAAACACGTCTTTAGTGTAAGTGTGTCCCAAACACTGCATGCAACATACTTACACCAAAAAAGTATTCACTGTTTACCTGAAGCGGAAGTTTAACTGATGATCTGTACTTTATCTGCTAAATCTGGCCAGACCCCGAGCACCCCAGGGAACGCTGGGCCCTCCTCCAGGGCGTGGCACTGCCCCAAGAGTCCCAAGCTCGTCCGGGAACCCCATCTTTGCTGCCAGGACAAGGAGGGGGTGGGCACTTGATGCCACTGGGGCCCTGGTGTGGTTGGCAGAGGCTGCTGGGGCCGGTGGCAGCCGGGAAGCCACAGGGCCGGGGCTTTGTGGGGTAACTCCCTGCCGTCACGGAGACGGGAAACAGCCGGGAGAGCAAGGGAGCTCGCTGTGCTCGCCAGAGAGACCGCGAGGCGGAGGCTGCGCTGACGGCGGGCAGGAAAGGGGGCTCTGCTCAGAGCCTGGCATGGGGGGGCGCGGGCTTCCGGCTGACTCATGCCCCTGCGAGCACAGGCCTCCTCCCTGGGCTGCCCCCCGCACCCCGGCCTCCTCCCTGGGCTGCCCCCCGCACCCCGGCCTCCTCCCTGGGCTGCTCCCCGAGGCAGTAACTTTCCCCGGAGCTACGAGCACCAGCTCCTACACCGACCGTCAGCTACGTGTCCAGTGAGGAAGAGAAACCAAAAAGCGGACCCCAAGAAGACCACCTGGCCGGCCCAGTGCCTGCCCCCAAGGCCCTGGCCAGGGAGCGCGGCCCCGAGACAGGCTCAGTAGAGCGTGTGAGACCTGAAGCCCCAGCACCAGGGGCTGCCCCAAGGAAAGCCCCAAGCATCTCCAGGGATCTCCAGGCAGGTGACGCTAGGGTGCTGATGGGGGGCGGGGAGGCCAGGAGCCCCGCGGCCCGGGCCCAGGCCCTCCTACACTGGGCTCCGTGGACGACGAGCCTGGTGGGTACTGCTGGGACCGTTGGCGCCCGGCAGCAGCTGGGCTGCCCCTGAAGGTGGTGCTGTCAACACCGCCCCCCGGGGCGGGATGGCACCCTCTCTGCCCCCCTCTTCCAAACTTTCAACTAGGGACTCCACTCCCCACACCCAGGGCAGCACGCTTGCTCTCCCCCTTCCCGGAGCGCATGCAGCGGGACCGGCAGGGTCCCTCCGGGGCACCCGGGCCCTGCGCACCCCTGGAAGGGCAATGCCGAACTCCCGGCGTCCCGCGGCTGCTCCGGGTGCCTGTCACACCCACAAGCGGGTGGGAGGGCCCAGGAGGGCAGGGGGAGGGGGAGGGGAAGGGCGGGGACGGGGCAGGGGGAGGGCGGGGACGGGGCAGGTAGGCTCCGGAGGGAGTCCTGCCCCTCCGGCTCTCCCCGAGCTGGCTGCCATCTGCAGCTCCAGGGGAGGCAGTGGTGAGGCTGAGGGTTGCCGTGGTAACTCTGGCTAGAAACCGCCACTTATTCTGTTTTGAAACTGTGGTCCAGAGACCGCTTTGTGAGACGTTCCAGGACGGAGGGGGTGGGGCAGGGGGAGCCCTGTCCTGGGCCTCCTTTGCAGTCAGAGAGGCCTGGCCCCAAGCCCTGACTCAGCCTCAGTATCCCCGTCGGTAAGGAGAGCTGAGCGTGGAGTGGCGCCTCCCGCCCCCCTGGCTGGGCTGGGACCACCCCCATCTTCCCCATGCAGCCCCTCACCCCAGAAGCCAAGGGGACAAGCCCATGTAGGGCACTTGGTCCTAACAGAAATGCTGTGAGGGTAATGCTTATCCCAGCACCCAGATGCTAACCGTGGGGTGGCAGGCAAAGTCCCCAGCTCTCCTGTCTCGGGAAGGGCTTTCCACTGCAGACCCCAGGATGTGCGGGGGGCAGGGGTGGAGGGGGGACAGCAGCCTCCAGACTCCCCTGTGGCTCCAGCCCCCCTCCTGAAGGGTGAACAGAGAAAGCAGTCCTGCCTCTAGGCAGGGGAGAGCCTGGTGCTTAAGTGTACCCTCCTCAGCCGGTCCCCAGTCATTCCAGGCCCCGCACAGACCCGCTGGGGTGGGCCTGGATGAAGGCAATGGTGGCAGTGACCACCCCCAGTTTCGGGGAGTGGGATGGGCATTCACCTAAGGTCACCTACAGAGCAAGGGCAAAGGCAGCACTGCGAATCCCCCCCCAATCCCCCCACCCAGGCCGTGAGAAAAGGCAGAGGGTGGGGTGGACCCATGCCTCTGCAGGGAGGGGGTGCCCAGGGCAGGGCAGGGGTCCCAGAAGCAGCAGAGGTCTGAAAGAAGCCTGCTCTTCAAAAGATAACCCACAGACTGGGGCTTGCAAATGGCTAACAAAGGACCCGTATCCAAAATTTATAAAGAACTTGCAAAACTCTAACAACAAGAAAACAAACAACCGATTTTTAAAAAACGGGCAAAAAAAAAAAAAAAATTGGACACGTCACCAAAGAAGAAATGTGCACAGCAAATAAACACATGGAAAGACGCGCAGAGTCATTGGTCACAGGGAGATGCAAATCAAACCACAGTGAGACACCCCCAAGCACCTATGGGATGGGCTGAAGTGAGAAGACCCCCAGGCGAGGGTGGGGACACAGGAGACAGAGCTCGGGTCCTCGGGACGTTCTCCACCCCTCCACCCGCCATGCGCCCAGCCCCTGCACCCCCAGTACTGCCCCAGGGGGGTGGAAGCTCGTGCCCACCACAAACGTGCCAGCAGCTTTCCTGGTAACACCCCCAAACCGGGGACAACCCGATGTCCTTCAAGCGGTGAGTGGGTGGATGCCCACCAGCAGGGGAAAGGAAGAAACTACTGGAACTACTGACACAACCACCAGAGTGAATCTCCAGATAATCCCGCTGACCATCAGAAACAGACCAGGAGGAAAAACCACCACCTTCCGATTCCGTTCATGTAAAAAGTACAGGAAATGCCGAGCACAGGCACAGATGACAGGCCAGCGGGTGGCCTGGGACGGGGAGGAGGGATCCCAAGGCCCCGGGGACACCTCTGGGGGTGATGGATACATTCACTCTCCTGGTGGACCACTCTCTAGGTCTCACAGGTACCTCCTTACGTCAAAACCTACCAAGTTGTACATTTTAAACGTGCAGTTGACGCTATGTCAAACAAAGCTGTTTAAAAAACCCCACACACCCAAATCCCTGTCCACTGAACTTCTAAGCAGCAAAGCCTTTAGGGGTAAATGTTTCTTCTGGTCCCAAAGGATCCAGCCTGCTGTCTTCATGCCAACCGTCCACCAAGGTGAGGACCCCCAGGCTTCTAGCGGCCAACAGCAAGCATCTGGAAACGCTGAAGTCCTGTCCACAGAACTGAGGTTTTAGGGTCAAAAAAGGGACTGGATAAACTAAGGAACACTTATGCCCGCTATAAAACAGAGTCCAGACTTAACGGAAAGCACTCAGTCCTCGCATTGGGTAGGAATCAGAGTGTGGCAGCCAAGGGCGCCCAGAGCCTCTGGCTGCTGGGTAATCTCAGGACCATCTCGGCACCTTTGTGCCTCCAATATCCTTGTGTGTATAATGAGGAACTAAAAGTACACAAGCTGAGAAGATGTGGTACATATATACAATGGAATATTACTCAGCCATAAAAAGGAACGAAATGGGGTCATTTGCAGAGACGTGGATGGATCTAGAGACTGTCATACAGAGTGAAGTTAAGTCAGAAAGAAAAAAACAAATATCGTATATTAACGTATATATGTGGAACCTAGAAAAATGGTACAGATGAACCGGTTTGCAGGGCAGAAATAGAGACACAGACGTAGAGAACAAAATATGGACACCAAGGGGGGAAAGTGGAAGGGGGGGTGGGGTGGTGGTGGGATGAATTGGGAGATCGGGATTGACATGTATACACTGATGTGTATAAAATAGATAACTAATAAGAACCTGCTGTATAAAAAATAAACAAAATAAAATTCAAAAAATAAAAGTACACAAGCTGACATCCACAGAGCGCTCGGATGGTGCCACCGTATAGAGAGAGCGTTCGACGGCGCTGGCCGTTACTGTGGCCACCCGCAGGAGTTTCCGGGCAGGCTGATCAGTGGCAGAGTCTGACACATCCTCACTCACCCTCTCCCCCTCTCCTGCTAGCTGGCCTGGCGGAAGTGCCACTGCCACCTGCTCCTGCATCCTGAGATGCTCCGGCTCGGGTGGGGCTGGCGAGCAGCTCAGGAAGGAGTCCCTAAGCTGCTGGGATTACTGAAGGGTTCCACACCAGGGGACGGCACGGACTGTTTGTAATCCTATGAAAGATGCAGTTTCTGTTTCTTTCTTCCTCCTTTCCGAGAATTAATAAATAATAGCGTCAACTAAAAAGGGGGGGCGGGGCTGCCAAGTACACTGGGTTCCTGCCCGGCCTGTCTGCGTTTCCAAGAAGCAGCTGAAAGGGCGTAGGAGTGGGTGCTGCCCGGGCAGGCCTGGGACAACCTTCCCCCCCAACCCCCGGCTCCTGCCAGGCCCTGAGTGGGAGCTGAGCTGGGATCTGTCTTCCATCCCTCCCCACCCACACGTGCTGGCCCAGTGGTCACCCCAAGTCCTGCCCACGCGTTCCAGGAGTGACAGGGACACCCACGCATCAACGTGCTCCCTTAATTAGCAGCGCTGATGCTCTCAGAGACAGATGATAGAGGGGGCAGCTCCGTCGTGACCCGGGAAGGGCCTTGGCTCTGAGCCGCTCTGCTCCCTAACCCACCACCGCAAGGGGTGCACGCTCTTGCTGGGAAAATGTGCCACGAAGTGCCCATGCAGTTCGGCAACCAGGAGGTCCTGGGGGCCTGGAGACCCTCCCCAGGAGGGCAGTGAAGGCCACAGGCAGGAAACGCCCTTGCAGACACCGGGATAAGTCAGAGGAAAGAGGTGCAGCAAAGACCCTTTGAGGATGGGATGTGGAGGGTCAGTGGGGGCAGAAGGCACCACCCTTGGGCTAGGCGGGGACCTGGGTCCCTGAAGGCGGACCCTCCATCTCCACCCACCATGAGAACAGGGTGACGCGGGGCCCGACTCAGCCTTCCCGGGGGGTGGGCAACGACCCTACGGCCCTGTCGTGCCCTCCGGGAACACAGCCACCCAGCTCAAGGCGGGAAGGAAGTACAGAGAGAGGAGCAGGGACCCTCGCCTCAGCCAGGAAGCGGAAACCACTCTCCAGGCCCCTCGACGTCAGGAAGCCGCCTGGACTGGCCTCTAAGAATAGCTGCGGGGGCGGAAGAGGACACTGGCCCTCCTGGGCCCCACCAGCTGCAGGATGCAGGAGCCCCTTGTCCCCGGGAGGGGAGTGCAGGCCCCCGAGGACACCCTGCCACCTCTCCGGGCACAGCAGAGTGGGCCTGGGGAACCCGCAGGGCCCGGCTGCTTCCTGGGCCCGTCCCCAAGCCTACCTACCACCCACTGCAGGCGGGGAGGCCGGGAAGCGGCCTGCTCCCAGCCCCACACCCACCCCACTGGCTGAAAGGGCCCCTCCTGTGGGATGTCCCTCTGTCCCCTCAGCCCCTGCAGTGAGGGGCGTGTGGACACAGACGTCCCAGCCACCTGCCAGCAAAGGGCACTCGAGGGGCTGCAGCAGGGTGCACACATCCGACAAGGAGGATCTGGGTAGGCTGGGCAAACGCTGGGAGGAAGACAGGAGGTGGGTGGGCCCAGGCAGGGGCCAGAGGTGAGTGGAGGGGCCCCGGGGCAGGTCAGGTTCTCTGGCCGCCACGTGCTCCCCGCGCAAACCCAGGCACAGCCAGCCGCCCTTGGGGATGCCCCGGCCCCTGCCTGGAGCCATGCCGGCCGCGAACCACATTGGTTGAAGGACCGGCCCTGGTTTCCAGTCTGCCTCCACCACTTCCTCGTGTGGGCACTTGGGATCTCGGTCTCCTTATCGCTCCCGTGGGCCAGCTGGAGGCAAAGGGCATGGCTCCAGCCCAGTGCCCGCCTGGCACAGGGGAGTGGGACTTCGTGTGCGCCTGAGCTGTTATCTCGGGGACAGAGGGGAAGACTGTCCGTCCAGCAGGCGGGCGGCCGAGCCCCCGGGATGGGGAGCAGAGAGGGAGACTCCCCGTGAGCTCCGGGGGCGGGCAGGACTGCAGAGGGTGCTTCCCAAACCCGGCGAGCACCCCCGAGACCAATGCCGTCAAGCTCTGGGGCTCAGGCCTCCCAGCACCAGGGACTGGAGACCAGGAAGGCGGGCGGCCCGGGGTCCTTCCTTCTGTTCCCCTGCAGCCCCGGGGTCATGGCCTGACCTCCACATCCCCGCCAGGAGCTGGCTGCTGGCTACCAAACTCAACGCCCAGCTGCAGGTGATGTGACAGGTAAGGCGGGTTACAGGGCGCCGTTGGACATTCCCCGAGGAAGAGTTGTGACCCAGGCCGACCTGCGTGTGGGAGTTGGTACAGAAGATTCCCGTGTGACGGCTCGGGATGCCAGGGGGCCTCCCACCCACCCACCCACCCCGCATGGTCCCAGCTTCCTGTCCTTCACCTTCTCCACAATCATCCCGTTACCCCAGTAACTGGGGGCAGGGGAAGCACTAAGTTCCCAAAGTTAGAAGGGGCATGGCTTCAAAGAAGAGGGCAAGGCGGCTGCCTGCTCCCCAGGCCTCTGTGGCGTTCGGACCCCCACGACTGGGCTCTCGACCACCCTGCCCTCAGCACCCTCCCCCACCATGCACCGAGCCCCAGCTCTAAGGTGCCTCCCTGCCCGCCGAGCCCCGCAGCCCTCGAGCCCAGGGAGGGCGGCTACGCACCAACAGGCACCCCTGCGACCACACGCTGGTGGCCGGCCAGCGAAGGGAGACCTACTGCCAGCTGATCGGCCACCCCTGGGGCCAGGACCCCTGCCCGCCTGTGGGGATTCCCCCAGCACCTGGGGGCCCACCTGGAGCCCCAGGTGGTCTTGCGTGAAGCAGCACCTGCTCTGCCATTGGAAGGAGGGGCTTAGGCCAGGCCCCACAGTACAAAGTATGGGGGCGGGGGAGGGGCACTGAAGTCCAGAGGCTCTGGAAGGAGGTGTGCTGGGTCACACCACACCTGCAGGACACCTGGAAAGGGCCGATTCGAAGTGAGCTTGGTGCTCCACGCAGCATGAGGAGTCCCGGCCACGGGGGCGTGCTGCCTCCAAGGCGGAAACCCCCAGCCCTGGCTGCGGGCCCAGCCTGCGTCTCGGGGGACGGGCAGAGCCAGGGTCCCCGCATTTCTCCCCCACCCCTACCTGGGGCCCTCTCCAAAACGCTGCACAAGTGCAAAGGTGACGTCCGCCCCTCCCACGGGTGCCCGGACTCTACACCTTATTGATTTTCATGGCTCTTCCCTGTCATGGGATTTCAGGCGCTGAAATGAAGGCGGGGGGGGGGTAGATTATATGGGACGGGGATGCTTTGGGGGGCCCATCTCCCTGTCTGGACTTGGAAGCAGTATGACTTAGGGATTGGGGGTGAACTCAATTCCTGGAGGCACACTGAGCTGGGGGTGGGGGTGGGAACCCCACAGGGTGGGCACCGCATCGGCACTGGAGCAGAGCCGGCCAGGGTCCCAGGCTCCCCGCTTCTGGCTCCAGCTCTGCGCCCCGTAATGCCCAGACACTCTCCCTGGGGCCAGCCTGTCCTGGGCACAGACCACAGATTTCCTCTTCTCAGCAGGGCCTGGCCCAACAGCCGTTTCCCCAAAGCGTGGCAGCCAGACGCCCGGGGGCACCAGGGGAGCCCACTTGCCCTCCCACTGAAACCAGGAACAGGAAATCCCTGCCCCCAGCCAGAGCCTGCCGGGGTCACGTCCCCTCTCCGAGAAGGAAGAAGACAGAACCACTAAGTGATAGACAGCCATGTGCTGTCCGGAAGCAAGAATTTAAAGCCAGTTAGCCGGGCTGCTCATCAGCCACACTCCCAGCCAGGTCTGGCTGCCCTGCCCCTGCTACCTCTGGAAGGAAGCCCTGACTGCATTCGGCTGGAGGAGCTGCCAGGCCCAGGCAGGAGAGGCTATGATCACACCCATTTCACAGATGAGGCAAGCAGGGCTCACACAGGGCGTTCGCCCGCCCCAGGTCGCCCCAGGTCGCCCACTCGAGTGGGGTGAGCAGGGAAGCAGCGGCAGGCGCCTCTGCTCATCCTGAGCTGCTCCAGCAGCAGGCCTTGAGCCCCAGTCACCTCGCCAGGAAGCTCCCGGGCCACCCCACCGGCAGGAATTCCATGCCCTTGGTGGAGCATCTGCACCGTCTCCCCAGCTCGGGCCGGGCTGCTGCTCTTCCTCCTGCCGTGTCCCCACCTCACACCTCCGGGCCCGCCTGGCCAGGGGGCCCCAAAGCAGGCCGGGGTCAGGCGTGCTGAGTGCACACAGCCTGGGCCCCGGGGTCTGGCGCGGAGAGGTGGGACAGCAAGTGTGTGTGCTGGTGTGTGTGGGCGTGCACGGGGACCGGCTCCTTCCTAGACAGCATGCCAGCCTGCCTCTGATGCTGCCGCCCACGGGGGAAGGCTTTACTCTCTGAAATGAAACTTTAAAAAGTGCCCAGATCCAGGGACTGGATCCTGCCCAGATCCTGGTGGCGCAGTGGTTGAGAATCCGCCAGCCAATGCAGGGGACACGGGTTCGAGGCCTGGTCCGGGAAGATCCCACGTGCTGCGGAGCAACTAAGCCCATGCGCCACAACTACTGAGCCTGCGCTCTAGAGCCCGTGAGCCACAACTACTGAAGCCCACACGCCTAGAGCCCGTGCTCCACAACAAGAGAAGCCACTGCAATGAGAAGCCCACACACCGCAACAAAGAGTAGCCCCCTCTCGCCGCAACCAGAGAAAGCCCGCTCACAGCAATGAAGACCCAACACAGCCAAAAAAAAAAAGCCCAGATCCAAGTCCAGACACCCATCCTCAACCTCTTGACCCAGCTCCCACCCCCAGCACGCCCTTACTGCACTGTGGCTGGGTGCACGGTGAGTGGGTGGGGCTGGGCACCAGGGGCCCTCCCTCACCCACTGGACCCTGCGGGGGCCTCCCAGGCACCCAGGCGTCTAAGCCCCTTCCCCAAGACACTGCCTACACTGGCCAAGGAATGCGGTCTTCCCTACCAGCCACCATGCCCAACACCCATTTCCTGAACTAATCCGACAACAACCCCAGGGGAAGGACCCCCGCTTCAGCAGGGAGGAAGCCCAGGACCAGAGCAGCAGGGTGGGGACTCCACCGAGGTCCAAACCCCTGGCACCATGCTCTTGGCCAAGCGATGCTGGGGGAGGGGGCGCACAGAGAGCCCCGCCCCCCCACCCCCCTCCACCCCGCCTGGCTCAGCGTGGCATCCCACCACAGGGGGCAGCCCAGCATGGGTGGGTGGGGCCTTGCTGCCACTGGAAGCGAATGCTCCGCTGGTTTGCTGGGCATGCCCAGGGAGGGAGGGAAGGGGAGAGGCCTCAGAAACAATTCCTTAAGCCTGAATACAAAGTGGCCCAGGGTGGGGGTGGGGATGTGTCAGGCCTCCACCCCTGCTGCCTGGGAAATTACCAGAGGTACCCAGGCTGAGCTGGGGGGGGGGGGGGCGGGGGGAGCCTGCCCTGGAGACCTCCCAGGCTGTGCAGGTGGGAGGGACTTACCCCGCCCCTACACTCAGTCCAAAGGCAAGAATCCACTCCTGCTAAGTCCCCTTCCTCGGCCCCCGTCCCCCTCCCACCAGGGCCCTCCCAGGCTCTCCGGGTACGCACAGGCTCAGGGGCTGGCAGAGGGTGTCCCGGTGACACCCCTTGCCAAGACCACCCCCTCAGCAAAGGCTGCCCGGCCCACCCCGGCCCATCCTGACAGCCTAACCGCTCCCACCCCCAGGGCAGAGGCTGCTGGCTACAGGACCCCCACCGGTGCCCCTGCAGGGAGGATGTGACACCTCCACTCCGTGTCCAGTCCCTGCCCTCCCCACCCCAAATACCTCAGTGCCCCGAGGTCCACCCTGGGACCCTTGGCCGTCCAGATGGCAAACAGATGTCCCCAGGCCCACACACTTTTCCAGGAGCCATTTTAAAAGTTTACCCTCCCAGTGTCAACTTAAGAAAGCACCCACCAGACGTTGTCCTGGTCCTCCGTGACAAGGGGTGAGCAGCCTGGGGTGGCAGAGAAGCAAGAAGGGGCAAGGAGGGGGCCCGAGTCACTCTGCCCAGGGGACCGCAGGGGACGCAGGACACAGCTGTGAGAGGGGCTCCCGACAACCATTCCTGGTCCCTCCGGGCCAGAAGGAGATCTCCACCCCCCTAATTCCAACACTGACAGGAAATGGAAACAAAAGCCAAAGCTTCATCAGTCACAGGCCAGCAGTGAAGACTGTTGAGGAAACACAACTCAGGCCAGCAGCCCACAGACCCCAGGAGACCCTCCCGCACCCTGAGACTTCCAACCCGTGGGCTCCTCTTTCCAAAGCGGCCTCCCAAGCCCGGACCTGGACATCCACCCAGCCCCGGCACCCCTGGGGCTCGGAAACCCCAGGTCTCCAGGCTCCCTACCTGTGCCAACTCAGAACACCCGCCCAGCCCCCTGCCCCTCACAGCCTCCACGGCGCCCCAGGGGGAGGACGGGCTGGAAGGTCAGGCTGGGTGAGAAGGGGAGGAGGATGGGGCTCCACAAGCTGGGGGCACCGGGGGGGAGGCACCCCAGCACGCGGGCCACCCGGGGCCCTGGGCGCTTCCTCTCTGCGCTTCGCCCCGGCCCGGACCCCCATACGACCCTCAGGGTGGCGACAGCAGGCAGGAGGGTGAACTGGACTGGGCCCAGGATGGGGTGGACGGTCCCCAAGACTCTGGCAGAGTGTGCGTCGCCCTCCACCGCACTGGGCCGCCCATCTAGGGGCGGTGGCCCCGATGAGCTCATGGGGGCGGGGCGTCTGGAGCCCCGCCCTCGAGCCCCTCAGTCCCCGCGAAGCAGGGTGGTCCCAGAAACAGCGGCCAGGAGGGCTGAGCAGTGGCCGGGTACTGGGTTCGGAGCGCGCACCCACCGCACCACCACCATCACCAACCGGGAACAGACCCCAGGTCCCCAAACGGCCCGGCCCGGCCGCGGGGCTCTGGGTCCCGACGCGCAGAGGCCCGAAACCCGTCTTGGAGCCCCCCCCGCCCCGCCCTCGAGGGGCACGGCGGCCCCGGACGAGCCTCACCGCTGCGACCCGCCGGCCTAGGACCCCCCACCACGCGCTCGGCGCACACAGGTGGCCCTGCAACTTGGCGGCCCGGTTGCGCCCCCTTGGCAGGGCCTAGCGGGGCGCGGCCTGCCAGGCTCGGGGAGCGCCCTCCCACCCGCGGCTCCGGGCTCACCCAGAAGACGAAATTGAAGACGAAGAGCAGGTACTTGATGCACTTGGTGCAGCCCTCCACCCCCATGGCGGCGCGGGCGGCGGGCGGCCTGCGGGGCGCGGGCCGGTCCTGGGCGGCGGGCGCGGGGCCTGGGCGCCTGGTGGGCGGCCGGTGGCCTGGCGGGCGGCTGGGACGCGCGGACGGGGGGCACGAAGGGCGCTGGAGGCCGGGCCGAGAATCGCCTGTGTCTTTGCCGCCGTTGCGCGCTCGCTCTCTGGCCGGGCGCGCGCCCCCCTCCGTCACTTATAGGGCGCCGAGGCCACGCCCCCGAGGCCCCGCCCCCGACCCTGCCGCCCGAGCGCGGAGAGGCAGCAGCCCCAGGCCCCAGCCCAGCCCCCGGGGGGCGGGGCGCACGTCCCTTCCCCCCTCGCTCACACACATCGGGGTGTCAGACCTGGTGCAGTCTGGACCCCGGGGCCTGGGCACAGAGTGCCAGGCGCGGCACGCGTCCCTGGGCTGCAGGCGCGCTCGGATTCCCCTAAGGGGCCGCGCCGCAGGACAGGCCTGCAGGCGGGGAAAACTGCTTCCCCTCCTCCCTCAGGCGCCTGGGACTCTGGTAGCAGGCCCCGCGGAGGAGGTGATGCACGGGCGCCAGCTCTGCCGAGATAGCAGCGCGCTTGGTTCACAGCGCTCCCTGGATAGGAACCCGGCTGGCGGTGATGAGGCCCTGGCCTGAATATCCCGGAAGGCGAGCCTAGGTCGCCAAGCCCTTGTCCCATGGAAGGGAGAGTCCCTGAGGGCTGTTGGAAGAGTCTGTGCTGGAAAGGTCACGGACAGGGTGTCCCCGAGGCCAGTGTTGTGTCCAAGAGGCCCAAGCCGCTTATGGAACCTCCAGGTGTTGTGTATTTCATGAACAGGCTGGTGGCGCCAGTACCGCAGGGGGCCGGCCCCACACTCCTGCTGTCTCCCGAGGGCTAAGGAGGCAGAGAGGTGACTCATCAAGCTTTCTCCCCAGGTGACAGCAAGGTGACATGCAGCTGGAAAGATGAGAGCTCTGCGTCTGCAGTAACCCTGGCACGAGTGACTACTGACCACTTGCAAGGTGGCCAGTGCCACCGCTGGGGACTGAAGTTTTCATTTTGTTCATTGTACAGTGGTTTGAATTTCAATAGCCATGGGCGGCCAGAGCAGCGCGGCGGTCGTACTCATCGGGACTCTGGTAGTTTTGTAGTTTTCGTGGTGGCTTATTGTAAAGTTTGTTTTGGCTTCACGCTTGTGTAAGAGCCACAAGCACAAGTGTGGGGTTTGTGGGTGTCGAAGGGACGTTACAACAGAAGTAACATCTTTGGGGTTCGGCCCAGATTCTTTCTTTTGAAGCGGAGGTAGAACAGGTCTTCAGTGTGAAGAATCGCTTGTCTAGGTGCCCTGGGCACCCTGCCCTCCCATCAGCTCCCTGCTGCCCACAGTGATAGGGACATTTCCTGCCAAAGGTGTGGGCTGTCGCTTCCCTGGGCCCTCTGGGGAAGGGGGTGGTGGGGGTAGAGAGCCCCCCCTCAGGGAGCAGCAAAACCACGCACCTGCGTCCTCGGCCCGCCATCCCCCAAAGTGGGTCGCACCTGGCCAGCTTCTTCTGTCCTCTGCTTCAGTCCTGCATTTAGTGGGTGCCAGCTGTGTGCCAGGCACTGTTCCAGGCACTGGCTGTGAGGAGCTGGACAGCCAGGACCCCTTCTCTTGAGGACCTTAGGCCCTGGTGAGGGTGACAGATGTCACCCCGCGATGATCATGCCAGTGCTGCAAAGGGGGGGAGTTCTGAGGATGTGTGACAGGTGGGGGGTGGCACTCCTCCCCGTGCGTCCTGGAAGGAATCAGCCGTGGAGCCGACCCTGAGGGGTGCTGGGGGGAGCATTCCAGGCAGAGGGGCAGAGGGGCAGCTTGGAGGAGTGGAAAGGAAGCTGGTGGGGCGGGAGCAGAAGGGCGTGGGAAGGGCTGCACTCCGGGGTCTGAGGTTGGGGCCAGCGGTGAGGTCAGGGGCCAGGTGGGCTGGCTCTTGGGCCTGAAGGCCAGAGTGGGGCTGCACTGGATTCTGGCCCCAGTGGGAGTGACTGGGGGTATTCCACAGGGGAGCCTCAGGCCTTGCCCCTGTGAGGTAGCTCGCGTGGTTATGGGGGCTGGGAATGACCTGCTGTCTGCACACTGGCGGCCCAGGAAGACCAGTTTGGTGATGCCATCCAGTCTGAGTCTGGAGGCCTGAGACCCAGGGGAGCGGATGGTGTAAACCCCAGTCTGAGGGCAGGAGGAGGTGACAGGAGCTGTCCCAGCTCAAGGGGTGGGGCAAGAAAAGGGCACGTTCTCCCTCCCCTGCCTTGCGTTCTGTTCAGGCCTCGGGGACCAGATGGTGCCCTCCCACCTGCTCTCCTGCGTCTGCGATTCAATGCTGATCTCACCTGGAAACACCCCCCCAGACTCCCCCAGAAGTAATGTCCCACCTGGGCGCCTGGGGCCGGTTATGTTGACACAACAGTAAACATCACAGGGAGGGGTGACATGATGTGTGTGCCAGTGTGATCGGGGGCAGGGGGCACCCAGCGGGGATGTCCTGGGGAAGGCTCCCGTTGTTGGCTGGACCGCAGCGCTTTCCATCCCAGCTCCAGGACGCATGGACAAGCTCCCAGAGGGGCTGCGTTAGAGAATGAGGGAGACGGGGCAGAGCTTGCTATGCCTGGGATAGGAGACCCCCTCCCTGTGCTTCCCTTGCCCTGCGGCCCTGACTGCCCTAGGAAGGGGAGCTGATGGCGATACAGCTGGCAGCTCGGCAGGACCAGCAGGCTTTGCTGCCCAGCTGGGTTTGGCCTGAGTCTTCCCCTCCCAGTGACTTTGGGCTGGTTCCACCGTGTCCCTGTCTGCCGTGGAACATGACCACAGGTCCAGGCACGCGAGCAAGGCCTGGCCCATGGGAGGCAGGAGGCCAGGGCCTCCTTTCAGCTTGTCTGATGGAGAGGCTTCTCTGCCGGTAGCTGGTGACTCACTGCTCTCCTGGGGCACACGTTCTGTCGGGGGGAGTCGGTGAATCACTGAACCCCGCCTCTTTGCCTTCATTTCCTGTGGAAATAAACAAAGACCACCTAAGTGAGACAAACCGGCTGTATCTGCAGAGCCTGCTACATACAAGGGAATCAGCCACCCTCGCTGCATTTGGCAGGGACTCGAAGGCCGTCCCCAGGGGAGACAGGTTTATGTTGAAAAAAACAACAAAAAAAAGGAAGAGTTTAACATCTGAAAAATGTACTACACCATATCAATAGAATAAAGGACAGAAATTATGTGATCATCTCAATGGATGTAGGAAGAGCATCTAACAAAACCCAATATTCTTTCATGGTGAAAACACTCAACACACTCAAAATAGAAGGGAATGTCCTCCATCCAATAAGGGGCGTCTACAAATACCCACAGCTGACATCACACCTAGTGGTAAAAGTCTGAGAGCGTCCCACCTAAGATCAGGAACGAGACAAGGACCCCACATCCTGCCGCTATCTTTGTGTTGATTTCTGCTGTACAGCAAAGTGACTCAGTTATACATATATATTCTTTTTCATATTCTTTTCCATTATGGCTTATCACAGGATATTGAATACAGTTCCCTGTGCTATACAGTAGGACCTTGTTGTTTGTCCATTCTATATATAATAGTTTGCATGTGTAATCCCAAACTCCCGACTTCCCTGGTGGTCCAGTGGGTAGGACTCCGTGCTCCCAATGCAGGGGGCCCGGGTTCGATCCCTGGTGGGGGAACTAGATCCCGCATGTATGCCGCAACTAAGAAGTCTGCATGCTGCAACTGAAGATTCCGCATGCCACAACTAAGACCTGGCGCGGCCAAAATAAATAAATAAATAAAATCCCAAACTCCCAATCCATCCCTCCCCCACTCTACCTCCCCCTTGGCAACCATAAGTCTTTTCTGTTCTCTGTGTCCTTGAGTCTGTTTCTGTTTCGTAGATAAGTTCATTTGTTTCGTATTTTAGATTCCACATATAAGTGATATCATATGCTATTTGTCTTTCTCTTTCTGACTTACTTCACTTAGCATGATCATCTCTCGGTCCATCCATGTTGCTGCATACTCCTGCCACTTCTATTCAACATTGTCCTGGAGGTTCTGGCCAGAGCATTGAGGCAAGAAGGAGTAAAAAGGCACCCATATTAGAAAGGAAGGCTTGAACTATCTCTATTTGCAGATGACATGATGTTGTGTATGGAAGATCCTAAGAGATCCACACACACAAAATTAAAACTAATAAGTGTGTTCAACAATTGGCAGAATACAAGATCAATATACAAAAACCAATTTTATTTCTATACCTAGCAATGAGCAATCCAAACGTGGAATTATGACGACAATCCCATGTGTAACAGCAGCAAACGAACAAAATACCTAGGAATAAATGGAGCCAAAGAAGCGTAAGACTTGTACACTGAAAACTACAAAACATTGTCAAAGGAATTAAAGAACATCTAACTAAGTGAAAAGATAACTGGTGTTCATGGATCAGAAGACTTAATATGTTTATGGTGCCAATACTCCCCCAAACTGATCTACAGCTTCAATGAAATCCCTATCAAAATCCCAGCTGGCTTTTTACAATCTGATCGTAAAATTCATATGGGAATGCAAGGGCCCCAGAATAGCCAAAAGAAACTTGAAAAATAAGAAGAAAGTTGTTGGATTCACACTTCCCCATTCAAACTTACTGCAAAACTACAGAGATCAAGGCAGTGTGGCACTGGCGTTAAGGACAGACGAACAGATCAGTGGAATAGAATTGAGAGTCCAGAAATAAACCCTCACATTCATGGTGGGTTGCCACAAGGACACCGAGACAATTCAATGAGGAAAAGAACAGTCTTTTCAACAACTGGTGCTGGGACAGCTGGATATCCACAGGCGAAAGAATGAAGTTGGGGCCCTACCTCACGCTGTACACAAACATTAACTCAAAATGGATCATGGACCTCAATGTAAGAGCTGAAACTATAAAACTCTTAGAGAAAAACATAAACCTTCGTGACCTTGTGTTAGACAATGGTTTCTTATATACAACTCCCAGAGCACAAGCGAAATAAGAAAAAAATAAGTAGGGTAATCCCTGGTGGTCCAGTGGTTAGGACTTGGCGCTTTCACTGCAGTGACCCAAGTTCAATCCCTGGTCAGGGAACTAAGATCCCACAAGCCACGCGGCTCAGCCAAAAAAAAAAAAAAAGAAAAAGAAAAAAAAAGAAAAAGGAAAAAATAGGTAAATTGGACTTGGTCAAATTTTAAACTTTCGTGTGTCAAAGGATATTGTGTATTGATTGATATGATTTCAAATCCACTTGATGATTTAAGTGAAGTTGTTTTAATCCACTTGATTATGGCAAAGACAAAAAAAAAGTTGTTTTTAGAAGTAAAGTTGTTTTGGGGAGGAGGGATAAATTAGGAGGTTGGGATTAACATATACACACCACTATATATAAGATAGATAATCAACAAGGATCTACTGTATAGCACAGGGAACTCTGCTCAATACGTTGTAATAACCTATATGGGAAAAGAATCTGAAAAAGAATAGATATACGTGTACGTATAATCGAATCACTTTGCTGTACGCCTGAAACTAACACAACATTGTTAATGAACTATGCTCCAGTATAAAATTAAAATTAAAGACAAAACAAACAAAATAGAAGTAAAGCTGTTTTGATATAAGAATGAACCGTGTCAGGATGTTATGTTATTATCAGAGCTCAGCAGCTCAGGTCTCCCTGGGGGCTTATCAGTAAGAACCGTGTGAAAAAGCAGCTCTGGTGCCGGACATTAGGGCTGTAAATACCAAGAGTCTGTGAGGACCAGGCGAGACTGCTGATCTAGCTCTCCGAAGCCCTTGGGGCATTAGCTCCCGCCCTGGTAAAGGTGATTCCTTTATGAGCAGTGGTGACAAACGGTGCAGCCTTCTGTCCGAAGAGATCAGCCAGCCGGCCAACACCAGCACCGTGGTTCCCTAGCAACGCGCTCTAGCAACGAGGGACTTTTATTTTTGCGCGGGCAGCGGGACATCCGCTCTCCCGAGAAACCAAAACTTTGTACAAAAGGTACATCTCAACTGAATGTGGACTTTATTCCTTATACTCCCCCTTGGCTGGAACAAAGGGGTAATTAATCTATCATTTGTTTGGAGTATGTTATTTCTGTATTGACTTATTAAGAGACATTATCCTGTATGCTTGTGATATTATTATAACTCCCGCCGTGACCTGTTTTAAATAAACTATTGGCAAAGACAATCTCAGTCTCTGAGCATGATCTGCCGCCCCCCTAAACAAAACAGATATCATCAAGAAAGTGGAGAGACAGCCCATGAAATGGGAGACAATATTTACAAATCAGATATCTGATAAGAGACTAGTATCCAGAACATGTAAAGAGCTCTTAACAACAACAAAAAGGCAAACAACCCAACTTAAAAATGGACACGGGATGTGAATAAACATTTTTCTTCTTTTTTTTTTTTTTGGCCGGCAGCTTGCAGGATCTTAGTTCCGCGACCAGGGATCAAATCCACGCGCTCGGCAGTGAAAGTGCAGAGCCCTAACCATTGGACTGCCAGGGAAGTCCCCGAATAAACAGTTTCCAAAGAAGATAGATAGTAGCCAATAAGCACATGGAAAGATCTCAACATCACTAATCATCAGGGAAATGCAAATCAAAACCACCATAAGTAATCACTTCACACCCACTAGGATGGCTATCACAAAAAAGACAGAAAATAACAAGTGTTTATAAGGATGTGGAGAGGCTGGAGCCCTCAGACATTGCTGGTGGGAATGTAAAGTGATGCAGTCATTTTGGAGGACGGTCTGGCAGTTCCTCAAAATGCTAAATGGAGTTACCACATCACCCGGCAATGCCTCTTAGGTACATTCCCAAGAGAAACGAAACCATACGTCCTCTCAAAAATGTGTCCAGCACTGTTCACGACAGCTAACGGGTGGAAACAACCCATGTGCCCACTGATGGCTGAATAGATACACAAAATATAGAGTAGCCGTACCGTGAAGTATCATTCAACCGTGAAGAGGAAGGAAGCACCGACACAGGCTACAATGTGGGTGACCCTGAAACCATGATGCTGAGTGAAAGAAGCCAGTCACAGAAGGCCATGTGTTATATTTCTGTTTATGGGAAATGTCCGTTTTTGGGAAATGTCCAGAACAGGCCAATGCACAGATAGAAAGCAGATTAGCGGTTGCCTGGGGCTGGGGGGGCGGAGGGAGTGAGTACTGATGTGTACCTGCGGGGTCTCTTCTTGGAGTGTTGAAACGTGAAATTAGGTAGTGCTGATGGTGGCACAGCTCTATGAGCATATAAAAACCCCCGAACTGTACATTTTAAAGGAGTGAATTTGATGGTATGTGAATTACATCTCAGTAAAGCTGAAAGAGAAGGGAAGCTTCACTGTTTTCCGATCAGAGGCTGTCAGCCCTGGGGGAGATGGAGGTGGCTAACCAGCCAGGCGGCCCGTGGGAGTGGTTTGGGGGCTATTTGGCTTTCTCTGGGCGGTCCTGGGTTGGGAGCAAGAATAGGGAAGCCGGTGGTCCTGGCCACGGCCTGACCCTCTGGGCCGATTTCTGCAGAGGTTGTGGTTGGTCTTCCTGGACTTCTCATGTGGGTCAGACCTTGCTGTCATATGTGGTCTGTCCTTGTCCTTTACATAGTCAGCCTCTTGCTCCGTGAGTCTAAAATAGGGATAAAGAATGCGCTACATCGGGTGTGAGAGGCATGGTAGGGTAAGGTTATCTCCACTGACCTTCTCGGCCCAGCTCTCAACCGGGGGGCCCTGCCTTCACCCGGGGGGGGCCCTGCCCTCCTGGAGCTCCCACTTCATAAATAGAGAATTGAGAGTAGTGACAGGAGCTCAGGAGCGGTCGAGGTGATGGGACAGGACAAGCCCTCCGGGGGCGTCCTGGCCCAGAGGAGAGCAGAGACCCCAGGCCGTAGAGTGCCGCAGGGGAATGAGCTGGGAGAGGGGAGGGCTGGGGGTCTAGGGTTCTTCTGAGGGCAGTGGCAGGCCAGGGGACCCTGTGGGCTGGCAGGTGTGTTTTGGAAAGTGGGGCGGCCAAAGGCTCAGTAACTGCAGGAGTCCAGGCCAGCGCTGACTGTGCAGGATGAGGGGCAGAGATGGACAAGGGGTCTCAGGCCAGGAGGGCCTCCCTGCATCTTGGGGGTCAAGGGAGGGAGGACAGGCCAGCCACCAGAGGGTGAGGGATAGGTTAGGGTTCGTGCAGGGAGGGATCGGGGCGTGATTAAGGGCACAGTGAGATGTCTCTTAGGAGACCCCCAAGGTGTAGAATCTGTCCCTCTGGGGCAGTTTGCGGTGACGGTGCGGGGCCTGGTCAGGCATTTCGGGGGTCCACTGGCCTCCCCTTCAGTCTTGCTCTGGGTATGAGGAGGGGTGAGGGGCCCTGGGCCCAGACAGGAAAAGAGGCCTGGAGGCTGTGACCCTGGCTGCACTGAGGCTGGTGGGGCTCCAAGGCCCAGGGTGGACATCAGAGTTCCCGCACCCCGACCCCCCACCGGCCATGGGACCCCCAGAGCCGCACGGCCACGTGCACTCACTAGTCACAGGGGGCCTCCTCCTGGTCACCATCTGAGGCCTGAGGGCGGCCTGGCATCTGGTTACCGCTTAGCCTCCGGACCACTGGAAATCTTAGCCCAGGGCAGCTGGAGGAGGCCCCGCCCCAGGGAGAAGGACAGAGATGGCCCCTGTCCGGCTTGGGGGGTGGGGGAGCCTCAGGCTGAGGGAGTCAGGGGTCCCCTTAAACTTGTCCCTGGGCGCCCAGGCCCCCAACAAGAGGCTCCCAGGGTCCTTCTCCCTCGAACAAGCTCTGATACCATTGCCTTGTTTATGTCTACATGATTAGGACCACGGATAGGAACTCTGCATCCTGGCTGCCCTGCTGAGACCCGACGGAGAAACGGGCGGTGCCCAGAAAGGAAGGGATTCACGATTCACTGTCTAGTACCGGCTCCCACGTGGGCGGGGAGGGGGCCCCACGTCATGACGGGCCCGGAGTGGGGGTCAGGTCGGGTCTACTGAGAATGGGAAGTTTGGTCGAAGGGGGATCTTTCAACACTGGGACCGGGATGGCCCAGGCTACAGGGATCCCGTTTGGTGGACGCAGCAGAGTGGGGTCGGAGCCTTAAACCGTTGGTGCTTCCCGTTGAGGAGCTGGTGGGTCTCTCTGGAGGGAGGCCCAAGGCCCCTGAACAACCTGCTGTGGACGAGGCGGGGTCGTGCAGATGGAGACGTAGGCTGAGGAGCGGAGGCGGGGTCCTCGGTATCCAAACTGTGGTGGCGTGGGGTAATGGGGTTTCCGTTCTTAAGATTAAGGAAAACGAATAGCAATCAACACTGCCTACTCTCACTGCTTTACCGAACGACTCAGCTCTGGTTTCCAAATCAATACCAAATAATCAAATAACTGGGAGAGAACATTTAAAATCGATACCAGCCAATGGAGGTGGGAGGGCAGCAGCGGATGAGAGGCGGGCAGAGGTCCTGGGGTCTTGAAGGCCCCCCAAGGAGCTGATATCTGACCTCGGGCAGTGGGGCCCCAGGGAGGACTCAGAGGAGGGCGGGACGCTCTTCCGTGTTTGGATGCCTTTGGTGGCGACTCTGAGGATGGATTCAAAATGTGTGTGTGGGGAGGGTCCTCCAGAGACCCAAGTGGGCGATGAGGAGGCCGGATGGAGTGACAGCATGACTACCGGGGGACAGGCCAAGGGACTTGCAGGAGGGGGCACTGAGGGATGTACCAGGCTTGGCTGCCTTGTGGGAGTGGAGAGGCTGTTTCCCGTGGGGGCACAGGTGCAGGGGAGGGTGGAGAGGGTCTGAGTCTGGGTGGACGGGGGCCCGATGGGGCCTCAGCAGGCAGGTGAGACGAGGCTGCCCCTCCCCTCTGTCCGTCCCTCTCCCCGGATTACACACCAGGGGCTCTCGGAAGGCGGGCGGGGGCAGGCAGGGGACTGGGGACACTGGATGCCCAGCCTGAGGTGCTGCACCTGGGCTGATCCCAGCGTCTGGGTGCAGCCAGGGGACCTTTGACCTCAAACAACAGGCTCAGCTGGCCAGGCAGGTGGATGGGGGCAGTGAGTCCTGCAGCCCTTCTCCCCGGGGACTCCCTGGGGGCCGGTCCCCATCACCCACTTGGGCCAGGTGCTACTCTAAGTCCCCTTTAGAGCTGAGGCCCTGGCCAGAGTGCCTCCACTCCCGCTGGCCGTGGGAGTCTGGGCGGCGCGTGGGTCCAGTGGAGGCTGAGCCCTCGGCACCACCGGCCTCGCTGAAACTAGCCCTGGGCGGTGCGTCTCTGGCTTCCCGGCTCTCTGCCCTGCTCGCCCTCTGGGCCCCTTGCATCTCTTCTAGGCCCCCATTCTCTTGCTGCCCCTCCTCCCCTCCCCACCTCTGAATTCGCCCAGCCCCCCACACACCACAAAGCCCGGTCACACCGATCCCAAGAACTCCTGAGTCTCGGGAACACTGGAATGGGGGCCCCACTCGGGCCAGCCTCCCATGGGGACTTGGAGCCTTGGCCCCAGGTGGGCAGAGCAAGGACCCCAGCCAACCCAGCGCTCAGGTGGGGTGGGTGATGGGGAAGGGCTCCGAACCCTCGAGCTTGGGGCTGGGGAGAGCGGAGGCTGCACCCCTCCCCGCTGTGCCCAGAGCAGGAGCAGGGGGAGCGGGGAGTCCTGGGGAGCCCCCCACGCCTAGCCTCCCCAGAGCGTCAGCCTTGGGGCCAGCATCTGTGCCCGATCTGGGCCCTGCTGCATCCTGGGGGCCATTTATGTTGCCTGGTATGGACTATAGGGGTTCAACCAACATATGTAAATGACTGAGCAAAGCCCATAGCCCCCCACCCTCCTGGCCTGGCTGGTGGGGCGGGAGGGCGTGACACTGGGTAACTGACCACTCACAGTGCTGGGCTGGGCGGCCGGTTTCCCTCAGACCCCGCCCTGGGCCACACGCCCCTCCCTGCTCCTTCGCCTCACAGAGCCCACGGGGTAGGAGAAGCTGGGGGAGCCATCTCCTGCCCCAGACATGGCCCATCTCCATGCTGAGGCTGCCGGGTCACTGCCGGTCAGTCTCCCACGCTCCTGGGCCGCCAGCATGTAGCTCCATCTCGTTCCACCCCCGTCTCATTTTCCTTGAGCCCCTCTGTACGGGGTCCCAGGGTGGGGACGCAGCACCCTTTGGGCTGGGGGTCTGCTCTGTCTCCGTCTGTAACTCCAGACTCCATGTTCCCCTCCCCCACCCCCATCCCCGAAGTGCATAGGGGTGTGTAAGGTGGAGAAGGTCCCGGGGGGCCAGAACGGAGCTGCAGACCTGCAGGTGTCTGCGGGCGTCGCCATCCGTCCAGTTCGGAGCCCCCTGCTGGCCCATTCCTGCTGGCCCATCCATGAAGCCCCGCCTCGCCCGGGCTCTGCCAGCCTCTCAAGAGTCCCCTCCCAGGGCAGGTGGGACGTCCTGCTTCCCTGCACGCCATGCTCAGGTCCGGGAGCACAGGCCTTGCCCCTGCTCCTCCCTCTGCCCTGTGCTGGCTCTGGGGCAACATGGAGCCGTCTGTGGAAGTTTTCATCCTCCCTGGGTGATGCCCTGCCTGCACCCCACTTCCAGGGTTCCCGAGTCCTCTCTGCCTGTTTATTTTATTATCTCCAAAATGTTTTCTGTAAATCACCCGGAAACCTGATTTTGGTGGTGAGGGAGCTGGGAGGACGGCGTGGTTACAGGGACAGACCTCCGATCACGGGGTGCAGGGCGGGAGACAGATCCGAGAAGTCCAGGACACGGTGACCCCCACTTCCTCCTGGGGGATCATGGCCCCTTGGCCACAGGAGCCCGTGCAGAGCTGGCGCCCATCTTGAAGTACCTCCAGTTCTTTTCTTCTAACTGTTGAGTGTTCCCCACACTTTCTGCTCAGATTCCAGAGACGGGCACCCAATGGTTCATCGGCTGTTATCGTTTTTACCCTTGACCAGGTCAAAGGATGCTGGCCAGACCCTGATGCTCTGCAGGGGCCCCGGGGGTCCAAGGTTGTGAGGGACAGAACACGGACATCTACGCATAAGGATGGACCTTGGTCCGACCCCTCCAGAGGCTGTGCACAGGCCGCTGGGCAGGGCCTGGGCTGGGAGGCCCAGGGCTGGATTCCTGATGGAGCACCTGTACTTCTTCATGCTGCTGACCCTCCCTGAGCCATCAGGTCAAGCCGTGGGGTATCTGCCCCCATCCCCCTCCAGCCAGCCCCCCCTGCATCACACCTGTTGGTCTGATTCCTCTATGGGAGGGGTGATGTTATGGGTTGAATTGTGTCCCCAACAAACTCATATGTTGACGTCGTAACCCCCAGTACCTCAGAATGTGACCGTATTTGGAAATAGGGCCTTTACAGAGGGAATTAAGTTTTCGATCTCAGGAGGCGATCACCCCGCATTTCGAGTGGACCCTAAATCCAGGGACAATTGTTCTTATAAGAGAAAGTCACAGGGAGATTGGACACAGACACAGGGAGAAGGCCATGTGAAGATGAAGGCAGAGGCCGGGGGGACGCTTCTTCAAGCCAAGGAGCCCCACCTATCTCCAGCAAACCACTAGGAGCTGGGAGAGGGACCTGGACCAGATCCTCCATCACAGCCCTCAGAGGAACCAGCCAAGCCCTCACCTTGACCTTGGACTTCCCGCCTCCAGGCTGTCAGAAGGTAAACCTCTGTTGTCCAATTCGCCCAGGCTGTGGTATCTTGTTACACAGCCCTGGATGACTTTGACACTTAGATTTGGTTCTTTCTGGTGCCCAGGCATCCAAGGGCCAATCTAGAGATGTTTTAGCGCTGTCTTCCAGGACCCTTGCAGGGAGTTAAATCCCGTGTCACAGGGAGTGTTCCGTATCCACACACTTATTCAACTTGGTATCCCTTACCCGTGGGGCGGCCCGCCCAGGACCCGACTTCTCCGGCCTCTCCCAGCCCCCGAAGAGGTCCTGCAGCTTCCTCTGAACCTGGTCCTCATCATGTCTGAACCAGCTCAGGGCTTGTGGCTGCCTTGGTCCCGAAGGGGGAGGTGGGGTGGAATTCCACACCATTACAAGGACAGAAGCCATGTGAGGGGGTTCATCATGTGTGTCAACCTGACTGGGCCACGGGGGACCCAGACTTTTGGCCAAACCTTGTCCTGGGTGTGTCCATGTTTCTGGAGGAGCTTAGCGTTGGAATGTATAGACTGGATAAAGCAGGTGGCCCTCCCCAGCACAGTGGGCCTTGTCCAGTCAGGTGAAGGCCCAAATAGAACAAAAGGCTGAGTGAGAGGGGACTCCCCCAGCCTGATGGAGGAGCTGGGACACAGCCTTTTCCTGCCTTCAGACTCAGACTGAAATGTGGACCCTTCTCCGGTCTCGAGCCCACTGGCTTTTGGACTAGAACTGATACCATCTGCCCTCCTGGTTCTCCCACTCGCCAACTCCAGGTCCTGGGACTTGCCAGCCTCCCTGATGGCATGAGCCAATTCCTTGTAATCAGTCTCCTTCTATGTACACACACAGTCTACTGGCTCTGTGTCTCTTGAGAACCCTGATGAATATGCTGTGTCTTTGGAATTGTTCCAAGAGTCTGAAGTCAGCAGGGGACCGAATCTCCATCCTAGGAGCCGGGTGTGCTGGATCTGGAGGGGACCATCTCACGGTCATCTTCTCCAACCCAGCCCTGTGCCCATCGCAGGTGGGACAACGCACTCAGCGCCACTGACCTCCCATCGCCGGTGACCTTCACTCCACCTGCGAGCCCACTGTCACCCCTTGGGTGTCATCAGCCTCGGAACTGCCTCACCCGTGAGACTGAAGATCCCAGGCTCCTCACTTCCATCCTTCCACTTGCCCTGTGTTTACTTCATACCTGCTTTGTCTTGAGCACCTACTTTCCTGCCGTTCTTGTCTCCACATCTTAGCCACCAGCCTACAACAGCCATCCTTCACACTAATCGTGCCCTTGCTCGTGTTGATGTCGAAAACTCGGCCTCTGTGCACCGGTGCCGAATCGAATCTCGGAGACGGAGTTTTGGGTGGAGTAGAAGAGAATAGCTTTATTGCTTTGCCAGGCAAAGGGGGACACAGTGAGCTCCCCCCGCCCTGAAAATCCATGTGTCCCAACCCCGGAGGATTTGTTGAGGAGTTTATACCAGTGGTTCAAGGGCGGGGTTGCCGATAAGATCAGGGTTGTGTGTAGGGCCTGCATTCCTTTAATCTGGTCTCCTGATGAGCTTCTCTGGTTCCTTTAATCTGGCTTCAGGTAGTCTCTTGATGTGGTTCTCTGGAATGAAGAATGATAACATCTTCTGTTTGTTGGGGGTTTTAGTTCTGCAGAAGAGCTCAAAGATATTGTTATGTGCATCCCTTGAGGGGGAACCAGGACCTTATTGTTTCTTGACTGCTCCTCCCTTGTCTCTGCATCCCCTCCCTTCCCTGATTAGCAACTCTTTGCAAGGCTTCCTGCCCAGGAGCCCCACAGGGTCCTCCGGGCTTTCAGTGTCTGCAACTCCTTTTAGTCGGAATGGACACCACACTCCCTGGGGGCCTTGTTAGGACATGATTGCTCCAGCATTCCTGAGTCAGAAGTTCCAGGGTGGGGCCTGAGGATCTGCATTTCTACCCCGTTCAGGGGTTGCTACTGGTTCAGCCACCACACTCTGAAACTAGGCTATGTTGCAGTAACAAATACACCCTGAACTCTGAGGGTTCTTCTTTCTACCGCACACAGTCTCGTGGGCTGAGCACGTCTGCCTCGTCTTCTAACTGTTTTTGGAAACTGTGGCCTCCAAGGTCACCTTGAAAGGGGGGACCATGTGGGAATTAGCTTACTTCCCTTCCCCTCGAATCCCACTGGTCGGAATGCAGTCATGTGATGCTGAGTGACCGCACTGACCGTAGGGGAGGCTGGGAATTGCAGTCTATCTGTTTGCCCAGCAACTAGTATTGCCTCTTCCACCAGGGCCCCTCCGCTCACCAGACAACTTCTTCTCACACACAGAACACATCCTCTTCCTCCGCAAAGCCCTCCGGCTACGGCATCCACCCCCCAGGTCCGAATCTCCAGGTGGTAACACATCAGGTGGGGGTGAGCCTCCTCCTGGTCCTGCAGCTCTTGACTTTAAAAGTTGACGGATTGTATCCGCGTCCTCAGGCCTCACCCTTACCTGTGCCCACGCTTTTGCTATGGGACTTTGGGGTGCCCTCCCACCGTGGTTCGGGAGCTTTGCCCCTTGACGCTGGTCTTAGTCACATGACTTGCTTTTTTTCTCACCAAGACAATACACCCAGGACAGCCTTCTTGAGGATGAGACACGTGGCGTGGAGCCAGCCAAGGTCTGGGCACAGCAGCCAATGTCCTGACATGGCAGCGAGCCCAGCCAAGACCAGGCGGGTGGAGCCCACCTCATGTGCTACAAAGTGTACTGCCTGGTGTCACGGTGACGTGTGGATACTTGTTAATTTAGGTGTTTTGTTATGGCAGCACCCTACTTCAAAGAACTTTTTCTCTGTTAGTCAGGATAGACCAGGTTATGCTGTGGTAACAAGTAAGCCCTAGACTAAAATGATGTGGCACTGGCTTAGCAGACAGGCTGCTGGTGTTACAGAACCAAACTTGGGTCTGCGCACTCGCGCAGTAAAGCCAATCTCCTGACTTCAGGTCGTGGAAAAGGAAAGTGCAGCGTTTATTGCAGGTGCCAAGCAAGGAGTCCGGGGAACTAGTGCTTAAAAGGCCCGAACTCCCCAAAGGCTTTCAGGGAGGGATTTTTTTTTCTTTATTTTTTTGTGTGCGTTGGGTCTTAGTTGCGGCACGCAGGGTCTTCGTTGAGGCGTGCAGGCTTCTCTCTAGTTGTAGCGTGCAGGTTTTCTCTCTCTAGTTGTGGCACATGGGCTCCAGGGCACCTGGGCTCTGTAGTTTTGCGGCACGCAGGCTCTCTCATTGAGGCGCCCAAGCTCAGTAGTTGTGTCGCACGGGCTTAGCTGCCCCGCAACATGTGGGATCTTTGTTCCCTGACCAGGGATCGAACCCAAGTCCCCTGCATTGGAAGGCGGATTCTTTACCACTGGACCCCCAGGGAAGTCCTCAGGGAAGGATTTTTAAAGAGAGGGTGAGGGAGGGGGGGTTGTGGGGTGTGTGATCAGCTCGTGGACGCTCTTCTGATTGGTTGGTGGTGAGGTAACAAGGAGTCAACATCACCAGCCTCCTGGTTCCAGCTGGTCTGGGGTCTACGTGCTGGTGGTCAGCATAGAGTTAACTTCTTCCACCTGGTGGGGGTTTCAGTATCTGCAAAACAGCTCAAGGGACATGGCTCAGAATATGATCTACAGCCCTGGAGGAGGAACTAAAGGTCTTTGACTTTGTTTAGTGGCTAAACTATTATTATTTTATTTGACTGTTTTTCTTTCTTTCTACATTTTCTCACTTCTCTGATTAAATTTATTCTTTGACTAAAGATTTTTACAGACAAAAGGCAGGCTGAGGACATGGAGGGGGAGTCCTGCTCTGTTACACTGGCCATGGGAGCAGAGGCTGGAACGATGGTGGTTGGTGGTCCACGTGATGCTGAGGCTCTGCATTCGGTAAAAAACGCCTGTGGTCACTTCGCAGGGTTACTGTGAGGGGACTGAGCCAGTAGCCAAGGGCAGAAGTCGGAAAACAGAATGATGCGTCTGTGCAAGTGTGCTGTGTACGTAAGTGTGCTCTGTGTGTGTGCAGGTGTGCTGTGTGTGTGTTGGGTGCCATTGGCCTCATGTGTACAACGAAGAGGTGAGGTCGAGAAGAAGGCCCACTTTGTGAGCAGAAATGAAAGTGAATACGGACATGGATCCAGGAATTCAGAAGTTGGCAAAGTTGGGGCTTCCCTGGTGGCGCAGTGGTTGAGAATCTGCCTGCTAATGCAGGGGACACGGGTTCGAGCCCTGGTCTGGGAAGATCCCACGTGCCGCGGAGCAACTAGGCCCGTGAGCCACAACTACTGAGCCTGCGCGTCTGGAGCCTGTGCTCCGCAACAAGAGAGGCTGCGACAGTGAGAGGCCCGCGCACCGCGATGAAGAGTGGCCCCCGCTCTCGGCAACTAGAGAAAGCCCTCGCACGGAGACGAAGATCCAACACAGCCAAAAATAAATAAATAAATAAATAAATAAATAAATTTAAAAAAAGTAACAAATGTTCAAGTACAATTGGTGTCTTTAAAAAAAAAAAAGAAAAAAAGTTGGCAAAGTTGGAAAGCCAGCTGCTTCCAGAGTTGGGATTTTAGAAGCTTGGTGACAGAGGCCCAGAACAACGTCTGAGTTGGGGCAAGCGAGGCAAAGGTGAGAGGAAGGGTCAGGCGCACGTCAGCGCCCGAGAGCCCCGGCAGCGGCCGTCGGGTGCAGAGAGGAGTGAGCACACTGGCGCGTTCAGTGGGCGTGTGTGGGGCTGGCAGCCGTCCCGTCGTCCCGTCGTCCCGTCGCCGCTCCCCACCCTGGACGTCCAGCTTTTGTTGCTCCTGACACAGGGCCCTCACCTCCGAGCAGCTGGACATTTGGTTTCCTCTGCTTGGAATTTCCCCCCCGCCCTGCCCGACACACACGTGCACACGCACACACAGCCAGGTGCACACACACGCATGTACACAATCATGCCCACATGCACACACATCCACGTATATGCACACACAGGCACACACCTCTTCATCCCCCTGGCCTTTCGGGTCTCAGCTTGGAGCTTGCCCACCAGCTGGGCTGAGACCCTTGCAGCGCCCCCTGTGGCTCCCACCCCGCCCCGTCTTCCTTCCTTCATCTCGCTGGCCACCCCACGAGGTTGTGGCCCATTGGCGGGTCTTCCTCTGTCACCGCCGGCGTTGCCAGCTCCGAGCCGTGTCCTGGTGCCCAGGGTGGGCTCAGCAGCTTTTGGTCCAGTGGGCAGAGGAGGGCACAGCTGAGTGAACAGGGGAGGGGCTGACCGTGGCCTCCAGTGCTGGTGCTGCAGCTGGTGTGGGGGGTCAGGCCTGACCCCGGGGAACCCTGGGACACCCCTCAATGGGAGGCTGTGAAGGGACCCCCAGACTGGGCCAGGCCGCAGGCGGCGGACCTGAGAGTGAGCTCCGCGGCCCAGACAGAGGCTGCCGACACTTGGACACCGGGCAACCCCGGGGGGCCCTGCGGGGCCCCAGCCCCGGCTTTACTGGAGCCTCCAGCTCTGGGGCTGAGGCTGGGACGGAGGCAGCAGCCGGCGAATCCCGGGTTCTGATCCTGAGCAGCCCGGTAGCTGTTCTTTTGTGCCACCCGATCCTCCCAGCCCCCCTCCAGCGTCTTTGAACCTGGGTCCTGGCAGCCTGGAAGGGACTTGGCCTTGGACACGGGGGTGGGAACCCTGAAGCTGCCGGTGGGAGGCACGGGGTCCCTGCACAGCAGACTCCAGCTCCCGGGGGCTCTCCAGACCTTGCCCACCAAGGCCCTCGACCCCCTGGACGTGTGTCCTCACGGACAAAGTGCCCGACAACCCGCACCTCGCCATCCCCAGAGCCGCCCGGAGGTGCCCGACAGCCAGTGGGGGAGGGTAAGCGCTCTCATTCCCCCTGTGAGGTTTCCCAGCTCCTGGCAGGGAGGTGAGGCAGACACCGCCGGCCACGTGGACGGATGGACACCCAGGGCCTGGCTGCGGGGACTGCTGCATGACCTCTGCCCCCAAGGCCTAGCAGGGCCTCCGACCCGGGCCTGGGGCCTGGGGGGGGGTCTCCCTTGCTGCACGTGTCCCCTGGATTGGGCGCTTTCTGTTCCCTCGGGCCAGAGGGGCAGAAACCACCGGTGCCCACCCCTCGCCCTGCCAAGTGATGAGGACTTGCAATCCCCTCTGGCCTGAGAGCTAGGGTGTTTGTCCTCCCGGGTCACCCTGACCCATCTGGAGAGGTGCCCCAGACTCAGCGGGCTGCGTGCCGGCAGGAGGGAAGGCTGTCGGCCGCGGGCACAGCGGGGCCGGAGAACCCCCGGTGGGGGGTGGCCCCTTCCTGCCACCGGCCAGGCCCCCCAGCGCTGCACCCCGACAGTGGATGTCAGCCTTTCCGCCCCTCACTGCCCTTCCCCCCGGAGCGAGTGTTGCAGGTGGGGGGAGGGAGTTCTCCTACTGCTGGGCACCGAGTCCATGTGATGAAGGACGGCCTGGGCCCTCCTGGGCCGGAGCGAGTCAGTGCCTGCCAAGCACCCAGACCGGCGCTGGAGGTGGAGGTTGCCGTGTGACTTCGGGGACCCCTACCATCCCTGGCGCACTGGGGCTGGCGGGGGGCAGGGGGCCACTGCTGGGCCTCTACCGTTGCGTTGTACATTTGTGAAATTGTGAAATGTTTTCACATATACGGAGGGGTGTGTAAATATGCAGGTGACGAGACAGACAGCAGTGCCCCGGCTAAGCAGTAGGCCGCCGCCAGCACATCGCATGTCATCTGCCAGGGCACCCCTGGGGGGTTAGTGCCCAGCGCTGAAAACCTGAGCGGCTGGCACACACCAGACGGGGAAGGAAGAGGCCTGGCTGCCCTGGGATGGAAGCCAAGCAGAGCCTCTGAGCACCATCCGCCTGCAGCTCCTGGAGAGTCTGCAAGAACCCATTCTGGGGGGGCAGGGGGAGTCACAAGGAAGGTCTGGGAGGCCTGTGACCATTAGAAGGGCAGCAATGGGACCAGATAATGTGGCAGGACTGTGGCCGGGGGCACCAGAGCCTGTCTCAGGAGCCTGCTGTGGGGTGAGTGTCCCCGGCTGACCCTGAGTCGGGGGAAGGGGTGCTCATTGTCACATGGTCAGGACAGGCCAAGGACCAAGCTGAGCCGGGCCAGCCTCGCCAGGGCGCTCTGAGGACAGCGGACGTGGGGCCCGGCGCAGGGTGCCCCTGGAGCCCGTCCCTCCACTGTCGGCCACGAGACCGTCTCCACGAAGGCCAAGGACTCAGGAGGCCAGAAGTCAGGAACAAGATAGTTTAAAACATTTACCCCAAACAACGAAGGGCCAAAGGAGGAAATCGTTGTGGGAAGTTAACAATACCTACCTTGGAAGAGCAGAAAATAATGAAATGGGGGCGGGGGTGGATACAGGAGAGAGGGTTGACAGCCAAAGGCTTCCCTGAAAAGATGAATGAAATTAACAAAGTCTGGCGAATTGGATCACGAAAGGATGAAAACAACGAAAAAATGCTAGGAAGGTAAAAAGGGACCTACCGACAGATTCAGCAGGAGATTAAAATGATAGCGAGAGAGTATTTGATTACGTTGGCAGGTTTTTATTTGTTTATTTTTCAATAAAACTAAGCATGCAACTACCACACAACCCAGCGATTACAGTCTTGGGCATTTCTCCAAAAGAAATGAAAATTTGCGTCCACTCAAAAAACAGTACACAGGTGTCCATAGCAGCTTTACTTATCATAGCCCCTTGAGGGTGTTTCCCAGCACCCACATCCAGTTCTCTGAGTCTCTGGACACCAGTGTGGAATCCAAGTCTATTCTGACGCCGTCGGCCTGGAGTTAGTGTCAGACCCCCAGGTTAAGGGCTCAGCCCCACACGATGGTCCCCACGCCAACCGCAAGTCCAGGGCCACCCCTACTGCTGACCGACCAGCTGGGAGTTGGGGGCTCTCACCACCCCCTCCTCAGGTTTGATAATTTCCTAGAATGGCTCCCAGAACTCAGGGAAGTGCTTTACTTACTATCACCTGTTTATTATAAAAGATGCAACTCAGGAACAGCCAGATGGAAGAGATGCTCGGGACCAGGTGGGGGGGTGGGGGGGGCGAGGAGCTTCCATACCCTCCTGGGTGCACCACCTCTCCTGGCACCTCCACTGTCCTCCAACCAAACCCAGTCGGTTTGGGGCTTTTATGGAGGTTCCAGTCATAGGCATGGCTGATTAAATCACCGCCACGGGGACTAACTCGGCCTCCAGCCCCTCTCCCCTCCCCAGAGGTCGAGAGGGGGGGCTGACAGTTGCAACCCTCTAATCACGCCTGGTGTTTTTGGAGACCAGGGCTCATCCTGAAGTGATCTAGGGGCCCCCAGATACCCTTCGTCTCATTAGCTCACAAAAGGATGCTCATTACTCCAGAGACGCCAAGGGTTTTATTTTATTTTTTAATTTCTTATTTATTTATTGTTTTAGGCTGCACCGTGCAGCATGAGGGATCTTAGTTCCCCGACCAGGGATTGAACCCGTGCCCCCTGCACTGGGAGTGCAGAGTTTTAAACACTGGACCGCCGGGGAAGCCCCAAGAAATGCCAAGGGTTTTAGGACTGTGTGCCAGGAACCAGAACAAAGACCAAATATTTATATTTTCTTATATCACAGGCCACCCTCTGGTCTCTGACTGCATCCCTTACAGCAAAGCGATCATAAACGTCAAAAGATATTGGCACATTGCTAGAATCGGCCCGGTCCATAGTCATATCAGGTGGGAATATCCCCCAGGGTGAGGCCCCTCGGGACTGCAGGCCTCCATCCGATCTGGTCAGGTTCCAAAACAAGAGTGGCCCTGTCCCCACGGCCTCACCCTTCAGGCCTCTGGTGTCATTGAGCCTGAGCTAAGGACTGCCGCCGTCTTCCTCGGGGCCTCTCTCAGGTGTCGGTGTAGTACCGGGTTTCCTTCCTGACATCACAGAACCCACTGATTCATCTCTTCACCCTCAGCTGCTGTTCCTCCTTCCCTCCCCTGGTACCCGGACAAGCTGGTCTAGATTTCAGGCCAGGGTACGAACCCCAAGAGTCCTCCCCCCCAGTCCACTCCTGTCCACACAGGTGCAGGGCTAGTGGGCTATCCGGCCCCTGGCCACACGGCAGCATCCGCTGTCAGCCCCCGGTTTGCCAGATGGGGCGACGTCACCACTGGCCTCTTCAGGAATTCTGACATCAGGTTTAAAAACATAGTTGCAGTTTCTTTTTTTCTTTTTTAAATTTACCATCTTAACCAGTTTTTAAAATTAATTAATTAATCTGGCTGTGTCAGGTCTTAGTTGCAGCACGCGGGCTCTTCAGTTTGGCGTGCGGGCTCCTCTCTAGTCGTGGTGCGCGGGCTCAAGAGTACATGGGCTCAGTAGCTGCAGCGCGCGGGCTTAGCTGCCCCGCGGCACGTGGGATCTTAGTTCCCCACCCAGGGATTGAACCCGCGTCCCCTGGATTGGAAGGCGGATTCTTAACCACTGGACCACCAGGGAAATCCCCCACTTGCAGTCTCTTGCATAGGAATCATCCCTGCTTCTGGCACTTGTAGTTGCAGACTTGGCCCAGTGACCACTGCAACAATTAGGGGGAAAAAATTGAGGTGACGTGGGGAAGAAAGAAAAAAGTGCACCCCCCCACTGGCCCTGCAGGAATTGCACAGTCATAGCAGCATCCTCCTCCAGCCCCGCTGCCCCAGCTCCACCAGAAAAACAGCAGCATCCGTCCGGTGGGATCACCCCACCAGCCCACCCACGCGGAGTGCGCGCCCTCATGCTTTCATCTCCCTGTGCTTCAACGCCCGGCTGGTCCCCCTCCGCCCTCCAACCTGTGCTCCGAGGAGGGGAGCTCTGCCCGTGCTGGACATTCTGGGCCCTAGAGTGAGTTCCTCGTTCTGACGAAATGGCAGTTGGCCGCCCAGATTGGTGCAACATTTCTGTTCCAGTTTCTTATGGCTCTGCGTGTCTACAGCTCAGACCAGATGGAGTGAGCCAGGCCCCATCCCGGGTGAGCGTCTGTTCCTGTCGGGACCCCTTTGCAGACCCAGGAGCCCAGCTGTGATCAGGGCCTTGCCCCCGGGAACGCCCACATGGTCACTGGCTGCCTCGGTTTCCTGTTGGTGGCAGAGCAGCTCTCCTTGGCATTTTGTGCCTACCGGAACGCACCCCCCAGATTCCCATGGAGATTTCCATGGGACCACGTCCCGCGTGGGCATCCCTGTGATAGGCCAGTTTTCCTCGGCCCTCCTGCCTGACCATATGGCCGGGTCGTTGGCTGCTGCCCATGTGTCAGTAAAAACCCGAACGTCGGGACTTTTCCCACCATTCGGTCCTTCCCCCGCTGCTAGGACAGCACACGCAAGCCTGCACGACGCCAGGCTGAGCTATTTGCACCCTCCTCGGCCAGGCTGGAGGCCTTCCAAACTGGATGCTGCTGCTGTCCGCACACCAAGCAGCTCTGGGTCGGTCAGTCGAGAGCTGTTTGCAGGGCGCTGTCCAAGTGACAGCAGAACCTAGCAGCTCCTTACTCGGTCCGTCCTGGGGGAGCCAATCCTGGGCCAGAAGAGGGTCCCCGCCCGGGAGGGTCTCCCCTCACATTTCCCAGGCTGCACGACCCGGTATAAAGTGTTTCCATGTCATCATAGGGCTCTTCTGGGCAGCACCGCCCCCATGAGAGCATTTCCCCCACATCATCCTGGACTTTATGGGTATTTCAGGATTCATGATCATTTTACATCCTTCGACTACTGGGGTAGCTCCAGTGGGCGTCTGATAACAAGGTAATAAGTCCACCCAAACGGAAGTTCTCTCATCCCAAGTGCCTGCGGTCATTACTGGGAGGTGCCCGCAGGCTTCTGCCCTGAGCCCCCGTCTCGGCCTCACGCAGGACCATCGCACAAGGACCTGCCTGCCTAGCGCCCCAGCTTCTGCTCCCCACTGCGTGGCTCAGGTCGTCTTACTGGTTCCCATTTAGCACGTCTGGTGAACACAGCTTGAAGGGTGGAGTCACAGGCCTGTTTTACTGGCTCAGGCAGGAGAAACGCCCCCCAGTCGGGCACCATGTTCATCCCCCCAGTGCAATCAGGTGGAAGAGGTGCAGTCGCATCCCATAAAGCCTGTTCAGACATTCCAATGCTCCTCCAAAGTTTGACCTTGCTTCCATCGACCCTGACATTCTTCGCGGTGGCCTGCACTGGGATTTCATCTACGGGATTTGGTTTCACAGTACTAGGTAGGGGACGCGTCCCCCACTATGACATAATATCCATTGTCATAAAACATTAGGTAAGGGAGGCACAACTTCTTTACCAAAAGCCTGTTCAAACGTCCCAGCTGCCATCATCCTACCATCTCCGGCGCCCCTGTACTCTCCCCATCCCATCGTTCCGATTGTTGGCTGCACCAGCTGGTTTTGGTACCACCATGCGTGGGGCTCCGGCATCAAGGAGTCCTGGACCATGTCTCTGCACCCCTGACCCTGGGGCCCACTCTGTGCACAAGGCTCTGGGTCCCCAGCAGGGGGGTGAGCCAAGGGACACTTTTGTCAACTTTTATCTTTTTTTTTTTTTAATTGGAGTACAGTCGATTTACAATGTTGTATTAGTTTCTGCTGTCCAGTAAAGTGAATCAGTTATACACATACATATATCCACTTTTTTTTAGATTCTTTTCCCACATAGGACATTACAGAGTAGTGAGTAGAGTTCCCTGTGCTATACAGTAGGTCCTTGTTAGTTATCTATTTTATATATAGTAGTGTGTATGTGTCAATCCCAATCTCCCAATTTATCCCTCCCTGCCTTTCCTCCCTGGTAACTATAAGTTTGTTTTCTACATCTGTGACTCTATTTCTGTTTTGTAAATAAGTTCATTTTTACCATTTTTTTTAGATTCCACATATAAGTGATATCGTATGGTATTTGTCTTTCTCTTTCTGACTTTCTTCACTTCATATGATAATCCCATCCATGTTGCTGCAGATGGCATTATTTCATTCTTTTTTATAGCTGAGTAGTATTCCATTTTGTGTGTGTGTGTGTGTATACCACATCTTCTTTATCCATTCCTCTGTTGATGGACTTTTAGGTTGCTTCCATATCCTGGCTATTGTAAATAGTAGTGTCAACTTTTATCTTGATTAAGCTGCCCTATCATTGTCCCCAGGAGATTCCAGGTCTGCTTTCTCATTGTCACCTCTGCCTTCCTGCTTCTTGCACTCCTCCAAACTGGGGGAAACAGACCAGACTTGTTGGGAGCCCTTTAATGTTAGGGGTTCAGTAGGGGGTCCCTTTGTCCCACCCACCCTTGAGAGGGCTGTATGAAGACCTTTGTTTTGCCCCTATCAATGTCCCTTTTATTAATCCATTTTTAAATAACGACCTAAAGATTTCCACCCTGCTAGGAGGAGTTCCTTGACTCTGCATGTCCCTTTCCCCATTTTTTTGTTAGTTACTTATGTTTTGAGTAGTGTCTGTAAGACCCGTTCACGAAAGCTGAGACAGCAGATTCTCCCATCAGGCTTCCTGGAGGAGGGATGAAGGGTGCATGGGAGCTCCCTGTACACTTCTTTGCAGCTTCCTGTAAACCTATAATTATTCCAAAATAGAGTGTCACAAAAAAGTTGTAGGCCATGAAATATGAAAACTTCAATGAAATGAAAACATTGACAGAAAATTATGAATGGACCAAGCTGACTCAAGAAGAAATAAAAGTAAGAATCTCCCAAGTTCTCAAGTAAGTCTCAGTTGATGAAGGAAAGCGTGTCTTTCCAAAGAAAAGCCATCTAAGGGACACAGAAGGAATGGCAAAATCAGCACATTAGCTATCTACGGCTGAGTAGCCAGTTAGCCCCAAATGTAGTAGTTTAAAATAATAAACACTTATGGGAATTCCGTGGCGGTCCAGTGGTTACGACTCCACGCTTTCACTGCTGAGGGCCCAGGTTCAATCCCTGGTTCGGGAACTAAGATCCCATGAGCCATGTGGCATGGCCAAAATAATAATAATAAAATAAAATAAAATAACAAACACTTATTATCTCAGTTTCTGTGGGTGGGGAGCCCAAGTATGGCTTAGTGCTGAGTCTTCTGGCCCAGGGTCTCTCACAGGATAAGCCCCAGGACGCACTGCATGGTGTCTCACAAGGTGGCCCTCAGTGGCTGGGCTGCAGTCTCATCTGAAGGCACGACTGGGCAGTGTCCCCGTCCAAACTCACTTACTGGTTGTGGGCAGGATTCATCCTTGCTGGCTGTTAGTTGGAGACTGCCCTCCTTTATAGGGCAGCCCTCAATACAGCTGCTGCTCCCGTAGAGCAAGCAAGAGAGGGTAAGAGGACGGAAGCTGGGTCTGGTCTCGGAAGACACCCCATCACTTTTACCTCATTCAGGTGTTGGAAGTAAGTCACTCACTAGATCAGCCCACACTCTAGACAAGGGGGTTGCACAGGGGGGCATGACTGTAGCAGGAGGAAGGGCTCTCTGGGGCTAATGTGTGTGTGTGTGTGTGTGTGTGTGTGAGTTAAAAAATTAAACTTTAATAAATGTTCATTAAGTCAAATGCAAGCTCTTATTTAATAGGAGAGAATGAATTTATCTTAAGCTCTAGCTATTGAATTTTACTGGTCAGTAGTAAGTAATGAAGTTTTCACTAAAACATTATACTATGACATTTGTATCTTATGTGAAAACAGTGCTGTAAGCCAGTGGTCAGCAAACTAGGACCCGCAAGTCAAATATAAATAAAGCTTTACTGAAATACACCCACAGCTACTCCTCTGTGTTATGATAGATGGCTCCTTTTGCAAACAGTCGCAGATTTGAGTAGTTAGACAGATACCGCAGAGTCTCGGGCTAATTTCAAAGCCGACTCCCACAATCAGCAACTTGCCACCTTGCCACACCTGGTGAAATAATCGATTCAGACAAGGACGATCCACAGATGCTACAACCAGGAGGAGGATGCTTGCTGGGGAACTGGTTATCACCAGGATGTCCAGAGCTACAACTTTACAGTGGAAATATCTGGTGTCCCCAGTGATCAAACTTAGCCTCACTAACGTGGGACAAGCAGGCACCATGCTCCCCGGGCATGGGCAGCAAGGAGCACCATGCCTCACCTGTGCAGGGTTCCTGCCAAAGTGGTCCAGCTGCCATACAACCAAGCCTTTAGTGCTGACCTCCAGTCGCAGGAAAAACAGAGGAGAGAGGAACACGTAAAATGGCACCGTGAGGATGTCACCTCCAGAACCTGGGACCTTCAGGCACCTGACCTGGGCTCCTGAAATGAGTTAGTGGCGTGGGGAAAAATACTGGGGGTGGGAGGAAACTGCTGTAAATTAGAAAAGACTGGAGACATACCCAAAGCAGGGGGTTTGACAGAATCTTGGAGTAAACAAACCAGCAATAAAAGCTAATGGGGGACATGGTGGAAATGGAATATGGATTCGGTTTTTCATGCTATTATGGAATTATTGTTAACTTAGTTCCATGATAATGGGATTGTGGGTCTGCTGGGGCATGTCTTCCATTTTTGGAGCTGAATGCTGCACTGCTTACCTATTCTATTTCTGGTTGAAGTGTCATGATGTATGGAATTGACTTTAAGAAACTTACATATATCAATACATACATCGTAAAGTAAATATATGTGTGTGTATATGTATGCATGTCTATATATAAAGAGAGAGACAGAGACAGAGAGAGACCGACAGACAGAGGGAAAGAGAGAGAAAATGAGATATTTATTCTAAGGAATTGGTCTATGCAGTTGGGACGGGGGCACATCTAAACTCCATGGGCAGGTGGGCAGGCAGGAACCCAGGCAGGCTCTGTATGTTGCAGTCTTGAGGTTGAAATCCTTCTTTTCTGGGAAACCTCAGTCTTTGCTCTTAAGGCCTTTGACTGATTGGGCGAGGCCCATCCACTCGATGGCAGGTCACCTGCTTTACTCCAAGTCTTCTGATTTAAATGTTAATTTCATCTAAAAATACCTTTAGGGCAACAGCCAGCTGTCGGTTGGACCAAACAGCTGGACACCAAGGCCCTGCCGAGTTGACAGATAAAATGAGCTGTCCCAGTGGACATATGTGCGTTCGCTGCATTACCCTTTCTACTTCTTTTCTGTATTAAAGCTTTCATTAAAAGGTAAAAAACAAAGAAAGAACATTTGTTCACAGAAGTCACTATAAAGAAAGTGAAAGTCAAGTCACCAATATGAGACGCTATTTACAATACATATAAGTAACACATGATTTCTACCCAGTAATACATAAAAACTTCCCCATGCATCAGAAGAAAGAGACATAGGATCCAATTTAAAAAATGGGCAAAAGACATGAACAGACAATTGGCAGAATACGAGACAGAAATGGCCAATAATCATGAAAACAGGAAACAGGAATAGGAGATTAGAGCCATATTGTGATACCACTTAACACCTACTAGAAGGACAGAAGTTTTAAGTTTGTGGGCAAGAACACGTGTGCGCTGCTGCAAGCACTGAAATTGGAGCCAGCAGTCAGAGGACCGCTGGGCGATGTCTCTGAGGGTGGGCCCGCGCACGCGCAGTGATTCAGCGCCCCCCACCTCTGGACGGAACCCTGGATCAAGTCGTCGGATTGTGAGCTGTGCCCCATTGGGGGCGGGGGTGGGGGGGATCTTGAAATCAGGTGGTGACATAAGCGCAGCCGTAGCTTCAGGTGTTCTTACTCAGCGCAAATCGATGCACGGGGCCGCCCCCTGGCATGCGGCTCCTCGGCCAGTGAATCCCTGGTTTTGTTTTTGCATTTTTAGGTTTGTCCAGAGATGCAGAAAACCAGAGGCCGTTTGCTTTCACCTGGAAGGGCGGGAGTGCGGTCTTGCCTCGGGACCACATGGACACTCGGGGTCTCAGCCACAGCTGAATCCACAGGGACCTTGACCACGTGTCCCCCCCACCCCCCGAGATCCTGTGCTGATGAGATCTGGAGGAGAAATGTCCGGTCACTTCGGTGAAAACTGCACCTGGCAGAGTGAGAGTAAACCCTGTGAAAACACAAGTCCTCGCTGGGTCCAGTGGACACAAGCGTGTCTCCTCTGCAGCCTTGGTCACCTGTGCACAGGTGGAGGAAACCACATTTGGGCGTTGGCTTTGCTTTCACCGGCACCCAGGCGGCGTGTTGGGCTGCTGGCTTTGAGCGAGGTGCAGAGCAGCGGAGGTGCCCTGGTGGCCACACAGCTTGGTCCTTGTGACCCGGGGACCCCATGGCCCCAGCGGCTGCTGTGGAAGCTGAGATGGGGAATCTCAGCGCCAGTCCCACACGGGCACAGAGCCACACTCTTTGCAAGGACCTCGCCTCCCTTTGCGACTCAGCATTTGGCTTCCCTCTGGGCCAGGGAAGAAGTTGACTCCTGTCCGTGGGACAGCAGGGTGACCTGAACCACCCATCCTGAAGTGGGTGTCATCTGTCCACTGGGTCGCGTAGCTGGGCAGGCCCAGCAGTTCCGCATCGCCCAGTGAGGTTGGGTGTCTGGACTCTTGTAAGGTTCTTGGAACCCCGTGGCGGGCAGGCAGCCTCTTCCCCAACCACCCCCGCGCTGCCCGGTGGCCTCGTGAAAAGCAGACAGAGGGTAGGAGTGGGAGCCGCCTGTGGTCCAGCCGCCGAACCTCACCTGGACACCCCTACAGCCAGATGCTCGGTTTGTTACAGTAGCGTCCAACTCTGCACTGCAATGCAGTATCTTCATGGGAGACCAGCCTGCCACCTGTAGCAGGTTCACTGATTTTGGACCCTGTATTGGTTAGGATTCTCCAGAGAAACTGCACCAGTGGGATATCTGTCTCTATATCCATCCATCCATCCACCCACCCACCCATCCATCCACCCATCCACCTATCATCCATCTATTTACCTACCTACCTCTCTATAAAAAGAGATGATTATGAGGAATGGGTCAGGTGGTCATGGGGGCTGGGAACGACCTGCCGTCTGCACACTGGCAGCCCAGGAAGTCCAGTTTGGTGATGTCATCCAGTCTGGTTTGGTCTCAGGTCTGGAGGCCTGAGACCCAGGGGAGAGGATGGTGTAAACCCCAGTCTGAGGGCAGGAGGAGGTGACAGGAGCTGTCCCAGCTCAAGGGATGGGGCCAGAAAAGGGCACGTTCTCCCTCCCCTGCCTTGTGTTCTGTTCAGGCCTCGGGGACCAGATGGTGCCCTCCCACCTGCTCTCCTGCGTCCGCGATTCAATGCTGATCTCACCTGGAAGCACCCCCCCGAGACTCCCCCAGAAGTAATGTCCCACCTGGGCGCCCAGGGCCAGTCACGTTGACACAACCGTAGACATCATGGGCCCCTCCCTTGTGGGGGAGGGTAGCGACTGTTCCCCCTGGACTTGGGCCTCGTTCTGGATTTGGATTTTCTCCCCTGCATGCACTGGCACTTTCCTTATTTACTTACTTAAAGCCTTATTTGCTGTCCCGTTTCCTCACGTATCATTGTTTCTGGCCAAGGACCTGACTTTACAGTCAAAGAAACAAGGCAATGGGAGGTGCCCATGGGCTTCCCAAGGGCCACCATGTACCCTGCTCCTCAAAGGAGGCGACCCTGAGGGATGGTGGCCTAGTCTTGGGCATCATTTAGGACCACGGCCGGGGGACAGTGCGGTGACACTGACGCTGTGTCCTGCAGGACACGCTAGTCAGCAGCGCCTTTTCCCCTGAATCAGGATGCATTGGGGGGGGAGGTAGGGGTGGGGGGCGGCACCCTTCCTGTGATTAGAACAACTGAGCCACTCACAAACGTTTGCCTCTTGGCCCTGTTGGTCCCTGCTCTCCTGGTTTGGGCATTTTAGTAACCAACAAAGGAACGCTTTGAACAAAACAATAGTGTCCTTGAGTTGGAAGCTGGGTGGGGGGTTCCACCTGGCCCACTCGGGGCTCCTCTGCTACTGGGTTAAGAGGCCACGGGGATGGCTGGGTGATCCTATCAAGAGGAAACAAGGTGCTGCTACTGAGTGTGGGTGGGCTGAGGGGTTCCCCGGGTCTCTCCTCATCCTGCGCATCTGGTGATGAGAGTCGGTGGCAGAGGTGACCACAGGATGGAGACCTTCCTTCCCAGTTCCGTCCCCGACGAAGAGTGGCCTCAACCAGCAGGAGAAGCGCTCGGACCCATGGGAGGATGTGGACGGGGTGGTGGAGCGGGGAAGCCCGAAGGTCGGTCACAGCCTCGCGGCCACTGCGGAAAGGAGCACCGTTTACAGCTCCCGGCAAAGCCCTTTCTCCTGCGGTGTCATGTACGTTTCTACAGAATTTAACTGCATTCCCTTTTCTTTCCACCACTGCTGTACACAGGAATTTAGCTGGTGCTTCTTTACAGTTTATTTTGTCTGATGAGAAGAACGGGACCAAGAGAGGCGCGCACATCCCCGGATGCCCTGGACGGTTATCGAATGCAGAACCGTTGGACTTCCGGCACATTCGTTGGGGGCAAGGCCTGTGTGCCTTCAGCTGTAGGAGAGCTATTTGCTTTATCCTGGCTGAGCACCGTCTTGGTTTTGGAAGTGTAAGTGTGGGAAGAGAGTGTGTGTGTGTGTGTGTGTGTGTGTGTGTGTGTGTGTGATGGGAAACACAAGGGCTGGACTGCAGCAGGCGTTGGTCACTTTGTCCCTTTTTGGTTGCCCATCACAGAGGGCTGCTTCTTACAGGTGAGGCACCCGACTTTGTTGGTTTCGTGGGGGGCAGGGCTGAGCTCCCTCTATAGAAGTTAAAAGGGCCCCACAGTCCCTCCTCCCTTGTCAGTTATGCTGGGGCCTCAGCCTAGGCTGGACCAGTCTGGCGTCCCACCCAGGACTTTGGTTTTGAGCCAAGGATGCAAATCGTCAGGGACGGTTCGTTAGAGAGAACTCACCAGCGGGGTAGCTGGATGGCCACGGGGAGAGGCCGTGGCAGGCGGGATTTCTCAAATGTATTCCCCAGAACCCGTGAACACAGTATCACTACAAATGTGATTTCTCTGTATGGCAGGAAGTTTACCCGGGTGGCCCTCATCTACACACGTGAGCCTTTGAAAGCAGACTGTCCTCCAGCCTTGGGGAGGGTCAGAGGAATTCCCAGCAGGAGCTGGAGCCCACCTGCTGTGCTGACTTGAGGATGGAGGGGAAGGGGTCTCCGGGAGCACAGCGGCCCTGCAGACAGCGGGCAAGGAAGGGGCGTCAGTCCTACAGCTGCACAGAACCGAACTCTGGCAACAGCCTGGAGTGGGTCCTCCCCAGAGCCTGCGGGCGGAGCCAAGCCCAGCCCAGCCCACCCCTGGGTTTGACCCTGTGAGACTCAAAGCAGAGCCCAGCCAAGTTGCCCTCTGCTTCCTCTGTCCTGACTCACCTCCCAGCCTGTTCCCAGAGTCTGCAAATGACCCCTGGTCCCCTATCTGCTTACATGGAGGCTGCTTGTCTGGTGGGGTCCCCTCCCTCCCCATCCCACCACCATGTGGAGGAAAATAGCTCATCCCGTCCTGGTAAGGAATGCGTGTGGGCCGAGGCCGGAGCGTCTCTGTTGCTCCTGTGTGTAGGCGGGTGGGTGTCCTGGAGCAGCGGAGGGTGACCCGAGTGACTGCTTGGACCCCGACGGCCCCTGAGAGCATCTGCTTCAGACGGGTGATGAGGGACGGGCCCCTCCTGGCAGCGTCTGTAGAAGTGGGGCTCCTGGGGCTGGCAGCCACGGGCCCTGAGGGGCAGAGGGACCGTGAGGCCGTTGGAGGATGCAGAGGGGCCAGGCGGGATGCCTGGGCAGGGAGGGCGCCCAGGTGGCCAGGGCGGAGTGGCTGGGTCAGGGAGTGGAGGAGGTGGTGGGCAGGGGCGCTGTGAGCGCTGAGGGGTGGTGGGTGCTGCTCGGCTGCTGGGACCGGGTCCTCCCTGCTCCTTGCTCATGGGAGGTCCTGGCCGGGGGCCCCAGAAGCACCGTCTCTCGATGTCGGTGGAGTTGGCAGCTGTGAGGCCAAGTCTCGGCCAGGATGGGGGCCGCAGGGTGGAGTGCATGCTGCCCCTCCCTCAGTGGGCCCAGCCTCCCCCAAAGCATCTCCTCTGGAGAATTGGCCTGGCCCGTGGTCCAGGGGTCCCACTCGCTGGGCAGAGGCAGAGATCTTGGGAGTGGGGCGGGGGGGCGCGTGCTCTCTGCCTGCCCGCCTCCAGCTGCAGGGCTGTAGGACCCCTTTGGGGAGGTGGGGAGGGGCGGGCGGGCCTACCGTGGGCTCAGGGTGTATTTGCCCGAGCGGATGGCAAACCAGAGGAAGGCGCTGAGCAGCATCACGTACACCTGGGGGGAGGTGGAGGCACCTGCACCAGCAGCTCCAGGGGAGGGGGCTCATCGCCCCCCGAGGAGGTCACTGGGCTGTGCAGGGTTCCCAGCCGTCTAGGGAAGGGAATCAGGGAGGCCCTGTCACCCCGCAGGCCTGCTCCTCCCTGCTCCCTGCGCAGGGCAAGCCTTGCTGGTCCCCAAGACCCGCGATCGGACCTGGGGCTGCCCAGCCCTGCCCTTCCGTCTGGGGGGGTGGTGGGGCACAGGCAGGTGGGGGAGGGGCGGGGGTGGGGGGGACAGGGTACCATGGAGGCGAGGCCGAGGCTGATCAGGGCGGAGACGACGTTCCTGTGCAACCTCAGGAAGCTCCTGATCCCCTGCAGGCAGTCCTGCGCAGAGGGCAGCACACGTGGGCCCCTGGGCGCCCCTCCCAGCCCAGGCCAAGGCGCCTCCACCAAGGCATGGAGCTGCAGCGCCCGCCTAGGACAAACGCTAGGGAGATGGAAAGTCGGGGTGCGGCACATCCCAGGGAAAACCGCCCCGAGCTCTGGGGACTGGTGTTGAAAACAGGCAAAAACAAGCAGGGTGGAGCCCACCTCTGCGGGGACCATGGGGCCCCCAGGGGTCCAGTGGGTGCTTTCCTCTGGGTGTCCCCTGAGCTGCCTGTGTTGGGCCCCCCCAAACCCCATCCAGGGTGGGACACAGAGCCTGGGTGAGGAGAGGACACTGGCTAACAGGGTGGGGCGTGGGGGTCCCCGGGCTGTCCTGGCTCCATCCTGAAATTCCACGGCCTCTCCAGGACGTGGCATCCGCAGAGGCTCTCTGTCTCCAAGGAAACGGGAGGTGACGGTCTCAACTCCGAACCACTCTGATGGTGGCATTTGGTTTTGGGGAAGGACTTGGCATTTGGGGGCACGCTGGGGAAGGATGTGTAGTGGGACATGCAGGGTTCGGTTGTGAAGGCTGGGATGCCGGGGGGAAAGGAGGCCGGCTTGGTGTCTGACTGTCCGTCCATCTGTCCATGAATTCCCTTGATCGGGTCTGGTCCCCCAGGGTGCTCCCACTTCCTCTTGGAAGGCAGCCCGGGGTCAGACCACCATCTAGGACAATGTCCCCGCCCTCCTGCCCCCTCCCCCAGGTGTCCCCACCCACAAGGCCTTTACAGTCTCCCCGTGGCCCCCACCACCCCAGAAGGTACAAGAAACCAGACTTTGCTCCCACTTTGCAGATGGGGACCTGAGGCCTCTCCCTGGGTGGCGTGAACAGGCCTCCCGACGCCCCCCTTCCCTGCATGCAGGGCCCTCCTCTGCCCTCGCCCCTCCCAGCGCGAGAGCCCAGGGCGCTGTGCTGGCTCCGTCCCTGGCTGGGCCTCCAGCCATTCGCATCCTCCTGTCCGTTTCTTGGAGGGTGGCCAGGAGCCTCTTGCCAGAGATAGGGGTGTTTGCTTCCCGGACAGCGGGGGAGGGGAGCCGAGGAGGCGGGGTGGGGGGAGGGGTGAGGCCGCCGTCATCCGGAAGAAGAGCGTCCCTGCCTCTGTCTCTCCATCACTGAAGCGCTCGTGGCCAGACTTTGGCCTAGGCTGACCCTCTGGGAAATGCCCTTCTGGCCTTCAGGGGCCCTCGAACACCTGCCCCCAGCCCAACGCAGGCAGAGCTGCCCACCCGCCCCCCGCCCTTCTAGAGGCTTCCGATGGGGGGTGGTCTCAGTGCCTGACACTGTGCCTGGCTGTGGGGAGCCCCCAAGCTGGGAACTGTGTGAAGGGGTGAGGGAGTGACTGGGGCCTGGAGAGGACCCGGGCCCTCGTCGGTCAAGTCCCCCCAGCCCAGCGCAGCCCCCAGGGTCAAGGCGTGGGAGTGGCCCTGCTCTGGGGCTGAGCCCCCCCGGGGTCTCTGCAGGCCCTTCCCCCTCACCTGTCTGGCGGCCTCCTGCCCCCGACACAGGTCAGCCTCCGAGCCCTCCGGGAGGCCGAGGGGGGGGCTCTTACCACAGCACTGAAACTGCAGGGACAGAAGAGGGAGGCGGTTCGCTCTGAGAACCCCAGGATCCCTGTCGGACAGATGGGGAAACTGAGGCACGAAGGGCACCCCCCCTCCCCCAGAGGCCAGGACGGGGGCTCAGGACGAGGCTGCTGACTCTGCAGGGGGTGCCGGGTTCCGGGCTGCCTGACCAGCGGTCACTGGGGCCCCACCGAATGCTGTGCCGTCACCATCCTGCAATTCTTCATCACTTTTGGACAAGGGGTCTTGCATTCTGCTCTGGGCCCCGCAAATTCTGGAAGTAGCTGGGCAGACGGAGGACGGGAGCTCTCTGTCCCCGCCCCCTCCCCCCAAGGGGCGCTGATAACCTGTGTCCTGGGACCTCCTGCTCAGCACCTGGCCCCAGCCAGCTGGCTCTGGGGGGCTACCTCTGCCCATTTTCTAGATCACTTCTGCCTGGGGAGGCTGACCAGTCCAGGGCTGCCCAGGGAGGGGGCCTCCCCCACCATGCTCACCATGTCCTGGATGGCCACCAGCTCCTGCCGCCAGATTCCTGACGAGCTCTTCACCGCCTGCTCGTACACCTGATCGTAGGCGTCCAACACAGCATCCTCCACCTGTACCGAGAGCATCACGGGAAGGCCCCTGTGCTGGTGAAGCCCCTCCCCCGATGGAGGCCCCCGAAGGCGGGGCCTGGCCCCCGGGTGCTGAGTGATGTCCAACTGGCCCACTCCTTCTCCTTCCACTGGGCAGAGCTCCCTGGAAGCGGAGACTGGGTCCCCTGGGTGGCCGGTCACAGGGGTCTCCATACTTCAATTGTGGGGACCTACCCCAAGAATGGCCGTTAATGCCACTCTTGCCCCTGGGGGTTCCTGCAGGATAAACCAGAGGCCCGAGCTTGGCCACCAGCCCCCCCAGCTCTTGTCTTACAGAGGGAGGAGGCCCTGGCCGAAGTGTCCACCTGCTTCTGTCGATCTGGAAACAGGCAGTGGGGAGGGAAAGCCAACGGTGGGCCCTGGCGGGAGACGGCCAGGAGTGGCCTCGTACCAGGAGCTCAGCTCCCCGGTGATGCTTCAGGTCTTTGCCCAGAACCATCGGTAGGTTCTAGAAAGCCCAGGCAGCTACCCAGAGCTGCCCAAGGGCACCCGGGGCAGACGAGGCCCCTTGGGGGCAGACGAAGGAGAAGGAGGGTAGCAACAGGGGCCCGGCCGGCTCTGCCTTCACACTGCACCCAGATCTCATTGCCTCTGCCCAGCTAAGCATCCCTTCTGTGCCTTTGCTCGTGCTGCCCCCAGACCGAAATGCCCTCCCCTTGCCAAGTGATTTCATCGGACAAACTGGAATCTTGCCTCCTCTAGGAAGGCTTCTGTGACTGCACTGGGGTCGCTGGCCTCTGGCATGGGCAGGGCCTCTGAGCTCCCTTGCCCTCTGATGCCTCTTTTCCCACCTCAGAGACCCTGCGCCCTGCCTCCCTTCCCTTCCCATCCCCATGCTGTGCTGACAGTGGGGACAGGCTGACAGGCGCTCAGGGGTGCCCTGCTCTGGCCACTCACCCCCACCCTCCAGAAGGGAAGGGCGGCTTCCCCGCTCCCAGCCTGGAGGACTTGGGGGCAGGTGGGCAGGGGGCGGTCTCGCCCAGTGCTGTCCAGTAGGAACCAGACCGATTTCCACCCTGAACATCGCTCCAGGGCTCATTAACCCTCCCGGCTGAGACGTTGCCCCCAGAGTCAGCCAGCTGCTTTGTTCCCCACCCCAGTGGGAGGCGGGCAGCGTCCTGGGCTGGGGGCCAGGCGCCAGGCTGGCCACCACTGCAGGAGGCCTGGCTAGGGGCCCTCTCTCGGCCTTCGTTTCCTCAAGTGACATGGGGGTGCAGACCTGCCAGGCTGTGCTGCGTCCTCGTGGGAGGGGGTCCTGGTGAGGCCTGGGGGGCTAGCAGAGCGGGCCTGGGGTCGGTGGTGCAGGGGGCCGGGACAAGGAGGCCAGCTCAGACCACCACCCCCAACGCCCACGAAGGCCCGGGGAGACCCCGTCCCCTCTGGAGGTGTTGTTACTGAAACATGAGCGGGAGGAACAATCCTGCTGGTGGCTGAGCTGCGTGTCTCTCCCCGTGACCCCAGCAGTGGGGCGCGAGTTTCTCCTTCAGATGAAGAAGCAGATCTGGCAAAGCCACGCCCCTGCCCAAGACCCCTGGGCCTGGCATCAGGGGGCCAGGCTGACTCTCCCAAGGCCTGGGTGGTGATCTACCGTCTGTCCCCCCCCGTCACCAGGTTCAGGGGCTGTGTTTCTCCATGAGAAAACTGGGGGTGGGCTGGGAGGTTTCAGAGGCCCTTGGGCCCTGACACCTGGGTGCTCCCTGCCAGGGTGCCCCGATCTTTAAGCCCCATCTTCCAGGGCTCCAGGGGGCACCCCTCAGGACCGGGGTTCCTGGGCTGCTGAATACAAACCAGGTGCCTGGGGCGTCCCCGCCAGCCCAGCTCCACCCACCCCCCCCCCCCCCCATTGACCTCTGCCTCCCCATTGTCTGCTAAACCTGCCGGGGTGGGGGTGGGGGAATAGCTGGGGAGGGGGTGGCCCGTGGGAGCTGCAGGTGGTCCGCAGACCAGGGCCTTGTGCCCCAGGGCTGGTTCTGGTGGCTGCTGGACTATGGGGGAGGGGAGTGGCCTCGAGGGGCGGGGCCCAGACCTGTGAGCTAGAGGACAGACAGCCTTCCTCTGGGGCTCCCGGCACTGCTGTACTTAATCCGTGCATGAATTATTAAGTGGAGCCGGGCAATTCATTGCCCCGCAGCCCGTCTGGGGACAGGGAGCTGTGGCAGAGTGGCTCTCAGGCTCCCGCAGGAACATAATTAATAGCCCTCATGCTCTGTATTCATAGCACGGCCACCGAGTCCCTGCATTGCCGGCCCTCCCAGCTTCAGGGCGCCTACCAGGGCCCCGAGGGAGTGAGCGCCCGGGGTGGGGGGAGGGAGTGGCGGGGGAAGCGGGGAGGGTGCCCCCCCCCTGCAGGGTCTGCGGCCTGGCTTCTGGGCCACCAGAAGTCGTGGCCGGTCCCTGTCCTCTCCTTGTCCTCAGGTTTCCCATTTGTAGGGTTGCCCTAGATGGGCCATCTTGACCCTGTGTTTCAGGATATCTTAGTGGGTCACTCAGGGGAGGTGCAGGGGGAGAAATGGGGGTGAACAGATCCCCCGGAGCAAACAGCTTGGCCCTTTGTGCTTCTCTGCTCCCTGGGCCTTCAGGAGGACCTCGTGGAAGGAAGGAGCGGGGCTGGGATCTGTCTGGCCCAGGTTGGCCCTGATGCCAAGGCACCTGCCCAGGTGCCTGGGGTTGGGGGGCACAGGACGGGTGGCTCGTCCCGCCCCTGCTGCTCGGGGCCCGTGCCCTGGCCAGCGCCCAGCTCTGCACTGGCCCCAGTGATGGAGGACACACCTGGGCTCAGGGGATGCAGGTGGGTCCCACTGGTTCATTCCCACCACTCAGCAGCCCCCTCATCGGGGTTCTCATGCTCCTTTTACAGATGAGGAAACCGAGGCCCAGGAAGGCTACCTGATCCCAAGGGCACCGGGTGAAAGGCTGACCCCAGGCTTTGAAGCCAGAGCTGCCCCACCCAGGCCTCCTCTGGGCCCACGTGGGCCCGGACACAGAGGAAGCCCCAACCCCGACTGGGGTCAGGCAGGACCCCGAGAGCTGGACCCTGAAGGCCAGCTGGAGTGCGGACCAGACAGGAAGATTTCGGTCGGGGATGGCGGCAGGGGTTGGGACAGGGAAGAGGCCCAGCTGGGAGCCATCCGCTTTTGCCCCCTCCCCTTCCCGGAGCGGGGACCCCAGCCAGATTATGGCCTGTGGCCCCTGCATGGCCCCTCCCCTGCAGAAGTGCAAATCCTGGGCTCAGAGCTGTAAACACACAGTGTCAGAGCAGAAAGGATGGGCTGCAGCCGCCCCCCAGGAGAGCTGCACGGGGGGCCCAGGGCACCCTGGCAGCTGTCTTGGCTGGGACCACCCACGAGGTGACCCAGACCTAGCACGGGCTTCTCGGTGGATGGGAAATGTGAGGCCAAAACACCAGCCGGGCCCAGCGCTCCCTGGTCACCGAGAACCGAGGCTGCCTTGCCAGGCTCCGACCCCTCCAGAGCCAGAGGAAATGCCCTTTTTCCATCTGGCATTCCATCTGGGTCATCCCAGTTGATGCCAAGGTGGTGGTGAACAGTTTGGGGTGACCCTTGGGCAGGGAAGGGTAAAAAGGCATTGAGTCAGAGCGAAGAGCCCTGGATGGTGGACCCCTCCTGCCCTGCCTCTGCCAGGGTGATCTTGCCCTCCCCCCCACCCCCATGGGCCTGAGTCCCTCCATCTGCAGACCAAGGGGATGGCCACTACCCTGGAAGGTCTGGTGACGGCCTTATCAACTCCAAGGAGCACTGGGGCGGGCAGAGGGCAGGGGGGAGAAACTAGGCCCATTACTGCAGGTAAGACCAGAGTGGGTAATCAAACACCTAAAAGCACACAGCACGAGCTCGGCCTCCTACCTGGCTGCTCTCTGCATCTTGAGTGAACATCTGGGGGGGCCTGGGCAACAAGGGGGTCGGGGCCGCTGGGACTCCTGATACACAGGCAAAAAATCATTGCTGGTCACCTGCTTGCACAGGGTTTTGCCCAGAAACCGGGTATACTCCAGCTGGACTGGCTTTGGTTTTCCTGGGCTGGTCCTTACAGAGTGCATGGGGAAACTGAGTCCCAGTGAGAGGAGAAAGGATTGATCCGGGTCTCAGAGAGTCTAGCCAGCTGGGGCCTGTGGGGCTGGACTCTGCCGTCCCTCTCTGTGGCCCTACCCGCTGGCCCCGCAGCTTCTTGGGGGGCTGCCTCGGGGTCTCGCCTGGGGCTGGGCTCTCACAGGTGAAGGCTGGGGCCTGAGTTCTGCTGCCTGGGTCGTGTCCATTGCTGCGGACGTGGGGAGGCTGCTCCCCGGCACCTCTGCAGGCTGTGGCCTCTCAGCCGGGGAGCAGCAGGGGCCTGAGGCCTGGGACAGATGCTGAGAAGCAGACGGCGGGGGCGAGAGGGCCCTTTGGGAAGGGCGCACTGGGGGCTGCCCTGCAGGCTCGCAGCTCAGCTGGGGAGAGAAGTCTGATACTGTCAGGGGGCCATGGGCACAGGGTGCTGGAGGGCAGTGGCGTTGGCCAGCCTTGCTCTGTGCCCTGGCCTGGTACTGGCCAACTGGAGCCACCGGTGTCCCCTCCTCAGCCAACTGTGGACCCTCCTGGCCCCCACTAGTCCCCGGGCCCTACGCGTGAGCCCGTCCGGGGTCGCTGCCCCTCTCCCTGAGCCTCTTGGGCACCCATTTCCTCTGCCCGGCCAGAGGGGGTCTGGCCTTGACCCCCAGCCCTGGTCTGGGAGGGGTCAGCTCTGCTCATGAACTTGTCCAGCCCCATTTCCCAGGCAGGCTCTCAGCTCCCTCTCAGGACCCAGAGTTCAGACAGAATTTCTGGAGGGCCAGGCTGCCCCAGCCCCCTGTGTCCCTTGGGAGCAGTCCCTCCCAAGCTGTGGTCCTGCCCTGCTCCCTGGGGTCAGCGCCCACCCTAGAGCCGTGGCCTGCAGTCTTCGAGCCCTGCTCTCTGGGGGCTGGGGCCCTGCGTGACTGTGTTATCCCAGAGCTGGGGCCTCCCTGCCTCCCGGCCCTGAGCCGCCCCGGAGCCCCGCTGAACCAGCGGCACCCAGAGGACAGAGGGATGGATGAACGGACAAAGGAAGGAAGAAACAAAGGAGCCCCCTGCTATGGGGACCCGCACCCACCAATACCACGGTCACCACCGACATGCACGTCCCTGGGAAAAGCCCACAGTGAACATGGAAGGAGTAGGGTCACCTGGACAGTGCCACCTCCAGGCAGCTCGAGTCCTGGACTGCAGGGCCGCTGTCGTCCTGCGGATGAGGCCTGGACATCCCCTCCACTGTCCTGCAGCGCCCACGCCCGGACAAGCCTCTCCCTGCCTGGCCCGACCCCCAGCAGGAGAGCAGCCCCCAGTGCATTTTCTGGAACCGACCCCCACTAATCAATCCCTCAGGCCAGCTGGCGGGCCTCCCTCCAACCCCACAGGTCCCATCTTCTGGGCCCAGGGGGGCCTTAGGGAGAAGGCGGTGTCCGAGGCCTGTACCTGCTTCCCCTCCTTCTCTGGGGATCCGCTGTCCCCAGCCCAGGAGAGGACCGGCCCTCTGGTCTCTGCATCCCCACCTCACCCCCAGGCAGAGAATGTCCCCAGAGTGGTCCCTCCACACCCGCCCTGTCTCCCCTGGTGACCGGCAGGTGAGAGGAAGCACGGAACCGACTTTCTCATACCTGAGGGACCCTCCCCTGCGGGCTGGGGGCGGGCTGGGGCGCTCACCTGCGTGGGGTTGTGGAGTCTCCAGAAGGCCACCTGTACCAGGGTGCAGAACAGCAGGGCAAAGCACAGGAAGGCCTGGGGCAGAGGGGGGGCCGTTAGTCAGGCCGCCGTGGTGGTGGCCTGGCGGCTCCCCACTGCCCGAGGGGGAGACCTTGGGTGGCGGGCACACTGGTCCCCATCCCTTCTTTTGGCCCTTCTCGGGAGACCCCCTATTGCTGGTTTTGGCTCCCGTGAGGGCCTTGATGGCAGTGCCACAGCCCCTGCCCCAGGGACGCAGGCAGGCAGTACCTGGGATGAGGGAGACCCCTGCCCTCTGCGGCTGCTGCCGGGAAGGGCACTGACCCCGGGCAGGGCACTGACCCCGGAAGGGCCAGGCAGGGCCTTCCCGAGCCTGAGATTCGGATCCCGGAGAAGAAACGAACCCCTTTTAAGTCCGGGCAGGAGGGGTGGCTCAGGGGCTGCCGGCTCCCCTTGGACAGGGAGGGCCTTTTGGAGAAGGGACTGCTGGTTTGGTTTTGTTTCCTAAAACATGCCTCCCGGGGGTTCAGAGCCGGCGTTCCGGCCGAGAGCATGGCCAGGAGGACACCCCGAGACGGGGTGACTCCTGCAGAGAAGCCCCACCCCCTTCTTCCCACCCTGCTCTGTCCCCATGGCCCAGCCGACCCCGTCCCCACCTCCTGCCACCGCCTGGGCCCCAGGGCTTTGGTGGCGCGTCTGTCTCTCAGGGGGGTTCTAAAGCTGATGAACTTTACGGCCCCTCCTCCCAAAATGCACACATGCTCCCAAAGCTCTTTTGTGGGTCGTTTCAGAGGGTCATCCCAGACTAGGAACCCTGGCCCACGTGCTGCCTTGGGGACATCCCCCCACCCATAGTCTGCCTTGTCACTTTGTGCCGGTGACCCTCTGATTCGGGTCTCGGGCTGAGGCTCCTTCTGGAGCCCTGGACAGTCAATCCGCATGCTGACCACACGGCCCGGGGGTCCGGAGCCCTGAGGCCCCACCTCAGTCACCCCGGGCTGTCCGTGGCCGGGGGCAGGCTGCGGCCAAGCTCTCCCAACCTAGGGGCCACACTCAGGGTGGCACCTGGAATGGAATGGAGGGACACCCCAGATGCAGATGGACACATACACTGCCCGGGCTGGATGGGGTTGAAGAAACAGTCCACACGGGGCGGGGGGGCCCACCAGGCTCCAGGAAAGAGTCGGCCACCCCGCCAGCGCCCAGACTCAGTGCAGGCACGGGGACCTCCGGCTCTTCTCAGGGGTGGGCGGTCCACCGGCCTTCACCCCATGTTCCCTCCTGCCTGCCCGGGGTCTGCAAGGCCTCAGTCTCGGGACAGCCCTGAGATGCTGCCTCCTCCTCCTCCTCCCTCTCCCTCCTCCCCCCTCTCCCTCCTCCCCCCACCTTCCCCCCGGGCTGGCCGAGGGCCGCCTTCCCCATCTGGAAGCCATTGCTCAGCACTGCCTAGCAGGCTGGAGGCCCAGAGCCAGCTCAGGGGACCAGCATTTTCCAGGAACCGGCTCATTCCTCAGGAGAGCGAGTGTCTCTCCCTTCCCTCCCGCCGGCCAGTCTGCCTGCATGGAGGGTCCTGGGTCCTGGCTCCCCTGGCCCTCTGCGGGGCTGAGGCGCTGGGGGCGGCCGGGCCCAATCCCCACCGATTTCTTTCTCCCGATTCTAAACAAAAACACATAAATAAATCAAAATGGCTTCCTCGGCGCTGCTGCCAGCCCTGCTCTGAGCCTGTGAGCCTCTCATTTCCTGTGTGTGAGGCTGGTCCGGGAGGAGGCTGTGGGGGGGGCAGGAAGCGGCGGGGGAGCGTTGGGATGGGAAAGATCTCCGCTCCCTGGCCCTCCACGTGGGCTCACACACGCCAGACACGCCAGACACATACCAGACACAACACGCACACTGAATGCACACACGCGGCCGTGGCTCAGCCGGGCGGTATGGGAGTGAGGTCTCCCAGACCCCGCGGGGCCGTGCTGGGCTTGCCATCCAGGCTGGGGGCCCAGGGCGGGAGGTTGGGGTGCAGCAGGCGGGCGGCCGTGGGGCCCGACCCAAGTAATGGGGAGGGATGCGGAACCGAGACCCTGGTGCTCCCTGCCCCCTGCCCCCAGATCAGGGTGCAGAGCTGGGGCGGTCGGGAGCTGGGGAAGGCCGCGGTGACCGGCTGGGCCAAGAACGGGCGAGCGAGGAACCTTGGGAACAGGAGCCTTTGGCATCTTCCCGCCTCGGCTCTGAGCCCAGCACCATGGCGCCCCCTGGTGGCCGATGCTGCAGCCTCGGCGCTGGCCTCTCCGGGCCGCCCTCTCCAGGACCCCTGGGTCTGGCCCCGCCAGCAGCCTTGACCTCCAGCCCTGAGCCCCTCTGGCAAGCCCCACGCCTCAGGGGTCCCCTTTGGGAGGACAGTGCACCTGCCTGGTCAGCTGCCACTGGGGCCTCCTTCCCTCCCCCCATCCCCCAGCCAGACTGCACAGGCCCGGGTCTTAGTGCGCCCACGCAGCACTGCCCTGCCCACGCTTGTGCGGGGTCCTGGTTAGGGCTCGAGCTGCCGGATGCCCCTCTACTCCCCAAGCACACCCAGGGCCGGGGCCTGGCTCCAGGAGGTGACTCTGTCCCTGCCCTTGGAGATGTTTACAACCCAGGAGTCATTCAACCGACATTTGCTGACACAGGCTGGGCCGAGAGCCCCGCCAGCCCTGGGGACCCAGAAGGCTGTCCTCAGGGAGCCCAGGGTTGCCGGCCTCAGAGGCCACCCGGGGAAACATAGCCCTGCCATGAGCTCCCAGGGGTTGTCAGCCCCACAAACCACTCCCAGGGGAGGGGTGGGTTTGCAGGACAGAGGGCTGGGGGCAGGAAAGCGGGAGGCTGGAGGGACCCGTGGAGGCACAGGGAGGCTGGACTTGGTCTCACGCGCCTCGGGGAGCCTGAGAAGGCTCTGGGGAGTGGTGTGCATCAGGTGTCAGCACAGGGCACCAGCCAGGAGCTGAGGCCCCAGTTCAGGTGAGAGGAGGGGCTTGAGCCCAGAGCGGGCAGGCCCGTGGTCCCTGGGGAGACAGGGCTGGCAGGTGGGACAGCAGGACAGGCCGGTGGGGACCAAGATAGGGCCACGTGGAGGAACAGGTGTGGGGGCAACAAAGGGCCACTGCTGTGGGGCGAGGTCAGAGGCTTGTGGGACCTCGAGGGGTGGGAAGACCCCACCGCTGGTAGCTGCAAAGGAGGGTGTGCCGCTCAGGAGGAGCCCGGGCTGCAGGCCGCCTCGGGGCCACTGCCCAGTCCCGACCTACAGGTGATCGACTGGGCCTGGCCTCCTGGTAAGGGGATGGAATTCACCCAAACCACGTACGCAGAGACTCCAGTGTCACAGAACCAGACCCTCCCTGGGCCTTTGAAACAGTGCCCAGGCCTGGGAGGGTCAGCTCTGCCTTTCAAGGCCTCCATGGATGATGGTGGTGAGATAGGCACCTGGTGGAGGGGGTCCTGGCTGTCCCGGGTGGAGGGGCCGTGGCTGTCCCGGGTGGAGGGGCCCTGGCTGTCCCGGGTGGAGGGGCCCTGCCTGTCCCGGGTGGAGGAGCCCTGGCTGTCCCGGGTGGAGGGGCCCTGGCTGTCCCGGGTGGAGGGGCCCTGGCTGGCCCGGGTGGAGGGTCCTGGCTGGCCCACATCCCTGGAGCCTCGGTTTCTGTCGGGACACAGGGGAGAGGCAGGCTCCGTGGGCTCACAGCCCTGCCAGATCCCATCTGGGGGAGCTGGGGACACAGAGAACTCACCCCAGCCATGAGGCCCCCGGCCTCTCTCACAGTGGCTGCAGCACTCAGCACAGCCCCCAGGGTCAGGAGCCCGGCCAGGATGATTCCTGTGGAGAAGGCTGAGAGTGGAGAGAGAGGGGTGTCAGGGTGCCCAAGGCAGGGGTCCTATGTGCACAGACCCAAGGTCTGAAATCCAACCTGAGAGTCAACTTGGGGTGCTGGACTTTGGGGAGCTCTGAATGGGCCTTGTCTGGTCAGGCAGGGGTGTACCTCCCACCACCCACCCGCCTCCATGCCGGCCCTGCCCCTCCCTCCTTGCTTCCTGTCTGCCCTGTCCCCCCATCCCCGGGGCTATCTCAGAACCCACATCCCTGCCCCCAGGCCCTACTGACAGGTGGCTGTAATCTTATCAGTCCAGGCCCGGCCCCAGGCTTCCTGCTCCAGGGAGTCTGGGGTTCAGGGCTCAGGGTAAAAACATGGGGCCTGCGGCCACCAGGAGGCCTGGGATTGGGACCACGAGCCCCAATCCCCTGAGCCTCGGCTTCCCCCACAGCTGCCCTCCTCGGCCTCCAGTGCTCTCTCCGGAGGCCAAGCCCCCCGGGGGGCAGGGTAGGGGGGACAGGATGCCATCTCTGTGATGCTCAAGGCCTCATCATGGGTGAGCACCCGTTCCTGGACACAGAGGACAGGGTCCGGATACCACCCGACACGCCCACGCTGTCCCCAGGGTCCCAGGGCGGGAGACCTGGGCAGACCCCAGCCTCTGCCCAGTGGAGCTGGGACTTCCGGGTGGCCCTTTCTGCCTCTGACCCCACTGCCTGCCCCAGCCCGGCTCCACTCGGGAGACCTCACGCCAGCCTGGGGCTCCTCCCCAGCCACCTTTGCTCCTGAAGCCCCCTCCCCAATAGTGGCTGCCCCGCCCAGAGCCTCACTTACCCCAGAGGTGCAAAACTTCGTAGGGGGTCCTCTCTGAGGACGCGTGGCCGATGACAGCAAAGTGGGGCCCGAGGTAGGTGAGCACTGCCGTGGTGGCCATAGCGAGGCCCAGTAGCTGGGGATGGGGCAGACCCAGTGTGTGGGGCAGGGCTGGGCACTGACCCGTCCCCCTGCCAGCCTCCCTCAGCTTCCGGGTCTCACAGGAGACAGGCTCGGCTGCGGGGCCTCTGGGTGTTTCTGGGGGTGGTCTCAGGGAGACCTTTGCCCCAGACACTCCCCGACACAGACACCCCCCCCCGCACACACAGATACACTCACACTCACGCAAGACACCCAGCACACACACCCACACTCACATCCCCCCTCCCCTGCCACACGCACACCCGCTGTCCATCTTCTCCAAGGGCCTGGAACCTTGCATCATTCCGTTTGCAGAGCAGGGAACGGACCCACCCCAGCCCTTCTCAGCCCGCCTCTCTCCCCCCGCCACGAGAGCACCTTCCAGAGCGGGAGGCTAGCCTCCGACCCGCTCCCCCAGGGAAAGCCCCTCCGAGCCTGGTTCACCAGCCACCCGAGGCCCTCAGACCTTCTCTCGGGCCCGTGCCGCCCGGCAGGACAGGCACTGCCCACGGGGCATACTTCTGCTGCCAGGACTCCGCCGCCAGAACCCCAGGTGCAAGTCCACCGGGGCTGCAGGGCTGGTGTGGTCGGGGCGGGGACCGCAGTTCCGGAGGTCCAGGAACGCGGCTCAGCATCCCTCCTCCCCCCCCCACCCCACCCCCCCGCCTCCTGCCCCTGCCCAGCCTGACTGTTACCAAGACAAAGAGGCTGGTGACCAGCATCTGGCATTTGGCCACCCTGACTCGACTCCAAGGCCCCATGGAGGTCTCCTCTCCTCTCCTCTCCTCTCCTCTGCTCTCCCCTCCCCTCCTCTTCCTTCCCCTCCCCTCCCATTGTGGTTTCCAACTGGGCGGGGGCCTCAGACCGCAGCTGCCCGCCCCGGAGCTGGGTTACGTTGGTCGCCCATCTGTCTGTTTGCCAGCACACCAGGAACTGAGCCTTTGGGGACCCCAGAAGAAGGGCAGGCAGGAAGGCGAGGGGTGGCGAGGCCAGCTTCTGCCCCCCTGCTGCCCCCGCCCCTGGCCCAAGACCCCAGGATGCTTGCAGATAAACGAGGCCTCTCCAAGGGGGTGCTCCTGGCGTGGCTGCAGAGGACCCTGGGTGGAGATGGGCAAGTGGGAGAGGGCACATGGGCGGGGGTGACAGAGCTTCCTGTCTCTGGAGTGTGCGAGCGGAGGATGGACCTCCCGTTAGGTCCTGCCTGGGGCCATCGTCCTTGGAGGACTTGGGGAGAGAAGGTCTGATCCGGACGTCCTTATTGAAGCATTGTCTTACGAAACATCTTTTGAAATGTTCTGTGACATCAAAAGTTTTGAAAAAGCAACTTGATTTTTGATGCCTCAGCGGCACAAATGAGTAATTTAGGGCCGAGCCATCTGGAGGGCGTGGGGGGTTGGGGGGTGCTGGGGCCCTCACCGGTACTCACACCGAGGCTTCGTCAAAACCCGAATCCGTAATCAAACTAAACCACGTGAACCCGGGGATGGGGCACGGCTGCAAACTCAAATGAACGTGGGGCTGTGCTAACTGGGCCACTGGGCCCAACGTGGGCCTGGAGGGGACACACGGTGAAGGCACTCGTTGGGTCCCGCCTGGGCCAGCTGGAACCACTAGGGCCCCTGCTGCGGTCCTCCAGGGCTGGCCACTTGTGCACGGCTCACCTCTCACGCTGGAGTTTCCCCCCTTCGGTGTCTCGTAATGTGGGTCCTCTGGACACTGGGGGACCTCAGCTGGGGAGGATGAGTGCCCCAGATAGCCGTGGGCGTGGTGATGCCTTGGCCTTCTAGAAACCAGCAGAATGGGGCTGTGTGCTGGCTGTCAGCTCCGCCACCTCCTTTCTCTCCTTGCCCAGAGCAGGGGCCAGCCAGGACCCCTCATCTATCCCAGTGCCCCCCGTGTGCCCCCTGGCCCCCAGGAATCCCTGCCCTGGGTCTGCAGGGGCAGGAGGGGGGTCCCCGATGTCACCACCTATGGGTCGCTCCGGTGGAGCCCAGATGTGGCCCAAGGGGACGCAGCGAGAGTGAAAGTCCGGGATCCAGGGGCATCAGGGCCGTGGGCTGGGGAGCTGGCCACCTGGACCCTCCCTCCAGCAGAGATGAGCCACAGGCCACTGTGCCTGCCTCACTTCTGGCACTGTCTTTCTCTGACTTTGGGGAAAATCTTTTGGAGCAGGGCCGGGCCTGGCTTCTTGACCTAGCCCTGTGGAGCACCTACCCTGCGCCAGGCACCTGGCAGAGATGACCTCGCTGTGTTTTCCCAAAGCGGCCCCAGACCCCTCTGTGGGCAGGAAATGAGGCTTCCTTGGTGACTGGCCTGGTGGACTGAGCCTGGGTCAGACCCCCTAAAGACCAGGCTTCTGACCGCAGCCCCCGACCGCGGCCCCCTTGCCCCGTGCCCACCGGCTGGGCAGGGAGCCTGGCCTATGTTGGGCGCCATCCACACTTGCCCCAGGGAACCCCTTTCCATGGCTGAACCTCACCTTCCCACTTCGACAGCCTGTCTGCGAGAGGAAGTGGCATCTGGAGGGGAAGCCGCTGGCCCTGCCCGGCTGCCTGACCCTCAGCCACTCGCGCATCCCCTCTGGCACCTGGGGTGGCCACCCCCTTGTGAGGGCAGAGCTGTCCAAAGGGGGCCCGAAGCGGCAGCTTCTGTCCGGAGGAGCTGGGCCAGGGGACAGACCCCCACCCCGCACAGACCCTGTGCTGAGGGCCAGGCCCCGCTGTGAGCCGCCTAGGCTGCCTCCTGTCTCTGTGTCCACGGAAGACGTGTGTGCACGTGTGTGCCTGTGCATTTGTGTGCACCCACGTGTGTTTGTGTAGTGTTCGTTGCTGGCCAGTGACCTCCTTTTTCTCCCTCTTCTCCGCCCTCATTTAATAATTACTTGGTTAATAGAAAACTGTTTTGTCAGGGGAACCAACTGACAGAGCTCCCAGTGGCCAAAGCTGGGACGGTTTGAGCAACAGAATAAATGACATATTGGATGACAACCCGCGATATTAAGCCAACATCCATGAATCCATGCTGGTCCAAATAAAGGATTGAACAGACCACTGGGGGAGGAGAGAAATCGTCCGTGCAGAAGAATTCCAAATAATGTGTGCGGATCCTCCCCCGTCAGGGATGGGATCCTCACTCCCAGCCGTCAGATGCGGCCGCACGTAGCAGCCTCCTTCTGGCCCCCCTTCCGGTTCCGGCAAGCACACCTCAGCCAGGTGAGCGCGGACAGCATCGCAGAGATAAGCCGTGCTGAGGGCGTGTGCCCTGATGGGGTGGGATGGGTGGGCCCCTCACCCCTGGGGTCTTCCTGCCCAAACCCACAGCCCTAGTCTAATCGTGACACAAACACCAGACAAACCCCGACAGAGGGCCGTCCTGCTCTACACCCGACAGTCCTTGACACTGTCAAGGTCATCAAAACTGTCACAGCCCAGAGGAGGTGAAGGAGACGTGATGACCAAATGTGTGTGCGATCCTGGATGGGGTCCCAGAACAGAAAAAGCGAAGCAGGTACAGACTAAAGAAACCTGAATAAAGTATGAGCTTCAGTCAATAATAATGGATCCATATTAATTGAATCGTTGTGACAAATGTCCCACACTCATGTCAGACGTTGATATTAGGGGACACTGCGGGTGGGGTAGTATAGGCGAACTCGCTGTACTATCTTTGCAACTCTCTTCTGTAAATCCCAAACTGTTCTCAGATGAGTTTTATTTAAAAACATGGTTTTGGCTGCCACCCCAGTGTCATGGCACAGAGGGCGCAGGCAGTATGGTTGCCTCTGTCCGTCCACTCACTGGGTCGTGAACTCTTGGCCCCATGCTTGCCCGAGCTCCACTCCATTAACTGCTTGTCTCCAAGATGTTCACTTACTCAGTGATGTCACCTGTCCCCCTGCCCACCTGCCCACCTACCCACCTGCTCACTTGCCCCCCTGCCGACCTACCACCTGTCCCCCTGCCCACTTGCTCAGCTGCCCACCTGCCCACCTACCCACCTGCTCACTTGCCCCCCTGCCAACCTACCACCTGTCCCCCTGCCCACTTGCTCACCTGCCCTCCTGCTCACCTACCCCCTTGTTCCCCAGCTCATCTGCCCACCTGTCACCCTGCCCACCTGCCCACCTCTCCCCCTGCCCACCTGCCCACCTACCCACCTGCCCCCTGCCCACCTGCCCACCTGCTCCTTCCCCCATCCACCCTTCATTCACTCTTCACTTGCTCCCTTGCTCCAGCCTGCTCTCTGCCGGCCACCTCAGTTTACCTGGGCAGTGACCTCTGGGGATCTGGGAGGGGATGTTGGCGCTGAGGCGGGCCCCTTCTACAGCGAGGCTACTTTCCCTGGGCTAGGAGGTGGCAGCCTCCACCCTGCTTCCTAACAGCCACCCAGAGGGAGGCCAGGGACAGGTCCCCCCTTCTCTTCCATCAGAGGAGACCCTGCAGGCCTCACGGGGGCGGTGACACGGCCCCTCCCAGCCAGGGAGGAGAGCCTGGGCCGCCAGTGAGCGCATCACCACACCGCAGCCCTTTGGGTGGGGCTCTGCCGGCTGGGTCACCCTCCTCAGGTGGGGCTCAGGGCCGGGAGGAGACCCTGAATTCAGTCTCTGGTTTCCTCTCTGCCCTTCGCCCTGATTCTGACATTGTCCCAGCCACCCAGACATGTCCGCCCTGGGCAGTGTCTCCTGAGCCCTGGGCGAGTGGGGAGGTTTCTCTTCCCAGTTGTCTTATGTCTGGTCAACTGTGTGAGCTCTGGTGTTCTTGACCAGTTTTCCCGTCCACAGGACATCACGCTGGTCCATTGCCTTGATGACATCGTGCTGGTTGGGCCCGGTGAGCAGGAAGTGGCGATTATTCAGGCACCGTGTTACCACCACCGTGCCGGAGATGGGAAACCAATCCCACAGAACCGGGCGCCTGCTACCTTGGTGACACTCTAGGGGTCCTGTGGTCTGGGGCGTGTCTGGGGCGTGTCGAGATCCACATCCGGCCCTTCCTACTGCTTAAGAAGACGCGTGATGCCCAGTGGACCTCTTCGGGTTCTGGAGGCGGCGCAGACATGAGACCCGTTAATCGAATGACCTGGAAAGCTGTCTGTGTTGAGTGGGGCTCAGAGCGAGAGAAGCCTCTGCAGCAGATCCAGGCTTCTGTGCCAGCCGAGGTACCCCAAGGGCCTTATACGTATAACTAGCAGATCCAGGGAGCTTGAGGGGGTCTGCGGCGGATGGGGACGCTCTTTGGAGGCATCAGCAGCTCCTGTCGGCAGATCACAGCCCAGCGCCCTCAGGATTGGAGCAAAGCCCCACCATCCTCTGAGGATAACTCTCCTTTGGAGAAACAGATCCTGGCTTGCTTCTGGGCCTCAGTGGAGACTGAATGTGTGACTACGGGCCACCAAGTTACCTTGAGACCTGAATTGTCCATCAGGAATGGGTGTCGTCTGACCCACCAAGGAGACCAGACCAGCCCAGACCATGCAGCTGGGCTTACACGGTTTTACGCCATGAAGTTGGGCATGCCCAGTTGTATTACACCATCAGAGAAGGGGTGCATACAATACGGGCTCAGAGCAGGTTCTGAGGGCACAAGTAGGTCACGTGAAGAAGTGGCTGGAAAGCCTGTTGTGCCCACCCCCTGTTGTGTCGCCTCTGGCTTCATGGGATCTTCCCTATGACGTGGTGATCGAGGAAGGAAAAGCCTGGGCCTGCCTTTCCCGTGGTTCTGAGCCATGTAGGGGCATCACCCGAGGGTGGAAGGCCCCGGAGCTCCAACCCTGCTGAGGACAGGGGTGAGGGGAAGTGCTCCCGCTGGGCCAGGAATTCCAACAGTGCCTCTTCATTTGATTTTGCCTGGAAGGATAGGTCGGAGTTACAGGTCTACACCGATCATAGCTGCTAACAGTTTGGCTAGATGGTCAGGGACTCGGAAGGGGCACAATTAGAAAACTGGTGGCAGGAGGTCTGGGAAAGAGGGGTGTGGTTAGACCTCCCCACAGGGCACGGAGTGTGGAGGCGTTTGGGGCCTGTGTGAGCGCTGAGCTGCCCCCACGGCCCGGGAGACTCTCACTTACCAGGCAGACCGCCGGCCCTTCTGTGGACCTCAGCCAGCCTCCTCCCCCATCTCCATCACCGCCCAAAGGGCTCGTTGTGGCCACGGCGATGGAGGTGATGGGTGGGCTCAGCACACAGACTCCATTCCCCAGGGCCGTCCACGAGCTGGGGATGAGAGACCGACACTGACAGCCAAATATGGTCCAGGGGGCACACCAGCATCCCGGGGGCATGGGTGAGGCAGGCTGCTTCCACTTTGGGAGGGGCTCCGCTTGGCTTCCCCAGAAGAGATGCTCTGAGTGTAGATCCCCTTTCCTGTCCACACGCGTCTGCTGACAGCCCACCCGTGCCCAGTGGGATGCCTGACCCGCCATCATGGGTCTCACGGAATGTTTCTTCCAGCGAAGGAGCCCATTTCCCAGCCGGTGGGGGGCTGGGGGCAGTGGGCCCAGGCTCACAGACTCACAGGCCTCACCATGTGCCCTGTCACCCTGAAGCAGCTGGCCTGACGGGACAGTGCGATGGCCTTTTGAAGACGTGGCTATGGCACCTGCTGGGCGACACTGTGTGAGGCTGGGACGCTCTGAATCAGCGTTTTCTCTCTTAGCGCAGATTTGTGGTTCTGGGACTCTCGAGGGAGAAACGGCGATGACCTCTCTCACCCTAATGAAACGCCCCCAGTGCAGTCTTTGCCTCCTGTCCCCACAATTCTAGCTTTTCTTCTAGACGTTCGAGTTCCCGAGGGAGGAGGGTTCCCACCAAGGACACACGAGGAGTCCATTAACCCAGGCCACCTTGGGGTCCTCGTGCCAGAGGATCAACAGGCAAAGAGGGGTGACTGTACGGCTGGAGTGACCTGCCCCTTCAGGTGGGAACCAGTGGTTACTCCACGGTGGGGATGAGGCGGAGCCCGTCTGGAAAGCAGGCAGTCCCCTGGAGCATGAGATTCTGGTCCTGTGATGGAAATCAATGGAGGGTTACAGCCATTGGCCCAGACCCCTCAGGAAAGAGACCTGAATGACCCACGAGGCGAGGAGCCACCGTCAGCCAAGGTGCCTGTGGAGGCAAAGAGGATGGGGAGGGGGGCGTGGAGGAAGGTGGTTGTAGGGACCAGCTGTGGCCACGTGACCAGCCACAGAGCTTGGGGGATGTGACCACGGTTTATGGCCCGTCACTCTGCCTCAGCAGGTAGATCCTGGGACGTCAGGGTGGGAATGTGACTTGGCTGGAAGAGGAGAGGACACCACCGCAGGGTGGATAAAGGGACCTCCTCTCCCTGGGGGCGAAGGGAGCATGCTTTTGGTTGTACAGATATAGTCACACCTCGTTAGGTAGAAGCATGATTTTACTTTTTCTTTATTTGGAAGTTAAGAACAATGCAAAAAGGTGCATGGGGTTTTGTACGACTTCATTTGTATGAAAAATCCAGAACAGGCAAATCCAGAAAGAGAAAGTGGAGTGTTGGCTGCACGGGCTGGGAGGGGGATGGGGAGTGACTGCTGAGGGGACAGGGTTTCCTTTTGGGGGGGGTGACAAAGTTCTAGCCGTAGATGGTGCTGGTGGTTGCAGGACCCTGCGAACACGCTGACAGCCATTGACTGGTAACTAAAAGAGTGAATTTCATGGTGTGTGAGTTACATCTCAATAACACTGAGTTTTTGTAAGAGGAGGGTTGCCTGGGGATGCCAAGGGGAGGGGCACCACGGTGGATTGGCAGGGTGTCACCTTAGCTGAACTGGAAGTGAATTTCCCAGAACTACCCTCCCTGCTGGGTTCCAGGTTGGTCTGGGTCATGTGACCCGTGCGAGCTGTGGAAGGTGAAAGGGGATGTGTGACCATTTTCTCCGTATGCTCAGAGATTTGCTCAGGGAGCCACCGTGCCCTCTGGCCCGGTTGGGCCCCTCCCTCAGCTCCAGGCCAGGCTGCCCAGCCCCCGACGGCAGCCCCAGCTCGTGGCAGAGCCAAGGGCTGCTCGGGCTCTGATTAACCACACCACAGTCGTAGGGGGTCACACCCAGATTCCAGGTCAGTCCCGGGGTCCTGTTGGTGCGAGGATGCAGTTGGGAGCCCGCCATCGGGCTGCTGCCCCCCCAGTGACCTGTGAGCTCCCAAACCCAGAGACACGGTTCCGTCCTCCCTGCTGCCCTCTTAGGGCATCCAAGCCCGTGGCGCTGCGGACCCTCGGGAGTCCTTGTCTCTTAGCATCACTGACACTCCTCTCTCGCACTGAAGTCAGTGCCCCTTCTCAGTCTCCTGCTGACCCCTCCACTCTCCCACTTGCTGAAATCTTGGGGTTCCTTGAGGCTGGATCCCTTTCTCTTCTCCCTCTGGCTCCCTGGGTGGTATCATCAGTTCCTGGGGATTAAATGTCACTGAATGCAGGGGACTCTCCAGCCACCCCCCCCTTTGTGTCCCACGCTGGCATTTCAATGGCCCGCCTCCCGTTTCTGTGTGGATACTTCTCAGATATCCCAAACTCCACGTGTCCAAGAGGGAGCCCGCACCTTCCCCTGAGTCCTTCCCCCCACCCCTGTGGCCAGCCTTCTGCCCCACCCCAGGCAGAAACCCTGAATCAGCTGTGACTCCCCCTCCCCCCGTCCATGAGCGCCACGTGCCAGGCCTTCTTCCTTTTTAAGATTGTGGTGCCATACACGAAACATAAAATTTACCACCATAACCCTAAGTGCACAGTTCAGCGGCATTAAGTGCACTCACATTGTTGTGCAACCATCACCACCATCCGCCTCCAGAACTTTCCCATCTTCCCAAACTGAAGCTCTGTCCCCATGAAACACTCACGCCCCTCCCCTCCCCCAGCCCCGGGCCCCCACCGTCCCACCTTCCATCTATGGATGTGACTCTTCCAGGGACTTCCTGGGAGTGGCATCAGATAGGATTTGGTCCTCTCATGTGACATCCGACATATTTGATGAATCGTACAGGACGTGTCCTTTTGTGTCTGGCTTCTTTGCAGAACATCCAGAATATTTCATACGACTGTGCTTCTCTCCTTCACGGCCGTCGGCCTACGACCTTGCTCATCTGACTGCAACATCCGTCAGCTGGACTCACCGGTCCTGCCCGCCCCATCCACTCTCCTTTCCAGAGAGAGGTGGAGTGACCATCGCAACGTCAGAATTGGCCGCTAGATGGGGACATCCAGAATCAACCCCTAGAACCTGGAGGGAGGGACGGATCTGAGGAAAGATGAGCAAGCGTGATAAACTTCCGGGAACACTAAAGGCCGTGGTGATCCAGTGTGTGTGAGTGTGTGTGTGTGTGTGTATGCGATGTGTCTCTCTCCTTCCCTCCCTCCACGGATCTGCCTGCAAATTCTACTTGCCTCAGCCTCCCTGAACTCTGATCTCCACTCCCCCAAGTTCATGAGACCTTGGGCTCAGCTGGAGAGTCACGGGGTTCCCCTGGGTTGTTTCCCTTCTTTCACGGATGCTTCACTCCCCGTTGTCTGTGTTTGAACACCACTGTGCCAGATGTTGTGTCCTGTTCTCTGGGCGCTGACAGTAGGTAAATGTGGTCCTGGTTACTCCATCATGGCCAAGAGAGAACAACCTGGAGATATTAACTTTGAACACTTGCTTGATGTCGTAAGTGGCAGGTTTGCCGTTACAGGGTAAAGTTAATATTTTGCCCTCTGTAATTCATATTTTGTGGGGAGGAACTTTGAAACTGTGTAAATATCCTGTTGCTCCTCAAACTTACTCACTGCTTTAGCATCATTTGGTGGTTTGCGCCTACATAAATCATTTACTATGATGCTGTGAAATGGAATATCAGGTGGAGGAATTCAGAACGGTTCTATTACTTATGTTGGGTTAACTTTGCTCTTCTTTTTCTAATTACTTAAGGAAGCTGAAGTCAGGGGTTTGAGGCCTTTATTCAACTTTAATACATGTTGGCATTTTAAATTTTCCTCTAAGTACTGCATTCCACAAATTTTGAAGTATTATATTTTTATTCAGTTCAAAGTAGTGTCTAATTTCTCTTTTGATTTATTTTTGAATCATGGACTATTTAGATCTATTTTTTACTTCCAAGTGTTTGGAGATTTTCCAGATATAATAAGATATATTATTAGTCTAATTATTAGTCCAATTTAATTCTATTATGGCTAGCAAGTATACTTTGTATAACTTGAATCCTTTTACGTTTTTCAAGACTTGTTTTATGGCCCATAAGATAGTTTAATTTGGTAACTATTTCATGTGCATTTTAATAGAACGTATATTTTTCTGTTATTGGGTGGAATTTTCTATCAATGTCAATTAGGTCAAGTTGGTTGATAGTGTTATTTACCTTTTCTATATCTTTTGGATTTTCTGTCTATATGTTCTACCAGGTACAAAGGAAGGAGTATTGAAGTCTCCAACTATATAAGTCTCCAACTATAATAGCAGATTTACTTGTTTCTCCTGTGGATCAATCAGGTTTTGCTTAATGCATTAACATTTAGGATTCTTATCTTCTTAACTGACCCCTTAGTTATTGTGAAATGAACTTCTTTATCCCTGGTAATATTCTTTACTCTGAAATATACTTTTTCTGATATTAAAATGGCTACTCCAGCTTTCTTTCTTCTTTTATCCCCAGCTTTATTGAGATATAATTGACCTATAACATTGGGTAAGTATAGGTGCACATGATGATTTGATATCCTTATATGCTACAAAATGATTACCATGATCAGGTTAGTTAATTCATCCATCAACTCACATATTTACCGTTTTTGTGGTGAGAACTTTTAAGACCTACTCTCTTAACAGCTTTCAAGTGTATAGTACAGTCTTGTTAAGTTCAGTCATCATGCTGTACATTAGCTCCCCAGAACTTATTCTGTTTCCTCTAACCAACATCTTTCCATTTTCTCCAACCCCCAGCCCCTGACAACAGCCATTCAACTCTGTTTTTATGAGTTTGGTTCCTTTAGATTCCTCTTATAAATAATATTATACAGTATTACTCTTTCTCTGCCTGACTTATTTCACTTAATATAATGCCCTCAAGTTCCATCTACTATGCAAATGGCAGGATTTCCTTCTTTCTCATGGCTGAATAATATTCTATTAATTCTAGTAGTATACCACATCTTCTTTATCCATTCATTCACAGATAGACACTTAGGCTGTTTCCATGTCTTGGTTATTGTAAATAATGCTGCAATGAACATGGGGGTACAGATATCTCTTCAAGAGAGTGATTTTATTTCCTTCAGATATATACCCAGAAATGGGATTGCTGGATCATATAGTAAATCTATTTTTAATTTCTTGAGGAACCTCCATACTGTTTTCCACAGTGGCTGTACCAATTTACAATCCCACCAACAATGAACAAGGGCTCCCTTTTTTCCACATACCAGAATTTGATAGCCATTCTAACAGGTGTGAGGTCATATCTCATTATGGTTTTGATTTGCATTTCCCTGATGATTAGCGATGTTGAGCATCTTTTCAACATCTGCTGGCCATCAGTATGTCTTCCTTGGAAAGATGTCTATGCAGAACCTTGGCCCATTTTTTAATTGGATTGTTTGGGTTTTTTCTGCTATTGAGTTTTATGAGTTCTTTATATCTTTTGTATGTTAACCCCTTACCAGATATATGGTTTGCAAATATTTTCTCCCATTCTGTAAGTTGTATTTTCATTTTGTTGATTGTTTCTTTTGCTATGCAGAAGCCTTTTAGTTTGATGTGGTCTCACTTGTTTACTTTTCCTTTTGTTGCTTATGACTTTGGTGTCATTCGCAAAAAATCATTTTGAAGACCAGTGTTAAGGAGCTTACCACCTTTGTCTTCTTCTAGGAGTTTTATGGTTTCAAATCTTACATATAAGCCTTTAATCCATTTTGAGTTAATTTTTGTGAATGACATTAAGTAGGGTTCCAGTTTCATTCTTTTGCATGTGGTTGTCCAGTTTTCTCAACACCATTTATTGAAGAGATTATCTTTTCTCCACTGAGCATTCTTGGCTCCTTTGTTAAATATTACATATACACATGAGTTTATTTGGGGCTCTTGATTCTGTTCCATTAGTCATTGTGCCCATTTTAATGCTAATACCATACTGTTTTAATTACTATAGCTTTGTAGTATAGTTTGAAACCAGGAAGTGTGATGCCTCCATTCTCAAGATTGCTTTGGCTATTCAGGATCTTTTGTGGTTCCCTAAGAATTTTAGGATTTTTTTCTACTTCTGTAAAAATGCCATCAGAATTTTGATAGGGATTGCATAGAATCTATAGATGGCTTTGGGTAGTATAGACATTTTCACAGTATTAATTTTTCCTATACATGAACATGGGATAGCTTTCCATTTATTTGCATCTTCTTCAATTTTTTTCATTAATGTCTTATAGTTTTCACTGTACAGGTCTTTGGCTAAACTTATTCCTAAGTATTTTCTTGTTTTTGATGCTATTGTAAATGGGATTGTTTGCTTCATTTTTTTTTCAGATAGTTTGTTATTTGTGTGTAGAAACATACTGATTTTTGTATGTTGATTTTGTATCCTGCAATTTTACTGAATGTGTTGATTAGTAGTAACAGGTTTTTTCTTTTCTTTTTTTGTGTGGAATCTTTAGGGTTTTCTATATATAAGATCATGTCATCTTCAAAAAGAGGCAATTTTACTTCTTCCTTTCTGATTTGTATGTCCTTTATTTCTTTTTCTTGCCCGATTGCTCTGGCTAGGGCTTTCAGTGCTTTGTTGAATAGGAGTGGCAACAGTGAGCACACTTGGCTTTTTCCTGATCTTAGAGGAAAAGCTCTCAGCTTTTCACCATTGAATATGACATTAGCCATGGGCTTGTCATATATGGTCTCTATTATGTTGAGGTTTGTTCCTTCTATACCCACTTAGTTAAGAGTTCTTATCATGGAAAGATGTTGCATTTTGTCAAGTGCTTTTTCTGCATCTATTGAGATGAGCATATGATTTTTATCTTTCATTCTATTAATATGATGTATCACATTGATTGATTTGTGTATGTTGAGCCATCCTTGCATTCCAGGGATGAATCCCACTTGATCATAGCGTATGATCTTTTTTAATGTGCTGTTGAATTTGGTTTGCTAGTATTTTGTTGAGAATTTTTGTCTGTATATTCATCAGAGATATTGGTCTGTAGTTTTCTTTTCTTGTAGTGTTCTTATCTGGTTTTGGTGTCAGAGTAATATTGATCCTGTAATATGAGTTTGGGAGTATTCCCTCGTCTTCAATTTTGGAAGAATTTGAGAAGTATTGGCATAAATTTTTCTTTAAAAGTTTAGTAGAATCCATCAGGGAAACCATCTGGTCCTCTGTTGAGAGGTTTTTGATTCAATCTCCTTACTCACTTGTCTGTTAAGATTTTCCATTTCTTCATGATTTAGTCTCAGTAAGTTGAATGTTTCTAGGAATATATCCATTTCTTCTAGGTTGTCCAATTTGTTGGTGAATAACTGTTCATAGTAGTCTCTTATGATCCTTTGTATTTCTGTGGTATTAGCTGTAGTGTCTCCTCTTTTGTTTATAATTTTATTTATTTGAATTCTGTCTCTTTTTTTCTTTGTTAATCTAGCTAAATTTTTGTCAATTTCTTTATGTTTTCAAAGAACAAACGCTTAGTTTTGTTAATCTTTTCTACTGTTTTCCTATTCTCTATTTCATTTATTTCTGCTCTAATCTTTACTATTCCATTCCTTTTGCTAACTTGGGGCTTAGTTTTTCTTCTTCTAGTTCCTTGAGGTGTAACGTTAGATTTTTTTTTTTTTTGAGATCTTTCTTTTTTCTTAATGTATGTGACTCCAGGTTTCTTTTGATTAGTTTTGACACAGAATAGCTTTTGAAATCTGTACTAATTATTTATTGTTGTATAACAAATACCCCAAAACTTATTGGCTTAAAACAATAAAAAATATTTTATCTTACAGTTTTCTGTGGGCCAGAAAGCTGGTGATTTAACTGGGTGTCTCTGGGTCAAGCATTCCCACAGGACTAATTTTTTCCCTTTGCCTCAGACCCCAGTAGGGCTTGGCATGGCATGGTACCATTATTAATCCTGTATTTAAAACTTATATTTTGGTTTTCATGGACTATTTTTACATAAATTTGTATTTAAAAAATACTGCATTAAGATATTATTTGTCTTGATTGATGAGTTTTTTTTTGGGTTGCATTCTTAAATTTACTGACTGAGGCAAGTGCCTCACTCATCTCACCTTAGACTCAGCCTTGGATGTGATTACCAGGATAATCGGGGCTTCCTTAGCCACTGCCTGTCAGAGTATTGTCTTACTTTTAACATATTTGTGTCTTTATATTTGATGTGTGTTTCTAAAAGGCAGCCGAGAGTTAGATCTTGTTTTTTTGTCCAATATGACAGTATCTGACTTTTAATTGGTGTATTTAGACCATTTACATTTAATGTGATTATTGATTTGGTTAGGTCTGTCATCTTACTCTTTGTTTCCTATTTACCCGTCTTCTCTTTGCTCCTTTTTATTTTTATTTTCTGGATTTAAAAAGTTAATTGAATATTGTAATTTTTAATGACCCCATTAGTTCCCTAATTGGCTTATTAACTATAACCCTTAGTTTTCTTATTTTGGTAGTTGCTTTGGGGTTTGTAGTTTACATCTTAAATTTATAGTCTGCCTTCAAGTGATATTATACAACTTCACATGTAGTATAAGAACTTTACAAAAGTTACTTTCATTCCTCCCTCCTGGCCTTTGTACTATTGTTGTCATGCAATTTACTTCTACATATGCTCACAACCCCACACTAAGTTGTTATTATTTTGTTTAAACAATGACTTATCTTTTTAAAATATTTAAGCAACAACAACAATTTAAATATATTTACTCATACAGTTACCATTTCTCGTCCTCTTCATTCTTTTGTGTACATCTACAATTCCATCTCATATAATTTTCCTTCTTCCTGAAAGACCTTCTTTAATATTTTTGTAGTGCAGGTCTGCTGGTGATGAATTCTTTCAGATTCTGAATGCCTGAAAAAAATCTTTATATCTCTTAGCTTTTGCAAGATAGTTTCACTGGGTATAGAATCCTAGGTTGACAGATTTTTTTCTCTCAGTACGTTAAAAGTTATGCTTCACTGTCTTCTCCTTGCATTGCTACTGATGAGAAATCTGTATTGTCCTTATTTTAATACCTTTGTACATACCTTATTCCTCTGTACATATGTAATGTGTCTTTTTCCTCTGGCTGCTTAAAATTTATTTTTTCTTTACTATAATTTTGAACCATTGATTAAGTTGTGTCTTAGTGTTGTTTTCTTCATGTTCCTTGTTTTTAGGGTTTGTTGGGCTTCTTGGATTTGTGGGTTTGTAATTTTCATGAAATTTGGAAAAGCTTTAGCCATCTTTCTGTCTCCTCCTTTATCTCCTTTTATTCAGGGACTTCAGTTACTTGTGTATTAGACCACTTGGAGTTGTCCAATGCTCTTTGGTGCACTTTATAGTCTTAAACAAACCTCTTTTCTCTTTATGCTTAATTTTAGGTATCATATATTTCTATGTCTTCAAGTTCATTAATTTTTTCTTTTGTAATATGTAATTTTCTGTTAATCCAATGCAGTGCATTTTTCATCTCAGACACTGTAGAAGTTCAATTTGGGTCTTTTTTCATATCTCAACTTTTCAGCTTATGAAATACAGTCATAATTACCGTTTTAATATCCTGGTCTGTTCATTTCCTTGCCCTTGTTAATATCTTTATCAGTTCTGGGTATTTATTTATTTATCTATCTCTTCATTATGTGTCATATTTTCCTGATTTTTTTCATGCTTGGCATTTGTGATCAGATATTAGACATTGTAACTTTTATCTTTTTCTTTGCTAGGTATTTTTGTTTTCCTATTTTTTAGCTTTGTACTGGGACAGAGTTGAGGTACTTGGAAACACTTTGAGTCTTCCGGGTCAGCCAGGACTGGGGCTGTGCTCAGTTTAGGGAAAATTGTCCCCACTGGTAAGGCAAGAGACTACTGTGAACTCTACTGCATGCCCCATGAGTTACGAGGTTTCCCACCCTGGCTGACAGAGAAGCCTTATTCCAACCTGAGGGAGGGTGGGCACCACTCTCTACTCTTTTAGGGCTATTCGTGCCCCACCTCTGGTAGTTTCCTCACCTGTGTGCTCTGGGCAGTTCTCTGCTGGCTCGAGGGGGCTTTCTGCAGACCTCTGGGGAACCCTCTCCTCTCTGGGTCTCTGGCATGAGCACTCCAGCTGCTTCAGCCTTCTAGGGCTCTGTGCTCTGTCTCCTCAACCAAAACTCCACTGGGCTCTGCCTGATACCTCTTCTGCATCTCAGCCTGGATGCCCTGCCAGAGCAGCAGCAGGGCAGCTGCAGCCCCTCCCCCAATATGTGTCTCATCTCTCGAGGGTCACTGTTATCTGTTGCCTGCTGTCCAGCGTCTTGAATTTGGCCCTTTTTTATTGTTTAGGGGGACGGGGAGGGTAAAGTGAGTTCCTCTTACTCCATTTTGGTCAGAAATGGAAGTCTTTAATTTTTAATCTTTTTCATATGTGTGCTTATGTCACCTTTCATATTTCTGTTATTTTAAGAAATGTATCTTCTATTTATTTTAATTAGATTTGCCTACTTTGTTGGTCTTTTAAAAAATCAGTTTTTCATTTTATTGACTAAGTTATTGATTATTTTCTGTCTTGTTAATTTCTTCCCTTATCACCATTAATTAGACTTGTTCCTTCTTTTATTTGTTTTGGATTTTTCTTTTCCTGATGTTTCTGAGTTGAATGCTTTGTCCATTCTCACCCAATCTCTTTGGTTTTCTAGGAAATCCATCAAAAGCTATATGATTGTTCTGGGGATATTAGAAATTGTTCTCGTGAGTATTTTCAAAAAGCCTATGCTTGCTGGGTTTTTAAAAATTTTTATTATTTATTTGTTAATTTTGGCTGTGCTGGGTCTTAGTTGCAGCATGTAGGATCTTCATTGCAGCATGCGGGATCTTTAGCTGTGGCACGCAGACTTCTTAGTTGCGGCATGCAGACTCTTAGTTGCAGCATGCATGCGGGATCTAGTTCCCTGACCAGGGATCGAACCTGGGCCCACTGTATTGGGAGCTCGGAGTCTTACCCACTGGACCACCACAGAAGTCCCTATGCTTGCTGTTTAGATTTCTTCTTTATGCTGAGATTTATTTAGAGGCTTTCTCTTTTTGTTTTGCCCTGCTAGTGACTATACTTGGGATGTTTTCTTTCTAGCTTTACTGCACTGTGGTTAGAAAGTGTGGCCTGAAGGATTTGTCTTGTCATGACTGCATTGCACTTTCCTCTTGGTCTAATATCCACCTGGCTTTCTGTTCATGGAAGCACGAGGTGGACTTGGTGGAGGGGAGACCTCTTCCCTACCGGTGCGCTGGGTGGCTGCTTTCCAAGTGGGCTTGACCGGTCCTCAGGGTCACACCCACAGGAGCCCTCTCAGCTTCAGTGGGGTGGAGGGATGTTTAGGAGGCCAAATCAAAGAGACTCAGCAATGGGATGGCTGAGTCTCTCCTCCCACTGGCTGGTCTGCCTTTGGCAAGAGGCCTCAGTTTGCTTGTCTGTCATGGGAGGCAATGGGTGTTTTAAAATGTAGGTTTTGTTATTATCCAGGTAAGGCAAGACCAACAGAGCAGAAGACAAATGTCATTGAAAAGACAGTTACAGTTTCCGAGAGGAGGGGGCAGGTGATGGGATGCACTGGGCTGGGTCAGGAGGCAGAAGGAGAATGGGGAAGGAGGGGAAATGTGCGCAGGAACCTTTATCGTGGTTTCTGTGGGCAGGAACAGGCAAGGCTGGGTGAGCAAGCTTAGTATTGGCTGGTTTTAATCATTTCAAGGGGCTCTGGGGCACAGGGTCTGTCCCTGGCTTTCTGGCACCTGGTCTGCGATGACGAGGGCAGGGGATGGCAGTCCTGAGCTTGAGAGGCCAGTGGAGGAGGTGGTGGGGGTGAGCTCTGCATGGGGTGGTTTGCATATGAAAGGAGCACTGCAGCTTGGCCTTTATCTCTAGGAATTGGCCAGTCCTGGAAAGGGCAGTCTCTTCAGGGTCCCCGCAGCCCCAAGATGTCAAGGAACCAAATACAGACTAGAAAATGTAGTATTACAATGAGGCGTGACGATCCCTCTGTCCAGATCTGTGTGGCCCAACGTGGTAATCACGAGCCACACGTGGCTTTTCAGCGTTTGAAATGTGGCCAGTCCTAATTGAGATGCACTGTTAAGTATAAAAAAATACACGTCTGATTTCGAAAACTTAGTATGAAAAGAAATTGTGAACTATCTCCTTAATGATTTCTATATCAATTACATGTTGAAATGCTATTAATTTAGATATATCATGAAAATGCATTTGTTTTGTTCCTCTTTAGTTTTTTTTTTAACATGGCTATTAGATAATTCAGTTATATTTAAGGTTCACATTCTATTCCTCCTGGGAGGCCTGGGGCTCTTCCAACATGTGTTCCCATGGGGACTTCACAGCCCTGGAGGTGGGAAGGGCCTAGCAACACCCCATCCACGTGGGGACCCCGTGCTCTTCTCTCCAGAGCAGGCTTTGAATCTGTTCTCTCAGCTGGCATAGTTAATTTTGAGTCGACGTGACTGACCACCGGGTGCCCAGGTTAAACACGATTCTGGGGTGTCTGGGAAGAGGTTTCCAGGTGAGATTAGCATTGAATCATGGATGCAGTAGAGCAGGTGGCCTCCCCGTGTGGATGGTGAGTCCAGCGAGGCCCGATAGAACACAAGGTGGAGGAAGTAGGAATTCTCTGCTTCCTGCCTGGTTGCTCGAGCTGGACATTGACCTTCCGTCCTTGGCGGTCCAAGGCCTTTGGACTTGGACTGAATCGCACCACCAGCTTTCCTGGGTGGCCCTCTTGCAGACGGCAGATGGTGGGACTTCTCAGCCCCCATAATTGCATAAGCCAAGTTACCAAGACAAATCTCTATCTCTTATTGGTTCTCTTTCTCCAGAGAACCCCAACTAATACAGATTTTGGTACTGAGCATGCTTCCAGAGGGTAAAGAATGTTAAGAATGAATTTTCTGAATTGGTTCCGGGTTTCTGGAATCAGCTTTCTAATTCAATGGGATTTAAAGACGCCAATGACTCTACTTCCAGCCGGAGAGGAAGCACTGACAGTCCATGGCGGCATCTGGCAAGAGAGATGCCCAAAGTATCTGCACCCTCCCCATAATCCACTTATACGAAGCCAGGAGCTGCATTACTCTGTATAGAATACTTTTGAACATCTTTGGAAAACTGAAGAATATGATGACATTGGCTGGTGGCTCCTGGTTTTTGCTGGACAAAGTGGTTTAAGAAAAGGGTGAGTTCAGGGTTTTTTTTTTTTGTTTTTTTTTTAAAGATGAGTGTGTCCTTTTTTTAAATTTATGTATTTATTTGTATTTATTTGTATTTATTTTTGGCTGTGTTGGGTCTTCGTTTCTGTGCGAGGGCTTTCTCCAGTTGGGGCAAGCGGGGGCCACTCTTCATCGCGGTCCGCGGGCCTCTCACTATCACGGCCTCTCTTGTTGCGGAGCACAGGCTCCAGACACGCAGGCTCAGTAGTTGTGGCGCACGGGCCTAGTTGCTCCGCGGCATGTGGGATCTTCCCAGACCAGGGCTTGAACCCGTGTCCCCTGCATTGGCGGGCAGACTCTCAACCACTGCGCCACCAGGGAAGCCCGAGTTCAGGGTTTTGAACTCCCAGCTCAAGTGCCCCATAAATAACCTAAGAGCACTTCTGTGTGTGGCCCAAGGAAAGCCTTATCTCCTACCACTGCAAGGCTGAGATTACTGACAACCAAATGCAGAATCTCATCCTGACTCACAACGTAAATTGAACTCCCAGTCTCGCAGGGTGTCTACGGTTAAAGCAGAAAGACTGGAAGACTGTGTGTTGGGGTGAGGATGTGTGGGAAGACCCTGAAGGAGCCGGGGATACTGAGCCCTTAAATTCTGATGAGCCTCCTTTGCCAGTGGAAGAGGTCTCCCCACTCCTAACGGGTAGGGAGCCTTCCCACCTCCATTTGGAGGGGTTAACCCTGCGTTGCCTGGGGAGATGCTAACAGCCCCCCAGAGGCGGTTGCCATGGAAGACGCTGCTGCTTCTCCTCAGGACCCACCCTCACCACCCCTTTACTTCTGGACCCATAACTAGACTCAAGTCCCAGCAGGTCCTCAAAGGTGATGTACAAAGTGTGACTCATGACGAGGTGTGCTGCGTTCCAGAAGAACGAGTTGAGTTTCCTAATTTATACAGACAGAAGCCGAGGGAATGTGTGAGATGGAACCTGAAGGTATGGGATATGGGAGGAAGGAAGATGAAGTTTGCCGGACCGAATTTATTGACATGAGCCCTCTGAGCACAGATTCTGGATCTCATGTTGCAGCTCTGCGGATGAGGGAGGGCTCTCACAGTTGGTTTAGCTGCTTGGCTGAAACAGGGACCTAAAGGTGGCCCATAATGGGTGAACTGGAGATGGCCTACCTCCCTTGGTCAAAGGCTCAGGGATATAGGATGTCGGAGTGGATTTGTCGTGTAAGATCTGCCCACCCTCCCGGGAGGGTCCAGAAGACCCTCTCACCACGACAGCGGGGAGCATGTCCATGGAGAGCCCCAGCATCCCCTCAGACCGCATCCTCAGAGGGCTCCGTTCTCTGCTGTCCAGACCTCACAGTGGGACCTGCAGTCATCCAACTAGGAAACCTAAGTGAGTGGGGTCCCCGGATCCCAGGGTGCAGGGGCCAAGTGGGGGCACTCACTGCCAAAGGCGAGGTGGGCGTGGTGACCGGCACGGACGGCAGAGCAGAGGCAGAGGTCAGAATAGTCAGACTCGTGCTGACCCGTGGCCTTGGCTGGTTGACCCTGGTTTTCCTAGACGTGAACTGGGCAGGAAGCCTGCTGGATTCTCACCGCATCTGGATAAGGGAGAAGTCCTAGGTCCCGTGAACAAACGTCTATCCCGAATTGTGAAAACAGAGGGTCGTGGCCACTCAGTCAATCCCCAGACGTGAGCCAGTTTTCAGCCCCAGAACGCTTGAAGGAAGAGGAGGCGGGGTCCCCTTGAGGAAGGACCCAGGACACCCTTGGAAATGGATGCTGTCAGTCTTTCTCCCAGCCTTGCCCAGAGGACCTGCAGACACTTACGGGGCGACTGTGCTCTGGGGAAGGGGAAATAATGAGGCTTTCCAGGGACTCCGGGACACTGGCTCTGAACTGACACCGATTCCAGGAGACCCCAAACTTCCCCGCGGTCCCCCAGCCAGATAGGGGCCCCTGGAGGTCAGGGAGTCAGGGCAGCTCCAGCTCAGGTCCATCCACAGCGGTCCCACTAGAAGGCATAACTGGAATAGAAATCCTCGGCAGCTGGCAGAATCCACACATTGGTTCCCTGACCCATGGAGTGAGGGCGATTAATGGTGGGAAAGGCCAAGTGGAAGCCCCTAGAACTGCCTCTACCAAGGAAGATGGTAAAACAACCAGCGTTTCTGATTGGATTGCAGAGATTAGTGCCTCCATCTGGGACTTGAAGGGTGAAGGGGCGGTGATCCCACCACATCCCCATTCTATTTGGCCTGTGCAGAAGACAGGTGGGTCTTGGAGAGTGACAGTGGATTCTCATAAGCTTAATGAAGTGGTGACTCCAACTGTAGCTGCTGTACCAGATGTGGTTTCGTTGCTTGAGCAAATTCACACATCCCCTGGCACCCAGCATGCAACTTTTGATTTGACAGATGCCTTTTTCTCCATCCCTGTCCATGAAGCCCAGCAGAATCAGTTTCCTTTTACCTGGCAAGGCCAGCAGTACACTTCACTGTCCTACCCCAGGGGTAAGTCAGATCTCCAGCCCTGGGTCACAACTGAATTCACAGCGATCTTGGTCACCTTTCCCTTCCACAAGACACCACACTGGTCCACTTCATTGATGACATTATACCGATTGGACCTATTGAGCAAGAAGCAGCAACTACTCCAGACTTATTGGTATGACATTTGCATGTCAGAGGGTAGGAAATAAATTCAACAAAAATTCAGGGGCCTTCTATCTCAGTGAAATTTCTAGGGGGTCCAGTAAAGCGGCAAGATATCCCTTCTAAGGTGAAGGATAGATTGTTGCATCTGGCTCCTCCTGCAACCAAAAAATAGGGCCAACACCAATGGGACTTTTTGGATTCTGGAGACAACCTCGTCTTCATTTGGGTGTGTTACTCCAGCCCATTGACTGATTGACCTGGACAACTGCTCGTTTGGGGTGGGGTCCACACAGGAGAAGGCTCTGCGCTGGGTCCAGGCTGTGCTGCCTTGGGGCCGCATGATCCAGCAGATGCAGTGGCGCCTGAAGTGTCAGGGCAGAGAGGGATGCTCTTTGAGTCTTTGGCAGTCCCTAGAGGTGAATCACAGGGCAAGCCCTTAGGATTTTGGAGCAAGACCCTGCCATCCACCCCAGATAACTACTTTCCTCTTGAGAAACAGCTCCGGGCCTGCTACTAGCCTTAGCAGAAACTGAACACTTAACCATGGGTCACCGAGTTACCATGTGACCTGCCCATCATGAACTGGGTGTTATCTTTATCTGACCCACTGAGCTATAAAGCTGGGCATGTAGAGAAAAAAACACTCCACCATCCAATGGAAGTGGCGTATAGGTGAGCCTGCCCAAGCAGGCCCTGAAGGCACAGTAGGTTACCTGAAGAAGTGGCCCAAATGCCCACGGCCCCCACCCCTGCTACACTGCCTTCTCTCTCCCAGCCTTAACTTATGGCCTCAGGGGTGTTTCCTAGGATCCACTGACAGAGGAAGAGGTGACTCGGTCTAGTTATAGGTGGTCCTGATTGATATGCAGGCTCCACTCACCAGTGGTGGGACATCCCTCAAGGACACGGTGAAGGGTGATCCAGTGGGCAGAGCTTCGGGCAGTGTACCTGGTCCTGCACTTTGACTGGAAGGAGAAATGGCCAGATGAGTGATTATAACCAGATCCATGGGCTGTGGCCAGTGGTTTGGCTGGGTGGTCAGGGACTTAGAATTAACATGATTAGAAAATTGGTGACAAGGAAATTTGGGGAACAGGTGTGTAGATTGGCAAGAACCCTGAAAATATTCGTGTCCCATGTGAATGCTCACCAAAGGGTGACCTCAGCAGAAGATTTTAATAATAGAGTAGACAGGAGAACCGTCCTGTGGATCCTGGTCAGCCTCTTTCCCAGCCACTCTGTCATTGCCCAGTGGGCTTATCAGCAAAGCGGCCATGGTGGCAGGCATGGAGGTGACGCATGGGCCCAGCAACATGGGCTCCACTCACCAAGGCTGAGTTTCCAGTCTGCCAGCAGCAGAGACCAACACTGAACCCCCAATATGGGACCATCCCCCGGGGTGACCAGCCAGCTACCTGGTGGCTGGTTAATTACGCCAGAGTGTAACCGAGCAGGACCTTATGGGGCCTTCCCAGAAGAAACCCCCCCCCCAACCATGTCCTTCACCTGCCTCTTCTCTGTAGAGAAACTTTAGCCTCCTAGACCTTCCCTGAGTTCCAAAGAGTAGATTTAATCAGAGAAGTGAGAAAATGCAGTAAGAAAGGAAAACAGTCAGATAAGAAAAAATAATAATACTTTAGCCATTAAACAAAGTCAAGGACCTTTAGTTCCTCCTCAAGGTCTATAGATCATATTCTGAGCCATGTCCTTGAGCTGTTTTGCAGATACTGAAACCCCCACCAGGTGGAAGAAATTAACTCTATGCTGACCACCAGCACGTAGACCCCAGACCAGCTGGAACCAGGAGGCTGGTGATGTTGACTCCTTGTTACCTCACCACCAACCAATCAGAAGAGCGTCCATGAGCTGATCACACACCCCACAACCTCCCCTCCCTCACCCTGTCTTTAAAAACCTTTGAAAATCCTTCCCCTGAAAGTTTCTGGGGAGTTTGGGCCTCTTAAGCTCTAGCTACCTAGACTTCTTGCTTGATGCCTGCAATAAATGCTGCACTTTCTGCACTTTCCTTCACCACAACCTGCTGTCAGTAGATTGGCTTTACTGTGCGCAGGCAAGGGGACCCAAGTTTGGTTCAGTGACAGGACAGGACTGCTTCCATCATGGAAGGGGCAGTGTTTTGTTCTTACTGGAATAGTCACTTACTCTGGATATGGATTTGCCTTCTTTGCATGCAATACTTGTGCCAAAACTACCATCCGTGGACTTACAGAATGCCTTATCCATCCTCCTGGCATTCCACATGGCACTGCTTCTGATCAGGGAACCCTCTTCGCAGCAAAGGGAGAGTGGCAGGGGCCCCTGCCTGTGGAATGTCCCCACCATCCTGAAGCAGCTGGCTTGAAAGAATGGTGGAACAGCCTTTTGAAGACTCAGTTATGGCACCAGCGAGGTGGCAATACCCTGCGGGGCTGGGGCAGGGTTCTCCAGGAGGTTGTATATGCTCTGAGTCCGTGTCCACTATATGGCGCTGTTTCCCAGCCAAGACTCCTGGGTCCAGGAATCGATGGGTGGAAAAGGCAGTGGCACCCCTGACTATTACCCTAGTGACCCACCAGGAGAACTTTTACTTCCTGCTCCTGAGACTTTGTGCTCTTAGAGGTCTTAGTTCCAGAGGGAGGGATGTATCCACCAGGAAATGCAGCAATGATTCCTCTGAACTGGAAGTTAAGGCTCACTGGCCACTTTGGGCTCCTCACGTCTCAGCAGGCAAAGGGACTTACCGTGCTGGCCGGCGTGACTGATCCTGACCACCAGGGGGAAACCGGGCTCCTGCTCCCTCCACACCGGAGGTAAGAAAGGGCACGCAGGATGCAGGAGATCCCTTAGGGCATCTCTTAGTGTTACCGTGCCCTGGGATTGAGGCCAAGGGAACACGACGACAGCCCAATCCCGGCAGGACCACTGATGACCCAGACCCTTTAGGGACGAAGGTTTGGGTTGACTACCAGGTACAGAACCACAACCAGCTGAGGTGCTTACTGAAGGGACAGGGATACACAGTGGGTGGTGGGAGAGGATAGTTATATATATGAGTTACAACCTCGAGACCAGTTACAGAAATGAGGACTGTAATTGTCGTACTTATTTCCTTCTTTTGCTATAAGTGTTACGGAACCAAACTTGGGTCTACTCATCCATGCGCAGTAAAGCCAATCTATTGACACCGGGTCGTAGTGAAGGAAAGTGCAGCATTTATTGCAGGCGCCAAGCAAGGGGTCCAGGCAGCCAGTGCTTAAAACGCCCGAACTCCCCAAAGGCTTTCATGGAAAGGTTTTTAAAGACAGGGTGAGGGAGGCGGGTTGTGGGGTGTGTGATCAGCTGGTGGACATTCTTCCGATTGGTTGGTGGTGAGGTAATCAGGAGTCAACGTTATCAACCTTCTGGTTCCAACCAGTCTGGGGTCTACGTGCTGGTGGTCAGCATGTAGTTAACTTCTTCCACCTGGTGGGGGTTTCAGTATCTGCAAAACAGCTCAAGGATGTGGCTCAGAATATGATCTATAGCCCTGGAGGAGGAACTAAACGTCCTTGACTTTGTTTAATGGCTAAACTATTAGTAGTTTGTGTGCTGGACTGTTTCCTTTCTGCATTTTCTCATTTCTCTGATTAAATTTATTCTTTGACTGAAGTTTTTCTACAGACAAAAGGCAAGCAGAGGACACAGAGGGGGTCTGTTCTGGGAAGCCCCCATAGGGTCCTGCTCGGTTACGTGTGTGTGTGTGTGTGTGTGTGTATCTTTGTTTCTTTCCTCTCTTCTCCCCTTGCCATGTCACATAAGATATACTGACTTTGCATCACAGCATTTAGTCCTGGGAATTTACACCCTAGTGTTTAAGCTGCAGGACGTCAGCTCTGGGGAGAGGGGGGACTTCACCTCCTCTTCTGAGGAAGGGGTTTGTGCGTTTTTGGTTGTAGGCAGGACAGTTGTGAGGCAGAATTATGACCTCTGTGTTGTCTTTGTTTGGGGATCAGGTATGGTTTAAGGAGGTGGGTACAGATGCTGAGGTGGCAAGGGGTGGATGTGTGTTGGTCAGTTTTATGTATCAGCTGGACCAGGCCATGGGTGTTCAGATTAAATTTTATTTCTGGGTGTGTCGGGGGCGGGTGTTTCTGGATGAGGTTAGCATTAGAATTGGTGGACTCAGTAAAATAGATGCTCTTCCCAGTGTGGGTGGGCATCACCCAGTTCACTGAGGGCTTGAATAGAACAAAAGATGCAGGAGGGAGGAATTTGCCTTTTCTCTTCCTGCCCACCTGCTTGAACTGGGACAGCCCACCTCATCATTTCCGGCCCCTGGATTGGGATTTACACCACCAGCTCCCCAGGTTCTCAGGCCTCCAGGCTTGGACTGGATTCCACCAGCAAACAGGCTTTTTGGGTCTGTAGCTTGCAGACAGTAGACGTGGGGCTTCCCAGCCTTCACGATCATGTGAGCTGGTTCCTCATAATAAATCTCTTTCTACGTATTCTGTTTGTCTCTCTGGAGAACCCTATCAGCAGTGGGTCTGAAGCTTGATGTCTGGAAACACTTCATTTCCCATGGCTCCTGCCTCTCCACAGTTGGATTCCAGAAGGCTCCGGGCTCCCAAGTGACCTGGGCACACAGGTGGGACTCCCGCACGAGGGCTGCAGCCCAACCTGCGGGCTTGGAGAAGGTGCCGGCCCGGCCCAGCTGGGCTCTCCACCTGCCACCTGTGACCTGACCCAGAGAACGCAACTAGGAAGCCAGTGAGGAAGGCCCTGGAGGGGGCGGAGAGGGAGGTGGGCAGAGGCCCTGGGCTACAGGCAGAGAGAGTGAAGAGCCCAGGCCAAGCCAGCCGGCAGCTGGAGCCCCTCACCTGGGCATGGAGCGCGCCTGGCCTCTGCCTGGTCCAGTCCGCCATGGGGGAGGCCCCAGAGGGTCCAGACAACTCCCATCGCTCCAAGAAGGGGACCCAGAGCCTCTCTGAGGAGCACGTTCTGGACCTTGTGTGTCCCCAGGGCACCCCACGCTTCCGGGGCCTGCACCCCAGTCCCACGGAGCCCGAGGTGACTTCAGAGCTGACAAATGCTCAGCCTTGGTCACCCCTGGAGCAGGGGCTGGCACACCCCTATTGGGCAGCAGGACGCTGGGCTACGGGACGCCTCAGGGTCAGTGGCAGAGCTGGGCCTGGACGCTGCGGGCTCCTCCGTCCCTCGGCCACCTCCCGACCCCCGAATGGCTGGCTCCAGTGCCGCCGGCTCCTGATCTTCTGTGCTGGATGTGAGGTCCCCTTAGCGAAGCAGCGTCATGCACGGCTCGGGCACGGGCGGTGTCCTGTGGACATAGAGAAGGGCACATTTCTGCCTGTGCAGAGCCCTCCGATGGACGCCTGGGTGTGATGAGTGACATGCTGTGTGGAGCACAGGGCAGAGGGGTCAGGGCAGGGTTCCAGCTGATGTGGCGTCAAAGCTGAGCAGGAGGCCAGCGGGGCAGCAGAGGGCAGAGGGGCCAGGGCTTAATCCCCAGGGCCAAGGCATGAGCCAACTCGCCTCCGTAACGTCCCTCCTGCTTCGAGGCAGTGGACAGGCGGGAGGAAGCAAAGCCAGAGCCCAGGAGATGGGGTAGGAGGAGAGGCAGCACCCAAGGCTGTCCAGGGCCTGGAGGCCCAGCGCAAGTCCAGGCAGGGCCCTGTTTGCAGGACTCCGGGATTTTTCCTGGCGCCCTTGGCACGGGCAGGGAAGGAAGGACAAGCATCTGGCTGGGGTTTGCCAAATAACCCTCAGGGAAGGAGGGGGTGGGCTCTGACCAGAGAGGATGAAGAGGTGAGCCAGGCCTTCCGCTCTGAAAGGGATAAAGATCGGGCCACCTGGGCTCAGTCAGGGACCCGATTCCTACCTGATTGCTCCACTGGCCAGAGGTGTGACTGTGGACACATTCCATGTCCTTTCTGAGTCAGCTTCCTCCTAAGACAAACAGGGCCCCTTGCTCCTGGCAAGTGCTGGCCTCCAGGTAACTTCCTAAAGCAGGAAAGTCAAGCCGACTTGCCAGGAGAATCCTGCAGGGTAATGGGAGCCGGTGGGCGCCATGAGGTGGGCAGCTAATCCTCGCCCGTGTGCCCTGCGGACTTCTTGGGAGGGGCCCTGGGTCCCCCCGCCTGCTCCCAGAACAGTAAGTCGGCTCCAGGAAGCTGGGCCCGCGGGCCCGCCCGCCCCCACCTCCATTCCCAGAGGTCCTGGCCCAGGAGAGTCTGGTCACTTTTCGGGAAAAACCTGCTGGGTATGGCCTCCTGAGGGCACAGCCACTTGACTGGCCTTCCCAGGCCGCGGGGCAGGACAACACTCTCCCAGTAACGTCGCATTCTGCACACTTCCAAAGTCCCTGCCCCCTCAGACCCCAAAATGTACCCCCATCGGTCAGGGAGGAAGTCTCTTGACGCCTCACCTCCCCTGGGAGACTCTGGAAAGGCTGCGGCCCCAGCGACCTTCCCCCACCGGCCAATCTCAGTGCGGGGGTAGGTGGATGGTGCTGGAGGCATGGCAGTGAGGAAGAAGCGCCACGAAGGCGGGTACACATCGACGGGTGAGCGGCCGGAGGGAACTGGACCAGGAAGGGAGGAAGCTTTGGGGGGAACGTGGAAAGCGGAGGAAGCTGCGGGGGCGGGGGGAGGGCGGAGGGGAGAGGCAGGCCGACAGCCACGCGGGTCTGAAGCGGTCTGTGCAAACCTCCAGGCGCTCCGCTTCAAGGCTCCCCAAGGCCCGGGGCGCACGGCAACCACCCGCAGAGAGTGGGCGTGGGGGGATGTTGGGGAAAAGCGCCCCAGGAACCTGAACCCCCTACCCAAGCGCGCCAGGTCTTCACCACCTCTCAAGCCCCGCCCCGCCCGGAGGGCTGCGTTCCCCTCTCGCAGGTCCGGTGGAGTCATAAACAGGTGGGCACCCGGCCAGGAACAGGCGCGCGTGGGAGTGCGCGCCCACCCTGGTCGCCGGGAGGGGCCGGGCGGGGCCGCGCAGGCGCCGAGCTTTGTTAGAGACGCTCCCGGGAGCCACGCGCCGGGCATACAGGCTTCCTCCCAGGGGCCGGGCGTGGGGCGGCGCCCGCCGCGATTGGCCAAACGGGCGGCCCGCCACTGGCGGAAACCCCGGCCCCCGCCCCTCGGCCGCAGGGGGCGGGGCGCGGGTGCAGGTTGGTCGGCGCGTGCTGCCCCCCGGGGTCTCACGCGCCCCAGGGATGGGTGCTCTGTGGCTTTAGAACTGCCCTACCCCCAAAGGCGAGCGCGGCAGGGGTCGCACCAGGGACCTGCGGACAGCAGCTTGGGGGTCGGTGCGCACACGGGACCTGCGTACTGCATCTTGCGGGGCGCACTGGACACCTGCTGGAAGCCGGGACCCCCTGGGGACCTGCGGACTGTGCCCGGGGGACGGGGTGCGGTCGCGCTCACGGCCTGGTCTTTGCAGGCTGTGTGCGCCAGGGGTTGGACGAAGCGTGGCGGGAGGGCGAGGCAAGGGAAGGAGGGCGTGAGAAAGGAGGCGGCGGCGGCGCGGAGGAGGGTTATCTATACATTTAAAAACGAGCCGCCTGCGCCGCGCGGGGAAGACCTGGGGAGCGTCCGACAGCACGCGCGAGTCACGAGCGCCCCACGCTCCCCGGTGCGCACTGCCCGCCACCTCTCGGCCTCCCGCGCCTCGTTGTCTCCGGACCGCAGACGACCTGGCACCACGTACCCTGTGTAGTCGTTTGGCAGCACGGTGCCAGATCGTCGTTGAGGCTTGACCGTCGTTCCTCCGCCCTCGGTTCCTCGCCCCATACCTTCCTGCGGCGCGCAGGAACTCGGAGGAGGCGCGGGGCGAGTGGATGCGGGCGCGATGGACAGCGGCGCGCTGCCCCGGCCCGCGCCCCCTGCGCCTGGTGTCTCGGGCTGCTGCGCCGCTCGGCGGCGACCGGAGTCCCCAGAGCTGCTGCGCTGCAGCCGGCGGCGGCGGCCAGGCGCGGTGGAGACCGGGAGTGGCGCGGCGGCCGTGGCGCGGCGCAACGAGCGGGAGCGCAACCGAGTGAAGCTGGTGAACTTAGGATTCCAGGCGCTGCGGCAGCACGTGCCTCAGGGCGGCGCCAGCAAGAAGCTGAGCAAGGTGGAGACGCTGCGCTCGGCGGTGGAGTACATTCGCGCGCTGCAGCGCCTGCTGGCCGAGCACGATGCCGTGCGCGCCGCGCTGGCCCGGGGGCTGCTGGCGCCAGCCGCGCGCCACCCACTGCCCCGCGGGCCACCCGGGGCCGCCGCCGCCTCGCCCTCCTGCGCCTTGTCGTCCCCGGGCCGCGAGCACAGCTCGGAGCCCGGGTCCCCGCGCTCCGCCTACTCGTCGGACGACAGCGCCTGTGAGGGCGCGCTGAGCCCCGCGGAGCGCGAGCTTCTCGATTTCTCCAGCTGGTTAGGGGGCTACTGAGCTCTCGTCCCAGCAAGGTAAGCGCCGAGAGGCGGGGAAGAGGGAGGGTCGGAGGCAGGGCGGCCGGGCGTGGTGGAGCAAACGGCCTCGCAGCTCGCGGCCCCGAGAGCCCGCGGAGCCCAGCGTCAGGCCCGGGCGATGGCCTGGATTTCGCTCACTCTTCATTTCCCCCAAACTTTTTCAAGCCTGTGCAAGACCAGCGTTTGTTTGTCCGGGATTGCAAAACTTCCCCTCGCTGCTCCGCCGCCGAAGTGGAAGCGGGGAGACGGAGGGGGGCGGCCCTCGGGCGGGTGAGGCCCCAAGGGCTTGCGGATCCGGGGCAGATTCGGGCGCTTGGAGGCGGAGTGACTTTGCATTGCAAATTGCGCGCCGGGCCGGGTGGCAGAAATGAGTCGGCGGGGTGCGGATCCCTGACTCACTGCGGATCCGAGCGCTCGCCCCGCCCCGCCCCGCGCCCTGGCTCGGGCCGTACTCTGAAGCCGAGGCACCCACGGACCCGAGCTCCAAAATCCACCGAGCAAACGAAACTGCCGGCTCCGCTTGTGGGAGGTGGGGGCAGGGCCGGGCTGGGCGGGGTCTCCCGGGCCGGATCCCGCACTAACGCGTGTGCCTATTCCCTCTTCCCTCTTCCCTCCTAGCGGCCGCGAGCGGGCTCACCACTTGGGAGCCAGCGCGTTGGAACGGCTCACGTTTCCGTCCCCGCCATTCCCGCGGGCCAATCCACCACCGAGCCGGGGATCCCGCCAACTTTCCCCGGCCGTCCAGCCTGACCAAGGGCTAGTGTGGAAGCGGCCCAGCCTGACATCATCCGGGCGGCAGCTTCCTCGGACCCCAGCCACCCAGAGGCCTTCCACTGGAACGGGTCTGCGGCACCAACACTTGGAAGTTTGAAGGGGAGAGGATTTTATGCCGACACAGATAATCTATTTTTTACGCATGAACTTGAACTGCCCAGGGACACTGACAGTATGAACACTTATTTTTGTGCAAAGAATCCTTAGATTTGGAACACAATAAAGATTGTCTACTCCCGCCCACTCCCTCTTCTGGAATTTTTGAACCTGGCCGAGAGATCTGGACATGCTGCAGCCCTTGAGGGGCAGGGTCCCTGGCGGGTGTCCCCTTGCAGCGCTGCCAGCTGGGGAGAGACCTGTGTCCGAAAACCTGTTTTAGGGAGGGTGGATCTTATAAATAAATCGGTGCTGTGTATCCGTGCTGTTGGGGGTGCCCACTCCGTACCCTGAGGCCCCCCATTTCCCAGGTGAGGGCCCGGTATGGGTGGGAGGTTGGCGGCTTAGATCCTGTACCCAGCAGGCCCCACCTCTGTGGTCGCATCTCCTTGGACTCCGCTCCCTCCTCTGTAGGGTGGGCGGGCGGAGAGAAGTGAGGTCTGGGAGTCCAACCTGGTCGCCACTGTGCCAGAGCAATTCACAGGTGCCGTGTGGAGCTGGGAGGTCCTGGCAGGTGGCAGCAGGCTGGCGGGTGGTCCAGGCAGGGCTACTTCACTGTTGGGAAGCTGAGGTCCGCATGCTGCTGACTGGCTCGGGGATCTAGGGCAAGTGAGGGGGTCTGACCCAGGCTACCCTCTGTCTCAGGGTCCAGGCTGCTGGATTCAGATCTCCGCTGCCTACCACCAGCTGCGTGACCCCGGGCAAGTTGCTGAACCTGCAAATGGGGGTGACCTGCAGTTGTGGGAGGACTTCAGGAGAGGTGTCCGGCAGTGTCCAGCATCCCGTACTCGGCCCTCAGCTGTTGCGCCTGTGGCTTCCAGGCCACTTGTGCCCTGCAGGCTGCAGAGGCCTAGGCCTCTCTGCCTGCCTGTTTGTGGGCGGGGGCTGTGAGGGCCTCCCTTGAGGGGAACAAGGAGGGCCCCCCAGGCTCCCTGAGCCCAGAGGGCCCGCAGGTGATTACTCAGCTCTACCTTTGACCAGGGCCTCGGCAGCTTTGAAGTCTCGCTGTGCCCAAAGCTCTCTTTTATTGCAGGGATGGGTGTGAGGCTGACAGGGATCCCCTGTGCTGCTTTAGGATGCTGAAAGCACCCCTTCCTCCGGCAGGGAGTGGTTGGGTCAAAGCCGTTGGAACCCTGGGAGGTGGGGCGCCGGGTGCTGGCAGAGCAGATGGCTCCTGGGTAACCATGGCGACAGGGTTGGTGGGTCTGATGAGGCTCAGGCTTGGCGGGGGTCAGCAGAGCAGCTGTGGCTGGGGGCTGCAGGGCCGAGTGACCCAGCCTCATGCGAGGGACAGAAGGAGGCATGTGACATGGCCACCCAGCAAGCGCCACCCCTCAGCCTTCTCCCAGGGATCCACTCCACAGTCAGTGACCTCACTGAGCCACTGGCTCTGGGCTCTCCTGGGACTCCTTACCTTGACCCCAGGGAAAGGCCTGCAGCCCGCAGGACACAGAGTGGTACCAGGTGGGCAGGGTGGGACCACACCTGGGTGTGGGGAGGAAAGCATGGTAGGAGCGGGCGGAGGGGAGCTGGGGCCGGCGATGAAGCTCTGCGAAGGATAAGAGCTGCCATTTTTGTGTTCCTGTTTTTTATTATGGAAAATTCCAAACACATGCAGAAGTTCCAGAACTTTTATTGGACATCTCTGTACCAGGCACCGAGGGTGCACCGGTGCCCTCATGGAGCCTACGTTCTAGCAGGGCATACAGGCTCTAACCCACAGCGGCATCGTTGAGTCAGATGTGTGGTCCTGTCGACAATGGACGTGCCGGACCCTGGAGAAGCCTCTGAGAAGCCCCCATCATCAGCACCAAAAACTATTAACACCAGGCCTCTCCCACCCATCCACCCCACCACTCCCACCCCCACGTGGTTCTGAAGCAGATCCCAGGCATCATGTGGTTTCACCTGTAAATTCTCCATGTGAGCCTCCAAGGGAAAACCCAATACCACGGTTCCCCCCAAAATGAACAACAGCACTCTCATTTCATTGAACACCCAGCGGTGGCACAGCCCTCTGATTGCCTCCATTTTTCACAGTTGGTTTTACACAATGAGAATCTGGTGCAGATCCGCACTGGAATTAAAGACTCTTGTGAGCATCCCTTCCCCAGTCCCCTTACTGAGAAAACGAGGTAATCCGTGTTCTGGGTGTTGTTGACGGCACCACCCTAGGTGTTAATATTACTGAGTGTCTGTCCCTGTATTTTCTGTAATTGGAAGGGGGTGGGTCGGAAGCAGATGCGTGATCAGATTCTGGTTTGGTTTTTGGTTCCTGCACTTCAGAGGTGGTGCTGTGTCCCTGACACTGCATCCCATGAGGACGCACGTATGGTGACCGGATCAGAGTGTCTGAGCGGGTTCATTTTTGAGAGAAGAAAGGGCTGTGTTTGATCAGGCAGGATGACAGGTGTGTCACCTGGGCACACTGGCCTGCCTGCTCACTCTAGTTAGAAAGTGCCCCCCCCCGCCACCAGCTGTCATTTACTGGGTGCCATTCGCTGTGCCATTTTACATAATTGGGAAGGGCAGCTCTGAAAGATTAGGTGCCTGAGGTCACAGAGCTTGAAGGTGATGGGACTTGGGATTCCAACCTGGGTTGGCTTCATTCCTAAGTCCTTGCAGTGGTCCCCTTCCAGGAGGGTGGGGCTGCCTGGGGCTGTCCTGGGGAGGACACCTTAGCAGTTCCGTGTTCTAGATCAGCACATCTGCACGGATCCCCACCGGGCCAGGTGGCCAGCCAGCCGTCGGCTCTGCAGTGGGGTCAGCAGGGCTCTCCTGGGAGCCTGTGGTCCAGCCTTGCCCCCATCTGGAGGTTGGAAGCTAATTGCAGACGAAAGGTGACCAGGGGCTGAGTGGTGGAGTTGGGTCGGGGACCCCTGGGGACCCCATCTGTGGTGCGAGGGGAATGGTGCTTCAGCCTTGGGGTAAAGCTGGGTGGGACCAGGGGGATCTTTACAACAACTCTGAATCAGGCAGGGCTGGGGTGGATGGGCGGTGGGGTAGCACAGTCTGGATGACTAGAGCCCCGGGGGGCCTTCTGGGGGTGCTTTGCTACTGGGGGTCCGTACTTCGTCTTGTCTATTCATGACAGCAGGCGCCCCGAGGAACCCTGCTTTGTAGTCCCGGGAGTGTCTCTGTGGCTGAAACTCACCCACTCAGAGAATGATGTGTCCCCGGTGGCCACCCACATGGGGGCCCTGCTGACACAGGACCGCCCTCTCGGAGGCTGGGGCCCAGCACGGGTCCCTGTGTCCAGGCCCGCCTTATCTGGTCTGCTGGGGTCCCACACCCGCTCATTCTGAAACCTTTATCGGACTCCTTCTCTGTATTCCAGGTGCATCAGCGCCCGAGGGAAACCCTGCCTTCAAGGAGCTTGTGTTCTAGGGGGGACACTGGTACCGTCTGGCCCTTGGTAGACACACCGGTTCGGGGGGGAAACAGCAGGGGTCCTGGGGTGTTGTCCAGGTCACTCAGCATCTCCGAGCCATGTCCCTGAAATAGAGGCTGCAGTGCTGACCTCACAGGGCTGTCGCCTGTCCTGTGTGCTGGAACCAGTGGGACGTGGGTCCCAAGAGGGGCGGTCAAAACCTCAGTGGTTCCTGCCTGTTCCAGGGCAGCCTCACTGCCTCTGGGACGCACCTGTAGCCCCCACTGGGAAGATGACGTCTATCTGCTCCTTCCGGCTTTGGTTTTGGTGGCGAGTGGCGGGTGGCGGGTGGCGGGTGGCGGGTGGGGGTGGGCGGGGCTTGCAGCTCGCCTGTCAGTCTGCCTCTGAAGCCTCCCTGGCACTTGGAAGCAAATGAATCGACTTGCCAGCTCCTCCCCTCCCAGGGCCCGCTTCCGCATCTGCGCAGCCACCTGCGGGGCCAGATGACGACGGCCAGGCAGCCTTGCTCAAAATTGGGAAAAGGTGATGTTAAAGGTGCTGAGATAGAAAGCTTTTTCCTTTTTTCCATGGTCTATGTCTTGACTTATGGTGTTTTAAACTTGCTATTTAATGCCGTTCTAAGTAAAGAAAAATTAACAGTTTAAGTTATTAGCATGAATTTTTATACTGTGCGATGCCAGTCTTAAATGCAGAGATAAGAGCGTTAACTGCTATGCAGAATCACCGAAATGATGCCATTCGTATTTTGCAATTTGCACTTGTACGTTATTTTATTTATGTTTTTGGAATAGCCGAGACGCCACACAAAACTAGCACCAATTATTTTATTTTACTTTATTTTATTATTAATTTTTTTCACCGCTGTTTTTATTTCCCTCCTTGGTACGCGCGTTCTACCTGCACCCGCTCCCTTCAGCTTGTGTCTGAGGAAGAGCTGAAAGGAAGGAACTCTGGACTCACCCATCTCCCCTTTTCCTTCTGTGGTTATTTTCCCCGAAAGTGGTGGCCGGTGCAGGAAGTCACTTGAGGAAGGAGGGACGATGGTTCCCGTGGGCGTGCACGTGGTACGTCTTTCTGCACTTCGAGCAGGTTCCCGTTGGAGTGAGAACACGGCCCTGGGGGCTGTGGGCGCCCCGACTGCTGGGTGGAGGACGCAACACACACGCCTCGGGTCTCCCTGGGCTCCCACGTTGCCGGTCCGAGCGACCGCTGGTTCCTGCGAGGGGGCGGACTCGCAAGGGGTGCGCATCTCCTCTGCGCACGCGCCTCCCCGCTGTCGCGTTAACCTTCACCGGCAAACACAGGGCCTGGGTGTCTGCCGAGCTCCAACGGCTGGGAAGGCGGCCGTGGTGCAGCACCCCTCCCAAGCTGGGGTTGGGGGGCCACGTGGGGAGGCGGCCAGCACGAAGCGCATCACCAGACCCTGCTCCACGAAAAGGATCCCCGGAACGGGAGCGAGCCCGCCCCGCTCCACCACGTAAGGGACAGGGCATCAGCTGCGGGGTCTGTGCGCTCACCTTCCCTTCCTGCAGAGTCTGGGGGATAGATGGGCATTGAGGGCAGGGGAGGGGCCACGCAGACCCCTCCTCAGTGACACTGACACTTGTGTCCTCACCATAAGGCAGGGAAGTAGTCCAGTATGGCCTAGAGGGCTCGGGAGGGGGGCAGGCAGGTGGCTGGCTCCCTGTGGGGCTGGCGTGGCGTAGCCTGAATAAGGTCAGGGGGCTGTGTCTGCTCCCACACCCATCTTCCGGGCCAGCCCTGTCTTCCTTCCCTGCCCTAGTTCCCTCCAGGTCCCTAAATCCCCGTGGGGTGGGACCTTGGTGAGAGGGCCAGCCACTGTGCTGCCAGGAAGCAGGGAGGGTCCCGGGGCTCTGAGGCCACAGACCAGAAGACCAGGAGAGGACCCTTCGTGGAAGGGAGAGGTGGAGCCTCAAATGCACTTTGAGAGGCTGCAGCTCTGCTTGTCGGGGAGGGGCATGGGGGGATTCCAGGCGGGGCTAGGGTCCCGTGGGTTGAAGGGAGTCCCCCCACCTCCGCTTTTGGGTGGGGGCAGGGAGCCCGTGGGGGGTCTGGGGGGAGAGCAGGAGGAGGCTGGAGTCAACGTGGGGGGGACGGGAGAAGGTTCCCAACGACAGCGATGGCGTTGGGGGGTGCTGGTCGGGGGGGGGCCCTGAGAGGCTTTGGAGGTGGGGCAGAGCGGCTGCCCGTGGGTGAGGAAGAAGGGGTCCAAGAGGGCTCGTGGACCCTTTCCCAGCAGTGACAGTCGGGGTGGGTGGCTGTCTCTGGGGCTGCACCAGGGCGGGTGGCTGGAAGACAAGGTCACACCCTGCGTCTTTGCTGCATGAAAATATGGAGTGGGCCTGGGGCCCGCCCAGCGCCTGCGCACTGCCGTCCGGAGCGTGTGGGCTGTGAGTCAGCCTTGAGCTCTTTGGAGTGATGATGCGGCCAGGTCTCCTGGGAGCCCCTAGTTCTCCCAGCCCCCTCGAGGGGTCTCACCCCCCTGATAGGCCCCGTGACCTGCCCGAGGCCCACTGGTACCCAGAGGTGCTGGGGTTCTGAGCCGGCAGTGCCGCGGAAGCCTCCATCACAGCCCCCCCTGCCGCCGCCCCTGGGCCTGGAGGGGCACCGTTTCGCTGTGCTTCTGCTGGGAACACTGTGAGGGAGGGTCTCGTCAGCGGGCGGGGACAGGGAGAGGACGCAGGATGCCAGCTCAGGCCTCCGGACACGCCCGCCCTCCACCTGGGGGGACCTGGGGAGGCGCACGTGATGAAGGGGCGGGGGCAGAGGCCTGGGTGGGCTCTGGGGGGCTCCTGAGGAGCTGGACTGGGGGCCAAGCGCTCTGCCCCCTCCTCTGGCTTCCCCTCCGCCTGGGCTGGTGCAGACGGATGGGGGAGCGTCTGTGAGCTGCGGCCTCCCCGCCTCCCGCCTCCCGCCTCCCAGGACCCCCTCTGACCGCACCCCTAGCTGCTGCGGCAAATCTATCGGCTGGGGTTGGGGGAGGCGAGGCATCTGTCTCCGACGCCACAGGGAACCGCCGTCAGCCTGGCGACCTTGCCCCCAGCAGTGCCCCCTGCTGAGCCTGGCACCGCTGCCCCCTCTTACACGTTGAAGTGGGCCTTTGTCACCGGAGCTCTGAACTCCAGCTTCTCAGAGGCAGGGAGGGGCCTGCTGAGGGGCTCCCCCGGTCAGCACCCCCAGAGCTGCCCCTGCCCAAGGCCACACACCAAATGGAGGGAGAAGCCGGGGTGGGTGCCAGCTCTGTGCACCCTGCCACGAACCGGGGGCACGGTGGGGTTTCCGAGCCAGGCCCTGTCTGCCCACCTGCCACCAGCAAGGCCCTTTCTCCACAGTGATGGGGAAAACCAGGCCCCGGAGCTAAGGCACCCAGGGTGGGTTTGGCAAAGCTGCAGCAAGAACCCAGGGGCCCTGACAGTCGGGGGGGGGCAGTGCATGCGTCCGCCAGGGCCGCTGTGACCGACACCACAGCCGGGCGACTCAAACCGCAGACATTCACTGTCCCCAGTCCTGAGGCTGGAATCCCAGATCCAGGTGTGGGCAGGGCTGGTCCTCCTGAGGCCTCTCTCCTCGGCGTGTAGACGGCTGTCTCCTCCCTGTGTTCTCACGGGGTCGTCCCTCCATGTGTGTCTGTGTCCTGACCTCCTCTTCTTGTAAGGACCCCAGTCACACTGGACCAGGGCCCACCCTAGTGACCTCATTTTACCTTCATCACCTCTGTAAAGGCCCAGCTCCAATACAGCCACATTCTGATGTCCTGGGGGTTAAGGCTTCAACATAGGGATTTGGGGACACAATTCAGCCCCTCACAGGCTGGGCTTTCCAGTAACCCCGGCCTCCAGGGGCACTGCCCTCCCCCTCCCCCAGGACCCCACGGGCACATTCTCCACTGCCATGGCCTCATCCCTTGGGTTAAGCACTGTCCTCTCCGGGCCCCTGATGCAGAGTGGAGCCGGCCGGGTGAGAGGCACGGGCCACTAGGGACCGTGGGCACCGCTGAGGACAGAGAGGCCTGGGTGGCCTTGGACAAGCTGCCTCTCCTCCTGGGGCCCCAGCGAGCCCTGAGAAGGGTGGGACAGGCTCCAGGCCTTCCCAGGGAAGGTCCCTGAGTGTCCACTACCTGTGACATCGGTCCTGACAGCTGTCCCCTCGGTGGGGTGATGTAGCCCGTGTCAGGGGGTGGTTGGCGTCATTCAGGACCCTTTCTTCCCCTTGCTTGTCCCACCGGGCTTCTGTATGGCGTACCCGGCCCCAGATTCCGAGTTCCGCAGCACAGCCCAGGCCCCATGTGGGTGGCCTCCCCCCAGTTCAGGTTTGGTACCTGATATTACTGAGGAGGTGCTGGCCGCCACCCAGGGCTCCTGAGTCCTTCCCCCCACTGCCCACCTGGCATTTGCCTACAGCCCTGGCCCTCAGTGGCTGGCCATTGCCCGCATTGATAAACATGCAAATCTCTAAACGAAGTCCAATTAATACCCAAATGAGGGCCTGGGAGCAGCTTGGGCTGCCTGAAGAGGGAGGCTGGGCTGGGCTTTATCTTCAGTCTCAAATATTTGTCTCTCGTTTGAATGCCTTTTGTGGGCTTGAAAGGGGGCGGGGCTCCAGCAAGCAAAGCCTGGCTCTGGCACGCTAGGTTTAGAGAGATCTGAGCTGTGCCGAGTTCACCTTCCTTTACCCATCCTACCCACACCCCCTGCAAGGCCTCCCAGGCCCCGTGGCCTCTCCCTGACCATCCCCTCCCAACCCCCAGCCCTGACAGTCCCCTCCCCCAGTGGGTCTCTGTGCTGCCCACACCCTCCTGCAGGGGCCAGGGGAGGGATGAGGTCCTGGGTCCTTCTGCCCCAGGCCAGAGTCTGGGTTCTGTGGGAGCAGCTGGCAGGCTGGGGGTCACTTCCCCGTCGGCACTGGGGTTGGGACGCACAGGAGCTTGGGCATGATGGGCCCAGCTCCACAGGCGGTGCTGTGGAGTGGTCCCTCAGCGGAGGGCGTGCATCTTTCTCTGGGTGGGTGTGAGCCCGTGGCCGAGGTGGACGACTGGGCATGCGTGGCTGTGTGTGCGCTAGTGTGGTTAGCACGTGCCTTACCCCTCCAGCCCCGTCTGACTGCCCCTGGTGACAGAGCCCGGCCCTGGGCTGTGTCCCGGCATTGCTCAGCTCATCCTGGTGTGTTGTGCCCATTTTACAGGTATGGAAACTGAGACTCTCGGATGTGGGATAAGCTTCCAGGGCTGGGAATCCAGCCAGGGCTGTCTCGGTCCAGAGCTCTTACCAAGGAGAGGACACACATGGGCGGCTTTGCTCAGGGGAGTGGGGCTGGCTAGGGTGGGGTGTCCTTCCCACAGCCCCTGGCAGTCACCCCCTTACCCTCAATTGCCCCTCAGCTCGCGCACAACCTCTCCTCCAGAGCCCTCTCCTCCCAGACACTGGCTCTCCTCCAGGAAGCCTTCCAGGCCTGCCTCACCTGTCTCAGTGGGCAGGGCCAGCAAGGGCCTCCTTTCAGCTCCCTCTGGGAGATGGGAACAGAGGTGGGTGGGATGGGAGCAGGCAGCCAAGAGGGGGAAGCCCAGCGAGCCCCCACTCACCCCGGGCCCTGTGTGTGCTCCCTGCCCCTGTAGCGACACCGCTTGGCTCCTGGCCCACCCTCCCTGGGGTGCAGGGAGCCCTGGGGCTTGGCCAGAAACTTAGGAGGGCAGAGGTGGGGGGATTTCAGAGAAGAGAGGGCAGTGGGTGTTCAGCAGCTGAGGGCTCGGAGTTAGGACCTTAGTCTTTTGAGCAAAGCCCGGCAGCAGGATTCTGCTCCCAGACGGCTGCCCTGCAGGGGCTCCTTGGGCCTCCTCACCTGGGGAACAGGGAGTGACAGGGCCACGAGGCCAGAGGGCACCTGGAGAGCCCGCGGGAGGGGGCCAAGAAGCTGTGGCAGAGGCTGGGTGGGTCCTGGGGGGAGAGTGGGGTGGATGGGAGGGACGAGCCCCTAACCAGGGAACGTGGAGGGGCAGGTCGCAGACCCGTATCTCCCATTCCAGCCGGGCTGCCCAGGGCGCTGGTGACCCAGCCCTGCCCAGCTCCCTGTAGCACAGCCCGCACTTTCCTGGCTGCCTCTCTGGCCAGAAGGAGGGGGTGGGGTCGGGAGGGGGCACGCAACCTGGAGGTGGGTACTGGGCTGGAGGGACAAGCCCTGGGGACTAACCTTGGAGCCCCCGCGCAGGGATGCCCCACCCCCGGCTCCCAGCCTCTTCACCCGGGGGCTGTCTGGGGTGGGGGCCTGCTCTGGACCCAGTGGACACCCTGTGCCCGGGGCACCCTGGCCCCTTCTCCTCCGCCTCCCAGGACACCGATGGAGGGTCTGTGGGTCGCGGGGCACTGCAGAAGCAGCGCTGTCCTCTCCTAACTGGGGTACAATTTACCTAAAATGCACCAACCTGGAGTGTCTGCTCACTAATTTTGCATGTGTGTAGACGTGTATAACCTCCACCCAGGTCGCCACAAGGAATGTTCCCGGCCCAGCAGGTGGTCCCCAGACCCCTGCCGTCCACCCCTGCCCTGACCTCGATCACCGGGCACCGGCTTGTCCCTGAACTTCACGTCAGCCTAACCACACAGCACAGACCCTGGGTGTCCAGCTTTATCCGGGCTCCTTTTGGCGGTGGTCAGCACACTGGGACTTTTGTGGGCCTGTGTCTTGGCACATGTGGGCTCTCGTGTGTCTTGTGCTCGTGCCAGGAGGGGACAGGCCAGGCCTCAGCGTCACCTGCATCTGTGTCTTGTGGCTGCCCAAGGCCCCGTGGGCTGCACTGACCGAGAGCCACAGGCCTTGCCCTCTATCTGCGGGGCTGGCAGCTAGGGCCGAGGTCCGCGTGCCTGTGTGCTGGGGGGACACTGGGCTTCTCTCCGTGCCCCACGGGGTCAGCATCCTCATCTCTGTCCTGCAGGATGTTCAGGGAGGCCCCATTCCGCTTCTTCTCCTCACGTCCCTTTTGGAAGGAGGCAGAGTGTCATTAAAATTAATAGATGCACCAATTTTAAATGAAAAAGAAAACGAAACCAACCCACTGCCTGAGGTCTGACCCCCTGCATGGTGCTGGTCCTGGGCTGGGCTGGCTCGGGTTGGGGAGTGAGGGGGAGGTGAGGACTCTCCCTTCTTAAGCAGGCCCACCCCCTGGTCCTCAGTCCCTGGCTGTGGGGACCTGGAAGGAAGGTGCGTGGACGAGTGTCTCTGGGACCCTCTCCTCTTGGATACCTGGGTTCCCAGCCTCTCCGAAGCCCTTGTGGGTGCTAGGAGGTGATCTGACACGGGCATCAAAGGTCGGCCAAGGGGACGGCCCTGTGGGCGGGGTGGGCAGTGAGGGCTTCCCGGAGGTGGGGACTGTAGGACGGGGAACCTTCAGGCAGGTGGGGCACCCAGGATCGGGCTCCCTTGGGGAGGGACGCAGCCAGGCCTGGGCCCCCACTGCCACCACCCCTGCTTCCCCTCCCAGCCCCAGCCCCCAGGGCAGCCAGGCAGTGCTCGGTCAGGTCCAACCTGTTCTGGGCAGTGCCGTGCTGCCGCCGGGGATGGATTCCAGCTTTCTCTTCCTGTTCCACTTCATCTGAAGGCTCGTAACCACAGCCTCCGCCCAGCCCAGCCTCAGCCCTCCCTCCCTCCCTCCCTCCCTACCCCCTACACACACACACACACACACACACCCGAACATGTACACACGCACACAGAGGGACACACAAAGATACACACATCGCACACATATGCACAGACACATACTTGTATACACACACACAGACATACACTCAGACACATACATACGTATACACAGTGACACACAAACACTCTGACACAGAATATACATATACACACAGAGACACACATACATATACACACACAGAGACACATAGGTATACACACAGACACGCACACATACATATACACACACAGACACACACTCAGAGACACACGTATACATACACACACGTATACATACACACACTCAGACACAGACACACACATGTACACACACAGAGACATACATGTACACAGACACACTCATAGAGACGTATACACACACACAGAGACACACAGAGACAGACACATACTTGTATACACACACACAGACGCACACTCATAGAGACAAATACATATACAAACAGACACACACCTGGAGGAGGTGTGGCCTTGCTGCTCTCAGGCTGTGCCAACAGGGCCCTAGCCTCCCTGGGCTGGGTGAGGAAGCCGGGCACCCCGAGGCTGCCTCTGCTCTCCCAGTGCCCCCCACCCGGCCTTCCTAGCCCCTCCAGCTGTGCAGAAGGCCCCCGCTGCCCAGGAGCACAGATGCGCCGCCCCAGCACCGCCTTGCCCCCCTCCAGCAATGTGAGGCCACCACCCACTCCACCCTCGCCAGCACTGGGACTGTCCTTTCTGTTTCTATTGTTTGGTTTTATTCTTAGCCTTTGCAATAGGCGTATCCCAATGTCCTCGTGGCTTTCATTTGCATTTCCCCAATGACTGATGGTGTCGAGCACCTTTTCATGTGCTTTTTTGCCATCCCGCATCTGCATTGCTGATTTTTAAATTGGTTTGTTTTCTTATTACTGAGGTTTGAGAATTCTTTGTGTATATATATATATATATATATATATATATATATGTGTGTGTGTGTGTGTATCTTTGTATATTCTCAAACCTTGTATATTCTGGGTACAAGTTCTGTATCTGAAATGTGATTTGCAAGTATTTGCTCCCAGTCTGCCATTTGCATTTTAATGTCTTCACATTGCCTTTTACAGAGGAAAAGTTTTAAATTTAACGAAATCCAATGTATACTTTTTTTTTTTTTTTTTTTTTATGGTGTCATGTCTGAGAGCTCTTTGCCTAACCTAGTGGTTCTCAACCAGGGGCCCTTTTGCCCCCTGGGGGGTATTTGGCAATGTCTGGAGAGACATTTTTCATTGTCACGTTGTCGAATATTTGGCTAAATATTCGACAGTACACAGGACAAGCGCCCACAACAAAGAATTCTCTGGCCCCAAATGTCAGTAGTGCTGTCAGTAGTGCTGAGGCTGGAGGCCCTGGCTATCCAGGTCACAAGGATTTTCTCCCATGTTTTCTTCTAGATGTTTTATAGCTTTATATTTTACATAAAGGCATGTGATTTATTTTGAGTTAATTTTCATATAAGGTGTGAGATGTGTGTGCCAAGTTTCATTTTTTTGCACCTGGATGTGCAGTTGATCCAGTATCATTTATCGAAAAGACTATACTTCATTGAATTGCCTTTGCATCTTGGCCAAAACTCAATTGACTACATTTGTGTGGATCTATTTCTGGACTTTCTATTCTGTCCCATTCATCTATGAGTCTTTCCCTTTATTGTAACACAATGTCTTGATTACTGTAGCTTTTAGTAAAGTCAGTAAATAATAAATATATAGTAAAGTGAAGTGCAATCAGGTAGAGTGAGTCCTCCAACTTTGTTCTTCTTTTTATAAATTGTTTAAACTATCCTAGCTTATTTGCATTTCCATATGAATTTTAGAATCAACTTATTGCCATCTACAAAAAATTTGCTGGGGAAATGCTTGGATGTGCGAATCTTTAGATCAGTTTGGGGAGAGTTGACCTCTTAATAATACCGAATCATCCAATCCATGAACATAGACTATCTTTCTGTTTATTTAGGCATTTGATTTCTTTCATCAGTGTTTTATAGTTTTCAGCATAAAGTATCTACACATTTTTAGTTATATATTTATACCCAAGTATTTCATTTTGGGGATGCTATTGTAAGTGGAGCTACATTTTAAAATTTAGAATTTGAATTGTTCATTGCTAATACACAGAAATAAATCAGTTTTGTATATTGTATTTATACTGAGATCTTGCTAAACTCTCTTACTAGTTCTAGTTTCCTGAAGTTTTGGGGAGGATTTTCTATATAAACATTCATGTCATTGTGAATAGAGATGGTTTTGTTTTTTCCTTTCCAATCTGTATGTCATTTGTTTCTTTTTCTTGTCTTGTTACACTGGCTAGGCCTCTAGTAAAACACTGGATGGGAGCAGTAAGAGAGGATAGCCAGGCCTTCTTCCCAATCTTGGGGGAAAGCATTCAATCTTTCCCCATTTAGTATGTTAGCTTTTCTTTTAAGAAGATGCCTTTTATTAAATTAAGGAAGTTTTCTTATATTCCTGCTTTTCTGAGAGCTTTTTTTTTAAAATCATGAATGAATGTTGAATTTTTTTGGATCACTTTTTGATTCCTGTATTTTGAACCTCTGTTGTTTGGAGGCTGCACATCTAGGATTGTTCTCTCTTCTTGGAAAACTGATCCCTTTATCATTACGTGATAGCCCTCTTATCCTTTGCAATATTTCTTGTTCTGAAGTCTACTCTGTCTGAGATGGATATAGCCACTCCAGCTTCATTTTGACAAGTGTTTGCATGGCATATTTCCCACATCCTTCTACTCTAAACCTACTCATGTCTTTATATGAAGTGGGTTTCTCATAGGCAGCATCTAGTTGAGTCTTGCTTTGCTTTTCAACTTGACAATCTCTTTTAATTGGTTCATTGAGATTGTTTAAATTGAATGGGATTATCTATATGTTTGGATTAAACTTTACAATCTTGTTAGCTCTTTTCTATTTGTTCCATCTGTTATTTATTTTCCCCCCTCTTCTGCCCTCTTTTGGATTAAATGACTGTTAGTATTCCATTTTATCTTCACTATTGCCTTACTGTTTAAATCTCTGTTTAAAAAAATTAATAGTTTTCCTAGGTTTTATGATACATGTCTTTCATCAATCGACATGTACCAAATAACATCACATTGCTCTATGTGTCATGTGAGGAATTTACAACTGTATATTCTCAATTCTTCCCTTATTTGTGCTATTGTTTCCATAAATTATATTTTACATTATGCTGTAAACATACACTACATTACCACTATTTTTTTCTTTAGATGGTCAGTTATCTTCTAGAGCAATTAAAATGAAGAAGAAATAAATTTTATTTTTACCTTTATTTGTTCCATTTCCAGTGCTCTTTCTTTCTTTGTGCAGATACAAGTTTCTATCTGGCATCATAATCCTTCTGCCTAAAGGACCTCCTTTAACGTTTCTTATAACGAAGATTTTCCAGCAATGAATTATCCAGTTTTTGCTTTTCTGATAAAGACTTTACTTCTCTTCCTTTTTTGAAAGATATTTGTGATGGGTGTTGAATTCTGGGTCAAGAGTCTTTTTTTTCCCTTTCAGCCCTGGTTTACTTGGTTTCTGATAAGAAGTATGCTGTTAATTTTATCTTTTTCCTCTGAATGGAACATACCTTCATTTTCTGGCTACTTTCAAGATTTCGTTTTTTGTTGTAGGTTTTCAGCATCTGAATACAATATACCTTAGTTTCTTTTTTTATGGTATTTATCTTGCTTGGTGTTCTCCATGCTTCTCGGCTGTATGGTTTATTGTTTGTCAATAATTCTGTGAAATTCTCATCTGTTATGTCTTCAGTTATTTCTTCTGCACCATTCTTCCTCTCTTCTGTTTCTGAGATTCCAACTATGCCTGTGCTCTATCCTTCAACATTACCCCACAGCTCTTGGATGCTTTGTTCTGCTTTTTTCCTTCTCCTTTCATTATTTTTCTTCCTTACATTTCAGTTTGGATATTTTCTGTGGCCCCGTCTTCAGGTTCACCGATTCTTTCCTTGGCTGGGTCAGCTTTACTGATGAATCCATCTTTTCTGTTATGGTGTTTTTCACTCTAGTGTTTCCACTTGATTTTTCCTTCAAGTTTCCATCTCTTTGCTGAAATCTATCTGATCTTGCATATTGCCCTCCTTCCCATTAGAATCTTTAACATATTTATCACAGTTACTTAAAATGTCCTGACAGTTTCAACATCTGTACTATGAATGAGTCTGGTTGTTCTGATGGCTTTGTCTTGACAGTGTGTTGTTTTTTCTTGCTTATTTTAATAGCCTCATAATTCTTGTTGAAATCCAGACATCTTTTGGAGGATGGCAGAAACTGGGGTAAACAGTTTTATGCCTGAAAATGATGATCTCCTTCTTTTTGCCATTTTTTTTGTTGTTTGTTTGTTTGTTTTTGTTTTTTAGTGTGGGGTTTGCAGTCAATCTAGTTGAGAGTGGAGCTGGGTTTGGGTTTTTCGTTGCCATGGTTACCCTCAGAACACCACCATCCACATCAAATTCCTCTAGCATCACCTTGTGTTTAGTGTGGAAATGGTTATAGTTTTTCCTGGTGTCAGATCCACCTCCAGCCTCAAGTATTACTTTGTGCTGTGCCTCAGGCGGTGTGTCTTTCTACACTCCTGGAACTTTCCCAGTGATATTCCAACATCACCTGCTACTTGTCAGCCTGGTGGTGGGGTTGGGACTGTTCTCTGTTTTTCTGATTAAACCTATGTCTTGTGGGTATAGCCTTCTCAAGGCTCCGGCCCCACCTGCAGCTGTAATCCGGGCCGTATGTGTCTTATATCTCTGCTGGGGGTGCAGGGTCCTTATGATTCTTTCCCCCAGCTGCAGTGGGTTTTCACCAGTGCACTAAGTGTGACAGTGTGTTTTGCACTTGCCCCAGCATCTCAAGGCTTGTGCCCCACAGGGGAGATGGGGGAGAGTAGCCTGGGGGGTTTTCTTCAGTGTCTGCCGTTCCACTGCCCCAGGCCCACACACAAGGGATGTATTCATGGGAATCTTACCCGTTTCTGTGAGTGTCCCCAAGGTCCATGGGGACCTGCAAGTGGGGGTGCATTTCCCTTCTATCTGCAGCCCCAGGGCTTCTTTATCCTCTCCTAAGCCTTCGCTCAGCTACCACGAGTTTTAGCCGATGCTTCTCCTGGTGTCCTCTGTCCCAGGTCAGGAGGTAGTCACGCCTGTCTCCCCTGCAGGTGCACCTGCAGGGGCCCTGTGGCCCCAGCTCTCTGACAGTTTCCATGGATGTGAATTTCAGGTTGTTTGGTGCCTCTTGTTGTTTTCATTGTTGTGGAGAGAGGGATGTCCTTTCCAGCTTCTGCATCCCACATCCCAGGCAGAAGCTGGACGTCTCTTCTTACTTCTGCTTCTGAGGAGCCTCACAAGCCCCTTCCCATGGGAGCTCGCCATGCCCTCCTGAGGAGCCCTCACCCATCCTTAGCCCTTTGCCCAAATGGAGCAACCAGGGACCCAAGGGGTGGGCACCTAGCCCCAGACACTCCGTTATGTTGAGGTCAAGCCATGTCTAGGACACGTTCTCAACTTGGAGGTTCTGGAACTGCCAGGGGCATGTCCTAAGCGGGATGCTTAGGGTGGTCTGGGGGTATGGAGTTTCTACTGCTTCTTGGATGCTCCCCAGCCTGGCCCCCTCCTGGGGTCACCTCTTATGCCTGTTCCTGGGAGCCTCTGATGCCACCTGGGGCCCATAGCCCCCAAGGCCCATCCCTGGAAGTGCAGGCAGACTGGGATATTGAGTCTGATGTACGGGCCTTCCTGACAGTCTGGGGGTCAGTCAGGCCAGCGGTGGGGGTGGGGGGGGGCGGGTGGGTCAGGTTTCTGATTCTCCTTGGAGCACCCTATCCCAACCATGCCATCATTTCCCTCCACTGTCACCTGTTCTAGGTGGCCTGCCTCCTTGGTAATCCATAGCTGCCATGACTTATCATGCTGGGCTGGGGGACTTGGGCATTTGCAGTAAAGTGTGGGTATGGGGGCTCCAAGAATGCCCCAGGGGATCCCCTGAGCCCCAGAAACACTCCTTCCTGCACCCATGAGCTAACAGCGCCCTACCTCATTGTGATGCTCAGGGTCGCCACCCCTGCAGGTTTGCTGGCCCAGGAGCCCCCATGACCAGGTGACAGCTCTTCCTTTAGGTTTAATAGTGTCCCCTGGTGGAGGCATTCCCCCCCACCCCAGGATCCAGGACCTTTGGACCAACAGCCTAAACTGCTGGTTATGGAATCACAGATTTGGTTCTCTCTCCACTCAGAATGGATGACCAGGTACAGCACTCGAAGCTTTGCCCACTGGGAAGGTTTCCCCCGAAAGCTGCCCTTTAGTCCACAACCATCACCGCCCCTGGGAGGGCGGCAGAGCACAAGCAGGCCACGTGGGCTTCGCCTAATACACTTTGCTAAGCTGTCAAGGAATCATGCTCAGGCTTTCCCTCCCCCATCACCTGATCTTAGGGGACCTCCCCAGAAGACTGGGGTTGTGACCTGAATGCAGCATTGGTGGATGGCATGGGGGTTGGGCTCCTTGTTTATGTGGCATTCCTATGCCCTCTGCTTGGACCCAATCCCAGACATAGCTCTTCATTTCCTGATGTATCACTGCTGGGCTGGCCTGATCTTACAACTCGGTGGGTCCAACAGAAGCCAGCTCATGATGGGTGTTTATAACCATGTGGTCACTTGATATCCGTGGTCAGGCACTGTGTCTCTGCCAGGGGCTCCCTTCTAAATGGTATGGTTCTCTGCACGACATGCTCCAGAACCCTAGGGATCTGTGCTGTGTCTCTCCTATGGCTCTGTACGTATGGTGTCTTTCTCTATTGCAGGCGTCCCCGGCACCATGGAACTTGCCAGATTTTATGGTAAAGATTATGCAAAGTATTAGATCCCTAAATCTTTGTAGAGTGTATCTCCCATCTTGTAGGGTTCACGTGTCTTACTTGGAGCATCCAGAGTACTTGCCCCTTCTTGCTCATCATATCCAATTAACACAATGTCCTCTTTATAGAAAACTAGAGTGATTATCTATGGAATGTCCAGAAGTCCTTTTCCCTTTGGACCGTATTGTGACAGAGAGCAGGGGAATTAACATATTCCTGGGGTAAGACCATGAATATATGCTGTTGCCCATCCCATGTGAATGCAAACTGCTTCTGAGACTCCTGATGGGAATTGAAAAGAATTGGACAACACCTACATGCCACACACCCGAGGCTCCGTTAATCTAATCTGGTGAGGGCCCACCACATCTGCGCTTGGAGCTGCTCCCTACTTGGTTAAGTTTGTGGTGTCCACAGGCAACAACCACAATTCAGCCAGTCACTGGAGAAGCTGGAGTGGTGATATGAGCAGAGATATGATGGGGGGGAGGGCGCTACCCGGGTGTTAAGTCTTTGAAGGTGTCATCAGTCCCTGCCACTTCCCCTGGGAAATTATACCTTTTATAGCTTTATTGCAACATGATTGAACTATAACAGACTGTACATAGTTAAAGAGTGCAGTCTGATAAGTCTTGACCTACATGTATAACAGTGAAACCATCTCCACAATCAAAAGAGTGCATGTATTCATCACCCCTAAAGTTTCTTTATTCCTTTTGTATCCCCTTTCTCTTGCCCCTCTCTGCAGACCTTAGATAATACTGATCTGCTTCCTTTTTTTTTTTCTAATTTTTTAAAATTGAAGTATAGTTGATGCACAATATTATATAAGTTACAGGTGTACCATATACTGATTCACAATTTTTAAAGGTTATACTCCATTTGTAGTTATAAAACATTACCTTTATTCCCCGTGTTGTACAATATATCCTTGTAGCTTATTTTATACATAATAGTTTGTACCTCTTAATCTCCTGCCCCTATATTTCCCCTCCCCCCTTCCCTCTCCCCACTGGTAACCACTAGTTTGTTCTGTATATCTGTGAGTCTGCTTCTTTTTTGTTATATTCACTAGTTTGCTGTATTTTATAGCTTCCACATATAAGTGATGTCATACAGTATTTTTCTTTTTCTGTCTGACTTATTTCACTTAGCATAATGCCCTCCAAGTCCATCCATGTTGCTGCAAATGGCAAAATTTCATTTTTTAGATGGCTGAGTAGTATTCTATTGTGTATGTATATATATATCAACAGATGAATGGCTAAAGAAGATGTGATATATATATCACATCTTCTTTAGCCATTCATCTGTTGATAGACACTTAGGTTGTTTCCATATCTTGGCTATTGTAAATACTGCTGCTATGAACATTGGGGTGCATGTATCTTTTCGAATTCGTGTTTTCTTTTTTCTTTTTTTGGATATATGCCCAGGAGTGGGATTGCAGGATCATATGGTAGTTCTATTTTTAGTTTTTTGAGGAACCTCCATACTGTTCTCCATAGTGGCTGCACCAATTTACATTCACACCAACAGTGTACAAGGGTTCCTTTTTCTCCACACCCTCGTGACCGCTGATCTGCTTTCTGTCACTGTAGGTGAGTTTTCATTTTCTAGAGTTTTATGTCCATGGAATCCTGCAGTGTGTATTCTTCTGTCAGGCTTCTTTCACTCTGCATACTTACTTTGAGATTCGTCAGTATTGTTCCATGTATTCATAGGTCATGCATTTTTACTGATGATTAATATGAATGGATATTTTGTTTAGACATTTGCTTGTTAAAGATCATTTGGGTTGTTTCAGTTTGGGCTACAAACAATGCTGTAAATGTTCACATTCACGTACAAGTCTTTGTGTGGATACTTTCATTTCTCCTGAATAAATACCTATGAGTGGAATGCCTGCGTCATATGGTAGGTGTCTGTTTAACCTTGTAAGAAACAGCCCAACTGTTTTCCAAAGTGTTTGTACCATTTTCCATTCCCACACGTTCAGTGTGAGAATCTAGTTTCTAATATTCTCACCAAAACTTGGTATAATCAGTTTTTAAACATTTTAGCCATTCTAATAGCTGTGTGGTTGTAGCTAATAATTTTAATTTGCGCTTTTCTAATGACTAATTATGTTGAGCATGTTTTCCTGGGCTTACTTACCATCTTTTTAGTCAAGTGTTTTTTTCAATTCTTTGTCCAGTTTTACAGGGTTGTTTGTTTTCTTATTACTGATTTTTGAGAGTTCTTTGTATATTCTGAATAAGTCTTTTGTCAGAATATGATTTACAAGTTTTTTCTGTCAGTCTGTGGTTTGTATTTTAATTCTCTTAATACCTCCTTTCAAAGAGCAGAAGTTTAAATTTTTCATGAAATCCAATTTATCCATTTTTTTTTCTTTTATGAAGTTGCTTTTGGTGTCCAACACCAAAACATATTCTTTTGGTGCCTAACCCAAGGTCACAAAGATTTTCTCCTTTGTTTTCTTCTAGATGTTGCATAGTTTTAGGTTTTATATTAGGTCTCTAATTCATTATGAGTTAATTTTTGTAGATGGTGTGAGGTATGGGTCAAAGTTCTTTCTTTTTTAAATTTCTGCACGTGGATATCCAATTGTCCCAGTGCCATTTGTTGAAAAGACTATGCTTTCTCTTTTAATCGCCTCTGCACCTTTGTCAAAAATAGTTGTCCTCATATGTGTGGGTCTATTTATTGATTCTCTGATCTGTTCCATTGATTTATTCCTCTGTCCTTATGCCAATACCACCCTGTGTTGATTATTGTAGCTTTTATAATCAGTCTTGAAATCAGACAGTGTTAGACTTCCAAGTTTGTTGTTCTTTTTCAAAGATGCTTTGGCTATTATAGGTCTTTTAAATTTCCATATGAATTAAAAAATCAGCTTATCATTTTCCACCAAAAGGTTGCTGGGTGGTGGTTGAGATTGTGTTGAAGCTGAGAGTTTTTATCAGGAATGGATATTGTATTAATATGTCATTAAATACTTTTTCAGCATATATAGAGATGATAATATATTTTTTCTTTTTAGTGTGTTAATATGGAAAATGACGTTAATTGATTTTCAAATGTTAAATCAACCTTGCATTCCTGAGCCTCGTTTGACCATGACATATTACCTTTTAATATATTATACCAGGGTAATACTAGTCTCATAGCCTGAGCTGGGAAATATTTCTTCCTCTTAGATTTTCAGGAAGAGTTTGTGTGGAATTGGTATCATTTCTTCTTTAAATGTTTGGTAGAATTCACCAGTGAAACCGTCTATGTCTGGAGTTTTCTTGTAGAATAGAATTTTTACTACAAATTGGATATAAAAAAATATATAGGGATATATTTTCAAGTTATCTACTTTTTTCTAGTACAAACTTTGGTAGTTTGTGTCTTTCAATGAATTTGTCTATTTCTTCTAAGCTGTTAAATTTATTGTCATGAAGTTGTTCATAATAGTCTGTTATTATCCTTGGGTATCCGCAGAATCTGTAATGTCTCTTCCTTCCTGAAATTGCCAATTTTTGTGTTCTCTTCTTTTTTCCTCTGATTGATATGGTTATAGGTTTATCAATTTTCTTCATTTTTCTCAAACAACCAGCTTTTGGTTTTATTGATTTTTTTCTTTCATTGATTTACTCTGATTTTTATCATTTCCTTCTTTCTGCTTACTTTGGATTTAATTTAATTTCCAATTTAATTTTCTTTGTGGTCAGAAAACATACTTTGTGTGACTTGAATCCTTTTGAATGCATTGAGACTCAATTTATGGCCATAATGTGGTCTATCTTGGTAAATGCTTTCTGTACACTTGAAAAGAATGCTTGAGGGATAAATTAGGAGTTTGGGATTAACAGGTACACACTCCTATACATAAAACAGATAACCAACAAGGACCGACTGTATAGCACAGGGAACTAGAGTCAATATCTTGTAATAACATAAATGTAAAAGAATCTGAAAAAGCATATATATATATTTTATATATATAATATATATTATATATTTTATATATATAATATATATTATATATTATATATATATATATTATATATAATATATATATTTTATATATATAAAATATATAAAATATATAATATATAATATATATATATAACTGAATCACTTTGCTGTATACCTGAAAGTAACACAGCACTGTAAATCAACTATACTTTAATTAAAAATATTAAAAAAAGGAATGCTTATTCTGCTGTTGTCAGGTGGAGTGTTCTATTAGTTAAGTCAAGTCAGTCAAATATTTTGTTTAAATCCCTTATATCTTATCAGTTTTCTGTGTACTTCTATTATTGAAAGTGGGGTATTGAATCTCCTACCATAACATGAATTTGTCTATTTCTCCTTGTAATTTGATCAGTTTTGCTTCATTTGTTTGAAGCTCTATTATTAGGTGCATAAACATTTAGGATTGTTATATCCTCTTGAAGAACTGACCCTTTTATTGTTATGAAATGACCTTCTTTATCCCTGATAATATTCTTTACTGTTATTACCTCTCTAACTTTAATATTGCCATCCCAGCTTTCTTTGATTAGTGGTAGCTTGGCTTGTGCTTTTTCATCCTTTAACTTTAACCTATTTGTGTCTTTATGCATAAAAAAGTGCATTTTGGGGGTAGACAGCATATAGTTGGGTCTTGCTTTTTTATTCATTCCAACAATCACTACCTGTTAATGTGGGTATTTAGACCATTTATATTTAATGTGATTGTTGATATGCTTGGATTTAAATTCATCATCTTACAATTTGTTTTCTTTCTTTCTTTCTCTCTTTTTTTTTTTGGCCACACCACACAGCATGTGGGATCTTAGTTCCCTGACCAGAGATTGAACCCTTGCCCCCTGCAGTGGAAGCACAGATTCTTAACCACTGGACCACCAGGGAAGTCCCTTACAATTTGTTTTTTATTTGTTTTATCTTTGATTTGAGTGTTTTTCATGATATTATTTATTTTCTTTGTTGGCTTATTATCTATAGTCATTTGTTTTGCTATTTTCGTGGTTGTTTCAGGATGTCTTGTATACATATTTATGTTATTACAGTCTGTCTTCAAGTGATATTAGACCATATCCTATGTAGTATAAGAATCTTACGATAGTATATTTACATTTTCCCCCTCCTCACCTTTACACTACCATTGTCATACATTTCACTTTTACATGCTATAAATCCCACACTATACAGTTATTAATTTTATTTTAGTCAAATTTTAAATAAAATTTTTATTCTAGAGTAGTTTTAGATTTTCAGAAAATTTTCAGAGTCAGTACAGAGTTCCCATGTATTCCACACTCAGTTTCCCCATTCTTAACATCTTGCATTATTATGGTACATCTATCACAGCTACAGCTATATTTTAAAGATATTTAAATAATAAAAAAAAGTACGTATTTACTGATGTAGTTACCATTTCTGTGCTTGTTGTTACTTTGAGTAGATCCATACGTTTACTTGGTATCACTTTTCTTCTGTCTGAAGAATTTCCTTTAACATTTTTATAGTGAATGGCTGCTGGAAATTAATTTTTCATATCTTTTTTTTTATAATTATTTTATTTATTTTTGGCTGTGTTGGGTCTTCATTTCTGTGCGAGGGCTTTTCTTTCTAGTTGTGGCAAGCGGGGGCCACTCTTCATCGTGGTGCATGGGCCTCTCACTATCGCTGCCTCTCTTGTTGCGGAGCACAGGCTCCAGACGCGCAGGCTCAGTAGTTGTGGCTCACGGGCCTAGTTGCTCCGCGGCATGTGGGATCTTCCCAGACCAGGGCTCGAACCCGTGTCCCCTGCATTGGCAGGCAGATTCTCAACCACTGTGCCACCAAGGAAGCCCTTTCATATCTTTTGAATGTCTGAAAATGTCTTTTTAAAAATAAATTTACTTATTTATTTATTTTTATTTTTGGCTGTGTTGGGTCTTCATTGCTGCGCACGGGCTTTTTCTAGTTGTGGTGAGTGGGGGCTACTCTTTGTTGTGGTGCGTGGGCTTCTCATTTCGGTGGCTTCTCTTGTTGCAGAGCATGGGCTCTAGGCACATGGGCTTCAGTAGTTGTGGCACACGGGCTTAGTTGCTTTGTGGCATGTGGGATCTTGCCAGACCAGGGCTTGAACCTGTGTCCCTACATTGGCAGGTGGATTCTTAACTACTGCACCACCAGGGAAGCCCCTGAAAATGTCTTTATTTCACTTTTCAATAGATGCAGAAAAAGCTTTTGCCAAAATTCAACTTAAAAGCTTTTGCACAGCAAAGGAAACCATAAACAGATGAAAAGACAACCCTCAGAATGGGAGAAAATATTTACAAATGAAGCAACAAATGATTAATCTCCAAAATATACAAACAGCTCATGGAGCTCAATATCAAAAAAGCAAACAACCCAATCAAAAAATGAGTGGAAGACCTAAATAGACATCTCTCCAAGGAGGACATACAGATGGCCCAGGGACACATGAAAGGATGCTCAACATCACTAATTATTAGAGAAATGCAAATTAAAACTACAATGAGGTATTACCTCACACCAGTCAGAATGGCCATCATCAAAAAATCTACAAACAATAAATGCTGGAGAGGGTGTGGAGAAAAGGGAACCATCTTGCACTGTTCGTGGGAATGTAAATTGATACAGCCACTGTGGAAAATAGTATGGAGGATCCTTAAAAAACTAAAAACAGAACTACGATATGACCCAGCAATCCCATTACTGGGCATATATCCTGAGAAAACCATAATTCAAAAGGACACATGTACCCCAATGTTCATTGCGGCACTATTTACAATAGCCAGGACATGGAAACAACCTAAATGTCAAACGACAGACGAATGGATAAAGAAGATGTGGTACATATATATAATGGAGTATTACTCAGCCATAAAAAGGAACGAAATTTGGTCATTTGTAGAGTTGTGGATGGACCTAGAGTCTGTCATACAGAGTGAAGTAAGCGAGAAAGAGAAAAACAAGTCTCGTATATTAATGCATATATGTGGAATCTAGAAAAATGGCACAGATGAACCTATTTGCAGGGCAGGAATAGAGATGCAGACGTAGAGAACAGACATGTGGACACAGGTGGGGAAGGAGAGGGTGGGACGAATTGGGAGATTAGGAATGACGTATATACACTACAATGCATGAAATAGATAGCTAGTGGGAACATGCTATAAAGCAGGGGTCCCCAACCCCCGGGCTGCACAGCAGGAGGTGAGCGGTGGGCTAGCGAGCAAAGCTTCATCTATCACTCCCCATTGCTCCCCATTGCTCACATTACCACCTGAACCATCCCCCCACCCCCACCCCGTGCTGCCATCCGTGGAAAAATTGTCTTCCATGAAACCGGTCCCTGGTGCCATAAAGGTTGGGGACTGCTGCTATAAAGCACAAGAAGCTCAGCTCGGTGCTCTGTGACAACCTAGATGAGTGGGATGGGGGTGGGGGTGGGAGGGAGGTCCAAGAGGGTGGGGATATATGTTTACATATAGCTGACTCACTTCGTTGTACAGCAGAAACTAACAAAACGTTATAAAACAATTATACTCCAATTTTTTAAAAAACCCATCTTTGTAGTGAAAGTCTGCTGAAAATTAATTTTTCATAGATTTGGTATGTCTGAAATTGTCTTTATTTCACTTTTATTTTGGAAAGATACCTTCATTGAATATGGAATTCTAGGTGGACAGTGTCTTTTTCTTTCAATCCTGTTCCATTGTCTTATCTCTTACATTATTTCTGATAAGAAATCTTCTTTCCTCTATACAGAATGTGTCGTTTTTTCCTCTGGCATATTTTAAGGTTTTTCTTTAACAATGATTTTGAGAAATTTGATTGTGATCTGCTTTGGTGTAGTTTTCTTAGTCATTCTTGTGCTGGGGTTCATTAAGATTCTTGAATCTTTGGGTTTATGAGTCTCCTCAAATTTGGAAATTTTGGGCTGTTTTTCTTGTTTTAACAAACTTTTAACTTATAGAACAGTTTAGATTTACAGGATTATTGTGAACTGAGAGTTCAGACAGAGGTCAGAGAGTTCTGGTACATCCCACATCCAGTTTCCCTGATGATTAGCATCTTACATTTGGTATGGTACATTTGTCATAATTAATGAACCAATCTTGATACATTTTAATTAACTAAAGTCTATACTTTCCTCAGATTTTTTTCAGTTTTCCCCTAATGTCCTTTTTCTCTTCCAGGACCCCTTCCAGGTCGCCATATCACATGGAATCATGATGTCTCCTCAGAATTCTCTTGGTTGTGAGTTTTTCAGACCTTGCTTTCCTTTGATGACCTTGACAGTTTTGAGGAGTACTGGTCAGGTACTTTTTAGAATGTTCCTCAATTTGGCTTTTGTTTGATGGTTTTCTCATGGTTATGAGATTTGGGGTTATGCGTTTTGAAGGGAAAGACCAGAGAGGTCATCACACCCTGTCAAGGGTACATGCTCTCAACATGACATCACAGTTGACATTAACCTTGATCACCTGGCTTGGGATAGTGTTTGTCAGATTCACTATTTTTTTCTCCCTTTCAATATTATACTCTTCGAAGGACGTCACTGTGGTGTGCAAGCCACCCTAAGGAGTGGAGGGTTATGCCCCACTTTCTTAAAGATGGAGTAGCTACATAAATTATGTGAAATTCTTCTGTAAGAAACTTTGTCTATTAGCCCCGTTTGTTTGTTTATTCAATCATTTTTTGTATCAGTTTGGACAGGTAGATAATTATTTTATCATTTGGGCTATAATCCAATATTACTTTATATAATTTTTTGATCAAATTATCCCAGCTTTGGCCATTGGGAGCTCTTTCAATTGGCTCCTGTGTCCCTTTGACATATCCCCATCAAGGCTGGATTTCTTCTTTTGAGCGCTTTCTTACTTTCTGCCACTGCAAGATGCTCCAGGATCATCCTATATATTTCCTGGCTCATTTCAAGAATCAGTCATCTTTCTAAGATTCCTTTTATTGGAGAACGATATTAGAAACCAAGATCCGGGTGCTGGGTGTGCTTATTGCTGCTAGAGCATCATTACTTCTAGGCCCTCAGCAGACAGAGCAAGGAGATACATGTGTGTGTACTAACTGGGGCATCCATACCTATCTATAAATGTTTCTATATGTAACCATCCATATGTTAAGGTAAATATGAATTCATGATGATTTATCCAACTCTATGACCACATGGCTTATTCTAGCCTCCTCTCCTTGCTTATCCGTTTCTTCTCCAACAGTGAGAAACCTGGCTCCCACCATCCACCATCCATTTACTTAATTGTTCATTGCACTGCACATGTGTAGAGGTATTAGAATGGGTAACCCATCACCCTGTGAAAAACAACTTTATTAACTAGACTGCAGTGTTCATGTACAGTGCCTATGCCTTTCGTCTTACAAATTCCACTCATTCCCAAAATTACTTAGGTTGGCACCTTATTCTGAAGTACCCTTCAGTGAGGTTGTGCCCTACATTTGTAATATATTTAGATCATTTTGTCACAATCGACATTCCATTCTGGGATCTCTTGACCTAAAAAATTATTTAAATTTGCATATGTTATGGTTTACTCTTTGTGTTGTAAAATTTTAGGAGTTTTGATAAATGCTTAATGTCTTATATTCACCACTGCAATATCATTAATGATAGTTTCCCTGCCCTAAAAATCCTTTGTGCTCTGCCTATTCACCCCTCCTTCCCCATTAACCCCTGGCAACCACTGTCCTTTTCACTGTCTCGATAATTTTGCCTTCTCCAGGATGTCACAGTATTGGAATCATATGGTCTGCAGCCGTTTCAAATTGGCTTCTTTCCCTCAGCAGTATGCATATCTCTTTGAGGCTTGATAGATCATTTCCTTTTATCACTGAATAATATTCCACGGTATGGGTGAGCCACAGTTTGTTTATCCATCACCTAGTGGAGGACTTCTTGGTTGCTTCCAGTTTTTTGGTGACTATGAATAAAGCTACTATAAATATTTGTGTGGGTACATAGGAGTATAATTACTGGATCATATGTGAGAGTATGTTTAGCTTTATAAGAAACCACCAAACTGTCTTCCAAAGTGGTTGTGCCCTTTTGCATTCCCACCAGCAGTGAGTGAGAGTTCCTGTTGCTCTGCGACCTTGCCATTCGTGTTGGTGTTATCAGTTGTTGTGGTTTTTTTTGTAGCCATTCTAATAGGTACATAGTGGCATCTCATTGTTGTTCTAGTTTTTAATTCCTTAATAACAAGTGACATTAAGTATATTTTCATATACTTATTTGCCATCTCTCTCACTTTGATGAAGAATGAAAAGTGGTGTTTATATTTTAAATTGGGTTGTTTGTTTTACTGTTGTTGATGCTTGAGAGTTCCTTTGTAAATTTTGGATACAAGTCTTTCATCAGATATGTGTTTTGAAAATACTTTCTCCCAATCTGTGGCTTGGCTTTTCATTCTATTGACAGCGTCTTTCACAGAGCAAAAGTTTTAAATTTTAACAAAGTCCAACTTACCAATTTTTTGTTTCATACATTGTGCTATTGATGTTGTGTTTAAAAACTCAGCACCAAACCCAAGGTCATGTAGATTTTTTCATATGTTTTCTTCAAGAAATTTTATAGTTTTGCATCTTACATTTAGGTCTATGATCTGTTTCGAGTTAATGTTTTTAGGGTATAAAGTCTGTGTCTAGGTTCTTTTTTTTTTTGCATATGGACATTCAAGTATTCCAGCACCATTTGTTGAAATGACTATTCTTTCTCCATGAGTTGCCTTTGTTCCTTTGGAAAAGAACAGTTACTATGTATGTGTTGGTCTATTTCTGGTCTTGTTATTCCGTCCCATTGATTTATGTGTTTATTCTTTCACCCATACTGTGCTGTCTTGATCACTGTAGTCTTTTCTTTCTTTCTTTCCTTCTTGCTGCATTGGGTCTTTCATTGCTGCGTGTGGGCTTTCTCTAGTTGCGGTGAGCGGGGGCTACTCTTTGTTGCAGTGCGCGGGCTTCTCATTTCAGTAGCTTCTCTTGTTGTGGAGCACGGGCTTTAGGCGCGCAGGCTTCAGTAGTTGTGGCACATGGGCTCAGTAGTTGTGGCCCACAGGCTTAGTTGCTCCGCGGCATGTGGGATCTTCCCGGACCAGGGCTCGAACCCGTGTCCCCTGCATTGGCAGGCAGATTCTTAACCACTGAGCCACCAGGGAAGCCTGGTGTAGTCTTATAGGAGTTTTGAAACCAGGTGGTGTGAGTTCCTCAACCTTGTCCTTCAGTATTGTGCAGGCTATTCTTGGTCCTTTGCCTTTCCATATGAACGTTAGAATCAATTTGTTGATACTTACAAAATATCTTGCTAGGATTTTGGCTAGGAGTGTATTTAATCTATATATTAGCTGAGGAAGAATGAATATGGAGTCTTCAAACCCATGTACAGACAACTTCTCCATTTATTTAGCTCTTAAATTTTTTTTCATCAGTGTTTTGGAGTGTCCTGTATGGTGTTGGGGAAATGCCCTTTCCAGGTGGGATGGACTGCTTCAGACCTTCCCCTGGAGAGCCCGCCTGTCGTGGAGGAGGCTCTGCGTGTATTACTCAGTGATTACTCTTCACTCCCTGCCCCCGCTCCGCACCATCAAAGCCAAGGGCGGATCTTTCTGGGCTCCTCCCCAGGAGAAACTGGTGGAGTCCCACGGAAGTTCAGGGGCCTCAGACTGTGTCCCCCAGGAGACTCTCACTCGCACCATCGTCCATCCTCAGCCTCCGGCAACTGGTCAACATAACCATGTGAGTGTTTCTGCCTGTTTCTGGCTTGTGGCCTCTGTCCCTGGGAAGCAGATCTCAGCCGTGACTCACCGGATCTGCCTCTCTCTCCTGACTTCAAGGGAGACATTTTGCCTTGTGACCTCAGGTCTTTGATGGATCTGAGAACAGTTAATGATTTTTCACTTGGTTTGGCTTTTTCTTATAGAAGGATAAGAACTCTTTATGTGCTGGAGCTGAAAACAGAAATCCATTGTTTTTCCAAATATCTTTCCCTGTCCACCCCTCCTATGCGGACTCTAATGACACGTATGGTATGTCCCACTGGTACGCTTTTCCATTTTTTCTCTCTTTCATTTGGAATGTTTTCTCCTGGTCCATCTTCAGTGATCACGGCCAGTGCGTTTTCACCTCCGTCCTGGTCGTGTTGACGTCTAGAGGCTCCACTCGTCCTGTTTGTGTGGCTTCCATGTCTCGGCTCTTTGTGTGATGCAGTCATGATAAGCGATCACCGTTTCGCCGTCCCTGCCTGCTGATTCCAGCAGCTGGAGAGCTCCGGCTGGTGGGCCCATCGCCTTTCCATGGGTCCCCTTTTCCTGCTGCCTTGCACGCCTCCCAGGTTCTCATCCGTGAGGTTGGTGTGAGTGTCGCCTTGTTGGATGCTGGGTGTCTTGGCATGTCCACGACTGCTGTGCATTATTCCGGGATGCAGTTCTGTTGCTTTGGAATGGTTTGTTCCTTTCGGGTCTTGCTTTTAGCACGTGTTAGGTATGTCTGGATCACTGCTCCCTCTGGAGCTAATTATTCCCCACCTCGGAGGCAAGACCTTTTGCTCTACCTGATGCCCCACAAATCACGAGGCTCTCGGGCCCAGCTGGTGGGTGCTGGCACTGTTCCTGCTCTGAGTGGGCAGTGGGGCCTGTTGCCCTGATCCCCTTGGGTGGTTCTTTCCCCAGCCTGTGCTGGTCAGTTCTCTGCTGCATATTTGAGGGGCTCTCTGCAGCTCTCTGGGGCTCTTTGTCCATGCAGCTCTCCCTTCTCTGTCCTGCAAACCCTAGCTGTCTTGGTCTCCCCAGACCCCCAGCTCCATCTTCAAGACTCAGGGCCCTGCCTGGTCCCCCCCTGGACGCTGTGGCCTGGACGCTCTCTCAAGGCAGTGAGCAGGGGATGTGCAGGGTCACTTTGTCTGTTCCCCATCACTTGTGGATCACTGTCTCTCGTTGCCTGGTGTCCAGTGTCTTGAAAACCATTGTTTCACAAATGTTGCTAATATTTTGGCGTATTTTTTCATGTGAGGGGGAAATCTAGTTCCGTTTCTGCATCTTGGCCAGAGGTGGGTGAAGGCCCTCTTGGCTTTGGGGCAGGGTGTTTGGGGACTCCACCAGCTCTTGCCTGCTACGAATGGTCAAGAGGCCATGTGCGGGCCTGCCACTGCCAAGTGGGTCCGTGCTGATTATTCAGCAGGAAGGGCCTGTGGACACAGGGCCCCCGTGCAAGACAGACCTGGGCGGGGCAGCTGTTACCTACCCCACGTGCTGCTTCTATACTGGGGCCGGTGTGTTAGCATCAGTGGGAACGCAGATGCTGCGTGCAGTAGCCCTGCAGAGACAGGGTCCCTCGGGTCCTTGTGGAGACAATCTGACCCAGCGGTTGTAGGTCCCCAGGGAGGGGGACCGAGGGGCACACGCCTGGATGCACTTGGTCGTGTGGTGCGTCCTCTTACAGGGACCCAGCTTCTCCTCAGGCTGATGTCTGGGTCGGAGAACTGGCTCAGCCTGTGAAGTGGTCGGGTTCATGACTGCCCTGGGGAGGATGACCTCCACCCCGGGTCACGTGGCCTTCCTCTCCCGTTGATGGGTGTAAGTGGTGGCCTGGTGGCTACCCTCCCATCTTACCTCCTTATAGATCCCAGGTGCCGTTTCAACTTTGCCGCCTGTATGAGTTTGCTCAGGGCACCATAACAAAGGCCCACAGCCTGGGCACCTTAAACAACAGACATTCACGGTCCCCAGTCCTGGAGGCTGGAATCCGAGATCCAGGTGTGGGCAGGGCTGGGTCCTCCTGAGGCCTCTCTCCTCGGAGTGTGGACGGCCGTCTTCTCCCTGTGTCCTCACAGGGTCGTCCCTCTGTGTGTGTCTGTGTCCTGATCTTATCTTATCATAAGGACGCCAGTCCTATGGGATTAGGGCCCACCCTTGTGACCTCATTTTACCTTCATCGCCTCTTTAAAGGCCCAGCTCCAAATACAGTCACCTTCTGGGTGCTGGAGATCAGGACTTCAGTGTGTGAGTTCTGGGGACGCCGTCCAGCCTGTAACATTGCTCGTCATGTGGCGGTGCCCACCTTGCTGCTGGCAGGTATGTGTTGCTCCTGCCCTGCCTTATTCCGGGATTCTCTCTGACCCGTCGCTGCCCAGGAGCCCAGTTCTGTGACAGCCCCCCACTCACCAGTCCCCGTCCCCGGGGTTGACCACTGCTGAAGCCCTGGCTATGCTGGCGCCCCTACCAGCCCCTCCTACCTCCTTGGCAAGCAAAGCGTGCTGGGGGCCCCCCTAGCATGGCTGCTGGGTTCCTGGCCTTACACACAGACCCGTGTGGGATGGCCACTCTTCCAAGCCTTTTTCCTTCCTCCAAGGTCCGCTGTGCATCTCTGGCCTCTGGGCTTCCTTTACTGTGAGCCACTGCTCTTCCTGTGCTTCCGAGGGCCATCACGGCAGTGAACTCGGGGTCCCTGCCAGGGGGTCAGATCCCATGTCCCGGGAAATGGGCCCTGTATAAACAAGTTCTCCCACCTCCGGGGAACTCTGCTGCTGCTTCGACCTCCTCCAGGCCCCCGGGGTCCCCGCTGGCCAGCCCTGCAGCTCCTTGGGTGTGTAACCCCTCACCACCCTTCTCAAGGCCAGCCTTTCCCACTGGTCATGCTGAGGCTCGGCCCTAGCTATGGGTCTGGGGGCCAGGCAGGGAGGTGGGGTGGATGCCCAGGAGGGCAGGCATTGCCCTGTAAGGCACCTGCCTCACTTAGGTCCCTGCATGGTCTTTGAGCAAGATGTGGCCTCCACCTTCCAAAGGGGGCTTCTCTGCAGGCCCAGGAGGCTGGGGGCGTCGGGTTCAAATGTCTCAGGTGGGAGGGTCTCACGGCGTCTTGCTTCCTCGTCCGGACTCTTGCCCAAGAGCTCTGGAGTCCCCACAACCCAATCCTGGCCCGGCCTCGGCCCTGCCACCTCTGCCTCTCGGTGCTGCCAGGAGGTCCTGGGACTCTCACACTCGACGGTAAACTGCAGATCCGTAGATCTGAGCCGGCCGCCTGCTCCCCTGCCCTTGGGTCAGCTGTCCCTGTGGTTCTCAGGTGCTGCAGACACGGCACCGGCTGGGGGCTCCAGCCCAGCTCCGAGCAGCGCTGGGTGCAGCAAAGGCGCCCTGCCCACCCTTCCAGGCCCCCTCCTTGCACGGCCCGTTCGGGACCTCACGGCCGAGCCCTGGGCTCACAGTGGGCTTCCCAGCACCTCTCTGGCCCAACCCCAGAGGCAGAGCCAGCGATTCTCCTTGGGATTTGTGGGAGGGGGCGCCCCTGGGGGAAGGGGAGGGGCTGAGAAAACAGATAAGCAAAGAGGGGTCTCCCGCGGGAGACGCAAGTGCACAAGAGTGGAATTGAGGCTGCTGTCCTTCCTATCCCTGGGGGTCCCTGCCTGGCCAGGCTGCCCTTGGGGGGTGGGCATGGCCTCTTGGTGCCTGGAAACAATTCACTGGAGGGGAGGCTGGAAGCAGCTAGCAGCCAATGGCGGTGGCTGGGAGATGGGTGCAGGGCGAGGGTTTCCCCGTCCCAGGGTCAAGGCGCACGGGGAGAGCCTGCGGGAGGGCTGGCAGCCTGGGGCCCTGGGGCCCCTCCTGCGCGCACCAGGCGACCTGGCCCCGGGCAGGCGGGCGGGCAGGGGCGTGTGCGTCTGCACGTCTGAGGAGGTCTCCCTGTCCCGGCAGGCCGGACTCCCGGCACAGGGGCTGCCTGGGGCTTTGAAGTGCGCGGCACGTGTCTGAACCTGCCGGCCTGGGTGGACGCGGGTGAGGACGTGTGCCTGGGCGCCTGTGTGGTTGTCACTGCCGGCGGGCGGCGGGAGCAGAGGGCGGGTCCCAGCGGGTGTGGCGCGGGCGTGGGTGCGTGTGCCCCTGCTGGGGCCGGGCACGTGTCTCTGCGTGCCGTGTGTGCCTGCGTGTGCCGTCAGGTGCTGGTGCCCCTGGGAGCTGGAAGCGGGCAGCGCGGTCAGGGGACCGGCGGTGCCTGGTCTCCATCTCCCAGTGGGTCAGTCTGGGCGCCAGGGTGTCTGTGTCCTGCCTCCGCTCGTTGGGGGCTTGAAGGGAAGTGGGGAGGGAGGAAAGAAGGGCGAAGGGGCAGCTCAGAACCCGCCCCTTACAACTTACTTCTTTAGAATTTTGCAGTCAACAATATTTACTATAAATGGGGAACAAAAAACTACATGTTTATTGTAAAAGCTTTTGAGAATCCGGAGAATTACTGGTGGTCAAGAGTAAAGAAATGTATAAGTAACCCAGTGAGGAAACTGAGGTTGCTTTTATAAAACAAACATTAATAAACCATTAAGTGTTAATGGTGGCCTGTGGCCACGCTAGGAGGCCCTGCCTGCCCGAGCCCTCCCCGCTGAGAGCTCCCCCGGGACCATCCACCCCAGGCCTGGCCCGGCGGGTCCTGACAAAGCTGAGTCAGGTGCTGCGTGGGCTCAAACAGACACCTGGCCTCAGCCGCGGCTGGCTGTCACCTTACCCTCGGGCCAGGCCCGGCCCTGCCCCGCCCAGGCCCGGTGTCGTCCTCGGTGAATGGGGACCACGGTGGCTGCCACCCCAAAGCGTTTCACGTGGGGAGGCTCCCCTGCCCCCGTCCTCCTCCAGGGAGGCATCCAGAGAGCCACCGAGTCCCACCGCATCTGGCAGCCTCGCGGCGTTGATGGAGCGCCTGCCATCTGCGCTGGCACGGCGGGGATCAGTGAACAGGGCTTGGGGTCCACGGCGGGACAGGGACATCGGGAAAGCAACCCGGCACTGAGTGGAAGGCTGCTCTTCAGTGCCCGCCTCTCGGGGTGGAGGGTCCAGGGCTCCTGCGTGGGTGCCCGTCCCCGGTGTGCACGTCCCGTCCCGCCACTTCCGTGCCCCTCGCAGGCAGCACTGCCCGCCGTCCGTCTCCAGCTTCAGCTTCTCCCTGAGCAGGGCTCACCCACCACGGCTCCTTGGCCCCCCGGCCCGTCCACCTGAAGGTCAACATGCTTCTCAAAACTAACCTGTTGGGAAAATGCGCCTGGTGCCCCTCCCCCCCGCAGACAAGGGTCCTCGGGGTCTTCCCACGCCGTCCATGGGACTCCGTCTTCCACTTTTGCATGGAATTTCTCTCTGTGAACACCCACATATTTACTGACTTGTGCGTCCTCTGCTTCCTCCCCACCGGGATAGAGGCCTCACCGTTGCCGGGACTTGGTCTGTTTCGTTCCTGATGTTCCCCCATGCCCGAGCAGTGCCTGGCATGTGTGTGAACCACGAGTGAGGACCAGGGGCACAGGGCCTGGCTGGGCGGCTGGGGAAGGCTTCCCAAGGGAGTGGCGCTCAAGCAGGGTAACTCGGCCGGGGTGCAGCGCATGCCAGGGCCCTGTGGCTCATTGGGTGCATCCTTCAGAGGACAGAGAGGGGCTGGGGTTGGCGTGAGTCACCCAGTCAGCCTGGGGAGGCCCCGGGGCCTCTAATCACAGGGAGATGCATGTTGCCTGGCATGTTAGCAGAGGCTACTCCGACCTGCAGGGGCTGAGAGCGGGTGGGAGGAAGGGGAGGGGAGACCTCAGCACGTGGTGAAGAGGTTGGCGGGAGTTTTAGGGGCAGCCTTCAGGGCAGGGGGTCTTTCTGATGGGAGAGGACTGGGCGTGTCCAAAAGAAATGAGCCATGTGTTCAGGAAGAGACACGCAGGAAACGTAAATGCTCATCACTGGTGACAGCAGCCCATCTGAAGTGGCACAGACTGTTTCCAACCCTGCGACGTCCTGGAAAACGTAGAACTATGCAGACAGGGAAAGATCAGGGGTTGGGGAGGGATGAAAGGGGGAGCACAGAGAGTTTTAAGGGCAGTGAAACACTCCATGTAAGATGATAATATGGATACAAGTTCTTATACGTTTGTCCAAACCCATAGAATGTGCAACCTGGGAATGAACCCTGACGTCAGCTGTGGGCTTCCTTTAATAATTTATTAGTGTGAATAAACAAAATGTGGTCCATCTATACAGTGGAATATTATTCAGCCTTAAAAAGGAAGGAAATTCTGACACATGGCACATCGTGGATGAACCTTGGAGACACGACACTCAGTGAAATAAGCCAGACTCAAAAGGATAACTCCTGTAAGATTCCACTCACATGAGGTCCCTGGAAGAGTCAGATTCATAGGGACAGACAGGAGATGGTGGGCCCCTGGGGCGGGGGCAGGGGGAGGGGAGTTTAGTGGGGACCGATTGTCAGTTTGGGACAATGAAGAATTTCTGGAGGTGGATGGAGGTGGTGGTTGCCCAGCAATGTGAGTGCACTTAAAGCCCCCTTACACTTAAAAATGGTTAAGATGGTAAATTCTATGTTTTGTATATTTTACCGCTATAAAAATGTTTTTATGTATCACTATTGGTTCATCAGTTGTAACAAACGTATCCACCGCTGCAAAATGCTAATAACAGGGGAAACTGTTTGGGGATGAGGGCTGGATATGGGAACTCTGCGCTTTTTTGCTCGGTTTTCTGTAAAACTAAAACTGCTGTAAAAAAAAAAAGGCTATTAGGTAAAAAAAAAAAAAAAAAAGCAATCCCGCAGACTTGGGTCTAGTTGTGGGGGGCATTTGAAGAGTCAGGAGGCAGGTGAGGCCGTGTCCAGGGTGGGGTCCCCGGGGGAGGGGAGCCGGCAGACAGGGGGACGCTGCAGGTGGTGAGGCAGCCCCGCCAGGAACACCTTTGCTCCCACCGGCGGTGAGGTCAGCTGGAGGCACGGTCGGAGTGGGGCAGGGGCACCACCCCAGCACCAAGCCCAGGCCCGGGAGGGGAGAGTGGGGCCGGACTGGCTCCTGGGGATGGGGCAGCTCTGCCCTCCGGGGGCGATGCCATCTCCCCTAGAACTGGGAGCTCTGTGGCGCCTGCTCACTCCTGGGTCCCGGGGACCGGCTGGCGCGTAGTAGGTCTTCGGTGGAAGAGGATGAGTGAACAGGAGCCGAGGAACTCGGGGGAGGGCGTGCGTGGGCACCATCGTGTCACCCAAAGGCTGACTTATTCTCCCGACTGTCTGGGGAGGCCCAGCGCCACAGCCAGGGAGACCCAGGCCCAGGGAGGCCAGGCCACCTGCCCACGGACATGGTCAGTAACAGGCAGAGCTGGGGTCTGAGCCCGGCTCCGGTTCCGCGCCTCCCACCGTGAGCCTCTCTGGGTTTCCCACGCTCCGGAACCCGCTGTCTGTGCATCTGTCTCAGTGGGTTGTTTTTTCAAAAATTGAGGTGAAATTCGCATCGCATAAAATTAACTATTTTCTTTTCTTTTTCTTTTCCTTCTTTTCGGGCGCGCCACGCGGCACGTGGGTTCCCTGACCAGGGATTGAACCCGCGCCCCTCGCATTGGAAGCATGGAGTCTTAACCCCTGGACCGCCAGGGAAGTCCCCAGATTATTTTAAAGGGCACAATTCAGCAGCATTTATTACATTCACAGCACGGTGCAACCATCACCGGTGTCTTGCTCAGGGATGTTTCTGTCACCCCAAGAGGAAACTGTACCCATAAGCACTCACTCCCCATTCCAGCTCCCAAACCTCCAGTCTGCCTTCTGTCTGCGAGTTTTCTTTTCTGGACGTTTCATATAAACCGAATTGCGTTTGTGGTCTTTTGTGCCCGGTTTCCCTCAGGTTCACCCATGATGTCGTGTGTGTCAGAATCTCCTTCCTCTTTGAGGCTGAATGAGACTGCTTTGCGTGGCTGGACCACATTGTGTTTATCTGTTCATCCGCGGACGGACACTGGGTTGCTTACCCCGCCTGGCTGCTGTGAACTCAGGTGAGCAAATGTGTCTTTGAGACCCGCTTTCGATTCTCGTGGGCCTATACCTCGGAGCGAAGGCGCTGGGGAGTGGAGGAACTGCCCCGTTTTGCACCATTTTACACTCCCGCCTGTAGTGCATGGGGTTTGCCCACGTGTCCCCTTCTTTCCTCTGGGCCTCGGGGTGTGCAGTGAGTGGGGTCTGCCAGCCCCATAATGGGGGTGTTGGAGTGGCCGTCTTGCTGTCCCCTGGGCCTGTGTCCCGGCTCCAGGGTTCTGGAGGCTGGTTCCAGAGCAGGGGAGAAGCATGCACTCTTTGCCGGCTGGGGGCCCCAGTGCAGACAGCAGCGCCCGGTGGGATGGGGGCTGGTCCCCCCAGGCCATACCCAGTGGCTCCCCACCCCAGCCTCAGGCAGGGGCCGTCATTCCCCGTTTACCCATTAACAGGCCGGAGGCGGTGGGGCTGGAGACAATGGTGTGTTTGTTCCCCGCGGCCAGGGGGGCCCCCATGGGTCCCTGGCACAGTCATCAAAGCTCTGTGATTAAGTCTATTAGGGAAGGGATTTGTGCAAACACAGAGACAGGTGCAGGGCCCGGGCCAGCTGCCGGGCTGGGGGCTCCCCAAGGTGGCCATAAACTTCCCGGCCGGCGACCTGCCCGCCAAGGTCTGCCGTCCACCCAGACTGGGCTGCGGGCGTCCCCCGTGTGTGTCCTGCAAAGCCTACTCCCGTTCCCCCCCGAGGGCTGCCTGGAGGCCTGCTGGCCCGTGGCTAGACAAGCCCTCGGAGCGGGGCTGGCTCTCGGCCTGTGTTCCAGCAAGAGCGGACATGGCCCCTCCGAGCGAATCCTTTATAAGTAAGGACTCCTTCGGTGAAGTGAATCGTCACCCGGTCAGGCATGTGCGCGCCGGGGGCATCCTCTCACAGGGCTGCCTGGGCACTTGTCCTGGCCCCTGGACGCACCCCCGCCCCTCCGCCCCGAGCCACAGCTGAACCCTGGACCTGTGCTGTGGGGCCCTGGGCACAGGGGTCAGGGGAAGCCCAGCCATGGCCACGGTGCTGTGACCAGGGTGGCACCTTTGGAGGGGCACTGCTGACATTCTCTGCCAAAAACCAGTGCCAGGCAATGGGCCTGTGGATAGGGCTGTCTGGGGCCCAAGGGGCACGCAGGCCCTTTGCTGGGCGGCCCTCCCTTGTCTGCTTGCAGAGTGGCCGTGCTGACCCGTTCTCACCCCTGTGGAGTTGCTGGAGCCACGGACGACTGCCATCCTGTCCTCCTGGGGGGGCCCCACTGTCCTGCAGGGACAAGTCCGGACGGACGGATCCTGGCCCTTGCTGCCCACCCACTCCCTCGAGGGCAGGGCCGGGGAGAGTGGCTGGGCGCCGGGCTGTGAAATGAAAGTGGGCCTGGGGTCAGGGTCCTGCCCTCCCTGTGAGCAGGTGGGACAGCGGCTGGTGCCCGGGGAGCCCTGCCAGCCGGTGGCCCCTCTCACGCCTGCTCCCCAACTCGCGCTCCCCGCCATCCTGGGCCCGCAGCCTGTGACCTCCCCCAGACACACCGCCCAGCCCAGGGGCACCCTTGTCCAGGCCCAGGTCAGCAGTTTCCTGCAGCCCCACCCCTGCCATAGGTGCTCCATTGGTCCCTTCCTTGGGGTCACAACTCAGCGTTTGCATAAGGGACCTGGCTCTCCAGCCTGATGACTCCCCCTCTGTCCCCCTCCCTGGGAGGCAGCTAGAGACCTCCCGCCACAGGAGGGTCCTTGCTGGGTGGACTGGGGAGCCCTCCGGGATCACATCCCACCTGGAGAGCCATCTCATCTCCCCTCCCACCTGGGCCTTCTGGGACTCCCTCCTCCAGGAAGCCTTCTCTGATGTCCCAGACCCAGTCAGTCACAGACTCCTCAGGAGAGGACTATAGGGCAAACTGTGAGGCCTGAGTCTGTGCTGGTGGCCTGGGTCCACATTGCAGGGCACAGAAGGCAAGCGTGTGCACCTTAGCAAGGGGGTCGGACAGCCCCGCCTCTCTGAGCCCCACCCCCTGTTCATAAACTGGGCTAAATCAAGACTTCTATGCCACCAGGGGTTTCCTGGGAGGCCTCAGTTTTGGCGGGTCTAGCTGGCCAGGACCCCCAGGTTGCGGCTGCCTTTGTTCCCTGATGGCCCCAGGCCTTCCTGACCTGACCCCACCCCCCCACCCCCACCGCACTGCAGGCTGCCATGTCAGTTCCTTGCCCCGAGGGCCTCTCTGGGGGCAGCCCCTGGCTGCCTTCCCTGAGGGAGAGTGAGGGACTGAGAGGCCTGAGACGGAGCCAGAGCCCTTTGTGACCTAATCTTGGAGGCCATGTGGTCGCTTCTGCTGTGTCCTATTGGTTAGAAGTAAGTCCCAGGACAGGGACCCAGGAGCCGGTCAGTGGGGGCTGTAGAGGCCATGACCACCGCAAGTAGGTCTGGGCTGTGTCCACGGGGTCACCAAGGCGCCTGTGTGAGCAGAGGGCCGGGTTGGGGGGAGAGCCGAGCACGGCCATGTCCCCCTCGGCAGGTGCCTGCACTCGGGGTCTGGTGTCCTCGCTGGAGGGGTTGGTTTGAGGGGCCAGGCCTGGACACCCCTCATGCCTGCCTGCAATGTCCACCCTCTCTGTTCCCGGGAAACCTCCCTCTAGGTACAGGAAGCCCCTGGTTGCAAACTCTGAACCCTCGGACACCCGTGGTCCTGGGGAGGGGACAGGACAGGGAAGCCCTCAGGCTGGACAGAATGGGTTGGACAGAGAGAGGCAACCCTGTCCTCAAGGCTGCACAGAGCTGCCCTGCCACGCCGGGGACTCTGGGAGGATGTCTCAGGCTTGGGCTCCATCCGCAGGACCCTGAGGGTCAGGGTGGCCTGGAGGTAGTGAACGCCTGGTCCCTGGGAGTATGCAAGCGCAGAGGCTGGAGCCCACCCTCCGGGGAGGGCAGGACTCGACAGTCACCTGGGAGGAGCAGTGGACGGGAGGGGAGGGGAGGCAGGTCCAGGCCTGCAGGCCGGCAGGGGAGGGGAGGCCGTGGCGCCAGGGATCAGAGAGGGCCCAGTGGGGCCCCTATCCCCCTTCATTCGCGGCCACTGGCCATGCTGGCCACTCTAGGCCCTGGCCAGGCCATGGCCCCTGCCTGGGCTCGGGAGACGTGCAGGCCAGCCCCGGGGAGAGGGACCACTGTGCCCTCCAACTCCCCCAGCCCTTCCCCCCTCTTAATCTCCTGGGTTGGGCCCTGCGCCTTGGGGTGGGGACTCCCGGATGGGCTGGGCTGCCCCTGCCCCTCCCTCTGAGGACACCTGAGTCATGTCACCCCTGATGGGCCCTGAGCTGGCAGCCAGCTCCCCGAGTCCCGGCCCTGGCAGTCCCGTGTGCCTCTGTCTATTCTGGATGGCCTGGGTCTGACTCGCTGCCCTCTGGGCCCAGTGTGCCCTTTCCCTCAGGGCTGGAGGCTCTGCCCTGATCTCTCCACCCCACAGATGCCCCTTGGTCTCTCCCTGGCCCCTCTCAGGCCTGCCTGTGACTTGGTCACTTTTCCAGAGTTTTCTGGGCTCTGCTGTCCTCTCCCATCCCTGTTGGGCGCTTCTGTCCCCACCGTCCCTGGCCTTTCGGGCTTACCCACCCCCTGGGTCCTGGCCCCTGCTTCAGGCCACCTGCCTGCCTGTCCGTCCCTCCTGCTGTCTCACTGGCCCTCTGCCATCCTCCGGGCGGGCTGCTGGCCTCTGTCTCGGGAAGAGAAAGGACCGGGCCTAACGAGGCCAGGAGCCAATGCGGCCTGACGCTGCTCCAGACAGACAGGTTGGGACACCAGTGGCCTGGCCTCCGAGCTGTGGAGCTGGGAGCAGGACGGGTTATTTCTGGAATGTGCGGCCTGCCAGGCTCGGCATGCAGGGGGGCTGCGGCCAGATTCTGTCAGGACCGCTCACAGGCCTGGCGAGTGACCCCGTTTTCTGCTTGGCAACAAGCTTGCCACCCAGCTCATGACCAGCGCCCCCCTGAGAGGCACCAGCACAGGCCCCTCCCCCACTCTGCCCTGGCCTTCCTAGATTCTCAGGCCTCAGGCTCACGGGGCTGCCAACCTGGGGGCTCCTGGTAGGGTCCTGGGAGCGTCCAATGCACATCCCCAGGCCTGGCCACAGCCCCTTCAGTCAGGAGTGGGGCGGGACCTGCCTTTTAACAGGCTCTGCAAGCAGTTCTGAGAGTCTCTGACTTGGTGTAGCCCTTGCATTCCCTGGGGGCCGTGGACATGGTCCACCTCATCGCTCTCCCTCTGAGGTCCGGCCCAGTTTCCCTCCCACCTGCTCTCCCACCCCTCCCCCACCTTCTCACCCCCACCAGCCACTCTTCCTGCTGTTCCATTAGCACAGCACACACTCCAGCCTCAGGGCCTTTGCACATGCTGCTCCCTCCGCAGGGAAACGTCTGGAGCAGATCCTCGGAGAGGCCTACTGAGAGCCTCTTACCTAAACAGCAGTGCCTCATAGACTCGGGGCTCTGTCCCCACGGCCCACATGGATTTTTCTCCATGGTCAACGTTTGACATCTCTAGAAGATAGATACTTATTTGTTCATTGTCTGGTTTTCTCCAGCAGAAGGTAGCTGTGTGACCCCACACCTAGAGCAGGCCTGGCCCACAGCAGGTGCTCAGCACAGCCTGGCTCTTGGGGTGCCCGCTTGCCCTTGGGGGCCAGCCACCACGCTGGGAGGAACCTGGGCAACACGGGAGCCACGTGTAAGTGCGCCAGCCCCGCGGAGGTCCCAGCCAAAGCCGGCATCAACCGCCAGACACTCGAGCGCGAAGGGCTTGGAGGTGAGAGAGCCCCCCCCGACCCGCCTGCACACAGGGACCCCGGGGAGAGCAGCCCTGCTGAGCCCGGCAGCCTGGCCCGAGGGCGGCGATGACTCCACGGCCGCTCCTTTTTGAAGCCCCCGGTGTCAGGCAGCGGAGAGAACTTAGACCGAGCACCTGGCACGTGGGGCTGCCCGCCTGTGTGACGGAGGAAGGCCTGTATCTGCCCCACACCAGCCCCTTGACCCCGGGGAGGCCACCCTGCCCAGCCTCAGTGCTCTCATCTGGAAAGTGGGGATACCTTCCAGGGTTGTGAGGAGGAAATGAAATAGTACGTGACGTGTACGCGACAGGTGGGGGTCAACACCACATTGTCAAATCCCGGATCAAGTTGCACCAGGATTTTGTCATCGTTGTGAGAAAAGAGACAAAAACTAAGCTGTGAAATGGTGCTTCCTTATTGCTCAGACTTTTGTTTCATGCTTGTTGATTTTTTTTTTAATCTTATTTTTTTAAATTTAATTTATTTTTTTGGCTGCTTTGGGTCTTCATTGCTGCGCATGGGCTTTCTCTACTTGCGGCGAGCAGGGGCTACTCTTTGTTGTGGTGTGCGGGCTTCTCATTGCGGTGGCTTCTCCTGTTGCGGAGCACGGGCTCTAGGCATGTGGGCTTCAGTAGCTGTGGCACGCGGGCTCTGTAGTTGTGGCTTACGGGCTCTAGAGCGCAGGCTCAGTAGTCGTGGCTCACGGGCTTAGTTGCTCCGCGGCATGTGGGATCTTCCTGGACGAGGGCTCGAACCCGTGTCCCCTGCATTGGCAGGTGGATTCTTAACCACTGCGCCACCAGGGAAGTCCCATGCTTATTGACTGGGTCATTTTTGTGTGCACACGGAGAAAAGAAAATGCCAGAAAGGGAAGTTGGTGGCCATTCCCACGTCGAAGTCCACCTTTTCCCATTCCCTTCGGCCCCAAGGTGTCTGTGGCAGGGCTGGTCCTCCTCGGGCCCCATTGCCTGACGCCACTCTCCCGAAGGACCTGGGGTCTTGCCTGCTCTGCTGCTTTCTGGATCTTGCCAGCAGGCGCCGGGAGACGGTTTCTTGGTGGGGTCACCCACAGGGAGAAACAGCCGAGTTGGTAAGTGGTGAGTGGCCACCACACGGTGACTGCCACCCGGCCAACAGCAGTGTTACGATGCGGCCTGATCTCAGGGAGTAAATGTGAAAAAGCAGCAGAAGTGATGAATGGTGCCCAGTGCAGGGCCCTTCTCCTGGGGACCCCACCCCTGGGCTCTCCCACACCCAGTGCCCAGCCTGGTCCTTTGGCCTCAGATGTCCCTAGAGGTAGAGCCTGACCCTTGCTGACCCCTTCCAGCAAAGCCTGGCCAGTGTCTGCCTGGGTCTCCCCTCCTGGGGAAGGGGCTGGCGCCCGTGGCTGCAGAGATGGAGACACCACCGCACCTTGCTTGCTCTTTCCGCGATGTCGGTCCCAGGTCTGTTCCTGTGGCCACAACCAGCCCAGGCCTGGCCCCCTGGGGCAGGGACAGGGGTCACAGAACGACAGAGGGGTCGGTCGCCGGAGACCCAGGGCAGCTGCAGGGGAGGCAGGGCGCTGAGGACCCACAGTGAACACTGGCCCCCAGGACAGCCCAGGTCAGGGGCAGCACCACCCAGACGCCAACAGTGATTGGTCCTCACCGCCCCTCCCCCCAGAACCAGGCTGCCAATCCCACCCCTGGCTATGGCATCCTGTGGAGGAGGGGAGCCCTCTGCAGACACACCAAGCCAGGGGAGCCGCCACATCGGGATCCCTGCCCTGGAATCTTCTAGAATCTCTGAAGCTGCAGGGCCCCACCCCCACCCAGAATTCCATCAGCTATTTCAGGGATGGAGTCGGGAAGGCTCGCAGGCCTCCTGCATCCTGCCTGGGTGAGCCTGAGACTGTGCCATGTTCTGGTCCTCAGACCCCATGGGTCCAAATGTCGTTGAGAGGGGCAACCAGGATGACAGTGCTGGATCCTGTCCTGACCCCCGTGCTGCCAGGGCAGTGAGAGCGGAGCACCTGGGGCCGCAGGGAGGGGGCTCTCGGGCACCCCAACCCATGCAGGCCAGCACACCCCCTCTTCCCAGCCTCTCCCCAGGGCCATGGGTTGGCTGGGCCTGCACTCCGGGCGGTGGCTCCTGCCCCCTTTCAACCCATGGGCCCCTCCACCCCCTGGTGTTCCAGATCTGGAGGAAGGTGGGCATCGGAGATGGGGTGATGGCCAGGCCAGTCTCACGGCCTGCACCCCTGCCCCGAGAGAGGCAGCATCCTGGGGAATGGAGGACAGACGGCCTCGGCTGCCTGGGCGTGGGGCTCAGCCCAGGGTGCTCTTGGCCCCCAGCGTGGGGACGCCGGAGGTAACGCCCCACCACCAAGGCTGGGCCCCCTGGTCCCCGGCCCATCATCCTGGGCCCAAAAGCTCCCTGCATTTCCAGAAGCTCCTTGATCTCGGTCAGAACTGGGTGCTCATGAGGTGGCCTGGGGTTGTAGCCCAGCCCCCAAGAGGCCACCCGCCACCCCCTCCAGTTGGGAGCAGGCTCTGGTCTTGAGCAGTGGGCACCCACCCTGAAGGTGCTTCCAAGAGGCCCTGGAGGGGGAGCCTCGGGGTGAGGTCCGGGTGCCCCGGGGTCACCGTGGGGGGCCTTCCTCTGGACCCAGGGTAGGGCGGGGCTGGCCAGCCACTCCCTCTGGAGACGGAGTGCTGGGTGGCTCCGTGCTCCTCTGCCAGGCCCTTTGATGTCCCCAGACTGGCAGGGGCGGGGCCCAAGGCTTCCTCCGGCCCCTTTGAAACTGGCACTGCCCTGTGGCCCCTCCCACCTCAGAATCCGGGTGGCACGGAGTTCTCCCAGGTGTCCAGGGAGGCATGTGGTTCCCAGCCAGGGCCAGAGGCCTGCTCGCATCAGTGGTCTCCAGGGTGGAGAGACCTCGATGGAGGCTGACTTTAGACGGAGTCTGTCCTCATCCCCCAAGCATCCCGCTGGTCCTGGTACTGGTGGTGGGGAGCGGGGACCGATGGCGGTGGCTGCCCCGGGGCCTCTGGTGCCGCCAGGCAGGAGTAGCCAGCTGGAGAGGCCCGCGGCGCCCCACCCCCTCCACCGACGGCAGGCAGGAGGGGCAGGACCAGCCTTATCAGAGTGGCCGCCGGCCACCCCACCTGCCGCTGACGGAGAGATGGGGAGCCCGGCCATAAACCCGTTTGTTCCCCCGAACGAGAGAGCAAGTAAGAACATAACCTCATAAAACGGAGCCAGAATCAAAGCTGACTTATCTCTGTATTTTGCTATAAACTCGCAGAATCAGAAAGGCAGCGGCCTCTTTATGGTTCAGGATGGCAGAGATTTCCGGGTGAGCGTGGCCATGTAGAGGCCAATGCTGCCCACACAGGTGCCTGGCCAGAAGTGGGAGGCCAACCTCCGGCTGAGGGGAGCCTGCAGGATGCTGTCCCCCCAAGAATGCACGTGGGCTCAGGTTCCCTCCTGGGCCTCCCGTGGCCACCAGGGCGGGGTGAGCAGTTCCCCACGGGCCTTCCCAGATGCTGTGATCCTGACGCAGCCTCAGCCAAGCTGACCACAGGCCTTGGCGGCCACTGTGAACCCAACAGAGCAATGGCCCTGCCTACTCCGGGCTGGTGTCTGGTGGGGTCTCCTGGCCTGGGGCCTGTGCCTTCTGGTCTCTGCAAAACCCCGCCACTTCCTGGGACTCCTAGACCCTCAGGAGACCCGCTAGGAGGGTGGGGCCTCTGCAAGGGGAGGGGCTGTGCTGGGGCCTCTGGGGACGCCAGACAGACCTGGAGGCCATGAGTGTGCCCGGGTGCCCTCTACCCTCAAGTGTGCCCAGTGGCACGGGGGGGCAGGCACACATGTGCACTCGCCCACCGGCACACATAGCACACACCTGGGCGCTGTGAACATGCCTTTACACGCCCATTTGTGTCCTGGGCCTCCCATGCTGCCACGTGCTTGGCCACGTGCTTGGGCTCCCGCACACGCGCACACGGGCCACCGCTGCCACGCTTCCTGCCGCTTCCTGCACGCTTCACCTCCCTCCCAACCAACGCCTGAGCCCCCGGCTCCAGAGAATCTGGCGGCCCTTCCTTCCAAACAGGATGGGCAGGTTGGGACACTGGATTGCAAACCTCCCCAAGGGGGGATGGGGAGGGGTGCTAAACGCTGGGCAGGGAGGGGGCTGAGGCCATCCATTATCCATCCGTGCTGCCGCAGCCTGAGAGCTGGACCCCCGCGCCCCTCCCCACCGTGCACTCGCCCCTGTGGGGTGGGCGTGGGCCTGCGTGCAGGGGCCCCGGTGGAGGACCCATCCTCCGGAGGCACACGCAGGCCCAGGCCAGGGTGGGGCAGGCTCTGCCCTGCCGTCTCCGAGGCGCCCAGGGCGACTCTCTCCACCTCTCTCTGAGCCCTCAACAGGCTGGTCTGGAGGGAGGGGTCTGGTGGGACCTTTGCTCCGTGCTGTCAGGTGGATGCAGGTCCAGGGGAGGCAGGGATTCCGGCCTCAGCCTCCCACCTGCCCAGAGACCCCACCCCCAGCTTAGGGCAGAGCCTGGTTGATGCCCAGGACAGAACCCAGGGGTTTCTCAATGACCCCCATGGGGGAATGGGATGGGGGAGGCCCTCTGGTTCAGAGAAAGCTTCCTGGAGGGGGTGACTTTTCAGCTGGGCCTAGAAGACAGGTGGCACGGCCAGCAGGCAGCTTCTAGCATTCTCCAGGGGTCTTGAGAGTCCCTTCAGGGGGTTGCTGCACAGGTGTGTGCACTGTCTCTGACCCGTCTGTCTGTCCATTTAACCTTAGCTCGGTGTGCAGAAGGCCAGCTGAGGTCTCGGCAGGTCACAGGGGTCAGCATCTGTGCAGCCTCCTTGCCCCGGCCGTGAGGACCCAGGTGACCAGGGCTTTGGGGGTTATGTTGACTCTCCACCAGATTTGACTTTGGGAAGGGTTGGATTTTAGCGAACTGGAGGCCTGTTAGGTCAGTTTGCAAGAGGCTATCTAAGAGCTTATGAAGCTGGAGTTGGGCCTCTACACCAGGAATGTAGATTTAGAGGACGGTGAACACGTGAAGGTCTGTCTCCTCAGTTTCTCCTTCCATGCGTCCATCATCCATCCACACATCCATCCATGCGTCCATTCATCATCCATGCATCCATTATCCATCCATCATCCATCCATCCATCCATTCATTATCCATCATCCATCCATCCATCATCCATCCATCCATGCATCAATCCATGCATCCATCATCCATCCATCCACTATCCATCATCCATCCATCCATCATCCATCATCCATCCATCCATCAACTCATTCATCCAGTCATCTATTCATTCACCCATCCATCCACTCACCCACTCATCTGTCCATCTCTCCATCCATCATCCATCTCTCCCTTCTCTCCCTCCCTCTTTACATCCATGGATCTATCTATGCATTGACCTATCTATTTTCCATCTATCTATCCTTTAAATATCACCCGTTTTACTGAGCCAATGGACATGAGTTAAAACACAACTTACTTCTCATTAGATTATGAACTCTGGGGGCAGAGTCCACACGTCTGTAGAAGCCCTAAGAGGCACAGGACAGAGCAGAGTCCCAGGAAACCTTTGCTGGATGAATGAGAGCATTCGAAAGCAATTGCACTCTTGTATTAATCCAGCTGCTTTCAAAAGAGCTGTTTTTCACCTTCCCAGAGGACTGGCTAGTTCAGGGTTGTAGGTCGGCTGCGACGCCACGTTTGTTTTGCACACGGGTGGTCCCTGTCCATTGTGTGGGTCCTTCTCGTGCGTGACCAAGGCCAGGGGACAGGCAGGCTCTGGGCACTCGAGGGATGGGTGGTCAGATGTGTGGGGAGGATGGAAGAAGGGGGGTGTGGAGGAGGGCATCAGGAGTGGGGGAGGGGTGCAGGGGACAGACCCCCAGGTCAGACACTCCCCAGCCAGGCACCAGGGCAGGTGATAGGCGGGGTGGGGGCTGCCTCGGGGATGAGGGATGTGGGCGTCTCAGAGGAGCCCCTCCCACCAGACCTGGAGGGTCAAAGGACTGGGGGCTCTGGGCCTTGGGGTGGCTGGGACTGGAGTCACCCCGAGCTTGCCGGCCGGCGCGGGAGTGGTTGGAGGAGTGGAGAGCTGGCCCCAGCTGGCCACACAGCCCAGGGTGCAGAAATGGCCCAGTGGCCTGTCGGCCCCCGGCCAGGACGTGCTGCCCGATGGCCCACCTCAGCCCGGGCAGCAGCCTCCCCTGTGGGAGTTCCTGCTGCTACCCAGGGGCCCAGGGGCCAGTCTCCTCACTGGAGGTGGTGATGGCCACCAGGGCACCCAGCTGGCCGGGGGCTCTACCCAGAGGCTCCAGTCTTAGGAGGGCCCAGGCTGAGGAGGGAAGGGGGCCCTGACTTGGCGATCCTGAGTGTGGGGTGCAGAGACCCCCCCCCCAGGCATCCACCCGTGCCTTCCTCGGCCCATCCTCGACAATCCCCATGGCCTCCCCTCGCACGAGAACTGAGTGGATGTTGGGAAGGGAGCGTGGTCAGCGAGGGCCCATGGGAACAAGGGCCACCTGCAGGAAGGGCCAGGTGTTCCAGGCAGGGGGTGTGCAGGGCCCTCAGGGTCTGCCCGGGCCTCGTTGCTCGGGGCTCTGCCAACCGCCCCGGCCCTCCTGCCATCTCACCCCGGCTCCTGCAGGCCTGCGAGTGAGGTGGAAGATCTGAGCTCCTGCGAGGTCTCCCCTCACTCCCAGCTGGGAGCCCCCGGGGTGGGGCTGTGTCCCATCCCTCCAGGCCCGAGTGGCAACTGCCTGCAGGCGCTGGCTGTGCAGGCCCTGAGGGTCAGGCTGCCCTGGGCCGACAGGCTGGGTTGAGGTGGCCAGGTCCTGTCTCCCAGTGTGGCCAGGGTTCTGGGCTGGATGTGTCTGTGGACAGTTCTGGGTCAGCCCTGGATATCCAGGAGGGGGCCCTGCAGGCGTGGGTGACTCTGGGACTGGCAGGGCCCAGTACTGGATGCAGGGGGGATGCTGGTCCCCTGGGACGGGATGCTGGGGAGGCGAGAGGCTCAGGACCAGGATGGCTTTGCCCCCTGCCCGCCCAGGGCTGGATGGCGTGGGGCTGGGGAGGCGAGAGGCTCAGGACCAGGATGGCTTTGCCCCCTGCCCACCCAGGGCTGGATGGCGTGGGGCTGGGGAGGCGAGAGGCTCAGGACCAGGATGGCTTTGCCCCCTGCCCACCCAGGGCTGGATGGCGTGGGGCTGGGCTGAGAACAGACACACGACAGGCCCAGTCCCCAGGTCCGTGAAGCAGGGGTCACCTTCCCCCCGGGGCTGTTGTAAAGAGGGGTGCACCTTCTATCGGGGAGCTGCCTCTCGGGAGGGCCTCTCCTTGTTCCCAGATTTAGATGGCCTGAGCCCACACCCCTGGCCCTGGGCGCCCCCAGGAAGTGCCACCTGCCAGCCCTCTGGGCCCCCATGGAAGCACCTTGGGCTCAAAGCTGCCTCGAAGGACAGCTCGGGCTGTTTCCCCCAGATACGCACACCGTGAGCAATTATGGGGTCCCACTGTCCCCTGAACGTGGCTTTGCCCTGGGAGAAAGGAGAGCTGAGGGGGGCTCGTGTGTGGCCCTGAGGGTGTGGGGTGCAGTGATGGGGACACCGTGCTGGGGGGCGGGAACAGGTGGGGGGGCACGAGGGTGGCCCGGCCACATTGGTCCTCTGAAACGGGCACTGCTGCCTGAGGCGGGCGGGAAACCTGCTGAGTGGCCCCAGGGGAGCTGGCGCCCCGGCCTGTGTCACCCCAGTGTTGGTGCCTGGTGAGCAGGGGGCCTTGGACACTAGCCCCCTCCCCGACACTGTACCTGCCCCTCCCTCGCAGGCTGAGCCCTCCATGCTCCCCTCCACGTGAATGAAGGGCCAGTGCGTGTGTGTGCATGGGCACGTGTGTGTGTGTGCACGCAGGTGTGTGTGTTGGTTGGGGGCCCCGTGTCCTCAGGCTTCGCCCCCGTCATCCTCGTGGTGACAGTGAGATGCAGAGCTCTGAGGTGGGACTGGGGAGGGGTTTGGGGGACCCCCACGTGTGGGAGTCCCGGGAGGGGTCTCAAGGCCCCGCGTGCCCTGCCTGCTCCTGGGGACATGAGCGACCCTGCTCTGCCTGGCGCGGGAGGGGGCTCTGGGCAGGCGGCCTTGCCTGGGCCCCATGCCTCCCCGACCAGGCCCTACTCTCCCCTCCCTAGCGCCTGTTGACCTCTGACCGCCCCCATCCTTCTCCCAGTCACCCAGGAAGCCAAAGCCTCCTTCCTCGGATCTCTGGGCCACACCAGCTCCAAAAATGGGGCCAGGTCTCCACCGTGTGGCCACCTGACCACACTGCAGGGCGGTCCCCATGGTCCTGTCTGCAGCCCTGGTCACTCCCTCCCTGATTGTGTGTGTGTGTGTGACAGAGACAGGGAGATTGAGGAGGCCACACAGCCTCATTCCTGCTCCCTCCTACAGACAGAAAGTCTCCTATCCAGAGTGAGTGGCCCACTGCCATCCCCAGGCTTCCAGGTGGGGACAGTGGTGGCGACTGGACCCCAAGCTGGCTGGGCTGTAGCAGCAGGGCACAGACGGCCCACCCTCTGCCAGCCCCGCCCAGCCCCCAGACCAGCACCCAGCCCGGCCCAGCCCCTGCCCCATGTGGGCAGGGTGGGCACACGCCCCCTGTGGTCTTACCCACCTGGATGTGAGGATGGACGCCACCGCCCAACAGAAGCAGGACACCTCCTCCCTCGAAGCCCCCTCCCCAAGGTGGCAGAGGAAGCCTGGTCCAGTGGGGTCCGAAAGTCTGCACCCCACGCTCACTCACTGCCCCTCTGGAACCCCGTTTTCTCACCTGTCAAGTGGGGGTGATGACATCAGAGCCCCCAGCTGGTGGAGACCCACAGACGACCGTGGAGCTGCCCGGGGGGCCTGCCTTTGGTCGGGTCAGGAACAGCCGCGGCTTGCCTGGTGAGGCTGTGGGCAGGTCCCTGGGCGGGAGCCAGGGTGGGGGGCTCCCCAGGCCACTGTTCATGCCAGGTCAGAGGTCTGCGCCTGGCTCCTCGCACCTTCCCGGGCATCTGGGGCTGGTATGGACGCCTCTGACATTCTGACCTGTGCTGCTGACTCCGTCCTGGAAAGCACCACCCACGGACCACCAACGTCGGGGGGTCGGGTGCCCCGGAAGGACTGCAAACCCTGCCTCCAGGCCTGGGATCTGGGAACTGGGGACCGTGGGCTCCCCCCACAGTTCAGCCCAAAGCCTGCAGCCCTGAGTCCCCGAGTATCCCAGGTATCCCCCATAGACGGCCCTGCAGGACTCACCTGGCCCCCAGCCGCCTGCTGGACCCCTGCCCGGGGCGGGGCTGCCTCCTCTTTCCTGCCCAGACACCGCTCCCCACGACGGGGGAGCCAAGAGGGAGGCAAAACCGCAGATGGCCACGTGTGGGCGCCAGCCCACAGGGAACCCCTGGAAAGAGCTGGACGTTCAGGGCGGCTGCTGACCCACGAGGCCCGGGGACTCTCCACGGCCTGGCAGAGGTGGCCGGATGTGCGCTGTCCCCGGGGAGCTTGCACACGGGTGGTACTTGTGGCCGGAGCCTGGACCCCAGAGCGCTCCATTGCCGGGTGGGGCCTGAGTGTAAGGTTCTGGGGTCCACGGACAAGCTCTGGGCGTGGACCGGGGTGCAGTGGGAGGGCCCGAGGACCCCCATCCACGCCCTCTCCCGGTGTGCGCATGCGCATGCCCACATGCTCCCACAGAACCACGCCCTCTCCAGCCCACCCCTGCAGACGCAAACGCACATACGTCATCCCCGCAGGCCCACCCACGTACACCCACACGGACACACTCCACTGCACACCCCCTGCCCCACTGGAGGGGGAACCTTGTGCCCGGAGAGGGCCCCGGGCCTGCCGGAGATCACGGATCGGTCCCCTGACCCCACCCCCATCTGCGGCCGGCGGGGTCTTGGTGATGACGGCTGTGGATGGGCCCCGTATCCAGCTGGGTCACAGACCCGCATGCCCTCACAGCTGCTGTCCCTTCCCCTCCCCAGGGCAGGCTGTACCCCTCTTGCAGCCACTGTCACCACTCTCAACGGGCACGAGCACACACGCACACGCGCACGCGCACGCATGCACACGCGCACGCATACGCAGTCCCCGAAGAGCGTGGCAGGGCCCTGGGCACGGGGTTCAGGCTCCTGACATACCGTCTGGCCAGGGCCAGGAACACTGGGCTGAGGTCGAGAGGGTCACTGGCCATGTGGCCCGGGGCACGTCCGCTTGTCTTGGACAGGCCCAGGCGGGGGCAGCGCTGGAGGGAGAGGCCTCCAGGGTGAGCTCTCGCCCTCCTTCCCTGGGACTCAAGGAATCAGAACCTCTCTGTGGCCTGGAGCTGGGCGCCTGCCAGCAGGGGTGGGCTTGGTGCCCCTGCCCGGAGCGGCCCCCTCCCTGCCACCGCCCCTGTTCCTGCCCCTCACTGCGTCTGCCTGGTGCCTGGGCCTCTCCCGCTCCCCCGCCGCCCCTACGGGCCCTCCCTGCTCCCCCGCTCCTGCCTGCCACCATCCATCCCCACCCCCGCCCGTCCTCCGTCCCAGCTGTACTTCCTCCCGTTTCCCCCGCTCTCCTCGCTTGTGACTCCTGGTGGAGGGGTGGGTGTCACCTGTCAGGATGACACAAACCAGGGCCAGCGGGGTGGAGGGGCCGGAGGAGCAGAGCGGCTGCAAGGTGCCCGCAGGCAAGGTCAGGACTTGAATCAGGAGAGAGCGCCACGTGCCCTTAGCAGCAGGACAACCGAGGGCGGGTGGGGTCGCCAGACCCTGTGAGCCGGCTCAGGGTGCCACCCTGTCACCCCAGCAACTCCCACTTGCAGCCCTCAGGGTTGGCGTCAGGACCCCTGTACAGGTGGGGGCACCGAGGCCCACCAGGGAGCGGGCACACGGGGTCTCCTTTCCTGAGTGGCATCAGGGCCGACCCCGTCCATGCCCCCCTGCATCTCCCTCTCCTGCAAGCAGCATCGGACTCGGACCCCAGACCCCGTGCCGGAAGCAGGAGAGCTCAGGACAGCCTTCCCGATGCCCCGGCTCACCCTTGGTGGGCAGGGGCTGTAGCTGGCTCTGCCGGAAGTGGAGAGGGAGGGGGGAGGGGAGTGCCTGCCTGCGTGCAAACCCCCGTGCCCCCAGCTTGCCCAGGGGCTTGGCAGGATGCCCCTCCCCTCGTCAAGCAGGGGTGCATTTGCAGGTGCCTGACCCTTCTTGCTCCTGTGGGCAGTGGCCAGTGTGGCGGGGCTGGGGACAGGCCTCCTGGGCAGGGACCCTCACTCAGCAGGGGCTTTAACCAGGAGCAGGCTGGGCGGTTCCCTGCGTGCCCACAGCTGGCCGGGGCTTCCGGGCTCCGGCCACCGCTCCTTCCTCCCTGTGGTGGAAGCTGCCTCCTTGGGTGTGGAATATGGCAGCCTGGGTGACCGGAGCCCTGGCCTTGTGCTGGGGCTTCTTGCTCCAGCTATGCAGAGTGAGGCCGGGTCCCAGCCTGGAGGCAGCGGCCCACGGGGTGCAGGTGGCATTTGCTCTGAGATCGCGCTGCCCCCAACAAGGATCCTCCATGCGGGGGGTTTATTATCAACCCCTGGCTCACAGACACAGTCAACACCAGTATCCGCTGAGCCCTGTGCCTGGGACGCAGCACAGCCTGTCGCCTCCTGCCTTAAGGAATAAGGAATAAGGAATAAGGAACACGGGAAGAGCTGAGGCCCAGCGTCCCCCCCCCCTTCACCGGGATACAGTGACATCCTGAACTGCGGCCCCCGCACCGTGAAGGTCCCTACCCAGTGCACACGGGGCGTCCATACAGAGCGCCCTGGTCTACCTGGGCCCCTGGGGGGGGGGGGGCGCCACGCATTTTGTTTGTCTGTATTAGAGGCTTCTGTTATTTTCTCCTTCATGCGTTTCTGTACCTTTCAGTGTTTCTAATGAGCACGGATTACATTTATCATCAGGAAAAACTATACATATATATTGGGTTGGCCAGAAAGTTTGTTTGAGTTTTTCCATAAGATCTTGTTTTTTATTTTATTTTATTTTATTAATTTATTTTATTTTTTTTATTTTCGGCTGTGTCGGGTCTTCTTTGCTGCGCGCGGGCTTTCTCTAGTTAAGGCGAGCGGGAGCTACTCTCTGTTGCGGTGCGCGGGCTTCTCATTGCGGTGGCTTCTCTTATTGTGGAGCACGGGCTCTAGGCGCGCGGGCTTCAGTTGCTGTGGCTTGCGGGCTCTAGAGCGCAGGCTCAGTAGTTGTGGCGCACGGGCTTATTCACTCCGCGGCATGTGGGATCTTCCCGGACCAGGGCTCGAACCCGTGTCCCCTGCACTGGCAGGCGGATTCCTAACCATTGCGCCACCAGGGAAGTCCTTCCATAAGATCTTATGGAAAAACGCAAATGAGCTTTTTGGCCAACCCAATATATATATCCGGTTAAAACAGTTTTCTGAGAAACAAACATAAAACCCAAAGCATCCCCATCCCTGTGACTTCTAAGGGATATCATCGTGTGTCTGGTGAAAATTTCAGCAGGACAAAGGGATGCAAGGTGGGGGGGAATCAGGTCCCTCTTCTGCCGCGGCCTCCAGGCCCTGGGTGCCCCTCCAGAGCAGCCTGGGGCCCGGCTCTGAGAGTTCTGGAGACCACAGCGCAGACAGAGGCAGGCCTCTCCTCTCCCCCGGCCCCCGTGCACACAGCTCCACCCCACCCAGGCCATCCAGGGGAGGCGCTCTGGGCTTTCTCAGCACCCAGGGGGCACCGCCGGCAGGTGGAAGGGGGGGGCTGGATTTCTCTGTTTCTGCAACGATTCCCCGGAGCGCGTGCGAGAACTCAGCAGGCTGGGCTCCACGTGGCCGCAGCGCCGATGCTGGACAGATAAAGGGAAGACAGCCGCCTGGCCTGACTGTTAACGCGGCTGTTTCCGTAGATACCGGATTACCGTGCGTCACGAGACAGAAGTGAACGATTTCCAAACCTCCTTAAATGGCAGCTCTGGTGAAATCATGCTGTCATCTTCCAGGTTGCGGCCGCCAGGGCTGTGCTCTTCCTTTGTCCTCTGGGTTGTTTGTGGAGACGCCGGACAGATTCGAACGTGCAGCCGGACGGTGGCAGGTGTGACGCCTAGTGCGTCCTGCACTCAGATTACCCCGAAGACTCTGCAGAGGAGATGCTCTGAGCCGGGCGCAGGGCCCAGGTCGGAGGGGCGGCTACATGGGGGCTCAGCCCTGGCCGCTATTTGCTCTAATTTTGTTCACTTTGTTGTGTAACAGGAGACAGCACGTCAGGATTTAGAAAATCAATAAATGGTCCCGACGCTTTTAATGGAGAGGAAATAAATAGAACCCGAGCCTGACTGGCTGAAGCGACAGCTGCTGAGCCCCGGGCTGTGCCCGCCCTGGCGGGGGTTTGAAGCCCTAATCAGATCAGACGGCACCTGGCTCCGGGAGGCTGGGCAGCCAACGTCCCTGAACTGGGGGAAGGGTCCATCCTTCCCTCCCTACCTCCAGCCGTGTCCCCAGACTGTGTCCCCTGAGAGGAGGTAGGGAGGGGCTCCGTCACCTTGGCCCTGGGGAGCCGGCCTGGGGCTCTGTAACCGGTCCACTGTCCAGGAGGGTGGGTCTGGGGGGCCTGCGCTCTGGGCCCTGCACAGCCAGATGGGGCATTTCCCTGGCAGAGGGAGGCAGACTGTTGGGGTCCTGCATCCTTGGCTCCGTACCCCCCCACCCCAGTTTCCACGGTGACCTGGGCCTCGCGGGGCCGGGGGTGGGGGGAGGGGAGGAGGGGCCTCCGGGCTCGCGTCTCTGTGGCCCCGAGGCTGTCTGGCCTCCTGGGAGTGTGGCTTAGAGGGACCCTGACTCAGCCCTCCTGCTGCCCTCCGGCCACTGCTCTGGACTTGCTGACCGAGATGTGAACGCTCCAAATGGGCCAAGGAGAGTGAAACGGAAGTCAGCTCCTGACTGCAAAAGGGCTTGCTCTGGGGCCTCCTTTTAAGCCCTCTTTCCCCTCTTTATGTTGGAATAAGGTATCCATGCCCCCCCGGGACAACCCCTGCCAGGTCCTCCCCCCATAGTCTGTGCGGAAGGACGCTCAGGCGCCTGTGTGCACACACGCATGTACGTTTATCAGTGTTAATCTTCTTAGGAGCTTATCATGAAGAGCAGGCCGTCTGCAGCCTTGCCCCCGGCGTCCCCTCCAGCACTGATCTGCAGGCCGATTGTCGGGTCAACCCACACCTTCTCTTACTCAGCAGCCTCTGAGGCCGCCCCCTGTTTAAGCAGCCCCCTCCAGGGGACTTGAGTGGGCTGGAATGTTTTGCTTTTCTAGCTGGAGTTGCGGTGACTTTTCCCGGAGGAACAGTCCAGTTGGAATTGCTGGGTCATTGATAATTTGGAGAAATGTTGCCTAAGTGGTCCCAGTCTAGGCGTCACCCCCCCCGCCCCCCGCCCAGAGTCCCAGCAGCGGTGGCTGAGAAGGCCTTTTTGTGGGGTTGCCTGTAAAACAAGCCCCCCTGTTGCATCAGAAGCAGGTCAATGTCCATTCTTACTGATGTCCAAAAACGTCTGGACATTTTGTTTATGGGGTCCAGGGAGGCCCCTCCTCTGGGCTCTGAGGATGGATGGGGGGGATGCAGGCAGAGGGGAGGGGGCGCTCTGGAAAGGCATGGCTGGGCCAGGCTGGGCTCTGGGTTGGCATGGTAACGAGGTCACGCTGTCACGGACAGGCACCGGGAGCCACAGAAGGTGCTTGAGGGAGAGAATGACCGAGGAAACATATTTTGGTGAAATCACGGAAGCACCAGTGTCAGAAGAGAGATGGGGGTGACTGAGAGGAGCTGAGAGGCTTCCAGACACGTTTCAGGGATCCTGACCCACTAAGGGGGTCTCCCGGATCTGAAACATGTCCTGAGCAGACCATGGCATTTGCTTGTAATCCCAAATGCCTGTGGGCATGTGGAGAAAGAGAGGGAGCCCGAGGCCAAGTGTGCTGAACCAGGGGAAGGGGGCCGACTGGGTGGGAGGCATGAACCCCAACCATCGGGACCCCCATCTGGGCGCAAGGTGGGACCAGGGCACTGTCCTTGAAAGGTCCCCATCGGGGCACAGAGGAAGAGCGGACCCAGGTTGTGGGGACGAGGACCCCCCGTGGCCTGGTGGACAGTGGGGCAGGCGTGTGGGCTCCAGCTCTCCCGGGACCAGGAGGCTGGACGCCCAAGGGGCTGAAGCTGGAAGGAAGGTGTTCCTTCCAGAGGGAGTCAGCCGTCATCCCTGCCCCCCACCAGAACCCCGAAATCCGATCCTGCACACCCCAGGCCACCTTGCCTGTGCCTTCCATACTCCCCGGCTCCATCCCTAATCCCCTGCATCCGAGGGTGATTGGAAGGTGGATTGAGTTTCTGTGGCCTGTTCTCCTGGATCGGCTCTGAAGTCATCAGCGAAGCAGTAATCATTCAGCCCGAGTCCAGGCCCTGGCCCAGGCCCCTCACACGAGCCCCCAGACAATTTGAGGCCTTCTCACATTACAGAGGGGGCAGAATGGCTCCCCCCCAATAGAAAGAGGGGCACAGGCCCTGCCGCTCCATCTTCAGGGGCGCCTGGTGTATCTCAACACTTGTCACTCCGCCTTCTGTGACCCCTGACCCTTCTGATGAACATCAAAACCTCAGCATCCGCCCGGGAGGTCATACCCCCCTCCCCCCCCCGCCGCCCCCCGCCGCTCCCCCCATCCAGTGCCATGCGCCCACCACACCCCAGACCAGCAGATCCCACCTGCGGACTGCAAAAGAAAAGCAACAGCATGCCTTGGGTTGTTCTCATCCAAATGCAAGATGGTATCATTCTAACGGTGAATTCGATGAATTCGGAGGCCCCTGGGGTTGCTGCCTGAGGGGCTGTGTCTCCCTCTTCAGGGGTCCCTGCTCCACTTGGGGTGGGGTTCCCAGATAAGACCCAGACTGCAAAAACTGTGAAGGGAAAGGTTGACCTTCTTGACCCTACTGGGGTCACATCAAAGCCAAACCCTTCTGGTGCCAAGAGGCTCCATCAACCAAGTAACAAGAAGACCAGGGGCTGGGAAGAGAGTTCCTGCAAAAAAGGATTCGTGTCCAGAGCATATGAATCCTCCTCTATCTCATTACAAAAAGCACAAGGACCAAAGGGCAGATGAGGGGAAAACTGGAGAAGGGACCACTCTGGGAGGGAGTGGATGTGGCCAGAAAGCACGAGAAACATGGTGCCCTGGGCCCCGGGGTGAAACGCCAGGGTGGATCCATCTCACGCCCATCCCTTCGGCAAAATACAAAAGAAACACAAAACGTTTGGTTCTGTCAAGTGTTGGTGCAGACTTGGGAAGCAGAGGATGGGTGACGATGGCAGAGTTTCCTGCGGCAGTCACTCTGGAAGGCACCAGGTGTTCCTAATAAAGCCCTAAAGCTCAGGTGCCTGGGGCCCAAATGTCACTTCTCCCGAGAGGCTCACCCTCCCGGCTTGGAGAGTGGGAGGGCCAGGCCCACAGGAGGGAGGCCTTTTATTTCTGCGTGTGTGTCTGTGTGCATGTGCACACGTGTGCGTGTGTGTGTTTGAAGGAGAATCTGTTGCTTGTATAACTGAAATTAAAAACAATGACACAGACGTGGGGAAGCTGGAGCCTTGTGCACTGTCGGTGGGAATGTACAATGGTGCGACCACCGTAGACAACAGGATGGAAGGTCCTCAAGAAGTTAAAGATAGAATCGCCATGTGATCCTGCAATCGCACTTCGGGGTATATTCTCAAAAGAAGTGAAAGCAGGGCCTCAAGTAGATACTTGCACACCTGTATTCACAGCAGCGTCATTCACAACAGCCAAAGGTGGATGCAACCCACGTCTCCATCAACAGATGAGTGGATACTCAAAGTGTGGTCCATCCACACGATGGAATATTCTTCAGCCTTAAAAAGGAGTGAAATCCTGATACAGTTACAACGTGGATGAACCTTGGGGACATTACACTCAGTGAAATAATCGAGACACAAAAGGACAAATCCTGTCTGATGCCACGTCTATGAAGTCCCTGGAGGAGTCCCATCCATAGAGACAGAAAGTAGACGGTGGAGCCGGGGCTGGGGGAGGGGAGGGAGTGAGTGCTTCATGGGGACAGAGCGTCCGTCTGGGAGGATGAACAAGCTCTGGAGGCGGATGGAGGTGAAGGTTGAACAACAATGCGGATGTGCTTCACGCCCCTGAGCTGTGCACTAAAGATGGCTGAGATGGTACGTTTTATTTTATGTGTATTTTACAATTTTAATAAATAAATAATTATTTAAAAAAACACAATAATATAAAGGGCAGTTGGGATGGAGGCTGGGGGGGAGGGGGAGGGGGGAGGGGGGTGCTGGCGCCACTGCAGACATCCTGAGGGCCCTGAGGGGCGCCCCTGCCCCGGGAGAGGAGTGGGTGGGTTTGGTGTGTTGAGAAGGGGCAGGGTCGGGTAGGGGGCCTGCAGGGCAGCTAAGGAAGGAAGGGTGGGGTTTCACGGGCCAACAGTCCCCCCACAGCCCCCACCTTGCCACCTGCAGCCTGATTGCCCCCCGAAATTCTCTCTTTGTTTCTTCGTTTAACAGAAGCATAGGGCCCGCCGTGTAGGCACGGGGGAAGCCCAAGACGACCCTCCAGGCGGCAAGACCCAGACTTTCACTAATTAGTCACATGAAGAAACAACAAAGTCACAGCCGCAGTAAGTGCTGCGGTGGGCCTGGGCGTCCAGGAGCTGCAGGGTCCAGGGGCATCCCCGTGTCTGGGGAACGGGGAGGCCTGGAGAAGATGAGGGCGGAAGGGTCCCAGGCCCTGTGCTAGGAGGGAGGTCCCTGCACCTCCCCCGGCACCTGACACCCTCTCCAGGTCCCCCTTCAAGGGCAGCAGCTGGGCCACCGCTGTCAGTCCCCTGCCCGGTGTGGTCATCCCCGGTACAGGTCTGGTCTCCCCGGGGGACAGCTGAGAGGAGGGCTTTGTCAGGATGGGCCTAGGCCTGGCCCCAGAGCTGCAGAGGGAACCAGGAAGGCAGGACCACTTGGTGCAGAGAGCGGGGACTCCCCGGCCCACAGAGGCTGCCAGGGACCAGGGTCTGCACACCCCACTCCCCGCTCCCAGCCTGGCTTCTCGGGGCTCTTGGAGTGTTGGCGTGGCCTCTCCCAGCTTTGGTTTTCTGAGGCTCCTCACGGCTTTCCTGCCCCAGGGAAGCAGCCAGACAGACAGAAGGGCCCACAGGAACCCCCATTCCACACAAGGGCTTTCCCAGGCTCCGAAATCTGGAGAACTTTCAAGAATTTGGAAATGTCTCCCAGAAACCTTGGAGTGAGGGGAGGTGCCCCCAAGGTCCCACCTCTGGCCTCCCATGCCCCTACACCCTGATGTCCAACGGTGCAACCCCTGGCCACTGTCTCCCTGGAGAGTGGTGGGGTCTCCCTTCCTCCCCCACGCCCCTGCCGTGCTGGGTGGGGGCCAGGGTCTGCGAGTGATCCATTCAGGACTCAGCCTGGGGGGCTGGAGGCCCTAGAAGGTTCACACCTGCATTGTGATGACCCTCCACGGGTCTCCCCCCACCGACTATGAGACCCCTGAAGGGAAGGAGCCCTGGTTCAAAGGCTTGTTGGACAAGTGAATGGAGGGAGGGAATGGATGAATGAAAGCAGCAGCCTTTCCGCCCCTACAGGACCCTCCCCCCCGGGGGGCTGGGTGGGGATGGAGCTGCAGCCTCGGCTTCTGGGGGCTCCGCGGGACCCGCCCCTGGTGTGGAGACCCAGCCCTCATGTGATATTCCCGAAATCGTGGGCTTCGCCCTCTATCCTCTCATATAGGAGGGAGCCGGCGCAGCCTGGACGCGTTTATATTATAAAACACAAGCTTGATATCAAGGTGGGCCGGCTCGGTCTCAGCCGAGCTCATCCTGGGCCCCAAAGTCATCAGAAATAAGTAACCGCAAATAAGCCCTGTCTAAATATCACGACTGGCTGGGTCAGCGGCGCGCGGCCTGGAAATGTCAGCCGGGGGCGGGGGCCCCTCCAAGCCCGGGATTAGCCAATGGCACCTGGAAGGACTGCGCCAGCAGCCCCTCCCGCCCGAGACCCCGGCCGGCACCTGGGCAGAGGCGCAGAGGATTATGCTGCCGGGGCCCTTCTTTCAGCCCCGCTGGTTCCCAGGAGAGGATGCCAGCTGCAGCGGAGGTGGGGCCTGGACGGAGTGGGGGACACGCATCTGGGTCCAGACCAGGCGCGGGGGGTGAGGGTGGCAGGCAGCCCCAGGGAGAACACTGCCCACTGCGGACCCAGTGGGGGGGCGAGGTGTAGGGGAACCAGCGAGGCCCCCATCCAAGCCCTTCTCAGTGGGCAGTTGTGTGCGTGGCTTTCTCTCCAAGCCTCAGGCTCCCCACAAAGGCCCTGCCCTGCCCAGGGTGTGGTGCTGTCAGCTTGGAGACCCAGCAGACCATGCCCCCTCTGCCTCAGTTTCTCCAGCTCTGGGCTCCCAGAGCTAGAGGGGGCAAAACATGTCTCGGGAGCTCAGACAGAGGGAAAATACAGACGTTTGCTGCCACGCTGGGTCTGGGTCTGGGTCTGGCAGCGTTACTGAGTCTCCTGCAGGGTCACAGCGCGTCCTGGGACCACCTGTTCTGGCAGGAGGTGGGCATCGCCGCTGCCGTCGGGTCCTGAAAATGTCAGTGTTGGCAGGCAAGGTGGGACCTCAGAGCGCTTCCCGGGCCTCACTGAAGCAGGAGTATGGGGAGGGGCTGCACTGCCCTCCCCACCCCGGAAGGAAAGGTCGTGAGGCCGTGCGGGAGGGGAGGATGGGATGGGGTTGGACACAGAGGGGGCCTCGGTCCCAGCCAGCTCCCGAATCCCAGCCCGGAGGCAGGAAGCACTGCGGAGGCGGCCTGTGGACCCAGGTGGACACAGGTGGACGGGCCTTGCTTGGCGCTCCCGGGGCGCAGGGCCGAGGAGGGCCCGAAGACGCTGGACCCCTGGAACAGCCAGGTGAAGCAGAGCCTGGGGCACTGGCCGCCCAGATGTTCCGCTGAGAGGTTCAGCTGGTGTGGTCTGGCCGCACTGAGCAGAGCAAGGCTGTCCCCTCCCGTGTTTCGGCCACTGTACTTCTGTTAATGCAGCCCAGGGCCACAATGTGGGGAGAGTCAGATGCCGGAAGCCAGGCTCCCCTAGGATGTGAGGGAGGCTGGGTGGGTGGAGACGGGGGATGAGGCAGCCCCTCACCATCAAGGGCCCTGGGTGCCCCAAGCAGCCACAGGGGCAGGTGACTGGGACCCGGGCCCGTGGCACCAGGACTGGAGGGACACTGGGCTTGCAATTAGACCTGATTGCTGTCAAAGCACAGCTGCCACAGGCCGCCCGGGAGTGACTAATGAGAACTGAATGTGGCTCTTATTGCTTTTCTCCGGCTAATTTGTCAGAAGACTGAAAGGGCCAGGTGGGTGGGGGCCCGCAGGCAGGCTGAGTCACTGGCATGGGGGCAAGGCAGGGAGGTCTGCAGAGGGACCCCCAGGAGCCAAGAGCACCTGTCAGGTGCCTTGGCTGTGGCTTGGTGTGAGGGTCTGGAGGGACGCAGAGCCAGGGGTCACCCTGTGTACCACCAACCGTGGCTGGTCAGGCCTTCTAAGCCCCTGCCGCACACCAGATGCACACACGCACCCACACACACTTGCACAAGCACCTGCGTGCATACGCGTTCACAGGCACACGCACACCAACAGACCAATAGAGCTGCAGCTGCGGCTCCCGGTTGCGGGTCCCAAACCTGGCAGCAGCATCTCGGCTGCTGGCCCTACCCCATCTTCCGTCTCTGCACCGCAGTGCCCGGCCCAGGCCTCCCCATGCCCAGCGCTGAACAGATCTCTGCTGCAAGGATCCTAGGATGGGGACCCTTGGGAAGGTGTGGAGTGCTTCTCCAGAAGCCTGAGAGCACCAATGCCTGGTGCCCAAGGGACCCGTGCTCCCACTGCTTGGATGGGAAAACAGAGTCTGGAGCACAAGGAATTAAGCCAGGACCCCCCGCCTGCCCCCCAGAGGTGTCTCCAGCACCGAGCCAAGGGCCCAGCCTCCTGCCAAGGGCAGGTCCCACCCGCGAGGAGGCAATTGCTGATGGGAAGGGAGCTCAGAAAGGGGGCAAGAGGGAGGTCTGCCTGGAGGAGGAAGGGGCAACCACCGGGCCTGAGGGCCTGGCAGGGGAAGGGAGCCAGGAGGACCCAGGTGGGGGTGGGAGGGGATGGGCACTCTCTGAAGGGGCAGGGGACACGTGGCCCGCTCAGCCGGCTCTCCCCTGACTTCCAAATGCCCAATTATCCCTGAGCGCATCGGATCGACCAGTGGGGCGGCCGGCTCCTGGCCCGGCTCTTCCATCTCCTCCACCCGCCTTCTCGCCTCTGCTCCCTCGATGTCCTCGTTAGGGCTAATTGCTCTGACATTTCAGCTCTGACAGGCCTGTGTGTCAGGATATCATGGAGTTGCTTCTCCGAGTCTGAAGGGAGGTGGGCAGCTTTTTCCTGCCTGTCCGGCAGGAAGAGGCCTGGGGCCCAGGCTGGGCGAGGCTGGAGGTGGGCGGCTCAGGCAGGACCTCTGTCCCTGATCCCCTGGGTGTGTGCTCTGTGGGGCCCGTGTAGCTGCCCCAGGCAGAAGGGGTGGGATGCAGACCTCCCTGTCCCCAGCAGCCCCTGGGACCACAGGGGCCCGGAGACAGACCAGGCAGCGTGACACCCTCAGTGCCCCGAGTCCTCGGAGGTGTGTGTCGTGTCTGTGTGTGTCACACAGATGTGTGCCTTTCCCAGGACACACACGACGCCCGTGCACAAAGACCACCCTCGGACATGACCTTTGACACCTGGATTGCCAGGAGCGCTTTCCCTGACTGTTTGCTCATAGTTTTTGATGGTGGGGCCCTGCAGAGCCCCGGGCTGGAGCAGTGCCCTGCTCAGCGGCCCTCCTGAGGGGGTCTGGGGAGGAGAGCAGGGGCTGGGGGTCCCATGGCGGGAGAGGCCGGCGCCTGGGGGAGCAGCCTGAGGCCTCGGAACGGCCCTGTGGTCGTGGAGCCGGGGGTTGAATGCTGTTCACCCTGCCCCTGCCCCACGCCAGGCGCCGGCTTGATGCCAGGAGCGGGCACACTGTCATTACGGGCTATTACGTCCTCTGGGGGCCTCGCTTGTTGAGAGAGAAAACACTCCAGCTCAGCACCTCCTAATTGCCTGGGAAGGTGGCTGTAATTACTCAGCGTGACTGTGGCAGAGGGGACTGCCCAGGGGAGGGGTGCGGGCAGCGAGGGCTGAGGCCCAGAGCAGGTGGAAGGACGGCAGGGGCTGTCGGAGCCCTGGCCTCACGCCACATCCCTTGTCCTCTCACCTCCGTGCCCGGCCCCTTCTCCCAATTCGCCCCCGAACCCAGCCCTCGGTGCTCGGCCCCTTCCTCCCCTGTGGACTGTGTCCAGGCCACAGGGCTCTCTCATGCCTGACCTTCCCCCGTGGGCCCCCTTCCAGCCCTGCCCTCCTCGGGGGTGTCTGCCTGCCTGGCGTGGATCTGTTAGATTTCTCCCCTTGGGGCCTGGGGCCCTGAGCCCCCTCAGCCCCTGGGACGGACACCAGTGTGTCCTTGAAAGAGCCATGTCTTGGGAGATGGGAAACCTGCGTGACCCAGAGAAACCACTCAGTCTTCCCATCTGCAGAATGGGTCTATGAAGCCCGTCTGAAGGCAGACACTGCGATCACTTGGGAGGCCCAGGCCAGAGGGGACCGTCGGCGGGAAGGAGACCAGGGTGCAGAACCAGGGGAGAGGATGTTAGCGGGCTTGGGGCGCCCTGGGTCCCCTCACCATCTGGGGTGGAAGAGGGTGTAACACACAGTGGGGGGGAGGGTGCGGCTAAAGGAAAAGGGAGCACTTCTGTGCTCTGGGGGCCCCAGAGTTGGGCCCAGTCCAGCCAGCCCTGGAGGGGCAGGGGTGTGGGAAAGTCTTCCCAGGATGGATGGGCAGATGGACGTGTGGTCAGGAGGGGGCCGCGCTGGTCACTGAAGCGTGTCCACCAGCTTCCCACCTTCAGCTCTTGCCTGGGGTCTCACTTGGGGGTCGCCTGGCCCCAGGGCAGACTCAGAAAACTGGCTCCACACAGCTTCCACGCAGGCACCGGCTTAGGGAAGCAAAGGGATTAGAAACAATATTTGTTATCAGCGGAGATATTTGCCGAAAGGTTAAATCCACAGCCGGTGGTGGAGGCCCGCGCGCCTCCTGTGCAGTATTTAGTGGATATGTCACCCCCCTGCACGGGGCCCCCTCTGAGCACATGAGCCAGCCACCGAAGGGCTGGACCCATGTCACCAAGGGGTCCCCAGCAGCCCTCCCAGAAGGAGACACATGAGAGCCCCAGGGGGCTTCCAGGGGGAGCAGGGAACCTGTCCAGGGCTGCAGCAGGCCTGATGCTGGGCATGGAGGCTGGCCACCCCTGGGGACCATTGGGCACTCAGGCAGGGCAGATGCGGCCTGGGGCAGTGGAAGCCCACCGCCCTTCACGTCGGCCCACGAGGGCAGAGCCACCCCCGCCTTCCCTGCTGGGGTCTTGGGCAGATCCTTTTAGCGCCATTTAGGGCTCACAGCCCTGTGGAACCTCCTCTGGGCTGGGCCCTGGGGGCAGGGGCCACTGAGACATGTTCTCCAGGAGCCCAGAGCCTAGGAGATGAGACAGGCCAGGCATGGGGACACAGCCGTGGGCCAAGCCAGCAAGGTTCCTGCTTTCAGGGAGCAGAGGAGGGGGAGGTTAATATCAGGGGCAAGAAGGGGTAGGCATTGCAGAGTGAATGGTAGCTGAGCTGGTTTTGTGGGATGCATAGGAGTTTGCCAGGAGAAGAAAAGGGTGAGGAGCAGTACTTCAAACTGGGTGTCATGAAGTCCAAACCCTCCTTTAGCAGGAAATGGGGATGGTTGGGGGTGAGATCAATAGGGGTGGGTGAGGGGAGGGGGTCACTCAGGCTGCTTCCAGAGAGCAATGGGGAGCCATAGAGGATCGTGGAGCAAGGGAATGGCATGGTCAGACCACACTTGGGGAAGGTCCGGGAGGAGAGGGGTGCGGATGGCCACTGTGATGAAGAGTGGGTGCTTCTTAGGGGCATGAGGGGTGCGGGGGAGGTCGACTGAGACTACATGGTGACCAGCTGGAGCTGCCGGGGACCTCGCACCTTTCCCAAAGCTGTGCCTGAACATGGGGATGGGCCAGGGGCCGGGAGAGACAGGGCAGGACTCACATCTGCCTGGTGCCAAGGGGGGGTCCCCTCCGGTCCCCTGGTCTCCGGGGTGGGGGCACCACCAGAGGAACATCGTGCATGGAACTCAGGAGAAACTCTGGGCTGGGGTTGTCCCGGGACCCGCATGATGCCAGGGACCACGTGAAGAAGGGTTGGGCCACAGGGGCTGGGCCTCAGTCCTCAGGGATGGGCGCATCCCTGAGGTGGTGACACCCCAGGGATAAGTGGTAAGAGGGCCTTGGGGGACGCTGGGGGGTAGGGGCGGGCCAGGAGAAGGGAAGAGACGGCCATGCAGGAGTGAGTGGGACAATTGTTAGAGACTTCTCTGACCCCCGCATCCCTCATTCTCCTGCACACTGGAGGATGTGCCCTTCTGGAACATTCTGGGCCCTGCTGGATGTGCCTGGTTGGGGGGGGGCAGATAACATTCCCGCTGAGGACATCTAACAGGAACATGCCTCGGGACCCTGTTGGGAAATTTGGTGAAGTGAAGAATCTTCTGGAAAAGCAAATTGCCTCCTGACATCTGAGGTCTGAGCCTGGCTTTCTGGACCAATGGCCACCAAAAGTCAGGGTTTTGTGTAACGAACACCGTGGGGTGTCCAGAACTCCACCTCCCCGTGTACCCGCCCATCACCCGGCTTGGGTGTGGGCCGAGAGGCCCGGCTGCACCCAGCCCTGCAGAGCACGCCTGCCGGAGCCCGGATGATTCAGAGGAAGGGCCGGCCGCCCGCCTGGGTGCCTGTGACGGTGGATGCAATTAGATTTAATGGGACAGAGCCCTTTCTCCTGCGTCTCCGTGCTCCTCGCCCACCCCACCTCCCTCAGGCGGCAGCAGGAGGGGGACGCGGAGGAGGTGGGAGGTGGGAGGTGGAAGACCCAGAGGGGCTTTGACGTCAGCTCAGCCTATAAGAGGCTGCCTGGCAGAGGGCTGTGGAGACGGAGCCCGGACCTCGCCGGCATCATGCCCACCCCCAACGCCGCCTCGCCGCAGGCCAAGGGCTTCCGCAGGGCCGTTTCCGAGCTGGACGCCAAGCAGGCCGAGGCCATCATGGTAAGAGGCAGGCTGGTGCCCATGGGCCGGAACGAACCAGAAGCCCAGGGGTGTCCCCTGAAGGCTGGCGGGAGGCTCCAGGCTCAGGGTCCACATGGACGCCCTGGACCCAGGCCTGGCGTCCAGTCCTGGCCGCAAGCACCTCCCCTGCCCGGACTCCGCGGGCAACCCCTGTGCCCGGGTGTTTGAATCTCTGTGGGTGGGTCCTGCTGGACCCAGTGTGTGTGCAACAGTGTCCCAGGCCCTGCAGCAGCTCAAGGTGGTGGGGGGCACTGGGCAAACGGGGGTGCAGGCCCCAGTTCTGCTGAGCTGAAGGGAGGTCTGAGCTCCAGGGTGATTCCCATCCATCACCCGTCCATCCACCATCCGTCCATCCATCCGTCCGTCCATCCATCCGTCCGTCCATCCATCCGTCCGTCCCTCCATCCATCCGTCCGTCCATCCGTCCGTCCATCCATCCGTCCGTCCATCCATCCGTCCATCCATCCGTCCGTCCAGCTGTCCATCCGTCATTCACCCATCCACCTGCCACGCATTCCATGTCCCACGTGGGATCTCCTGTCTTGAAACCCACCTCCCCTGTTCCCCTGCCCAGCAACCCTGGGCCTCCCTGACCACCAGGGATGGCCCCCAAGGCCTGGCCCACCACTTGGGAGCCCCCGAGTTCAAGGGAGGCTGTGCTGGGAAGACCTGCTGGGCCACCCCCTCTCTGAGACTGGAAAACTGGGGGCTTCTTGGCCTGGAAGAGGGGTCTCCAGTTCGTCCTCAGGGATGGCCGGGAATAATCAGCTCCCTGCAGGTTTAAAACGGCTCTTGTTTATGGAGCTTTAATGAAAATACGGGCTGGGTTCTGGAAATTTAATTTGCAGGCACCATCTCAGGGGACTGGCTGTGGGGTAGAGAGTGTTCACCCCAGGCCCCTGGCTCTGTCCACACCTTGCCCACCGCAGAGTGCGAGATCTGGGGAGGGCTCCCCCGCGGCCCCCTGCCATGTTCCAAGACCCAAGAGCACCAGAAGCTTCTTGGAAGTTCAGCTCCAAATGATGAGCCCCAGACAGGGGGCTTCTTCTCTACTCAGGCCGGGGGGCGGGGCAGACACACAGACCCCGGGGGCTCACGGTCTCGGGACCATCTGTGGACAAGGTGGGGCCAGGGCCTCTGGGCTGTGAGGCAGGGCTGGGCATGGGGCCGTGAGGAGAGGTCATTCCATGGGGCCAGACACCATGTCCCCTGGCCCTGCCCAGCCCGGGGGCAGCAGGGCAGCTCCCGACTCACCCCTCCTGTCCCCTAACATGGTTAGATGTGGCCTGGGGGCACAGGCCACGCAGCATCTCCCCCAGGCCACCCTCAGCTGTGGCTCCCAGCCTCCTCCCTGCCCCCGCCCCTGCGGTCCCCGGCAGGCACGATGCTGGAGCTGGGTCCCAGGTTCTGTGGGTCCGGCTGAGGGCGGGGGGAGCTGGCGCGTCTGTCCCCACAGTCCCCACGCTTCGTCGGGAGACGGCAGAGCCTCATCCAGGATGCCCGCAAGGAGCGAGAGAAGGCGGAGGCTGCAGCCGCAGCCGCGGAGCCTGGGGAGGCCCTGGAGGAGCGGGACGGGAAGGCCGTGCTGAATCTCCTCTTCACCCTGCGGGCCACCAAGCCCCCCGCGCTGTCCCGGGCTGTGAAGGTGTTTGAGGTGAGGGCGCACCGGGGGTCACGCGGGGAGGGGGCTCACAGCCCCTCGCCACACCCTTCTGTTCTCAGGAGCTCCCTGAGCCCGGCCCCCAGCCCTCCCCCGTACCTACCACCTCACCCTGGGGGCAGGTGGGTGTGGGTCCCCCAGGGCAGCCGGGGACGCAGGGCCCCCCATGCCCGCCTGGCCCTGGTGGGGTCGGGCTCATGTGACAGCTGATGGCTCTCGCTGCTGGATCCGGGCACACGCACCCCAGTGACATTACAGCCGACTCCTCTCAAGCTCCCGTGATGGCCGTGTGGCCCGAGGGCCGTGAGGACCGAGGCTCGCCCGTTGCTGGGTGATGGGAGCTGGCAGGGGAGCGCACCCACCCCGCCCCCCCGCACTCAGTGGTGCTTGGTGGGGGCCTGAGCCTCCCGACCTGCCCACAGTGGGGTCAGGGCCCACCCCCAGCCCCGGGTGTCTAGAGGTCTCGGACGAGGCCACCAGGGATGGAAATCAGGCTGCCTGGGAGAAGGCCCCACCCGGAACGCTGGGTCTGCGGGACCCTGTGACAACCCCTGTTAGACCAACTAGACAAGAGCCATTTTCCCAGCTGAAACCTGCCCAGGCAGCCAGCGGCGGCCCTGAGTCTGGAAAGCGGTCTTGTGGGCTGCTGGCTGCCGGCATCCAGGGCAGGGCAGAGCGGGCCGACCCCGGTGCCTGCTCCCCAGCTCCCTTGCCTCCCTCTCTGTCTGTCTCTGTCTCTTCATCTCTCCCTCCCTCTTTCTCCCTGCTTTTGCTCCTAAGACATTTGAAGCCCAAATCCACCACCTGGAGACCCGGCCCGCCCAGAAGCCGCGGGCAGGGGGCCCGCACCTGGAGTATTTCCTGCGCTGTGAGGTACCCAGCGCCGCCCTGCCCACCCTGCTCAGCTCCCTTCGCCGTGTGGCCGAAGATGTGCGGGGCGCCGGGGAGAACAAGGGTGAGGCTGCCCCTACGCCCTTGAGTGCAACCACGTGACCTCGAGACATCGGGGTGCAAGGGGTCCCACAGGGGAACCCCAGTGACCGCGTGCATGGCCTGGGGGCTCCCTCTCTGCTGGCTCCGGCCCTCCCCCATCCTCCTCGTCTGTGTCCGGGCCTGGGTCACCTCCAGCCCCCCAGTCGCAAGCGGGAGGCTGCTTCCAGGGGGGCCCTCCCACCACAGCCCAACACCCAATCCGGTCCTTCTACCCTCCTTCCTGCGTGAAGTCCTCTGGTTCCCAAGGAAAGTTTCTGAGCTGGACAAGTGTCACCACCTGGTCACCAAGTTTGACCCTGACCTGGACTTGGACCATCCGGTGAGCCAGGGCCCTGACCTGTCCCCGTACTCATGGCTGGGGCGGTGGGCGTGGACCCCGGCTTGGGACGGGGTGTCTGTTTGCCCCCGGCTCCTGGTGGAACCCTGAGGTTTGGCTGGGTGCAGCCGCCAGGCGCCTGCCGGTATCACAGGCCGCATCTGGGCTGGGGGTGTGGGGAAGGCTGGCGGGCCGCGGCGGCTGATGGCGTCCACTCTGCCGTCAGGGCTTCTCGGACCAGGTGTACCGCCAACGCAGGAAGCTGATTGCTGAGATCGCCTTCCAGTACAAGCAGTAAGGACCCCCCTCGGGGCCTCATTCTCTGAGACCCAGACCCCGTCCTGCGGCCTCACACTAGACCTGGGTGGGGGGAAGGGAGGGATGTCTTTGTCACCAATGCCATCACCTTCACTGTCACCATGGTCAGCGATTCGGGGTCCCCAAGTCACAGCCGAAGAAACGGAAGCACAGAGCAGTTAAGCAACTTGCTGCGGCCACACAGCCGGGCTCGCTCAGCCCAGGCCCTTCCTGTCCCCCCCACCCACACGCCCTCCCCAAGGGGGCCTGGACTAACCGCTGACCCCCTCCCCAGAGGCGACCCTATTCCCCACGTGGAGTACACGGCCGAGGAGACTGCCACCTGGTGAGACCCCGTGATGGCAGCTGGGGAGGGGTGGGGTGGGGAATGAGGAGGGCCTGGAAAGACCCCCAGAATCCCTGCGTGGAGAGTCGTGGCCTCCAGAGGACAGACTAAGTCCGGGTGGAGGAAGGACTTCCCGAGGCCTCCCACGGTCCCCTGAAGCCCCCCAAAGCTGCAGGTGGGAGACGTCCACTCCCAGTGGCCAGTGTCTTTGGGGCCAGTGAGAGGCCTGCAGTGTGAGGCTGCCTGGGGTCTGCAGGGGGCAGAGCAGAGCGCCCACAGGAGGGGCTGCTGGATGCGGGGAGGGGTCTGGAGCAGGCGGCGGGGGTCCAGGTTGGGAGAGGGGGGCACCCGGCCAGCCTGAGCTCCCCCCCGCCGCCCGCAGGAAGGAGGTCTACACCACGCTGCGGGGCCTATACGCCACCCACGCGTGCCGGGAACACCTGGAGGCTTTCGAGCTGCTGGAGCACTTCTGCGGGTACCGGGAGGACAGCATCCCCCAGCTGGAGGACGTCTCCCGCTTCCTGAAGGGTGCGACGCCGTGGAGGCCCCGGCGGGAGGGCCTGGGGTGGCCAGCCGACGGCCCCACCCGCGCTGACCGCCCGCCCGCCGCCCTTGCAGAGCGGACCGGCTTCCAGCTGCGGCCCGTGGCCGGCCTGCTGTCCGCCCGGGACTTCCTGGCCAGCCTGGCCTTCCGCGTGTTCCAGTGCACGCAGTACATCCGCCACGCCTCCTCACCCATGCACTCCCCCGAGCCGTGAGTGCCCAGCCCAGCCCGCCACCGGGGCCTGCGGAGGACGGGGGCCGGTGCGTGCTGCTGGGGGAGGGGGCAGGCTGCGGCCCCGGCCCCCGGCCCCACCCGCTGTCCGCCCCCAACACAGGGACTGCTGCCACGAGCTGCTGGGGCACGTGCCCATGCTGGCCGACCGGACCTTCGCCCAGTTCTCCCAGGTGTGTCCTCGAGGCCTCAGGAGCTGGGCGTCAGCCGAGGGGCTGGGGGGCGGCACCTGCAGCCACGGGTGCTGCCTGCCCCTCCCCACCCCCAGGGCTGGACGCCGCCCACACCTGGGTCATGAGACTTCAGAGAGACTGCATCGTCCTGGAAGAGAGGGGCGGGTGGGCCGTTCTGGGAAGACCACCTTAGAACAAAGACGGGGAAGAATCCTTTCCCGAGGGTCAGCGGATCACGGTGCCCAGAGGACAAGCTGGGGGCAGAGTGCCGCGGCTTGTGCTGCCACCTGCTGGCTCTCCCAGGAACGGCAGAGAGCGGTCCTGGGCCCTTGATGGATCCCGGGAGTGTCCCTGCATCCCAGGAGGGTTCCTGCACCCTGGGAGGGTCTCTGTACCCCGGCAGTGTCCAGGAGGCCCCTGGAGGGGCTGCAGACAGCCCCAGCACCCTCCCCTCACACAGGCGCCCAAGCCATGGTGGGCTGAGCCTCTCCCCCCTCAGCTCTCCCTCCCCCACAGGACATCGGCCTCGCATCCCTGGGGGCATCGGACGAAGAAATTGAGAAGCTGTCCACGGTGGGTCCTTCCCCCTGCAGGACGCTGGGTCCAGGCCGGGCTCTCCTGTCCAGGCTGAGGTCTCCGCTTCTCACGCCGTGACCGCCCGGAGCCTGGCTCGCCTCTGCCTGGGTGATGGGTGCCTGGGGCCATGGTCAGTGGGGAATGCTGTGCTGTGGTCTCTCGGCTGACCCTGCCAACTGCCCCCACCAGCTGTACTGGTTCACCGTGGAGTTTGGGCTGTGCAAACAGAACGGCGAGGTGAAGGCTTACGGAGCGGGGCTGCTGTCCTCCTATGGGGAGCTCCTGGTGAGACGCTCCCCCCCGCCCCCCCAGGAAGGGGCTGGAGCCCGGGTCCCTACGGAGAGGGTGACCTTGGCTGTGCCTTCTGGATTTGGGCATCCCAGGAGGCTGGGGCTCCCCTTTTAGGGGGGCCAAGAAACCTTGTCCCTGCCCAGTCCCACTCGCACTGTCCCCAGGCCTCGGGAGGACCCCCAGTGGAGAGAGGCGGGTATGAATCCATACCCAGAGCCCACCGTGGAGTCAGGCCAAGAGGCTCCAATTCCCTCGGGGCCCTGAGATCCGCCCCCCCCCCCACTCCCGGCCTCCCGCCAGCACTCCCTGTCTGAGGAGCCCGAGATCCGGGCCTTCGACCCCGACGCAGCAGCTGTGCAGCCCTACCAGGACCAGACTTATCAGCCTGTCTACTTCGTGTCTGAGAGTTTCAGCGATGCCAAGGACAAGCTCAGGTAGGCCGAGACTCCCACCGTGCCCCCCAAACTGGGAGAGCCAGCCAGCAGGCTGGGCCTGCGAACCCATTTCACAGTGGAGAAAACAGTGCACACCTCGGTTACAGCACCCCTCCTGCAGCAGGACCCCCGAAAAGTCTGGGGAGGGGAGACCTGCAGGGCTGGTGGCCACGTCAAGGCCAGGCCAAGACCAGGCTCTGAGGAGGTGAAGTTTGACTTTGTAAGACGGATGTGTGGGGTCCTTCCCAGTCCCCTGCCCTCTGAGCAGCTGGGGCCGTGGTGGGGACAGAGGACAAGGGCCAGGGTGACTGAGGGCCAGGTGGGGAGCCTGGGGGTAGCGGGGAGTTTCCAGGGCTGCAGGTGCAGTGACCAGCATTCCCCAGGGGAGGAGGGCAGAGCCCGACACGGCCCACCCGTTCGCCCTTGGAAGGGGCCTCTTTTCCAGCCAGGCTCCTGTTGTCACCGGGGAGATTGAGGCCCAGGATCTATGTGCCTGCAGTGGGGGGGCGGGGGTTGGGTCCCACACCCAAGCTTAGGGACAGGGATGTAATGGACCCTGCAGGGCGCACGGTCTGGAAACCTTCCTGAGGGAGGAGGCCTGGCTGAGCGGGGCCTCAAGGAAGGAGCAGGGAGGGATGGAGTGTCTCGCAGAGGCTCTCTTGGAAAAGGCCCGTCCCTCCCTGCCGTAAACAGCCCCCAGCCCTTGGAGGAGGCCTCAGTCCCCCATCTTGTCTGGCTGGTTGGACAGAATGAGCTCTGGGGGCCCAGGCGGCTCAGAAAAGTCCTGGGAGCTCTGAGCCTGCTGTGACGGAGACCGGGGCTCCAGCCCTCCGGCTCCTCCCCACTGGGTGACTGAGGGTCCTTGCCGGCTCCCCTACCAGGAGCTATGCCTCCCGCATCCAGCGCCCCTTCTCCGTGAAGTTTGACCCATACACGCTGGCCATCGATGTGCTGGACAGTCCCCACGCCATCCGACGCGCCCTGGATGGTGTCCGGGACGAGCTGCACACCCTCACCCACGCCTTGAGTGCCATCAGCTAGATGCGGGTGCCACCCCGCAGGCCCCCGTAGGCCGGCCCCAGGTCTCCTGGCCTTCCCCCCGCCGGCCCCGGCCCCGCCCACATGAAGGGCTGGCTCACAGGGCACCCCGAGAGCCCGCCAGAGATCCCCCTGCTGGAGGGCACCCTGCTGCCCCGCCCACTGCTTGCCAGCTCTGCCTGCAGGTGACTTTGTGCTGTGTGCTGCCCGTGTGCCGTGTGCCACCTGCTCCCAGTCTCAATAAAAGAAAAAATCCCTCTGAGTGCCCATCCGGCTGGCTTCTGTGTCTGTGTCTCAGCCCCCAGCCCTGCGCCCCTCACACTCTGCCCCATCCCTGCTCAGAGGCTCCTCCACTGCCTGCCCCCTCCTCCAGGCAGCCCCGGGGTCATCTGCTCGCCCAGGGGACCCCCAGCCTGTGCTGAGCCACCAGCAGCTCCAGAGGGCTGAGGGGGTCCTGGCTGAGCTGTCCCATCTCTGTGGGGTGGCAGCATGGAGGTGGGGGCCTGGCCTGGGTTTGCGGGGGCAGGGCTCGCAGCCGTGGTCTCCTAGGTAGGGCTGCGGGCTGGGCCCTCCCCGCAAGCCCGAGGTCCCCACTAGGAGGAGGATGGGCTCCAGGGGCCAGCCTGTGACAGCAAGCAAAGGAACGGGGGGGCCCAAGGCACAGCTGCCTCTGATCCCCGTGCCCCACCCCACCCAGAGCAGGACCTGGGAACGCGCCCCCCGCCCCCCGCAATGTGTGCTGATGGAGCGTTCAGCTGGCCCCTAGGTAACCTCTCTGGGCCTTAGTCTCCCCAGCAAGGTGGGCAGGGGGCTGGATTCTGGGCTTTCTTTACTCGACAGGTCTGGACCTGGCCCTCCAGCTAGAGCCCCCAGAATCCTCCAGGTTTGGCCCAGCCCAGGGTGTCCCCGTTCCCATCCTGGCCCTGGCCCTTGGAGCAAGCAGCCTGGGGCTTCCTGGGAGGTGGCTGGCTCCTTACTTCCTGCAGGAGGTAGACACCAGCCCATCTTCCAGGCCCTGCTCTTTCCCTCTGGTTCCCCCTACCTCCCCCTCCCACCACCAGGACCCTGGCTCTAAGCTCTTAGGATGTTAATCCTGGTAAACTCCTACTCATCCGTCAAGACCCTCCTGGGCAAAGCCTTCCGTCCCAGCCCTCCCTGGTGGTCTGTCCTTCCATCAGTTGCACCTCAAGCACCTTGTCTGTGACTAGCCCTCCTGTACCTGTGTCCCTTTAGCCTGTGAGGCGTCAAATGGAGCCACTTCTGGTGGTTGTGAGCCCCACTGAGCCCTGGGGAAGGGCTAACGGCCGGCCTCATTTCCCTCCTGCCCTCCTGGGCCCTGGGCTCTGCCCTCCCACCTGGGACTTCCGTCATCCAGCCTTCCGCCTTGCACACCCCTCTCTAAGAGGCTCCCAGATCTCCCCTGGCTGCAGAGGGGCCTCCGGACATCATGGCAACCTGGGAAGGCAGGGTCCAGCCCCTTCCTCAGCGTGGGGGGCTGCTAGGGTCTGGGCCTCCCTCCAGGGACCTGTCCAGGGGGTTGGGGGCACCACAGGGGCTCAGCCCAAATGACAGCCAAAGGATGCAATGGGGCTGAGGGGCCGGTCTGAAAGGGGTCAGCACGGGGGGGATGGGCAGGGCTCTAGGAAGAGGGCTGGGGGCCGAGAAGCCGCCTGGGCCGGGTGTGGCGGGGCCCCACCCATGCGTCCTGTGGCCCCTACATTGAAGATGAGGAACAGGGGCCAGCCTCAGGGGCCTCACGGCTGCAGGTCCCTGAGTTCAGCCCGCTCGGCAGTGCCCCAGGGAGCCGGGGGTCTCAGCGGGCCGCAGTGCTGGGGTGGGTGAGGATGGGGCCTTGAGCCAAGGAGACGCTCCATCACTGCCCACCCATGGCCTTGGACCACCTCTGGGGCCCCGAGGGCAGCCCCAGGGACAGCGGGCAGGGGTCCTCTCTCTTGCCCACACTCCCCGGACCAACATGGAAGATGGGACCCAAGCAAGGCTGGGTGGGGCTCGGCTCCCGTGGAGGCGTTTGCTCCCAGCTGTGAGCGGGGACAGCTTGGCATTAGGTCCCTCGTTAAGACTCTAATGACCCCGTGGCCCCAAGAGGTGCTGACGACCAAGGAGAGGTTCCTGCAGACCCAGCAGCAAGGAAATGATCCAGAAATTGCAGCCTCAGCCCCCGGCCATCTGCCACCAAGTTGAGGCCCTAATGGGCCAGGTGGAGGGGTCAGGGGCTATAAAGCTGGCGGGGCCCAGCAGCCCCCAGCCCTCGGGACCAGCTGCACTCGAGGCCGTCAGCAAGCAGGTCTGTCCCTGCGGGCTCTGCGTCAGCCTGGGTCCGGGCCGGCCCCGCTGGGGTCCGGTGCGTCGGGGCCCCAGGCACGAGCTCTGCTGAGCGGCAGGAGGGCGTGGGCTCCTCTCTTGGAGCGTTTGGGGGTGAGCACTGGTTGCGGGTCCCGGGTGCCCCCTCGCTGGCCTCAACCCCGCCTGTCCCCCAGGTCCTCGTGCCCCCACCATGGCCCTGTGGATGCGCCTCGTGCCCCTGCTGGCCCTGCTGGCCCTCTGGGCGCCCACCCCTGCCCGGGCCTTCGTCAACCAGCACCTGTGCGGTTCCCACCTGGTGGAGGCACTGTACCTGGTGTGCGGGGAGCGTGGCTTCTTCTACACGCCCAAGGCCCGCCGGGAGGTGGAGGGCCCGCAGGGTGAGCCCCGCTGCCCCGCCGCCCCATTGCTTCCAGCTGGCACCCAGTGGGAGGTCAGGAGGGATTTTTTTAAAAAGGAAGATGATGTTCTCGTGGTCACATCCTAAAGGTGACCAGCTCCCTGAGGGTGAGCCAGGAGGACGCCTGAGGGTGGGCTTGCCCCTCCCCCCCTCCCTTCTCACCCCGGCCTCACCCAGCGCCCCGGCCCCATTCTCTCCCCTCCCCACCGAGGGCAGCTCCAGGGAGGAATCTTCTGAAGTGAGTCGAGTCCTGGGTGCCGATGGTCTCGGGGTGATGTGTCGGCAATGGGGTTGCTTGTGGGAGACCCCCCGTCACCCTGGGAGAGGGCCCCGTCCTGGGCGGGCTGTGGGGAGGGGAAGGGGGCCAGGGCACCTGTTCAGGGTCCCGCTCCAGGGCCGGGCAGGGTGGGCAGGGGAGCGCCGTCTGCCTGACCGTCTCTCCCCGCAGTGGGGGCCGTGGAGCTGGGTGGAGGCCCCGGTGCCGGCGGCCTGCAGCCCCGGGCCCTGGAGGGGCCCCCGCAGAAGCGCGGCATCGTGGAGCAGTGCTGCACCAGCATTTGCTCCCTCTACCAGCTGGAGAACTACTGCAACTAGGGCCCGGCCGGACGCCCCTTCCAGGCAGGCGGCCCAGCACCGCGCTCCCCCCACCCCGGATGGTCAATAAACCCCCTGAATGAGCCCTGCTGCTGTCGTCTGTGTGGCCTGGGGGGCTGAGGTGCTGCTGGGGGCGGGGGCGAGGAAGGCCGGCCCACCTGCCCAGGCCCTGGTGACGGGGGGTCCTGCCCCAGACCCCTCTCTGTTCTCTCTGCGTCATGCACTGGGTGCCCACAGGCATGCGGGCAGACGGGCACCAGGGCCCATGGCAGTACCCCTCAAGGTGGTGAGCTCCTGTCTTCGGGGGCCCTGACACCCCCCTCCTCAGTGCCCCACTGTTGCACGTGGTGGCTCCGCGGGGCACCCGCCCAGGCCGCTGCCAGTCACACCAAAGAACCCAGGGGTGCCTTGGCTGGTCACAGCCTGGGAGGTCAGAGGATGACCTGGCTGTACCAAGGCCTGGCCAGCCTGCCGGTCGCCCAGGCCAAATCAATCTGCAGCTTTCCTGAAGGCTCCACCCGGGCCAGGGCTCGGGGTGGCCAGGCTGGGGCTGGGTGCCTGGGCCCCGGTTGCTGCAGACCACTCAGAGGCCGGCCTGGTACCCAGCCGGCTGGGCGGCCCTCCCTGTGACCCCGAGACTCTCACCCCGGTCCCCCCACCCCAGGGCCACATCGACACCCCCCAGGGGAGACGCTGCAGGCCTCCAGCAGGCCCCGCCCCTGGAGTGGAGGCCAGGGCTGGGCAGGCAGGTGGACGGCTGGACACTGGACCCGGAAGAGGAGGGGGAGGGGGTGGCCAGGGTGAGCGGCGAGCTGCCCATGGGATCACCCAGGCGGCCCCGTTAGCACGGGTAGAGGCAGGGGCACCCCGCAGGAGTTGAGGTATGTGGGTGCCCGAGGTTGGGCCGCACGCAGCTGGGGCTGGGAAGTGGGCTGGTCGGAGTCAGGCTGCCCTCAAGGCCCTGCCAGCCAGTGAGACCCTGGGGATGACTCGGACGCTTCCCCTCCCCCTCAAGTGCCAACAGACTCTGTGGAGAGGGAGGAAGCCTTTGGGGTCCCGGGGCAGGGGGGCCATCCCGGCCAGCAGGATTTGCAGCATGGCTGGTCCTGGGTGGTGCAGGGGGGGCTCGGGAGAGGAGTCCACCAGGTGGGGAACGTGGTGGGTCAGGGTGTGACGTGGCCCTCGGTCCCCTGCCTGGGCTGGGGCCTGTCTTCCTTTCCCCTCCTGAGACCCGCTGCCGCTCTGAGACCCAGGATCCACCCCTGCCCCAGCCGCTCCCACCAGCCCCTGGGTACCAGTGGATGTGTTTTCGAACAGGTGGGGTGGGGGCCCTCCATACACCCAGCAGGGACGGGGTCACGGAGGGAAGGAGAAGTGGCTGCCCAGGGCTGCCAGGGCCCCGGGGGCGAGGGCGGGATCAGACCCAGTCTCCTGCTCGGCACCGCCCTGGGCACTGAACCCCAGGTGCCCCTGCTTCTGGACCCCCCACATCGCCCCACGGAAGCCAGGCCCTCAGACCTCGGCTCTGCCACCCCACCCAGGCCCAGGCTCCACCCCTTCTGGGAACTGGAGGGCAGACCTGGCCTGCCCTTGGGACCCGAGCTTCACTGGCCCATGCGGCTGGCGGTGGCCGTCAGCGGTGTGCAGACCCGTGTGTAACCCTCGCGTGGGCAGTGGGGTCCAAGTGCCGACTGCAGCCCCTCCACACGTTCCACTCCCTCACTGTTGCGTCTTCTGTGTTGTACTGTCACGCATGCCGTGGGGGGCGGGTGTGTGCTGTTGCCCCTGTGTTCCTAATGGGGAGACTGAGGCTGGGGTCAGGCCCTCTGGTGCCCACCCACTAAGGACATTCTGCCTGTGTGGCTGCCTCCAGGCTGGCTCCCCGGATTGCATCTGCTCCTGGCACGGATGAACTGGCAGCTCCACCTGGCCATTGGGGCTGTATTTGCCTTCTCCTGTTGGCAGTAAATATTTACTGTCCTCGCTGTTCTCCGGGCCTGAGCAGATCCTGAGGGCCATGGGAGGTGGACGCAGGGATGCTGGGGTGGGCTCTCTGCCCTTGAGGGCCTGGTGCTTGGTGGGGGCCAGGCTGGGAAGAGGGAGCAAGACCAGGAACCAGTGGCCTGAGCTCCTGGAAAAGGCCCCCTGGCAGAGCCCAGGCAGAGCCCCGGCCGGTGTCTGTGTCCAGTTAGGCTGTGAGTCCCCACCTTGGGGAACCTGCCCCGGGACCCAGGCAGGGTTGGGCCCCCTGCGCGGGCGGTTTTACCAGGTGGGCACCCGTCCACGCCAGGCAAGGCGGTCAGAGCGGTCATTCACAGACAGAACCAGCAGAGGGCGCCAAAGCCCCACTTTTGCCACACTCCACTTTGTGCCGGGCGTACCGTCCGGGACAGTGGTCCTCTCCGCAGGGGTCTGCTGCCCACGCCGCCCGCATTCCCCGCTGCCGGCAGGCACAGGGGCTCCGGGGGATGCCCAACGGGCTGACCGCCCCGGGCCCTGGAGGCCATGAGGCTAAGGAAGGAGAGAGGGCGCCGAGGTCTCAGCCCCCCATCCAAGCCCACACCCCCCTCACGGGCCCAGGCTTCCTGCGGGAGCAGCTGGACAAATGTGCCGGGCCCCCAACATTCTGGAAACGTCTCCAGTGAGAGTTTGACCCTCTAGCATCAGAGACCTGGGGCCGGAAGTCCTTGGGGCTGACCTCCTCCAGGGCCCCCATCCTGGCTGAGCAAGCCAGGCACCCGTGCCAAGCTGGAGCCTTGGTTGAGGGTCTCCGGGGCCTGGGGGAGTTGAGGCTGGGGGCTGGGGGGTGGCTGTCACCGTCAGGCCAGGCGGCTCCTTGCTCCGCTTGTAGCCACCTTGGCCACTCGAGCCAGAAAGCTCACGTGAGGCAGGGGCTTCGGGACCAGGAACCCTGGGCCCAGGAGGCCTCTGGCGGGGGTCCAGCTGGGTCAGGGTTAGTTCTTTCCCATGTCCATCCCCATCTCCCCCTCCTGGTGCTGGGAGGAGAGAGAGGTCAGTTCCAGAAAGAATGTTTGGGGGTAGGGGGTGGTCATGGGCCTGGGAGCCGTGGAGATAACAAACAGACAAGCAGGGTGGTGGGGCACCGGCCCACCCCCTCCCTCCGGCACTGTTGTTTCTGGCCTTGGTGCAGGAACAGCGAGGCAGAGACCTTCGAAAGTGGAGACCAGCGGAGGTGGCTCCCTACCACTCCCCAGCCAAGCACCAGCCCCCCACCCCCAGGTCCTCAGCTCAGCCCCCTCCCCAGGCAGCCCGCCAGCCCCACCCCACCTCGGCTCAAACCTCCCACTTCCTGCCACCTGCTGCTGTCGGGGGTCTGACCCGGAGACCCCTGGGAGAGTCTCCAGGAGCCCACAGATGGGTCCCTGAGGCTGTCCCCAGAAGCTGGGCCTGGGTCCGTCACTCCACAATCCCCACCCTCCAAGGCACTGGGCTGAGATATGGGATCTTGGGGACATCCCTGGAGCCTCAGGAGGGGGGTGCAAGTGGGTGCTGCCTCCCAGGCTCCCTTCACCCAGAGATGCTCAGAGACGTAGACCCAGGGTCAAGGTCACAGGGTCGTTCCCAGCCGAGCCTGGCTCTGTGCTTTGGCAGGGATGAAGGTGGGCCTCCAGGTCCCCAGCCTGGGGGTCCAGAGCCTGTGAGCTCCGGGTGGCCCACCTTCTGCAGCCCCATGTGGACCAGGCGGCTGGCCCATCAGAACCTCGCGGGGCGGGGGTGGGAGGTGGGGGGGCGGAGGGGGGCAAGGAGCGCATTCCGCCAGCCTCACTCGGACCCCCTGCCCAGTCCATCTGTGTTTTTGGAAAACAGAGCCGGCGCCCCGGCAGCCCTGCAGCCTGCGGCCGTTCACACTGCGTCTCAAAGCACACGATTTTCTTCTTCAAAGTCCATCCTCACTTCAGAACTTGGCCCTGTTCCAGCCTGGCCTCCCTGGGGGCACCCTGCCTGCCCCTCCCACACCCATGGCCCACTTGCTGGGGGACCTTGGAAATCCCCTTCCCTCTCTGGGCCTCAGGTTCTGGGCTGTGGGTCAGGCCTGCGTGGTAGCTCAGCGGGCAGCCAGAACAGGGCTGGGAGGAGGTGAACATGGGGGCCCCGGCTCTGAACCCGAAGCTCTGTCCCTTCCTAACCCTTCCTGGCTCTCACTGGCCGTCTCTGGCCCTTCATGGTCCTTCCTGGCCCTCTCTGGCCCTCCATGACCTTTTTTGGCTTTCTCTGGTCCTCCATAGCCCTCCATGGTCTCCCTGGCCTTCCCTGGCACCCACCTGTGGTCCAACAAGCTCAGCCTGTCCAAGAAACCCTCCAAGGGTCAGGGAGAGGGAGAGGATGGAAGATGGGTTTCCTCCCTTGAGGCCTACATGATGGCTCTGCTCTTGGTCACCTGCTGGGGTTGCTTCCTGGACCCGGGTCCAGCTGTGGGAACGGAGAGGGCAAAGAGGCCAGACTCCGGGTGGGAGGAAGAGCTAGAGGAAAAACAGGAGAGGGGAGGGCTGAGGGGGCGCCCCCCCCAACTCCAGCTGCGCAGATCAGAGGAGGTCAGAACAGGCAGGCTGGGAGGCTTCCTGGAGGAAGAGTCCTGTGTCCGCATTCAGGTGCCTAGACCTTAAGATTGTGTCCGCATCTGGCTGTCACCGCCGAGGGTGCAGACCGAGCCCAGGGATTGCCGTGGGGCAAATACAGCCCGTGCCACCCTCCTTGGAGCCACACTGGGAGCCGCGTTCACACAGAGATGTCGTCCTCCAGGCCCTGGCCAAAAAGAAGGTGCAGGTTGAGGTCTGGAGGACACAATGGGTCAAGTCCTGTGGACGCCTCACCTCCTGAACGCCCTCAGCATGTTGGGGTCAGCAGGAGGGTCCACTCGGGCCAGTGTAGGGCTGACGGGTGCGAGCTGGTGGACCAGGCACCTGGGGATTAAGTCCTTGCTCTGCTGCCCTTGGCTGTGTGGCCTTGGGAAAGTTACATAACATCTCTGAGCCTCGGTTTCCTCATCCATCAAAAGGGAACCCAAGGAGACTCTCCCCGCCTTGGTGGTGAGGGTCCAGTGGGGCGATGTGTGTGAGTGGGGAGCCCCCCAGGCCCGTTGTCATGGTGTCAGCAGGTCCTCTGAATTGTACTCTCAGCTCCTTCCCCAGTAGGACAGGCCGCGGTCTCAGGCTTCCTCCACGCGCCTGGCATGCACTGCGCTGTCCTCCGTGGGCCAGGCATGTAGGTGAGGAAGGCTGAGGGAGGACTACGGGCCCAGGGCACTTCTTGCGGATTCTCGCTCTGCATCTCCAGCAAGTTACTTCCCCTCTCTGGGCCTTAGTGCTCCACAAGCCTGCTGCCCCTCCAGGCAGCAAAGGCAAAAGGCAGCTGATGCGTCTTCCACGGGAAAGGAGAAGGCTCCTCACTACCAGGGGTGGCCCGTGGGCATGTCGGGGTGCTGGGTGGGGCTTGCCAGGAAGACCAGCTCCCCAAGGGAGGAGGCCCAGGGCTGGGGTCGTGGAGGGCTCACACGTCTCGAATGAGGCCAAAAGCAGGATGAGGGAAGGGGTGTGCATGGCCCAGGGGATCTGGGGCTCCCTTGTGCCCGGGGACAGGGCAAGACTCCCTGCCTGGCCAGTCCCCCTCCCCCCAAACTCCAGAGTCCTCTCAGGTGGCCACTTTTACTCAGGACCAGCCGGGGCCATGACTCAGCTACCAACACCCAGGAAAGAAGTTTCTAGTGCCGTCGGTCAGGGGAGTCAGGGGCAAACATACTTTGCATTGAGAGAGTATAATGATGAACAATAACAAACATGTATTAGTATGTGGTCTGTGCTGGACGCTGACCTAAGGGTTTTCAGGCACCAGCATGTCAAGCCTGTGAGGTCAGAGGGACGTGGCAGCCCAGGGGTGACCGGGCTCGCCCGGGTCCTTCAGCAGAGCAGGGATTTGAGCCGGGTCAGCCTCCAGGCCTCTTCCTGCCCATTCCTCTCCCCTTCTGGATACACCGCGGTGTGAGCTGTACAGCATGAACCCTCGGCCCTCCCACTGTGGCCTTGCTGCCCTGGGGTGGCCTCACCCTGGCCTCTCCGGCTGCCCGCACAGAGGTGGCTGGGTCAGACGGGTCCCAGTGGTGCGGGGCTCTCGGGACAACTGGTGAGTTCAGCATGGGCATTCCGTTTCCTCCCCCTCTTCTCTCGGCTCTCAGGTTTGGTAAAGAGGCTCTTCTGTGATCCTCATGGCAATACTGATTTCTAGGACAGCCAGGTGCTTTCTGAGGCTGCGGTTGCATTTCTCGATGTGGCCACAAGGTGCCAGGCTTGGGTCAGATTTGGAAAGCCCTGCGGGGATTGGGGGTCGCGGGAGCAAGATTCAGCCCCTGAATCTGGTCTCGGGGACCCTGCCTCAGGATGGGGGTCCCAAACATTCTGCTGCAGAGCCTCTCAGTAATGAATCTGATTTTATTCTGATATAAACATAATACAGTTTTCTCCAATTCTCAGAACACAGCGGATGTTTTGGGAAGGCGTCCCGGGTTTAACCTGTGCTCTAGGCACTACCTCGCCGTACCCCTGGGATCGGAACCACCAGAGAGGAATTCCCCTGGGCCTCCTTCCACCGTCAGTTCTGTAATGCCAGGGCGGGGGCAGAGGAGAGCCTCAGATCCCAGCGCAAAGGTGCAGAGCCCACCAGTACCCCGACACTGCAGGGAGTCTCCCCCTTGCAGGAAGAATGTTGTCACTTTGCCCCCAGCCCTCTCCCCAGGGTGCCCCAGATTGCCGCTCCGAAGAACTTTTGAGCTGTGCACTGTAATTCTAGAAGTGGCCACCAGGTGTCAGCATGAGGCCACTTAAGCAACCAAGTGGAGGAAACTTCGGAATTTCTAAGGGTCCTTCAAGTCCCTCCTGCATAAATAGGATCTGACCAGAAGCCCAGGATGGGATAACCCTCTCTCAGGCCTAAGAGGAAGTGGGGCAGTGAGGTTTATGTTGTGAGGTGCACCCCAAATTTGTCGCTTCTCTCCCACTACCCTGTATCCCCTATAGGCCATGTGTTCCCACCATGGACAGTAAATGGAATAAGATGTTGAGGGTCACAGCCCTCACACCCACAATACTTCTAGTCCTGACTCAGTGGCACCATGGCTTAGCTAGTCCCCCATGGGTCCTCCCCACCCTGAACCCCTTTCTCCGCTCCCCTTCCTTTGCTTAAACACTCTGGGCTTCAAGGTTCTGATGGAATAAAATAGCCCTGCATTGGTGTGATCCCCTTTGGGGCTGTGCCAGAAATGGGGATTCACACTAGGGCAGAGCTCAGATTCAATACATTGTTTTAGGGGTGGGAGGTTCCACATTTCCAAGAGTTTGATCTGTGGGTTTGAAATGCTGCTCCCCTTTCAACCCCTTAGCTGCCCACCTTCTCAATTTGAAGACATCCCCTTTGGTGGGCCTTCCATGGAACCCCATTATCTGACGTGGGGTCAGCCCTTCACCCTCCCTAGCCCCACCTGAGGCTTGGGAAGTCCCAGCTAAGTTTCTCTGTAGGGACCTGCAAGTAGCTCCTTGTGACATCTGGGCATCTGGCAGCAGACACCGGGGTCGGGGGGGCGGGCATAGGTGTGTGGCACAGGCTGTGAAGACTCCAAGCCACAGAACCCAAAGCAGAGCCAGCGTGAGCAAGTGACTGCTGCACCCCCCAAATTGTGGGCTGCTTCACACTGAGTCCCCTCTCTGTGCCCTGGACCTGATTCAGGACCTTTAGCATCCCTGCATCCCTCCCCACCCAAGACACCAGTGAGGAGGCCCTCTGGCTCTCCTCCCAGAGGATGGTATGGCTCTGGGGCATCTGCATTTTGTTTAGGACACCCCCACCAGATTTGAGTCCCCCCAAGTCTGACTCTCTTCCCCACTGAAAGCCCTGTCCTCCCACCAGATGACCTATACCTCCAGCTAAGGAAGGAAGTCCAGGTGAGGTCTTGAAAGACAAAGGGAGAGGGGAGAATTAAACCCCAACACAGGCTGGTAAGCTGGGGTGCAGGGGCACAGGGAGGGTGTGGGCTGGTGGTCTTCTGGGAACGGCACATGTCTTTGCCTCTTAGTGAGTCTTTGATCTGCCTCCTGCTCTACCTGCAGGCTCAGGAAAGTTTAAGTTCCCAGCGAGACTTAAGTCTAATCAGGCAGCACTTCTATCTGGGTCCCCACCACCACCACCACCAGCTTCTGACACCTCTGAGTCTATGCCTCAACTGGAGTTTCAGCCAAGCTCAAAAGGCTGTGAACCCCAGTCATCCCACCCAGGGGTACCTGTGAGCAGGACACTGCTGCTTGCTACCTGCTGCCTGCCATTTGCTTCAGCATCCTTGGTGCCCAGCACCACACACAGGGTGTAGGGGGTAGTATCAGATGCCACTAGGGAAGGGAGAAAACTCCCAGGTGAGTCCCCTGCCTCCGGAAGAAGGACGGACTTGGCCGCATTGTGTTGCAGCTGTGTTGGGAGCCCATGAAGAAAGATTTTTCTGACCATTCTCGAACCCTGGCTTTTTCCCCATTAGGCCCCGCCCCCATTTTACCCGTGCCACGCCCACCGGCGTGCCAGCGTGTCAAGTGACTGCCAAGTGTCAATCTAGTGAGGCCCTACCCACTCTCCACCCCCTCCGAAGAGTCCCACCTTCCAGCTGGCAGGGAGTGCTTCCGGCTAATGCCTATGCCCACAAACGCCTTTCTGCCAGGCTAAGGGTGGGCCAGATCTCCACCCCCTAATGCGCTGTGCCCTCGCGTGGGAAGGTGCCAGAGCCAGCTGCCCCAGCACCACCAAGTTGGCGCAAAGCTACCCAAATTTGGAGGGGCTTGAGGAAAGGCGTGGAGGGGACGAGGAGGTGAGGGGCAAAACTATAGTTTTAGTTGGCATTTGAGCAGGTGCCGTGTTCAGTGGCAGCGAGGCTCCCCTGCTTCTCAGGGCCTGTTATAATGCACACTTTGAAAGTGCCCTTCATCGTCTCTCCAGCCTCAGCCTCGTCCCCCTCCTCCTCCACCTCTGCGTCAAGCCGGCTGGAGGGTCTGGGCAGCACAGCCAGAGGACCCCCTGCTTTGGCGGCGACTGCTAATATTGGCCCGGCCAGCGGATCATCAGCCGGGCAGTTTCGGCAGAGAGCCTGGGGCAACAGCGACTCCCCAGTCCTCTTTATTCACCGCCCGGGAGCTTCGGGGACTACGCAGCGACTAGAGTACAGGTGACTGGGCTTCCCTCCCTCCCCTTTGTGTGAGAAAAGCTGCATTCTGAGCATTCAGGTGTGGGTGGGCTGGGGGCTTGGGGCTGGGGCAGTTAACAGGAGCAGAGAGACCTCTGTGCCAGAGGACCCAGGCAAGCTTCGACTTCGGAGGGGAGAGGAAGGACAGCTGGAGGGGGGACTCTTCGGTAGAGCTGCCCAGAGCCATCGAGTCTTTTGCAAGGAAAGTAAGTTTTCCTTCACTCATCTGCAAAATGGGAGGGGCAGAGGCGGAGGGTAGGGCTGCTCTTTTCAGCAGGAAGGCACAGCTGTTTTTGCAAATGTAAAAGGCAGGGTTTTTCTGTGTGAGAAATTCCCTCTTGCTGCACCCCACCCTCCCCGACGGCAACCAGAGACAAACAGGACACGGTGCAGAGGGGCCAGGGCCCTGAGATTTTGGAGCTGTCTTTTGGTTTTTTGATGCCACTTAAAAAGTAAAGCTTCCCTCTCTCCCCACTCCCTACAACACCCCCCCCACCCCAAAGAATCCCACTATGTCATTGGAGGGTGAGAAGGACAATGAAGGGGCAATGCCCCTTGGGACCCCACAGCAGGATTTAAAAAGTAAAGCTTCTCTCCTCTAGACAGTGTTCCCCTGGGGCCCCTCCCAGCCTCCCCTGCCCTGGGTAGTTTCTCCAGGAGTGCATTATTTTGTGCATGACGTGTTTCTCCCCCACCACCCGGGGTCCCAGACGCCTCCGTCCACCCAGGGTGGTGTTTGTGGGGAAGGGGTTCATTTCCCCAGAGAAGCCCAGTTTCCCCCCACCCTCAGCTGCCTTCCCGAGGCAGAGCTGTGTCCTTTGGTTTGTGCCCGGCTCCCTCCTTGCGTCCATTCAAGGTGGGAATGTTGGGGAGTAGAGGGGAGAATTTTGATATCGTGTGCTGTGATCCCCCAAGGCGGGTTGTTTGTGTGCAGCCCTCAGCCCCCATGCCCAGGCAGAAGTCCACCCCAGGAAGGGGCAGCCTGTCCAACAAGAAGGTGTCCTCCATGGGCACCTGTGCAGGCTTGGCTGCTGGGAAGCCCAGCTCTGGGTGAACTGTGGGCACTTTCCTCCTTCCCTAGTGCTTTAAGAAAGGGAGAGCTGGGCAGCCAGAGGGACCGGAAGGGGAGCCACCGCCCAAACCCTGACAAGGTGACCTGCAGGCCTCTCCACCCAACAGCCAGGGGAGGGGCAGGGGACCAGGGCCCTGGCTTGGGGGGGGGGTGGATTTGTTTTAAAAGCGGTCATCTTAGGAACACCGTTTTGCTTCTCCCCAGGGGCCGAAGAGTCACCACTGAGCTTGAGGAAGAGGAGGTGGACTCCGGCTCCCAGCCCCAAGGCCCCACATCTCCTCCGGGTCAGCTCCCTGCCCAGGCTGCCCCCCAGCCTGAGCTGCAGCCCGAGCCCCGGCCTGAGCTGCAGCAGGCCAGAGCCACCCGAGACCCCAGCCCGGAGGTCAGCTGCTGCGGCCTGTGGCCCAGGCGATCCCCATCCGCTCAGAACTGAAGCCGGCAGTCAGCTCCAGCCCCGCAGAGGTGAGTGATTCCAGACTCCCAGGGCAGGACCCAGCGTCCCCTGGTACAGATCTCTGTGCAGCAGGCTCTGTACAGGGGCCTGATTTCCTCTGGTGCTCAGAGCCCCCCAGGCAGTTTCAGTTCCCATCCCCCCTTTGACAAGGAGTGGAGGCTCAGAGGGGCTGGGGGTGTGTTCAGAGTCACACAGCTGCAATCTGGGATTCAGGTGGTCGGCTCCAGGTGCCTCTCTCCCTGGGGGGCTCAGGTGTGGGCAGAGCAGGCCCCCTGCAGTCTGGGCAGCGGCATGGTCCTCAGAGGGGAGCTCCTGGTAGAAGAAGGACAGAGGAAGGGGGAGGGGGGCAGCCTAGGGGAGAAGCCAGGGAGGGGGTCAAGGTGAGGACAGAATTGGAGGAGGGGGGAAGAAGGAGGGCACAGGGGAAAAACTCATACGCTGGGGAGGAATAGGGGACGCCAGGAAAGCTGGGCTCAGCTGGGGCATGTGAGACCCAGTCCTCCCTGCCCTGGGCTGCTGCCTGTGTGTCCTCACACCAGTGGTTTGACCTCTCTGTGTCCCCGTTTGTCAAAGTGGGCAACAGGCGCAGCCCTCCTGGCTGTTGAGAATTGTGAGGCACAAGTGAGGTATGACCAGAGGCCGGGAGAGGCACTCTGAGTGCTGCTGTCATGATTCCATTGTGTTCAGTCCGGCAGGGCTTCCTGTGTGTGAGTGGGGGCCGGGGGGGGGGTGACTAGAAAGGCCCAGGGGCCAGAGGCTCCTTGGACACTTCTGGAGCCAGCTCCGTGGTGGTGGCCGCAGGGTTCACGCAGCAGGTACCGGGGTGGGGGCCCGGGCTAAGCTGCTCCAAAGGGGTGCTCGCTCCAGGCTCTCGGAGAGCTTTGGCGGTGGAGGTGGGTGGGTCTGTGTGCTTGCTCCTGACCCCAAAGCGACAGAGGCCACTCTTCAGGGCCTGCAGTGGGGGACCCAGCAGGTGCCCCCTTGCAGGCTGGTCTGCCCATCCGAGAGAGAAACCAAGAATGTTTTTTAAAGGTGTCTTTAGTTCAGACACTACATAAAATAGTACAATAGTGGCAACGCCTCGGTCCTTCCCGAGAGCGCCTGCTTGGCCCCCTCCCCTGGTGCCCGCACACCGACCCATACGTACTTCTGACTTTTGGTTTATTGATCAGTGGCTTGTGGTGCCTTGTGCCTTGGGTGGCTTGTGCCGTCGGGTCCTGGCGTTCCAGCTGGGGCCTGGGTCCCCTGCTTCCAGCTGGGCTGACCGGAGCGGGTGTCCCTCCTAGATTGGAGGGCAGGGTCCTTGCCCCCAGTGGCGGGTGCCCTGCGGGGGGGTGAAGGAGGGGCGCTCAGGGGACTCCCGGAGAACGAGCCGGGTTTGTAAAATGCTGGGCTTAGTCCCAGGGAGGGGGGGGGCGGCCAGCTCGGAGCCAGAGCCGGGGGAGGAAACCGGGGAGTGGGAAAGGCCGGCTGCAGGGCGGGCGGGAGCGAGGGAACCGGCAAAGCAGGAGCATCGGAGCCGCCGGCCTGGGTGCAGGGGCTGGGCTTGCTGGGGTGAGTGCGAATCTTTGGGGGGATGATTATTCTCTTTGGAATATGGTTTGCAGATCTAGAGGGGCGGCCAGGGCTGCTGCAGGGCTGGAGCACTACGGTGGGAGGGGGGAGGTCGTTAGGGGTGGGGGGGAATGGCGCTTGGGGCTGAAGTTCCTGCCAGCCAAGCCCTGTGCTGGGGGAGACCCCAGCCCCACGACATGCCAGGCTTGCTGGCAGGTCCCTTCCTACCGTGGGGGGCCGGAAGTCGGGGCGACCTGGGCGGCTGGTCCTGGCTGGGGGCGGCCAGTGCCCTTTTTGAGCCCCGCGGTGACCCGGATCTGCCCCCGACAACCCTGCCCCTTTAGCCGAACTCGTGACTAAATAAGGCGAGGGTTCAGCAGGCAGCCCCTCAGGGGGAGGAAGTGCATCTCTGCCCCCCTCCCCCTCGCCCTGATGGCCCAGCCTGGCACCCCAAGGTGGCCTCAGCCGTCTTACCTCCAAGGTCCAGGTCTGCAAGCACCAGCGGCAGCTTCTCCAGGGCTGGCGCCTGCTCAGGGCACAAAGCAGGGGAGGGGCTCACCAAAGGGCCACTGGCAGGGATGCGCCCAGGCGGCCCCACTGACACACGTCCCAGCCTTCCGCCACCCCGAGCCTGGGAGGCAGGCCTGGAGAGGTGAGGAGCCCAGAGCAGGGCCAAGGGCAGCAGAGGCCCTCATCCAGGACTTGAAATCTGCTCTGGGATCCCAGGCAGCCGGGTCCGCAGACAGGCACTTAAAAATACTCCTCGCCCCCAAATTTACAAGTTGCCACAGAATAGGGAGTTACGAAGCCAGGCTTCCCTTCCGGAGGCTCCCGCCTCGCCCTCCCTCCTATAGGCATAGGCCTGAAAGCCAGGGACGCGGGGGACTGCAGAAAGCTGGTGGAGGGGGGAAGGGGGGCAGTGATGGGCGGGGGGGGGGGGGCGAGACAGGCCAGATGTTCTTGGAATGGACACGGGGGTGATTGATACGGACTGGAATTTGAAGGGGGAACATTCCCCACGTGCCTTGGGCTCTGGGTGGAAAATGGGCTGTTTTTTTTCATAGGTGGGGGGGTGTCCTCCCTGTCCTGCCAAGCTCCTGTGAAAGGGCTGCCTCAGCCCTGCCCAGTCCCCACACCTGTCCAATGGCATTAACCCCTGCCTTCCCAGAGTGTCAGGCTTTGAGGTGCCCCCCTTCTAGCTGGGGTCCCTCTGTGGGGTGACAGCGGGGACAAGCGACGGCCGGCATACCGGTCCCCGGGCCCCGCCATTCTGCTGCCCCCAGCAGCACCCCCTCTCTGACAGCGCCCCCAACCCACAGATGCCCCTGGGGTGGCTGTCCCCCACCTCCCACATTGCCCAGCTCCGAGGGGGTGATCCAGTTCCCGCCAGGGCCTTGGGGCTGGGTAGGGTTCAGGGTTTGTCTTCAAGGAACTAGGCTTTCACAGCCCGGAGAGGGAGGCTTTTCATGAAAATTCTCTTCGAGAAAAACGAACGGAGACCCCTGACCCCCAGCCACCGTGTAGGCCGGCCCCCCATCTCTTCCCCCCACTTTCTCCTCCTCTTCCCCAGCCCTTCTGCTTCCCCGCATTACCAAAACAAAATTGGGTTCGCTCTCGTTTGGGGGCTGGGGAAGGCCCGGACGGCGCTCGCGGAGCGCCGGGGCGAGCAGGGGGTGGCCGCCGGGGGTGCTCCCGGGCCCCCAAACCGAGCCGGGGACGAGCCTGCCCGCGGCGGCAGCCCGGCCGCGGCTTCGCCTAGGCTCGCAGCGCGGGAGCGCGTGGGGCGCGGCGGCGGCGGCGGCGGCGGGGAGCCCGCGGGCCTCCTCGCAGGCGGCCGAGCGGGGAGCCCGGAGCCCCGGGAGCGCCGGGGGAGCAGCGCCCCATCGCTCCCCCGCGGCTCTCGGGTTTCTCCCTTCCACCCCGACGCCCGCCCGGCCGGGCTTCTGCACGGAAGCGCACTCAGGGGCGAGGAGGCAAAAGCGGGAGAAGCGATGTGCCAGCCGGGGTGGACGGCGCCCCTGGGAGTCCCGCGCACCAGCCCCGGAGCTGCTGCCGCCGCCGCCGCCGCCGCCGCCGCGCAATCCGCGCTCGCGTCCCCCGGGGAGGGCGCCACTGCTCCGCGCGAGTCCCGGGGGCGGCGGATCCCCAGCGGCGGGTGCTTCCCCGGGCCCCGGAGCTCAACCTCTCAAACGCAGCCCTCCATTCCCAGGGTCCCAACCCACCCAGCACCTTCCCCGCTCCTCCGGATCGCAGACATTATATATTCTGGTCTCTTCCAAATTTAAGCCTTGCTCAGGTCCCCCCAGTACATTCAACATTTCTCCAGGTCACAAGGGGTTTTGTTTTGTTTTGCTTTGGGTTTTTTTGGACATTAATTTCTGGGGATCTGAAAACGCATAACCCCCACTGGCTTTCCCAGGTTTACACTAGTGGCCTGGGTCCCCAAACTCACTGGGTGCTTTCTCCCAGGCTCTTCACAATTTTATATACCCCCAGCCCCACCCCCAGGTTCCGCAGAGTTACACAGTGGCAAACCCTATTCAGGAAGATTTAAACATTAACCCTGGGTCCTGTGGTCAGGCTGACCAATTCGCCTGGCTCCCCAGAATGTGCAGTGTTTTTCTGGCATTTAGGCATCATTCCCAAACAAGTGGCACTCTCTTCCTGTGTCCCCGTAATTTTGGACGACAGGGGCTCCCAAGCTTACCACCCCTGTTCTGGGCCCCCCACACTGAAGCCCTGTTCCCCTGGTTCACCAGAGTTCGGGGCATTATCTGCTGAGTTCCACAAATGTATTGGCCTCACCCTGGGTTCCCCAAATTTTCCACAAAGAATCCTAGGCACCTCCCCCCCACCTCCGCAACACACTAAGCCATTTCCCCGGGACCCTCAGAGTCTGAACGCTGCTTCCCATACCTCCACCGAAATTTAGGCATTACACCCAAAGCACGCCGATCCCCTTTCTGAATCATAAACAGTCTGCGCTCTGATCTCCTGAGTTCCACAAAATTGAGAGGATGATTTCTGGTCCCCAAAACGCATTGATTTCTGGGCCCACCCCCCCAGTTTTTTTTTTTTTTTTTGGTGGGCCATGAAGATATGGGGCGTTCATTTCCGGGGATCTCCAAGCTTCCTTGCCACTAATCAGGTTCCTTAAAATTTAGACACTGTTACCCAGGCCCCGAAAGCACACGGAGCAATTCTCCAAGGTGCGCTCAATTGTGATCGTGGAACAGGCAGATTCCCCCAAATCACAAATCTCCCAGGTCCCCCTGGGTCAAACCACGCACAAAACAAACTCTTTCACAGAGCCTATATCTTGTTATACCAAGCTCTTTTGAGTGTCCCAGTAACCAAATATTCGGAATATTTTCTCCGCCTCATAACATTCTGAATATTAAAAAATTCCCTGGGCCCCATGAGCTTACTGACAAGAATCCAGGTTTTCTAAAACTCAGAACTGATCCCAAATCCCAGGCCAACCAACACTGGACCCTTTCCTCTATTTGGACACGCTGGGCTCTCAACATTAGGCATTGCCCTCCAGGCCCCCCAAACACATTCAATGTTACACTTCTGTCACAGAAAGGCACTGATTTCTTGGGCTCCAAAGCATCCCAGGCACCCAGTGAGTCACCCCAAATTTAGCCGACATTTTCTGGGTCTCCCAGACACTGCAAACCCCCTGTAGATAACCAACTTCAGGCACTGATTCTTCAGGCCCCACCACTTAGGAACTCTTAATCCTTTCCCCCTAAAACTTAGATATTGACCTTCAATTCTCCTGAGGACTTTGAAGAACTTCTTTGGATTCCCAGATTCAAAAATGATTTTTCTGGGGCCTCTAGATTGAGATACTGCCTGCCAGCCCTCCAAAATAAACTGAGATTTTTTTTCTCCCCTCCACAAAAGAATTGAACTTTTTTTTTTTTTTTGAAATTGATTTACGGGTCCCCTGACTTTATGATCCTTGCCCCGAGTCCCCCTAAATTTAGGCAATTTTCCACAGGCCTCCCAAAGTGAAATTGCCCAGATACCGAAAAATATCCCCCGGGTCCTGGAAATCCCAGGTATTATAGGCCGCGTCCCACAAGCTTCCTTGCTACTAACCAGGTTCCCTGAAATTTAGGTACCAATCTCTGTTGAACAATTTTCATGGATCCCCCAAACTTGGGCCACGTCTTACTAGGGTTCCCCAAATGCAGACAGTGCCCAGGAAAATATATTTTTTTCCTGTTCACCAAAAATAAACTAATTGAAACCAATGCAAAAAATTAAGATATAAAAGGACATTGATTTTCTGCATTCTTCAAATGTTCTGATCACACCCCAGGTTGCCCGGAATTTAGATCGTGTTTCTTGATTCTCTAAAGGACATTGAGAATTTTCTCAAAAGCCACAGCAATTATGCAAGTTACTTTCCTTGGGTGCTGCAAGCGTCCAGGCCACTAACTTGAATTTCTAAGTTGTGGAAATTAATCTCCACTCTTCTCCACCGCACAGACGATTTGCCTAGATCCCCAAAATGTGTCCATTGTTTTTCTTCCCCCAGTTTTAGACAGTCCGCCTCTGGGGTTCTCCCAAGTTTCACGCTGAGCATTTTCCTCGGGTCATCCCCAAACCTACTTCCCCACAAAGTGGGACCCCCCACAAGCGTGCTGACCCAGATGCTGGGGTCCCCACATTTTAGACGCGGCTCCCTTGTCCCCCAGTTGCAGGGAGAAATCTCCCCGGTCCTCAGATTCGGACTCTTCTTCTGGAGTCTCGAATTTAGTCATGAATCGCAGTTCCCCACACCGACGCAACCTCCCTTGGGTCCCCACTTCGGGACACTCGTTCTCTCGCCTGCAAATCAGGCGGCTCTGACTTGCGTTCCCGGCCTTTGGGCATTGTTCCCGGCCCCGCCGCGGTCTCTGCAGCTTCCCCAATCCCGCGTACCACGGGCACTGGTTCTGGGCCTCTCTGCGTCTCCTACGAAGTCCCCGGAGCTCCTCGGAGTTGGAAAATTTCTCTTGTGTTCCCCAAACACACTTGGCCCGGCAGCGTGTCCTCCAGGACGTAGGCAGTGCTTCTCCCGCGTCCAGGAAAACGACTGGGCATTGCCCCCAGTTTCCCCCAAATTTGGGCATTGTCCCCGGGTCTTCCAACGGACTGGGCGTTGCCCCCGGACACTGGGGACTGCCCCCGGGGTCTCGCTCACCTTCAGCGCGTCCACCGCCCGTTGCAGAGCGCTCGCTCTCTGCCTCGGCTCCTAGCGCGCCCGCGGACGCAGCCTCCGGCCTCCAGCCTCGCGGTGAGCTCCCCGCCGCCTCGCGTCCCGGCCCGGCTCCCAAACCCACCCGCCGCCGTCCCGCCGTCCCGAGCGGCTGCCGGGGACACCGGCGCGGGGCGCGGGAGCCTGCGGCAGGCTAGCCCCTCGGCGGCCGCGCTCGCTGGGCCGGGCGCCCTGAAACCCGCGCCGCTTTCGTTTGACTCTCTGCAAAGATCACGGTCGTGGGGAAAGCGCCTCGGCGGCCCCCCAGCGGGGCAGGCAGGGCGCAGGGTAGGAGGGACGCGGAGGACAGGCGCACCCGGCTCGGGCGGCGCGGCGCCTCCAGCCGCCGGGCGGAGGATTCCGGGAGGCGCGCGCCGAGCGCGGGCGACGTGATTGATGGCGGAGCGAGGGGGCGAGCCGGGCGCGGGCTTCCGCCGCCGGCGGCCCCTTCCCCTCGGAGGGGCGCTGGCGGCCGGGGCTCCTGGGGGCGGGCGGGGCGCGGGGGCTCGTGCGTGGTTTTTGACTTGGTAAAAATCACAACGACTTCTTACATCGTCCAAACTCTCCAGGAGATGGTTTCCCCAGACCCCCAAATTATCGTGGTGGCCCCTGGGGCTGAACCCGAGTCTACGCAAGTCCAACGCACTGAGGACGGGGGAACTATTATCCGGATATTTTGGGTGGGCCCCAAAGGCGAGCTGCTTAGATGCACCCCGGTGAGCCCGGTCATGCAGGTAGGATTTGAGCGATGTTTCCCGCCCTGCTCGTTTCTCTCCCGGCAGGCGAAGCCCGGGCCGGCCCCATGCCTGGCCCAGATTCGGTCCTGGCCCTGCCGGCCCTCCCCACGTACCGCACCTGGCGGCCGCCGAGGCTACTCCCCGGTTCCCGCGCGGCACCGGGGGGCGCTCGGGCTCCGGCTGCGGCTCGAGGTGCTGCGCCTGCTCGGGCAGGTGGCGGCTGCGCGCCCCGCCCGCGCCCAGGGACTCCCCACTTCCCCTGCACATCCCAGCGGCACACGGGGACCCCCGACCCAGTGTCGAGCCACCTGCGCCCGCCTTCCGACAGGGCACCCTCGCCGCGTAGCCCCCTGGCCGGGCGCGGGGACCCGGCCGTCGCTAGGGCATGTGACGCCGCCCACCCTGGTCACCCCGCGTCCCCCGTGCACTAATGCGGGGACCTTGGCACCCCGGAACCTAAGACGGGGACCCCAAACACTTTAGAATGGCGATTCGGGATTTTTTTCGAACTCTGCCGATCCCTGCCCCCAATCCAATCTCGCCCCCGCGCACCCCACAGCCCCCCCCGCGACCGCCGCCCCCCGGGACCCCAAGCCCGCCCCCCGCCCTTGGCTCGAGTTGCGAGGGCGGTCCGGGGGCGGGGCGAGGGCCCCGCGGGCGCCCATTGGCGCGGGCGCACGGCCAGCGGGGCCCGAGCGGGCGCCGAGCCGCGGGGTGGCGCGGCTATAAGAGCCGGGCGTTGGCGCTCGGAGTTCGCCTGCTCTCCGGCGGAGCTGCGTGAGGCCAGGCCGGCCCCCGGCCCCCCCCCTTCCGGCCGCCCCCGCCTCCTGGCCCACGCCCGCCCGCGCTCGGCCCGCCAGCGCCTCCACCCGGCTGGCGGCCCCGCGTCGACGCCGTCCGCCGCCACGCTGCTGACTCCCATCTCGGGCGCCGTCGGCGGGGTCGCGCTCCGCCGGCCTGCGGATCCCCCGCCGCCTCCTCCTCATCTACCTCAACGCCCGTCCCGCTTCGCCCGAGGAGGCGGTCCCCCCCGCAGGCAGTCCGGCTCGCAGGCCGCCGGCGTTGTCATCCCCCGCGCTCCCTCCCGGCCCTCCCCGGCGCGCAGCCCGGCCGCTCCCCCTCCTCGCTGCGTCCCGAGCGGCCCCGGCGCCGCCACCGCCGCCCCCCCCGAGGCCCGGGCTCGCGACGGCCGAGGGCTCCGTCGGCCCAAACCGAGCTGGGCGCCCGCGGCCCGGGTGACGCCTCCGCTCCGCCCCCCTCAGCACCTTCCCCGGCCCCCGACGTTGCGCCCTTTCCTCGCTTCTCTGCGCTCCCCGTCCCCTCTCCGGCCTCTGGTCCCGGCCCCCTCTCTTCTTCCGCAGCCTTCCCTTTGCTCCCTCCCGCCCCCCCCAGCTCCTTGCCTCCAACTCCCTCCCCTTCCACGCCCGCCCTCTCGCCTTCGCCGTCCCAAAGTGGATTAATTATACGCTTTCTGTTTCTCTCTCCGCTGTTCTCTCCCGCTGTGCGCCTGCCCGTCTCTCGCTGTCCTCTCTCTCTCTCTCGCCCTCTCTTCGGCCCCCCCCCTTTTCACGTTCACTCTGTCTCTCTCACTATCTCTGCCCCTCTCTATCCTTGATACAACAGCTGACCTCATTTCCCGATACCCTTTCCCCCCCTAAAAGTACAACATCTGGCCCGCCCCAGCCCGCAGACAGCCCGTCCTCCCCAAACAATCAGACGAGTTTCCCACCCCCCCAAAAAAGCCATCCCCCCGTTCTGCCCCGTCGCACATTCGGCCCCCGCGACTCGGCCAGAGCGGCGCTGGCAGAGGAGTGCCCGGCAGGAGGGCCAACGCCCGCTGTTCGGTTTGCAATACGCAGCAGGGAGGTGGGCGGCCCCTGCGCCGGCTTCCAGGTAAGCTGCGTGCGGGCCGGGCCGGGCCGGGCCGGGCGGGGCGGCTGGGCCCGGGGCAGACGGGGTGGGGGGCTGTCGGTCACGTTCCGCGTCGCAAACCCCGCGCTCTGCCCTGTGCCGCGGAGGAGGGGGCGAGGGGTGGGGGGGCGGGGGTGGGGACTTGGGAAGTGCCAAGGGAGGTGTGAGCTGTCTGCAAGGCGACTTCCTGGTCGCTTTGCGGGTGCAAGGGGTGTTGCTGAAAGTTTGTGATTTGTGCCGCGGGGGCGGGGGGCAGTGCAACGAGGACGGGCGCAAATCTCAGAAACCCACCCTGGTATGTTGACTCAGTGCCAGCAAGACCGAGAGAGGAAAACTGGGTGGGCGGGGCCAGGATGGAGCAAGGGGGGCCGAGTTGGCAAAAGAGTCCTGCCAGACACCGCATTCGCAGCGCACCCCCCCCCCCCGCTACAGCCTCCCTTTCTCTGTCCCCAACATTGCCAGCCAGGAATCTGGAGAGAGGGCCTGGTGCAGGGCTCAAGGGCAGGAGTGGACAACTCCAGAGAGGGTAACTGCCCCTGCCGCAGTGGGCAGATGGAAGTTTCCATACAAGGAGGTGGAAAGCAGCCCCCCTCCCTGCACCCCCCCCAATTTCCCGGTGCCAAGATGGGTTGGGGGTGCAGGATGAGCCCCCCCAGCCCCCGTTCTTTGCTAAGAGATGGTGGGGAAGGCGGCTGGGGGTGCCGCAGAGAAGGGAATGGCTGGAAGGAGGGAGGGGGCGGGAGCAAAGGGGGCGGGGGGAGTGGTCAGCAGGGAGAGGGGTGGGGGTAGGGTGGAGCCGGGGCTGGGAGGAGCCGTCTCAGACATAAAAGCTGAGGCACTGACCAGCCTGCAAACTGGACATTAGCTTCTTCTCCGAGGCAGCCTTCCAGCCTCCTCCTCCTCCTCCTCCTCCTCTTCCTCCTCCTCCTCCTCCTCCTCCTCCTCCTCCTCCTCCAGCCCCAGCGAGCCTCCTGTCCAGCTGCAGGTAACCAGGGCTGTTGAGCGAGGACCCCGCTGCCCTCCCGCTCCGGCCTGCCGGCTACTGAGCGCCTCCGGCCTCAGCCCCTTGGCCCCTACCCGCTGCCTCTCACTCAGCCCCTTCGTCCCTCCTCTCTGCCTCTGCCCTCTCACCCCTGCCCTCCCTCCTCTGCCCGCTTGCTCACCTGGCCCGCACAGCTGCATGCCTCTCGTCTGGTCTTCTGCTGTCTGCTGGTGCCCTGCACTGGACCCCACACTAAGTGGCTGGGCTTGCAGAAGGATGGAGCTGCCGCTCGGACAGCACCGACTCCCTAGCTGGCCAAATTTGTTTTTAGAATTCGGAGGGGGGGGGGGCGGCCCTGGGGTGGCGGGAGACAGGCTGGGGTCTGGTGCAGGGAGGAGGAGGTGGGCTGAGCGAGGCTGCGGTTTCGACCTTCCGTGGAGCTGGCCCTGCTCGTCAGGAGCTTGAGCGAGACTGCTTCCTCCTCAGTCCCTCATTTCCTACACGATTTATTGCATCAAAATTCCCCTGGGCCCAGCATGCAGCAGCCTTGCTCCAGGCTGGCAAGGGGCGTGCTGCTCGGCGCCTCTGTGCTCACTGGGTGCACAGCCTAAGAGGGACACACGTGGGCAGCTCCACCCAGGCCCTTACTAGGGTAGCCTGCGGGTGCCACGGGGCTCAGGAGCACCCGGCCGTGACTGTCCCCCCAGAGGGGGCTCATACCTGGGCCTGCAGAGGGCAGGCTGGGGCTGCCTGCCTGGGGGGCTTCCACCTTTTGGAGGGGCAGGGGTGGCTTGCTGTGTCTAAAGAGGAGTCAAGGTCCCTTTCAAGCCCCCCGACTCCTTAGGGGACCTGGTTAACCCTTGCCCCAGGTCTGCAGCCACACAGCCTTGCAAAGGGGTGTGTCTTGAGACGTGCCTCTCCTTCTAGATGGTACCCTGAGGGACCTGGGGTCTGGCCTCCAGATGGCCTGACCTGTTCTCTCCAGCTCCTGGGGTAGGGTTTGGTACCCCAAATGGGGAGAGGGTCTGGTGGTCCTGGAGGGACTTTGAGGTCCCTGGCCCTGGGTAGTGTGATGCGAGGCCTGGAAAGGAGGCTTTTGGCTTTTATGTGTGTTTGGGGTGCCCAGGGCAGACTGGAGTCGAGGGACTATGTGATGTAGGAGAAGGAGGCTCCTGGGAGCGTGGCTGGCACCGCCGTGCTGACCATCGGACCCTTGACCCAGGCTTTGCTCAGCCGCAGACTGAGAGGGTGGGAAAGGCAGTGCGGGAAGGAGAAGGGTGGTGCTGGCCCAGCAGAGCCCCCCTGTTGCTTTGGGAGGAAGGCTGGTCCTCCTGGCACCCTTGCTTAGCTGGTCCTCTGGGATGCACATGTTCTGTGCTGGGGTGGGGCCGTCTGCCATCTTGGCTGGCGCTGGGAGGCCCGAGGAGTGGCCGCTGCCCTGTGCCGGCCCCGCCCCCATGACATCATAGGATGGAGGCCAGGTCCAGTGTCCAGCACTGGCCCCTGCAGCTCTGGGTGTGGCTGAGCCCCTGCGGTAATAACGATGGGGGCAGTGATCCCCACGTGAAATTACTGACTAGCACTTGGTGCCCCTCAAAGATGTGCTCCACACACAGCCCTTCACGTGGGGCAGTTCTGCATCCTGCCTGCCTCAGCGGTGAAAGCGCCTGTTCTTCTGTAGTTAAAACAATTAAGATTAAGGAGAAAGCCATGCTTTAAAACTGTAACTGGACTTTAAATTAGGGGGTGGCTGGGCTTAGTGTCCCCAAAGGGAGCAGGCCCTCATCCCCTGGCGGGGCCAGCACTTCGGGACACCCTGGCTGGCGGGCAGTGGCAGAGGCCTGGACCTGGCCGTGGCGGGGCGGTGGGCTCACGCCTCTCGTCTCCACCCGCAGACACCAATGGGGATCCGAGTGGGAAAGTCGGTGCTGGTGCTGCTCGCCTTCTTGGCCTTCGCCTCGTGCTGCTATGCTGCTTACCGCCCCAGTGAGACTCTGTGCGGCGGGGAGCTGGTGGACACCCTCCAGTTTGTCTGCGGGGACCGCGGCTTCTACTTCAGTAAGTAGCTCAGCGGGGCAAGGGCGGAGGGGTGTACACAGCTGGTGCTCGATAGATGCTGGAGTCCTCCTTACCGCCTGCCAGACACCTCTGCAGGTCCTTCAGGATACCTGGCCTGGGGGACGGGCCCAGGGAGGCCCCTCGGAGGTGAATGAGCCCGGGGCCCTTGCTCTGAGACTTTGAGAGCACAGTCACTCCCTTTCAGTCCACATTTATTAGGCACTTACAGTGTGCCTGGGCGGTGCCCGCACTCCCTGATTTCTTGCAACATGACTCAAGGTGGGAGGGAGAGTGGACGGTGGTATCTACAGGGGGACCAGACCTTAAGTGGCAGGTGCGGGTGGGGTGCAGAGTGGGCTGGAGGCCGGGCTTCCGGGTGGGGTGACCCAGGCCCCCGCAGGGAGGCAGCCCTTTCCCTCCTGCTTCTCCCTGACCTGCCCACGGGCAGGGCTGCGGGCACTGGTTTCCCCGCACGTTTTGCCCACATCTTGGCAACGGGCAGATACCCATGGATGGTTAGATTTCAAATGGAATCAAATGGGTTGAAAACCAATAAGAATAAAAGCACATGTTGCTGGTGGCGTGAGTGTGCATGCCCCACGTGCTGGGGGACGCTGGGCTCCATCCACAGGAGGGGACCGCTGGGGCCCCCAGGGCTGGGTGGGATCCGCACCTGAGGGGCAGGGCACAATGCAGGGTGCCCGCCTGCTGGCCCGAGTGCTTTGGCTATTCCTCGCCCTCCTCTCTGATTCCCGACCTGCGGGAGCTGGCTGGGCACATGGAGACCTCCGCTTTCCCTTGCCCCTGTGCCCGGTGTGGCAGGGCGGGTCCCCCGTTGGAGGTGACCTCTCCTTCGGGGTGTGGGCTCTTGCCCTCGCTTCCCAGCAATCTGGGCCTCAGTTTCTTTAACTGTAGGACGGGTCAGGGGAGTTCCGGAGAGTGTCCATCTGGATAACAGGAGAAACTGGGGGGCAGTTTCTTGACCCTCAAGGCGGGAGGGAGTGTGTGCTCCCCCTGGGCTCAGCCAGACACCGCTCAGGGCTGGGTGTGAGTGGGGACATGGCTGGGGCAAGCAGGCAAAATGGCCGTAAGGCTCATCGTAACCAGCCCGTCACCCACCACAAGGCATCTTCTTCTGCAGCCTTTACTTACCCACTCTCTGAAATGGGCCGTAAATGCCCGTCTTGGCATGTCAAAGCTTCTCTTTAAAAAGCATTCCTGCTTCTTGACGCTTCTGAGGCCCCTGCCTGCCCTGGCTTCTCCTGTGGCCTCTCTCTCCTGCCACGTTTGGGGGCAGGAGATGGCACTGTACGATCTGGTGCTGGCTGGCCCTTGCCCGGGGAGTGGCCCCCTGGCACCAGGTTTCCCTGGAAGGAGGGCTGGGCTGAGCCCCCAGCCCTTTCGACCCTGCACCTGGACCCCTTACTAGGGGCTCCCCTCCCTCCCCCCAGCGATGGCGGATTCCTTGCAGCTGAGTGTGGAGCCTGTGCGCGGAGGGGAGGGGGAGGACGGGAAGAAAGGAGGGCGTGGTTTTTGCAGGTCCTCACTCCTCTCCTCCCGTCTTCTCCTTCTTCCTCCCATTCCTACCTGTCTCGGCGGCGTCTCTAGGGCCGCAGGCACCCAGGCTCCTGGTTGGTTCGGGGACGGCACTTGGGTCCCAGTCGGCCTTTGGGTCAGGACCCTGGGATCCCAGGATGTGGGGCCGGGCCCCGTGCATTTTCCAAACAGCCCCTGGTGGTGGACCAGGAGGCCGTGCCCACTTTACGTACGACGAGGGAGGCACCGAGAGGCCAGGGGGCTGGTCCTGGAGCGCGTTCACCCGCTGTCCCTTCTCTCCTTTCTGGGGCCCCTGCGCGCCCCCCTCTCGCTTTCTTCCTCCCCTCCGGGCCGAGGCTGGCTGTCCCTGCAAGGTGACCGGCATCCTGTCCCAAGGGCAGGGGCGGGGGGCTGGCTGGAGGAACCCTGGGGAGCCCCCTGGGGCCCTGGTGCTGACGTGCCCTTTCCTTCCTCCTGTGGGACTTCCAGGCAGGCCGGCAAGCCGCGTGAACCGCCGCAGCCGTGGCATCGTGGAAGAGTGCTGCTTCCGCAGCTGCGACCTGGCCCTGCTGGAGACCTACTGCGCCACCCCCGCCAAGTCCGAGAGGGACGTGTCGACCCCTCCGACCGTGCTTCCGGTAAGGCGGTCCCCCCAGCTCGGGCCCGTGGACGGCCCCCCAGCTCTGGGCCCGTGGACGGCCCCCCAGCTCTGGGCCCGTGGGCAGCCCCCAGCTCTGAGCCCATGGACGGCCCGGCCCCTGTGAGGGAAACCGGGGTCTCCGGGACCCTCCCCTCTCTCTGGAGCCCCTCGGGGCTGTTACCTCTAAGCCAGGGGACCAGGGCGCGGCAGCTCCTTAGCTGGAAGCACGGCTAGGGAGTCCTTTACATGTTTGCCACGTGCTCCCCTGTGGTGGCGTTGGCCAGAAGCCGGGGGAGTTACTGATCTGTCACATGTCAGGCACGATGGAAGGTTTAGGGACAGCCCCCAGCAGGTTGCCCAGATGTCCGCCTGGGGCCTGGGTGGCTTGGGGCCAGGGGCTGGGGGCCAGGCACCCCTTGACCGGCCCTTCCCCTCTCAGGACAACTTCCCCAGATACCCCGTGGGCAAATTCTTCCAATATGACACCTGGAAGCAGTCCGCCCAACGCCTGCGCAGGGGCCTGCCTGCCCTCCTGCGAGCCCGCCGGGGTCGCACGCTCGCCAAGGAGCTGGAGGTGTTCAGAGAGGCCAAGCGTCACCGTCCCCTGATCACCCTGCCCACCCAGGACCCCGCCGCCCACGGGGGCGCCTCTCTTGAGGCGTCCGGCCATCGGAAGTGAGCCAAATTGTCGTAATTCTGCAAAGTGGCACCATCCACTCGTGACCTCCTCTTGACCGGGACCTTTCCATCAGGTCCCACCTCTGAAACCTCTGTACCGTCCTGTCTGCGGACTCCCCCGACCTGGCCCCCGTGCCCCAACCTCCTCACGTCAGGCTGGTCTCTCCTCGGCCCCCTCCATCGGGCTAAGGGAATCACAACAAAATCTTTGAAAATGTACAAAACCAATTGGCTTTAGCTCTCTCTTCCAAATTGTAACCCCCAAATTACCCAACCAAAATTGCAATCACAAACGTGTCGGCCCCCTTGAAATGAATTGGCTTCTTAGCAACACCGGAAAAGCTAACTAGCTTTCCAGAAAACCCTAAAAAAAAAAATTCAATTAGCTGAAAAAAAATACTAAAAATAAATTGGCTTCAAAACAATTGGCAAAATAAAAGAATTTGGCCCCCACCCTTCCTTCTCGTTCCTTTCGGACCTGGACTTCAATTGGCTGTGAGCTGACCATCCAAGAGAAAGGAAGGCACCAAATTTGCAGGTAGGCTTGTCACTGCTCGCCAGCCATCTCCCTCCTTCACCAAACCCTCGCTGGGCTCTGGCAGTGTGACACCAAAGACCCAAACCTGTTCCTCCCCCTCGTTTCCATCACTGAGACCGCTATGGAGCTGTGGGGGGGCCCAGCAAGACCCGAGGAGCGGTGCACGGAACAGAAAACCCGAATTCGCGCAGATAAAACTTAATTGGCATAAACGCCCACATACTCCAAAATCTTACGTCTGAATCCTCACCTTTGAAAGCACACGCACCCACATGCAACCCTGCACGGGCACACACACACACACACACACACTCCCTTACACACACGCACCCTCACACACACGCATCCACACAAGCTCACACACATCCACAGCCCTCACGTGCATCCATACACGCACACAGACCCAGATATGTGGGATACCCAAACCCAGCATTGTGCAGATGAGACCGCATTCCATCCCAAATTCTTCTCTAAGCTGCCCTGCAATGAGGTTTTCACGTCCTGTGCTCCCCTCCGGTCCCCTGGGATGCGCCCTAGGGTGGGAGGGTGTGTGTCCCAGGCTCAGGCGCGGGTGGTTCCATCTTTCCGAGATGAGGAAGATCCCCCCTCCTTCTCGGCACCCGTCCTGACCCCACGGCACCTGCAGTGAGAGTCCCGATGCCCCCAGACCCCCCTGGCATCCACGCACCTACTATCGTGCCGAGTGAGGAACGGGTTTGGCCAGACTGGAGATGGCTGTGGCCGAGCAAGACATGCCCTGCCACATCGCCTGACCCCCGAGGTGTGCTCCTGTGAGATCTGGGGACCCCCCCAGCACACCTAGGGATCATCTTTGCCAGCCTCCTGGGGGAGCCTGTCAGAAATGAGGGCCCCCTGGAGGCTGGCAAGGGTGATGGGGAGTGTGGGAAGTCTGGGGGTTGGTGGGGTGGGTGGGGGGGCAGTGGGGGCTGGGGGGGGATGCTCTGGGGTAGGAAGTGGTCCAGCAAGGGTTTGGACAAAACGGTCAGGAGGAAGGATTGACGAGGAGACGTGCAGAATTACAGATCGAATCAGGAACCCAAATTGACGCCAATTGATCTATTTCCCCCCTTTAATTGGCTTCTCCTGGGGCTTTTTTTCCTTTTTTTTTTTTTTTGATCCCTCCTTAGCTTTTTACGCGCTCATGTACCAAATTAAACTTACTCCCCTCCCCGTGTAACAGGGGGGCAGTGACCAAGGACAAGGAACGCATGAAGCCAACCACCCGTCACCTCCGCGGCGCCCGCCGCCGTCCTGCCCTCCGCCATTTATCACCCTTGGTTTGATTTTTGCCTGTCCCTGTCGCTTGGGTTGAGTGGAGAGTGGAGCCTCCGCGGGGGTGCTGGCCACTGTGCCCCCCCGAGAAGTCAGAGGGGAATGGAGACGGCCGCTGCCTGGCCTGGCCCCCGGGGACGGTGGCTGGTCCCCGGGGGTCCTGAGGGGCGGAGGAGGGATCAGGGAGGCGTCTCTTCAGGTGTCAGGAAGGTGCTCGGAGGCCACCAAGGTGAGGCCCCCGGCTGGCCCTGCCGGCCGGGGGGGAAGGGGCTACAGATGCGTGAGCAAGGGGCTCCATCGGGCGGGAGCAGGTGGCCGCCTTCCGCGCACCTGGGGAGCCCTCCCCGCACCCCTCGGTGACAGCTTGCCCGCCTCCTCAGTGCCCCGTCTTGGCCCCAGGAAGCTCGGAGCTCCGCGGGGCTTCCTGGTGACCAGGTGGGGTGATGCCGGGCAGTAGGAGAGGTCCGGAGGGCACGAGCCCCGCAGAGCAGGAGAGCTGCGAGTGTGTCCGACAGCTGGGGTCGCTTGGGCCCCGAGGCCCTTGGGTCTGGCGGTACCGACCCAGCCACCATCTCAGCGCCTAGGGCTGCGGCAGGGACCCGGGCGGCTGGGAGGTTTACCTCACCCCCGCCTCTGCCCCCAGTGCAGCCCCCCTGCATGGCAGCCCGACTAGCAATCTAGAGGCCCGAAGCTTCTGGGCCCCGGTGACGGGGCTGGCACGACCCAGGGGGCGGTCCGTGCCAGCCCACCCAAGGCACAGAGGGTCCCCCGGCCAGCGCCCAGGGAGTGGGCCATTTGGACCATTGGACAGAAGCCCAAAGAGCCAAATTGTCTTAATCGGAGAAGCCAGACAGATTGGCCTGAGATCCAAATTGTCTTCGAGGCGCCCCAAATTACCTGCCCACTCAGCCAGACGCCACCCACCCAGGGTTCCGTTTGCCTCGATCGGGTGGGGGCTCCGGGGGCGTGTGCCGAGGCTCCTCTGTGTCCCCCAGTGAGCAGCTCTCTGTGGGTCATCGCCACCCTGACCCGGGCCCCTTCTGACCTCCATGCTCTGGTTGTGGCCCTCCATCGTGTCTCTTCCCCGAGTCCCCCCAGCTGTCTTCAGCAGGACCCCCTCTTGGGTCTCTACGCCATCATCTGAGGACCCCCACGCGCAGAACACCGAGTGTCACCTGCCGCCCAGTCCATCCCGCGGCCGTGTTCGCCTCCACTTGCCCCTAACATGCTATTTCTGGCAGAATCCACCGCTTGGGTTTTGTCTTTAACTTTTAACGCTCGCAAATCCCAATAAAGCATTTAAATTTATTTTCTTCTGAGTCCTCTGCTTTTTCAGTTGGGTACCTGGTGGAGGGAGGGAGGGGAGGTCTGAACCCTGGGGAGGGGGCAGGGCAGGTGGGAAGGGGGGGCAGGAAGACCCTGGAGGGGGGGGACACCTCCTCTGGGCCCCTGTGGGATTCAATATAGAGGTTCAACAGCAGACTAGATAAAGCAGAAGAAAAAAATCTGTGAACTCAAAGACAGGGCAGCCGAATTCATTCGATCAGAGAAGAAAGAGGAAAACAAAATAGAGAAAAAGAGTGAAGGCAGTGTAAAGGACTCATGGAATAGTGATGGGGTGCAGGGAGAACAGCCCAAAGGCCCGCAGCTCTCAGCAGTGGTGCCACCACTCTCGTGGATCTCGGGAGGCTCTGGGACCATCTCAGGGACCAAATCCTCAAAGACAGGGCTCCAGGCTATGGGGGGGGGGCGCCCCGGGGGGCTTTGCCAAGAGCCCACGGATGAGGACTAAAATGCCTTCGCTGTTTGTCAACCCCAGGGAATTTTCCCAGCCTCGGGGGACAGGGGGAAGGGCGTGGGCCAGGTTCTGAAAGGTTCCGGAAACTGTAGCTGTTGCTACAGATGGGGACTCGGGGCTACCCACACCTGGGGACTCATGTCACCTGTGTGCCCACCTGCACACGCAGACGGGCTCCCCGTGCCCCCAAGATTGAGGCCGCATCAGAGGGCACTGGAAACCCCCTCCCCTGCTCAGCCCTGTTCCGCCGCCCAGACCACCCTGACCACTGACCTTTAGGACCCTCGTGCTCCTCAGAAGGCAGTGAGACTGGCATCCAAGATGCTCGAGGCCTACCGAGCCCTCCCCTCACCCCATCTATCCCCAAGCCCTCGGTCAGCAGGTGTGCCCAGTGGGGAGAGGGCGGTGGGCTGTGCCCGGGGGCTGGGCAGCCTTCAGTGGGCGCCCAGGGCTCTCAGCCTCTGTCTGGGTTGGAGGAGGCCTTGCACCTGAATCCGCTCACTCCATCTCTGGTACTTATTGCCGGCCTGGTGCTGGGCTGTGGCCTCTGGGGTCTGGGTGGCGTCCCCAGGGGCGGCCATACTGCCCACGCTCCCTGAGAACTCAGCCAGGGGGTGGGGAGGGGCTGCCTGGAGGAGGTGGGATCAAGAATGAGGAGGGCTGGGAGAGTGGGAAAGAGCGAGCTGGATGGGGGGGCACCGTGCCCTCTGGGCAGCCAGGGCCCTTCAGGGGAGGCTGGGGGCCAGGGTGGGGCAGAGGGCCCCCCCACCAGGGAGGTGCTGAGACACTCCCGGGGGTTTGGGGTGTGGACCCAGCTCGGGACCCTCTGCCCAGCCCTGCCCACCCCCAGACCAGGTTGGAGTCTGTCTCCTGCCAACCCCATGTAGGACCCACCCCCGAAAAGTCCACTGCAGCCCTGCCCGGGGCCCCTCCCGGGACCCTTGGGATGCTGGGCCAGGGTCTCCCTTCCTCCAGCTCTGGGCAGCCCCTGCCCTTCCCAGCTGCCCCATCACCCAGCCTGCTCACCCTCACTGCAGCCCATTCACCCGTGCCTCTGCCCCCACCAAGACCGCCACAACCAGGGCACAGCCAGCCCTCCCGCGGCTCTCCTGAGTTAGCCCCAAGCCTCCCCCACTGCCGTCACTGCCCCCACTCCGCTCTGCTTGGCCCAGCCGTGTCCCAGGTGCCCTGGATCTGCCCAGTCTCTCCACCTGCTCTGCAAGCTCTCAGCTTACCCCGGGGCTCCATTCATCCATTCACTCATCCACTCATTCACATGTGTGGATGAGCACCCCCGTGCGGGGCACCCCAGGCTCGGAGTCATGGAGGGAATTATTGGGGTGCTTTTTCCAGTGGCTAGACCTCGTGGAGAAAGTGACTCAGGAGGTGAGGGTGGGGGTAGGGTCTCCTGGGAGGAGGGGTGAAGCAGGACCTGGGGAGTCCGGGGCTGGGGATGGGGCTGCCGCGGGGGGCGCGGGGGAAGTGTGGGAGATGAGGTCAGAGGCTATTGTCATTCATTCAAGGAATATTTATGGGCACCCACGGGGGTGGGCTGAAAGGTGTCCTCCCCGAAAAGACGTGTCCATGTTCTAAACCCCTGCGAATGTGCCCTGATTTGGAAAAAGGGTCTTTGCAGATGTGATGAAGTGAAGGATCTGGAGGTGAGACCAACCTGGATTTAGGGAGGGCCCAGATCCAGGGACAGGGGTTCCTACCATGGCAGAGAGGAGAAAGGACACAGAGGAGGGGCCGTGTGAAGACAGAGCAGAGATTGGGGGGATGCGGCCACAAGCCAGGAGCCCCCAGAAGCTGGATGAGGCAGGAAGGACCCTCCCCTAGAGCCTCTGGAAGGAGCCTGGCCCTGGACGCCTTGAGTTGAGTGCAGTGAAACTGATTTCAGACCTCTGGCCTCCAGGACGGAGAAAGAATGAATTTCTATAGTTTTAAGCCACCCAGCTTGTGGTCACTGAGGAAACGAGTTACACGAGGGCACACCTCCTCTGCCTGGCCCTGTTCCAGAGGCCGAGGGCACTGCAGTGAGCCCAGCAGGTGGCCACGCCCGCACCCCCCCTCAGGATGATCCCTTCCCGTCTCCACTTCTGACCTCCAAGCGGAGCCCAGGTGGTCTTTTAAAACATCAGACCAGGGACTTCCCTGGTGGTGCGGTGGTTAAACTGCGAGCTCCCAATGCAGGGGGCCTGGGTTCGATCCCTGGTCAGGGAACTAGATCCCACATGCATGCCGCAACTAAGAGTTTGCATGCCACAACTACGGAGCCCGCCTGCCACAAATAAGACCCGGTGCAACCAAATTAAATAAATAAATAAAATAAAATAAAACATCAGACCCGGTCCCACCTCTGCTCTTGGCTTCCCTGGAGACAAACCGAGTCCTCGCGATGACTTGCAAGGCCACCCTGGCCCACCCACCGCTGGGCTGGTTGAACACACGTGCATGTTCCTGCCTCAGGGCCTTTGCACGGGCTGCCTCTGCCTGGACCCCTTTCCCTGCCGGCATCCACCTGGGCCCTGCCCTCGTCCCTCGGTGCTGAACTGCACCCCCCTCGGGGAGGCCTGCCCTGAGCACCCTTTCAGGAGCACCCCGTGTGTTCCGGTCCCCCGACCACTTGCTGAGTGAAGAGGACAGGGGGAGGGCGGGAGGACACCAAGGCTTGACCGTGAGCCATGGGAGGAGACTGAGTTTGCTAAGCTGGAGGCACTGGACTTGCTTCCCCGCTGCTGACCCCACGTGTGTCTCCACCTGGTGTTTTCACCTGAGATGCAGCATGGCACCTGCTGGGGCCTGTTCAGCTGCCTCAATGTGCTGCAGACCCTTGACCAGAGCACGCTCATGGCCACCACCCCACACCTGCTCCAGGGTCCTCTGCCCCCTCCCGCCACGTTCAGTCAGTCGCCAAGGCCCACTGGAAGCTGGACGCTGCTTCCAGTCTCTGCTCCAGACACTCTCCATGTGCGACTAGGCAAGCTTGCTCTGCAGGCCCATAGCTTGCTGCTCTCCCCTTAGGACCCTCCATGGCTCCCGTGGGCCACTGGGTAGAGTGCAAACCCCAGGCCAGGCTTTCCTGGGGTCTTAAGCACCTGGCACCCTCCGGTTTCTCGGTGGGTCGTGTCTCGGTCCCCACCCCCTCACCCCTCAGGCTTCACACAGGCTGGCTGCTGTCTCCTGGGCCCCCTAACCCCCCGCCCCCGTGCCCTCTCCATCATTCTGTGCTGTCCTGGCTCACCCCGCTCCTGGGTCTCTGGGGTCCAGAGCTGCCCCTCCCGTGTAGACAGCGGCCTGGCATGCAGCCCCTGCCTGTGACCCCCAGACATGCCGTAACCACAGGTGCATCATCTCGCCTGCTGTCAGGTCCTCCCAAGCTGTCCGGAGCTCTCGGCGAAGCCCCCAGCGCAGAGCCAGCCGGGGAGAAGGCCCCGGAGGGTGTGGGGAGGGACCCCATCATACCAACCCCTGAGGACCCCTCGCCACGCAGCCCCGTCTGTCCGCTCTCCGCCTTCAGGGGAGAACCCCGCCTTCCCCGAGGCAGGCCTCCTTGCCTCGGCAAGCGCGCATGTGGCCCTGGGCCCCAGGCCTCACCTCCAGCAACCTGTGTCCACCTGCCTGGCTGGTCCTGGCTCCCGGGGTCCCCACTCCTCCCGGCTGCCTGGGCCTGGCACCCAGCTGGCACTCCTGCACAGGTGTGGCCGCCCCGGGGGGCCACAGGCCAACAGGCCACCCCGGGAGGCCTGGCCCCTACCTGCCCAGCCCCCTCTGGCCTCATTAGCGCAGCCTCCAGCCTCTCCCGCCCCAGCCCCAGACAGCCCAGGCCTCAGCGGCCAGAAACCACAGAGAAAATGCCTGTTTGTGCCAGTTATGCCGAAAGCAAAACAGTTTGTGGTTTGTGACCCACATTTTTTGCCTTTTTTTTCAGAACATAACAAAGCTCAAGACAGCTCCCCCACCCCCACCCCCCAGGCAGACAGAAACGATCTGTTTACACTGGCCCTCGCCCTAGGCCGGGCCCTCCGCGATGGGCGGCCGCGCAGAAGGGGCGCGGGGCCTGGCCGAGGTGGGGGGCTCCTCAGGCTGGGGTGAGGGGACGCTGCCTCTTCCGGGGTGTCAGTGACAGGAAGCGTGCTGGGGGCTGGAGGTGCCCCTCCGTCTAGCTGGACTGGGGATGCCGCACAGCCCTGCCCAGAGGGGGAGGTGGGCAGATGCTGCCCCCAGCGGCTCCCCTCCAAGGAAGCCCCCACCGGAGTCTGCTGTCAGCCCGCCAGCTCCCACCCCTTCGCACAGAGTCGCGGGGTGACCGGACTTGGTCCATCACCCGCCTGCCCTGCGCGGCACCCCCTTCTCCCCGCTCCTCCCTGCCCCAACGCCCAGGGCCCATGTCCCCTCACCCGGCTCAGCGTGGAGCCCACAGTGGGGGGCACACTCTCTGCCCTGGGGGCGGGCACCCAGGAAGGCTAGTGTCCGTGAAGTGGCAGGTGTAGAGCTTGGCGGTCCCAGCCCAGATTGGGGGACAGCAAGGCAGGGCTCCTCCCAAGCCCTGGCGGGGCCAGGCCCACGCTGGAGCACAGAGGTGGGTGCCAGGCAGGACTCGAGGTGCTCTGGCCAGGAGGAGGGACTGGGCCCTTCCCACTCTGACCGCTGTGTGCAATTCCCCCTCACAGCCTCCCTCTTCATCCCTTCCTCTGTTTCGGCCTCAGCCTGTCTCCTCCTCCTCTGCCTTCTCCCTGCGAGGCCTCTCTCATCCTTCCGTTATCTCGTGCTCTGCGCTGGGGGCCGGGGAGCCAGAGCCTAAGAAGAAGGAATTCCTGGGCTGAGGGCTCGGGTGTCATGGGGCAGATCCACAGTCTCACCAGCGGGGGTGAGGCAGAGGCGCCCTGGAAACCCCTGTACCCGAGGAGGACCACCTGGATGGGGAGACTCTGCTACCGAAGGCACAGAGGAGTTGGCCGGACGCTGAGTCTGGAAGGGCATTCTGGGCAGAGGGAAGAGCATGGGTGGCTTCGGAACGACCTGTGGCCTTCACGAGCAAAGCCGCTCAGGTGCCGTTCTAGGGATGGTCTAAACGTGGGACCAGCTGGAGCCTGAGGGTTGGGGGTGTGTTAGGGGGTGGAGGGGGCAGAGCCCTGAGGGGAGGCACGCCCACTGGGAAGAGCTCTGTGTGGCCCAGCATCCCTGAACCAGTGCACGGGGGGGTGCTTCCCATCCCTCTCCCTCCCACCCTGGTGGGCAGGTCCCAGCTTCCCACTGTTGGCGGGTGGTACAGGCAGGGGGCTTGTCCTGCCCCCAGCCCTGGAGACAATCTGGTCTGCTTCTGCCAGGCTGGCACCCCACTCCCCGTGGTCTGGCCCGAGCATCATTTAGGGAAGGCCTGGCCTTGTACCTCTGCTCCCCCCTCCCCTCCTTGTCATCCCTGGCCTCCCCTCGATCAGGAACAGATGTGCCTCTGAGCAGGAATTCTAGCTATTTGGTTAACCAGTCACTCGAGGGAGTTTCTGATAAGGCGATTTGGTTCTCAGCGGAGCCGGTGAGGGGGAGGAGTGAGAACAAGCGCTCCCCCCCCCACCTTCCTGGAGCCCAGGGGCCTGGGATGCTCCCCAGCCAGGGTCTTGCCCCTGCTGGGCAGCTGTGGGGAAGAAAGGTTCTCCAGACCTCTTGTGTGCTGAGGTGTTCCAGCAGGTGGGAGCTGAGGCTGTGGGGGCATCTCCCACCGCCGGGGACCTGGGTGCGGAGCTTCAGTGGGAGGGGAGGAAACCCAGACCCATGCTGAGGCAGTGCCCTACCCAGCTCTCTACAGCATCCGTGTGAGTGCGCACTGCCTCCCAGCCATTGGTCCTCCTTTCCCTCATCTTTTATCCAGTAAACGTTGGTGCCGGGCTCTGAGCAAGGTCCCAGAGCCACGGAGACGGATAAGGTTCCATTCCTGCCCTCAAGACAGTCATAGTGAAGGAGGAACCTGGTGTGTCAACTCAAGGGTAACAGGGACAGCAGAGCTGAGGGCATGCCCAGGTCGGGAGAGTTACCCCCCAGGGGGCTTCTCACCTGGGACCCTGGACCTCTCCTTCTCCAGGCTGCCTCCTCCAAGCAGGAGCTGAAAACTACCCACCCTGCTCAGGTGGGGTGGCCCACCCTGAAATCAGTCACTCAAATCTGCCACTCTGGACCCTTGGTCCCCTGGATCCTAGCACAGCATCTTATCTTGTTCAGTTCTATTTGTATTGTAGCCTCCTGGGGCCATTTTGATCCTTTATTTGGTCTTCCAGCACTTAAGCACTTAGCTTATATCTCCATGGACCCCAATACCTAGACCAGTATCTGTTGCAGAGTAGAGACTCAGTGTGGTTGCCCTGAATGGACAGATGGGTGAGTGGGTGGACGGGTAGATGTATGTATGTGTATATGTATGTACATATGAATGTATGTATATATGTGTGGGTAGATGGGTGGGTGGATAGATGGATGGATGAATAGGTAGATACAGGGATAGATATATGTATGAATTGACATGTGGGTGTGTATAAGGCAAGTGCAGGATATCTACTGTGTTGTCACTTGTGACATCCCTAGTCGGGGAGGAGGGAGGAAAGCAAAGAGACTGAAATTTACTGAATGTCTATCCTCATAGACATTCTATATGCTGATTCAGATTGAAATATATCTGCCTTTAGAGTCTGGAACATAACAGGAATTGAAATATATTTGTTGATTAAATGGAATTTAAAGGTCTTGTTTAACTGAATATGTATCTGGAAATTGTCTTAAGGACCTAGAATATCTAAACCTGTCAATAAACAGGTTGCAAACTGAAAGCTATAAAATCCTACCCTAGAAAAAGGCACAGGGCCCAGAGAGTTTTATGGGTAAGTTCTTTTTTTCAATGTTCAAGATCATTCCTATACTATACAAAATGTTTCAAGCACAGAAGATGAACAAAATTCTGATTCATTTTCTGTGTTCACATAACCCTGATACCAAAGCCCAATCAGGAGAGTACAAAAAAAGGAAAAACCACAGGCCAAGTTCACATGTGAAGATAGACACAAAAATTATAAATAAAAGAATGAGCAAATTAAATCCAGCAGTGTATTGAATTAGAGTAATAATACACCATGACCAAGTAGAGTTTACTTCCAGGAATTCAAAAGTGACTCAACATGAAGAAATCCATTAATATCATCACGTTAATAGGCCGTATGATAGAAAAGAGAAGAAAAGCCATATAGTAATATAGATAAGTGCCCAAACATGTTCCATAAAATTTAAAGTGCACTCCCAGTTATATGTGTAGCTTTTCTTTTTTTTACAGTGTATAGTGTCTTTTAAAAATTAATTAATTAATTAATTAATTTATTTATTTTTGGCTGCGTTGGGTCTTCGTTGCTGTTCGCGGGCTTTCTCTAGTTGCAGCGAGTAGGGGCTACTCTTTGATGTGGTGCATGGGCTTCTCATTGTGGTGGCCTCTCTTGTTGTGGAGCACGGGCTCTAGATGCATGGGCTCCAGTAGTTGTGGCACATGGGCCCAGTAGTTGTGGCTCGTGGGCTCAGTAGTTGTGGCTCGTGGGCTCAGTAGTTGTGGCTCGTGGGCTCAGTAGTTGTGGCTCGTGGGCTCTAGAGCACAGGCTCAGTAGTTGTGGTGCATGGGCTTAGTTGCTCTGCGGCATGTGGGACCTTCCCGGACCAGGGCTCGAACCCGTGTCCCCTGCATTGGCAGACGGATTCTTAACCACTGCGCCACCAGGGAAGCCCCAAAATATTTTATTTTATTATTTATTTATTTATCTTGGCTGCTTTGGGTCTTCGTTGCAGCATGTGGGATCTAGTTCCCCGACCAGGGATCGAACCCGGGCCCCCTGCATTGGGAGCGTGGAGTCTTACCCACCGGACCACCAGGGAAGTCCCCTGCACTACCAGTTATAAAACATGTTTACTAGGCTAGGAATAAAAAGAAATTTCCTTAACACAAGAGAGGCTATTTATGACTCATCCTGCCATATCTATCCCACGCTGCTATCCCACTACCCTTGGAATGACTCTTCATCAGCACCACCAACATCCCTGCAGCCAAATTCAATGGACACTTTTTTCTTTATAAGACATGGCCTCTCAGGAGCATTTGCTGCTGCTGACGCCTACCCCCACCCCCATCCTGAAACTTCTCTTGGTTACCCTTCCTATATGGATAGTAAGTTTCTAACAAACAAGCCCTCCTGAAGATAACAATCATAAACCTGGACAACAATCAAACAAACAAAAAACTACCCAAGGGCTCTAGCGAGTTAGTTAGCAAAAGCAGGTCATTTTGGAAGGGCAGTCACAGTACCGTTCAGGCATCTAAAATCCCAATCTTTCTGGCTGGAGGAACCAGGAGAAGGTGCCTGGGGCAATCAAGGTTGTCGGTGAGTGAGATGGGAGTCCCAAAAAGAGCCAGAGAAGGGGACGTTACAAATTTTATGTATAAACTCTGCTCACGTTCCTGGCTTGGGGAGCCTCTACAACATAACAGTCGCAAAGTCTATGATACAATCCAAAATTACATGACATGCCTGAGGGCTAGGAACATGTGTTTTCCTCTCAAGGGGAAAGACAATTAACCGAGACCAACTCTGAGGTCACTCAGATACTGGAATGATCAGATAAGGACTTTAAAAGAGTTATGATAACTATGCCAGTGAAGATAAAGGAAAACACATTCACATGAACAAAAAGATAGAAAATTTCAGCAAATAGAAAATATTAAAAATATCTAAGTGGATGCTTAAGACAGAAAAATACAACCTCTGAAATTTAAAAAAAAAATACTGGATGATATTAGTGGCAGAATGGAGATGACAAAAGAAAGAGTCTGTGGACTTGAAGACAGGTCAATAGAAGTTATCCAATGCAAAGAAGAAGAGAAAAAAAAATTTTTTTTAAAAAAGAACAGAGACTCAAGGTCACATGAATAGTATTAAAATGTCTAACACATGGGTACTTAAGGTCCCAGAAGGGGAGAAGCAAGAGAATGGGGGAGAAAAAATATTGAAGAAATAATGGTTAAAACCTGCCCAAATTGACTAAAAATATAAACTTACAGATTCATGAAGTTCAGCAAACCCCAAATAGGATCAATTTGAAGAAAATCATGCCTGGGCTCATTGAAGTCCAACTGATGAACATGAAAATTCAAAAAGACAGATTTGAAAGGAGGACGTATTACATAACCGAGAACAATGTGTTGAAGGTGACAGACTTCTCAACAGAAACCATGGAGACCAGCAGACAATGGAACCATATTTTCAAGGCTTCAGACATGGTTTCCTCTTGGCTGCTGTGGCTGTGGGGTCATTTCCCTGTCCATCTTTTGGGGGTTTTTCGGTCCCCCTTTCCTTAAGTGTTGGTTGCCTTGTCCTGACCTTAGCACATTCTCTCCTCTCCTTCCTTGGACTTCTCCCCTTGGGGGATGGCATCCTCCCACAGCCTCAGTGATCACATACATCCTGAAGACCCTCAACCATGGATCCTGGTTCCACTTGCCCAAGGTCAGGACCATGGATCCAGTGTCAGCTCATTTACCCAGTAGCACTGGAAATTCTTCACGTTCCACATGTGGCCCTCCTTCTTGATTCCCCATCTCAAGGAATGGCTGTCCCAGCCACTCAGCTGCCCAAGCCAGCATTCTGGGCGCTGGAAACTCCCATCTCTCTCACCTTGCACACCTGAGGTGACTTTTTTCTGGCCGGAATTACTACTTACAAGTCAGCCTTCACCCGGAAGTTTCCACCAACTGGGGAAACTTCCTGCACCCGTGTACATCTGTGCTATCATTTAATCCTCAAAGTGGAGCGCATTCCCCCCATTTTGCAGATGGTCTCCTGAGAAACGTCAAGACTCGTCAATGGTCATCGATAGCTCCTGAGTGCCCGACCTCAGGCCCTAGGCTGGCCATTGCCATGTAGACTGGTGGGCTGGCTGCCCTGGGAGCTCACCATCTGGAGGGAGGGCTGGACAACTAACAAGGTGTTTAATGAGCCGATTACATGATGACGGGCTTCGGAGAATAACGGGGCTCATGGTCTTGGCAATCCCACTGTCCCCAGGCTCCCTCCCGAGGCCGAGGGGCAGGCCCAGGCCCTCTCGCCACCCTAGGCTGAGGCAAGACGCGCTTGTGGGCCAGTCTCTCCTGGGCAGTCCCAGACTCAGCTTGCTCCAGCGCTCTGGACCCCGCTGCTGTCTCCCCGCCACCCCAGGGCAAGCTGGGGGCCAGTGTGGCTGGGGTGTGGGGTCAGATCTCCAGCCCCTGCTGGGTGCAGCCTCATTTCCAGCTCTGAGTAACTGTCCCTCCCACAGGTGCAGAGGTGAAGAGAACCTGCTGTGGATCCCCCCAGATTCTCCTGGACCCCTCATGTGAAGAGTGAGAATTATCGGCATGTTTCCAAAGCTCACAGGGGCCAGGGCTGCTCTTGGGTTGTCTGTACACACCCTCCTGCATCCTTTCAACACCCCCGGAAGGCAGGCTCTGTGGTCACCAGCCCTGTTGTCCAGGTGAGAAGATGGAGATGGTGACGAAGGTCAAGGTCACTCAAGGTTACCTGGGGAAACCACTCTGTGCCCTGGAGTCCCTCCAGGCATCTCCCAGATCCAGGGCCCAAGAAACACTTCCAGGAGCTTGGAGGAGGGGCCCAGAGGGAAGGAGGCACGTGTCCCTGTGTCCAGGGTCCCTTCCCTGGGTCACGGGACAGGCAGGTCTCCTCCACTGGGCCTGGAAGAAGGAGTGGGCCAGGTCAGCACCAAGTCTGTTCTCTCAGCTGGACCAGGGCCCTCCCACCAGGGCCAGTACCCCAACCCGGAGGCATCGTACAGGCGGGGTCCTGCAGGCTGGGGGTGTCTGGGAGATGCCCTGAGCTCAGTGTCGAGGGCTAGGAACCCCGTCCTGTGGGCGACGGGGCCCTGCTGGCAAGAGCCGCTTCCAGGCACAGCCGAAGAGGAGGGGCCGCTTTCGGGCAGGGCCCCTGGAGCACTCAACACCCATCCCGCCCGACCTTGGGGGTTCCCGGGAGAGGAAGCCTGAGGGGGCTCAGGCCCCTTAATCCTGGTCACTCCTGCCCACCATGAGTTCCATGGAAACCCCTCCCAGCGCGCAGGGATTTCAGGCCTAATTCCCTGTGACAGTCTAGGAAGTTGTGCAGGCCGAGGGACGCGGGACAGGGCGGTTCAGCAAGGGCCGCACGTTCCCTCCATGCTCTGCTTGTAATTAGCACAGAGGCCAGTGTTTGCTCTCAGCGGTTCACCGGGGGGTCAAAAGGATTCCCAGAACCAAAGGAGTCCGGCCGCTGCCAGGCCTGCAGTCGGGGCTTACGGGGCAGCGACGGGCGTGCGGGGCGGGGAACTTCAGGGTGGACAAGGGGGAGATAGATACATCGGGGAGTGGGGGATTCTGCCCCCGAGAAGTCCACACCCGACGTGGGGGGAGCCAGGAACACACTGGGGAGAAGGATGGGCCGTGGGAGCTCCAGGAAGTGTGTTCCTCTAGGTGGGGCTGGTCAGGGAGGGCTCCTTGGAAGAGGAGAGACTCAGAGAAAGCCTTGAAGGCCGAGGAGAATTGAATCGGGAGGAAGGCGAGTCGGGGAAGGCGGGTGGAGGGTGGGTTCGGGGCTGCTCTTCCACCAGGAATCTTTACAAGAGGGACGTTTGCCTGGATTGGGGGCCGGGGTGGGGCTGGAGCGAGGGGCTCCCAGCACGTGGAGCTCCACTCCGAGAGGCAGCCTCAGAGGAGGCACCTAGGCTGGCAGCACTTGGTGAAGCAGTCAACTTGATGAATCCCACTAAGCTGGACCCTGGAGCTGTGCCGTGGTGCCGCTCAAGGAAGGACCCGGCTTATCCAGGAGCGGCCTTCGTGTGGCGGTCTGAGTTACGAACTCAGCTGGCCACCTGCACATATGTGCTGGCCGCCTTGTCGGAGAAGAAGGACCATCCTGTCGCCGCAAGGAAAACAGCCCATGGCGTTTGTTGTTGGTGATCCCATCTGAACTTTCAAGCGGAAAGCAGAACTTTGGGAAGCGTGCACCTGCCACCTTGAACTGGACAGCCTTGCAATCCTGAAAGGCCCCTGAGGAGCCAGGCGGTGATGGTCATGAACGTGAGTTTTTGTTCACGACAGTGGAGAGCGTGGACCTTGGAAGATCTGCCTAATCCGGAGATTGGCGTTTCCCAGTGACCACGCACAGGAAAACGTCCTCTGAGCGTGCAGGACAGACCAGTGGGTTTTTACCTCCAAGAAACTTTATTTTGGAACAATTTTAGATTAACAGACAAATTGCAAAGGTGGTAGAGTTCCGGAATCGCCCAACATGTGTGTCAAGTAAGAGACGGCGAAGGTCCCTGATCCAGCTCCAGGCTTCACCTGGATTTCACCCATGTTTCCGACCCCCGTCCTCCTTTGGTTCCCAATCCAGGTGCCAAGATGCGTTTGTTTATCCATCTCCTTCACCTCCTAGATGGATGGGTTTTCACATAACAGCGTCTGGAGAGATCATTGACGGGGTTTCAGACCCCGCAGTGCATCTCACTTTTAAGAACCCACCTCTTGTCAAGTTTGGGTGTAGTATCATAAAGGAAACCCAGGCACATCTGAGAAGTCCATCAAATGACTCTCCTTCTTCCCAAACACCACATTGTATTGCGATGGACCGCATGATGATGCCCGCGTGACAGCCCTCCTCTCCCCATAGCCGCAGAGATTTTCGAAGCCTGAAACAATGCCACTCTTCCCACTAAATGTGTTTTGATTAGAAAAGCTTAGTTACTTTTTTGTAAAAAAAATACTTTATTTTAATATGGAGAATCTTGTTGTGACTTTTTTTTTTTTGGCCACACCGTGTGGCATGCGGGATCTTAGTTCCCCAACCAAGGATTGAACCTGTGTCCCCTGCAGTGGGAGTGCAGAGTCTTAACCACTGGACCGCCAGGGAAGTCCCTCTTGTTGTGACTTTTAATTCACTTAGAATTTTTTTTTAATTTCTAAAAATTTAAATATTAAACATTTTCATGCATTAGTTTGAACTTCTAATACAGCAAATCTCAGCAGGTACAACCCTACATCAACTAAATCTCTTTGCCATCCTCCAGAATGTTTAGGAATATAAAGGGGTCCCGAGGAGAGAATAAGGGGGAACAGAGTTCACAGGGCCTGGGCTGGGGAGCAGCTCTGGGTTCAAACCTGCCATGTCTCAGTTTCCCTGTGCATAAGACAGAGACCATAGGAGCAAAGGGCTCACACAGGTGGGCCGTGTGAACAGTCTGTGCTCCATGAAGTCAGCGGCATCAAAGATCGGTGACAGAAAGCCCTCGGACGAAGACAGAACCAGTTGAGGGTTATGGGAAAATTTTGCAGAATGTACAGGGAGTTACCCTTACCACTTCACCCCCACCACACACAAAGTGGCCCCATCATTCACACCTTGCTCTAGGGTGGGACATTGGTCAAAATTAATGAAGTACTTTTGAGACATTATTGGTGATGACATCCACACTTCACATTAGGGTTCACTCTTGGGGTCGTGCACTCTATGGGTTTAGAAAGATATATAGGGGCATGTACCCACCGTGACAGTATCACGGTAACACACAGAATAGCTTCACTGCCCTGAAAACCCTCTGTGCTCTGCCTGTTCATCCCTCACCTCCTCCTAAACCTTGGCAACCACTGATCCTTTTAATGTCCTCCATAGTCCTGCCTTTTCCGGAATGTCATGTGGTTGGAATCATACAGTACGTGGCCTTTTCAGACTGGCTTCTTTCCCTCAGTCGTATATATTTACTTTTCTTCCGTGTCTCTTCATGGCCTGATAGCTCCTTTCTATCACTGAATAATATTCCATCGTCTGGATGGTCCACACTTTATTCATCTAATTCACCTACAGAAGGGGATCTTGTTTGCTTCCAAGTTTTGGCGGTTCTGCAAAAAGATGCCGTAAACATCCGTGTGCAGGTTTTCCTATAAACATAGGTTTTCTCTTTAATCTAATCTCACTTCAAATTACTAGGGAGTTACCTCAAGACAATTTTGAAGGTAATTCCTCTTTGGCCCCTTGTCGGAAGGGCTTGGTGGGTCGTATGCCGTTGTAACTTTGTGGTGTTCTTTTTCTCTGTGGTTTTAATGCTCCCTGTATAAACAGTTGGGTCTATCACCAGATCCTGTCTGTCCCCACCGGGTGACAGTTCCATCCTGGTGTCAGTGGCGCACGGTCCCAACTATGGTTTCCCTGGGACGTGTTCTCACGTCTTGCCGGGCTAAAGCCCGCTCTGCCCTGCTATCTGAGAACATTCCTGAAAAACTGGCCTCTAACCCTGTTTTAAAGACACTTGTCTCCCAAACCTGGCTCAGAGGGACCTCCTTTACCCCGCAGTATCACCACGGTGGGGTCAGGGTCTCCGGCCCAGGGAGGGTGTGGAGGACCCACCCCATGCTGACCCTGAGATGCGGAGTCAGGCTGGGGTGCAGCCATGGGCAGGGGGGGCCGTCGTGCCCCTTGGCCCGCTAGGAAAAGTGGGGAGCCCACTCCCCAGCTCAGGGCCCCCTGGCCGCCCCAGGAGCTCGCTCTGTCTGGGGAAGCGCCCACTGGACGAGACACTGGCTCTCGGGTCCCGGCAGGACTGGCCAGAGCCTTCAGGCCGAATCCCTCGTCCGAGCAGTCTTTTTTGTTGTAAGTTTCTGGTGAAGTGTAACAGACACACGGACGTGTGCCTGACCGCCCACAGTCCCATACAACCGGCCCCTGATCCACACTCAGGACCTCTCCCCACGAGGGACCGGATCAGAACCACCTCGGCCTCCGCCCCTGAGGGCCGTCTGAGCGCTGCACGGTGAGCAAGGTGTCCTGGCGATGTTGTCCCCACCATGGGCGCCCCCAGCCTGTGTCTCCATGGAGCTTCTCGGGGGGGTCCATGCAGAGCCCAGCCTGCTCTGTCCACCCCGCCTGGGGCCTCCCTGTGTGAGCTTCTCTTTACATACTCCCGTGACAGGAAACTCACTCCTGCCCAAGGCTGACAGTCGCCTGCCCGCCCCTGACCCTGGCTTTCCTCCTGGGACACCCCGGTGTCCCCCTCAAATCAGGTGGGGGCCTCCCTCGGGGTGGCGCCCTTCGGGGCTGGGCCGAGCCCACGCGCTCCCAGCTGCACACATTTCTGCTCGGGCCGCTCCCAGCTTTTCATCTCAGCAGAACTCCACAGAGAGGCCCCGGGAGGACCCCAGGGCTGGGAGGGGGGAGATCCCCCTCTTCCTGGCCCAGGATCGAATCCAGCCTTGGAGCAGCAGGCAGGACGGGGGTGTCGGGGTGGACCCCTGCCGGCTCGCAGGAGGCCTTCCCGGGGTATGTCCAGCATCTGCCCAGCCTCCCTGCCCCCGGCCCCCACGGAGCCCCGCTTAAACTCACGTGCCCTCGGGCGGCTCACGAGGGGTGACTGAGCCCCACGGTGGTGGCGGGACGCGTGCGGGAGCCCCCTCCTCCTCCTCCTGTCTCCCTGGCCCAGGACCGAGCCCAGGGGGTCCCTCCTGACGGTTCCCTCGAGGACGTGGGCAGCCCACCCAGCTCAGCTCCTGGCTCCGGCCCCCCGTCTCCACAGCCCGCGCCCTGGGGACCCAGCCCAGGCCTCACGTTTGGGGAAAACCAGCTGCTTCCTGTTTGTGTGCAGAATCCGGTCGTTTCCCGCGGTGGTGGCGGAGGGTCGAGCGCCAGGGAGCTGGGCGGCCCCGTCCTCGCGAGGCCCGTCGCTCTGAGGAGAAACTTAATCACTTTGTTTTCTTGGTTTAGGTTTTGCTTTTGAATAAAAAAAGTGACCCCCGCTCGGCTCTGGCCCCAGGGCCCTATGACGTTCCCTGCATAACGGGCGTCACTTGTAAGTGCTCTGCCCAGCAGGCAGCGCCGGGCCAGGGGCTCCGGGGAGCGCGGTGGAGCCCAGGACTGGCTCTGTGCTGGGAAAGCTGGGCAGCGAGGCCAGGGGAGCAGCCCGCTCTGTCCGGCTGCCTGGTCAGCAGGGCCCAGCAGCGCTCTGACCCTTCCCACGCCACAGTCAGCGCGGGGAGAAGGGCCCTCGAATGGCAGGTGGGCCCCGGAGGGGAAGGTCTCGACGGCCCTCAGCAGGGGCGGCACCAGGGGGGGACCTCTTGGCCAAGACAGCAGGGAGGGGCGCAGGGGGCAGGGGCACCCCAGAACCCTCACAGCCTCCCTAACAGAGGCCCTGGCATACTCTGCTCCCGGCACTGGGCTTGGACTCTTCCCAAGTAGGGGAGATCTGAGCCTGTCTCTGGACAGAGGCAGAGGGGGAAGGGGCGTCAGTGGAGGTGGAGAGGCTATGGAGGACAGAGGGGATGCAGTGGGCTTGGGCTGGGGAGTGAGGGCTCAGCCTGGGGGCGGGAAGGGCCAGGGAGGGAGACAGGAGGCCAGGACCTGGAGGGGGATGGGGCCGCGGGGGCAGGAGGATGGGGAGAGTGGAGGGGTTGAGATGCTCCTTGGGAAGGAAGGAAGGAAGGGAGGGAGGGATGGAGGGAAGGAGGGAGGGAGGAAGGAAGGAAAGGGCTGCAGAGTCAAGGAGCCCTGGCCTCGTGGGGAGGCGAGATCCCCACGTGTCAGGAGACCCCGCTGCATCGCCCTCCGCCATCTCATCCACACTGTCTCCTCCGGCGTGGACCCCACACAGGCCTGGTTCTCTCCGAAGCTGGACACAGTCTGGGGTGAGACCAGCAGGACTCCATGCTCACGCAGCTTGCAGTATAACCAGGGGTGAGGGGTCGGCGGGTGATACCGAGAGACTGGAGAGCAGGGGACCGGGACCTGGCCCTGTGGCAGGCCAGGATCCCGCTGGCCATTTACCTGAGCTGGTAAGGAGGTGCAGCGTTGCCCAGGGCAACTAGGACCTGTTGGGGCAGAGGGAAGAGCATGTGCTAAGCCCTGCAGTGGGGCTTGGAGGGTGAAGGGGCTCCAGGAGCATGGAGCTGGGCAGGCCCCATCTCCATGAGGGTCTGGGTCTTTACCGCAGGGGCAGAGCGCGGGGTGCAGGTGGGGGAGGATTGGAGGGTTTGAGAAACGGCAGGACAGAGTGGGTCTGCGTCTTTTGAAGGGTTGGGTCTGTGCATGTGGGTGGGGGTGAAGGGGTTAAAGAGAACATTCTAAGTACCCAACCTGTGGGTAACTTCTGGAGGTTAAGAAGCCGGGGCGGGGTGGGGGAGGGTTGTGCGCAGCCGAAAAACAGGGAGCTGGAGATGACAGACGTGGGAGGTCAGGGCCAAGAGGCTGGGACAGGAGGCATCCATGCATCCACCCATGCATCCGCCCCATCCACCGCTCCTTCCATCCCTCCATCTCTCCCTCCATGCCTCCATCCATCTGTCCGTCCACAACTAAATACCCAGGTGGGCTTCTGGGGAGAGACTGAGCATTGGCAGGAGCACAGGTGCAAGGTCCTGCGTGACAGTGACGCGTTGTCTCTGGGGGGTGGTGAAGGGGGAGAGTGGTGAGGCCACATGGGCAGGGAGGGTGGCTCAGAGACTGTCAGAGGCCCCGGGGAACTGGTGAGGGCCTGGAAGGCTCTGAGATGATGTGCCTTTTTCTCTGAGGCAGGGGCTAGTGGAGGGTCTGATTTCAGCGTCAAAGGGCCCTCTGGATGTTGAGTCAACCGACCAAAGGGGCCGGGGCACTGGGGGTGCTGAAGAGCAGGTGATTGCGGCTGGGGTCGAATGGGCGCTGGAGGTGGAGCTGAGGGCATTTGCTGAGGGGCTGGAGGTGCCCAGGACGGATGAGCCCCAGGCCTGTCCCGAGCCCCTGGAGGAATGCGGTTGCCCTCACGGAGCAGAGGGGCGGGCTGCAGCGCAGCAGGCTCTGAAAGGCTCAGGTGGGGCTTGGGGCTGGAGCCGGCCCCTCTGAGATGCTGGGACGTCAGTGAAAGGGGGCTGTAGGTATATGGTGCCGCTGTGTGGGCCCCGGACAGGTGGCCTGGGGAAGGGGTCGGGCCCTGGCTGCTGTTTCTGCCCACGCCGCCCTGGTGTGGGCACCCCCTTCGGGCCAGCCTCGCCGTGTTTGCAGGAACTCTCAGGGCCTCCCCCCTTGATGGCCCCGCGTCCTGGCCGCCTCACCAGCAAGGGCTGGCCCCAGGCCCCAGACTCCTGGCCGGCCGGGCTGGCCCACGCACTGCCCAGAGCAGAGGCGGGCGGGGAGGGGGGCTGCGGGAAGAGGGGATCTGAGGAGGGGCCCCTGGGCTGGGCCTGGGAAGTGAGGTTCCAAGGTACACTTTGGCCCACAGGGTAAATCGGCTCAGATATTTTCTGCATTAAGGAGTGGGGGTCGGGGTGGGGGGGCCGGAGGAAAGTGCTCTGCGTTTCCACTGCAGGCACAGAACGATTCGGTCATTAGTTTTCATTCCAGTATCTGGAAAACAGCTGATTCTGGAAACCTAAAACTTCCCTGGGCAAGGAGCGCTGAGGAGGAGGGCGCCCAGCAGGGCTGGGGGTGGGAACTCAGGCCCAGGGAGCCCTGGTCCCTGCCCCGGGGCCCTTCCTTTCCTGGAGGGGGGCTGCGGCTGGGCCTGGAGGGGAGGCCCCCCGGGAGCCAGTCCCGCCCACCGAGCCCAGCCAGGTTTCTATAGCACTGGTGAATCTGACACCCGGGGTTCTGGAAACTTGGTGGGCTAATCTGAGCGCTAATCCTAGCAACAGGCTGGGCCTGCAGCCACATGTCGGCTGGGGTTGCCGCTGAGCAGGCTCCGAGACCCTCCTGCTTGGGGTCTGGTCGCCGCAGAGCTCAGGCTCTCCGGGTCCCGGCGTTGGATGGAGTCGCCCCGGGAGCGAGGCCTGCCTGGGGCTCCCTTCCCCTCTGGGCTGCCTGGGGTCCCTGCGGACACCCTCACCTCGAGGTTGCCAGGATCAGAGGGGATTAGCAGGTGCGGGAGGCCATGTGCGTGGGCCGCGTGGCTCCCTACTGGGAGCAGGAGGAACCCGGTGGCCACTGGGCGGGCTCAGGGACCCTGGCCCTGGGTCTGCCTGATCACTAAAGCCCTGAGGAAGGACAGCTCTGGAGGCCTTGACCAGGGAGGCCCACTGCACACGCATGCGTGTGTGTGTGTGTGTGAGAGCACAAGTGTAGGAGGCAAAGATGGGGTGCTGCTCCTCTGTGCCTCTGTCTGTCTGCCCTGCTGTCCAATCATACACATCCATCCATCATCCGTCATCCATCCATCATCCATCTTCCATCCATCATCCATCCTCCATCCATCATCCATCCTCCATCCATCATCCATCCATCCTCCATCCATCAACCATCCTCCATCCATCATCCATCCTCCATCCATCATCCATCCATCCTCCATCCATCATCCATCCTCCATCCTCCATCCATCCATCCATCCATCATCCATCCTCCAACCATCCATCCATCCATCCTCCATCCATCCATCCACTCATTCACTCACTCACTGATTTGACAACAGTCCAGAAGCACTGTCTGTGCCTGTGGGTCGGCAGTGTTGGCAGAGCAGCAGTGGGTTGAAAAGGTACCTCCACTGTGACCCCCACCCGCTCCGGGCTGGGCAGGTAGCGAGGGGGCTGGAGCCCTTGGGCTCCTCATTCTGACTCTCCTGGACCCTCCCAGACCAGCTGACCTAGTCAACACCGGGACCCCCCCACTCCGGAGGCTTGGCCTCTGCCTGGATTGGGATGGGGGTCAGGGACAGTGGGGGGTCAGGGGTCAGGGGGTCCTGGGGTAGGGCCTTCTCTCCTGGGGGTCATGGGCGCAGTGGCCTGGGCAGCGAGGTGGGGCAGCCCTGCCAGCCCCGGCTCAGGTCCAGGAGATTCCCAGCTGAGTAATAAAACCCTAGGAGACACTGTCAGACTCCGTGGACAGTGGGCTGACTCAGTTTCCCCCTCCCTGCCCTCCGCCCTCTTCTGGCATCTGGGTGGGGCCTGAACTCTACTCAACTGGCCAGTCTCCTCTTCTGCCAACTGGTGGTCTGTGGGAGGGGCACAGCCCAGACTGGCCGTGGTGGGGGAGGGGCAGGGGGGCGGGAGCTGGGGCGGCCACAGAAAGAGGACGAGAGAGAGAAATGAGTGACTTGAGGGAAAAAGACACAGAGAAGAAAACGAGTGGTGTTCTGGACACTGCGGGGGAGGCAGCCCCGCACCCCCTCTCCAACACCTGCAGAAAGCCTGGGGGCAGCCAGGGCAGCAGGAGCCAGGCCAGGGCCCTCGGCCCGGAGGGACGGCACCTTTTCCACAGCCGGACGCTTCTCTGCTCTCTGCCCCACCCCCAGCCCCCCTGCATCCAGTTCCGAGGGCCCCAGCACCCCATCGAGGTGGAGGCGGCCTGGGTGGGGCAGGGCGGCGGAGGGCAAGGATCAGGCCAGGCCCATTGTTTAGAGAAGAAGGAACTGACTTCAGCCCCGGCAGCAGGGCCTCCCACCCCACCCGGGCTTCCTGCTCCCTGGGCGGCCAGAGTGGACTTTGTCCACCTTATTTGGGGATTGAGAAGCCGCATGGCATGTACGGCCCTGGGAGTCGCGGCGCCGAGCCACCGCCTCACAGGGTGGAGGGTACCTTTCCAGCCGCTCTCCATGACTCAGACTTACAGCCCTTTAGGCAAAGAAAGTGCTGATCAAGGATCCGTTCAATCCTCCATCCAACTGCCCACCCACCCTTCCAGGTGCCCACCAACCCCTCATCCACCCACCTAGCCATTCATATGTCGACACCCGTCCTCACACCTATACTGACCCATGCACCCATCTATCCCTCTCTCCACCCACCCATCCATCCCTCCACCATCCACCATCCATCATCCATCCACTCACCATCTATCCATCCAACCATCCATCCATCCTTCCATCCACTCATCCCTCTACTATACCTTTATCCATCCTCCCATCCATCCCTCTATCCATCCGTCCGTCCCTCTATCCATACACCCAACCACCCATCCATCCCTCTACCACTCAACCACCATCCATTAACCATCCATTCACCATCCATCCATCAATCCATCCACCCATCCAATTTGTAGCATCACAATTTTGTAGCATCTTGGTTTGAAAATTGGAAGCGCATTCCCAAGAAAACATCTTGAATAAATTCCCTGGCCAAGAAGTAAAATGCTGCCTCACTTTGTCCCTTGGGTCTGTGGCTTGTAGATTTTGAACTATGGTGAGTCATGTCTGGGACCAGGGCTGGGACATGGCACTGTACCGTCAAGACCTTCCATTTGCCATGATGCAGATGACAGAAACATACATGGGGCACCAAGGGGGCCAGGATCCCAGTGGGGAAGGGTCTCTCCTGGATCTGCATGACCTTGAAAAAGCATCTCGTTCCTCTGGTCTTAGCCAGCTCTTTGTTACAATGAGTTGCTGAGACTTCTGTGAGGGTCAGTGGGGAGCAGGAATCTTCCTGATTCAGCAGTTTCAAAGTGTCCCCGGGCAGAAGCTGGGATGGCAACACCAAGGCTGTCCGTGGAGATGGTTGTGCCGGGGGCCCTGTTTCCTGGGAGTCCATTCCAGGAAAGGAATCTTGTAGCCCCAGGCTCCAGCAGCCAGTGCCCCAGTCCCTGGAACTATCTGCACAGATTAGAGGTAGAAACAGAGCTTTGGATGGTAGGTAGGTGGCCACAAGTCCAATTTATGTCTATTGTCCCAGCATAAGCACTCATGGGCCCCCTCTTAACTCTCAAGAATCGTGGTTGGGACAGTTAATTATACGGTTGTTGTACTGAGCGCTCATCCCATTTGAATAGGGGTTTGAAGGATGAATAGGAGTCTGCCACATGAAGGCAGGAAGGACATTCCAGGCAGAAGGAACAGAGGTGAGAGGGAGGCCCTGTCTGACATTTTGGGTTTGCAGGGAGTCTGACGTGGCTGGAGCTGGCATGCAGTTTATGTCCAGGCCTGCACCGGTTGTGATGGTGGCTGGAGAGGGAGGGGGTGGTGAGTGGAGCCTGAGGGTCTTCCGATCCAGGCCAAAAGACTGAACATGACTGGGAGCCCACGGGGGCTAGGGGTTCCTCACCACTCCTGGAAGAGTGGGTGTGAGGGCCGGCTGGCCAGAAGCAGCTCTGAGAGGTGGGGAGGGGGGGAGGGGAATGCTGTCAGAGAGGAAGATTCCCAGAGGGAAGATGGTGAACCCAGGAGCCCTGCTCCAAGCCCCAAGCATCCTCTGCTGCGACGTTTTGCCGGAGAAGGCTCTCCTCTGGTGTGCGGCGTCTGGAAGCCTCTGATTCTGCTCCCCGAGTCTGCAGGGCGGGGTGCCCTCTGCTCTGAGTCTGGCCTGAGCCCGTCTCTGAGACCCCAGGCACCCCGGCCAGCCTCTCGGGTCCTCCTGGTCCTCCTGCCGGGCCCCTGTATCTGCACAGCCTGCTCTTCTATCCCTGTCCTCCCCACCCTGTGACCCTGCCCCTCGGACGGGGAATGCTGGAAGCCCCTTGTCACCGGCCCCCGGCTCCTGACCTCCAGTCCCCATTCAGCGGCCACAAGCCATCCAAGGGGACTCCTGACCTGTGGCCCAAGACCTCCTGCCCCTCAAATCCTGGACCCTGGGGCCTCAACAGAGCGTGTGGGTCTGGCAGCTGTCCTCAGGGCCGTGACTTGGGGACCGGCTGCCTGAGGCTGGCCCGCAGACCAGGAGGGAGCAGGTGGGGACTGACCACGGTTCCGGGGATGGAGCCGGCGGGGAGATGGGCCTGGCGGCGCCTCCCTCCCTGCGCTGGGCAGACTTCCTGCCTGGCCCTGGGAAGTGACCCCCGCCGCCCCCAGCAGGCAGTGACGTCAGTGTCTGAGGTGACAAGGCCCGGGGCTGAAACCTGCCCCACACATTTGCACCGAAAGGTGTCTGAGCAGGGCGGGGACAAGGCCACCGGGGCTCAGGGAAGGCGGCCCTCAGCTCGGGCTTCTGGCTGGCTTGAGGAAAACACGTCTGCGTGTGCCTGGGTGGGCTGGGCTCTGCCCTCGAGAGCCTTTGCTCCGCGCCAGGACGGAGCATCTTCAGTCACGGGCTCGCAGACCTGGAGCCCCACACACAGTAGGTGCCCACTCAATGTATACACGAGTAGATGAAGACTGGCCAGACTTAGTGAGTCCTAAATTATGGAAAAGCAGGACATTTTAGAGGCAGGGAGTGGTAAGAGGGGAACCTGGGGCCTGGGTCTTTCTGCAGAGGCAGGCTGGTGACAGCCCAGGGCCCTGGGAATTAATGCCCGGATGGCGGAGGGCAGGGATCTGCCCCCCAGCCCCCGCCCAGGCCAGCCTCCGGCAGGGCTTCCGGTGTGGCCAACGCAGTGGATGGCCTTGTGACCTGAACGCACCTGACCTGGGGCCCCAGTCAGCCTTCCCATGCCCCCCCACCTCGTGCTCCTGCGCTGGTTAGGGAAGCAGAGTAGCCAAGCAGGCTGCCTGGTACTGGCCTCGGGCAAGATCGGCGTGTGGCTGCCAGGCCCGGCGTTCTCCACAGGTGCCGCGGTGAGGGGCGTGGCCAGCAGGTGAGTGGGCAGAGGAGCGTGCAGGGGGTGCGCCCAGCCCAGCAGCCTGGCACCAGAGGGCCCTTTGGCACCCAGAGGCTACTCCCCATGAGAGTGCCCCTGCCAGCTGGCAGGGCAGCCTGGGGTTGTTTAATTTCACTTTGCAGTGAAAGCCACAGGTACCAGAGCCATTCCTGAAGGACTGAGGCTCCGGGTCGGCCACAGGCCCCACCCGGCGGGGGCCAGGAGTACCAGAGGAGCTCAACACCTCCAGGAGGGAGCGTGCACGGTGAGGTCCCAGGTGACGGCGCGCTGGCCGGTCAAGGGTGGATTCAGCCCTTGGGAGGGTGCGCCGGGCTCAGCCGAGCCGCTTCCCAGGGTCCAGGGCGCTCATCAAGAGCGGGGCTGGTCTGGCTCCCTGGGCACTGACCCAGCAAGGACAGGGTGACGGCAGGTGGTGGGCACAGCAAATTGCTGCCCAGGCTTTGGGGACGGGAACCCTGAGTACAGATGAAGCTCGGAGAGGGAGGAAGGAGGCCCTGCTGTCACCCGGACCTGGATGCCTGACCGCGAGCGTCCACGTGCCCTGTGGTCTACCCTCACTCCAGTGCCGTCTGGGCAGGAGGCTCTGATGCCCCGTCATTGGCACCGGCTGTCCTGCAATGAGGTTCACTTGGTCCCTGCCCAAAAGATGCTCAGTCCGGAAAGGAGAAGATGCAGAAGTGGACAAGGGCACAGGGCAAACGGAGCAGAATGAAGAGAGTGCAGCTGGGGGCACAGAGGCTACACCCCCAGCTGGGAGGATGGGGGGCTTCCTGGTGTACCCCACTGGCTTGTGGGGCCCGCCCAATGTGGATGTTCACGTGTCACGGGGGGGGGGGGCGGTGGGCAGGAGGCCTGAAGGCAGTAGCCACGAGGATGGGCCAGACTCTCCCCAGCTCTGCTGCTTGGCCTGGCAGCTGCCCCCTGGGGGGCCGGGTGCCCACTGGGGAGGGGTCCCAGGCCCTCTGCCTCCTGTCTTTGGTGCCATGCCCAGATCCCCAGGCTGCCCTGCCCCTCCCTGCCCTCCCACCACACCCCCTCCCCCCACGGCAGAGGGTTTCTTAACCCCCCCTGGTAGTCAGCACATAGTGGGGTTTTCCATTTCAAGTCTGTCAGGAGCCTCGAAGACCATTGTGGTGCCCTCTCTGTGCCCCGGTCCTGCTGAGGGCCTGGGGTCCTGCTGGAGTCAGGTGGACCCCCGCATCGAGGAGAGACCCCCTGGGGCTCTGGCGGCACATCTGGGGTTCTGTGCCCTTGGTTTTGGGGGGTGTGCATGGGAGGGGCCCTCACCAGCCCTTCCTCGGGCGATGTCTCTCTCGGCCCCTTGGACCTGCCTGCCCTGGACGCCCCTTGGATTTCAGAGACACGGGCTGGTCCCCAACCTTGAGAATCTGCTCCCTTGGCTGCCTTTTGCCCCATGTCCACGGGGAGGTGTTCAAGTCTCGCCCTGATGCCTCCACCCAGGGACAGGCCCTGGCACCTGATATCTGACAGACACACAAATAACTGACCCCCGACACCCCATTGCACCTCTGCTGAGCCGATCGCTGCTCTAAGCATCTTGTTTATTAACTCATTTGCTGCTCAACCCAACCCTTCCGAGGGGTGTTAGAGACGTCAGCACTTCACAGGCAGGGAAACTGAGGCCGAGTGGACTGCCCAGGGCAGCACCGGTAGTGGCGCTGGGGGCCTGCTTCCTGACCCTCCCCGCCGAGCCTGTGCAGGAAGAACGGCCGGTGCGTGGGTCCCCCTGCGTGAAGGCAATTTAAGCTGAGACCTGACGGGGAGGTGCTGTCCCTGGGAGGAATGGGAAAGGGGTTTCTGAGGCGGCGGGGGGCTCCATGCGGTGGAGGACCAGCGGGGGGGATGTGGCCAGGGCCCCGAGCGAGTGGGCGCCGGGTGGGACGCCCTGGGAAGGGGTCCGATTTGACTCTGGTGGAGTTGGGGGCACGGGAGGGCTCTTGGCAGGGGAGGCCCGAGTGCACGCTTGGGGACCGTCGTGGCTGCCGTGGGGAGAGCTGAGTGGGGGCGGGGCCGTCCACGTGAGGCTCAGAGCCAGCTCCAGGAGGGAGAGGAGCATCCTGAGGTCTGGGGACCCTGGTGAGGACGGAGGGACCGTCACAAGCCCTGACACGGAGCCTGGCAAGGCTGGAGGAAGGCAGCAGGCAGGGTGGGGAGGGCCCTGTGTGTTGGGGGGGCCCGCTGCGACACCCCACGAGGGCCCGAGTGAGCCTGCGGGTGGTCCTGCTGGGGCGCGCCACGAGGGCGGTGCTCGCCGCGCAGACGTTCCCGTGCACACGCCTCCTCTTTCACTTGTGAACGGCTCTCCGTGGGTCCAGATGTTTCCTGGGTCTCCCCAGGCCAGCCTGCTCCATATCTGGGCCCCTAGCTCAGGGAGGCAGCAGACAGGGGTCCAAGGTTTGGAAGGTCCCCAGACATTGTGGTTTCTGAGCTGCCGGGGCAGAGTGGGAGCCTCGGGCTGCCCGGAGGGCTGGGCGGACCTGGTTGCAGGGAAAGGAGGAGCAGGAAGCCATGGGGTCGAGGAGAAGAAAGGCGTGTCTGGCACGGGTGCGTGCCAAGGGTCCACTGGGTGCTGCTGGGCTGTGGCCCGGGGCCAGCCTGGAGTGGAGGCTCTGGGCCCTCCACCCACGCCTGGCTGCTTGCGCTGGCTCACTGGGCTGGGCTCCGCTTGGCTGGGTTACAGCTGGGTGCAGCCGCACGCCCTGGTGGGTGCTGCCCGGTCCACCAGCCCAGCCTGGCCCAGCAAGTCCCATCGGTCTGGCCCGGGCCGCGCTCCTACAGTCAAGTCGACCCAGCAGGCTGATTTGTCCACAGCATCAAATGCAATCCAGCCCCGCTTTCCTGGAGACGCCCGGCCGGCCCCAGCACAGAGCATCCTGGTGGATGCCAGAGAGAGGCAGGACCTGTCACCGGTGCAGGGGGGATGCAGGAGGGTGAAGCGAGGCTCCAGAGCGGGGGCCCCAGCTCTCGCTGGGCCGGCCTCGAATGCTAGGTGAGCTGGGGCCCGAGACGGGCAGGCGTCCGCCATTTGCCTGAAGGGTGTTGAACCCCACGCACCGTCCCGTACCTGGCTGGCAAGATGGAGAACGCAGGGGTCGTGTCTCTTGGGAAAGCTGATGCCTCTGCTCTGTTCCAGGCCCACAGGGAGCCCCGAGGTTCCCAAGCGTCCCTGGCCTCACAGGGCCTGGAGCAGATGCCCACCTTTCCCTGCCCGGCCTTGAGGCCTTTGCCACGTGGCTCTTCCCTCTCCAGCTGGCTGGGCGTGACTGCAGTGGGCAGATAGGCGGACCCATGCCAGCTGGACAGCCGTCCCGTCCACCTGCAGCCCCTCCCAGCACGCTTATCCTCCACCCCGGGCTCCTGCAGCCACAGGGCAAAGCCACGGCATCCACAGAGTGTGGGGAGGGTCCCCAGCAGTCCTCAGGCTCCTCGGCGGCCTCTCACCTCTCAGGCATCCACGGCGCTGGCCGGCCACGTGGGGGGTGGGAGCCGTCTTTGCCCCGGGGGCTCCCAGCTTAGAGGAGGAGAGGCTGCCACCAGGTGTGGTGATGCATCGCTGTGCGGGGGATGGGCCGAGGTCTGAGACCCCAAGACGGTGAGAGTGGGGGCGGGCATGGCGGCACCAGGGGACGGGACAGAAGTAGAAGCTGGGGTCCGGGGTGCAGCCCTGGCTGCCTGCACAGTCACCCCAGAAGCCTGGGGAGTTGGTGGAGGAGGCTGGGGCAGGGAAAGGGCGTGTTCAGCTCAGTTCTTCAGAAGGATGGTGCCTCGGACCTGGAGGGGTGGTGGTGAGCATGGTGGGGGCCGAGGGGGTGGACGGGCAGGGCCAGGCTGGCAGGAGGCTGAGGGACTCCAGCCATGGGAACTTGGCCGGTCAGCTGTCCCTCTGAGCCTCAGTTTCCCCATCTGCACAGCGGGCATCTCCCCATCTGTCTTCTCAGGGCTACTGTGAGCGTGTGGAGAGTGGACCCCCAGGTCCTGAGAACGCTGGCTGCCTGCGGGGGGCAGCCGGGAGGCAGGGGTGGGAGCTGTCACCAGGGAAGGGCGTTTTTGAAGGCTGGAACAGCATGCATGCAGGCACCGGGCGCCGGGCAGGCGCACGGAGGGGCCGATGCATCAGGATGGCAGAGAGAGTAGGCGAGGGCCGAGGGCTTGCCCTGAGTCCTCCAAGCAGCCCTGCCAGGTGGAGTGGGGTCATCCCATTTTACAGATGAGCGGCTGACGCTGGGCCCATCTGCCCTTGGTCTGCAATGCCTCTGGCTCAGGTGCCCCTTGGGCATACCTCTTTCCGCATCGGCACCCATGCCCCTGCTCCTGGCCCAGAGCCCGGCCAGGCCATTGCATGAGCGCAGCCGGCCTCCCTCCGCCCTGGACCAGACCCGCCAGTGTTGAGGTGCTGTGGACCCCTGATGCGGCTCGCTTGCCCAGCAGGCTGGAAAGCCTCCAGCGGGCCGGCCCACCAGGGCAGTGGCCACACCGAGTCCCCTCCCCCGGGGTTTTTTAAAGGCACATTCCTGAGGCTGCGGGTCAGCGGCTCCCCTCGGTGGGGCCTTAATGAGGAAGCAGAGTCTGAAGTTGTGTAATGGTGACAGCTCGGAGCAGCCCCGCTGGCCCGGGGCTGGGGGCGGGGGCGGCCCTGGGCGTGGTGGGGTGGGGTGGGATGTGGCCCTGCCCTGGCTGCCCCCCCCCGACCCCCTAGCTCGTGGTCTGTGACCACGGAAGCCCCGAGGCTCCCCACCTCCCCCGGCCGGGCAGAGGCTGACCGGGCCTGGACTCAATTTATCCCAAGTGCGCGTGTGTGTGTTTTTATACTTCGTCACTGAATCCCGTGCGTAGTGAATTAATTTCCTGATGTAGTAAACATTTCGGAAGGCCAAGATCCTCTCCCTCCTGTGCCCGTGCCAGCAAAATTCCCCGAGCCCGGTCCTGCCTTGCCAAGTGGGGTTGGTCCTCATCCTGGAGGTGTGAGCTCTGGCTCCAAGACCCTCTGGTCGGCCCCCCAAGTTCCCCCACCCCCCAAACCTCCTCACCAGTCCTGTTCCCTTTGCAGAGAGTGTTGTCATCCTGGGGGCAGCGGAGCTCCCGGGCCACCCTCGGGGCAGGAACAGTCTGAGCTGGTTCCCAGGCCCACAGGGCAGTGTTCGAGGGGTTTTTGGTGCAGGAAGGCCTGAGTGTGAATCCCAACTCAGTTTCTTAAAGCTGTGTCTCCGTGGCCAAGGAGCAGGGCCTCTGTGGGAGAGACCCTGGGGGTGAAGTCGGTGGGCCCAGCCAGCTCCCAGAGGCCATCTGATGAGGGCAGCTTCTCAAGGTCACGGCGGTTCACGGCAGGATGGGGAAGGCTCCTAGTGGGAGCTGGGCCCTCCTCGGGGGGTGCAGCCTGGGGGGCTCTAAAGGCAGAAGCTGTGGCTGGGCCTTGGGGTCCCGGCGGCCTCTGAGAAGGGGGTCCTCCGTGGTCTGATGGTCGAGTCTTTGTCCAGGGCAGGATTGCTAAGGCCCAAGGGTGCCCACCTTGCCCTGGAGTAGCCCCGGGGCCCCTGGCTCTGAGGACCCACATCACGTGGCTGTACGTGCTGACCTGCAGCACCTGCCACCCCGGTCCCACTGGATTCTCTACAGGACCTGGGGAGGGATGGGGGGAGGGATGGGGAAACTGAGGCAGAGAGAGGGGAAACTGAGGCAGAGAGAGGGCAAACGACTGTGGGCAGGGACCACGGTGGGGCTGGACCCAGCAAACTGACCCCCACCGGGACCTATTTCTACTTTGCAGGCTGGACTGCGGAAAGGGTTACCCTACAGCAGTGTGTGTGTGTGTGTGTGTGTGTGTGTGCGCGCGCGCTCAAGTTCGTGTGTATGTGTGCGTGTGCCTGTACGTTTGTGTGCTTATGTGTGTGTTTTTATGTGCATGTGAGTGTGTGCCGTGTGTATTGTATATGTTTACGTGTGCACACGCGTGTTTGTACGTGTGTATGTGAATGCGTGTGCACACGTGTGTTTGTGCGTGTGTATGTGAATGCGTGTGCACACGTGTGTTTGTACGTGTGTATGTGAATGCGTGTGCACACGTGTTTGTACGTGTGTATGTGAATGCGTGTGCACACGCGTGTTTGTACGTGTGTATGTGAATGCGTGTGCACACGCGTGTTTGTGCGTGTGTATGTGAATGCGTGTGCACACGCGTGTTTGCGCGTGTGTATGTGAATGCGTGTGCACACGTGTGTTTGCACGTGCATGCATGGGAGTGTGTGCATGCCTGCGCGTGTGTATGTGGGTTTTCATGGACGCATATGGGTGCACATGTGCTTTTTAATGTGTGCACGTGTGTGCGTGCGCGTGCATTTCTGTGCCCCTGGCGCAGCTCTGTTTGCACTGCTGTTTTCTTACACGTGTGTGGCACGTCTCGTTGCTGAGGCGGGGCAGCGGTTGGGGGAGGTCGAGCAGTGGGGGAGGGCTGTCTATGCCAGTCGCCCGCCCAGGCCACACATTCTTGTGGTTGTGTCTTTAACTTGGTAAAAATTTGGGAAATTTCTAAATAAAACAAAACAAAGGAAAAACATTTTCAAAAGGATTTCAAAATCTATGCTGCCGCTTCCCCCAGTAACCGGACCCGTGGGGCCTGGGAGACACCGCTGAGTGGGGAGCGAGGGCAGGAAGAACTTTCTAACAATCGAAGACTCACGCTATGAGAGGATGAGCTCCCCGTCAGGAGAAGTAAACAAGCCGCTCTGAGACCCTCCCCGTCTCTGTGGCAGTATCCAAGTTGTAAGGATTAGGGGGAGAGGTTTGAAGGCTTCCGGTATGGTCGCGAGGCAGGGGCTCCTGGACCTCAGTCCCTCTGAGGCCGGTGGGCGCAGCAGGGCGGCCAGACGGGGGGGCCCTGCCGGGAGCTTGGCCCTTGGTCAGGGCAGCTGAGAGGGGATACTGGGAGACAGGAGAGAGGGCGGCTGTTGGTGGGGTGAGGACCTCAGGGGTGGCCGTGCAGTCAGAGAGGGCAGCGGCTGGGTCTGGCCACTGACTGACTGGGGAGGTGCAGGGGGTGCGCTGGGCCCGGCCATAGGCTGCGGGCAAGGGGCCCAACTGACGATGGCCACTGCCTCCCTGGCGGGTGGGCAACTGCTGGGGGCTGAGGCCGCTGGAGGGGGTGGTGTGGGCCGCCGCTGCCCCTCCCCCGGCAGGGGCTCCACAAGCCTGTGAGCGGGTTGCAAGCTCCCAGCAGGTGGGGGGTCGCTGGAGGGCCGGGCCCTCTCCACTGGAGGCAGGGGCAGCCTGGGAGCTGACACCGGTGGGGACCAGGCTGGGTGGGGAGCAGAGGCAGGGTCTGGGGCCTGCAGAGGGGGCCTGGGGGCAGCGGGAAGGCAGGACCTCACAGCAAGGTGGGTGAGGCCATCGAAGTCCAGGGCGGTCTGGGGGGCAGGGCCAGGGACTCCCATAGGACTGGGAAGTTGGGCTGCTGGGGGAACAGGGAGGTTGAGGGGGGCTGGGCGTCCCATGGTGACATGGCATCCACACTGGGGCACAGTGGGGTCCAAGCCCCGCAGAACTCTCTCCTCAGTGATGTGCTCTGGTCGGGCCCCACCCTTCCAGGGTGGGCTGACCTGTCAGGGCTAGGGAACATGGCCCTCTGGGGACCCCAGGGAGGGGGTGGGCCTCGAGTGACATCCACAGAGTGCCTTCTGGTCCCGTGGCCCACCTGTTTGCAGGTTGGCATCCGTGATCGGCGCTGGCGTGTGCGCAGGAGGGTCTGATCCCTGCCTTCTGCATCCAGGGCCTTGCCCTTGGTCAACCCCACCGCCCCGAGTCAGTCCTGCTGTTCCCAGAGACTCGGGGAAACCCACCGAGGCGATTTGGGGGCCCTCTGGGATTTCAGCTTTCCGTTTCCCAATCAGACCTCCTATTTTGTTTACCAGCGAGTTTTTAGCTTGTGACGGCTCCCAGCTTCCCTCTGGGATGGATGGGCAGTGCTTGGCAAGGAGATGGTAGCCCCAAGGCCCCTGGGCAGGGCTGGCCTGTCCCCTCTGTGCCACCCAGCTCAGGTCCAGGCTGGCAGCTCGGAGGCCAGGCGCCAAGGGAACGCAGGACGCCCCCCAGGGCCGCGTGTCTGGGAGCTGTCTGGGCTGGGAGCCACGAGGACTCCACGGGCCTGTGGCCAGCGGCGGCGGGCTGCTCCCACTGTTCCGGACGTCCAGGGCCCGGCCAAGTCTGGCGGCTCCTCCCTGGGCACACGCCCTGCACATTCCTGTCTCTGCCCTTTGCCCAGGCAGTGCCCCCTCCCCTCACCGTTGCCCGCCTGCCCACTCCCACCTCCTGTGTCCGGCCACGGGCCAGCCCGCGGGGCTCTGTCACTTTAAGAGGGCGATACCCATTGCTGTGGTCGGTTGGGCGCTCCTAAGATGAGGTGCCACGTCTCACCCCGTGGGTGGGACCACAGTGAGCGCTTGCCGATCGCTGATTCGTGGCCAGGCAGGCTTTGCCCTCCGGCTGAGAGGACCACTGCTTGGTCTCCTGAGCCCTCTGTGGCTCCCCAGCACCCTTGGCTCTAGTCCAAGCCCCCTGGCCTGGTGCTCTGGGCACTCACCACCCTTCCTTCCTGGCTTCCATGCGTCCCAGTCTCCTGCCACCCTGGGCCTTTGCCCCTCTGTCGGGAGCGCTGGCTTCCTTCCTTCCCGCCGGCTGTCCCGCACGCCTTCCATACCCAGCTCAAATGTCAGCCTCGGTGCCACCTTCCCACCTTCTCAGGGGCTCGTTTTTCCCTCCTCCGTGTCACCGTCTGTCTTGCCGACGTCCCACCTCTGGAACCTGACTCAGCTGCCACTTCACGAGGCCCCTCCCCCGAGAGACCCCTTTTTGACCAGCGCTGGAGGTGGGGCTGTCACAGGTAAGGGGACCCAGGCAGGAGCTGGGAACGGGGCCCACTCCGGAGGGGGCCGGGGGACCAGCTGTGATCAGACACCCCTCACCGCCCGCTCGGGAGGGCGCCAGCCTAGAAGCTGGGAAAGTCCAAACCACTTTGGGCGGGAAGTGGCTCACGTGGGGAGGCTGGGAGCCACCAGCCGGCGGGGCCCCAAGCGCCCCCTCGGCGGGGCAGGGGGCTGCTCCCAGCTCACCCCCGTCCAGCCTCCCCCGGCAGCCTTCCGCCTGGGCCCCCCAGGGCAGACTCCCTGGGGAGACTCAGCTAGCCCAAAAGGGTCGGTTCTGGGGGGAGGGGTCCCGAGGGGTCCCGCCCCGCGCCAGCGGCTCCCTCCATACTCACCGGGATAGTCCGTCTTTTTGTGTTTGTGATTGTTCTCTGCGTTTTCTTGGTGCTGGGTGTTGGCACGGAGGATGTCCAAGGGCAGGGCAGGCTGGGCCCCGCCCCTGGGAGCTCGGTGTGGGTGGTGAGGGCTGGTCTGCTGGGGAGGACACGGGGGAGGGGGGTGCAGGGAGAGGACACGTGGCTGAGTCCAGGAGCACATGAGGGCCTGAGAAGGCCGAGGTGGGCAGGGAGGAAGGAGGAGCCGGCCCCCAGGTGGGTGGGTGCCCTGGGCAGGGCTGGGGCTTCTAGCAGCGGGAGACAGCGGGCGGGACGGGGGACATCCAAGCCGGCCTGGGCGGCTCCCTTCCCACCTCCGGGAGCTCGCCGGGGAGGCTGGAGCCTCGCCCCTGCCAGCTGCTCTTCGGGACCCGTGTGTGGCCCAGGCCCCGGGCTCTGCTCTTCCTGCAGACTTGGGAGCGAAGGGGCTCTGGCCCCGTTTTACCAAGGCCCCTCTGGCTGCTGCCCAAGGATGCGCTTGAAGGGCGGGTGGCGGGGTGCCGTGGCAGGTGGCAGGTGTCTGATGCTGGACATGTCTTGAAGGCAGAGTGACAGGTCTTGCTGGTGTGCAGGACCCAGACTGGCTCTGGGGATCTGGCATGAGCAAGGGGCCGGCTAGAAACTGGCCCCGGGGCCGCAGCAGGAGAAGGGTGAAGGGAGAGGAAGCCGGGCGTTTGGCTTTGGGTGTGCTGGGCTGATGCCCTGCAGTGGGGCTGAGTGGGGAAGTGGGTGTCGGAGTCTGGAGGCCGGGAGAGATCCAGGGTGTGGCTCCACGTCGGGGGTCGTGAGCGTGGGATGGTGCCGAGAACCCCAGGTAGATATGGCTGCAGAGAAATCAGGGGAGGCAGGCCCCAGCTCCCTTGTTGGGAGGTCTGGGGGTCAGAAGAGACCGGCAGAGCCCCCCGCCTGCCCTGGAGTCTCCTTGACCGACGGCCTAGCCATGGAGCAGGATGCTGGTGTCACGGCAGGAGAGGGGCGGGGCCAGCTCATTGTGGGACTTGCCTGAGGTCTTGGGTGGGGTCACTGAGCAGACCTACAGGGCCCCAGGTGGGAGGTCTCTGCCCAGGGACCCCGAGGTCCCAGACCCCACTTCTGTGGGTGGGGATTACACCCCTTGGCACCTTCACCCCACCTTTGCCCCCCCAAGCCCTGACCTCTGCCCACTCTGGCTGCAGAGGCTCACCCACGTGGGGGTCTGGTGGGCGTCGGCTGACTCGGAGTCAGGTCTCTTCCTTGCTGTTTGGGCACCCCCCAGAGGGTGTCCCTGAAGGCAGAACCGCTGGCCCCCAGACCTCTGCCTCGATGTCCCCACAGGACCCTGGGGGGTGGGGCTGAGCTAGTGCCATGGCAGCCTCGAGTCCCTATCCGGCTCCAGGGTGGCCAGGCCCCCATGGAGGGGCTGGGGCTGGGGGGCCCGGCCGGAGCTGACAACAGGCAGGCCCTCTTCTCCTGATGGGGCCACACCCCGATGCCACTTCAGGTGGGTGCGAGCCTGGCGACTGCAGCCTGGCCCTCGGCTCCCCAGTGCCCCAGCCCCGGAGGGCTCCCACCAGTCTGTACAGCCAAGACCTGGCGTTCCAATTTTTAAAAAATTGAGATAGGGAATTCCCTGGCGGTCCAGTGGTTAGGACTCCACGCTTTCACTGCCAAGGGTGCGGGTTCAGTCCCTGGTTGGGAACTAAGATGCCACAAGCCACGCAGTGTGGCCCAATAAAATAAAATAAAAATTGAGATAAACTGACATATAACAATGTATTCGTTTTAGGCATACATCATAATGATTTGACATACGTATATACTGCAAAATGGTCACAGTCAGTTTAGTTAACTTCCATCACCCCACAAAGTTACGATTTTTGTCTTCAGAGGAGGAGCCCTTATTTTGATTTCCATCTGCATGCAAGGCCTGTAGGAGTCTGAGGCCGGGGCAGCATGTGCCCCTGCCAACGGGAGGGAGCAGAGACTGGAGGGGCCAAGCATCCTTGGGACAGGGTCCCCCGGCCTGGCGGGGTCCTCAGGGCTCTTCAGCAAAGCTAGGAGGCGGGCAGGCAGAGATGTGGGTAGAGTGTGGCTTCTTCCTATTTGTAACTTAACAGCCCTGCGCTCTCGCCCATTAACTGAATTATGTTTTGGCTGGCTTGGTGGCCCCAGGGCCTCCTCACCGACCCTATGTGCCAGATGGGGCTCCATTTCCAGGTGGCCCCGAGTAGCAGCATCTGGGGAAGCCGGGGCGTGTGGTGGGGCAGCAGGCTGGCCAGTCTGCTGCTGGAGGGGCTTGGGGGCGGGGGCCCAGTTTCCAGGACCCAGTCCACCCCTGTCCTGGTGAGCCCCAGAGGCCTGAGGCCCCGCATGCACGCACTCACTTGCTCACCCAGGTGGCCGCATCCTGTGGCATCCTGTAGCCAGGACGTCTGCTAGGCTGTGAGTCCCACATCCGGGGCACCCGTCCTGTCCGCTGAGAAAAGGACATCACCTGGCTCCGCAGGTGCAGAGAAGCCAGTAAAGGAAACAGGGGCGGGAGGGGTTGGCCAGAGCCGGCGCCGGGGGGATCAGTGGTTCTGCTCCGTCTCTTGCTTGCACCCCATCACCCCCTTCAGCCTGAGGGTCATGCAGCCCTGGCTCCCCCGCCAGCCTGGGCCCCCAGGGTCTGCGGTCAACTTGGACCCTGGTTTGTCCACTTCATCGGCAACCGTAGCTGCCCTCTGTCCCCTCGGCCCATTGTCCTCCAGCCATCCACTCCTTGGGTTCCTGGCCTGGGGCTGTGGCTGGTCGACGTCCAGGTTTGCCTGGGCTGTTGGTTCTGGGGGTGCTGGGTGGCAGGCGACAGAGGTTGGGAGGTGGCTACCCTGCATGGGCGGGAGGCGGGGAGCCCAGCCCGCACCCCGCAGTCCCCTGGCCCTGGTGCGTCCAGCCCTCCCCGGCCCTGGGGCTGAGAAGCCCAGGATGGTATCCGCTGGTGCATGCCGGGCAGGCAAGGCTGCTCCATGGACTGTGGCCCGGACCCTCCATCTCTTTCCAGATGGCCTGCTGGGAGGGTTCTGGGGATGCTGCCCCTAAGAGGCTGTCCCTGTCCCCAAGCAACAGGGCTGCAGGTTGGTGAGCTCCCCCGAAGGCTCTAGGGGAGGGGCCTTCCTGCCTCTTCCAGCTTCTGGGGTTGACTGGCATCCCTGGACTTGTGGCTGCATCACCCCAGTCTCTGCCTCATCATCACGTGGTCCCCCCTGTAGGCAAAGCTTGGCCACTTGTGATGGCATTTAGGGCCACCAGACAACCCTTTCTGGCCCCCCACCCCGGGCTCCTGCCCTCCATCTCTGGGCAATCCCTCCCATGGTCCGGGAGACTCCCAGACTTACCTTCTTGCCCAGCGCCCCTCTGATCGCCGAGCTTGGCTCCCTGGCCCCCCACTTGTCTTCTCAGCCCTCTTAGGGATCTAGAAGCATCTCAGACCCGAGCCACCGTGAGCCGGGCTGCCACTTCCCCACCGTGAATGCCATCCTCTGACAGTATCCCTCTGGAAGACCACCGGGATTTCTATTGCTCAGGCCCAAATCCTGGGCCCCCCGTTTATAGATGAAGCATTTGGATTTCTTATTAATTTTGTCTTGCTTTATTACAGTTAGTTTTAGTTGTGACCCAGAGGAAGAATGATAAAACGCCAAGGGGCTATTTGGCAACAGAGTTATTCTATGTATTTGATCAGCGTAAATCAGGTATTGGTGAGCTTTTTCTGTAAAAGGTCAGAGGGCAAATATTTTAGGCTTTGTGGGCCCCATGGTCTCTGGGTCTGTGTTGCAAAGCCTCAGTTCTCCCACTGAGAGCAGCCAGAGGTAACTCGTACAGGATGAGATGTCATGTGCCAGTAAAAGGGCATTTACAGAAACGCATGATGGTCACTCAGCCCACTGGCTGCCATTCGCTGGCCCTGGTCTGGTGCAGGCCATCAAAGCAGCTAAACCAGACATTTACAACCAAACTAAATCTCAAAGAGGCACTTGGTCCGGGCAGTTATGGTGGCCTAATCACCGCTTTTAAACACAATACCACAGAGTTTCAAGAGACTAAAGGATTTCCCCACAGTTTACACAGAATGAAGGGCTTTCCTATTCGCTTAAACGATGATGAGCTTTTCTAACTGCACCAAAGTTAGCTCCCGGCCAAATCTCCACATAAAAATCTAAAAATAGATTAAGACAAAGTGGATTTCATCTTCTTTCCATTGCGGTAGAATATACACAATAAGTAGTTTACCATTTTAACCGTTTCTAAGTGGCATTAATTACGCTCATAAAATTGAGGAACCAAGGCCACCGTCCACTTCCAGAAACTCATTCGTCCTCCCAAACGGGACTCTCTCCCCATTAAACACTCACTCCCCCCCCTCCCCCAGCCTTGGGCCCCCACCATCCTCCTTTCTGTCTCTGAGTTTGATGACCACGGCCCCTGGATGTCATCCCCAGAAGATCACCGCTCACCTCCTGGCGGCCACATCCTACGGCCCCGTGTGTCGCACCCATCCCGCCAGGCTCTCCTTGGCGTGGGGATGGCAGCCACTCCTCTTCCCGTCCTAACGCTCCAACCCTCAGAGCCAGCACCCTCTGGGCCATTCTACCCACGTCCCAGCCCAAACACACCTCCCAGACTCACGGCTGCGGTCGGCAGCTCCAGGCCAGCGCCCCCAGATCGGCACCCCATCGGCTCTGCGGAGACTCCACCACTGACGCCCTTGGTTTTCCCTTAGGCCCTCTGGCCATTCCCGCCCACCTGGCCCTGAGCACCGGCTCAGCCCACAGGGGCTCCTGCTGCCCCTTCTGGCCCCCACCGTCGCCGGATCTGACCTTCCCTGGCCCCTCCACCCCCACTGCCATCCACGGTCCACTCTGGGTGGTCCTGTCGCTGCTCCAGACCCTTCACAAGCTTTTTAGAGCCCCCGGGTTCAAACATAAGTTTCCCACCATTTTTGGACCTGAGCTACAGAGGGCCGACACAGCCAAGCACTCCATCCACAGAGCTTGGCCACCTCGGGTGGACCCCTCTCCACTCCGTTTCTGATGGCCCTGCATCCGTTCGCTGGTCCCAACTCCCCACGTGCACTCCCTCCCAGGAGGCTTCCTCTCCTTTGATTTGTTTCAAAATAATGCAGGGGTTGGGGGAGGAAAGCTGTGGTCCTATCCACACCTGGCGAAGCTGGGGTGAAGCCAGCGTCCAGTGTCGACCATCGGGTGACGGGTTCAGGGGAGTTCGTGATTCTAGTCTCTGTGAGTGTTTGAAATTTTCCACCAAAAACTGGGGGGAAAGCCCCATATTCAAATACCTTTCTAGGGACTGAAAAATGCAAGTTTGGGTATCAACAAATCTGGGGGAGTGAGGAGGCTGGCAGGACCCTGAAGCTGTGACAACATCTGCCTGGTGACAGGGACAAGGGGGCATCTGACATGAGCAAGGGGTGGCCGTGAACACTGCTCTGTGGCCCCGCTCGACCCACTTTGGGGCCACGTGATGCTTGAATCTGGGGGTGCCCACTGGTGGTCTTACCTTGGAGGAAGGCACCAAGGTAGCCGGCCCTGACCACCTGACATACCCCAGCCCGGGGGCATCTCCCCAGCGGGCCAGGCGTCTGATTAGATCTTGCCTGGACTGAAATTAGTCCTAATTCAAGTTCTCCCCCAAATCAACGAGCTGTTTGTCCCCGGAGAGCATCCGGAAGGGGAGGTGGCCAGCCCGGGGCGCAGGCTCTGAGGGTATCAGTGTTTTGCTCTCGGAACAGACCCGCACACACTTTTCTGAATTCAATGCCCGTTTCCAGCATCAAGCCCTCCTATCGCGGTGTGAGACCCATCCAGCCTGCCGCAGGTCCCAAGGCCAAGGGTTCTGAGGGGCCGGGGCTGAGCCGGGAGCAGGTGGGCCTCAGCGGAGGGAAGGAGATACCCAACATGCGGGAGACCTGTCCTACCCCCTGCCCCGCCTCACGCTGCCCGCCGATGCCCAGGCCACCCTGTAGGCGTGGCCTCTGAACTCTGTCGCAGTCCCAGGTCTTGGGGTGAGGAGCTGGGGCACAACCTCGGGGGTGCTGAGGGCCTGACCCTCCTTCCCAAGCCTGGTGGGAGCCTGGGGCACCGCCCCACCCCTGCTGAGGCCCCCAGTGCAAGAAGGACCCCGCCCGGAGGAGGTGAGTTTGAGCAGTTTTTCCTGCCTCTGCTGGGGACAATGCCTGAGCTGCCAGGGGAGGGGGCGTCTCTAATCCTGGGCCTTCAGGCTGCAGAAGAAGGGCATTGGGGCCCCAAAGAGCCACCTGTTTCAGGGGGGTGGGGAGTCTGGAACCTCCAGCACCAGGCCTCAGGCGGGGGGCTGCCAGGGAGCCCAGTTGCAGGCAGTGGGCGCGGGCATCTCGGTGGGTGGGTCCCTGCAGGAGAGGCTGTGCAGAGGGGCCGGGGGAGAGCTGGAGGGTCTCACAGCCACAGGGCCAATGGCTCCCAGCCCCTTCCACCTGCAGCCCACCAGCGGAGGTCCCCACGGGGCTGGGGCTGGGCCTGGGTTGGAGTCTCGGGGAGGGACAGTCCCTCCAGACAACCAGCTGTGGCTTGGGATGCAGGCAGCGCAGGGGTCCCAGCCTGCAGTGAATCCCCCTCCCTGGGACAGGCAGGGCCTCCAGTGCCTTCCCCGCTCCCCGGACCCTTCTGTGGAAGGGAATGGACACAGCCCTGGACGCCCCCGAGCGGGTCCCATGAAGCCAGTGGCAGCCTGGGCTGTCCCCAGTCCTCACCACGTCCAGGTGCGGGCACGTGCGTCACTGCCGGGCACTGCCCTTGGCCGTGGGAGGGGCCTTCAGCTGGGGCTGCCAGCCCAGCCTTCCTTCTGGCTGCCCGGGGCCACTTAGGGGCTGGGTCCTGAGGCTCCCTCCCGGAGCAAGTGCAGCCCTTTCCTACCCTCCCCGAACCTCCCCTGCCTCAGCGCTCTCCTCCAACACTGATGAAGCCCACACAGATGGGGGTCTGGCCTGGGAGGGGGAGGGGCGGCTGCAGGGCCAGGGCGCCTGGAGAAGACTCCTGCCCCTCGTCCCGGTGGTGTTCTGAGCATCAGGCCCTTCCCTGGTTTCTGGCCTCCCAACCCCAGCTCCTGGACCCTGGGGCCAGAGGTCAAGGCCCAGGTGTTGTGGCCTGATGGCGGCGGGGGTGTGGTGGGGGGGTGCGGCAGGGACACTGGAGGGCACGCAGCGCCTGGGCGCAGGACTCGGGGCACCTGCAGCTGGGGGGCCTGGGGCTGCAGGGGGAGAGGGTAAAAAGAGGGGTACAGATGGGAGTGGGGGAAGGGAAGGGGGATGAGCTCCCAGGTCCAGGGCTGTCACAAGCTCTCCCAGGAGCCCAGTACTCCGGCCCCAGCTGCTGCACCCCCTGCCCGCCCACCCGCCTGCCCGGCAGCCAGTGAGGACATGAGCGAGGGGATTACCTATAGGGACACTGACACCTTATGGAGAGATATTTAGGAAGAAAAACTGAACCTTCTGAGGGCTTCTGCTGGGACAGCCATGGAGCCAAGTAACAACTGATAGTCAATCAACAAACACTGTCTGAGCTATGTCGGTGCTCTGGGCAACACTTTTGGGGGCTGAGGGTGGGGTGGAGCTGAGCAAAGGCACACAGAGCAGCTCGTCCACATGTGGCTGGATTTCAGGATTCCCAGCTATCTGAGAACAGCCACACATGTGCCAGGCTCTCAGGGCTGAGACACTCCTGGCCACAGCACTATAGGTGGGGTTTGTTCTGCTCCCCAGCACCCCCTGAGGGTGCCCCTACAGCACTTCTGGCTGGTCTCTTCTTGATTACTCCCAGCCACAGGGAGCTCACTACCTTTGCTTTCAGCACATTCCTGCATTGAGGGGCCATGGCTCTTGGCTGGTCCTTTTGTCTATGGAGCTGAAATCTGCTGCCCATGGTGCCCGCCCTGCCCCTCCTATCATGGGTCCTACATCCAGGTGGGTCTGCTGCCTCACCTTTATCTGGGCCACCCCTTAATGGCTGGGTGTGCTGTCCTTGCCTCAGACTCCAGCTGTAGAACAGACCAGTGGCGATGGAGTCCTGCCCCACACCCCCACTCACCCCCTTCTCCCTGTACTTCGCGGAATGGCCAGGGTCCATCACATGGTCCCAGTGTTGACCACCACCACCCCTGGAGCATCCCAGCCTCTCTCCCACTCCTGCCCTCAGGGGCCGCTCTTGCCTCCGGCCTGGACTTGGTGGTGGGGACCGGCTTGACCCTGTCAGTGGGACCTGGGAGGCCTGATGGAAGGGGCTGGCCCCTCTGCTCCACCCCCGCCCAGGTCATCCCTTTCCCAGGACCTTCCCTCGGGGAGCTGGGCAGGTGGCTGCCCCATGCACTGGCCAAGGACATGGAAGACACCAAGCCACAGAGCAAGGCCCCAAGGTGGACCAGCGGCCTGGCTGTGGCCACCTGGGACCCAGTTCCCCACCAAGTCCCCCAGACGGCACTGGGGGTTACAGCAGTGGCCAGTCCCGGGGTTCTCAGGACCAGGGTCTCCATCTGGACCTGCTAAGACAGGGCTCCTGGTCACAGGGCGGCCCGCGCTGAGGGGCCTCGCGGACAAAAACCTGAGCCGGATGTGAGGTGTGGGCATAGGGGCCCGAGATGCCGCCGGCCGCCCTGTGTCCCTCCGTGGGGCTGGCCGGCAGCCACAGTCAATGCAGCGCCTCCCAAGGAAAACATACAAACACACAAACACGTGCAGACAACACACAACAGCACTCCCGAGCGTCTCAGAACCGGTTCAGGACAATATTTGCTCTGAACCCAAACCCGACGCCCCAGCTGGCTGCATCCCCTGGGGCCACACGTGGGGCGGGTGGGACAGTCTCCAGATAGACCCCTCCCTTCCCCACCGCGCACACAGGCAAGCATGAAGCCTCACCCTGGGCCCTCCACGTGCATGGGGGCGGACAGGACCCTGGACCCGAAATCCTCTGGATGTGAGATGGGAGAGGCCCATCTGGGGCCCAGGACGGGACCCCCCAGACCCGGGCAGTCGGATGCATAAAGAGGAGGTGGTGGCTCCCTTCTGGAAGGTTCCATCCCCTGCTTCAGTTGTCCCCTGTTGGGTTTGGCGGCTGGCAGCCCCCAGCCTCATGGGGAGTCTGAGCGTGGGGTGGGCTGTCCTGCTTTCATCCCTCTCCAACCCCACTGGCCCAGACATGCAGGGTCTGACCTCAGAGGGCCTCACCAGGCCCAAAGAAAGGAAGGTTCTGGATCTTTTCGGGGGTCAGAGAGCCCTGGGGGAGTCTGACTGACTCCAGCCCGCGCAGCCACTAAAGACCCCGGCCCCTCCCTCAGGGGCACCCTCTGCACCCCACTCCCAGAGCCCTTTTCCCCAACAGCACCTTCCAGAACAGGCAGTGATGGCCCAGGTCTGCTGACCCCCAAAGCCACTTTTAGAAAGGAATGTCCAGCAGGATGGTGAGCGCTTCAAGGCTGAGCCGTGAAGCGCCCTCGGGTGGGTGCCCCTGCTCCATGTCCTCAGGGCCCAGAGGAACGTCCTGTTCGCGAGCCTTGAGGGTCCCCGCTGGTGCCACCCCCAGCCCCCATCCTGTCCCTTCCCCCGGACGAGGGTCCACACTGCGGGACACGTTCTCCTGGTGGGGCAGTGGCCCAGAGTCCCGGGCGTCTTCCAGATGATAAGCTCAGCCTGCTCCATCGTCTCTCCAGATGCATCCCCACACCCCTGGACCACGAGGCGAGGGGGGAGGCCCCCTGAGCCTCGGGGGGGCAGCCCTCCTTGTCCCAGACAGAGTCTCTAAGGCCTGTAGGCCAGGAGGGCTCAGCACTGATCAGGGATGGTGCACAAAAAATCCAGCTGAGAAAACCAGCAGCAACAGGGGAGGGAGGGTCCCGGAACCCCCAGATGGGGGCCCACAGGGACATGCAGGCCCAGCACTCCAGGAGGGATGGGCCCCCGGGTGGGGGGTTGGGGCACTGGGTTGTGGGAGACTATCCCCTGCTCTTTCCAATCTGGTCACCAGTGGAAACAGTAAGAAAGGGGAGGGCCGAGCCCAGGCAGACAAACTCACTTACTCATTCATTCATTCACTGATTCACTCACGCGGCTTGCGCTGGGCCTGGCTTTGGGGACGGGCCTTCCTTGCCATCCTGTGACACCAGCCCTGCCCCCGGCTGCACCCTAGGAACAGAGGGAGGCGGTCCTCACCAGCTCCATGCTCTGCCCAGGGCCTCACCGACCTGCCCCATGGCCCCCAGGGGCTGTGAGGGACGAAGCGCCGAGCTGCCCCCAGCCTCTGTCTCCCCCTCCAACCTCCTGTCCTCCGCCAAGGGGCCCAGCCCCACCTGGGCAAAGGGGGCGAGGGGGCGGGACAGACAGGCAGCAAAGACAGGCCCTTGGCCCCAGCCCTGTAGCTCTGCCCTGTCTGTGGGCAGGGGAGGGATGGGGCGACCTCTGGGGGCCCCCCGCAGGGCAGGCGTGCAGAGGAAGGGGAGACAGGCTCAGGATGAATGAGATGGATCAAAGGGACAGATAAGGCCGCGCAGAGCAGGGTCTAGAAGCATTTAGGACCTGGGGAGGAGGGGCTGTGGCTCTGGGAGCTGCATCACCAGGCCAGCCCTCCGCTGACTGCTCCAGGCTCCCACCACTGGCACACGGAAGCCACAGTGGGGTCTGGGCAGCTGTCGGCAGGGTGAGGGGTCTGAAGCCTGACATCTAGCTTGTAGCCAAATCAGATTCCCCCAGCCCTGAGGGAGCCCCTCCCCCCAGACTCAGTTTCCCCACCTGTCAGGGGGTGCAGTGCCCCGCCTGGCCCCTACTGGGTTAGAGCTAGGGTAAGGGTTAGGGTTAGGGTTAGGGTTAGGTCTAGGATAAGGGTTAGGGCTAGGGTTAGGTTTAGAGTTAGGGCTAGGGTTAGGGCTAGGGTTAGGTTTAGAGTTAGGGCTAGGGTTAGGGTTAGGGTTAGGTTTAGAGTTAGGGCTAGGGTTAGGGTTAGGGTAAGGGTTAGGGTTAGGGTAATGGTTAGGGTTAGGGTAAGGGTTAGGGTTAGGGCTAGGGTTAGGGTTAGGGTTAGGGTTAGGATTTGGGTTAGTGTTTGGGTTAGGGTAAGGGTTAGGCCTAGATTCAGGGTTAGGGTTAGTTTTAGGGCTAGGTTTAGGGTTAGGGCTAGTGTTTGGGTTAGGGTTAGGGCTGGGGCTAGGGTTAGGTTTAGCGTTAGGGTTAGTGTTAGGGACAGGCGTAGGATTAGGTTTAGGGTTATGTTTAGGGGCTCCGCACGAGTGAGGAGTGTAAGAGCGTTAGGGCTCCCTGGGAGAGGGTTTAGGTGTATCTGTGGTGTCTGAGGGTGTCAGCGGCTCTGGGGCACAGGCCTGTCCTCCCTGGCTCAGTCCTTTGGGCACCTCTGTCTCATGTGTCCTCTGAGCACCGCTGGGGTCCCCACCTCCGTCAGGCATCCACCCCTCCGCCTCCTCTCCTCAGGCCTCCCCTGAGCTACACACTCACCTGTTCTTTTGGTCTGTGTGTCCTGGAGCCGGAACTGCTGTCGCACCTATTCTCCCTTGGAGCAGCTCCTTCTGGCCACCCCGGCTGGAATATGGGGTCGCCCTTCAGGCCCTCTCTCCCTGGGGCTGACCTCAAGTGGGTCTCCGATCTTACCAAGCCCCCTCCTGATGAATTCTCACCTGCAGCTCCTCTTTGTTGGAAGCTCCTGCCCCACTGACCAGCTGGCCACTCTGCCGTCTTTCCCCCAACCCCGAGAGGATCCGCTGTCACAGCATCTCTTGGCCACGTCCTCTAGCTCCCTCTAGGCTCTGTCCAGCCCTGTCTCTCGCACCTGGACCACTGTACAGGCTCCTGGCAGGTCCGGCACCATTCCTGCCGCCGCCCACCACCTACCCTCTCCCAGGTCTGCCACCAGGATGCTTCCAGAACACGAGAGGGTCCCTTCTAACCCGTGACCCAGGCCCGCAGCAGCATCCGCAGGGCCCCTGGGATTCCACCTGGGTACCCCTCACAGCTCGTGGCTCACACAGACCATCTTCTGCTCCAGAACCCCTGCTCCCTGTGCCCTTCGCACCTGGTGAACTCCTGGTCATTCAGCCACACCTGAAGCCATGGCCCCTTTGGGGGCTCCCTCTGGCTCCCCCTCCCCAACCCCCTCTTTCAAATACTGGGGGTAACACGGGGCTTTGTCCAGGCCGTCTTCCCTCCTCTCAGACTCTTCCCTGAAATATCACATCCAAGACCCCCATGTCAATCGTGATGTAAACAGTAAGGTCCCCAGATGAAGGTGTACAGATTCTCCCTGAGCCCAGGGCCTTTGGGCCCAGCACCTTCTAACAGCTCTCCTTGCACATCTCAAAGGCACCCGTTAAGAGGCAAAGTTCTGCTCATGGCCCAGCCTGGCTGCCGGCTCTGGGAATTCACACCATCCGCGCCCAGCACAGCCCAGGGGCTGGGCGTCGCCCTCCAGGCCCCGGTGTGTGGCCAGCTGGCCGGTCTCGCCCTGTGGCTGGCACCTACTTCAGGACACCATCATCTTTTTCTTCAGTGACTCCGGCCCCCTCCCGGCCAGCGTCCACTCGGCCCCTTCTGGTCTGGTCTTCCTATACCCACACGCTCAATGTGGCCCCCACGTTCCTGCCCAGATGGGTCCCTGCCGGCACCTCCAGGGTGAAAACACTCACACCCAGGGCAACGGAAGCCAAGGAGAAGTTTCAGGCCACGGTTGAAATGCCATCACATCTTCCCTGAGGCAGGGGCTGGGAGTGTGAGCGTGGGGGGGTGTCAGGCTGGTGGCAGGACCCTCCCTCCGCTGCCCTCGACGTCCCCATCCCCCAGGTCTCGGCCAATCCCTCCATGTAGCTTTGAGCCATAAATCGCTGCTTCCTCTCCACCCCTGCCCACACCTGACCCCCTACCCAGCTGCCTCGTCCTCTTCCTCTTCTTTCTGGAACCTTCTTCTAAGTGCCCTTCCTGGGTCTCCATGGACCTGGTGGCCAAAGCCGGTGGTGGCATTTTCCTACGCTACCCCTCACTGCCTTCTTCTCAATGGCCCCCAAACATGTTGTGTCTTCGCACTTGGACCTGGTTCTCTTCTTGTCCTTGCTGGTGGACATCGCCCACCCTCAGAGCTCCAGGTCTCCCCGATGGGTCAGCTCTCCCATCCAGTCTCCAACCCTGAATGTGACCCAGTCCACGGGCAAAGGACATCCTGGGAGCAGCCCATGAGCACCTTGGTTTCCACCAATCGGAATGAGATGCTCCGTCTCATCCACAGGACGATGGAAGGGGACGGAGTGACCCACCGGGACTAGCCTGGGTCCCGGAATCACCACCTGGAAGCCCTGCTGAACACCCACCTGAGCTGTTATGTGAGCTGGAAGGAAAACGTGGATTGTGTGATATGGCAGCAGGCTCTCCTAACGGATTCCCGCCTCCAGGGCCGCCCCAAGGGCTTGGTGGGGGGGGGGTGTCAGAGCTCCGAGGGCCCCCGCAGGCCGGGGTGGGGTGACCCACAGGCACTGCGACTTGTGGGGACACTTCTGCAACACTGTCACTCGCACACATTATTAATATTTTTTCTCGCTAAGGCTACTTCCTCTTGTGTTTTATAAAGAGACCGAGTATTGTTTTTTGTTTTTTGTTTTTAGATTATGAAAATAATGCACCTTTGCAGAATGAAACCTGCGCAGTGGAGAAGGGAATTAGAGAAAAAGAAATATCGCTCAGAGCACAGAACTGGGAGAGGCCCTGGGACCAGTGCTGCCTCTGTTTCTCCATCGCCCGAGTGGTGATTCCAACATCTGAATGCCAGGGTGAGGAAGTGGGGGTGATGACATGAGGATAACGGAATATGTGGTTGTGACTAAGTTACTCGATGGAAGGACCATGAAAACGTGAGGGCAACTCGTACACAACTGAGAACCGAGCATGAAAGCAGGTCCCTTGCAGCTCACAGACAAGCCTTTACAGCGGGAGATAAGCCCCAATGTGACAATCAGGTGTCTGAGCCTTCAGCTGTTAGGCCAAAGTCACAGCCCTGCTTGGGAAAACCTGGGAGCCTGATGGGTGGAGTCAGGGCAGCTGGATGGACGCCCCCAGGATGCTGAATTCCAGGCTGCACTGAACTTTGTGAGCTTGCTGGAGCAGCCATTCTCTCTGTTAGGAGCTGTGCCCTTTCCTGGCTTCTGAGCCTATAACAAGCATTAGATCACAGCATCACCTAGCCTGGAACATGCAGGACCTTATAAAGGAAGAGGGAGAGACAGAAACAGAGACAGACAGATGGAGAGAACATGAGTTCCAAATATCAGAAATGAAAGAGGCGACAACCACAGATTCTACAGATATTAAAAGAATAAGGAGGGAATTTTAGAAACAACTTTATGCCAATAGATTTAATGACCTAGATGAAATGGGTAAATACTGGTGACAAACAAGCGGAAGCTGAACCGGAAAATGTTTACAATGGCATCAAAAAGTATGAAAGCCTTAGGGATAAATCTGATGAAAGATGGAAAAGCCCTATTCATGGAAAACGGCAAAATATTGCTGAGAGGAATGAAAGAAGAGTTAAATAAATGGAGAGATATCACGTTTTCACAGGTCCAAAGATTCAGTAATGTTACGATGTCATTTCTCCTCAAACTGATCTCTAGCTTGAGTGCAACCCCAGTCCCAAATGCAGCCGTCCTCACAGCAGAAATGGACAAGGGGCCTCTAAGGTTCATACGAAAATACAAAGGTTCTAGAAAAGTCAGATGTCTCTGAAAAAAGAGACAGCAGCTGGAGAACTAACACTCCCCAACAGCAGAGTTCTTAGTGTGTTGTTGGCAGAAAGTTGGACAAGGAGACCAGTGGAACAGAGTGAGCCCGGAAATAAGTCCACACAGGTATGTACCATTTGTTTATTTTTTAATTTTAATTTTTCTGAAGGTGCAGAACTCTTGATTTTTTAAATTGAGGTATAGATTAGATTATGTACCATTTATTTCTGACCTTGGTGCACAGTGAAAAAAGGATAGACTTTTCAACAAACAGATGCTGGAATAATTGTGTACCTTCTAGAAACGAACCCACTGCAAGCCCTACCTCACACCATACACAAAATTTAACTCAAAATGGATCATAGACATGAACGTAAAACCTAAAACTGTAAGATTTCCAGAAGGAAACATAAGAGAAAATCTTTGTGATGTTAGGCAAAGATTTCTTAGACATGAGAGCAGAATTACAATCCATAAGAGAACTAATGGATAAATTGGCCTTTATCAAAATGAAAAACTTCTGTCCTGTGAAAGATACTGTTGGGACTTCCCTGGCAGTCCTGTGGTTAAGACTTCGCCTTCCAATGCAGGGGGTGCAGGTTCGATCCCTGGTCGGGGAACTAAGATCCCACGTGTCTCGGGGCCAAAAAACCAAAGCATAAAATAAAAGCAGTATTGTAACAAATTCAATAAAGACTCTAAAAATGGTCCACATCAAACAAAAAAATCTAAAAAAAAGAAAGAAAGAAAAAGATACTGTTGAGAGACTGAACAGACAGCCTCATGCAAAAAAAAATGAATCGGACCACTGTCTTACATCCTTCACAAAAGTGCACTCAAAGTGGATTAAAGACTTGAATGTACAACCCGAAACCATAATGTCTAGAAGAAAACATAGGCTCCTTGACATTAGTCTTGGCAATGATTTTTTGGATCTGATACCAAAAGCAAAAACAGCAGAGGCAAAAATAAACAAGTGGGACCACATCAAACTGAAACCTTCACAGCCAAGGAAATGAGCAGTGAATGAAAAGACAACCTAGGGAATGGGGGAAAATATTTGCAAATCATATATCTGATAAGGGGTTCATACCCAAAATACATAAAGAACTCATACGACTCAATAGCAAAGCAAAAAACAAACACACACAAAAAAACCCCAAACAATCTGATTAAAAAATGGGCAGAGGACCTGAATAGACATTTTTCCAAAGAAGATACACAGATGGCCAAAAGGTACATGAAAAGATGCTCAACATCACTAATCATCAGAGAAATGCAAATCAAAACCACAATGAGATACCACCTCACAGCTGTCAGAATGGCTATCGTCAAAATGACAGCAAATAACAAGTGTTGGTGAGGACGTGGAGAAAAGGACACAAGAAGAGAAGAGATTGGTAACTGCCCCAAGAAGGGGATGAGGGGTGGGAGAAATGGGTGAAGGGGGTCAAAAAGTACAGACTTCCAGTCATAAAATAATTAAGTCCTGGGGATGTAATATACGGCATGGGGACTATAGTTAGTAACACTGTAGTGCATATTTGCAAGTTGCTAAGAGAGTGGATCTTAAAGAGTTCCCATCGTAAGAAAAAAAATTGTAACTGTGTGTGGTGATGAATGTTAACTAGACTTACTATGTGGTCATTTCGCAATAAATATAAGCATCAAATCATTCTGTTGTACACCTGATACTACTATTGTGTTATATGTCAACCATACCTCAGTTTAAAAAAAGAGACTGAAAAATCAGGTCATGAACGGGAAGAAAATGTTTGCAAACCATATGTCTGATAGAGGACTTGTATCCAGAAGATATAAAGAACTCATAAAACTCAACAATAAGAAAATGAACAATTCAACCTAAAAACAGGTCTAAGGCTTCAATAGCCACTTTACCAAAAAGATAGACAGTTGGCAAATAAGTGCATGCAAAGATGTGTCCTGTGATTAGTCATCAGGAGACTGGGCTGGCTAAGATGAGGTAGATCCTCCGTAACCGCAGGTAAGGATGTGGAGAAGCAGGAGTGCTCACATAGCCAGGGGTGCAAACGGAACAAGCACTTCCCAACACAGGGTGGTGGTGTCTTTTTTATTTTTAATTGGAGTATAGTTGGTTCAAAATGTTGTGTTAGCTACAATAAAGTGATTCAGTTATATATACATATATGCATATACATACATATATATATTCTTTTCAGATTCTTTTCCATTATAGGTTATTACAAGATATTGAGTAGAGTTCCCTGTGCTATGCAGTAGGTCCTTGTTGATGATCTACTTTATATATAGTAGTGTGTATCTGTTAATCCCAAACTCCTAATTTATCCTTTCCGCCTTTGGTAACCATAAATTTGTTTCTATGTCCGTGATTCTGTTTCTGTTTCGTAGATGAGTTCATTTGTATCATTTTTTTAGATTCCACATAGAAGAGATATCATATGATATTTGTCTTTCTCTTTCTGACTTACTTCGCTTAGTATGATCATCTCTAGGTCCATCCATGTTGCCTCAAATGGCATTATTTCATTCTTTTTTATAGTTGAATAATATTCCATTGTATATATATGTACCACATCTTCTTTATCCATTCATCTGTCGATGGACACTTAGGTTGCTTCCATGTCTTGGCTATTGTAACTAGCGCTGCTGTGAACATTGGATGCATGTGTCTTTTTGAATTCGAGTTTTCTCTGGATATATGCCCAGGAGTGGGCTTGCTGGATCACATGGTAGCTCTGCTTTTAGTTTTTTAAGGAACCTCCATGCTGTTCTCCATAGTGGCTGCACCAATTTACATTCCAATGTGGCAGTTTCTTAAAAAGTCAAAAGTACACCTACTATATGACGCAACCATTCCACATCTCAGTATTTACCCAAGAGGAAAACAAGTGTGTCCCCGTAAAGACTTGTACGTGGATGTTCATAATACCTTTATTTGTAAAAACCCCAAACTGGAAACAACCTAACTGTCCATCAGCAGACAAACAGATAAAACCAAACAGGGGTAAATCCACGTAACAGAATCCACTCACCAATGAAAAGGAATGAATTACTGGTACACACAATGGCAGGGACGGATCTCAGAGTGATGGTGCTGAATGAAAGAAGCCAAAGGAAAAAGGAGTGCTCATTGCATGATTGCATGGATAGAAAACTCTGGAAAATGCGACAGTGAGCAGGTCCACAGTGGGGGCAGGTGAGAGGGGCACGAGGACACCTTGGGAGCGATGGGTGTATTCACCACCCAGCTGTGGCCGTGGTTTACACAACATATGTACGGGTAAGTTTGACATTTGTCAAAACCTACCAGGCCGTGAACTTTAAACATATGAAGGTTGCCTGTATCTCAAGAGAGCAGCTCTTGAAAGGGACTGGGGATGGAGGTGAAAGAGGCCTCAGGTGGCGATTACCCCACCGAAAAGTCCATCCCTGGACCTGCGGCTGGATTTGGGTTTGTTTTCAGACCCAGAACCTGCTGCTTGGAGAGGGGAAGGGCCCTGCACATCACAGCAAGTACTACGGTCCTGGTCCCTAGGTTGTTCCCCAAAAGTAACCATGGCCATTCACTCGAGTGGCTGTGTGCTCGGGAAGGGGGACCCCTTACTTTGTAGGGCTGTAGGACACAGGGTACCCATACCCTATCCCTGAAGAGTTGCTGTGGTGCCCTGTTAGGCTGGAGGCCTATGGGGTCAAGAAATAAATGGGGTCCAGGTCAATGTCCAGTTACACTGGGTCCACTGGGTTCATGGACCCACCCAGTGGTCGTTTTTATGGTCTCTGAATTTATAATCGACATTGAGATATTTGACAGTTAGTAATCCCAACAGCTGGTCACTCTCAAAGGTCCAGTGAGGAAGGTCAAATGTAAGACCCCAAAACTCTTCTTGGTCACGATGGCGAATCAGAAGCGTTCTGTGTCCTGATGGGACACATCAGGGAGCAGCAGAGATTCGTGCCACTGACCAAGATGTAAGGTGATACTGACCATGTTTCCATGTTATTCACTGGTCTGGTCCTGTAGAAATCATGGGTCCTGCAGAATGGCTGTCACCTACTGCAGGCTCTGCCCCCCAGCGTCCCTGGTCACGTGCCAGGCATGTGTCTTTGCAAAAGCCTTGGCTGTGTGATGCATGACTATTGATTTAGTGGGTATGAGACAGGCAGGGACCTGGGACCCTTTGCTGCAGTGCTGGCACCTGGACAAACATCTTCTGAGCTACAAGATACAAAGAAACTATAAGGGACTAAAAATAACTGCGTGCTTGTGCAGTTGGGGCAAATCATCGATGAAAAGATACAAAAAGACCAAAAAACCCAACTGCCACTTCTGAAGAGCCGGGAGAAAAACAGGGCACTGTGCATGCCCCCTGCACAGAACACCACCAAGGGGGAGGGCAGACCACCTAAGCCACCCCTCCCGCCCGACCCCTGGACACACCCCTACCCTCACCCCGTATAAGGAACCAGCTCGCCCCCCTCCCCCCCCGGGGGGAGTGATCAGTAGAAGCTGTTACTTCTTTTTGCTCCCCCCTACAGCCGCAGGAGCCCCGATAAAGCCTTGCCTGAACTTCTTGTCTGGCATCTTATCAATTTCTAATGATTGGGGAAGGCCAGGAACCCTGGTCGGAATCAGGTACACTCATGTCAAAGCTGGTTAGAGAAGAGGGTCAGTGGCAGTTCTCAGCCCCATGGGATGGATGACGATACACAGTTAAGACTTTGCCCAGGTGTTTCTGGGCCATCTCCCAAGATAGTCGGAAGTGAGGAAACAGCCTATGGAGTGGGAGAAAGTATTTGCCACCCATCTATCTGATAAGGGGCTAATATTCAAAATATATAAAGAATACATACAACTCAATAGCAAAAAACCAAATACCTCAATTTGAAAATGGGCAAAGGACCTGAATAGACTCTTCTCCAAAAAACACATACAATGGCCAACAGACACATGAAAAGATGCTCAACATCAAAATCATGAGGGAAATGCAAATCAAAACCACGATGAGATATCACCTCATACCCATTAGGATGGCTCCTGTTAAAAAAAAAAAATGACAAAGAAGAAGAGGAAAAAAGAAAAGGAAGCAAGTGATGGCCAAGGTGTGGAGAAATCGGAACCTTGTGCCCTGTAGATGTGAATGGAATACGGTTCAGTCACCATGGAGAAGAGTATGACGGTTCCTCAGGAAATGAAACACAGAAATACCCTAGGATGGACCAATTCCGCCTCTGCAATATACCCAAGTGAACTAAGAGCAGGGCCTCAAGCGGGTATTTGCACACCTGTGCTCACAGCAGCATTATTCACAATTGCCAAAAGGTAGAAGTAACCCAATGTCTACTGATGGGTGAACAGATTCACAAAACGTGGTGCACTCACACAATGGAACATTACTCAGCCTTAAAATGGAAGGAAAGCCTGTCACAGGCTACAACACGGATGAACCTTGGGGACATTATGCTCAGTGAGATAAGCCAGACACAGAAAGACAAATACTATTTGATTCCACTTGCATGAAGACCTACGGTTGTCAGATCCATGGAGACAGAAAGTAGATATTGGGGGCCAGGGGCTGGGGGAGGGGAGGGGAGTGAGTGTTTAATGGGGACAGATTGTCAGTTTGGGAAGATGAAGAAGTTCTGGAGGTGGACGATGGTTACACAACAATGTGAATGTACCTAATGCCAGTGAATTGTGCACTTAAAAATGGATAATGGTGAATTTTACGTTATGTGTATGTTACCAGAATTAAGAACAAAAAGGTAGTCACAAGAGATCTGGGTGCCCAGACAGCTCCCGTACAGCACGGGCAGACAGTTGATCGCTAGTTGAACACTAATGATCTTAGTCATTGATCATTCATCGTCTATTAACAATCATAATGAGTGATTACTAACGGCTGATGGGGAAAGATGAGCAGGAGGCAGCCCGAGTGCTCAGGTGGGTGTGAGACAAGCCCTGCGGATACTCAAGGTCTGACCCTGGAGCAGTTTTTAGGAGCCCCGTGGTCAGGGCCATGTTTGGACACCTTCAGAATAAACGTTGCTGTATCTCGCTTCCCCTGTGAAGAAGTCACCCAGTGCCTGGCAGGCCTCTTCGTTCTCCAGAGACAGCACGGCCCGCACCAGGGGTTTCCCTGGCCACATCCAAGGCGGCATGGAAGGCCCAGCTGGAAGCAGGGCCTGGAACAGGAGAGGGCTCTGCACACCCCTGATGCCACGCCTGAGAGGGGTTGAAGGGCCTGTTGAGGGCCCAGCTGGAGCAGCCTCTTGGAGGGGATCCTTGGGGTATATCAAAGACCTTTATGTGGCACAATGTTCCCAATGGGAGAATGTGTAGTTCCCAGAACTGAGGGGTGGCAGCGGGGGGGGGGCGGCCCACGGCCCTCTCACCATCCCTCCCAAAGCCCGTCCAGGACTGGTGCTTCATCCCCCCGCTCTGGTCCGGGGCGTGCTGGGTCCCTGAACTACAGGGCATGGCTGCCACCTGGGCCCCTTGGGCTCCTTGCATGCAGGGCTCAGCAGGGCAGCAGAGGCCTGGGCCCCTCGGGCTCCTTGCATGCAGGGGTCAGCAGGACAGCAGAGGAGCTGACATCTTGCATCAGTAGGTCTGGTCAGCGGTAGGAGGCTGCTGCCCACCAGCGCGGCCTTTGCGGGAACGTGTGCAGGACTCAGGTGAGCGTGTGTGTGCCCGCTGGTCCTCCCCCGACAAGGTCACCGTGACTGGACAGGGTCGGCAGCCCCATGCTCAGAAGGGCACATTCCGGGGCTCAGGCCGTCTAGGTGAGGGGTGGAGGGAGGTTAGGAGGGTGATGGTCTCAGTCCGGGGCCGCTGCAACAGAATACCACAGAGAGGACAGCTTAAACAAGGGAGATTTATATCTCACAAAACTGGAGGCTGGAAGTCCAAGATCAAGGTGTCAGTATATGGTGACTTGGCAGGGTCCTCTTTCAGGGTCCTGGTCAGGACGGCACCTTCTTGCTGCATCCTCACATGGGAGGAGGGGCGAAGGAGCTCTCTGGGGTCCCTTTCACAAGGGCACTAATCCCTTTATGGGGGTTCCGGGTGCAGGTGAGAGGCTGTGAACTGCTCTCTCTTGGACAGTGGCTTTGGAGGAGCACAGAGAGTTTAACGCTCAGCAGTGGAGGGAAGGCGGGGGTGAGTGGGGGCGGGCAACAGGGAAAGCGGAGGTCCAGACCACGGTCGGGCGGGAGGCTGGGGAGGCATTGGAGCCAGAGAGAAAGGGGAGGAGTGGAAGAGCCTTCCAGCAGAGAGGGGCACAAGTGGACCCAGAGGAGTATAAAAATGGAGAACAGGGTGTAGAGTATTAATAATGGAGAATGGGGTGTGGAGAGTGGAGAATAAGGGATGGAGAATGGAGTGTGGAGTATTAAAATGGAGTGTGGAGTATAGATTATTAATAATAATGGAGAATGGAGTATGAATTATGGAAAATAAAGGATGGAGCATGGAGTATTAATAATGGAGTATGGAGAAGGGAGATGCATAGTGGAGAACAGAGTACAGAGTATTAATGATGGAGAATGGAGAATGAAGTGTAGGGTATTACTAATGGAGTATGAAGTATTGAGAACGGAGAATGGAGTATTGAATGGAGTAGGAGTATGGAGAATAAGAAATGGAGCATCGGGTATTAATAATGGAGTGTGGAGTATGGAGTATGGAGTATTAATATTGCAGCATGGAGTATTGAGAATGGAGAATGGAGTGTAGAGTACGAGGGCATTGTGCTAAGTGAACTAAGTCAGACAGAGGAGGACAAATACCGTCTGATCTCACTGATCTGTGGAATCTAAAACACAACTCAGATACAGAGAACAGATTGGGTTGCCCCAGCTGGGGGGTGGGGTGTGGTCCACATGGGCAAAGGGGTTCCCAGGTCCAGGGGCGGCTGAGGATGTGTGCAAGATGACCACACTGCTGCACTGGAGTTGATGCCACGTGAGGACAGACGTGGGGAAGCAGGCGGTAGCAGGATGCTGGGTCTTGGACGAGGGGAAGGACGGGTGGAACCAGGGCCAGAGGCACAGGGGTCAGCTCTTGCCCCAGGGAGCTGGGGCAAGGCTGGAGGACCCTCCCCGGCACGCGGGGCTCAGGTTCTGGAATGATCGTGGGTGTGCAGTGAGAATCACCCAGCATCATGGCAGGAGGAGGGTTGGAGGGCAGAGGTGAGCGGGAGGCAACTCCTCAGGGAACGTGGGGGGACCTGAGGTTGGGTGGGACACGGACAAGGAAGGCGGGTCTGTAGCCTGGTAATGACATGAGACTCAAGGCTGGGAGGTCTTAGGAGACGAGAAAAATGGTCTGGAAGTGGCAGCGGAGAGTGAGGAGGAGGCCCACCGCCTCCAGGCCCGGGGCCCTGGCGCCCAGCCTCGCTCCCCACTCTCTCATCTAAATATCTACCACCTCAAAGCCATGGCAAACCCAGGAGTCCATCCGCCTGGGGACAGGAGCCAGGGTCCAGGCGAGACGGGGCAACCGGGACCCCATATCCGCCAGCACACGTCAGGAGTTCCCCGCCTGTGCCTTAACAGATCCTGCCGCTGACAGACAACCCCACCTTCAGCCTCCCGGACCTGGGCCTCTACTCTCCCTGGGCCTCTCCCCCAATCTGAGCCTCTCTGCCCACCGCACCCTCTCCCCCCCACCCCGCCCTCTCCATATCTGGCTCCCAAAGCCTCTGGGCGGTCTTCACAAGCCAGATCCTGTCTAGGAGGATGAAGGTTTGAGAAGACTCAGGACCCTTACCAGCCCCTCCTAAAACCGCCCCCAACACACCCAGACTTGCACGCCTCCACCTGGCTCTGACCTCGGGGCGCCTCCCCACCCAGCCCGCAAACACGCACCCGCCTGCCCAGCCCCGGCCCGGCCCACGGCTAAGCCTGCAAAGAAATCCCGCAGAGGCCCTGCCGCCAGCCTGGGGCTGGGAAGCAGCTGATTGACAGGGCAGGTGGCCCGCAGCCTCCCTCCCCCGCAGCCCCCGGGGGCTCAGAGCGCCCCTCGAGCTGCCAGAGGCAGGCGGGTGCCGGGGGCACCTGCGAGCTGTCACCCCAGGCAGAGGTGAAGGCCGCGGGGAGGGGGCGTTGCACAAGCCAGGAAGCAAAGGTTGGAGAAAAACAAATGTGATAAGGCAGCTTTTGATCCCTTTCCACGAAAAGGCCCCTCGTTCCTGGCCTCGTGGCCAGCAGGGCAACCTGCCAAGGCTGCTCGCCCACACCCATCAGGTCCCCTCCCGGCCCCCAACCCGCCCCAGCCCCTGGGTCTCGGCCCAGCCTGAGGACCACCGGGCAGCCCTCTCCTATGGGGAAGGGGCTGGGACCCCACGAGCGTCTCCGCCCTCTGTGCGGCATGGGACTGGGCCTGGGCCACCTGTTCTCAAGTAGAGTGACAGTGACAGAACCTTCTCCTGTGCTCTCCCACCACAGGGATGCTCCCCAGGGGCTTCCCAGCTCCACCCAGACCATAGCCAGTGCCAAGACCTGGCCGGGAGCTGAGAGCAGATGGGGAAACTGAGGCCGGGGGAGGAAGGGCATGAAGAGGACAGGGAGCACCCCTTGGCCCCAGGGACCGGCCAGTGATCCCAGGATCTGAGTCAAGGCCTGGCCTGGGAACGCCCGCTGGAGCCCTCCAGGCCCGTTTCCCTCTGCCGTGCCCTCATCCCAGGGGGCCGTGGGGAAAGCCAGTGTGAGGCATAGCTCACAAGGCAGATCCCACTCAGCCAGAGTCGGGCTGAAACAGCATCTGTTTCAGGACCACCCTGTGACATGTTGAATAGGGTTGAGGTGGGCTGGGGGGCTGGGGTCCTGCCCCCTGACCCAGGCCTCAGGCCCTCAGGCTGACTGTGTCTGGCCCAGGTCCTTGAAGTTCCTCCAGCTGGCCTCCCTGCCGCTGGCCTCCCTGGCCCTGGCCTCCCTGCCACTGGCCTCCCTGCCGCTGGCCTCCCTGCCCCTGGCCTCCCTGCCGCTGGCCTCCCTGCCCCTGGCCTCCCTGCCGCTGGCCTCCCTGCCCCTGGCCTCCCTGCCGCTGGCCTCCCTGCCCCTGGCCTTGCCCTTGCCCAGCAACCTGCTATGGCTCCCCAGCACCTGTCCCTCACCCTCCTCAAATGGGGAGGGGCTTCAGCAGCTGAGCCCATCACCACTCCTTCGCCCCCAGCTGGACTCTTTCTGCCCCAAATCCTAGCATCCAGGCAGGAAGGCAGAAGGGGCTGGCTGCCCACCCCATGCCTCTCCACCCAAGGTGTGTTTGGCGCTCTCTGGGTAGACCCCCATAAGAATGTGGCCCCAGCTCAGAGCCTAGCCAGGGCTGGGAGGAAGGGACATCTGCTTAGGAACGCAGGAGGCATCCTTCGGGGAGGATCCGCAGAGGTCAGCTGAGTCTGACAAGCCCGGGAGTGGTGGGTGAGCTGCCCCCCATGCACCCAACAGGCTAGGAGGCTCTGGGAGCCCACCAGAACCTGGGGAGCACGCCTCGGGACCTGTCCCGATAGCTGAGCTTGGGGGCAGAGGCCCCAGGACCGCCCCTCGGCCTTCCCATCCTGCTTCTGGCCACACTGCCCTTGCTCAGCAACCTTCCATGGCTCCCCACCCAGGGCCTCCAACCAGCTTCAGGGCCTCCCCACCAAGCCTCACCCATGCTGCCTCTCCCAGGCTCCCGGCAATGGCCACACCCCTTCCCTCCCTCCCAGGCCTTTCCCAGAACTGCCCAGTCCCCTCCTTCCTGCCCCCCAATCTCCACCCCAGGGTGCCCCTGGAGCCCCCTCCCAAACGCACAGAATGGGTGGAGCTGCGTGCCTTGGGGTCTCATTCCCCAGCTCAGTCTAGGGTGGGGCCTCAGCTCTCCTCTCCGGAGGCCTGGCCCTGTGGAGGGGGAGGGCGGGGAGGGGACGTGGTCAGAGGCCAGCGGCTGCAGGAGCGGGGGCAGAGGAGGGAGATGCTTGTCAGGAAGCTCTGGGTTTTGGGAGCAGCTGTGAGGGGCGGGCAGGGGTCCGCATATTGGGGAGAGAGCTGGGGGTCCCCCATAAACTGGCTCAGCCCAAAAGGCTCAGGCCACAAATGTCCTTCCCCCAGAACAGCTGAAATTTTGTTGTCTCCTGCGCCCCCGTGAGGTCAGTGGGCATCATGACACCCACTTTGGCCACTGAGGTGGGGCTTTTGGGGGGGGCGGCGGGAGGGACCCCCGGCCCCCTCCCCACCATCCCCCAAGTCGGACCTTCCCTCCTGGTTTCTCTGCCTGGCTGTCCAGAGGCCTGAAAAGAGGGCAGATCTTTCCAGGTGAGACCCTGCCTCCTTCCCCTTCCCTGAGACCAGGACCCTCCTGCTGGCCACAGAGACCCCTCAGCTCCTTGGCCCAGCAGACCGGCCGCTCAGTCCCAAGGGGAGCCCCAAATCTGGCCTCGGCAGGACCCTCACTCCAGCTGCAGGCTGGGCCCCAGCAGCCCCCGAGCCACGCCCTTCGCTCTCACATTGGCTAAAGGTTTCGGGGGACACGGCACTGCTCCTGGCCTCCCTGGAAGCAGAGGCTGAGGCCCACAGTGCATGAAGCCCTGAGCCTGGGCCTGCAGGACGAGTCTCCCAGGCGGCTGGGCCCTAAGCCCCCCAGGCCTGAGTCTAAACACTGGACACTGATAAGAAAGGGCGTGGCCAGGAGGCTCAGGCCACCCACCTCCCCAGAGCCTCCCCAGCACTCCAGGCCTCCGTGGCAGGGATGCTCCAGGAAGGACTGCCCTGCCTGCCGGCCATGCCACCCCAGCTGGGGAGCAGGACAGTCCCTGAATGGCCTGGGGCCCCCAGGAGCCCATTCCAGGGGCCTTGGATCATGGGGTGTGGCCCAGAGGTGTGCAGACCAGGTCCCGGTGGTGAGGATTCACTGGGGAGAAAGATGGGAGCACATGCGCCCCAGGCTCCATGAGCTGCTGGAAGCACCCCGAGCGCTTAGGCCCAACGGGCAGGGGCTTCTGAGGAGCCAGAGGCCGGAGACGGTCTCAGGGGACAGCTGGTGGCTCGCTGTGGGGCAGGAGGAGGGGTGCGGGTCACACACATCTACCCTTCCCCGGGGCAGGGGACAGAAGGACACGCAGTCTCCCCACAGCGTGAGGGGTGGGAGGCCGGGGCGGGGGGCAGTGGAGTTCACCAGCCCATCCCCTCGGGGGGTCTCCCATCGCCCTCCCACTGAGCCCCCTTCTAGCTCAGGCTGTGCTTTGAGAGAAGGTGAAGAGGGTTGCAGTGGTGGCGGGCCCCCAGGCAGGCGAGAGCCCGGAACTCTGGGGACGGAGTATCAGGCTCCCTTGAGGAGGGGGGAGATGGGATCCCAGAGCTCCCCCCCTCCCCGACCCAGCTGACCCCGAAAAGCTGGGGACAATGGAAGCCACATGCCTTCCCGGAAGAGAGGCCCTCTGTCCCCCTGCCCCCCAGGGCCTGGCTGCAGAGAGAGACTCAGGTCTGGCTGAGATCTGGAGGGTCCAGGACAGCCTGAGGAAGGGGCACACGGGCAGCCCAGCTGGGACAGCAAACAGGCCTCAGGGGTTCCCTTTTCCCTCGCTTGCCCACTGCGGGGGGCTGGTCCGGGTCGGGCGGAGGGGCCCTCCTCCATCTATCTCTGCAGCCGGCACACAGCCCTGAGCCCAGGGTGCGGGGGTCAGGCTCCAGGGTGCCGGTCTCTGCGAGCAGCTCCAGCAGGACACAGGCCCGGGCTGGGCGGGGCGGGCAGCGCCCCCAAGGGGACGGAGAGGATGCTGGGGAGTCCTCTGAGCTGGTGGGGACCCTCGCTTCACTGCCGTGCCTCCTGAGTAACCCCGACAGGTGCCCCTGCAAAGTGTGGTCCCTGAGGTCCCCCGCCCCAGATTCCCCGTGGGCCGGTGGGTGGGAATCCCCGCCCCCCTGACCTCGGGCAAGTGGTCACTCCCACCCTCAGGGTGCTGCACCTCCCCACACAGGTGGGAGAGCCGGGCCCTGTCCCGGCCACGATGCCAGGGTCACCTTCACCACAAGGCCAAGCAGTTCACCCAGTCCCCGGCAAAGGCCGGGAGGTATAACTTCAGGGGCTCCAGAATCTCCCTTCTTAGGCGTCTCCCCAAAGTCTGAGGGAGGCGGGAGGTGGGACGGGGTCCTCGGCTGCTCTGAGGTGGCCCTAACCCAGGGAGGGACCGGCTCGGGACGGGCAGGGGCAGAATGGGATGGAGGGGAACTACTGGAGGCGGGGTCTTCCCTCCCGTCCCCCAAACCCACCTCTCCGCTGCCCGCCTCCTATGCCCGCCACCAGCTCACGCTGGTCACCCAGCTGGTGGCCTCTGGGTGAGGCCGGTGCAGGCTGTGGGCACCTGTGGCTACCTCTTGGCCTCTCGCAGGCAGCCCAAGAGTCCCTCGTAGGCTGGCGGGTGAGGTCCGCTCCACGTGGTCCTGCCACGCCTCCCTCCCTCTCTTGGCTCCAGCTTCATGGAAAGGCCTTCCCAGGGGGGCATGAGGCATGGGAAGGGGGAGGGTGGCTGGAGCCGGTCCGCTCGGGCACATCTGCCCACAGTGGCACCCTGGAGGGTCACTCGAAGCCCCCCTTGCCGGCAGGGTGGTGTCCCAGCCCCATGCTCTAGAAGCACTCAGTGGCCTTCCCGAGGGCTCTGACTTTCCCTGACAGCCCCGGCCGGATGTGGGAGGTGAGGTCGCCTCCTGGTCACATCCACCCGGGCTGCCAGGCCATCTAGCCAGCAGCCCATGTCCGAGTCAGCAGAGCCGGGCTTCCCACCAGCAGAGGCTGTAGACCCCCAAGGGGTCCCCGGGGCCGGGGATCGGGTATCTGCCTCCCCACCTCCAGGGCCTTGTCACGGCCTGTCCTCCCAAACACTCAGGATCCACTCCTGGGTCTGATGGTGGCTCCATCTTGCCCTGTGTCTGGCCAACCTCAGGGGCAAGGCTGTCCCTCCTGAGACACCCACTCCCATGCAGAGCCTTCCATGGCTGGGCACGCCACCCCCCCCATGCCCAGCTTCCAGGCATGGCCCAGGGAGCCAGCTCTGTATCACCCAACATGGCTGCAGCTCACCCCTCGGGAAGGGCCCCGCTCGGGCCATGGCACCCTAAACCCTCCTGTCACCCTTGGGGCAGCCTCCCTTCCTCCTGTCCGTGGGTCTCGGGCATGCCCAAGTGTCCTCTCCTTGCCAGCACCGGGGAGTCCCCAGGGCCTCCTTGGGGGCCACGGGATCCACGCCCTGCTCTGGATGCTAGGACCGGGATGGGGCAGGGTGTCCACCCGCCTGCACTCCTCTCCAGGGCCATATCTGGTAACTCACTCAGTCACAGAACTGGACCAGCCTCGAGTGGCCACAGCCTCAGGCCTTATCTGGCCTCCAGGCCGGGCTGCACCCTCCTGGAGCTCAACCCTCCCCCCGGAACCCCAGCACCCTGGCCGCTTCCCTGCCAGACCTGTTTTTCCAGGCCAAGTTCGAAGATAATCAGGGCTTAAACTGGACAACGAGGCATTATCTGACCGAGGGCCCCAGCCTGCCGCAGGATCCTGGCCCTCTGGCCTCTGGCTGAGGAGGGCGCATCCCCAGGGGCTGTGGGCTGGCACTGACCCTCCAGCCCTGAGCCTGAACCCTGGTGAGGAGGGACCCCACTTGGGCTGGAGCCAGATAGCCCCTGGGCATCTGCCCCGCCCTCCTTCCCCAGCGCTGCAGGGTCCTCAGGCCCTGACCCTCCCTTTGGCAACCCTGGAGCCCGGAGCAGGTAAAGGGTCCAGATGCCCTCTGACTAGAGATACCTTCCCTGTCAGACACGATTGCATCCTCCACCTTGGACAAGACCCTCCCCTGCCCTGAGTGGCCTGGAGCACTGACCCCCCAGGGTTCTCTGAAGCTGCCCTAATGGGGAACAGTAGGGCTCTGGGGTGGCATTTGGAGGGAGGGCCTCCCCCAGAGCTGCCCCGAGGCGGGCCTGGGACTGGGTCCCTGGCTGGAGGCCATGAGAGCCCCCAGGCTCCAGCCCCATGTCAGTCCTGCAGGGATTCTGCAGCTCTGGGGCCACAGGGATTGAGCCAACCCTGGGGACTCAAGTGTGACTCAGGCCAGAGTCCCTCATGTGTAAGCACCCGCGACCCCACGGCTCCCATCTAAGCCGGAGCCCCCGCGCCCAGCTGGCCACCCGCCGCTCAGGCCGGGCGCCCTCAGCCACTGTCCTGGGCCAGCCACTCTCCTCGATGGCCTCAGGTCCCTCCTGCCCCCCAGCCCCTCCCTGAGATGCCCGATGGCTCCGGGGATGTGGGCCCGCGCCGGCCCCTCCATGCTGCCCCCGACCCTGCGGGACCCTCCCTCCCATGGCCTCCGAGGCAGCTTCCTTCTTGGCCCAGCGGGATAAACACAGGAAACAGGATTAGTGAGGAAGGGGAAGCCGGGCCCCCTGGGAAGGCCTCTCCCGGGCCGGGCCGGGGTCGGAAATACCTCTCCTTGAGAAAGCAGCTGCCCATCGTGGACCCGGGACACCTGGGCTGGCCACATTGATGCGAGGTGGGGGGCTGGTCAGGAGGGAATGGGGTGCAGGGAGATGGGGCCCTGGCTGTGCGGGTGGAGCCCTGGGTGGGGTGTGCTGAGGGGGAGGTGGGGGGGAAGCCCCCAGAAGGACAAATGGCAGCTGTGGGGTGTGGTGGGCACGGCGCCGGCCGCCACCTGGTAGCCACACCCCCCCAGGGACTGGGGCCCGCAGTCCAGCTGGGCGCTCGGCCCCCCTCCATCCGCCGGGGGGGTGGGACCCTCCACCAGCCTGACCACCATCTCTTCCTGGGCCCGGCCTCCACCACCATCTCTTCCTGGGCCCGGCCTCCACTCCTTCTCTCCCCGCCTGCTTCCCTTCCTGCAGTTTCGTGGGTCGGGGTCTTGGCCGTGGGTGTCCTCCAGGCGTGGGCTTGGCCTCACCTGCCGCCTTCGAGTGGGCACCTCTGGCCTGAGTCTGAGAGACCTAGGAGCCCCACCCAGGTACCTGGTCCCCTAAATCTCTTCCTGGCAGCCCTCTGGTTCTGCCCACAGGGGTCCTGGATGGGCCCTGGGCTCCCCACTGGCCTGACAAGAGTCCCCCACATGCCGAGAAAGCAGTGGGACCCACCTGCCAGCTGGTCCCGAACAGTGGGGACCTGGGAGTCCTTTAGCAGGAAGCAATGGGGCACTGGGGGTTTGGGCTGGGGAGGTGGAGGCCAAGGTGCCTACTGCCAACGTGGAGAGAGGCGGCTGGAAAGTACAGGCTGGTGATAGAAGGTGGGGGAGGTAGGTGGTTGTGGGGGGGAGGAGGGAGGGGGGAGGGGGGGAGGAGGGGGGAGAAGGGGGGAGGAGGGGGGAGAGGAGAGAGGGGAGGGGGGAGAGGAGGGAGGGGAGGGGGAGGAGGGGGAGGGGAGGGGAGGGGGGAGGGGAGGGGAGAGAGGAGGGGAGGGGAGAGAGGAGGGGAGGGGTTGCTCTGGGTGCCCCGCAGGAGGGAGAATCCACACAGTGTCCTTAAGCCCCAGACTCCCCGTTGCTCTGCTGGGGTCCCAGGCCAGCGGCACAGAATGCAGACCCCAGATGGGGTACCACTCAGCTTTCTGGGGCTCCCAGAGGCTCCGGCCCCAACCCCTCCTGCCCTGCTTTCCTGGCCCTGGCAGGGAGAGTCTTGGCTCTCCAGGCCGCGTGGTCCGAGATGGGATGGGGTGGGTTTCTGCTCAGACCCACTCATGGTTCCCATGGGCCCCGCACGCGGCCCGAGCCTCGGGTGGGTAAGCACCCGTGTGCGGGCGTCTGCAGCCATGGGCGGCGGACAGGCTCGGCCTCACCCGGTGCTCACTTTTTCCTCTCGCCCTAACCCCATGGCTGGCCTTGGGGAACTAGAAGGCGGCCTCCCCGGAAAGCCGTTTCTGGGTCTGGCTCAGAGCTGATGGCATCGCTGCCATCCCCAAAGCCACTGGCTCCCACCGCTGGCCACCTGGAAGAGGCCAAGGCCACTCCTCTGGCCTTTTCTCTCTGCAAAAGATTTTGAGGGATTTCTTAGAAAGAGCAATTAGAGAGAGCCACAGGCCCAGGCGCTCCAGGAGACTCCGAGGCCGGCCCAGCCCGCTTCCTCCCCGCCAGGAACTCAGGGTCCCAGGGAGCCAAGGACGCAGGCGGCCAGCCTACCCAAACTCCGGCCGTCGCCCAGGAGAGAGGAGCCTCTTTGCTCTCCAGCTTGCAAGGGCCCTGCGCGGGGGGACCAGAGGCAGTCTCGGAGTTCAGACTGTGAACCCTTGGTAGACCAGCAAGCCCAGACCAAAGGGGGCTTCACAGCCGCCCCACCATTGGCAGCCCTGCCCCCAGCTTCAGGTCCCCAGGGGCTCGTGGGCCCCCCTTGGGACCGGCCACTGCGGGCTGTTCACTCCAGCAGTGGGAACCAGGGCATCCGGGGCTTTGGCTTCTGCTGGGTGGCAGAAGCCAGCATGGGGGGGGTATCCCAGGGCCAGTGGGACCAGGACAGCTTCCTGGAGGACAGACAAGCAGGAACCTCCATCCCAGAATGTGCTGGGAGATGTGAAGCCTGCCCCAGGGAGCTTGGGCTGGGGTGTGAGGGTTTCCAGACACAGCCGGTGGGCCTGGCACGGCAGGGCCCACCCCCTGAAGCTTCCCAGGTGTGCGGTTGACTTGGGGAGGGGCTGGGCGTGGGCAGGAAGCTGCCGGGGACAGAGCAGCCACAGGTTCCCTGCCCTTCCCCACACTCATGTCCTCTGGGCTTCGAGGACCGAGCTGGGAGAGGGGATGTGGCCCATGTGCCACGTGGCAGGGTCCACAGGCTGATGAGGCCTGGCCTCCTCCTTGTGCCTCATTCAACAGGCATCCAGGAGCCCTGGCCTGCTGCGGGGTCCCTGGGGTCGGGACGCTGAGCCCCTAAGGACCCCGCACCTCTGAGCTCAGACCCAGGCATGGTTTCCAGGGCTCCCAGGGTGCTGCCGTCCTGCTGGACACTGAGCTGCCCACCCCGGGCTGGCAGGGCCTCCGGGACACCCCTCGTCCCCCCGATGCCAGCCCCGCACGTACGCTCCCCGCCTGGAGCAGCGCCTCGTAAATCGCTGCCTCCACAAAGCTGCCCTGTGCGAGGGCCCTGGTGGGCCTCAGGGTCAACAAGACGGAATTCAGAGGCTGAGGAGATCCTGGCAGAGCTACCTGGCTGCTGGGGAAGCCATTTATCACGGCAGGGCTGCGGCGCTGTGGTCGGCGGCCCCTGGGCCGGACTCCTGCCATCACCCGCCCTCAGCACTTTCTGGCCGCCCCGGCTCCTTGGCTCCAGAAGGCTCCCTACCCCTCTGCTCAAACCAAGGCCCCTGAAACCCGGCCCCCCCGCACTCCCCCCGGCTGCACGCCGATTGAGGGGGAGACCAAGAGCCCAGGCGGCCACTTTAAGAAGTCCTGGCAGATGACCCCCACCCTGTGCCCGCGGCACGCAGGCACCCTGAGATGAGTTATTTCACAGAAGGACCCCCTGGCCCCCCGTGACCCCCCTCGGGGGCATTTCAATGAAGCCTTATTGATGCAGACTTTCGGGAGCACCTTGGGGATACGGGCCAGTGCGCCCCGTCTGGGGGCACAGTTGCTGACACAGTGGGCCGTTTCAGCCGCCGTGGGGAGCCGCTCCGGCCGGGCACCCTTGGCAAGGCGGCCACTTCCTGGTGAGGACGTGTCTGGGCACCACACGTTCCTGGGCTCTGGGGCCGCCAGGTGACTGCGGGCTCTGGGCGGGTGCTGGGGACGGATCCCCACACTAGCGCCCCCCTGCTCTCCTGGCCCCATGCCGGGCTGGCCCAGGGCTGACTGTCCCCACAGCCTGAGGAGCGGAGACCTGGACGGAGGCTGGAGGTGCCCTGTTCCCCGGGACCCCCGGGGCAGGACTCCTGTGGAGGGGTGTGTCCCTGCCGAAAGCCATCCGCTGAGGCCCAATCACCCTGCCTCCTGCCTGCCCCCTACCCAGCCTGGGTCTCACCTGCTTGGGGCAGGCGGCTGGTGGGGGGACACTGGGGCCTCGGCTGCCTGCCTGTCCCTTGCTGAAGGTCCCCGGGGACCCTCCATCAGCTCTCGCAATAGTAGGGCTCCACGAAACTCCTTCCCCACAGCCCTGTACCACGGGCCCCTCGATGGGACTGGTATCTACCCCCACTGGGCCTGGCGTAATGGAAGGGCGAAGGGGGCCGTCAGGGGTGAGGGAGCCCCTGGGAGGATTTGGAAAAGTGAGGAGGGTAAAAGCCAAATCTCCATCTTACCCTGAAGAGGAAGTGGGGTTCGGGAGCACCCCTGCATAGCCACCAGCTCTGCGGCCCCAGCCGGACTTTGTGCTGGGCCAGAACCAAAACCTCTGGGCCAGCGGTCACTAGCCTCAGCCTTTCCTGCCCGAGAGCCCTGACCCGCTCTCCTGGCTTTGTCGAGAGAAATGGAGATTGCGCAGCCAAAGCCCCCCTTCTGGAGGGAGCACTGGCCCCCAAACCAGGCCTGGCGCCCCAGGAAGGGCGCACCTCCCATTTACCAGTTCAGTGTTATCCCTGGACATCCACGTCCAGTGGGCCTGGCGTCCACCCAGGGAGACCGCAAGCTCCCTGCGGGCAGAGCTACTGCTGGTCCCGAACCGAAGGGTCCCAAAGCCAGCCGGCACTCCTGCCTGCACCGGCTCTGAGCACACAGGGCTCTCGAAGCCCTCCGGTTCGATCCCCCAAGCCCCCCACTCCGGCTGAAGCTCCCCCAAGAGCCTCTGGTTGGTGGGAATCCTCCGGTCCCTGCTCCAAGGCGTGTCGTTCCAGAGAAAGTGCTGGACCCTGCAGGCTGAGCCGAACTTGGGCTCTGCCGCGTGCCTCCCGCACAGCCGCAGCTCCGCACCCCTCGCAGCAGGCTGAGCTGGCGGCCCAGTAGCTCAGGGAGGGCTGCTGGCCCCGGGTGCCCATCGCCCAAAGTGGGCATGGCCGGGTGGGGGGGTGGGGGCCGGGGGCTGGGGCAGCTCCGGGGCTCGGCGGGAGCTCCACCCAGGCTGTGGCAGGGCGGCCCCGGCTCTGTTTTCGGGGGTCTCAGGCCAGGGCCTGGGTAAGCTGCCTCTGCAGGCCCCGTGCTCCCGCTGCCTGGCGGTGCCTGTTGCCAACTCCCTGGCCCGGGGGCAGGAGCGGTTTGGTCACTTCTGCAAACTCTGTGCCCATTTTGCACACTTCCCTGGAAGGAAAACAGGCCGCCTGCAAGAGTGTTCTCAGGTGTGTCCTGCCCCAGAAGCGCCATCCAGGGAGTCTCCCCAGAGGACATGACCCTCGGAGCGAGCCCCAGATACTCTGGATGCTCACAGGACACTGGCCGAGTTGGCGCCGTCCACCCCATCCTTCCACCCATTGCTTCTGCCCACTGTCCTCTGGGCGATGCGTTCACTCCTGCCCTCCCCAGCTGCACCTGCTCTGGCCACACGGGCAGGCCTGCTCGGGCTCACTCTGGCTTTCTGGGAGCAGAGGGCAGATGAGGAGAGGAGACGCCTGGGGAGGGCAAAGAGGGTCACGTTCACCGTCCTGCAGGCTTGCTGCACGCTCCGCCCGGGAGGGAGCTGTGGGCCGGTTGCCTGCCCCGCCTTCAGGAGGGAGACGGCCCCTCCCCAGGAGCCCAGCCCCTCCCTTCGATGCTCCTAGCTCGGGCCGGCCGGAGCCTGCGCCAGCCCTGCACCCCGCCCCCGCTACTTTGCAGATGAGAGCGGATCAGACTGTCCCCGAGACCTGGCGAGCCCAGCCCCACATTCGGGCCTTCCTGATGGGCACGGAGAGCCGGGTGGGCTGCCCCAAAGGCCTGGGGCCACGAGGGGGCTGTGGGGACTGAGGTCTGCTGGGGCACAGAGAAGGCGCAAGCACGGAGCTGCGCATGCACTCCGCCTGCCCCCTCAGCCTGCGTGCCCTTGAGAGGGGCCAACGCTCCGAGCCCTCCCAGAACATGGCAGGTTTGGGGAGGTGGTGGCCACGGGGCCTTGAAACCGCCAGGAATGAAGCCTGGGAGCCCATGAGCGGAAAGGAGACGGCCCGAGGTGACCTCTCCGCCTGGCCCTGGCTGCCCTTTTGGGGTCTCAGGGCGCCCGGCTGGCGCCTGTCGGGCAGGTGTCCACATTCTCTTCCTCTTTGGGCAGAGGACAGAAACCCACACCGGCCTGAAATAGCCGCTGTCCGTAGCCTGCGTGCCTGTGCTGATTGGCCTCCCCTCGGTGGGCTTGGGTGCCCTGCGGTGGACAGGCCCAAAAAAGGCCCCGCACCCAGCCTGAGCGGGAGGGGGGCTGGCGGCAGGGCCCAGCGGTGGGCCGGGGCCAGGCGGGCTGCAGCAGCTGGGGCTGCCACTCGGAGGTGGAGACGGGAGGGGACAGCTGGCAGGAAGGGACCGTGAGGCTGTCTCCTGCTGAGGACAGGACTTGGCGTGAGGAAGGGGGTGCAAGGCTGCAACGGACAGGCTGGCCGGAGCCCACACCTCTCCTGCCCCCGCTCTGGCCCCAGCCATCAGATAAGAGCTGGGTGGTCCCGGCTCAGTGGGGGTGTACTTGTGGGGGAAGCCTGGACTCCTTGGCTTCGCAGAGAGAGGGGCCCCATGTCCTCAGCACAGAGCCGGCTGGGCCTTGTGGGCAAGGGGGTGCCCCACGGGGACCCTCATCATTCCACGCACTGCCCTGCTGTGACAGCCCCTGTTTGTGACCACCGGCCCCTTCCCCTCTTGGGCCTGAAAGCTGGGGGCGAGGGGGAAGGGTGCAGGGTGGAGGGGACACATGGGTGGGTGCGGAGGAAACCCGAGGGGGAGCTGCCCTTCCACGTGTACTGCTGTCACCTCCGCAGCTCATAACCTTTCTGGGGTCTCGGTTGTCCCCAGTGCCCACATTTCTGCCTCTTTGGGACGAGAACCGAGCTGTAAGGCTGGAAATCGCTGTGCCCTAAAGTGGCTCTCGTGGACACCAGGGCACCAGGGGCTGGCTGCCCCCAGCACGGGGCTCAGGCACTTGGACTCACCCTCCCGCCCTCTGGCCTGGCCTGTCCCTCAGCCCCTCTCCCCCTGCCGGGGGTCTGTGGGCAGGCTGGGTGCCCCCCAGACCAGCAGCCGGGGTGGAGGGGGTCCTGCTCCCTTTTCCCAGTGCAGATGGTGGGGGCCTCACAGGGCAGGCTGGGCGGGCTGGGCGGGGGGATGGGGGTGGGAGCGAGGCGGGTGGGCCGGGGGAGAGAGCCCAGGCAGGGGGGGGCCGCGAGGAGCAGCTGCCGACCATGGAAAGAACGCGCGGCGGCCCTGGGCCATGCTTTGCGCGTGATGTCTCTCTCCTGGAAGCCCTTGGCCTCGCAAGCTCTCACTTGCTAAAGTTTCTCACTTTCAACTACTTCCCGCTTCCCGTGTTTGCTTTCCTTGGTCGGGGACGAGAGACCTGGGAGCTTGGCTCCTTGGAGAGGCTCTTCCTGGAACGCCTGGCGGGTCGGCGCCCAACCGTCCTGCCGCTGAGGTCATGGCGGCCCCGGAGGCAGCAACCACTGCATCTGCCCATTGCCCGGAGGCCCCCATCAGGCAGGCCCCTCTCCGGGAGAGTGCAGAGGATGTGGGGGGCTTCCCCGTGGGCTTTGCCACGTGTTCCTCAGGGCTCTGTGGCCTCGGGCAAACCCCCTCCCTCTCAGGCCTTGGTTTCCCTATCTGTCAAGTAGGGGGCGGGACCGGCCCCACCCGGTTTGGGGACGGGAGCCTCTGGGTCTCCAGGGTGCAGATGCCAGGGCCTCCTCTCCTCTCTGGCCCCTGCTCACGGCCCCCTCCCCCGGAGCCCCCCGTCCATGAGGACCCAGCTCCACGCCTGTCCACAGGTCCTCCCCGTACTGGCCAGCCCTCCCGGCCTGTGTGCTCCCACGCCCAAGGCCCAAGGCTCATCCGTCCTGCCCTCTCCTCGCTGGCACCCCAGGCCGTCCCCTGGGGCGGGTACACAGTGGGCATTCTCCCGGGACCGACCTCTCCCTGCAAACGTGCCCCTGGCCCTCGGCTGCTCAGCCCACTGGGGTGGCTGGCTGCCCTTCCCGTCAGTCAGGGGACCTTCCCGAGGCCGACTGCCCGCCGGCTCCCAGGCCAGGGTGCAGGTTTTGCTGCGGGAGTCCCACCCTGTGCTCTCCAGGACAGCCCCGTCAGGAGAGGGCAGGGCCCCCAGCAGCCAGCAGCCACCTGGGGACAGGAAGGTAGTCCCTGAGAAGCCAGGGGTCAAGGCACTGGAGCGAGGCTGGAAGAGGGACTGACGTCTCCCTGGGGTCTCTTGTGGGTTGCCCTGGGGTCTTCCCATGGGTGACGTGGTTATTCGTGCCCATCGGGTGGCAGGAGCTGGAGGGTAAGGTAGAGGGCAGAAGACAGGGTCGTGCCCCCGGAGATGACAGTGCCCTACCAGCAGTCCCCTACCAGCCTGCTCTCGTACCCGACTCTGGGCAGCAGGCAGGTGCAGGAGTGGCCTTTCTGGCCCAGGAGGCCCAGCGGGGGTGGAGTTTGGAAAACTCTGAAGACGCACTGCACAGACACACAGACAGGGTGTGGGCGACTGGCGGTGGGGTGGAGGGCGGTGCACCAGGACGATCTGAGCAGTTATCCACGGGGAGGCGACGAGCCTTTCTGCCCAGGTGGCCCTCCCGACGTCCTCTTAAGCAACGAACTTTCCCACCCCTCCCTCAGGGGAAGGTGGTCCACAGGGGCAGGGCGGGCAGGGCCTTGGAGTCCCCGGGACCCACCGCCCACTTGGCTGGCCCTCAGAAATGTGCCTGTTGGCTAAAGAGGGGTGTCTGGGGTGACGGAGCCCTTTGGGGCAAAGGGAGACACCAGTGGCTCCATCCTCACAGGTCCCCGTGCACACCTGGGGGGAGGGGGAAGGGGAGGGTGCCCAGGAGGAACCCGTGCTGGACAGCGGGACTGGGTCGTGACTGGGACCCCACACACGTGTCCTCGTCCTCAGTGCTCTGGTTGCTCTGGCCTGGTTGCCAGTTGGGAGAAGGCTTTTATTTCTTTCCTCCTGCAGGGGGGACCTATGTGACCTTGACCATCCTTTATGCTGTCCAACGGGAGGCTCAAGCCTCCGAGGCGCCAGGAAACTCGAGCACCCCGGGGAGTGGGGGCCGGATATCAGAGGGAGGATGCATGCGGAGAGGCCGTGGGGGATGGGAGAGGCAGAGGAGGACAGACACCGGCCTTGAGGGGGGCTGGAGGCCGCTGGAGGTGAGCTGGGGAAGAGCGGAGCCCTTATGGGAGCCCCCTCCCCCTCCAACGGGTCTCTGCACAGCCTGGGCACTGGCCGGTCAGCCAGCAAGCCCACCTCCCCAGCCTCTCCTGGGGAGGCTTGTCCACACACCCCCGCCTGCGGGCTCCTGCACCCAGCCCCCTGGACCCCCTGCCCCTCGGGAGCAGGTGCTGGGGTGCAGCCTCAGCTCAGGGCCCCAGGCTGCCCTGGAGGGAACAGTGGCAGCCCCAGGGGGGTGGAGGGAGGCCCCGTCTGCCCCATGGTGCTGGCAGCCCAGCCTGGGGTCCGCAGCCCTGGGAGGGGTCCCTGTCTGGAAGGCACATAAGGAAAAGTGGAGTCTGGAATTATTTTCCTTGAAAAAAATAAAAGAAGAAAACTTGCTTTAAAAGGGGAAAGATTGATGTCCTTGCTTTCCTGTACTTGGTCTGGGGCCAACGAGGTGGTTTCAGAAGAAACGTTCCTCTCCTTCCTCTATTAAATGTAACCAAACACGATCTACATTTGCAAGTCACACGGGGACCCCCAGGCAGCAGAGCTCACAACAGACAGGGCTCTCACCACCCCTCCACCAGGGCAGTGGGTCCTCCAGGGCCCACACGCAGGAGGTGTCCCAGACAAGGACAGAGGCCACAGCCAGCAGTAGGACCCCAGAGGGAGACGGCCAGGAGGCAGCCTCTCGGGGGGGGGGCCAGCATCCCACAAACTCAAGCTGCTCACCGGCGTGGGAGAGCCGAGAAGCCAGGATGAGGAGGCGGGGTGCTGGGGACCCTCACACAGTCCCCCTTGTCTCCAGGCCAGGTCGGGAAGCCCCAGTTGCATCTTGGCTGGAGCCCACCCACTCCCCCAAAGTGCAACCCACCATCCTTCACTGTCCTGGTCCTGCAACGTCCCTCCTCCTGGGAGAGGAGGGGAGAAGGGCCACATCTCAGCCTGGGGACCAAGGCCAGTCCCTGGACCCAGGTCCCTGTGCCCTTACCACGGCTCAGGATGGTGGCACACAGGGACAGGGAGGGGTGGCCCTGGTCCAGACCCGTCCACTGCGATGGTGGCTCTCCAGCCCCGTGCCGTGCCTCCCCCAGGGAACACGTGAGTGCACACGGCACAGCCACACCGCACACACATTCACACACACCGTGTACACGCACTTGCACACATTTGCACACAGCTGTGCACATGCACAGGGGCCCCCCTCTCCTTCCTAGACGTGAGGCCCTGCAAGCAGAGTCAGGAAGGAATCGTCTTCAGAGCTTGTAGCCCCACCAACCCCCTCCCAGCGCTGCTCCGTACACCCTTGCGGGAGGGGGTGGGAGAGCCTCAGGCGGAGTGCAGAGAGGGGCCCAGTCCTCCCAGTGCGGGAGACGGGACAGAATCAGAGTCTGGCCGCAGCTGGGGGCTCTCCAGAGCTGCACCCCAGGGCCGGGCAGCCTGCCCCCAGCGCCTTGGGAGGTCTTGGAGGAGTGGACCCTCTGCCCACCAAGCCGCCCAGGAAGGGGCCCGCACCCCTGAGCAGGCTGCATGGGATGGAGGCCAGGGGTGCCTCCCCACATCTCGAACCAGCTGTCTGGACGCGGACCAGCAGAACCAGTGTCCAAGGGTAGAGACGGGGCTTGTGTGGAAGGCAGGACCCCAGGAAGCCATGGGGAGCACGGTCAATAGAGGCAGCCTGGGTTGCAGGTCCCCTGCCTTCCATGTGCTCGGCCATGACTCCGTCTGTCCTCAGGGACCACAGCAGACCCAATGCTGGCCTCCCCACCCCCTGCTCGGACTGCCCATTGAGTGATTAGTCTGGACCCAGGCTGTCCTGCTGCTGAAGGACCAACTTGTAACTTGTAGGGTGGCCAGACTAACCAATAAAAGTACAGGACATGGGACTTCCCTGGTGGTCCAGTGATAAAGAATCTGCCTTCCAGTGCAGGGGACGGAGGTTCGATCCCCGGTCGGGGAACTAAGATCCCACATGCCGCGGGGCAACTAAGCCCACGCGCCATAACTTCTGAGCCCGCGTGCCTCAACTAGAGAGCCCGCGTGCCACCCACTACAGAGCCCACGCACCCTGGAGCCCACACACCACAGCTAGAGAGAAGCCCGCACACCGCAACGAAAGATCACGCGTGCCGCAACTAAGACCCGACAGAGCCAAGAACTAAATAAATAAATAAATAAATAAAATATTTAAAAAAAAATACAGGACACCTGGTAAACTCTGAATTTCAGACAAAGACAAATAATTGCTTAGCATATATGTATGTCCCCAGCAGTGTCCCAAATATTGCACGGCACATATTCGTATTGAGAAACATTCTTTGTTTGCCTGAAATTCAGATTTACCTGGGCATCCTGCACTTTCCCCAGCGACTCTACACTATGGGGCAGAACGATGCGTGTGGCTGCCTCTCGGATTCCACTTCTGATCCAGAGAGCGCGGTTCAAATCTGCACCATCCAACAGGAGCCACTCAGCTACGTGTGGCTGCTTACGTCATGATGAATTTAAAGGAGGCACATTTTGGGGGCTCCCAGGCTAGACAGCGCAGGTCCAGAACATCCCACCGCGGGGAAGTTCTGCAGAATGGTGGGGTTTGAGCAGAAGTTTCCACATCCCCCAGGGCAGGCCTGGTTGGAGCAACAGCCCTGGATTCTCACAAGTCTGGACCGTCCACCCGGAGCCAGCAAGGCTGGGCTCAGAAACGGGACGACTGCTGCCGAGAAGGTGGTCAGCAGAGTGGCCTCCGCCCTCTGGTCCCCACCGCGCTGCCCCCTCAAATTCTCTCTCAACACGGAGGGCAGAGGGAGGCAACCATCCCGTCATCCGGGGTGGCAGCTGGTGCCCCTAACCTGTGATGGCTGGCAGAGGAAGGACGGCAGGGGTCAGGGGCAGCCCTGGGGCCGCCTCGAGGATGGCCGTGCAGAGGGCGCCTACTGTGTGCAGGACCCAGAGTTGGGCAGCGAGGGGCGGGGCTGCTGCCCCAGCCCCGGTGTGAGGTGACGGGAGCCGGGCGCCGGGGTGTTGGCAGAAAGGGCTCACGCCCTGTTCCTTGCTCTCCACAGCAGATGTAAGAGTCTTTGTCACCTGCAGTGGAGGTGAAGGCCCTGCTGACCCTGGACACCCCCAATCCCGGAGTGCAGCAAAGTGGACAAAGTGGTGTTAGGGGCACGGACAGCATCTCTGCCCGGGGCGCCCGGCTGCCCTGGCTCCTGGTGGGACATGAAGGCTCCCGAGACGGCAGCGAGTGCAGAGCCCACCCCGAGCATCGTTCTCAGGAGCCCCAGCCCCACCAGCTGCCCAGAGGACTCCGTAACAGCTCTGCATCCTCAGCCCTGGGCGTCTGCCCCGTGGATACTCGGGGCAGCCGAGGGTGCTGAGAAGGCGAGAGCCCCAGTCCCTGCAGGGATGTCCCTTCCCTGTGGGGACTCGTTTACTCAAGCCGATTTCCTCTCTGTCTCCAAGGGATGCTGGCTGCTTGGAGGAGGCCCAGTCAGGACAGGTGGCCTGGAGAGGAGAGAGGAGGCTGGGAATGAACTAAAGAGCCTCCCAAGGTCATGGGCATAGGGGTGTGGGGTGGATCAAGGCCCATGATGGCCGGTTCTCTTCCCTTGTCTGTGCCGGGTGATGTCTGTCTTGTCTTGAGAACCAGCGTGAGGGGACTATTTACACCAGGGTGATGGGCAAGCACTGCAGTTCGGGCATCGGTGTTCCCAGCCCACCCCGTCTGCGGCCACAACTCCCACTTTTACCAAGTGCCTCAGGACCACATGTTCTGTGGGAGACGATGCCCCTGCAAACCAGAAGCTGGCAATTCTTCCCAAGAATTTTATTAAAGGGAAAATATTCGCTCTGGGTCAAACAAGGACAGGAGAGTTGACACACAGGAGGGAGGCCATCTGCCCTAGGTTGACAGCTGGGGGCCAGAACACTCCATAAATGTGGCCCCGGAGGGTCCCTTCCACCTGTCACTCGCTGTGGCCGCCCCTGGGCCCCACCTCGGATTTGGATTCCATGTGCACACTCTCTACTGAGGAATCTCAATGGGAGAGTCACCTTAAAAGGTAACCATTGTCCTCCCAGGGCACCATCAGAGATGGAGCAGGTCGGAGCCGGGGTGGGGTGGTAGGCGGGGGGACAGGACTTAATTCCCAGAGCTTTCCTTCGGGGCTTTGCCGAGGGGACAGCACAGCTCGTGACTCAGCCCGAGCCTCCCATCTCCCACGTCATCACCCTGGACCTGGGCCTGGCACCTACTCCCCTGCCCCGGCTTGTCGGCTCCTGGGGGCTCGAGGCCACTGCCGCTTGCACCTGGGGGCTGGGAGGAGGATTCGGGGGCCGGCGCCTGGAGCGAGGCACCTATACAGGCCTGTCCCCGTGCCCACAGCCGATGCCCCCGGAGTCACAGGAGGAAACCAAGGCTCGCAGCTGGGGGACAAGCCACGTGGAGGTGAGAGACCACAGCCCACCTCACTCCCAGAGGCTGGCCACCGGAGCCACCGACACCTACGACCGAGAGCCCTGGGCCAGGGGCGCTGGAGCGCGGCCCTGTTCCCTCCTCTCCCGGAGCCCCTCCTGCGTCACTGGCCCGGGGGGCTTTCTGTCCAGTCCAGCCGGTCCTGGAGAGGGTCGTGCCCCGGGGTGGGTTGGGGGGCTGTCCCTGTCCCTGTCCCTGGGTGGGCCGGGCCGTGCTGGGGATGGTGTCCCCTCCCCGGCCGCACTGCTGCGAATGTCGTTATTACCGGGAGCCATTTATAGGGCCGCTTTGTACACGTACAGGGCTTACAGTCCCTTTTATTAGCTCTGAGAAGGGCAGGGGGAGAAGGCTCCAGGCGCGTTGGAACTGGAGCTGCAGCCGCCTCCTTCCCCTCCACGGAAGGCGCCCGTGGGAGTCCTGGCCGCTTGGGCCCTGCTCCTGGGGGACAGGGTAGCTGAGCTGCAGGGAGGGGACCCCTGGGCCCCTTGATGCAACCTGGGTGGAGGGGGACGAGGGCCCCCGGAGGAGAGCGCCATGTGCTTGAGCTTTCTGGGGCCGAGGCCGGACCCATGAGTCCGGGCTTTCTGCCCGAGGGGACACCCTTCTTCTGAGCCTCCTTCCAAGCACATGGGGCTCCATGCCGCCCAGACCCCCAGGTCACTGTGCCTCACCTCCCTGCATCTCCCCTTGCTGGAACCCCTCCATCCTAAGCCCTCGGGAGAACCCCGAGACCCACATCCGAAAGAGGGGTGCAGTACCAGCCTGGGCCCCCTCTCCCCTCTGGTCCTTTTGCCCTATCCTGCACCCCGGATCACAGCGGGGGCCAGAGGCCTGATCCCAAGCCCTTCTCCCCAGCCTAGCAGCCTCAGATCAGAACTGGAGTCAATCCGATCCGTGGCAGCCCGCACCTAGCCCCCAGGGCAGGGAGGTGCCTGCCTGCCTTCCCTCCTCTTCCTAGAAGGAACGCAGCCTCCCCCTGCGCCCTGGCCCTGGACGCTACACCCTCCCACACGCCCTCCAGCCCCGCCCAGCCCCGGACACACACCCCGCAGGCCTTCCCCGCAAGGCACAGCCTCTTCGGCCCAGGCTGTCCCCCCAGCACCCACCCCTCTGCAGCCACCACCACCCTCGGATCCCAACACTGAGCCCCAGCTTCTCAACGGCCCAGCACCCTGGCTTCTCTGGACACGGGGGGCAATGGGGCCTGGGTGGCGTCCTGGGGACCCAGTGAGCTGGAGGCTGGGGGGCACCGCTGGGGGTGCGGGGTGACAGGAGCTTTGTCTTGGCGGGGCGGCTGAGGCCTTGACATCCCAGTGGTGGCTGGTGGCCCTGATGGGGACTCCGGGGGGCCCGGGGCCTGGCCAGCAGGTTCTGGGGGCCCGTGATCACGACGCCCACCGTGCCCTGAAGCCATTGAAGGAGGACGGGACCACCAGCTCCCTTGGGACAGTGGAGCCCTCACCTGCAGGCTCTTAGCGTGTCTGGGGGGTGAGAAAGGGCTGGTGCGGAGGAGCCCGGGGTGGGGGGCTGGGGGTGGCAGGTCTGGAGCGAGCCCCTGCCCATAGCGGTGGTGAGCACAGATGTCTCCAGGGCTCTGGGGCTGCCCTGGGGGGTCCCCACGGGCCCTCCCACATAGATACGGTGGAGCGGGGCGCAGGGGCCCCGGCCCCGCCTCCGCTCTGCACCAGCCACGGCTGCAGGTGCAATCGCCCGTTGCCCCTCGGGGCTGAGCAGCCTCTCCGGTCTCCCAGGAGGAGGGGCTGTCTCTTCCCTCAGGCTGGGCCCTCTCTGGGGCGGGGGGCAGTGGGGCGGGAGGGGCCGAGACTCTGGCGGATGCCCCGGGGCGCCAAGCAGGCGGCCCCCCCAGACCAGCGACCCCCGGAGCCAAGGCACCCTTCCCCCACCACCCTGGGAGGTCGGCCTAATCAATAAGGCTGCGTGCTGAATAAATCACTCCAGGGGCTTAGCGCAGTTTTTGCGGTGGCTGTGATAATAATATTAATAACAGTGCCCCTCAGAAACCTGGCAGAGGCTGGACGGCGGGTGGGGTGGCGGCAGGGGGCCACGCTGGTGTCCTCGGGCCTGAGGAGTCCCACCCCCAGCCTCTGCCCACCGACCAGGCCCCGTGACCACCCAGGACCGCCTGGGGGGCTTCCGCCCAGCTCCCACCGCAGGGCATGGCACGTGCTAGCTGGGGGGGGGACCCAGAGAGCAGCCTGGAAGACCCCCAGAAACACTGTGGCCAGAGGGAACCAAAGTGGACCAGGAGACAGCGGGGGCAGGGGGTGGGGCCTGAGGCCCTGGGACAGCAGGAGGAGGGAAGGAGAGGGCATAGGGCCGGGGGCATCTGGGGAAGTGTGGCATGGAGGCGGCCTGAGAAAGCCGGGGCTGTGTCCAGGCTTAACCCCTCACTTCTCAGGACCCAGGCCCCGCCTGGCCGACAGAGAGGAAGCCGTGGCCTGTCCGGTTCACTAATGTGTTCACAGGATGTGACATCACCCACAATCCAGGGCCCGCTCCAGGCTGCCAGCCCAGTGGTTAGCAGGGACCCAGCTCTGCTTCTGGGCTTGGGTCAGGTGGGCAGACAGCGGCTGGGGCTGGGGGCCTGAGAGCCAGGCCAAGACGGACACGTGGGGGCAGTGGGAGGTGGGCCTTCAGCGTTGGACCCCAGCCCCAGGAGACTGTCTCTGCTGGAATGTTCCATGGGCTCCAAGCGTGGGGCGGGCTGAGCCACCTTCTCTGCTGTCTAAGGTGTCAGGCCGGGTCCACAAGGGGACAGCCATGGTGGTAGAGTGGCCAGCTGGCCCCATGGGCACATGCCATTTGTCCACACACGAACATCCCAAGGCCCAGGGCGGGGCTGAGGGGGGTCCCCTGAGGGGGGTGTCCCGGCTCTCTGCTCAAGGGGGCCCGAGGGTCAGAGGGCTGGTCTGGGGACAGACGTGGGCCCGGGCTCCGTTGGAAGGGCAGTGGGAGAGGTGAGTCCCACAGGTGCCGTGCAACCTGCCTGTGTTTCGCTCTGCTGGATGCTTTCAGACCCGCGTCTGGCCTCCTCTGCCCAGTGTCCCCAGTGCTCCCAGTGCCTCCAGTGCTCCCAGTGCCCCCAGTGCTCCCAGTGCCCCCAGTGCCCCCAGTGCTCCCAGTGCCCCCAGTGCCCCCAGTGCCCCCAGTGCTCCCAGTGCCCCCAGTGCCCCCAATGCCCCCAGTGCCCCCAGTGCCCCCAGTGCCCCCAGTGCTCCAAGTGCCCCCAGTGCCCCCAGTGCTCCTAGTGCTCCCAGTGCCTCCAGTTCTCCCAGTGCCCCCAGTGCCCCCAGTGCCCCCAGTGCCTCCAGTGCACCCAGTGCCCCCAGTGCTCCCAGTGCCCCCAGTGCCCCCAGTGCTCCCAGTGCCCCCAGTGCCCCCAGTGCTCCCAGTGCCTCCAGTTCTCCCAGTGCCCCCAGTGCCCCCAGTGCCCCCAGTGCCTCCAGTGCCCCCTCCTCTTGGCAGCAACCCCTCCCCCTGGGGGCTTCCTCCCCCGCCAGCCGACCTCCTCTGTCCCCTCTCCTCTGAGGCCGAAACCCATCCAGAGCCAGGCTCCCTGCCAACCCCCCAGAGGTGAGGGGGTCCCACCTGCACTCTGGTCTCAAAGCCACAGATCCAGGTCATGTTCTGGGGGAGGCGGGGGTCTCTGTCCACCACAGTCTCTCGAGACCACAGGAGCCCACCACTTGGTGCTGGGCATGGAGGGGCCCAGCTGGCCCGCCAGCCCAGCCCAGCCCAGCAGGGCTCGTTAGGTGGGGTGCAGAGGAAACCCCAGAAAATGTGCCTGAAATAGGGCAGACCTGGACAGACGTGCGGGCAGTTAGGAGCAGGGCCGGGCTCCCGAGGGGTTTGGGTGGCCCTTGCTGCAGGCGGTGATGGGGGGACTCAGAAAGGCTGCCCCACCGCATCTGCCAAGGCTCTGAGCATCCCCTCGGGAAGTGGAAGAGGGGCCTCCATGTGGGGTCTCAGGGGCCTCAGGGTGGTCAGGCTGATGGGGAACCAGAGCCGAGAGGAGTCCTGGCTTTGGAGAGGGGAAGCGCAGGGCAGAGGTGTGGCCAGGTGTTGCACCCAGCATCCCACACGCCCAGGCCAGGGCGGCCCACAGGACGCCCCATAGAGGGGCTCCAGGGACAGGCAGGACCAGGGCCCTGACCTGAGCCAGGCCTGGAGGCCAGCTCTGCTCCCTGGAGCCATCGGTGAGAGGGCTGGGGTGTCCCCTTTCGGGCCTCGGCCTCTCCCCAGCTGAGGGCTTTGGCCTGGTCCCATCAGTGACTTGGCCCCAGTCCGCCTCCCCTGTGGGATCCACCTGGCCTGCTGGACCTCTGAGCCCCCCGTGGGCTCCGGTCACTGGAGGGAGACTGGGGGCTGGGAGCACCCACCAAGCTGGCCCTTGGGCTGGAGGGCAGAGGCCACTAGGGCTGCATGTCCCTTTGAGAAGGTCCCAAGAGGTGGCAGGCCCATGGGCAGAGGGAGACTGGACCAGTGGGGGGTGCAGAGGGGGCGCTTGACGGGTCTGGGGGCACAGAGCGACGAGGGTGGGCGGTCGAGCTCCACGCCATCTGGGCAAGATGGTCCCTGGTTGGCTTTATTTGTGAGGCCAATTTCCGGGGATCCGGAGGCTCCAGAAAGGGTAATAGCAGAGGGTCGTACTCCTGGGTGGGTCATCCGTGCTGAGCCCACCCGGCAGCCGCCCGCTACTTGAGGAGAGGGTGACAGTGGTGTGGGGCGGGGAACAGTTAAGACATCAAAGCTCTCCTGAGTTCAAAGATGTCAGAGGGTGCAGTCGTGGGCCCCGGGTGCCCTCTGCTTAACCTCAGCCCCAGAAAGGGAAAAGGGAAGTAGAGGGGGCAGTCAAGGCCCCCCTGTGAGTGGGGGTGGGAGAGAGTCTCCCGTGGCCTCGCCAGCCCCTGCCCACCCTTTTCTTGCAAAAGCAAAAGAAAACAAACTGTCCCCCTGCCAGTCCCCCCACCCCAAATAAACCCGGCCCAGCACAGCGGGACGGAGTCGTTGTTTGCAGCCCCAGGTGCAGAGAAAAATAAATTCCTTATTTTATGATGAGAGGGAGGGAGGGGGCACACAGAGAGAGGGAGACGGGGAGAAGGTATTTGGTTATTTTCCCTTCTCATTTTTTTAAGACCCTTTTTTGCCTGGGCACCAAGATCCCAGCCCAGCCCTAACTGGATGCCCACCCCCGGGGGCCTGGGGCCTGGCTGGGAAGAGGGAGGAGGGGGAAGGGGTGATAGAGGGCTAAGGGGTGAAACTGAAGCTGGCTGTTAGCCTAGCCACCCACCTAAAGCCTCCAGCGGAGGAAGGCCTCAGGGGGAACCAGGGCCGGACAGGGTGGTCAGGGGAACAGGAACGCAGGCCGCCCACCCAGACCTGGCAGTCCTTGTTAGGAGGGGGCCACCGCGTTCCAGAGGGCACGTGGAGATGGGGCTGGGGGCCAGAGAGAGGAGGGAAGCTGCACGGGCTGGAGGATGGGGATTGAGCTGAATGGGCAGCGTGGGGTCTTCTGGGCGGAGCAGAGCTGCCCATCACCGGGCCCTAAAGTGGGAGCTGGAGGGACGGCCCCTCGGGTGCTCCCAGCGGCCCAGGCATTGCCAGGTTGGTCTAGGGGTTCCAGGCCTGGGGACCTCTTTTCTTGGTACAATAAGGGGCTGATGGGTGGGCAGGGGGCCCCTCTAAGGGGGAGTCACTCCCTGGGTATCCTCGCACCTTGGTGCATCTCTGACCCCTGCTGAGCCTGAGGGGACCTAAGGGAGGGACAGCAGCTGCCTCCCCAGCCCTCCACACCAAATGCCTCATGAGGATGGGGTCCGTGCCTGAGCCCCGCCTGCACCCCTAGGCCCTAGGAGGACATGTCCGGTGTGGGTACCCTGAGTGGTGCCTGCACAGAGCCCAGCTCAGCTGCTGCCCACTGGCCTCCAGTGCAGTCAACTCATTCTGGGCTTGACCAGTCCAGAGCCCGAAGATGCCCAGCAGGATCCGAGGAGCACCCCGGTGCCCGGGGCGAGAACCCGGCTCCCCGTGGTGACGAGGGGCTCCGTGCATCAAGGGAGCCTTCCCAGACAGGGCTGGGCTCACTTTCTGGTGGAAACTCTGGCCAAGCTGCCTGCACCCCAGGCCAGAATCCCCAGGGCACAAGCAGGCAGGGCCATTGGAGGCCCCCAGCCCGTGCCTCCCCTGAAGACCGTCCCTCTGGTCCAACAGCTCCAAGCTGGGAAGATGCTCCATTGTGATTGCTCAGAGAGGGGGTGGGTGGCCCCAGCTGATGCCTGGGCTGCTACTGGGAGTGTGTGGGGCAGAGGTGAGGGGGCCGGGAAGACCTCCGAAGGCCACCCTGTGGGAATGGTTGGAACAGCCCAGATTCTGGGGGAAGTCCCCGCCGGAGGGACGGGGCTGGGAGAGTCAGCTCAGGACTTCTGCGGGCGCTCCGAGTCGACCTCTGCCCTGGCCCTTTGGGGGTGCTGGGCCGGAGTGCGGAGGCTTTGGGTGCCTTGAAGACACGTGGTGGAAGTAGACCCCTGGCCTTGCGCTGGCCCCAGGGCGTGCCGAGTCTCCTTTGAGAAGGGGCGCACCCTCTATCACACCCAGCGACAGGCGGCAGTTCTCCACTGGCCATCAGCTCTGGGGAGGGGCCGTCCCTCCTGCACAGGTGACTAGACAGGATCCTGAGCTCTACCGACTCAGCCCTGGGGGGCCAGGCCCCGGCCCTTGGTGAGGTCAGGGCGAGCAGCTCCCCTGCCACGTCCCGGCTCTGCTCCCCCACCTGCCGTGGGCTTTGGGGTCCCTGTCTGGACAGCAAAGGGCCTGACCCTGCAAAGGCCTCAGCCTCCAAAGGCGGCCCCGTCCAGACCCAGAAAGGCCACAGCAACGTGCCCAGGGGAGTGGGCCCTGACGCGTCCTGCACCCCAAGGCAGGGAGAGATCGGAGGGCAGGCTTGTGGGTGCTGTGCCTGGGTGACCTGGAGGGCTGCCTGGGCATCAGAGCGTGGAGGGGCCCTGGGAAGCCAAGGGTTGCACTTGGTCACCCCAGAGCAAGGCTCACCAAGAGCCTTCTGAGGGCACGTGTGCCTGTGACAGTCCTACCATGGGGCCTTTCCAACTTGCTGGAAAGGGGGGCAATAAGCCAAGAAAATCAAGCAGTCAGGCCAAGAGATGGTGGGGAAACTGAGGCAGGGCAGGAATGTCGCTTTACAGGTCCGCTTGGCTATCCTAACAAAGTCCCACAGACCGGCTTACACAGCAAACGTTTATTTCCTCCTGGCCCTGGAGGCTAGAATCCCAGATCCAGGTGTGGGCAGGGCTGGTTCCTCCCGAGGCCTCTCTCCTCAGCGTGTAGATGGCTGTCGTCCCCCTGTGTGTGTCTGTGTCCTGATCTCCTCTCCTTGTAAGGACATCAGTCCTATGGGATTAGGACCCACCCTAGTGACCTCACCTTAATTGGTTCCCTCTGTAAAGACCCCATCTCCAAATACAGCGACACTCTGAGGTCCTGTGGGTTAGGACTCCAGCATAGGAGTTGGGGGGGACACAGTTCAGCCCACGACAGTCACCGTTGCAAGAAGTGTCACCAGAAAGGACGGAGAGGCCGCTGCAGGGGCTCGGGAAGGGGAGCCCGGCATCGCGTTTGCACGTCTTTGGGAGGAGGGGAGACTGGATGTGCCTGGAGGAGAAAAGGGCTGGGAGATCTGGGAGCGGGGCCGGGGGAGGGGCGGCTTCAGAGCCAGGTCATCTGTCCGCTGGCTGGAAACCGAGCCCCAGCCCAGGTGTGCGGCCACGAGGAGAGGGGAGCAGTGGGGGAGGCTCGAGTGGGGCCATCGCCGCAAGAGCGGGGCCCCGGGTCTGGGCGGGATGACAGCAGCGGGCATTTCCTCAGCGGGTGATCGATGGAGCAGGGGCTGAGGGGCTGGAAGCACAGTGTGGGAACCGACTTAGCCAGATGTGCGAGGGGACCCTCGGGAGGAGTTGCAGGGGCTGTGCTGCAGAGCTGGCCACGGGGCGTCCAGACCCCTGACTCTCAGGAACACCAGCATCCCATGCCGGCAGGTGGGGACCGGCCCGCGTGTGCCCAGCCGATCCTCCCCAGCTCCCCAGCAGCGGCCCCCGTGCCTCCCCTGATTGGCCCCATGTACGCTTGGACGAGGGAGGTGAGTTAACGCAGAAGTTTCCTCCAAAAGAGCTCAGCAGCAAAGCCCAGATGGAAAAATCCGCCTCCGTGGAGCACTTTGGAATGGGGAATGATTTCTTTCTGGAAATATGTGGTGTGAGGGGTGAGACAAAGGACAGCCCTGGATGCTCCTTAAGACAGAGACCAGGGCCTCCGTGGGCCAACAGTCCCCTCTCCTCAGGACCCTCACCTCCACACCTTCCACCTTGCCCCCCCCTCCTGGCTGCCCTAACTCTCGGTGCCACAGGTTGGAGGGTCCCAGCCCAGGTCCTAGGTGGGCTTGCTGCACCCCAGACCAACAGAGCCGCGGGGACTGGTGGCCTCCACGCACACGGTCCCCCATGGCTGCCTCTGCCGCCGCCAATCCCACCCCCGCCGTGTCCTCCTGGGAGCAGTGGCTCACTGCTCTCAAGGGCAGCCCATCCCGTCGGGCTCTGCTCCAGGTGTCTGCGGGGCCCAGGCTCCCGCCGTCTTGTGGCTCCACACTCCTGGGAGTGCTGGAATCCTCCCCGTCCTGGGGGTCCCTCTGCAGACGTTGACGGGTCAGACCCGGAAGGGGCACAACCCCTTCTGCTCACATGTCTGTGCTTCTTCCTGTGGCGCATCCATCCTGCGTGGGGCTGGTCCTCATGGGCCCGTCAGCGGTGCCCTTCCCGCCTCCAAGCCCTGTCCCTCTGCCCCCTGGCCAGCCCTTCCACCTTCCCCCCGAGGCGGCTGCCTGGTGTTTGCACGTGGGCCGGGCACCCCCACCCAACCCGTGCCTGTGCTCGGCCCACTGCCCTGGGGCTCCTACGGCTCTGAGTTCCCTGCCAGGCCGGCTCTGCTGATGGTAGGCGGGAGCGCCTCCTTCCCCGAGTCTGTCCTCAGGGAGCTCGTGGTCCAGGTGGAAGAAACCACTCAACGGGGACATTTAGGTGCCAGGGGCAGGCCTCCCCTTGGCCGTGAGCAGGAGAGAAGGGTCTGCAGGAGGCCTTCCCCACCGCAGGATGTCACCGGGACAGGCCCGAGACCTCCCTGAATCGGGCCCTATGTGTCGTGGGCGTTGGGCAGAGAGGGACCTCAGAGGGGTGAAGGCCAGAGCGGGCAGGCCCTGGCACGGGCGTGGGAAGGGAAACAGGATGCGCGCCCCTACCTCCCGGGTCAGCCCAAGAGGCAGGGAGGATGGAGGAGGAGAGGCAGAGGTGAAGCTCGGCCGTGGACCCGCCTGGCCTCTCCAGCCCCCAACCCCTGACATGTAGCCTCAGTCTTCAGGAATGTCCTGTCCGTGGCAGGAGCTGCCAAGGAAAATGGACAGAGCCCAGGGGCGGGGGCCCCGGCAGGTGGCTGGGGGCTCTGACACTTTCCTGGCCGAGGCCTGCGTCCCCCGTGGACGCTGCTGTAAGGCCGTGGTGCGCTCATGCATCTGGGGTGTGGGAGAGCGTCCAGACCTCCGGCCATCTGCTGAGGCTCCCACTTGGAGGGCCGTGTTGAGATGTCTGAAATATTTGTTTTCTAAAGGATTAACTTCCAGATGATTCTAGAAGGGGCCAGGAACAATCACCCTGGCTGCAGCAGGAAGGCCCTTATTCCCCCTTGGAATCTGGACCAGGAAAGCACCTCTGTACCTTGAAAAGTTGAGGCCACACTCTTTGCCTTTCTTGCGGCATCAGCCCATTGACTCACTCCCTTGTTCATTTATTCATTCAGCAAACACCTCTGCTATGACCCAGACCTGCGGCAGGGGCTCAAGACCCCACCTGGTTAAGTCCCCCTCCTCGGCAAGAAGAGAATAGGGAGGCTGCCGCGGAGGGCTCCAGGCTGCCTCTCCCTGGCCCTCACACTCTCCCCTCTTCCTGCGGCCTCTCTCACGTATGCCCGGAGCATCCTGGCCCCTGTTCCCACGGAAGAGTCAGCCCCAGATGGGAGCTGGGCGTCCCCCTATCTGCCCACTTTCTTCCCGTCGCCCTTGGGGGTCTGGTGAGGAAGGGGAGGAGCTGGACTCCTCTCCTGTGTGAAGCTGCTGTGGGCAGAGGTCTCCAACCCTCCGTGGTCTGGCCCGCGGTGTCTACGGGCACTTGCCGAGATGCAGGGTCCCCGTGGGTGGAGGATGGGGGTCGAGGAGAAGAAGACCCCCTGGACCAGCCAGGCAGGGGCCAGTCCGCGAGGGAGGGGGAAGAGGCCCGGAGAACAGACTGCCTTTGAGGGGAGGCTGGGTGTGGTGGACCACGTTTGTTTCGGGGAGAGAGGGGTTGACAATTCCCACGGGGGAGTGGTGAGGGGCTCGGGGGCAACCTGGAGATGGTAGGGGTGCTGAATGAGCCGGAAAGGGGGCGGCCAGGGGGTCACTTGAGGAAAAGTGCGGGGCATGGAGGCTCCAGAGTGCAGGGTGGTGGGTGCCCCTTTGTCGTCTCAGAACCATGAGTACTGAGAACAAGAGAGAAGCGTCTTGAAGAAAAGACCAGAAATGGGGCCTGGGAGAGGCAAGGGTCCCCGGGAACCCTGGGTTCCCAGCTTGCAGGCAGAAAGTGGGGACTGAGGGACTTCCCTGGCGGTCCAGTGGTTAAGACTTCACCTTCCAATGCAGGGGGTGCGTGTTCGATCCCTGGTCAGGGAGCTAAGATCCCACATGCCCCGCGGCCAAAAAACCAAAACAAAAAACAGAAGCAATATTGTAACAAATCAATAAAGACTTTAAAAATGGTCCACGTCAAAAAAATCGTTTAAAAAAAAAAAAGAAAGAAAGAAAGTGGGGACTGGGACACCCCAACAGACACACCACAAGCCATTGAGGACCCACGCTTGGTTCCTGAGCGAGAACCCAGTCATTCCTATGACTAACCAGCGAGTTGCCACGCACTCAGATGTCCCCAGAAGTTTTGCAGGACCCTCCCTCCTGTGTCTGCCTGACCTTGACCTTGCATTAGCAAGCACAGTTAATGCTGGGTGCCTGCTGTTTCCTGGCCGAATCCAAGGGAGCCTCTCTGAGCAGGAGAGTGTGGCTGGGGGATGACAATGGGGTGGCCCCAGGGGCCCCACGGGTGGCGGTTATCCTCTGCTGCCTGAGAGCCTCATTAGAACGGTGAACTAGTGCCCACAGCTCCGTGGTCAGGACCCAGGAGGGGCGGGGCTGGTGGACCGTTTTGTCCACGTGTGATGGGCTGGACTCGGTCACTTGGAGACACTCCCCTGGCAGCCGGGCTCAGGCCCCACGTCTGCGCCTCAGAGCTCCCTGCGGGCCCCTCTCTCCATATACCTCGCGGGGCTTCCTCACCGCTAGTGGCCTCAAGACAGCGGGATGTCTTGCACGGTGGTGGCTATTTCTCCAGAAGACGAAACCTGGGTGGCTTCTTAAAGCTCAGCCTCGAGTCTCATGGCAACAATTCCAGTGCATTTTATTGATTCAAGGGGAGGGGGACGGACCCCACCTCTTAACCGGAGGGACATTCAAGTTTCATCGCAAAGGCTCAGGCATGGGGAAGGGGGCTTTTGCCGCCGTCTTGGTAACCGGTGGGCCGCACCATGTGTCTCTAGAGACAGGAGGAATCGCGGGGCTGGGGCTGTGGTCAGAGTACCGGCACCAAAGTCAGTGGATAAAACCATCAGTCCAGCGGACAGGATGTGGGAGGGGACAAGGGCCACCCAGACGGCACGAGGACACACAGGGACCCGGGTGGGCAATCTGGAGCCTTCATCTCTTGCCACCTTCTATGGGTTAAAGCGTGTCCGTAAAATGCACGTCCACCCAGAACCCGTGCGTGTGACTTTATTTGGACAAAGGGTCTTTGCAGGTGTCATCAAGTGAAGATGGGGTCACAGTGCAGTAGAGTGGGCCCTAAATCCAGTGACCAGGGTCCTTCTAAGAAGAGGGACATTTGAACACAGAGACACATACACGTAGGGGAGAAGCCACGTGAAGATGGAGGCAGGAATGGAAGGCTGCAGCCACAGGCCCAGGGACGCCTGGAGCCCCCAACGCTGGAAGAGGCAGGAAGGACCCTTCCCTGGAGCCTCAGGAGGGAGTCCAGCCCGATGACACCTTGATTTCAGACGTCTGGTCTCCAGAACCATGGGAGAATCAATTGCAGTTGATTTAAGTTGCCCAGTTTGTGATAAATTGTCATGGCACCCATGGGAAACTTGGGCGGCTTAAACAGCAGACATTCACTGTGTCCAGTCCTGGAGGCTGGAAACCCAAATCCAGGTGTGGGCAGGGCTGGTCCTCCTGAGGCCTCTCTCCTCGGCGTGTAGACGGCCATCTCCTCCCTCTGTCCTCAGGGGTCGTCCCTCTGTGTGTGTCTGTGTCCTGATTTCTTCCTATAAATAAGGACACCAGTCCTGTGGGATTAGGGCCCATCCTAGTGACCTCAGTTTACCTTAATCTCCTCTTAAGTGTCCCTATGTCCAAAAACAGTCACATTCTGGGGTCCGGGGGGTCAGGACTCTAACATATGGATATTGGGAGACACAACTCAGCCCACGACATCAGACGTGGCCGACAACTCAGATCCACACAGGGATGGGTATTCCGGGGACACAGCAATACAAAGCAAACCTCAACCCCACCTATGGGACCCCTGTGCTGTGTCGAAGGTCACAGAACCAGACACTGGGAGAAGTGAAAACAGAAGACGTCTGCAGGAAGGACCCTCTGAGCCGTGTTTCAGGTGTGCTGGGCCTCGGCCAGTCCTGCTCAGTGCGTGGGCCAGGGCCAGAGCCAGGGCTAGGGTGGATTCTGCCCACTGGGTCCAGGGTGGTGACCTGCCCTTGCCATGTGAGAACCAGATTTCTGGGCCAAAGAGATTGAAGTAGGGTGGGCACGGGGCTTGAGCTAGGCCACGAGGTCCATCTCTGGGACCTTTGTTGGGACCACTGGGAAAGGAGCCTTCTTTCCACTGAAGTCTGTACCCATCTCCAGGGGCGGCTGCAACAGATGACCACAGGCTGGGCAGCTTAAACAACAGGAATTCATTCTCCCCCAGTTCCGGAGGCTGGAAGTCTGAGATCAAGGAGGCTGCAGGGCCGTGGCCCCTCCAAAGGCTTAGGGGAGGGTCCTTCCTGCTTCTTCCAGCTTCTGGGGGCTCCAGGTGTTCCTGGGCTTGTGGCCGCATCCCTCCCGTCTCTGCCTCTGTCTTCACATGTCCTCCTCCTCTCCCTGTGTGTCTCTTCTGTCTCTTATAAGGACACTTGTCATTGGATTTAGGGCCACCTGGGTAACTCAGGATGACCCCCTCTGGGATCCTTAATCACAGTTGTGAAGATTCTTTTCCCAATAAGGTCACATTCACAGGTTGGGGGATTAGGACATGGACATGTCTTTTGCGGGGGGCCACCATCAGCTCACTACAGATGCTGTCCTGCAGGATTGTAAGCCTGGAGCTGGTGGACACCATGGCCTGGGGACGGACGGCCTCTGAAAACAAGAATAAATGAACATCAGGACCAAGAGCTGCAAACGGGCATCTGGGGACCCAGCTCTGGGATCCAGCTGAATCCAGTTCGAGTTGAGATACTGCCACTTGTAGCCAAGTCTTATGGGTCTCTGGGTTGGTCACAGAGGGAGGAAGAAAAGGATTGGGGGTAGGGGGCTGGCTGCTTGGGAGAGGGTCCCAGGGGGACCTGCCCTACATCTGACCAGGCCACTCCGCCTGCAGGACCAACGTCCATCGGGCGAGCTGGCCCATCCTAGTTTAGGCGGCAGAGATGTCCTCCCAAGGGCAGAACAACTGGCTGTTCTGACACTCAGCCGAGCCCCAGTTCTAGAATGGACCAGCTTCCGCCAAACGAGGGGAGCGGAATTCAACGCAGCTGCTTCCTTCTTAGTCCGGCCCACTCCCCTGCCCCCTGTCAGGCTCACAGTCGCTCCTTCCGGCCGGGCGGCCCCACCCGGACACCGTCCGTGCTCAGCTCCTCTGGGCAGCAGCTCCCAGGACTCTCCTCTGTGTGCCCAGGGCGCCCGGTCTGGAGTGAGTATCAGATCAGACGGAGGTGTGGCTGTGCGACAGGGACCACGAGAAGGGCCTTGAGCCCGTCGAGCTGCCTCCTGTGCCGTGAGGTCGTGAGGGTGGACCCCACAGGTCCAGCCACCTGCCTTGCTGCACAGAGCTTCCATCGTGGGGTCCGTGATGGGCTGAATTGTGTCCCCCAAGATTCGTAGGTTGGAGTCCTAACCCCCAGCCCCTCAGAATGTGACCTTTATTAGGATATTGGGTCGTGACAGAGACAATGGGCAAGGTCCCTCTGGAGGAAGTAGGGCCCTGAACCCTTTGGGAGTGGTGCCCTTATAAGAAGAGAAACACAGACACAGAGAGAAGCCACGTGGAGACTGGGGCAGAGATTGGAGTGATGCGTCTGCCAGCCGAGGACCGCCAAGGGTGGGGAGCCACCACCAGAAGCTGGGAGAGGGGCCTAGAACAGATTGTCCCTCAGAGCTTGCAGAGGGGACCTGCCCCACCGACACCCTGATTTTGGACGTCTGGCCTCCAGAACTGTGAGAGAATAAATTCCTGCGGTTCTAATCCACCCAATCAGTGGGGCTTAGTTATGGCAGCCCCAGGGAGCCTCAGGGCCCCACCATCTGTGCACATCCCAGCCAGAGGGAGAGGGGACAGAAGCACGCACCTCTGGAGGGGTGACCATGTCCCTTTGGTCAGAAGTTGGTCATGTGGCCACATCTAGCTGCAAGGGAGGCTGGTAAAGGTTACACCATAACAGTATAGCATCTAGAAGCTTCTAACAAAAGATTCTATTGGTGTGTAAGGAAGGGGGGTAATCAGGAGTGTGTGGCATAAACGACTAGAACAAATGTCTGGGGGGGGTCCACCCAAACAAGGATCTGGCCCTCCACCCCCCTGCCCCAGGAGCGGAGGCCTGGAGGGCCCGGTGCTGTGTGGGTGGCTGCAGCTCTGGGGAAGGCAGAGGTGTGATCTGATGCCCATGTACTGGGTTTCTGAGTGCCAGATGAGAAAGTCTGGGTTTGCTTAAGGGAAGCTCTCGAGGTTTCAGGTGTGAGAGGTGTGTGCTCCAGGGACACTGCAGGGAGGGGGTGGGCTTGATGTGCAACGAGAAGGCGGGGGAGGGGCTGCCTTTGGGTCTAAAGGGCACCAGGGCCCAGGGCCCATCCGGGTGGCAGCTGAGGGAGAGGAGAGAAGGTCCTGAGCTGGAGCGGGAGGTGGGAGCCAGGGGTCACGAAGGCGTTCGGATGGCCCCATGATTGTGCCTGGACACGGTGGCCCAGTGTTCACGCAGACGAGTGAGTGAGGTGAGGGTTTGTGCCGGCTGGGTTTAGAGTGAGGCAGCAGCTCCAGGCTCAGGCAGTGGCAGACGGTCAGCTGGGGTGGCTGGGACTCGACACTGCTCTGGGATGAGCACAGTGTCCTGAGGAACCTGCGGGCTGGGCTGGCGAAGTGCGTGCCCCTGGCTGGCTAGCTCAGCTCCCTGCAGCTGCATTGCCGGCTCCCTCCTGCCCGCTGTGTGCCGGGCGTGTGGCGTCCCCACGGACCCCCGGGGGATGTGTACAGGCTGGCACGGACACACAGCCACAGGCGCCAATGCCAGCGCCGTGTAGGGGCTGTCCGGGCCTCCCCAGGCAGACCTGAGATCTGAGCGGGAGGGGGCAGGGGGATGACATCTGGGGTAAAGGGCATGGTCAAAGCCTGGAGGTTAGGGAGGCCAGCGTGGCCGAAGGCAGATCCTGGAAGGCTTGGCCAACCACAGTGAGAAGGGAGCAAGGGATGTATATATATATATACATATATACATATGAGGTTAGTACCAGTTGGGGGTTGTTACCCAGGTAGGAGTTTGGTACCCAGGTGGGAAGTTGGTACCTGGTGGGAGGCTGATACCCAGAAGGGAGGTTGGTATCCAGGTGGGAGACTGGTACCAGGTAGGATATTGATACTTGGGTGGGAGGTTGGTGCTCAGATGAGAGGTTGGTACCCAGGTGGGAGGCTGGTAACTGGTAGGAGATTGATACCCAAAAGGGAGGTCGGTATCTGGGTGGGAGACTGGTACCTGGGTGGGAAGGGGGTACTTGGGTGGGATATTGGTACTCGGGGAGGAGGTTGGTACCCAGGTGGGATATTGGTACCTAGTGGGAGGCTGGTACCTGGGTGGTACACTGCCCACCAGCGTGGACGGGCCACTCTGCAAGCCTGTCTGGCTGCTGAGGAGCGCACACTGGGTCCCCGCACACGCACAACGGTTGCAATCTAGGCACCTATGTTTTTCCGTTGGCTCGGCAATTGGACTGGACCAGCCTGGGGCACAGGTGTCAGGAAGTAGCCCTACAAGGCCCGGTGCTGAGGTGAGGGGCAGAGGGTGGAGTTGCCACTGCTTCTCCAGCAAGCTCCCCATCTGGCTCCTGGGGCCAGGGTGGTGAAGGAGACAGAGGCAGTGAGATGACAGTCAAGCCTAGCAGGCTGGAGATGCCCGCAGCACAAGGTGCAAGAGTGTCTGGGAGAGAAAGGGTCTGTCCACGACAGTCCACCGCCCCAGACTGGCCACGTCTGCAGGTCACGTCTGCGGGGGCTCTACAAACTCCTCTTGGTGCTGTCCCACGCATGGATCGCAGCACCTAGCCACCCACTCTTACTGTGGCCAAGACCAGACTTGGCCCCGGAGGTCCCCGGAGCCCCTCCGCTAGGGAGCCTCTCTAGCTGTTGTTACCTGAAATTGACACCTGGCCTCTCCTCCAAGCCCTTCCATAGAGATGCAAATGTTCCATTAGCATGCAAACAGCCTGAGGTAACCAGCTCTCCTGCAAATACCTCCCATTCTCCCCAGGGGAATCAGGGAACTGAAGAGGTGCCCTACCCCAGGAGAGTGCGGATCTAAACCAGGAGGACCCCCGGATCCTGGCACTGTGGCCAGCGAGTAGAGAGAAATGCCCACAGGAGTGCCCTGGGTCTGCCCAGGAGCCCACATGATACACGGAGCCGGGCCGCAGCGGACCTCTGACCCAGATCCCCATCACCTGGTCCAACAGGAAAGTGACAGCAGATGCCTGGAGGCACAAGGGGTCCCCGTGTCCTGGGGTGGACATGACTGGGAGCCCAGGGGATGGATGTCCGGGGACAGGAGACCAGGTCCAGAGGGAAACTCTTCCTGCAGGGCCTCCAGCAGCCCAGGGGTCCTGGGGGCTGACTTGTCCAGCACAAGAGTATTTCAGGATTTTCCCCCTTGGTCGTGGGCAGACCCCCCCCCCCCCCGCCCCGCCGTCCCAGACCCATTGCACCCGTGAGCGGTGCTGAGTTGGTTGTGTGTGTGGAGAGTGGAGACAGAAATGGCCGCGAGGCGGCAGTGCAGGCTCGCATATCACCGTCGCCGTGGTCGTGGCCGGGGTCCACCCACGTGGCGTCCCGGGTCTGCCCAGGCCAGATACCGCAATGGTCCACGAGGGTCATCAGGGAGACGGGACACTTGTCCGAGCCACCCCGGTTCACCCCATCTGAGTCGCCCTGGGCTGCACCGTTGTAGTTGGGAGAGGAGAGGGACGGCTCAGGACAATGAGGGGTCCCTGTGCCTGGGGTGACGCGGAGTCGGCTTCAGAGGGAGAGCCTCCCTATGGGGCCTCTGGCAGCCCAGGGTGCTGGGCGCTGCCTTGCCGAGTGCAGGAGGATTTCTGGGGTCTTCATTGTCTTGGGCCGACCCCGCAGGCCAGTTGCACCTCCTGAACGGTGCGAAGTGGTTGTAGGTGTGGAGATAGAAGCGGCCGCAAGGCGGCAGGGCAGGCTCACACATCACCGGCCGGGGTTCGCCCACGTGGCTTCCCGGGTCTGCCCGCGCGGCATCCAGGTTCCACCTGCGTGGCGTCCCAGGTCCACACAAACCAGTTACCACAGTGGTCCACGAGGGTCATCTGGGTGACGGGGCGCTCGTCTGAGCCACCTCAGGTGCCAGGTAGGGCCACATTGCAGCTTCAGTCACGGGTCTCCCCCTGAGGTCCCGTGGTGTGGGACCTATGTCATGTCCCCCAGGCACGAGGATGGCGTCCCGTGCTGCCAAAACCTGGGACTTTGTGTATCCAGCCCAGCGCACCGACCCCACCAGACGGTCCTCCCAAACTCTGGGCCTTTTGTTGAGCTGCATCTGCCTCCAAGGGGAGACTCCGACCCTAACAGCCAGTCATTAACATCTCCATGCAGTTCAGCTGTTTGAAATGCTAAAGGTCTGGGCGTGCCGCTGCCTCCGGGTCGGGCGCGGCTGGTCCGCTCGTCACCCAAGCACCGCCACGAGCACCACCACCAATGTGGAGTGAGGCAGTCACCCTAGTTTCCTGGGGATCACTAGCGGGTGGGGATCCGGACGGGGCAAGTCGGTCAGTTCTCCATGTCATGCTCTGGGACCCTCATGAGCCCGTGGAGGTGCATTTCCCGACCGACCGGAACACCCTGGGTCTACTCTGGAGCTCACGCGCTGCTGGGAGTGGACCCCACCGCACCCTAGGGTCACGGCCCCATGTCACCAAGGCTGGGGGACAAGTGGGGATATGGGAATAAGGGGTCCTGTGTCCGGGGGTGACGAGGACCTGATGGGGAGTCTGGGTGAGGCAAAGCCCAAGCTCCAGAGGGACCGCAACTGCACCAGACCACCGGTGGCACGGGGCCCTGAGCACCGCCTGCCCAGCACAGAGGATCCCAGGGTCCTCCCCCCTGCATCAGGGGCCAACCCCCTGAGCTGGTCGCACCCCCAAATAGGGCCAAATGGTTGTGTGTGTGGAGACAGAAGCGGCCGCGAGGCGGCAGTGCAGGCTTGCACATCACCACCGCCGTGATGGCGACCGGGGTCCACCCACGCGGCGTCCCGGGTCCGCCCAGGCCAGATACCGCAATGGTCCACGAGGATCATCAGGGAGATGGGACACTCGTCCGAGCCACCCCCGTTCACCCCATCTGAGTCGCCCCGGGCTGCACCATTGTAGTTAGGAGAGGAGAGGGACCGCTCAGGGCAATGAAGATTCCCCGTGCCTGGGGAGACATGCAGTCGGCTTCAGAGGGAGAGCTTTCCTACGGGGCCTCCGGTAGCCCAGGGTTCTGGGCGCTGCCTTGCCGAGTGCAGGAGGATTTCTGGGGTCTTCGCTGTTTTGGGCTGACCCCACAGGCCTGTCACACCCCCTGAACGGTGCCGAGTGGTTGCCGGAGTGGAGACAGAAGTGGCCGCGAGGCGGCAGTGCAGGCTCACACATCACCAGCCGTGGCAGCCGTGGCCAGGGTCTGCTTATGGCCAAATCTGGGGGTCTGCCCCATCCTAGCTTGGGAGTCTACCCATGGCAAAGTCTGGGGTTTTCCCATGTAAACCTGGGGGTTCACCCATGGCAAAGGCTGGAGTTTTCCCACCTTAAATCTGGGGGTCCACCCATGACAAAGCCTGGAGTTTTTCCACCGTAAATCTGGGGGTTCATGCATGACAAAACCTGGAGTTTTCCCACCGTAAATCTGGGGGTCCACCCATGACAAAGGCTGGGATAGTCCCACGTAAATCTGGGGGTCCACCCATAAAGTCTGGAGTTTTCCCACGTAAATCTAGGGGTTCACCCATGGCAAAGGCTGGAGTTTTCCCACCGTAAATTGGGGGTCCACCCATGGCAAAGGCTGGGTGTCAGGTGTGGCAAGGGTCCACAGGAGCAAGCTCTTCCCAAGGCCCTGTGTGAGGTGCAGTCAGAGCTGGAGAGCTCTGGGTCCCTTGCTTAGGCATGTCTCCTCCCCTCACCCATGGCACCAGCCCCCTAGACTCGGTGGCCGATCCCTATGGACCGCCTGGCCCCAACACCCCCCACGAGGCCAACGTGGTTGCCCCAGGGACAGGGTGACCCGGGGTGGCTGGGGGACACTTGAGGCTCTCTGGTCTTTGTCGCAATCCTGAATGCGCAGGCGGTGTCCTGGGCAGCGGTGCACAGAGTGGCCACGGCAGGGCTGGGAGGTTGCTGGGCTCATCACCAGGGCGCGCCCGCGAGCCGTGGAGCACAGCGGGCGTGCCGCGTCCTGACGATGGATCGTGGCGGTGAGGGGACGGGGCGCCCGGCCACAGTGGGGAGCCCGCGCGTGGAAGCCACTGTGCTCGCAACGGGCACCGTCAACTAGACGGCACTCGAGCAGGGAATCAGCGCCTGCCTGGCCCGCGAGACCACGGTCCCTTCCCTCGGCCCGACCTGAGCCCCAACCCCGCACACCCCTCACGACCGCTCCATGGACTCCGGGCCCACGGCGTGGTCTCAGCCGCGGTGGTGACGGAAGGCGACTCCGAGTCCCACTGGAGCGCCTGGCGGCCCCAGCCAAGACCTCCGTCCAGGGGCAGAGTATGCGCCCAGTGGGGGCTGGGTGGGGAGCAGCCTGCAAGGTCCGCCCTGAGGGGACATGACTGTTTCGACCTCGGAGGGGGGAGGGACATTTGGGGACAATGCCAGACCCTGTCTACGGGATGCCAAAGGAGGGGTGTGGAGAAGGCCCTCTTTGGAGAATTCCAGGACAGGAGAGGAATGTGCGCTGGACCGTCCCGGGCGGAGGTGGGCCTTGCGGTGGCCCCAAGCACGGTCCCCGCTCTGATTGGCTGGCAGAGCAGGGGCGGGAATTCTGGGCGGGGCCACCCCAGTTAGAAAAAGCCCGGGCTAGGGCCCGAGGAGCAGGGTGTGGGAGGGGGGTGGTGGGAGGGATGGGGGGGCTCAGGGGAAACTGGGGAAGTGGGGGAACTGAGGGGTAACCAGGGAAGCGTGGGGTACCGGGGGCAACCAGGGGAAGATGGGGAAGCGGGGTGCAGGGAAGCATGCGTGGGCCAAGGATCACCTTGGAAGTCTGGAGCCTGGCAGGAGCGGAGAAGGGTGGAGGGGCTGGCTTGGGCAGGGCTGGCGGGCACCTGGGAGCCCGGCGGGGATGCGGGGTGGGCTCCCAGGTGCCCTGCAGGCAGGACGACATCGGTGTGGGGAGTGACAGGCCCAAGCTGGGGGTGCGGAAGTAAGAGGGGGGAGCCAGGCATTCATCCCGGTCAATTTTGGTTTCAGGTCGTGGCAGCTGGTGGACGGGGGAGCTGGAGAGAGGCTTGCCCCAGGGCCTGGGCGGTGGAGGTGTAGCTGGCAGCCGTGGGCAGGTGAAGGCAGCGCTCTGCCGGGCCAGGTGAGTCCCCTTCCCCTCCCTGGGCCTTGCTCCGCTGGCCTTCTGCATAAGGAGGTTCTGGGGAGCCAGGGCCAGCGAGGCGAAGTGGCTGACGTCCCGGCAGAGCGGCAGGGTGACGGCAGGGCAGGCAGCACAGGTGACACCGTCTCAGGGGGAGCTGAGGCAGGGCGGGCTGGGAGCCGCGGCTGTCCCAGGTGGAAAGGGCATTTCCAGAGAGTCGGGCGGGAGATGGGGCAAGGCTGCCAGCGAGGGAGATGATCCAGCACATGGGGGCCATTCAGGCCCCGGGGCAGACAGGACGAGGCGGGGGACTCAGGTCAGTGGGCCCCCAGCTGCCACTTCACCCACTGCAGTTCATTTAGTAGCAGGTACAGGGGCGGCTCTGGCCCAGGCCTCCTGAGGCCTGAGCCGGAGCCTCGAGGGCCGGAGAACGGGCAAGAAGGCAGGCGCAGTGTGCGGGGAACCGCCGCAGGACGTCACCTGGGGGGAGCGGTGGCCACAGGGACAGGGTCCCAGGGAGATTTCTGCAGCAAGGAAGCTGCCGCGGGCCCAGCGGGCCACCATTCCCATGCGGCACTGCGGCCCAGGGGCTGGCGCAGGAGGGCCCCCAGTGAACTTGGTGACACTGGTGACACTTGGCCCTTACCGCCCGCCCCTGGGACTGGCACGGCAGACAGGACAGCACCCAGGGGAGTCAAGGGCACTGGCGAGACCAGACTAGGCGAGGGGGGCGGGGTGGCGTGAATGAGAGCTCTGGGGGGGCGGGAGGTCGGGGCGCAGGCAGGGGCGAGGAGCTGGAGCCTGGCGGCGAGCCGGGGGGGTCACTGGCCTCTGAGCCCGTGGCCAAGGCGGGCCTCTGCGGGCGGTGACGGAGCAGGGATCGGTCCGCGCTCAGACCGGAGACGAGGGTGAGTGTCCAGCCCGCTGCCCTCCCACCCCCTCGGCCACCTCTGCCCACTCAGCCAGCGCCTCCTCTGTCTGCCCACAGCCATGCCTCCAGTGGGTGTGGACGTGCCTGCCAGCCACGGAGGCCGGGCGCCGGGATGTGGGCAGAGGGACATGACACGGTCCGGCGTGACGGCGAGGACAGGCGGGACTCTGTCCGGCCTCCCTGGTGAGCGCAGGTACAGGCCAGGCCCCCCGGGCCAACCGACCCGCACCCAGCCCTCATGGCCGTCCTCTTTCCCGTAGAACATTCTTGGCTGGCCCCGCGGGGGAGCTGGAACACCCAGCATCTCTGTTCCTTTACTTTCCTGAAGGAGCCAATGCACTACTGCTGCTCTCTGGACCCCCAGAACCCTCAAGATGACAAGGTGGGCGGCCCCCTGCCACACACAGGGTGGGCAGGGTCGGGGGGCTCGGGGCCGAGAGCTGGGCACTCATTCTGTCCTGACCCGCAGAAATGGTGCTACCCAGCTCATGCCTGGGCCTTGGAACCCGGACTTCTTCAAGTCTTTCTAGCTCTAAGAATATGCTGCATTCTGGAACCACTACACACCCTGACTCAGGAATCAGCTCTGGAAGGTGGGCGCGGGCGCCCCTCCCAAAGCCCCCTGGCCGGACCACCCTGACCCGCCCTCACGTCCTGCCTCTGTCCGCAGGTTGAGCTAAAGGAACGGACGACCCACACCACCGGAAGGGCAGCACCACGGCGACACCCACCCCCGCCCGGCAACTCCATCTTTGCGGCTACCCCCTGCCGCGGCCCAGCGACCACCACCAGCCTCCCTCCCTCCTCTTCATCCTTTTCTCTGTCTTTTTTCTTCTCTTCTCTCCTCTGTCCTTTGCTCAGAAGACTCAGAGCGTCCAGAACCCCGTCTCCCCGTCCCTCCTGAATTAATTTGCACTAAGTCGTTTGCACTGGTTTGGGGTTCTGGAACAAGCCTGGGTCTCTCAGCGAGTGAGTGAGCTGCTGAGTGGCCCGGCCTCCTCGGCCTGCGTCCCCCCCAGCGCCCCCCTCTCATCCATCTCTGTCTGGGGGCGACTGGGAGGGGGCCCGAGTGTGTGGGGCCCCACCCTCCCCTCGCCTAGTCTGGACGCTCCGAACATCGGGAGCAAAGCTCGAAGCATTCCATTGTGTGTCTATCTCGCTCTGTGTCCCTCCCTGCCAGGGCCTCCCCAGAAGCCCTGGACTCATCAATAAACACAGTTACAGGAATTGGTCTCAGGGACTCTGGATTTGAGCTGTTTGCCTGAGGGGGGTGCGCCGTGGGCTGGGGGGGACAAGGGGCTGGGGTGGGGCCTGGGATGGGGAACATGAAAAGGCATATGGGCCACGAGGGGACGGACACAAAGGGTGGCGTGGCGGGTAATGCATGGGAAGGGGCGATGGGTGGGGAAGGATCACAGGGCGGGGGGCTGCGGACAGGAGGGGTGGGCAATGAAAGGGCCTGTGAGGTGGGACGGCAGAGGGCACTGAGACTTCCGGGTACAGGGCAGGCACCACGTGGGGACCGGGGCAGGGGCAGTGGGCTGTGGGACCCAGGGGTTCCCTGCAGGGAGACGTCGGGGTTGAGGGTGAGGAAGAGGCCCTGCCACATAAAGCCCCTCCTGCACACACATCAGCTAGGCCTCCCTAGGCCCCTGCCCCGGACCCCGAAGGCCTGGTCTAGGGGATTGGTTTCTAGAATTATCCTAGGGGAGTGGTCTTGACATGTGGCCTAGGCCGGCCACGCCCCTGGGAAGTCCACCGCCCTGCCACACTCATCCACAGCCCTGCAGGCCCTGAGTGCTGGGCTCGGGGCACAGAGGCATCCCTTCCCTTCACTCTGCCGTGGTGGAGTGGGGGGCGCAGGGGGGCAACAAGCGGGAGACCCCGGCGAGGGACAGAGCAGGGGCGCTGTGGGGCGAGCTCTCACTAGGCAGGCGACAGCGGGGAGGGGTAGAAAGGGGTGGGGGCAGAGGGGAGAGGGGGCCCACGGCCGGGATGGGAATCTTGCTGCTGAAGGCCCAGGGCCATGTCCTGCTGGCGTCTGGCCTGGGGTTTGCGCCCGGGGTGCAAGTGCAGCCCCCGCCTGTGTTCGTGGTTGGTGTCTGGGTACAAGGCAACAGCTGTCTGGTGACGCCCCTCTGCCTCTAACCCCCCCCCCCCAACCAGGCCTCCCAGCTCCTGGGCGCCAGGCGCGGCGCTGGGAACCCGAGGGAGCAGCCCTTGGAAACAGGGCTGGGTCCTTGACCCCTTCCCGTGTTCAGGGCAGTCAGGAAATGCCTTGCGGGCCAACTGACCGAGAGGAGATAGCAAAGGCCTGGGAGACCCCGAGCGTGTGCCTTTCCCAGCGTCCGGGCTGCGTGGCCCTTGGCTGCTCTGGCTCTGGCCCCACGAGCTCCCCCCCCACACGCACTCCCCATGGGTTCCATGTGTCTGGTCTCCTCTCTGGGGCCCAGCTCCCGCCTGATGGGAGACATGGGAATTCCAGGGCTAAGAAGGGGACGGTTCCAGGCCAGCAGGGCAGGTGGTCAGCAGGGATGCATTTATAGGAAGGCGTTTAATGAAGGCTAGCCCATGGCACCCTTGGGGGCTCCCCAGTGCCTCCTGCCCCCCACCCCCCTGGAGGCTTTCACAGGCCAGCGGGCAGCTCATGGGTGAGGCTACATCCATCTCCAGGCCCACGGCCCGCTGGACTTGCCCACATGGGTTTTGCCAGCAGGACAAAGAAACCCATCCTTCAGGTGTCACGAGTTAGAACTCCCCATGGCCTTTTTCACAAGCACCCGTCTCTCCTGGAGCTTTGCAAAGCTGGACCTCAGAAGACGAAAGCCCAGCTTCCCAGGGGATGGCGGTTGTGGGGTGGGCACCGCAGGGGGCCCGAGGGGCCCCGAGGGCAACCTGGCCGTGGGTGGGAGGAGAGAGACAGGCACTCTGGAAACCTCTTCCGGGCATGGGGAGGACTCTGCCTACTTCCAGGGGAGTGGGGCTTCCGAAGGCAGTGGGGCCAGGTCCTCGGGGGCTGCAGCCCCTCCTGGTCACACCTGCACTCCTGCTCTGGGCTTCCACCTGGAAACCCGAGGTTGACGTGGGGAAGTGGGTGCTTCTGGATTGGCATTAGGCCAGGGTAGGGGCTCCTCGCCACATCCACCTGGGGTAGGTGTCCAAGGCCCTCGGGCCCCTGCCTGACGCGGGCTGTGCCCGCCCGCCTGCCCCTCCACGTGCCCACGGCAGTGTCCACCCTGCTCTGCTTCCAGGGCCGGTTCCCTGGGCAGCGACCAGGAGGGGACCCACCTGGAGGGCTCTGGGTGGGTGTGGCCAGCCTGTGGGGAGGGCGGGGGTGGACCCAGAGCCCCGGCCCAGGTTGTGAGCCCTGCCCGGGCTGGGAAAACAGGGGCCAGCGCCCGCGGCAGAGCCCCTCCGTGGAGCTGGGGACCCCAGGTTGGAATGTGTTTACCTTTGGCCCAGCCCGACTTCCTGCTTTGAGAGAAGGGGCCCAGAGGGGGCTGTAAGGCAGGCCCGGGCCCCCCACCCAAAGGCGCTTTCAAAATGCCCCTGCGCTGAGTTAGTGTCACCAAGCAAACAGGGGCTTGAATTTCACTCCCAGCCTCAGCAGGGGCAGGGGTGGGGCAGTCACCTCCAGGGTCTTCACACCTGGACCCTCCCCAGCCGCGCTGCTCCGGAGGGTTTAGGCTGAGCAGCCACCAAATCTCTGGCCTGCGGAAAGCAGGACTTCACGTGTTTGTGTGCCCATGCATCTGTGTCCGTGTGTGTCCATGCATGCGTGCCTGTGTGTGTCTGTCTGTGTCCACACGTGTGTCCGTGTATCTGTATGTCCCTGTGTGTGTCCACGTGTCGTGTCTCCATGTATCTGTGCCCACACGTGTGTTCGTGTATCCATGTGTCTGTGTGTCCACATGTGTCTCCATGTACCTGTGTGTCCACGTATCTATGTGTCCACACGTGTGTCCCTGTGTGTGTGCATCTCAGAGTGTCCCCGTGAACCTGTGTGCAGTGGTCAGTCGCCCGGCTGTGTGCTCTCAGGCTGTGCAGGCCTGACTGGCTGCGTCTCCTGGGCGTGTGTCCGCAGGTGCGTGGCTATAGCTGTGAGTGAGGATCTCCACTCAGGGTCACTAACCCTGCCGGCCGTGCTGAAGGCATGGATGGGGGCCCTGTCCTGTTTGGGGGTGCTCTGCGGGGACTGCTGGCTTTTGTGTGGCCCTGGTTGCATGTGTGGGTTCGATCTGGGCCCGGATTTAATGACCTCGTGGCCCACCTTCAGGCAGGGATTGTGGAGGGATGGGGTCCGGCCCTCCCTGTAGCCCTGAATGGCGACAGAAAAAACTCCAACAGTACAAAGGAAATGACGTCCCTTAACCAGGCCCAGCGTGATGTTTGGGGTCAGCAGACACGCCCCCTGGGGAGTCTCAGTAAACAGGGCCAGGCCTGCCAGGGGGCCCCTCGCCCCACCCCAGGCTCCGGGCGGCACCTAGCGTAGGGCGCAGCGGGCAGGGGCCTGGGCTGAAGGCTCGCGGGGCGATGCCAACGGGGGAAGGGGGCCCAGGAGGCTCGGCTGCTGCTCGGGGCCGGGACCCCATCCCCAGCCTGGGCTTGGAACCCTTTCCTTCATCTCCCTCTTGTGTTCGGGGTCTCCCCGGGTGTTGTAACAACAAGGCCCCGAGCCAGGGGCCCCAGTAGGGATTGTGTGACCCCCCCCAAAAAGGGCAAACGGAAGGTTCTAGAAGGAGCGTGACCAGGTTGGGCCTCTCCTCGGGCTGTGGTGACCACACTGGGCCATAGCCCAGGCCACCGCGCCCACCTCCTCCTCCTGCCGCCTCCCTTCTCCGCACCTCTCCCAGCCTGCACCTGGTGACACGGCTGGCCCTTGGCCAGGGGTGAGGGGGACCAGCGGGCCCCTTCCTGGAAGCCCACCTGCAGGCCGGCTTGCTGGGAAGGGGCCCACTCCTCGGCGGCCCCCCCGCCCGAGCCGTTTCCTGGAAGCGGTCACTGTGGGTATTCTGTTCCTTGTCAGCAGCGTGTTGCATGAAGCAGACACTGCACTCCTTGTCCTCTGGGAGCCCGCGCTCCAGCACCGAACACCTGGCCGGACACAGGCGGGCAGCCTGGGCTGTGGGGAGCTGCGCGGGCCTGGGGCCGGACCAGCAAACAATCACGGCGCCAAGCGTGGGGCCCGTCCCGCTCCTGCCCAATGCCGCCACGTGCCCGGGCCTGGTGGGGCCCGTCCTGGGGGCCGGGAGGCCGCTGCGGGCGCAGAGCTGAGAAGGGGGCAGGGGCACCGGGGTCGGCAGGCCACGGGTTCCCACGCTCTGCAGAGACCCATCAGCACGCATGGAAGGCTGGCTGGGAGAGCCCGAGGGGGCGGAGGAGCGGGGTCAGGAAGCAGGGCAGGAGCGGTCACCCTGAGCCGGGTAGGAAGAGGCCCCCGGAGGGCGGGGGAGGAAGGGAAGGACGGCCGAGATGGGAAGAACGTGCCCTGGGACAAGGAATAGAAGGAGGGGGTTGGATGGTTGGCATGCCAGGAACAGGACGGCCACCAGCGCTGACGGGGACCTTGGGGACATCGAGTCGCCTGGGGGCCGGTCCCAGGCCTGGGCGAGCTGTGTGCCGGGGGGCTGCTGGCAGCACGCGGGCCACTGGGAGCACTTGGAACGCCGGGAGGCCTGGGCAGGGCTGCAGGACAGGGCTCGGGACACAGGTGGGGGAGCACGGATGCTCCCAAGGGATAGCGTAGGCTGTGGCCTCGGGGACCCATGACCGCCAGGGGGCCCCAGAAGATGGAGGAGTGGTCGACGGGGTTAAGGGGTGCTGGGGGACAGGGCCCTGGGGCCGCATATCTGAGGAGGGCTCAGGCCCAGGGCACAGGTCTCCTCCCCCCCACCCCACCCCGCCCTGTGCCACCTCTCACGTGTGGGCAGTGGGGTTGGATGGGACGTGCAGGAGACAAGGCCTAGGGGAAAAGCGGGGGCCCCTTGGGTTTATTCAGGTGGCTTTCAGATCCCGCCCCGTGCGTGGCGGGGCCCATGGGGTACAGAGCAGCACACACAGAGCCCCCGCCGTGCGCCCCATTGGTTGGCAGTGACATCACCCCTGTGTCAACACCAAGGAGTCGACAGCTTCCCGCCAGGCTTTATGGAGCGGGACCTGACCCGCCCAGGCCTCCACCCCACGCCCCACACACGGCCACACACTGGCCCACTGTTCTGGGGTCTGGGGGCCAAGGCCCCCCAAGGCATCCCGGCACCGCCTGCTCCTGCACCCACTCCACGGGCCTGGCCTCCACCTCCTCCTCCCTCTGGGAGAGGCCTGTGGATTTGGAGGGCACAGAGCCGCCTCTGGGATGGGTCTCAGGCCCAGCGCAGCAGAGCGGGCTCCTGTGGGTCCCTTCAAACATGGGCCAGGCCCCCACAGACCTCGGATAGGCCAGAAGGGGTCACCCCTTCCTGGCCCCAAGCACTGACAGACACCCATCCTGGGACTGTGGGCCATTGGTCAGAGGGGAGGGCAGCGAGATCCGCCATGGTGACACCCGGCCCACCCAGCCTCGTGACATCCCTGGAAGTGGCACCTCCGGGGCCCCCTCTGGGGTCGGGGAGGCTGGTCTGCTCCCTACGGCCAAGCCCCGCCAGCCCGCCGTCTCTCGGAAGTTGATGGGAGGTCTGGGGCGGAGGCAGGGCAACACATGGCTCGGGAACCTTGTTTCCTAGAACCTCTGCGTGCGATGGGGACCCCTCAACAGAGGGGCCCTCTGACTCTGCCAGGCTGTAGGGACCCCAGAAAGGCCCAGAGGCTGAGGCCTGGCATCGGGAACAGGCCGGACGTCCGATGTATGGCGCCTGCTCCCGGGGCCTGCCGGGGCGCACCCCCCTCCACGTCCCCTGCTGCCGCACTGCCGTGCCGGCCTGCTGGGGGCTCTGCTTTACAGTTTTTGCCCCCCTGAGGTTACTGTCTCTTTCCAAGAGGTTTCTGGGGCCCAGATGGGATGAGTTGGCCTAGAACGGCAAAGGAAGCCGGGCAGGAGGATGGGAGGGCCCTTCCTGGGCACTTTGGGATGCCCTGAGAGCCTATGGGTCACTGCATGCTGGTCTGGGACAGGCACCAGAGCCCCCAGCCTGGGGAGTTGGGGACAGACGGGTGGCGGGAGGGGGATGGAGGGACACTGAGAAGGTGGGAGGGACGAGAGAGGGTCCCTGTCCTCTGTCACCAAGGAAGGGGCTGGTGAAGGAGGGGACAGCCCATTGGGTGGCCAGGAGGGTCCCTGTCGCTCTCACCACCCAGGCCTGGCTCCACTTAGCTGCCTATATCCCCCTGCCTCTCTGCTGTGTCCCTCCCTCCCCACGGCCCTTTCTGGGACTGACCCCGTGCCTGGGCCTTACACCCCGACCCCATCTGTCCCTTCATCCCACTGCCGGCCTGGTGGGGGGCCGTGGGCCTGGAGCCTCTGCTCCCCGTTGGCCCATCCGAGGGTGAACGACCTCACCTGGGACGTGGGGCAGAGGGCATGTGTGCCAAGAGTGGCCCCCAAGGGACACGTGGCTGTTTGCAGTTCGGGAGGTGGCCGAGATAAAGCGGCTATTTTCCCAGTGGGCACAGAGCCAGAGGGGGCCGAGGGGCAGCCCCAGTCAAGGCCAGGCCGCTGCCTCAGGCTCCCCTGTGCAAGGAGCAGGGAGCACGGAGGGAGGGGGACAGTTACACAACCAGCCCTGCGCTGCTGCTGGCCCGGCCGCCGCCGGTGGGACCGGCCTGGCGCCCCTCCCCCTCCCCCATGAGCCAGCCCTCCCTCTGGTTCCCAAGACGCCCCCGCCCCGCAGGCGGCTGAGAGGGTCGCAGACTATTAGCCTCCCACATGTGGGAGCCTGTCATGCGACAACTTAATTAAGGACAAATTTCACGGGTCCTGGATCTGGGTGGGCACGGCCCCTGCCCAAAGGGGCTGCGACCCAGAGGTGGGGGAGCGGGAACGGATGGGGTGGAGTGGGAGGCTCGTGAACCACAGGAGGGAGGCTGGGACGCTGGGATTAAGGGCTGACATGACGTGCCTGTCACGGATAAGTGCTTACGGGGAGGAGGGGACGGTGGGGGCTGGGTGGGAAGGACAGCAGGACGGGGTCTGGAGGAAATGGAATTCACAGGGCCACCCCTGCCTGCTCCGCCGGCCTTGGAACCTCTTTGAGTGGCAAGAAGGCCTCGGGCCTGGAAACAGACCCCCACCCCTGCCTACCCTGGGCCTCCACGGGCATCGCACTGGGGCCCGAGAAGCCATGCAGACGTCCGTCCTGAGCTGGGTGTGGGGCCCAGCCGGGTAGGCCGGACGCCGCACTCAGCCCTCCCTGGGGAGCCCGGGGTCAGTAGGAAGAGGCCAGCCCGAGGGCCGCGGCCGCCCAGCCTGGAGCGAGCCCACGGGTCAGGACGGGCCCCAGACATCCCTGCTCCCCGGCCATCTGTCACGGAGCTGTCACCCAGGAACGTGCTCCAGACGTGCTCTCCCTCCGGATGAGGCCCCGTGCAGGCTCCGGCGCCCCGCCCCCGCCCGCCCGCCCCCCCCCCCCCATGCACACCCTCGGTCTGTGAACACGCTGCCCGAGCCGCCCCGGGGTGCCCCCTTCCCAGCCTGGGTCTGTGACCCTGCACTTATTGGGGACACGGGCCTCTGCACATCCGTTCTGACTTTTCCCCAAAGACACAAGCCGGCTCCAAGCGCCCCGGCCTCCTCCTTGCAGCCCCGTTTGTCCTCACTAGCTGCCTCAGGAAAGGGTGCTTCTCGGGCCTCAAGAGAAGGCCGCCCGTCCCGCCTTAGCCAACAGCAAATGGCCCATCCCGTCCAAAATGGCAGCAGGGGCTCTGAGGACGTGCCCACTGCACTGGGGGCCAGCCAGCCTGCACCCTGGGGAGAAGCCCTTCAGCTCTGCCTCTCCCGGGCCAGGTCCCCAGGGAGGGGAGGCCCAGGGCTGGTCCCGGAGAGCGGCTACCTCTCCCCAGGAACCCTGCCCAGAAACAAAGGAAGGCAGGGGAGAGGATGAAAGAGAGGCTGCAGGGGGCGCTGGGCAAAGTCCCAGAAGGAGGGATGTCCTTGGAAAGGGGAAGCCCCCAGCTGACCCTCAGCCCCCCGGGATTCGGCTCCTGGCCGACGGAGCCTGCCCACCTGCGGGCCTGCTGAGTGCGGTGTTGGTGGGCTTTGCTGTTTCCTCAACCTTCGCCCCTCGTGCACCACACACACACTCTCCCCGTTTTTTATTTTAACACGTGAGCTCGGCAGACAACCAGCGTGGGCAGCCTGACCCCCAGCAACTGCCGCCCCACAGCCAGGCCCCTGGGAGCATGCACTCAGCCTGCCCTGAGTCCTCTGTCCCTCCTGGATCGGCTCATTCCAGACTCTGGGTGCCCTGGGAGGGACAGGCCCAGCCCCTGTCCGCCCCCAGGGGCCACGGGCAGAGGTGCTGCCGGTGGTCTGGGGAAGCTTCCTGGAAGAGGGGCTTGAGGTCCCAATCTCAGGATGCTCTGGCCTCCAGCTGCCAGGAAGGGGTGTGCTCCGGCCAGGGGTCCCCTCCACCAGAATCACAAGCAGGCCTCAGGGAGACGCGTCTGTGCTCAGAGGGAGATCCTAGTGGAAACACGGGCCGCTCCCTTGAATTCCACAGAGAGCTGGGAGGGGTCGCTGAGCTCCCACAGACACTAAGGGGACCAGCAGGATGTGGGTGCAGCTGGCTCAGATCCCTCGGTCTCTACCACTCTCGGGCTTTGTGTGCACGTGTGGGTCGGGGGTGACAGGAGGTCGCCGAGGGCAGAATAGCCCACCCTCCATGGGGAGGACGTCCACCAGCAAGAAGACGGCCCTAGCATGTAAGATGGGCCTACGGGACAGATGCAAAGAAACAGGAGGAACCTTCTGGAAGGTGAAGGCTTCCGCAGCTGAGCAGGAAGAGGAGGGCGGGTCTCTGTGTAATCTCACCTCCCACCGCCCACTCCCCAGCCCAGGCAGAGTGGGCAGGCCGGAGGGGTGTGGAGCACACGGGCCCTGGTGTGCACCCCCCAGGCAAAGTCCTGGGCACTGACCTTGGAGCTCAAACAGGGCCGGCGGGGCCGGCGGGGCCGGGCCCACCCCGGGTGGACAGGGGGTCAGGGTCGGCACGCACGAAGTGGGGGAAAGGGCAGTGTGTTGCACTGGGGGCGGGCAGGCAGCCCCTTGGCCGCCTCACCCTTCCACGTCCTTCATGCCGCGTCCAGCCCAAGGGTCACTTTGGATGGGGTTGGGGTCTCCTGCTGCCCACATCCCCAGTGCAGGCCAGCTTCACAGTTTCATGGTGGTGCAGGTGTCCAGGGGGAACGGGGTTGGCCACCCCACTGGGTGCCCAGCCGGGAAGACCCTTTCTCTCTGAGGCTGCCCCGGCCCTGGGGGTGTCTCTGGGACCTGCTGTTCTGCTCACAGACCCCTCCCAGGGGCCCCCGGTTCCTTTTGGGCAGGGGGAGCCTTGCACCCAGATTTCCAGCTCCCTGCACCCCGGGGGCCGCTGCTGAGCCTGGGGTGGAGGGCAGGCACAGACGGGGCGTCTCCACGTAGCACCAGGGGCCACAGAGACCCCCTAAAAAGTGCTACCCCGGGCACCTTCCCAAGGGGATGCCGAGCCCAGGAGCAGGCCTGGGGCGGGCACGTGCTCCAAAGCCAGCTCCCTCTTCCTCCTGCCGGCCTGGCGAGGGGGAGAGAAGCAGGTGTGTGGGGTGGGCGAGGCGAACGCAGCCCTGCTTCTAGACACTGCTGGGACCACGGCAGAGCTACAAGCCCTCAGGCCGGCTGGGGCCTAGACGCACCCACAGGCTGACAGCCCAGGCCTTGCTCACGGCTTCCTGGGGGCCCACGGGTGCACCCGCCCTGTGGGCAGTGGTCAGCGTGCAGGTGGGAGAGAGCTTCCCCCAGCCCCCCGTGTCGCCCCCAGAGGTCATGGTCGGGCCTAGGCTCAAATGACCTCCAGAAAGTTTGGGGCTGGCTTTTGTTCCAAGAGGAGAAAGTGCCAGTTGCCTTAGAGGGGCTGTGCTTAGCGGGGACTATGGCACGGCGGGAAGCCCCCCAGAAAGCCCAGACGCTTCAGGTTCCAGGGCTCAGCGAGGGAGGGTCCCCTACCCCCTCCACTGCAAAGCTAAGAGCTGGTGTGGAAGTGGGGAGGGGCCTCGGCCCCCCAGAGCCCTGGGTGTGTAGGAGAAAGGCCGAGGGATCAGGCCGGGAATCCCCCCAGCCACCCCCAGCCTCCCCAGGCAGCCCCTGGGCCGTGAGACCAGCTGGGCCTGGCCCTGCCCTGGGAACAGGAAGGCCACCTCTTCCCCAGCGATTTCCCCTGCTCTGGGTGCCAACAGGGGTGCCCAGCCTCCAGAGACGTCTGGTCGGGGAAGACCCCGCCCCAGTGGGTCTTCTCAGTGGCAAGGCCTGTTCCGGGAGGTGAGAGGCCGATCCGGCCGGAAGACCCCCGGCCACCTGGACCCCCAGACGCTGCCTGCCTGCAGCTCCCTAGGGACCCAGGGCAATCAGAGAAGCGCCAGCAACACTGTTTATTTTCAAATGACACTTTTTAAGAAAAACAGCCTCACCCAAATGCTTGGCCCTGAGTCTGGAATGTGGAGAGACAAACAGCTATGCCCCCTCCCCAGAGCCTGCACGGCCCTCTGGGGGATGGGGCAGGAGCTGGGGGCCGTCCTAGGGGACACCGTCTGCACGCGGTCAGGGCGTGGAGCCCGGCTCTGGGCTCTGTCCTCGGTCTCTTGTGCCCTAGCGGCCCTGACACCCCTGCAGACCCAGCAGGGCCGGCTTGTCTTGGCCAGCCTGCCGGCCCCATCACCCCAGGCCTGGAGTTCTCGGACATTCGCTACTGCTCCTGTGTGCTCACCCCACACCCCGGGGCAGTCCTGTGCTTCCAGGCCCACCGGGCTCCCAGCCTGTGTCCACCTCGGCCTGCAGTCTGCCCCAACCCTCTCTGCCCTCTGAGCCCCCACCTCCAGGAAGCCCTCCGGAAGAGCTCAGGAGGGCCTGCTCCTGGCAGGCAACTGGCAAGCCCCCACCCCCACCCCGCCTGCATTGAGGGTCTGGAACCCTTGTGCCCACAGGCCCTCAGGCAGAGGGGGGACCAGTGGATCGCACTGGGGGACGGCTGGCTCGGTGGCCCCTGCCCTAGAGGGGCTCCCAGAGCCCATCCCCAGCCGCGCTGCTGGCCCTTGTCCCCTGTGTGACACCCACCCGCAACACAGGGGCTGGTCAGGAGGCCGACGGGGTGGCAGGGAGCCAGTGGGGTGGCCTGGGGCTGCTCCTGACCTGGGTGCGGACCCAGCCCTGGAGCCTGCTTTCATCAGGGCACCACAGAGCCTCCCGCCCTGGGTTGCCCAGCTCTTCCGGGAGGATGCCCGTGCCCGCCCATGGTCAGGCGAGGTGCCCGCGGTGCGGGAGGGATGCCTTCCCTCCCCCAGGAGGGGACTGGCCCCTGGATCCCTGACAACCCACTGCAGGGGGGAAGAGGAGCCCGGCTCTGCCCCCAAGCCCGTGGCTTCCTGTCTCGCCGCCCACAAAGCACTAAAGGCCGGCGGGTCCTGGGACATCAAAGGCCCCGGGAAGCTCATTGTATTGAATTAAGTGTAAATGAGCCCGAGGCATGTGGCTTGCATTTCCCACAATTACCCCTGTCCTGGGAGGGCTTCTGGGCCAGGACAGGCGGGACAGCAGGAGCCTAGCCGGTGGCGCCCTCAGGCCCCGCATCGCCCCACCACAGCCCCTTGCCCCTGCGGGAAGCCTAGCTTGGGGCATAAAGAAGCCCCGTGAGGTGGACCCCACTTTGACCCCCCAAAGAGAGTGGACCAAGGACTAGGACTTGGGTGGGGGTGGCCCACCCCCTGGGCCCCCTCTGCCTGCCAGGTGGGCAGCATGAAAGCTTCTCCAGGCCCAGTGCCCTCGGGGCCCAGGCCGGCCTTTGGGATCTTCTCACACAGAGCTTCCCACCCCTGTCTGAGCGCAGCGGCCAGCGCCCGTGCCCAGCACTCAGGGGTCACGGGGGACCGAGCAGGAACCCCTCCTGCTCCCCTCACTGGCGGGTGGGCGCCGAGATGCCGGGGCAGTGCCATTTCCCAGGCTCCTCTGGAGGCCTCAGGAGGTGGTGAGGCCACAGCGTGGAGGGAGGGGCCGGGGGCCTGGGGGTGGGCAGAGAGATGAAGCAGGTGAGGCCACAGGAGGGGGCCCAGAAGTCAGTGACCCAGGGGATTATCGTGCCGGGTCGCTGCAAAGTTGGCTGAGCAAACGCCAGAGCCAGGGGTCAGGGAGACGTGACTGGCAGGGCCCCCGAGGCCCCCTTTCACTTTTCTGTTGTTTTCCAGGTCAAAATCCAACTCATGATCCGCCCCCTTAGGGACTATGTTCCGGGAGGCCCAGTGGTCCCAGCACCCCTGTCCACGCCCCACTCCTTCTCCCCCCCTGGGGACGGCCATCCCTGTGGTGTCTCCGTGTCCTGGGGGCACCTCTGTCCCCTTGGAGCTGAGCCCTCCCCTGCGTGGGCAGCATGATTTTCTGCTTCTCTGGGGCTGCAGATTGACTTGGACCTGGTGGGGGGCAGCTGTAATCTCATCATGCCCAGCGATGCCTCCACTGGGCCAGGGGTGACCTGGTTTATGTAAGGTCACCACAGCCCCGGCCGCCATGCCTGGTCCGCCTTGGGGGAAGGAGGGGCGCCTCCCTTGAGACCCCAGAGAGAGAAAGGAGCTGGTCCAGCCAAGCCGGGTGAAGCCAGCGCAGGCAGGCAGGGTGGGAGAGAGGCGGGTGTGGGGGATGGAGGAGGCGCCCCCGAGCTCCCCTCGGCCCCTCCGAGCAGCTGCTGGGCTTAGCCGGGCTCACTCCCCCTGGTGTGAATATCCACCATAATCAATCATGGAGGGCTTAGCCCAGGGGGCTGGGCAAACCTGTCAGCCGGCTCCAAGCAGCAGGGACAGCTGCTGTTCCGGAGGGTTCCCAGGGGCCAGACCCACCAGACAGCGGCCTCGGCCCCCCTTCCCCGAGGGGCGCCCCACTGAGGGCCCAAACTGGAGGGACTCGGGCCCCTGAGGTGAGGGCAAGAGGGAAGACGAAGCCAGTGGCAGAGGCGGTCAGCGGGGTCCAGCCCTGGCTTCTGAGGCCCCCAAGCCCTGGACCCCCATCGTCTGACTCGGGCCCCGGTGCCGGCTGTGGGTACAGGCTAGGGCTGCGATCCCGTGCCCCACCAGCCTGGGGTCGAAGGTCTTCGATGAGATGCTGGAAGGAGGGGGCAGGCTGACGGATGGGAACAGCTGCTTCCCCCGGCTCTCCCGCACGGACAGGGCTCCCTTCTCCTGACGGAGCCCCCGGCTGCCCCGTCCGTCATGGCCCACCCAGGACTGTGTGTCCACCCTCCCCTCCTCCTAATCCCCCGCCGGCATCTTCCCAGTGCTCCAAGCAGTTGGATGCATTTTCCAAATTCTCGGGCCACTGCTGTTTCCTCCTCAAATTCCTCGCCCCCCTCACCCCATCCCCGCCATGGGAAAAGGCTGTGATGCCCGGACACTTGCTCTGTCTTGGGCCGGGCGGGCGGCGGGGGGGGGGGGGGTGGGCGGGGGGGGGTGGGGAGGAGCAGCTGGCTGGGCCCGGCAGCTGTGAGGTGCAGGGGTGCCAAGGAGAAGAGCCCAGATTACAGGGGCGTCATGGGAAAGCTGTGAGCAAATGCTACCCAGACCCCTCCTGCCGGCAGCCCCGTTCCGCTCCCTCTCAGGATTTCTGGCCTCCGAGTGGCCCTGGAGGAAGGCAGATGGGGCTCCAACAGGGACCACTGTGTCCTGCTGGCCACAGGCTCTGCTAGGAATGTCCATCTGCCTGGGCCGAGTCACCTGGCTCAGAGCGCGGGTACCAGCCCTGACGCCCGCTCATGGGACATAGGACGGGCCAGCCAACCCCCCAACACAGCCTGCAGGTGGGCTCCACAGACGGGACCCTGGATGCCCATGGAGGGGGGCCTCCCACGGGGCAAGGCTCCCTCCTGGAAGGGGCTAGAGTGTGGGCTGGGCCAGGAGAGAGGTGGGGGCAGCCCCGGCCAGGTGTGCACAGGGCAGGCGCTGCTGGGGGCTGTGACCCCCAAGCCCACCTCAAGGGGTCCAGGAGCCCCGAGGACGGATCCTTGTAGGCACAGCTGGAAGCCTGGCAGCGGTAGCCGGCACGGCCGCGGGGTGCCCGGCCCTGCAGCCAGAGGCGGGTTCCCTGCTGACGACGGGGGGCTTTCTCTGCCACTGGGGAGCTAGGTGGACCCGACCGTAGACGCCGGGCCTCCTCTTGCACGTTTCCCAGGCCACTCTGGTCTCAGTCAGTCCAAAGTTGCACAACGGTCTCGATCGGTCCAAAGTTGCAAGACCAGCACTTTTTCTCTGGATGGCGGCCCGGGGTGGGCTGCACCAGCGCTCAGGTCTCGGTCCGCAGCCAGCGGGCCCTCTGTGGGCCTTGACCCTGGGCCTCCCCCAGGCTGGCCGGCCTGCCCTCGCTCAGCTCCAGCCCCCTCCTCCTCGCAGCTCCGACTCGACCCCCTTCAGCAGCCGTTTTCCCATCCTTCCCTTCCCAAAAATCAGAATTCTGTCTCCTGCCCACTGGACAGGACCCCAAGACAGCGTGGCCTGGTGCCCACCTTGCCTGACTGCGGCCTGGGCCCGGCCACCTGAAAATGCGCATCCCGTGACCCCTCTCCCTGGGCCCCTGTGCGTGGGGGGCCCTCTCCTGCTGCCTTTCTGACCTTTTTTGCTCTCCCCCCGCCCCCCACCCCCCGCCTCCTTCTGCATACACCCTGCAGGCCCGGCCACTTTCCTGGAGGATGAATTCCCGGGGGAAGTGCTGACGGTGCCCGGAGCCCGTGTGCCTTCCCATGCTCGCGTCCCCACGTCTCACCCACTAGCGGCCACAGGTGGCCTGGCCCAAAGCGGGGCTACCTGCACAGGTCGGGGGGAGAGGAAACAGGGGACAGGGAGGCGGGGGTGGGCAGCAGGAGGGGTGGGCCCCAGGCCAGGCCAGCAGGACGCCATCTTGCTGCCCCGGGACGCCGCCCACGGGGAGAGGACCACCGACTTCAGACAGTCCTCAGCTCACCGGTTTTACAGCCCCTTGAGCAGTCTTTGCTTTATTGGGGTAAAATATATGTGACATAGAAACTGCCCCTGGGCCCACGGATCGGGGAACCTTCCCGCTGCTGTGCAGCCATCACCACCTCTCTGGACTCTTCACCTTCCCAAGCGGAAGCCCCTTGGCTCGCCCAGCCTCCTTGGGCCTAACCCCTGGGGGCAGACGGACAGGGGGGCCGCTCTGTGTCACCTCCTCAGGGGCTGCCTGAGACACAGAAATGTCGACTGCTATCCCCAAGTCCCAGGGCTGGGTCGTGGCAGCAGGGCTCCGGGTGGACAGACGGGGACATGGCAGAGGGGCCTGCGTCCCAAGGCAGCAGCTGAGCGACCCATCACTGGACGAGGCCGGGGCCCTGCCGCCCACCTGCCTGCTGGAGGGTCAACCGCACAGCCCTGACAGCAAAGGGGGGTCTCACCTTCCAGCCTCTGGCTGTCATTAGCTGCTCCCGGGCGGGAGGTGGGCCCTGCAGCCAACGAGGATCCAGGCTCGCGTGCGGCCACCTGGACCTCATTATTCTTAAGTGGTCGGGTCTGGGGGGGGTGTGCGGGGGGAGAACGGCCTGCACCCGCCCCCACCCCTCCAAGCCAGCACTTTGGGGGCTTCACCACAGAGTGGAACTGAACTAGGCCCACCCCAGAGCCTGGAAGGGATGTCTGTGGGAGGCTGAGCCTAGCAGGGAAGAGAACAGGATGGGGGTGGAGGGAGCAATTTGGGAGGGGTGAGGGTCAGATCGTGGTCCATCCCCTGGGGTCCCTCTGCCCTCCCCGAAAGGGACCTGGAGTAGTTGCAGTTAAGACCACCATCAATGCCCCGTTTCTGACAGGTGGTAGGGGTCATGGTGCCTTTCCCACCAGGCTCACCCCGCGAAGGACCCTCCTGACTCTCCCCCACCTCCCCACACCCCAGGAAGGCTCTAGCAGGTGACGGAGCCAGCAGTGTGCCGAGGGGACCCTGGGGGCAGCCATCCGGGCAGCCCGAGGTCCCAGCTCTGCAGCCACAGGAGCTCCGGCTGCCCAGACCCCACCTCAAGGTGCATTTCAGCTGACAGGAGGCACCTGGGTCCCGGGTGGGAAGGGGTCGGGGTCTGGAGAGGGGCCCCCAGCATGAGCCCAGAGCGAGGCTCGCAGCTCCTGCCCCACGTGGAGTAGAGACTCCAGGGAGGACACTCGGGGCTGGGGGCGGGGAACGGCGGCTGATCGGGGCCCTAGGGGCTGGCTCGGGCGCCCAGGCTGAGGGTCCCCCACGCATCCCCATCCCTTCATCCCGGAGCCCTCCTGGCTGACCGCAGGAATGTGCAAGATGGCCCCGGGGAGGCCGGCAGGCGGGGCGGGGGCGGGGGCAGGGCGGCCTCCACACCGGCTGACCTGAGAGATGGGAGCACGTCCGGGCCCTTGGCATCATCACGTACGTGTTTTTACCCACTGAGCAATATACACTAAATGAGGCTCAAACGAGCACAGCCAAAGGAACGGCCGATTCTGTCCTTTCTTCTTAATCCCTTTGGCTTAGGGTTTCCCGGCCTGGACAGCCTGTCCGAGGGGAAAGCTGCCCAAGGGCACATGGGCATCCGTCCGGGGACATTCAGGCAGTGACCAATCCCCGGCCACCCTGGCGTGCGCCCTGCATCATGGGCCATTTCCCAGCCGGCCAGTGGGGGAGCAGCCGCTGTGGGTCCCCGAGTCTTGGTGAGATGGTCAAGGATGGACCTGTGATGGAGACCAGCGTGCAGCCATGTCCGGGAGTGAAGGAGGCGCACAGGCCAGGACAGAGGACATCTTTGCCATCCCCTGGGCCAAACCATGAAAAGCAACCCTCTCCCCCCAGCCCCCAGCACCAACCCGGAGACCACCCTGGGCCGGAGCCCAGCATGGCCACTGCCGCATCTCGGCCATCCAGCTTGGGACAGGTCAGTTCCCAGACATCCAGGCTGGAGCTAGTCCTTGAAGAGCCTCAGAGTCAAGCCCGGCACAGGAGGGCCAGGTGAGGGCCCTCTGTGGGCTCTAAGGATGCGACCAGGGGCTGGCTGGGGTGCCTGCCCTGGAGGAGGGTGATGCCTCCCCTCGGCGACCATTCACCAAAGGAGAGTCCCTCTGGTGAATCCCCCTCTGAGGGCTGCAGGTTACCCAGAGTCCCACCTGGAGACGGCTGCCCCTTCCGCCAGCCCCCCAGCCGGGACCCTGGCACCCAAGTGTCCAGCCGTGGCCCCAGGGAGGAGCTCACCCCCACCCTGAATCAAGAAGTGTCCCCAATCCCATATAATTTCAGCTTATTTCCTCCCATCCTGGCTTCCCAGGAGGTAGGGATCAGGCCCCTCCAGAGGCTCCCTAGTCCCGGAAAGGTGCCCTCTCTCAGGCACGCTCACACCCGCTGGATGTGTAAGCTGCTGCCGTGGGCCCTGCTTGGAGACTGATCGGCCTTTGCGATAAGCAGACCTCATCAGGAAAAGGCCCCTGTGCCCCTCACCCTTATTCCCCAGCCCCCAACCCCATTGGGCTGGGAGCTTTGACTTAAGCAAATCATTAGAGCCAGTTAAACAAAGGCATCAGGAGTCTTGTCATCACCCTCTACCTTTATCTTGCCCTCCCCCAACTTGGGCCTTTAACTCCACAATGCTTTGCATTTTGGGGGGCTTTCTCCCGACTCCCTCCGGTCCCAGCCCCATGGAGATGGGGCTGTTATCCCATCCGGCAAGAGAACAGAAGCCCAGAGAGGAGAGGGGACCCGTGGCCCGTCGCGCTGGGGTCCACAGTGGGCTGCAGGGGGACGGGCCCAGCTGGCCCTGAGGGGAGTGCTGGGCGCCATCCCGGTCCAGTGGAGGGTGCTAGGAAAGGAGCAGGGATGAGGAAACAGCTCTGGGTCTCTAGAAGTTTCCTCCAATCTCTTCTGATTCAGTTACTCAACTCCACTTGGCCCCGTGGGATGAGGGCCCCTTTGTCCGGCGGGGGGGTGGGGTGGGGTGGTGCGGGCACCCACCTCTGGACCCCGGTCCCCAGCGCCCTGCCCTCAACCTGGTGTGGGGATGCTCTGGCAGCTCCGGAGACCACCATCTCTCCAGAGCCCCTCCGCCCTCCCTGCTCCCCACGTCGCCCAAAGGTGTCCCAGGCTCCAGTGGGGCTGCCACGGGGGCAGAATGTGGCCCAGGAGCCCCAGCCCCTCCGTACCCCCTCCCCACTGACAACCTCCGAGGTTAGACACATCTCTTCTAGTTTGTGTTTGCCGCTGGAGGGGACTCCTGCTGCCCACGGGGTGGACGAGGGCGTCCATGGGCAAGCATGGCCGCACAAAATGGCACCCGTCTTGCTTCCTCAACAAGAAGGGAAGATGCCGCTCTTTGGGTGGATGGACACTGCTCACTCCCTGCCCACCCCCTGCCAGCTTCCTCGGCTCTCTCCTCTCCCCCGAAGAGTGGCCATCAGGATGCTCTTCCCTCCAGCCACGGGGGGGCTCCATTCCCCTCCCCCGCCATCCTTTCCGTCTTCCAAGCTCGTGTTTTGGCCCCTTCCCCAAGGCCCCAACCTGTCCATCCTCCTTGCTGTCTTCTCCAAACCCTCTCTTTTTCTAAATGTCCACTTGGCCCCACTGAAGACCCTCCATCCTTCCCAAGTTCTCTCTCACTTGCCATGCAAGCTCTGCTCCATCCTCCCAGCAACCTCCTGGAAACTTCTATCTCTTTCCTGGTCTATCTCTCCCGGCAGCAAGAGTGTGACCCGGTGAGACCGGGTGTAGAGGGCCTTTGGGCCGTGGAGATGGTGGCCTGGGGATGGATGTTGCTGACTGACTCCCAAGGAAGCCGTGCAGGTGGGTGGTTGGGCCCAGGGGCGGGGGCCGGGGTGTCTCTGTGGGAACGGCTGGAGCCTCGCCTGGGCCTGAGGGAGGCCCCGCCTGGCAGGGCCATGTCTGCCCTGGGCAAGTAAGTGGTCACCCTGTCGGGGCCTGAGCTTCTTGGTCTGAGACAGAGCGGCTGAACGCCGGCTGCAGCGGGGACCGTGCAAGCTTGGCCTGGAGTCCACCACGTTACAGCGCTGGATGAATGCTCACTGCCACTCACCTTACCATGTGACCCTGGGGTCCCCGCTGTGGCCCTCGGGCCACCCTGGAGCCTCACCACACCTCACAGAACCCTGGTGGGACTGGACTTGGGGCCCACGGAAATGCGGGCAGACAAGGGATCCAGAAACAACCCAGTCCCCAGGCCGAGCTGGCCGAGGCCTTACTCGAATGGGGCTTCCCATCCCAAGAGACGCGCCGGCCAGTCGTCCGGATCCAGCTCCCTGGGGCCACGGTCACCCGCCAGGCTCCAGGCGGGTCTGGGATGCCCTCCTCTGGGGCCTCGCCCGCTTCTCTCTGCAGCAGGAAAAGGGAGCACGGCCAGCTGCGGGGCAGGGGGCGGCAGGGAAGAGGGTGCCCTGGCTACTTTGCTCCCCCGTGGGCACTGGGGAGGGTCTCGAGGTGGCCAGGAAAGGTGAGGAGAGACGAGAGACCCCAAGAAGGAGGGAGACATCATGGCAGGTAGTGTGACAGGGGAAGATGGCCGAGCCCCTGGCTCGCAGCGGGGCCTGGCCGGCCGTCCCTCCAGAGGCGTGCCACTGACCGCCTGGTCAGGCTCTGTTTGCTGTGTGTGGGGTTTGCAGAAAGTGCTGACCTGCTGAGCCCACAGGCCAGGCTCAGAGGGGGCAGGAAGGAGGTGGCTGCCCAGCCTCGGGCACTGCTGCCCCATCTCCCGTTTCCAGGGCACCGGAGCCACCAGATCTGCCGGCTCTGTGCCCGGGGACGGGCTTGCCTGGCCACTCCAGGCCGGGCTATCAGCGTCACCAGGGAGAGGGTTAAACATCCACCCTGCGTCCAATGCCCCCAGGCGGGTCCCTCACTCCTGCCCACCCCCCCAACTCCGTGCCTCCTCCGAGACCCTGGACGTGCACCTTTCCCCTGGGAGAAGAGGGAGGGGGAAGGAAGCGGATGGAGCCGCGGCCCTGCCGGCCCCCGAGGGCACCTTCCCACGATGTACCCCCGCCCCGTCTGCCTGTCTCCTGTCCCCAGTTCCCACGGGGCCCCTCCTGATGGAGGAGGCTTGACCTCAGGGCTGACTAGCTGCCGCCTGCTCCCGGAAGACAGGGGCTGCAGGGCAGTCCTTGGCCCGAAGCTGCAGGGAGGGGTCTCGGAGAGCAGCCCAGAGGCAAACCCAAGGGTCTTCCGGAAGGAAGAGGCCTGGTGGGCACATGGAGGACCCTGGTGTGCCCCGGTGGTCACTCTCCGCAGGTCACAGAGGGTATGAGTGGGCAATGCTGGGGCCTGGGTTGAAGAAGAAGGACCCACAGCCACAGGGCCGGGCCGCCAGGTGGGCACGGGGGTCTGTTGGGGACCCCGAGGGAGAAAGAGGGGAACAACCGGGGCCAGAGTCAGGCTGGATGGTTTCGAAATTTGGTGTGGGACGGAGAGCTGGACCTCAGGGTGATTTCTTTTGTGTGCTGGCCTCGTTCGGGGCCCCGGGGAGGTCTCAAGATGGAAGGGGGTCTCGGATTAAGCCTTGTAATTCCATTCCCCAAGGAAGATGAGATGGGAAGCAGGAAGGAGGGCCCAAGAGGGACCCCGGCAGCGGAGGAGGAGGAGGGAGGACACAGGGCAGCTGGGCCAGGGCTGGGCAGGGTCAGGAGCCGCTCCATCGTGCCAGGATAGGGGGCACGTGGGGCTCGGTGGGGCTGGAAGGTGGAGGGCGCCGGGTGGGAGGGTGGGACCTGGGGCTGCTCCTCACCCCCCCGCCCCGGGCAGTGGGAAGTAAGGCGGGGAGTGGCCACACCGTGGGGGGCGGGGGCAGCGGTGGCAGTATCCGGCATGGAGCCGGGCCCGTGCGGGTGAGGGCATGTGAGCCCGGCCGAAGTTTAGGAGCAGAGTCACCAGCACCGGGCGCCCGGCGGGATTCAGGGTGTAGAGGCCCGGACTGGCCTGCTGGGGCAGCGGGGAAGGGGGTGGGGGGCGGTGCTGCCCAGGGTACGGGTGGGACTGGGTGAGTGGAGCCCCCAGCCCCCAGCCCCCTGGTCGGCCACCCCGCCCCCACCTCCGGCCCGCTGCCCTCCCGGGGCCTTCTGGATTCCATCAGGTGTCACAGCAATCTGGCTGTGACATAATGAGGCAGGCCGGGGTCAGTGGGGTGACCTCTTGTGGCCCCGATGTTTGGAAATCCCCAAATCAAAATGACCCAAAAGACGGGCTTGAGAGTAGACTTTCCAAGCGGGCCCTTCAATCACCCGAAAACACAAGTGGACAGGCCCTTTCGATTACCGCTTCCCGCAGACGATAACGCAGCCGGGACCCCAGGACCACCGCGGCTCCGTCGGCTCACCTCTCCTGGGGGCAGGGGCCAGGACAGCTGGCCGCCCGTGCCCCCGCAGATGTGAACAGGGCTGCCTGGAGCAGGCCCCCGGGACAAAGAACAATGTATGATGGGCCGCTAAAACCAGCGTGACCTCATGCCACCCTCGGCGCCCGCCACGAGTCCAGGGGCCGGGCAGCTGGCAGGACTTGGGCGGCTGGAGGGGGTCTGGCTGGGAGGGGGCTCGCATGGCTGGGATCCGTAACTCACGTGCGGGGAGCGGGAGGCGTTGGCCGTGGCGCGGAAGGGGGCTTGACAGATGGCGAGTCCCTCCCACCCCCAGGTTCAAAGTCCTGCGTGAGCAGCCCTAACATCCTTCGTGTCCTCCCTTCCAGGTGTTATTCGGAAAAAAAAGCTTCTCAGACTACATGCTGAAAACTTCAGCGTGAGAATTTAATGTCAGAAACCCCATAATCTCTTTCCCAGAGATAAGACGCAGTCCTGTGAGGAGGGGTGAACCCGATCCCTTAACCCAGAGGACAGACGCTGGGCCGGAAGGCAGGGGCTGGGGGCCTGCTTGGGCTGGGGAAGGGGCTGAGAGTGGGCCCTCACAGGCCGGGTGTCCACACGGTGGGCTCACTTGAGTTTTCCTGGAAATGTTTGCTGCCGTCCGCCCTTCTGGGTGGACGGGCCTCTCCAGCGTTGGAACGGGACACTTCTGCTGCAACGGTGGCTTGGACGTCCCCGTGATGCCATGGCCTATCCCGCAGACCCTAATTTAGGCCTCAAGCCTCCTGGCCAGCGTGGAGGGTTCAGGTTGCCGACAGCTGAGCCAGGAAGGACAGCTTGGCCGGCCGTCACCGCACACGACCTTTCCGAGCAGGGTCCCGCTGCCTCCTGGCTGACAGCGCCACCCTTGGGGGACACGATGCATGCACATTTGCGCTTCCAGGTCAGGTCCGTGGGGGACACTGTCTCCCACCCAAGGCCCTGGCGCTGGGTCCATCCCAGCTGTCAGCTCCCAGGGGCTGAGCCTGGGTGTGTGTGCTGGGAGTTCTGGACTGCCCTGGTCGGCCCAGGTGTCAGCCAGGTCGGGGAGGGATGGCAGATGCACGAAGGACCCCAAACCATCAGCGCTTGCCTCGGTTTGCAGACGAAACTTCTCTAGGTGGTCCCCAACGGACCCCACCTGGAACAAACTTCCCCCTCAGCCTTTGGCGAATGCCCAGACCCCTGTGCCGAGGCCTCCACTGCTGGGTCACTGCTCGGGCCGGGCAGGCACCCCAGAAAAGTGGGTGGGTGCCCCTCGGGTGCATGGGTGCCAGACCCCAGTTCTGGGGTTGCATTCCTGGGGAAGGGGTGGTGGGAAGGTGCCTCTCTTGGGGGCAGGGCCCCCCGGGGCTGCAGGATGCCACTGACCGCCCTCTCACCATGTGACACTACTGCCCCCGTCAGGCGGCCACCCTGGGGCTCTGTCCTGGTGACCTCCCCCCCACCCCACCCCGCCCCGCCCCGCCCCGCCCTGCTCTGGATGGTCCGGGGCCCTGACAGCCTGAGGGGCAGGGGTAGCTGCGGTGGGGGCACTGTCCCCGTTTTAACGGAGGGAGAGGCAGATGAGCTGGGAGGGGCTTGTCTGTGAGCCAGCGCCCCGAGAGCCCCCGGAACGTGTATTTCAAGCAGTCCGAGTCCTTCTCTCGAGAAACCCCAGTGTTCTGGGGTACCTGAACCCAGGGGCCTGGCCACCTCGCCCCAGCTCCCCACCCCCGGTGCACAGGCCCCTGCGTGGTGTCCTGGCTCCGGGCCGGGTGGGACAGGGATGGGACAGGGGTGCACACGTCCCAGGGAAGGGCTGGAGCGAGGCCAGCCTGCAAGCTTCTTCTCCCAAACTTGGCAGTGTCTCTCCGAGTGTCCCACCCCCTCGAGGGGACGACCAGGAGTCAGGGGGCCACTCTGTTTGGGGCTGTTTGTGGGCCCCTCCCAGCATTGCCATGGCAATGACACGGGGCGAGGCCGGGGAGCCATACCTCAGAGGTGACTAAGTGTGCCGTGTGCCGCCCGTTATAGCGCCCGGCGCCCCCCACCCTTGGGACGCACACACATCGGGCCCTGGCTCCGGCCCCCCGCAAGAATGTTCCATGAGCCCCTTGGGCAAGCATGTGGCCCAGCATGCCAGGCCAAGCACGCCCGGCCGGCGCCTGCTCCCCCTCCCACCCCGGGGTCACCGCCCGGCCCGGAGCCTTCCGGCCGCGTCCACCCTGCCCGTCTGGAGCCTCTTCCTCGTGGCTCTCAGGTCCCAGCTTCCTGCTGCAGGGAGCTTCCTGGTTCCCTGCCTTTCTGTCCCTGCAAACAGACCCTTGGCGACTCTTCCCATCCTGCGTCCCGCACTGCACCCTCACACTCCGAGGTTGCTCTGCGGGTCCCCCATCGCCTCGGTCCCCCAGCCGCTCCCTCGGTCCGTCTCCCTGATCTGCCCAGGACACGCGCCCAGCACCCCAGGCGGCCCAGGGTTCCTGGGTGGGGAGGAGAGTCCAGGAGGAGCTAGGCCGACGTTAGGGACCCAGGCCAAGGCCACAGCAAGGGCTGTGGAATGGCCAGTGTGGCCCCCTTCCGTTCCTCTCCTAGGGGCCTCTCGGGGGGGCCTGGCAGTGCCCTGGCCCTGGGGTCCGGGGACCACAGGTCAGCAGCCCCTGGAAGAGGCTGAGTTCGTGGGAGCTCGGACCCGCCACTCTGGCTGGGGTCATCTTGACTGATGCGGACAGCTGCGTCCACCTCCCGAAGCTATTTCAGTTTTAGCAGGAGTCGGGCGGGCTGGCACGCGGGGCCCCCGGCATCCAGGCGGGCAACACGATATTTTCAGATAAAGGGCGTCGCTCGTCACTCTCCTCGGGCAGCTGCCGGCTCCCCTTACCCACTAAGCCCCAAAGGAGGCTCAGAACACACAGTTTTCCTGTTTTGTACCAGCCAAGGGGCCAAGGCGGATTTAGCCAGGGTGAGGCCAGGGGACAGGGAAGCGGGGGATGCTCTGGGAGGTGAGGACAGGCCAGGGACGGGGGCAGCAGCTGGTCCTAATCCCACTGGCCTCCTTCAGGACCGGCCCCACAGGGCCTCGCGCCCGATTTTTATTTTTAGGAGGCACCTTCTGCAACTTGGGCTGCCTTTTCTCGAGGACACAGGACAAGCCCAGCGTGGTCACACACCAGGTGGCCCCAGGATCCAGGAGGGGTTTCCCCGGTCGTGGTCTCTGGGATCTGGGGACAAGTGACCAGAATCTCGGGGCTGGAGCTCTGGGTGCGTCACCCCCAACACACTCGGCCACTCCTGCCCCTCGGGAGGTGAGGGTGGGGGGCCTTTCCTGAAGCCCCTTAAGGCCCCGTGGGCCACCCGGCAGAGCAATGGGAGGCGGGAGTTCGCGAGCCCAGATCTGAGGAACACACTGGGGGCCGAGGGACACAGCAGGAAGGAACCTGGGGATGGAGGGCCTTCTTATCTTAAGTGGAAAGAGAACCAGCAGTGGCACAAAGCCCCCGCAACTGGTCGAGCCCCTGAGACCAGGCAGGGGACCCGGCGGTACCCCCAAAGCACAGAGGAAGCAGGCAAGGGCGCCACAGACGCCAGGGGCCAGCGAGAGGCAGCGCGTGGGGCTGGGGGCACCCCTGGGGACACTCTTTAAGAGGGTGAGATTGCCCAGGGTCTGGAGGAGTAGAGAGACCCTGGACTTGCTCTGGAGGGGCAGGCGGCTGGGGGGCCGCGTGGGTGGGGGGCCAGCGTGAAGGGAGGTTTCTGTCCTAGACCAGCAGGCCTGGTGGCACTTCCAAGGACGTAGCCTGATTTGGGGCTGCTGCACTGGGCAGTGATGAGGTGCCCACTTCTAGCACCACCCCCTGCCCCTAGCCTGGACGCCACACGAACCCTTCCACAGCACGGCCGCTTGCCTGGGGCTTCTGCCGTGCCTGCCCTGCCACACCGTGGCCTTGTGCGGGAGCTCACCCCCAACTGGGCCGCCGCACCTGGCAGGGACACGGGACGTGGCAGGACGCACGGGTGGCCAGGTGTGGTGATGGACAGCCACGGAGACAGAGACCTGGGCTGGGCAGGGGGCTCCAGGCTTTGCACGAAGCCAGAACACACACTTGGGTGGAGAACGGGACCGGGCATCAGGGGGACAGGGTCCTGGGAGCAGCCCTTGGGCACCTTCCTCCAGCCTGGCCCTGTCTCCCCGCTGGCTGACGTGATCATGTCCACATTTTAGACAAGAAGGTCGAGGCTGCAGCCAAGGGCCTCCTGGCGGCAAGGCCAGCAGCTGGGAGCGAAGGGCAGGACCCCTGGCCCTCACAGCCCCACCCAGGCCCCTGCCCAGGTGGCAGCCCTCGTCTGCTGGCCACTAGGAGCCAGGAGGGGGAAGCCTGTGTCCCCTGAAGTCCTCAGACGGGCCCCTCACATCTGAGGTCCCCACAGCCTCCTGTTCCTTGGTGCTCTGGCCTCAGACACTGCAGAAGGGCCTTGGAGGGCCAGAGTGGCTGGGCTGAGTGTGTGCGGGTGGCCAGATGCGTCTCTCTCCAGGCAGCTGGGCTTCTGCTCTGCAGTCATTCCGGCTGGTCAGCAGCGCCTGGTGACCCAGCCTCCAGGTCCCTCCCCAAGGTGGTCCAGCAGGGAGCGGCTGCCACCTCTGCCAACCCCTCTGTCCTGTCCGGTCGAGGACGTCGCTGTGGCGGCTCAGTGGAGCCCCGGAGCTGCAGGAGCCCAGCCCCCCCAGGGCCCCCCTCACTCGCTCACACACGTGTGCACACGCACCAGCGGGACCCAGGGCCTCTGCACCGCCGGGCTCACACCGCACCCCCTCTGGCAGCAGGCATGGGGTTTTGTTAGGGCTACAAATCAGATATCACACAGTTTGGGGCTGACATGGGTTTTATAAGAATTATTTAGGGCCCTGGCCCCCAGTGAAGTCCCAGGGAGAGCCTGGCAGGAGCATCGGCTGTTCAGGGCCGGCGGAATTCCAGCGCGACCTGAAGGGAAGCCCTGATGAGGTCAGCGCCCGGTGCTGTCCGCAGGGACGTGGCACCCCTACCTGGGGCCTGCGCGAAGGCTTCTGGAGGCACCTCCCCGACCCGAGGGACACGAGGCCCCGCCCCCTCAGTGGTCTTCTGAGGTCCCTCCGGAGTATTTCAATCTTCCCCTCTGGGCAGTCAGCGGGCACGTTCCCGCAGGCAGGTGCCATTCTGCTGCCCTGTGCCCACTGCCCAGATGCTCGTCACCCGGTGTCTGTGGCCGGTGGATCCAGCGGCCATACGGAATGTGACGGGGCTGGAGGAGGGACGGCAAGGTGGACGGCCCAGGGCCCCTGATTCCACGTCCCGGAAAGCTGTTCACCGGGCACGTTGGGAGGGGACAGCGGGAGGCGCAAAGCCCAGACGCTGCAGGTGCTGTTGCCGAGGACACTCGGGCACCGTCACATTCATCCAAACAGCAGCATCCCCGTACGTCAGAGCGTGTGCGGTCCTGTCTCCATCGCCCGGGAGGGCCCGGTCTGGACCTGGCATCCGACGGAGGGCCAGGGGAAGGGGAGCAGCCTCCTGGGACGCTGGCTGGGAGGATTAAAGGGGCAGGTCACCCAGGGGAGCGGGTCAGAAGAAAGAGGGGCTGACCTCTGCCTGCAGAGCGGGCTGCTGGGTGCCCCAAACCAGGACTCTCCTCGGAGACACTCTCAGGGGTGCCCAGAGGGCTCCTGCATGGAGATGGGTGCGCCCACATGGGAAGGAGAGGACCGCCGGCGAGGTGAATTGCACGCCGTGTGTCTGCCAGGACCCCTACTGAGGCCACGGGAGCTGCAGGGAGAGGAGAATCCAGCCACGGGGGGGCCCCGGGACCCCAACTCTGCAAAGGCAGAACCAAGGATGCGCCCGGCGGAGCCAGGCCCAGGCCGGAGTGCAGCCGTGCAGGGACAGGACCGGGGTCCCCCAGGCCCGGCCTCGCGCAGGGAGGAAAGCAGGCTGGGCTGCCTTCCCTCTGTCACAGCATCAGGGGTCCAGGTCCACCCGAGGAGGTGGGGGCCAATCAAAGCCAGATGTGGGAGCAGCACAAAACATGGTGATTATTTTGACTAGGAAAAGCCCTATTTACAAAGAAATAATGAAGTGATCTGGGGGGATTGGTGCTGGGGATGATCTCAGTCAGGAAGGAGCGACACAGATGCTGAACAGGTCGGCCTGGCGGGCCGCATGGGGAGCCGTCCTGGCCGCTGCTTCCCAGGCCGGTGGCCCGGGTGTCCCCGCGCCCGTCTTGGGGTGTCTGGGCTGAGCCCTGTGGGGTGCAGCTCCCTCCGGGCTGGGCGGGTGGGAACCTGGGAAGGAGACCCAGGTCTCCGGGGCACCTTTCCCTTTCTCCCAAGAAGCCAAGCGCCCCGGGGCCAGGCCGGGGAGGCAGGTGTGGGGCGCTGGCAGAAATGGAGGGGTTTCCCTGGGGTGGGGTGCCCCTGCGCACGGCGGGACATGCAGAGAGAGCCAGCTCAGCTCTGAGAGGAGGTGGAAACCTTTGTCCTGACGGGACTCAGTGTCGGTTACAGAGATGGGACAGACACCCACACGCAGGGCGACTTGGGGACCAGTGCACGCGTGTGCCAGCCCCCGTGCCCGGGGAAAGGAGGGTTTCCGAGGGCCGGAACTGAGCGTCTTTTGGACCCGAGGCGCGGCATTTAGGGAAGGAGAGAGGCACAGGGATGGGGGTCCTGGGGCTGTCTGGAAACTCCCTCCCCGTGCCAGCCCCTGACCCCGCCCCTGACCCCAGTGGAGCTCCCAGGGCCCCGAGGGGGCAGGCTGTTTGACACCCCTGACCAGGCCCTATCCAGCAGCGGGGCAGTTTGCAGACGTGGCCCATCTCTCCACAGCCTTCGGGGACTTTCAGGGACTGATAAACACCCTTGTTGGTGGTGAGGCAGCCCCGGCCTCCCGTGAAACATTCCAGGCTAAGCACCCGACATCCCCGAGCAATGATAACACACATGCCAAGCGCCATCCACGGACAAACAGATGCACAGACTGTGGCCCACGCACGCAATGGAAGGAAACCCTGAGGCGGGCTACAGCATGGGCCCGAGGGCGTGATGCTGAGTGACAGAAGCCAGCACAGACCCCATTTCCATGAAGTGTCCAGAACAGGCAAATCCGCAGAGACGGAAGCAGGCTTGTGTCGGCGGGGCTGGGGTGGGGAGTCGGGGGTTGGCGAGCGTCGGCAGGAGGGTGCGGGGTTGCTCTGTGGGTGACATGAGAATGTGTTCAAACTGATTACCGTGATAGGTGCACACCTGCCTGAACACTGAGACATCAAATGACACACGACGGGGTACTGTAGGGATGCGAACCATACCCCAATAAAGCTGTTTGAAAACAGAAAAGAACAGCCCTTGACCAGCTAGCTCTTCTGCCCTTTGTGATGTGAGGGGGTGGCGAGCGCGTCTTCACAGCCAGGAAGCAGGCGGCAGCCGCAACCGCCAGCTTCAGTGAAAACAGTGGCTAGGGGCCCACCTGGACCCCACCCCAGGCCCTGCCCGATTCTCAAACCCGCGGACAGGGCGGGGCTCTCCCGTGTGGCCAAGCTGGTGTGCTGAATGGGGTGTTCACCAGTGACTCACGCACACTCACGCATTCGTTCATTCATGAATGGAGTTCAGAATTACATGAAAGTCGGGAGGTGGGAGGGGACCCCCTCGGAGTCACCCTCAAGGGGACTGACTTCTTTAGTTTCCTTTGTGTTTTAAGGCCTGGGGGGTGGGAGGGGCAGCCCAGACGACCGGCTGTGTCCCTGGGCCCGGGTCCCCTGCTGAGGCCGCCCAGAGGCCAGAGGATGGAGCCCCCGACTCAACTGGGGGTCCCAGCTGCAGAAGTGAGCGGGCCCTCCCCACCCCGGCCGAGGGGCCCAGCCAGGCGGTGGGTCACCTGCAGTCGGTTACTTAAACGATGCACGTGGAGCTGGGATGACAGCATGATGCGGCCCCGGGGAGACTCTGGCCCTTGAAGAGGAAAACCAGACGCTGGCGGAGGGGCTGCGGCCAGATGGGCTTCCGCTCCATCCTGGCAGCCCTGGCGGCCGGGCCTCACCTGGAGCTGCTGGGGGGTCTGGGATGCGTCCCGTGGGCCACAGGCCGGGCCTGCTGCAACTATAACTCATCAGCACAGGCCTGCTGGCTCCAAGCAGGGCCCGTGGCAGCCACAGGGGACTGAGAAGGCGGCTGGCCCAGCCCCCAGAGCCGCCCCTCACGGGCTCTGCCTGCCGTATCCTGGGTCTCACAGCCCCCACAAGGCAACGAATGGCCATAAAGAAGGGAGGCACAGGGGGCGGTGTTGTGGGCTCTAGCCCTCTTCCTTTGTCCATATACTTTCCCCCAGGCGCTGGCCCGGGGTGCTCCCGGCAGGACTGTCCCCACGGGAAAGGGAGCCCCCAAGTCCACTGGGTCGGGCCCTCCCTGTTCCCAGTCCCATGTGAGGCTGTCCAGCAAAGGCATGAGTGGGGAAGATGACACCCAGCCTAGGGGGCCCCCGGGAGACCCTCCTCTGGTCCCCACGTGTGGAGGAGCAGAGGGGAAGAGGATGCTGGGACCAGAAATCTTGATCACCATCTCCCAGCCGCGCAAGGAAGGAGGAGACGGAGGCTCGGAGAAGACGATCATGGGGCCCACCGACCTGGGGCAGAGACCTCCCGAGGAGGCACCGGCTGTCTCCCTGCCAAGCCTCCAGCCTCCAGCCAGGGAGGGGCAGGGGTGTCAAACAGCGCCTTCTCAAGGCTCCGTGCCTGGGGGGGGGGCAAACAGCCCCCCAGCTGAAGGCCCGTTTCCTGTTGCTCAGCGCCCTGCAAGGCAACCCCACCCCTGCCCCGCACACTCGGCTCTGTGCCGGACACCCCGTGTCCCACCCCGACTCGGCGCTGCTGTGGCCACTCCATCCACCAGCCCTGGGGGTGCTGAGGACGCTGAGGACGCCTTGGCCCGCCTCCGTGGCCGTGACCGGCAGATGCCAGGCCCTGGGGGATGTGGAGGGCACAGCGAGGACAGCAGAGGGCCGCCGTGTGGGAAGGGTCTGGGGGCTGCGTCCGGGGGCGTGCGGGCGGCCAGCCCTGGAAGTGCAGCAGATGAAGGATGGGATTCCTCCCCTGGCCTTGAGTCGGGGTCCTCGGGGCCCCATGAATTATTTCTCTCAGGAAAATACCATTGACTCCGTTCTCCAGCCTCCTTCCCGACCTTCCCCATCACTTTAAATCAATGCTGAAGGGTGGAGTTTGCCCGGACCTTCACCCTCCAGCCGGAGGGGAGCTTCAAAGGCCCACGTGACGCCCCCCGTGTCCCTCGGGGTGGAGGGGGCCGGCCAAGCCGGCTCCCCACTGTCTCCCCCGCGGAGGGAAGAGCCAAGCTCCAGAACGGGGAGCCGGGAGGCTGCGGAGGAGGGTGGTCCCTGAGCCCTCGTGGCATCCGGCATCCGTGTCCCACCCCAGGGGCAACGTGGCCTGATTCCCCGAGCGCACCCACAATGCCTTCTTGCTTGTTCCCCAGATCTCCAGGCCCGCGGACACTCAGAGACGGGCCCAGCCAACCGGGTGTGGCCTCACCGCCCCCCTGCCCAGGGGCGGCCGCAGGGTGCTGGCTCCCGGGGGCTCTCAGGGTCAGGCTTTTAGCTGCAGAGCGTGATTCAGAGAGAAATCAAGCTGTGGGTGCATCTCAGGAACCGGAGATGCAGGGAACCAGGCTCCCGGACCCGCCGGGACCAGCGCCACCTCTACCCCCACCCCGCGGGTGCCCGGGTGCTGGTCGTCCCTGACCACGCTCCGCTTCCCACCTGCAAGCCTTCGGCCCGGCAATCTTTCCAGACACGGCCTTGCTCTGGACTAGTCCCCTAAACCCCACTCTCTCTGGATCCCCCACCCTCCCTGCTCAAGACCACACTGGACTGTGCCACCCTGGACCCCCAGCCCGGACGGGCTCTCTCCCAGCGGCCTCCCCGACCCCTGCCCTCAGCACTCACTCTGATCTCCCCCACAAACCGCCCAAAGCAAGCTCTTCAACAGAGCAGCTCAGGATGACTTCCTGGGTGCTCTGGAAGTGGGTGTCCCCCCCAGCTGGACAGCGTTCTGGGCCTGCCTGGCTCGCCTTGGGCCCATGGGACCCTGACAAGACACGCGGGCCACCCGCGGCCGGGCCCCTGCTCTCAGGGTGGGGGCAGGGCCCAGAGCACAGAGCATGGGGTGGGGGGCCTGGGCCGGTCTCCACAAGCAGCACTTTTATTTGAGTTGAACTGTCAGCCGCCCGTCACAGGCCGAACCAGCCGGGGACGCCCCCGCGCCGGGGGTCGCAGCTCTGCCTCCGCCGCTGGTCTTCCAGGACCTGGTCCCGCAGGTCCTCATCCGCAGCACTGCCTTCAGGCCTCTTTTTCTCAGGAAACAGATCTGGGAACGTGAAGGTCTGTCCGTGCGCCTGGGGAGAAAAGACACGGGCTCAGCCTGCAGCGCGGGCGGGACAGGCCGGGAGCCCCGTGGGAAGGTCCGTGGCCAGATGGAACCTGCCCGCCCATCGCCTGCAGGACAGACGCAGGCCGGGCCCCGGCCCTCTGCGGTGGAAACCACTGCTGCGACAAGGCCCCTCATCGAGGCCAGCTCTTCAGGCAGTGTGTCCCCATCGGGGAGCCCAGCAGCGCACCCACTCCCGGCAGGAGTCGCCCGGCCATCCTGGGGGCAGAGCTTGTCTGCTGGGGCGGGGAGACAGGCACAGAGCGTGTCTGCAGGGGCGGGGAGACAGGCACAGAGCGTGTCTGCTGCCCCCCTGGAACGTCTTCCACCCAAAACACCTACGGGCCTTTACCCACATTAAAGACTAACCCTCCTCCCGGCTCAGAGCTTGGCAAGTAAAACGCATGTAACGTACAAAGAAACGTACATGCGAGCAGTCTATAAATCAAGACCGGCTTTGCAAATTCACTGGTTTTACGTCTTCCACTAAAAGTTCAGAACACGTGAGTGCCGGCCAAGTCCCAGCCCGGACCCCCAGCACGTGGCCGGGGTGCCAGCCCGGCCCGTCAGTGGGCCGGAGGGAGGAGGGGACCCCCAACAACGTGAGGTGCGGGGCCACCTCCACGTGCTACACGTTGCAAAGCAGCTCCAAGGATGGGGGCGGGGGGGAACGACCCGGGCCAACACTCCCAGGGCTGCGCCGTCCGCCTCCAGACGGGCAGAGAAGGACGGATCTGGAAAATTTTAATAAGTAAAATCAGTGAAGTGCGCTTGGTTCTTGGAGACCCTTGTTTTGTGAAGACATTTGGATTCGGGCAGGCGGCCAAGCGTGATCTGAAACAGCCCACATACTCGGCCCTGAGAACGGGAGGTTTATAAATCCCGCTCACATGGCGCGGAGTGCAGGCCCCGAGTGATGAAAGGCAGCAACCGTGTGCTCGGTAGCCAGCCTGCAGGAGGATTCGCTTACACACTTCAAAACTTTCTTTCTTCTTCTTTAAAATACCAAAGGGCAATAGTTTACATGCAGGGCTGATTGCCCAGAATGGGGGATTTATGTTTAATATACCGAGGTGATTCTGCTAGTTTTCTGAGGTGGGGGAAACCCAAAATGACATTTTAAAATATAAATACAAAGATGGCAATCCGCAATAGCTTGGGAAAAAACGGAGGGCGCCGCTGGGAGAAATTCCTCGTTTCTCACCGAGACAAGCGCCGGTGTGGGTGCCGACTGCGGCTCCCGGGGGTTCCCTTCCTAGAGAAATTCACCTTGTACTTTCAGAAATAAAACCCTCCATCCTTCCAAAGCTGACCAGCGGAAAAGAACAGGAGGGGAAGAAAGTGTCACAGTGAAAAGCGAAGACGCCGGCCCGGGACGGTGAGGGGCGGGCGGGGTCGGGGGGGGGGGCAGGCTCTCTGTCACCAGCAGGCTTCAGCTTCAGCCTGGGGGCCGAGGCTCCGTGCTGTGGGGTGACCCAGGCTCGCTAGCTCCCCGACTCTGGGCCAAAGAGACGGTTATCAGCTCGTGGGAGGAAACCCGGGACCCCCACTACGGGGGACCAGCTTTCCCGAAGCAGCCAACTCCGAACAAATCCGGGAATTTCACTTGTCTTCCTGATGGACCTCTGTGTGCTCTGCGATCAGCTCGCTGATGAGAAGCCCAGAAACGAGGCCCCAAGGGACACACGGGGAGGACGTCTCCGCAGACGGAGGACAGAGAGGGGACCCCTTCGGGGGGCGGGGGTCCAACCCCCCGGCCGGTTTCCAGGCAGAGATCTGCCGGAGTCGGGCGGGGTGGAGGTGGGGGGGATCCGTTACAAATTGAATTTTGCAGCGGAGGGAAGCGTGCCCAGCGGGGACGCCCTGTGCCCCCACTTGTGCGGCCCTGATTTCACAGGGGAAGAAAGGCGGCTGGGTGGCAGCTGCAGATACCAGATCCCAGGCCGCGCAGCTCAGCTTCCAGAGCAAGGTGGGGCCCGGGAAACGCAAGGGCTCGGATGACTCAAAAGCCACTTGTAACTATAGCTCTCGCTGAAGGGCCTCGTGGCGAATGCCGACATATGGGGTGTCAACCGGCGTGCCGTGACAAAGACAGATGGCCCGATTTAACACAGAGGACACAGGCGTCTTTATAAGGCCAACGGCCACTCTCCCTGCCTGGACTGGCTGATTTTATGCACAGCAAATATTAGGCCAAATAATTACGGGGGCCCCTGTTTAGAACAACTGTGACTGTTTTTCAGAAAAGCTGCCATGCTAACTTGGTCTTTCAACAAACTGCCTCCTAAGGCCCAAAATAGGCCCTGGGGCCGGAGGGTGTTTTCATAATAGCGCTACTGCCATCTAGCGGCCCCGGGGCCCGCGGGCTCCCTGCTCTGACCCAGGCTGTTTACGAGGAAAGTAAAGAAACTGGAAGACCCCCACCCCCTCCCCCGCCGCCCAGGGTTTCAAACGCAGGGCAGCTAACAGACTCTGTGGGCAGGTCCAAGGTCACCTGCCCCGGCAGAGGAATCCTGCCCGGAGCCCACGGGGCCTTGGTGCTGGGGGGGGCCAAGGCTGTCCATTCTGAGTCAAGAGCATATGTGGGAAAGCACGTCTGGGGGCAGCTCAGGCTGGAAAGGAAGAGCCCGGAAAGGGGCTTGGAAAACACGTGCCTTCCTCTAGCCAGGTCTGGGTTTCGGTCAGCAAAGGCCCAGATGGGGTGCTGGACGCTCTTTCCGGAGCCCCTCGCTAGGCAGGGGACACAGTGAAGAGAACCTGGGGGAGTGTGCCGCACTCCGAAGTCCAGCCCAGAGGAGAGGGGGTCAGCCAGGACCCCAGCACACCCCAAGTGGTCTGGCTTGACACCGAGGCCCCAGCAGGAACCTCCACCCGCATGGCATTAACTGCTTCCTTGCTTTGACGCTCGCCAGCCCTGGTTTCTGCCTGAACCCACCCCAAGCCCAGCGGGCCCACATCCGCCCACTGCAGTCCAGGGCTGGCCCCCGAGAAGTCCCCCAGCACCCGTCCCGTCCCACCTCTGAGCTGTGCTTTGAACCCCAGCTCCCCCACGGGGCTCCACGTGGCTGAGAACTAAGTGCCAGCCTGGCGCCCCAGGATCCTGCCCACCCCCCGCCCCAGGTCACGGCCGGGGTGAGCACTCACCAGCTGCACGTAGGCCACCTTGGAGTCTGGTTTCTTTATCCTGACGTTCCTGTAATCCCTCCTCCTGCTGGAACCTGTTGGAAGGGGGGGAGACAAAAACCTTCACTCCCAGCATGAAGTTTCCAGCCCCACTGATCCAGGAACCCACTTTCTAGAAACAGGCAAACACGCAGGCACCTTCGGGCTACAGACTGCAGGCGGCACGCCCTGGGCCACTAGGCCAGGCTCGCGCGGGCAGGCGCCACCACCGCCAACCTCCGCTCGGTGAAAACCCAAACGTGTCTAAAATAACTCAAGAGACGGCTTTCTGCCCTGTCAGCACAGAGGCTCTTGTTGTCTGACCTCCCCTCGACGGAGGGTCGTCATATTTACAACTGGGCAACCGGGGGTTGGGGGGCAGGGGTCAACAGGAAGGAACGAGAAAGGCCCAGGGGAATAAAAAAAGCGCTTTGCTGACCGACCCGGGAGCAGGCGGGGGAGCGGGTGGGTGGGTTGAGCGTGGGGCCCTGCTCTGAGCAGCCGGCAGGGCCAGGCCACCCAAGTTCCAGCCCTGGGAGGCCACCTCCACCCTGTGCGTGCCTCAGTTTCCTCATGTGCAAAGGACCACGTGCCAGAGTGGCTGCGAGGGGGACCACACCAGCGACGCGGGCAGCCTGGCCCACGGGAGCTCCGCAGAGGAGCCCACACCAGAGAGGGCAGCCCCCGCCCTGGGCACCCACCGTGCTGCACCCTCGTCCGCACGGCAGCCACGGGCACATTGTAAATGCGCTCGAGATAACTCCTGAGGTCCACTCTGGTCATCCTGGGGCAAAGGAGAAAGAAAGGAAGTCTGAACAGGGCCGGGGTACAAGGCGGCCCGCCCGACGGGGTGAGCTGCCGACCGCAGGCCCCAGGTGGGAGCGGACTCGGGGGAGGCCAGGGCTGAGGCCGGGCCCCGCTGACTCCGGAGATGCAGCCCCTGGTCCTCACCCAGCACACTTGCATCCGGACGCAGCAGTGAGAGGGTGACAGGGGACCAGCCCCCAGGACTCAGCTCTGTTCTCCCTTCCACTGGTCACACTCCCTGGGGGCCAAGCTTTCAAGGGGAGGGACGGGACGGTCTGCGAGTGCCCCCTGGCTGCCAGGAGCTGCCCGCAGCGCCCGGCCGCCCGCTCTGCAGCTGCTGCCCTGCCCGCAGCACCCTCCCAGCAGGCGCGTCCCAGAAATGACGGTCAAGGGGATGGTGGGCTAGGTCCCATGCCCTCTTCACCCTACATGGGCCTCACACGGAAGCTCAAGCCAACCCCGGAACCCCTAAGACTTCAGCATGGGACACAGGGAGGCTGTGTCCCTTCGGTAACTGGGGCCTCCGTGAAGGCCCCACTTGAGGACGAAGGCTTTGGAAGCCATGGTGAGCGGGTGCAGGAGTCACAGCCCAGCCTCCTGGAAAGAGCAGCCAGGACCGAGGCAAGAAAAGAAGTCAGGTCTCAGGCCAGGCTTCCCGGGGGTGGCGGGGAGAACACCCCAAGGCCCTGCACACACCAGACCTCGGACAGTGCGGAGCTGCCTGCGTAATTTTCACGGCAGGAAGAACCTTGCTTGTGAGTGGGGTTCGGCGGCACCTCTGGGGCTGTGGGCCCCTCAGGGCACTCCCCAGCCTGAATTCCTCTGGGGGCGGGGAGGGGGGGCTTACTCCATGGGGATCCGGAACTGCACAGTGTCCTCGGGCTGGGCCATGCCGGGCCGCACCAGCTGGATGAAGAAGTTGGTGCGGAAGACCCGGAGCTGGGGGTTGCCCAGCTGGTACAGAGGGTACCTGCAAGGGGGAGAGGGGTCGTGTCAAACGTTCAGAACACGAGGCTCCCAGGACACCCCAGCAGGGTCCACAGGTCATCACGCCCATGGGGCCGGGGAGCCAAGGGGGCAGTCACCCACAGGCCACCCCCTTTGCTCACCCGGCGTGGGCGGCCAGTCCCCAGTCCCCGGGGCAGTGTGGCCTGTTGACCCCCAAGGTCAGCCTTTGGAAAGGACCGGTGAATGATTCATGAACAGAGGCCAGAGGACATGCCCACCCCACCCCGTAAACAGGCTCAGAGTCATGTGTTTGTTCAAAGTGCCGGTCCCAAAGGCACGCGGCCCCCGCATGGCTGTCACCCTCCAGGAATGGGCCCCACACAGGGCACGCCCTCTAGCTCCCTTCAGCTCAGGTGAGGTGGGATCGGTCAGAACCAGCCTATTCTGCACTGGCCCACCCCCGCGGTGGGGGAAGGGATGGGGCCACCTCCACACCCCCTGTGCTGGGAACGCCAGTTCATCCTTGACAAGCGTGAAGATCAACAGATAAGAGGCTCGGGAGAGATGGTGTGTGCAGATCACCAGCTACACGCTGACCGCCCGCCTGCCCCACCCCCCAAAACCCCCAAAGTGAGCAGAGGCATCTAGAAGGTGCAGGCGGCCACCACCTGCGGCTCCCACCCAACTGCCCCTGCCAGCTGGACCCATGCCCCCGTTGGGGTTTGGTGGGCCAGGAGGGCCACACTGCCAACTGGGCCTCGGGGCTGGGGTGAGGAGGGGGCCCAAGGTCCACAGGGGCTGCAAGGGGGCCAGGGGTCTACTGGGAGCCCGGGGGACGGGTCTTGGTGGAGGGTGGGCGCAGGGGCTGAGGATGCCATCTAGGGTCCCTGGTGACCAATCTGCAGCACAGCACGTGGCCCCTGATCTTGGGGAGCACCCAGCACCAGGGAAGGGGACTCAGTGAAGCCAAATCTCACGCTGCCTCTGGGCCTCACAAGTCTGGGGAGCGTGAGGGGGTCAGGAGCCGAGGTCCAGGGTGTGGCATCCTGAGGGGGCAGGGCTCAGGCACCCTGGCACAGGCCGGGGCACCCGCAGAAGAACGAGTGCTGAGCTCAGTGCTAGGTAACGTCTCCCGGGGTCTCCTGGCGACCCAGTCCCACGTGGCAGCTGCCCCATTAGAAGCTGGTGGCACAGCCTTCTCCGCTGTGCCGGAGAGGCGGGAGGGGCAGGTTCTGGAAGCGCAGGGCTGCTCGCCCAGGACCGAGCCTCGCTCTGCCCTCGTGCGGGTCCAGGCCGGCGGGCGGCCACCCAGGCTCACACCTTCCCCCTGGTGAGCAGCGGCGAGCACTGCAAGGGGCGCAGTCTGGGGCCCCTGGGGAGCTGCGGGGTGGGGGGCGCGGTCGGCCGGAGGAGACCGAAGCCCGAGGTCGGCGGGGCCCAGACCCGCCAACCTTCTGTCCCACCCGCCCTCGCCAAGCGTCAGGCCCGACCCCCAAGGGGCGGCCCGGGCCCCTCCGGCTCCGGAACGACCAGCCCCGCCCCAAGCCCGCCCCGCCCCGCCCCGCCCCCACGGGCGCCTCGACGCCGCACGTTCCGCGCGGGGCTCTGAGTCGCGTCCCCGCGGCCCGGCACGGCCCCCGCAGCAAAGGCCCGGGCGCGGCCACGCCCCCGACCCCGCGCCCCGGGACCCCCACTCACAGCACATTCCGCGCCATCGCCGGCTTCCGGGGCCGCGGGCGGAAGGAGGGGCACGCCCGGCCCCCGCTCCGCCCCCGCCGCAGCGCCCCCTGGCGCCCGGGAGGACGCGCGCAGCCCGCGCACCTGGGCCGCACCTGGCGGCCCGCCCCCGCCCCAGCCCCACCGCCCTGCGCACCTGAGCCCCGCCTGACCCCACCTGACCGCCATCGCCCTGCGCACCTGAGCCCCACCTGACTCCCGAAGCTCCGCACACCCAGTACCCACTCCTCACCCCTCACGCCCCGCTCATGCCCGGCAGCACACCCCAGTCCCACATGTCCCCCCCTCCACCCTGGGCCCAGCACACCAGTGGACCACCACGCATGCCCCCCACACACCCGCCCGTGCCCAGGATAACTGCAGGTCATCCCGCCCAGAGCCTGCCACCCTTCCAGCTGCTGGCCAAGGTGGGAGGCTGGGGGAGTTGGGGAGGGGAGGGTGTGTCGGAGGCCCCTCTCTCCACCTGGCGGAGGTGGTTTCCTCCCTCCCTCCCTGGCCCCCACCCCAGTCCTTCTGGCCGGCCCAGCTGGGGCCCCTGCCCTGGGCCACTCTCCCCATCCCCTGAGAGCCCCCCCAACCAGGTGCCCCACCTGTGAGGCTGCTGGCTTCTCCAGGCCTCTGCTGGGCACCCCACTTCCAGCCTCTGCACAGCACAGCCCTCACGGGGGACCCCCTCCATAGGGCCAAACCCCGGGCCCACTGCCCCCGCCCCCCCCCCCCCCCGCAGACACACACAGCAGGCAGACCTGTGGGGAGGAGAGGGCCGCAGCCTCCCCCCTCCCGGTCCCGGTCCCCAGGCCCTGCTCTTGCCCTGGTCCCCTCTGCTCCCTGCTTCCAGCCTCCCCCAACCAGACTGTCTGGTTCCCCTGTGCATCCCACAGCACCCCACCCTAAGTGCTCTTCAGGGCAGGGAGGGCATTCCACAGTCTGCAGGGAGAGAAGGGACCCCAGGAAGCAGGGGAAGGTCCCTGCCGGGAGGCTGGAAGCAAGCCTCCAGGGTGGGGATGGAACGGCAAGGAGGCAAGAACAGGAGGAGCCTGAGGAGGGGCAGGCATCGCGATGCTCCTGGGAGGGGCTGGGTGCTGGGGAGGGGGCTGGAGTGCCCTGCTTACTGGAGTGTTTGGTGGTGGAGACCTCACGTGGATTCGTCTAGGATGAAGAAACTGACATTGGGGAGCGGGTGCTGGGGAGGGGTCAGTTGTGACTGGGGGAGGGGAGGGACAAGGGCCTGCTGGGGAGGACCAGGGGAGGGCAGAGAAATGTCTGGCCCTTGTGGGATGGAGGGGGTCCAGGCTCGTTTGCAGGGGGACACGCCATGCTGGAGGGAGCCTGAGCTGCAGGGGCTGCTGTGCCAGGGCCCCGTGAGGCTGACAGGTGACCTTGGCAGGGCCCAAGGAGGTGGGGAGATGGCTGGAGCTGGAAAATGGGGGTCCCCGGACTTGGAGGCCAGGAGGCTTTCTTCTTCTTTCTGTAAAGCTTTAACTCAGCAGCCATATTCCAACCCAAAGGTCCTGATGGTGCTCAGAGATGTGGCCGGAACTGGAGCTCAGAGCCGTGCGTGCCCGATGGGAGGGGCCGTAGTTAGGCACCGTGCTGGATTCCAGTGGGCGTTGCGCTGATCAGTGGGGCTGAGGGAGCTGAGGTCCTCGAGGAGGGTGGGGCAGGGATGGGGTCTCAACGGTGCAGACCCCCAACACTCAGACCCTGCTTCTCTGATTATCTGCCAACTGGATTCCTCCCCTCAAGGCCTGGGACCTGTGAGTGTAAGGTGGGTCTCGACCCCCGCAGCCTGGGGAGCCCACGTGTGGCCCTCCTCTCCTCCTCCTTCCCCTGTGTCATCACATCTATCCCCTCACTGCTTTTCATGGCTTCACGCGGCTAAGTTTGCCAAGTAAAGGAGAGGGGGCCCAGTTAAATCTGAAGCTCAGATAAACAACATTTTTTGTTATTTGTTTTTTAATAGACTCTTTTAAGAATGATTTTAGGTGTACAGAAAAATTGCTCAGAAAGTACAAAGAATTCCCTATACTCTGTCTCTCCTGCCCCCCATTCTCACGAATTATTTACACTTGCACTGATGTGATACAGTTGTTACAATTGATGGACCAATGCCGATACGTTAACATTAGCTGAAGTCCTTAGTTCACATTAAGGTTCACTCTTGGTGTGCATTCTACAGGTTTTGACAGATGTATAATGACCTGTGTCCACCGTTACAGTATCCTACAGAGTAGTTTCACTGCCTGAAAAACCATCTGTGCTCCTTCTTTTCATCCCTCCTCCTAACCCCTGGCAACCATAGGTCATTTTACTGTCTCCATGGTTTTGCCTTTTCCAGAATGTCCTGTGGTTAGGATCATACAGTATGTAGCCTTTTCAGATTGGCTTCTTTCTCTTGGTCATATGCATTTATGTTTCCTCTGTGTCTTTTCATGGCTTGATAGCTCCTTTCTCTTTAGCACTGAATAATATTCCATTGTCTGAGGTACCACAGAAATGGATCCACTCAACCACTGAAGGGCATCTTGGTTGCTTCCACATTTTGGCAATTATGAATCAGCTGCTGTAAACCTCCAGGTGCAGGTTTCTGCATGGACGTAAGTTTTCAACTCCTTTGGGTAAGTACCAAGGAGCATGATGCCCGGATCTTATGGTGAGAGTGTGTGTAGTTTTGTAAGAAACCACCAAGCTTGTCTTCCAAAGTGGCTGAGCCATTTTGCATCCCCACCAGCAACAATGCAGATTCTGTTGTTCCACATTCTCACCAGCATTTGTTGGTGTCAGTGTTTTGGATGTGGGCCTAACAGGCATGTAGGGATATAATTCTTTTATTTTTTAACATACATTTTCATTTGCTAGATCTGACATCCCCACCTGGGGCCCCACCACGCCTTGGTGCTGGGGAGGCCCAGAAGTGGCCCAGGGGAGGAGGACCCCCCATGAGCAGGTGAGGCGGGGTGGGGGGTTGGTCAGCAGGAGCCTTCCTGGGAGGGCAGCTTCCCTGCTGCGCTTTGCAAGTCAGACTGGGGAGCTGGGGCTTCCTTCAGAGAGCAGTGGGCATCGCTGTAGTGCTCCAAGGGAGGGACGAGATGAGCTTGGAAGCACCTCGGGGCTGCAGCTGAGGATGGGGGCACCTGAATAAAATAAAAGAGTGAGATACACTGGGCTCCCTTGGAAATGTGAGGGGGGAAGGGTAACAGAGGTTGGAGGGGGCTTTAATGAGGCTGTCAGTGAGGCCCCACAGAGGAGACAGCATTTCCAGGGCACGCAGATGGCATGTGCAAAGGCCCCCAGCCAGATGGGAGGGATGGGGAGGGTGAGGTGTGGGGAGGGGGCTGGGAGCATCCACGCTCTCTAAGCACCAGGCCCTGAGATCTCCCAGGGTTCACAGACCCAGGAGCGGTCCAAACCCCATCTTTCTGGGTTTGGGGAGGCTTCATTATAGAATACAATTGATTAAATCATTGGCCGCTGATCATGGATTCAACCTCCAGCCCGTCTCTAGTCCTCTGCTCAGGGTTGGCTCTCCTGACCTCAGCCCCCTCCCTTAGGTCTTTTCCCAAAGCCTCCTGATGAACAGAAACCCAGTAACGCTGCAAAGGGACTTGCTATGAATATGAATAACAAGACACCCATTTCACCTTCATGGCTCTCAGCGGTTTAAGGAACTGAGGACAAAACTCCAAATATTATAATAAATGATGCTCCCATTGGTCTTACTGATCAGGAAATTCCAAGGGTCTTGGGAGGAAGCTGGCAGCCAGGGAGTGGGGACAAAGACCAGACCTATATTTCTTATAAATCTCTGTATCACAGCCTGTTTTTGTAACTTGGGAGACTCCAAATGTTTCAGAAAGCTCTGAGGACAATTCCAAAGAGGGAAGGGGGGAGGCCAGTAAATACGTGATTCTGATAAAGGGGTACGTGCAATCAAGCACACATCTTGTAGAAGATGTTTTTAATGGTTTTAGTGCTTTTCTAAGAATGGGAAGATGCAGGAAACTGGGTTCATAACATTTTCTCCTGAAACACTATCTGAGGGCAAGTTCTGCCAGTTTTCCCAGAGTGCCCCATCCTGCTCCTTTGTCCTGAACCTCTTTCAGGGTGTGTTGTAGGTCAGCGACTGTGGTGGCTGATGACTTCATTCTTGTAGAACTGGATGGTGGGCAACATTCTTTATTTTACAATCCCTCCCTTTCCGTCTTAATTTCAACCAAGGTTCGGGAGGCATTTCGTGACCAGTTTGTTCCACGGCGCTAGGAATGCTCATTCCCGAGTCAGACGAGGATTTCCGTGACGGGTCACCCAAGGTGCTGTTGCTGGACCAGGCCCTATTAACAGTCACCCAAAGCCTCTGGACCCCCTGTCCTACTAGTCTGTTATGGTCCAGGAAACGGGTCCCTCTTTCTGTACTTCTTCCTACATCTAGAGTTACACTATTACAATCATTGATCTTATAGAACTGTATATTTGATCAATCATTTCAAGTCTCCTAATCATCGTTAATGTTATCTGAGGCTCAATCACACATTTGGTAATGCAAGAAACAATCATCTTGTAAAATAGGCGGAATACACGTCATATAGCTAAGGACATTAATAAGGTCACGAGCAAGTATTTAAGCTAAGAACTTCTATTAGGTGTGGCCCAGTATCTCCCCCGGTCATCTGGCCGGTCTGTTCTGTACCAGTTGCTATCTTTAAGGGAAATGATATATTGCTGTTTCTCATAAAGTCCACCAAAGATGTCTGCACGTACAAGGCCAGTGGTGGGTCATCGTGACCTCTTACAGGACTGAGAAAGGAATGTTATCTTCTAAAGAGTTACATGGCTGACGTCAAAAGAAGAAAAATAGATTTTTATGGTTGAGCAGGTATTTCTTTCCTTGGGGAGGTCTGGTTAATGCATAATGCAGATGCATAATGCCCACCAGAGGGGAGGGGAGAGGCCAAAGGGCAGAGAAAAAATTTCATGTTGAAATTTTTCTTGTCCTGCCTTAGAATTTGAATTTCTTTTCATCAGGTGTTTGCCATCCACGTTCAGAACTAGCCCTGTGGGATGCCCCCCCACCCCCCGTGGCCTGTCTGGAGGACGTCCCCTGAGCCCTGCAGGTCTTTCCCCAGGGGTTCTTGGCATCTTCATGAGACCCACCTCTAGCTGGGGTCTGGCACACAATAACCAAGGGTCCTCAGCACTGGGGGAGACCTTTGCAAACTGGAGCAGGGAGAAGTCGGGGCGGGGGGGGGAGACGGCGTCTCATTTGTTTTCATTGATACTTTAGTTTCACACCTTTTTGATGTATTTATTGGTCATTTGCATTTCTGATTCTGTAACTTTTCTATGCCTTTTGCTCATTTATTTCTATAAGGCTGTGTTATGGGCTGACTTGTGTCCCTCCAAACGTTCATATGTGGAAGTCTTAACCCCCAACACCTCAGAATGTGGCTGTGTTTGGAGCTGAGCCTTTAAAGAGGTGATTAAGGTAAAATGAAATCACTAGGGTGGGCCCTAAGCCCATAGGACTGGTGTCCTTATGAGAAGAGGAGATCAGGACACAGACACACATGGAGGGACGACCCTGTGAGGACACAGGGAGAAGATGACCGTCTACACGCTGAGGAGAGAGGCCTCAGGAGGACCAGCCCTGCCCACACCTGGATCTGGGATTCCAGCCTCCAGGACAGGAGACAGTGAATGTCTGCTGTTTGAGCTGCCCCGGCTGTGGGCCTTTGTTATGGTCACCTAGCAAACTAATTAGGGTGTTAGTGTTTTCCTTATGGATTTCCAAGTGCATTTAATGTATTAATTATGTTACCCCCTTGTCTGTCATATATGACTCAAAATATTTTCCCACTTTTGTCATTTGCCTTTTAGTTTTTTAAAAACAGCTCTATTGATGTATTCTTGACACACAATACACTAAGCACACAGTATGACAAGTTCTGACCTGTGTAGACTCCCATGAAACTATCACCACCATCAAGATGGTAAGCACATCCATCACCCCTAAAAGTGTCCTCTGACCCCTGCGATCCCTCCTCCCATCCCTTCATGCCATACATCCCCCCCGCAATTCTCAAGCAACCAATGAATTGGTTAGTTTGCATTTTCTAGAGTTTTCTATGAATGGAATCATATAGTATGTACTCTTTTCTGTCTGACCTCTTTCTCTCAACATAACTATTTTGAGATTCATCCATGCCTTTTTGTGCATCAGTGGAACATTCCTTCTGATTGCCGTAGTATGGATACACAAAAATTTGTTTATCCATTCATCTGTTGATGGACATTTGGGTTGTTTCCAGTTTTTGTCAATTAAAAATAAAGCTGCTATTTACATTCATGTGAAAGTCTTTGTAAGGACAAACATTTCCTTTTCTCGTGGGGAAATGCCTAGAAGTAGGATTCTGAGGTCACATCTATGCTTAAATTTTAAAGAAAAAAGATACTGCCAAACTGTATCAGTTTACATTTCCAACAGAGATGTGGGGCTTCTCCACATTATGGCCATTTGGGATGGTTAGTCTTTTTAATTTTAGCTATTCTTATAGAGTGCTATCCTGCAATTTTATTTTGCATTTCCCCAGTAGCTAATGGTGTCGTGCATCTTTTCACGTGCTGATTTGCCATCCATTTATCTTGTTTAGTGAAGTGTCTGTTTAGTGAAATGAAGAATCCTTTACCCATTTTCAAAAATTGGGTTTATTATTGAGTTTTAGAGTTCTTTATATATTCTGGATCAGCCCTTTATGAAATATATGCTTTGCAAAAGTTTTCTCCCTCTCAGTGGCTTATCTTTTCATTCTCTTTACAGTGTCTTTGGAAAGCAATTTTTTAAATGTTTTGATGAATTTCAACTCACCAGTTTGTTTTTTTAAGGACCATGCTTTCCATATTGAATGTAGGAAATCTTTGCCTTGTCCGAATTCACAGAGATTTTCCCTTATGTTTTTAATAGTTCTAGTTTTACATTTAGATCTATGATCCACTTGGAGTTAATTTTTGGATGTAGTATGAGATATAAATCCAAGTTCCTCCTCTCCTTCTCTCTCTCTTTTTTTTTTTTGCTTGTGGATATCCGATTTGTTCCAGCATGATTTATTGGAAATGCTATCACTTATGCACTGAATTGCCCCTGCACCTCTGGATGACCAGGTTGTCTATGAATAAAGGAGTTTTCCTTCCTTCTCTTCAATCTGTATGACATTTTCCTGGCAAATTGCAAGAACCTCCAGTACAATGTTGGATGGAAGTGGTCAGAGCAGACATTCTTGTCTTGTTCCTGATTTAAGTGAGAAAACATTCAGTCTTAGATGCCCCTTGTTGGCTGACGAAGTTTCCCTCTACTCCTAAGTTTGCTGAGAGTTTTGTATTTTTTTTTTTAATCAGGAATGAGTGTTGAATTTTGTCAAATGCTTTTTCTGCACCTATGGAGATGATCATATGGCTCTTCTTTTTTAGTTTGTTAATATGGTGAATTACTCTGATTGATTTTTAAATGTGGTACCAACCCTACATTCCCAGGATAAAACACACTTGGTCGTGATGTATTATCAATATTATACATTGTTGAGTTCTATCTGCAAAATTTTGTATAGGATTTTTGTGTCTATGTTTATGAGGAATAGTGGTCTGTGGTTTTCTTTTCTTATATTATCTTTGGTTTGGGTATCAAGGTAATGCTGGCCTCATAGAACGAGTCAATTTTTAAATAGAATTTGTATATAATCGCTATTATTTTTTCTTTAACTGTTTGGTAAAATCCACCAGTGAAACCGTCTGGGCCTGGAGTTTTCTTTGTGGGAAGGTTTTAAACTACACTTTCAGTTCTTTAATAGATATAGGGTTATTCAGGTTATCTATTTTTCTTTGATATGGGCTTTGGTATTTTGCGTTTTTAAAGACACCTTCATCTAACCTGTCAAATTTATTGTCATAAAGTTGTTCATAATATTCCTTTATTATTCTTTTAATCGCTGTACAATCTGTAGTGATGTCACCTCCCTCATTCCTGACATTGGTAATTTCAGTTCTATCTCTTTATCTCTCTCCTTTCCTGGTCAGATTGGTTCATGGGTTATCAATTTTTATTGATATTCTCAAAGAACAAAGTTTTGGTTTGATTTTCCTGTGTTTTCTATTGTTCTTCTGTTTTCTATTATTTCATCAACTTCTACTTGATCTTTATTGTTTCCTCTCTTATGCTTACTTCAGGTTTAATTTGCATTTCTTTTTCTGTTTTTCTTAGGATGGGAGCTGAGGTCAATGATTTGAGAGCTTTCTTGTTGTCCAATATAGGCATTTCATGGTAGAAATTTCACCCTGAGTCCTGCTGTAGCAGTTTTGCATAAGTTCCCATGTGTTGTGTTTTTATTTTCATTCTGTTGAGAATGCTTCCTAATTTCCTTTTTGATTTTTCCTTGACTCAAGGGTTATTTGGAAGTGTGTTATTTAAATTCCAAATATTTGAGAATTTCCCAAGGATTTTTGTGTTATTGATTTAAAATTTAATTCCATTATGGTCAAAGAATATAATTTATGTAACTTGAATCCTTCTCAACTTATTAAGTCTTGTTTTATGGCCCAGAACATGGTCTATATTGGTAAATGTTCCATGTGCACTTGGAAAGAATGTGTATTTGAGCGGCTTGTTCTGTAAATGTCAGTCAGGTTGGTTGGCAGTAGTGCCCAAGTTGCCTACCTTCTTGCTGATTTTCTGCCTACTTGTCTAATTATTGAGAGAGGGATACTGAAATCTCTGACTGTAATTGTGGATTTGTCTATTTCTCCTTTCAGTTATATCATGTTTGGCTTTATGTATATTTCAAAGGTCTGTAATTCCTTTTAACCTGTGTGTGTCTTTATACTTAAAACGTGTTTCTTGTAGGCAGTACCTAGGGGGGCTCTGCCTTTTTAACCCAGTCTGACCATAGCTGCCTCTTATTGGGGTGTTTAGACCATTTACACTTAATGTGCTCACCCATAGGTGTGAGCGCATTATCTCTCACGCACATTCTATTTGTCCCGTCTTTTTTTTCCTCCATTTTTCCTCTTCTTCTGCATTAATCAAGAGTTTTCTGTATTCCATTTTATCTTCTTTGTGGCTCTTTAGCTATAACTCTGTGCTGTTATTTTGGTGTGTTCTTTAGGGGTTTTAGTTTACAGTGTTAACTTTTCATGGTTGGTTTTGATTGATTGATTTTTCTCCTCCTTAGGGCTCACTTTTTCCTGCTTCTTTGCCTGTTTGATAATTTTTGATCAGATGCCAGACATTGTGAGTTTTTCCCTTCGTTGGTGCAGGCTATTTTTGTATTTCTACAAATATTCTGGAGCTTTGTTCTGGGGTGCAGTTAAGTTACCTGGTCATGGTTTGATCCTTTCTGGTCTTCTTTTTCTGATTTGTAACAGGGCGTCTGGCACTGTACCCCATTCAGGGTGAACTGTTCCCAGTACTGAGGCAGGACCTTTCTGAGTACCCAAGACCCCGTGAAGTGTCCATTTTCCTAGTCTGGTTGGTGGGAACAGACCCTATTCCTAGCCCTGCATGAGCAGTGGGCATTGGTCCCTCCAATCTTCCCAGTGCTTCTCTTCTGAGCCTTGAATAATTTCCTCCCAGGCATGTGCTGATCTTTACTTGACTGAATACGTGAGTGGTCCCCTCTGCAGGTCTCCAGGGCTCTCTCCCTGTGCATGCTCTGCTTTCTGATAATCTGTCCTATGAACTTTTGTTGCTTTGGTCTCCCTAGACCCTCAGCTCTTTCTCATCAGCTCAGGGATTCTGTTTGGCTCCCCCTCAATTCCTCCTTCCTCTCTCGAGGAAGCAAGCTGAGCAATTGTAAGCCTCAAGCTGATTGTTTCTCGTCTCCTAGGGACCGCTGCTGTTCACTGCCTGATGTCTACTGTCTTGAAAAATACATTGTTTCATGTACTTTTATGGTTGTTGTTGTTGTTTTGTTTTGGGGGTTGTTTAAGGCAGGAGGATAAATCTGGTCCCTGTTTCTGCATCTTGGCCAGAGCAAATGTCTGCCTTTTAATTTTGATGAACATTTTTTGATACACAGAAACTTAAACATTTTAAGTAATGAAGTTTACTGAGCCTTTCCTTTTCTTCCATGATACTTTAATTGTTTGTAAGCTTAGAAAACTGTTCCCTAGCATGAAAGCAGATAAATGCGCACGTACATTTCTCTCTAGTTTTATTGTAAACAATTTTTTTTTTTTTTTTTTTTTTTTACATACTGACCTCTCTAACTCTCCTGGCATGTATTTTGGTATTTGCTTTGAGTGAAAATCTCATTGCCTTTTTCTCCTCCCCTATACATTTCTGATTTTCTCAACCTCCTGATTAAATATCCTGCCACCTTTGACGGAGTTAATCCCAGATTCTTGCATTTTCATGGTATCAAGATGATAAACATTGTAGAATTGAAATAACTTGTACAACCTATAAAAGTGGACGATGTGGGGCTATGATTTATTGTCTATATTTGCGTCCACTTCTTAGTAGCTGTGTGACCTTGGGACTCTGCTTAACCCACTCTGAACTTCAATTTTCTCTCTGGAAAATGCAAGGGATGAGAGCATTTACCTCCTGGGGCCACTGTGAAGATTTCAGGAGACAAAGGCAAAGCAGCTTTGCCTGACTGCTAGTCTGCAGGGAGCTCTCCACATGCGTCAGATATGTTGCCTTCACTTTTGAAATCTGCTCTTAATTTTCAAAATTTTCTTGGCTATTCCTGCCTATTTTTTCTTGTATATGAATTTTAGATTCATCTTGCCAACTATCTCCCCACCCCTGACTCACCCCTCACCCCCAAATAAATCCTATCAGAATTTTGGTTGAAAATCTGGTGAACCCGTACGTGAATTTGGGAAGATCTGATGTTTGTAAACTTCCTACCCAAGAACATGATGTGTTTTTTCTTTCTTTCTTTTTCAAATTTCATGTTTATATTTTTCATTAAAGTTTGTCATTTTCTTCCTACAGACCCTGAACATTTCTGAAGAGGGTTTTTGCTAAGTATTTTTATGTCCTTTTTTTTTTTTTTTCCCTTTTGTTTGAGAATGAAATCTTTAAAAATTCTACTTTATTTTCTAACTGGTGGTTGCTAGAAAATAATAAAAATATTGATTTAAAATATGTATTTTGCATCTGGCTACTTTCCTGAATTCTCTCATTCATTCTGAAAGCTCTTCCGCTGACTCTCTTGGGGCTCCTAGGAATGTGGTATTTTGGTCTCCTCCTTTCCAGAAGTTGTACATCTTATTTCCGTTTAACATCTTTTGCATTGTCTTCAGTTTATAGACCAGGGCTGAACAGTAATGGTAAAAGCAGGCATCCTTCTTTGGTTCCTGTCTTGGGCTGCAAACGCCTCTGTGTTCCACCATCCAGGCTAGATAAAGGAAGTGCTTATTTATAATTTTCTATAGTTTATTGAGCTTTTGTTTTGTTCTCAGAAATAAGGGTTGACTTTCAGCAAAGGTCCTTCCCCCAATGTTTAACAATCATGAACTATTTAAGACACACCAGAAACATAAATAAAAATAGGAAGAACCTGCATCTACCCACGCACCACTTGGCTTGAGAAACACGACATGAGGACAGGTCCCAGGGCTCTGGGGGACCCCTCACAATAGAACCCCTCCCCCACTGGAGGGGACCACCCATCTGAGACGTGTGCTCCTCACATCTAGGCGTACGTAACTTATTTCCATATACTGAACCGTGCTATGGAAGTCACATCAACCTGTGCTTTTCCTTTCGCGACTTTCTCACCACTCCCAGCACTGTGTCTGGGAAACTTTGCCAAGGGATGCATGTAGCTGTAGGTCATTGTTTTAACCGTGTCGATTCCCCACGCAAATATACCTCAATGTGCCTCTTCTCGGTGGAGGTTCGGAGCTGCTCTAATTTTCAGTAATTACCGACAGGGATCTGCACTCAGCAGAAACTGATGGGCCTCTCCAAGCTGCCCAGATGTGGCCCAATTGCTCTCCCAGCCCCAACCCCATGTGCCTTCTCCTGAGAAAATGAGCACGCTTCAGAGCCACCCTTGCAGACAGATTCCCCCCTCTCAGAGCTTTGCAAAGAAGATGCACACAGGAGTCCTCTGAGAACAAGTGTCCCTCCTGGACCACGCCCCAGGATCACACCATGGATACAGGGCCTCTGAGTGTCCGGTACACAATCCAGGCAATACATCCTACTTAGTTGTCCTGCCCCTTTATCTCTCTTCATCTGGAACAGGCCACCACTTTTTTTCTTTTTTTTTTTGGCTTTTAGGGTCAGCAACAGCTTTGAAGAGTCTAGGCTAGGGACTTCCCTGGCAGTCCAGTGGTTAAGGCTTCACCTTCCATTGCAGGGGGTATGGGTTCAATCCCTGGTCAAGGAGCTAGGATCTCACATGCCTTGTGGCCAAAAAACCAAAACATACAACAGAAGCAATATTGTAGCAAATTCAATAAAGGCTTAAATAAAAATAAAAAAAAGGATTCTAGGCCAGTTGTCTGGAAGAAGTTCCCACAATCAGATTTGTTGGACAGTTTCTTGATGATTAGACCCAGGTTGAACTTTTGGGCCAGAATATGGCTTCAGTGGTGCTGAGTCCTCAGTGCTACTCACTGCCAGGTGCCTAGTGCCTGTTTGTCTCTCTGTTGGCGACACTAAGATTGATCACCAGGTTAAGGTGGGACCCACCAGTTTTCTCTGTTTTCATGGTACCCTTTTAACTTGGGAAATAATGAAAGAAATGTGGGGAACTCTGATTTAACTTGAATTTTATGCTAAGTAAAACAGACTGTTGGTGACCTATCAGACATACATTGTACATCTGTTTTAATCATTAAAGAAAAGGGTGCACTGACCAGAAGTCAAGAATGTCCATGTTAAAATAAAAGATGAAATGCCTCCCTTCCTGGGAGGTCAGTGCTGGTGCTCCTTTGATAAGACTCCCTTCCCAGGGGCCAAGGCTGTACTGACTCGCTATGTATGTGCCGATCTGGTTTTTTTTTTGTTGTTTTTTTTTTTTCCTGAAACCTTGAAGGAATGTCTCCCTGACTTGCTTGAAGGTCTTTGTTCTGACAAGATATAAACCTGTGCTGAAAACCCTGCTTCTCTGGAGCAGCTTCTCAGAGACATCTGGGAAACGGGCTTCCGGGCTATAGTCCTCAGTTTGGCTCAAGTAAAACGCTTCTCTATCCCTATTATAGATTGTTTACTGATTATTTCTGTTCTCATTGCTTGATGTAGTTGGCAGGATATTAGAAAAACCCACCTGAGGTCACCTGGAATCTACTTTGGACCAGTGCTCGGGACCAAGCACAGGCCCCTTGAACGCCACCCCTCAGCCCCCTCCCCACTTCCCAACACCCCCTAGATGCTCTGGTGAGCTCTTCCTCACATCCGGATCTCCTTGTACTAGGTGATTGTCCACGACTTTTATTTTAGCTGTTATCTTAAGATGTGGAGTCTTAAGGGGGTACCAGTACATTTCCTAGGTCAAAGGGACCTAGGGGGGAATTTCTAGGCAGGAAAGGCCTAGGAGGGACTTTGGAGTGAACGGGGCCGACTGACCATTTTTTTAAATGTGGCTTAAAATTAGAAAGATTTGTACTGTATAGTAAAATGAAACTTTTAAAAAATGGGAGGAACTTCCCTGGTGGCGTAGTGGTTAAGAATCTACCTGCCAATGCAGGGGACACTGGTTCAAGCCCTGGTCTGGGAAGATCCCACATGCCGCGGAGCAACTAAGCCCGTGTGCCACAACTACTGAACCTGCGTGCTACAACTACTGAAGCCTGCGCACCTAGAGCCCGTGCCCCGTAACAAGAGAAGCCACCACAACGAGAAGCCCGCGCACCGCAAGGAAGAGTAGCCCCCGCTTGCCACAACTAGAGAAAGCCCGCACACAGCAATGGAGACCCAATGCAGCCAAAAATAAATAAATGAAATAAATGAATAAATATTTTAAAAAGTGAGAAATTGTGCTTCTATGAATAAATATTTTAAAAAGTGAGAAATTGTGCTTCTAAAGCCTATCAGCTCCCAGATGGGCAGCTACCCACTGGAACCCCGGCTGGCTTCTATTACTGGTATGGGTCCAGTACTTGCAAGTATGTATCTAGCCCTAAAATGGCCAGGACGGGACTCTTTTGACATTCCAAAGCTGATTTTTTGCACATTCAGTTAAAGAAAGCTAGCTTGGTAAAACATCTTTTCAAAGTTCAGCCCCTGAGAGAACAAAAGTACTCCTAGGAGAACGCTTGATGTTATGACACTTATCATGTCCTTGAAACGCAATCACAACACACATTGCCTGAGACAACAGCCTGGGCTCAGTTAGTAGAAACTAAAACTGAAAAAATAAAGGGGAAACTTTTAAAACTCAAGCAGGAAAACGATGAGATCTCTGTCCGTGTCTGTCTGGATGTAGGTACGTCTTTGTGTATTTATAAACATGATCTGTCTCTACCTGTGGATAATATTATCAAAATTAATTTGTAAAAGAGCTCTATTTAGTTGACTTACATGTAAGTGCTTACAAATCAAATCAACAAATTTCTAAATACAGCAAAAAAATAACCTAATTTTTAAAAAAGGAATCGTGATCTAGGATTAATCTTTAATGAATGAAAATAAGTTTAAATCGTTGGTTTGATTAACACAGACATGTCTTTAGAGCCATCAACACTAAGTATAATACTTTTATTGTATCCAGGTTTACTACAAGCCAATCAGCTCATGGTACACATTTTTTTTAATCTCAGTTACAGAATTTGTCAACAAGAAATCTAACTTGGTATGATGATATTTTCATAAGTAATAAAATAGAGATCAATGGGATAAATGTTTTTAGGCAAACTCTTCAAGAATAATTATGTTTTTATATACAATGGAATACTACTCAGCCATAAAAAAGAGTGAAATAATGGCATTTGCAGCAACATGGATGGACCTAGAGATGATCATACTAAGTGAAGTAAGTCAGAAAGAGAAAGATGAATACCATATGATATCACTTATATGTGGAATCTAAAATATGACACAAATGAACTTATCTATAAAACAGAAACACTCACAGACATAGAGAACAGACTTGTGGTTGCCAAGGGGGAGGGGGGTGAGGGAGGGATAGACTGGGAATTTGGGATTAGCAGATTATACATTATATATAGGATGGATAAACAACAAGGTCCTACTGCATAGCACAGGGAACTGTATTCAGTATCCTGTCATTAACCATAATAGAAAAGAATATAAAAAAAAGAATGCCTATATGTGTATAACTGAGTCACTTTGCTATAGAGCAGAGAATGGCACAACACTGTAAATCAACTCTACTTCAATTTTTTAAATTGAAAAAAAAAAGAATAATTATGTTTTATGGTATGTCTACTTAAAAACAGTTTCTCCAGATTTTGGTAACTTGAAACTTTACTTTTGCTAAATTAAGTTAAATGATGGGAACTCATTGAATATCCAGATCATTTCCAATTAAGGTAAAAATACTAAGAGATTAGTTGCTAAGCAAGTCTAAGTTTACCTACTTTGTCTTCTTATTAGAGAAAAACTAAAGATGTTTGGGTTTATTGGTGACATGTCTTGTACCACACTGAGGGAGGAAATAATGCTGTGAGAAAATGTATGTTTCTAGAGGTTATAGAATATGTTCATAAGTTTGCCAATCAGGAAATGCTGGTATGACAAACAGTTCAGAGTTGCTTGCTTCTCGGTTTTTGCTAGAGATTCTGGTTTTTTTAAGGGTTAAAAATTATAGTATATATGTAATTAAAGAGACTTAAAAAAGGGAAACATTTCAGTATACAATGAAAGTAAGAAGGAAAATAATAAGATGTATGTTTTCAGTAAAAAAAAAGGTATGAAAAATGGAAATACATTTTGTTACGGGAAAAGGAAGTGAAGCATTTTAAAGAGAGCTATTAAACTAATTAGGCTTATCTGGTACATTAAGTTACATGGGAAGCGTTATCAAATAAAAGATAACATTAAGCCTTCTTTATGTTATGTCTATATAAATATATATTATGTGTTCCAGAAATTATATGAAATTCCTGGAAGTCTTATATGTCCTGACATAAAGTGTTAGCTGACATCAAAACTGAGCCTCACGCTAAAGGCTGAGCCCGAGTATTAGGGAAATGCCCTTTCCTGCAAAGGGAACAACAACAGAATCTGTAAAGTTTATGGCACATGTAGATAAAGTCCATTGTGCTTCTACAAAATTAATCCCTCAGTGTCAGACTTTTCCCATCCTGATGTCCTAGTAACATGGCAACAGTCTGGTCCTGAATCAGAGAAATTAAGAAGGGTAAACAATGGCTGTAAATTAAATGAACAGTCAGGGCTGTGGGAAAAATTAAGATGGGTAAACAATGGCTGTAAATTAAATGAACAGTCAGGGCTGTGGGAAACCCGAGAAGGCCACTTGGTTCTTCCCATCTCCCTGGCAAACCATATTTTTTATTTGATGGATCAAAGCCTTCCCTTGCTGCAAGGCTTATGCCCTCATGGTGACAAAGAAATGGTTAAAAATTGTGTTTTCCACTTGAGATATACCTTCCACAATCTCCAATAATCAACGCACCCACTTCACTGGGCAAATCACATGAGTCTTAACAAAAAAACCTCACAAACTTCTTGGAATTATCACTGTCACTACATCCTCAATCATCAGGCAAGGTCAACAAAACTAATGGAAAACCTGGACTTAAACAGAACAAAAATTAATAATATGGCATTGAATGAACTGATAAGTATGATTTTAATTTTTATGACTTTTTGTCTGACATATTACCAGCTTTTAATCTTTGTTTTTCAGATGTAAGGGAACCTTTCCCCTTAAGCTTATTATGACTTATAGCAATTTAGTAAATTACACCTTTGTAAACAGAATCGAAGCATTTATCTTTTCTCTCTACCTGATCCCTCCAGAATTTGGAAACTCTTACGTTCCCAGCAGCCTTTCCAGGTGAATAAGGAAGGCCACTTCCTGGCAGGTGCAGGAACCTCAAGATACTTTGGACCTTGCGAAGGGAGGAATCCACCTAAGTCTCTAGGCATTGCTGGCAGAATCTGATGGCAAGTCCTTGGCATAGCTTTCCTGGCCATGAGAGGACTTTTAAAAGTCCAATTTGAGATTCTTTATGAATAGTTACAACACAGCCAAATTTAAAAGAGCCTGTAACTCCAGAGAAGACATACTGATGGCCAACAGGCACATGAAAAGATGCTCTACATCGTTAATCATCAGAGAAATGCAAATCAAACCCACAGTGAGATATCACCTCACTCCCATCACAATGGTTATCATCAAAAAGACCACAAATAACAAATGTTGGCGAGGATGTGGAGAAAAGGGAACCTTCCTACACTGTTGGTGGGAATGTAAATTGGTGCAGCCGCTATGGAGAACAGTATGGAGGTTCCTCAAAAAACTAAAAATAGAACTACCATATGATCCAGCAATTCCACTTCTGGGTATATATCCAAAGAAAACGAAAACACTAATTTGAAAAGATACATGCACCCCAACGTTCATAGCAGCATTATTTACAAAAGCCACAACATGGGAACAACCCAAGTGTTCAACAATGGATGAATGGATAAAGAAGATGTGGTGTATATATATACAACGGACTATTACTCCATTATATTACAGCCGTAAAAAAATGAAATTCTGCCATTTGCAACATGTGGATGAACCTAGAGACTATTACGGTTAGTGAAATAAGTCAGGCAGAGAAAGAAAAATATTCTATGTTATTTATAATGTGGAAGCTAAACAATAAAACAAATGACTGTATATAACAAAACAAAAACAGACTTAGAGAGCTAGAGAACAAACTAGTGGTTATCAGTGGGGAGAAAGAAGGGGGAGGGGCAAGATAGGGGCACGGGATTAAGAAGTACAAACTACTATGTATAAAGTAGATGAGCAGCGAGGGTATATTGCACAGCACGGGGAAATACAGCCACTATTTTGTAATAACTGTAAATGGAGTATAATCTATAAAAATGATGAATCACTATGTTATATAGCTGAAACTAATATAATATTGTAAATCAACTACACCTCAATAAAAAATAAATAAAAGAGCCTATATGTTCAATTACACTTATGTAAATAATCAGGCCAAATTTATTGAAACTAGACTTATTTTTGCAAACAAGACTGTTTGCAATTTGGCTATATTTGATGCAAATAAGGATAATTTTAGAGAGAAAAATTGTGTTTCAGACAATATACCTTTGTGGATATTAAGTTCTAGTGCTATTGTCTTTGAGGTTTGGTATTTTCTGCCTAAAACTCACTTCCTAGATGACTCCTTGTTACTGTGTTACAGTATTGTAGAGTTTAATTGAATTATTAAGAGGATATTCTAAGCTTGTTTCTGAAGCTGATCACAGTATATTATCTTTGGGTGAAGATCAGATGCTCCATGACCTGCACCCAGGAGATTGTGCAGACTGGAAAAGACATCATTTAAAGGACTGTCTCCAACCTAGATGGAAGGACCCTTATCAGGTACTCTTAACTAGCTCATGCACAGTGAAACTGAAGGGAATTGACTCTGGAATTCATATTCCCACTTAAAAAAGGCCTCCGCATCAGACTCGTCTATAGAGAGGACTGCTGACCTCAAAGTCACCTTAAAACAACCATCAAGACAGAACAGGAAGACGATTACAACAGTGGAGACACAGCTGACCCAAAAATCCAGGCCAGGCCTGTAAGACCCATCCTGCTAGTTCAATTGAACTGTTATTCAAATGTTTGTCTCCCTATCAAAATAGAAGGTTACTGTTTTGGCTATACTTTTTCCCCATTGTTTAGGATGGAAAAAAAATTCTTTGGTAAAGTTGTCACAAAAGGTATAGCTACCAGCAGCAATCTAACCAATTGTTAGATCTGTCATCAAATTCCTCAGTCAATACAAGACTGATATAGGCCCCTCAGAATACCTGTCACTGACTTCTCAGATGTCCTAATGTAACCACTTACCTACACCAAACCTAACCTTTCAGGTTCAAATTCTTCAATATATGAATGTGTCCGTCTCTTGTCTGGCACTACCCTCTGTCCTTAGAGACCAAGCACAACTTACGCTAGGACACCCCCACCCCCACTCTGTCCCTTACTTAATTAACAAATGTCGTAAAGAGAAAAACACAAGTAAATTATGCCAGCAACTCCCTTATGTCAAATACCGTACAGATGGCTTTTGGAAAGAGTGCAAGAGAAATGACCCATGGTTTAATACCATGTTAACAAAACTTCCAATTAATGAGGCTATCAATGAGAGCTCTCTGGGAGGATCACTTTCACTCCCCCAGGTTTTGTCTTCATGTGTGATATTGGAACTGATCCACCTTCCCAAGGATGGGCATATAAATGTCTTAACAGCTGGCAAATAGATTTATGCTTATTGGGTCATTAGGTTACCCCATTGTCAATACACAAGGAACTAAATGAACCTCCTTTCTCTCCCCATTACAGAGTCAACAGATCCATGTTAGCAGGATACCAAGAAACCTGGTGGCAAATTCTCTTAGAAAACCTAATTCCTAATGCAGGAATGTATGTAAACAGAGAGGTGATCAGAAATCTATCAGCCACTGTTGGTCAAATAGCTGAGGAGACTGCAAAAATCACTGAAGCACAACAGACATCCCTAAACTCCTTAGCCCAAGTCGTATTAGATAACAGGGTTGCCTTAGATGTTCCGCTGGCTAAACAAGGAGGTATTTGTGCTATTGCACACTACTTGTTGTGTTTACCTCTGGAGAAGTTGAGACTTGTCTAGAAAGAATTTCCCAAAAGGCAAGTTGGTTACAAGATGTAAGAAAAACTGATGCTTTAAATGAGCTGTTTAGTTGCCCTCTTCAGGCATTAGTAATTTTTTCACTCTGCTTTACAGATGATTATTATTTTCATAACATGTATTTATCACTCTTTTCCTAACTATCAATCTACTTGTGACATATATCATGGCCTGCTTTAAGTCTACTGCTAAAAGCACATGTACAATGTTTGTGTGACCATTCAGCATAATTGATCAAATGTATAGCCTATAAAACGTTTCCCCATTAGCGTACTTCTGTGCTTGTTTACTATGTCTGATTAGTTCCCCCCCAACGTGGATAACTAGGCAAATCTCTATACACATGTAAACAAACAGACGAGGCCTAACACCAAGGGGCATGATGGACCCAGGGCGGATAGCAACCACCCTGGCATCAAGGGACCAATATGTTGCTCATCAAAGCTTTCTATTGAGACTTTATGATCAAAGGGGAGAAATAATGAAAGAAATTTTCACATATTCAGGTTTGGGGAAATCATTCTGGCTTATACATGATTTAACTTGAATTTTATGCTAAGAGAAACAGCCTGTTTGTGGCCTAGCACACATGCCTTGTACATCTGCTTTAATCATTAAAGAAAAGAGCGTATTGACCAGAAGTAAAGAATGTCCACGTTAAAAATAAAGATAAATGCCTCCCTTCCTGAGATGCCAATGCTAGCCCTCCTTTGATGATAAGACTCCTTTCCCAGGAGCCCAGGCCATGCTGACTCACTGTGTATGTGCTGATCGGTTTTTTTCTCAAAAACTTGAAGGAATGTACCCCTGACTTGTTTGATGTTCTTTGCTCCAAAAAGACATAAAACTGTGCTGAAAACCATGCTTCTTGGGAGCAGTCCCCCAGTGTTATCTGAGAGGCTATCTTCTGGGTTATAGACCTCAGTTTGGCTCAAATAAAATTCTTTTCTATTCCTATTGTAGACTGTTTGAGTATTTCTGTCAACATAAGTCATCAGAGGGGTGTTACTTGGAGACTGAATATTCTGTACTCCGCTAATTTTTCATCCAGTCATGTCAGTGATGACCCTTGCCTCAGTCAAGCACCACATTAATGAAGCTTTTCTCGTTCTATCCCTCCCTCTGCATTTATTAGCTGCATTCTTTCCTTCCCCTCACTGACATCTGTGTTCTGTTCATCTAGTTGGTCTGAACTGGCATCAGTGGTAGTTTACATTTGATTTCCCATTTGCTATGATCACTCAGGTTCTCTTTTCTGTAAGCTGATTACTCCCAACTTGACCCATTTTTCTGTTCAATTGCTCGCCTTTCTAATGGTACCCTAAAGTTCCTTATACATCCATCCTCCGTGTCTGAGGGGGATTGGTTCCAGGACTCCACAGATACCAAAATCCAGGGATGGTTAAGTCCCTTATATAAAACAGTGATGTGTTTGCAACCTAAGCACATCCTCCTGTGTACTTCAAACCATCTCTACATTATCTATAATATCTAATACAATATAAAGGCTATGTAACTAGTTGTAAATACTACATAAATAGTTGCTGGTATGCGGCAAATGCAAGTTTTGCTTTTGAGAACTTCCTGGAATTTTCCTTTCTGAGCATTTTCAATCCGAGGTTGGTTGCATCTACGGATGCAGAGGGCCTACTGTATACATTGAATACTAATTCTTCATCACTGACATGTGTTACAAATATCTCCTCCCAAGAGATGCCTTGAGTTTTCACTTGTGGTGTTTTCTGATGCAGAGAAGTTTATTTTTTAAACTTTATTCTTGCTGAATTTATCAGTCTTTCGTTTTATGATTTGTGGGGTTTATGCCTTATTTAAGAAATTTTCCCTGATAGGGGAGCTTTCTGATTACTCTCCTATAGTTTTTTCCTAAAATTTTGCATGTTTTCTTTTTCAGACTTAGGTCTTTCAATGACCAGGAATGGATTTTTGGTGAATGGTATGAAGGAGGACAGCACTGTTATTTTATTTTGTTCTCAGTGGATATGCAGCTGTTTCAGCTGTAAAAGAATGTTGCCCACCACCCAGTTCCACCTACAACACACCCTGAAAGGAATTCAAGGCAAAGATCAGGAATGAGACACTCTGTGCTCTGGGAAAACAGGCAGAACGGGCCCTCAGGTAGTTAGATATTTTCAGGAGAAAATTTATGAACCCAGATTCTTGCATCTTCTCATACTTAGAAAAACACTAAAATCATTAACTGAGATACCTGTTCCTTGTGACCAGCAGCAACCTTCTACCAAGATGTGCTCTTGATGGCACGTACCCCTTTGCCAAAATCACATATATACTGATCGCCCTCTCCTACCTCTTTGGAACAGTTCCTCAGAGCTACTGCGATGCTGTTTCCCAGGCTATAGTCTTTAGTAAGACCCCAAATGAAACTGAAACTCACAGCTCTCCCGCTGTGGGTTTTTATTTCAGTCAACATATCCCATCCTTTCCCCTGTTATTCCTGGCACCATGTCTGCCCCCCCTCCCCAATCAAGTTCCCCTGTGTGGGAGGCTTCACTCTGTTTTCTGTGTCCATCTGGGAGCAGACATTCCAGTGGCTTAAGGAACCCAGCTTCACATGGGAGGGTGGCTGGTAGGACAGATTCCCCAACCTCAGTCTTCTGATATTCAGACCCCATTTCTTTCCACAGGAATTTTAGAATCAGTGTCAATTTACATGTGAATCCATATTGGAATGTGGGTGAGTTGCCCTAAATTCACAGATTAATTTGGGGAGAACAAACATTTTAAAGATCTTGTGGAACATGGTGACATCTCCAGTGACGTAGCTCTTCTGTAATACTTTTCAATAAAAGGATTTTATTATCACTCTAATTATCTTGCACATCTTTTGTTAGATTTATTCTTATCCTATGTTTTTTACATTTCTGCTGTAAATTGCATCTTTGAACATTGCCTCCTACCTTTCAATTTTTCTTTCTTGTGCTCACATGCACACGTCCTCACTCTCCTTAATTCTAAAAACTTAGAATTGCAGATTTTCCTGGGCTTCCTTATAGACAGTTATTTGATTGTGAATAATGGTAGTTTCTTTTAAGGGACTAGCAGGCAAGAAAAACCTTCTAACCTTTTACTATTAAGATGATTTGCTGTAGGATTTTGGAAGATGTCTTCCTCAAGTTGAGGAAATTGCCTTTTATTCCTAATTGACTAAGAATTCGTAAACTGTGTTCTGTGTCATCCAATTTTTCCCCCCAGCCTTTAAACTGTTTATGTGTCATAAATCATCATATTACTCAGTTTTCTAATATAAAACTATTTTTGCATTAGAGAGGACCCCCTTGGTCATGATGTAATTTTCAAAATCTTAGTATTTTTTGGTGCGGAGTTGTTTAATTGTTGGTTCAACATCTTTAAAATGAAGTCAGTCTATTCAAGTTTCATGCTTCAATGCAGTAAGTCTATGTCCCCTGGAAACTGGCCATTTTATCCAGTTTTCAAATATACTGTCCTAGAGTTGTCTATGCTGTGCTCTTACTGCTAATTTAGTCTCTGCCATCTTTGTCACATGCTCTCTCTTCATTTCAGTGTGGTTTATGCCTTCTCGCCTTCCTACCTGATTTTCATGCCAGATGTTGGACTGTTTTATCAGTCCCTTTGAAGAGCCAATTTTTTTCTCTGTTGACCTTCCCTGCCAATTTTGTTTCTTCATTTTACTGTCTTCTTGTCTTTTCCTTACTCATTTCCATGCTTCTCTTTTACTCAGTTTTAGTTTTTTGTTCCTTTTCTAACTTCTTGAATTTGATGTGTAACTTATTAAAAATATGGGTCTCCCCCCCCACCAACCCCAACCTTTTCTAATGTAAGCATTCAGGCCCTGACATTTCCCTGTAGGTCTGGAGTCAGCAGCACCAAGTTCTGCTCTGGTCCTGCATTATCGCTCAGCTCCAAGGTGCTTCCCAAGTCCCATCCCAATTTCCTCTGTGATCCCTCAACTATTCAGTGTGTTTTTGCATTTCTAAACATCCGCTAATAAGCTACCTGCCCTTGGTTCTGACTGGGCTGCAGATCGTTGGCTGGGACATTCCCATTAGAGCTTGAGACTTGTTCTGAATCCTCCCCTATGATCTGCTTCTGAAATGTTTCACACGCCACTCTAGATTGGAGGAACAGTGGTCCATCAACGTCCATCAGTCGAGCCTAATCGTTTTGTTTGAACCTCACATGCCTGCCCCCTCAACTCAGATCCTCCTGACCTCTCTGTGACTATGAGATGTGCTTGAAAATCTCCCACTCAGATCCCGGACTTGTTCATTCCCTGGGTTTCCACCATGTGTGACTCAGCTCACATTGTCCTGAACCTGTACAACCTCGGTGAGCTGACTCTGCTTCTCACGTGTGCTGACCGCCTCTCCCCAGGGAGCTTTAGTCCCGTTAGTTCTGTGCGAGTGGAGGGACGGTACTAGGGGGTCAATGGACCCCACCGTTTACTACGTGAAGGTGTTCATCTTCGAATCACTGCAGGAAAGCACACTGGCTGTGCTCAGAGTATTTACAACGACCGCAAATAGCCCTGTCATGGGGGGGGGGGGGCACGGTGCACGCATATTTATGGATGTATATTGCGGGGGAGGGTACATGAGGGGGCATGGATGTGTGTGTTGGGGTGCATGCCATGTGCGTGCATGTGCCATCTGGGCGGGCGACCTCGTTGTCGGGATCCCGACCCCCATGGCAGACTGATCGGGGATGCTCCCTGCTTTCCACCACTCTGCAGAGCCTTCCCAGGGGGCGGTTCCAGACTCCGGCAGCTTCCTCTGTGGATACTTGGCTGTGCAAGCTTCTATGTCTTGATCCAATTTTTGTGATTTATATTTTCCGTAATTCTATTTGGTCAGGACTTTCAGACTTATTACACAGTGAGCACTGTATTCTCAGATAATATAGAAAGAACGGTCTGTGTTTGCTGTGTCTGCTCCCTGAAATGTGCTTTTCCACTCCTTTCCTGGGGCTGTGTGCACCCCTCGTACTCTGGACGCTTCTTCTGCCCCATCTCCGGGGGACGTTTGTGAAGCGTCCCACTGTGCCCTGGGCCTGCCTCCCAGACCCCCTGCAAAGGCCAAGCTCTACTGCCCCAAACCAGCTTCAGAGCTGACCCGGGGGGCTGGGCGCTGAGGTGGAGAACTGAGCAGTGTGTGGGCTCTCGGAGTGGAGACAGAAGGTTCTAGGGGGTGAAAGCCCATTGACAGAAGTGGAAGCCACTGGCAGAGCCGGTGGGCATCCGGGGCATAGCGCTCACGGCACAGTAGAGCCATGGCCCCACGGTCTGCTGAGCTGACCCCTAAGATGAGCGCCCAGGGTCCTGCGGGCCCCCTAGCTGCAGAATGGCCACCCCGCCCCCGCCACCAGGGCCCCATCCATTAGCCAGGGCACACCTGTCGGAGCGGAGTCTGCTAGCTTTATTTACAGACCCCAGAGGTTGGAAGCAGCGAGGACAGAGACGCAGGAGGTGCCTGGGAGCCAGATGCCTCCATGTGGGCCCCCCAGGCTGAGGGTCTCTGCCTCGGGGAACCTCTTCGGCTGCTTTACTTCCAGCGCCCGCCGACTTTGCCCTTGGCCGTGGTCCCGGCCTTCTTGCTACAAATGGGAAGCAAGGTGGTCTTGAGCATGAGGGTATCCGGGACCCTGGCCAACCCCTTCCCTGGCTCCTGGCAGACCCCAGGCCCTGGAAGCTCTGCCCAGACAGGCTCTGGAAGCCCCAGCGCATCCCTCAGCTCCAGTCCAGCAGCAGTGACTCACCTGTACCTGCCCAGCCAGGCTTGGGTGGCTTTGTGCAGAGGGAGTCAGTGAGGCTAAGTGGGGGCTGGCGAGAGCCTGGTCCCCCTCCCCCTCCCTCCCTTCCCCACCCGAGGGGCTCGAGGCACAGGCGGCAGGGAGACTCTGGGGCCCTACGTCAAGCAGACCCAAGCCCGCATGGGAAGCTGCCACCTTCCCAGTTACTTTGTCCTGAAAAGAGTCTCTGCCCCCTGAGTCACAGCCTCCTGGGGCAGTGGGCTCTTCTGGTCCTTCGCTCCAGGCCAGCAGTCCCAGCCTGATGGATGTGGCAGCAGGGAGGGCTCTGTCTTGTTCCAGCGTCTCGGCCCCTCAGCCACTAGTTAGAACTGGACCCTGGGGTCGGGAGGTCCCACCCCAAGGGATGGTGGTCCTCAGGAGCCCGCCCCATCTGTCTGAGCCCTCTGCACGCCAGTGAGCCAGGAGCGAGCTGGGTGCCGAGTTAGGACTGGCTGGTGATCAGAGCTCTTTTTTGGACAACTTCGGGCTGGAATGGGCCCTGCAGCTCCCAAGGCTTCAGGAGAAGGCCTGGCGCTGGGGCTGTGCCCACAGCCTGAGAAGCCTCCCAGTCACGCACGTGCACGCACACACACGAGCTCATGCACACACCTGGCCAAATGGCCCCCTCTCGAAGGGACCTGCAAAAACCCCTGCCCTGCACAAAGGCAGGGAGGAGGGCGTGTCTCCTTCACCAGCCCCGCTGCCCACCTTGGGGCATGCCCCATCTCAGCCACCAGGCTCCGGGACAAAATCCCTCTCCGGGCCTTACCCGGCAGTTATTGTAAAGGGTCCCATGCACCCCGAGGGTTCACCATCCTGAGGAACCAGTGATTTCACCCAGGGCCACGGAGGAGCTGGTGACAAAGCCCAGGCCCCCTGATTCCTGGTCCCAGGTCACCTTTGAAGTGACACGCTGCTGGCACATCCAGGAGCCCAGTCTGGCTTCACCAGGCCACTCTGAAGCTGCCCAGGGGGCTCCTGCCGGCCCTCCCCCAACCTGCCATCCTTCTGGGCTCTGGGGGTAGGGGTGAGAGGAGGCTGCGGGTCCAGGGGTGCAGGGTCCCGACATGCTGGCCCAAGTGGCCGGCTGGCTAGTCCTGTTACTACTCTGCTGAAGGTCGGCTGCCACCGACACAGGCTAAAATCGCCAGGCCCCTGGCTCGGCCGTGGCAGCTGACCCGTGGGGCCATGTGCCCCGTGCAGAGCAAGGGACAGGCAGAGCTACTCACTGCTTCTGGGCCTGGTCGATGCGGCTCCTGAGGTTGGTGATCTGCAAACAACACAGGTGACTTACCTGCCGCGTCCAAGCAGGGCCAGGCCGGGTAGTGGCCTCCTGCCCTGCGGGCCCCTTGGCGGCCCTGGCAGGTCTTGGCACTCTTACTGTGTCCTGGCTCCTTTGGTTGGAGGACCCTTGGGCTTGTGCCTCTGACTTACTCTTGGTGGCCTGAGCTGGAGACCTGGGCTATAACACGCAGCAGCCCAGGAGCTGGCCACTTACCTTCCAGCCTCTGCAGGATGTGGGGCAGGGGGCACGGGACGGAGGCGAGGCTTGCAAACAGAGCCCCTACCTGGTGGGCCCGAGCTCAGAGCCCTGCGGCCTCTCGCTCCTCGGCCCAGCTGCTCTCTCCTGCCGACTGCCCGGGGGAGGCTGGAGGAAGGCAAGGCCCGGCCCCCGCTGCCAGCAAGACAGCAGGTCAGCCTCACCAGCCCCCAGGTGGCCGGCAGCGGGGAGGAGGAAGGCGGGAGGAGAAGAGGAAGGCCTCCGGGGTCTCCGTGCCCCCTGCCGCCGACACCTGCAACGACCCAGGTTTTCGCCATGCAAGAGGCGCACCGTGCATGAACACTACGAGCCTGGTCCAGCGTGGACTCCGGCTACTTACAACTTGGCCAGCATCTCCACTCTGGCCCGGACGTTCACGATCTAGGAAGACCGAGACGGTTAGGGGGCTGGGTGGGTAGTTGAGGCTTCGGCACCCACTGTGCGCTGGGCTATTCTGGGCCAGGGCTCTTGTGGTTCTTTTAGCCCCCGGGGACCCACCGTGGGCCATGCACAGTCTGTCAGGAAGCAGTTCGCCCCTGGCTCAGCCTCCTGGACATGAGTAGGGCCAGTCTGGGCTCTCTCTGAAGCCCATTTCCGAGGCCGGCCTGCCCAGGGGAGCATCAGGAGGGAGCAGTGATGTCCCTGGTGCCTGGCCCTGCAGTGACACACATGCCCCTGGGGGCGGCCCAGGAGGGGCGTGGTCCTGCTCCAGTTAGAGGTGGGGAAATCGAGGCGCAGGAAGACCAGGCAACTCGCCCAAGGGCACCGGGATCCTGAGAAGGAGCCAGGACTCGCCTGTCTGTCAATACTGGTCTCCCACACCCTCTGTCTCAGGGGCCAGTAAGGGAAGCTGGGAGAGGTGCCCTGAGAGTGGAAGGTCCTCCCCCGGGACCCTGGAGGCCAGAAGGGTCTGTGCTTCACGCAGCAGGTCCTTCCCCAGGACTGGTGCCCCCAGCCCCACCCCCAGGCCCAGACTCTGAGGGACGGTGCCCACCCAGGGCTGCCGTCCTGAGTCGTGAGCCCCTCTCAGGCAACTCCCAACCCCCGGGGGAGGGGCACTGTCCCAGCCCCCTCCCCAGCTCTGAGCTTGGGGGCCTGGGAGGGGGCTGGGGAGGACCCCCACCACAGAGGAGCTCAGTGCCAACCTGGTGGGCTTGGGACACCGCTGGCTTTCCACGGTCTCCCCCCAGCCCCCCGAGGGCACTCTGCCCCAATGCTCTCTCCCGCCAGCCCTGGGAGCCAGAGTGATGCGGGGAGGCTGGCCTGGAGGACACCCAGGCAGGGTCCCCAGCAGGACAGGGGGCTCGGTCGGGGTCCGAGGGGACTCGGGCGTGCTCAGGGGTGCCTGCTGGCAGGTGAGGGCGGAGGTGCTTCACTCACTTCGTATTTCTGGCGCTTCAGCTTCTCCGTGTACTCAAACTTGCTGGCCTCCAGCTGGTGCAGGGTTTCCCAGAGCTCCTTGGCCTTGTCCCTGGGGAGGGAGCGGCAGAGAGGGAGGGTTGGCAGATCAGCCCCGGGCGGCTGGGGCCGGGCACCCCCCACCCCGAGGGGCGTCCTCACATGAGCTTCTCCTGGTTGAGGTGGTCGATATTGAGGGGCTTCTGCCGCTCAGCCAGGACTTTCTTCTTCATCTCCCGGGCCGTCTGCTTCTTGCCTCTCTTCTGGTCAGCCTGAGGGGACACGGCAGCGGGGACGTGGCACCGCCGGCCCGAGGGCATGGCGGGGGACCCCGGGCGCCAGGCCCCTTGCTCACCTTGGTCAGGTAGCTGCTGTAGGTGACGCCAATGGAGGACAGAGCTTTCTTCTTCTTCAAGTCTTCCTCGGCCTTCCTCTTGGCCTCCTCCTCCTCCCGCCGGGCTTTCTCCTCCTGCGGAGACCCCACCCCAAGACCTCAGGGCAGGCATCGAGGACTGCCTGGGCTTGGAACCTTCTGGAAGGTCCAGCTCCTGGTCGGGTCTGCCCTCTCGCGGGGGTCCTGCAGGGCGTGGGGACCTTAGCCACCGGCCCGGGTCCTTGGCCAAGGTCAAGGGAAACGTCAGGAGAAGGGAGGTCTGGGAGCCTGGCATTTCTCGGGCGGGGGGCTGGGGTGGGAGGGGCGCCTCACCGCCAGTCTGTTCTGGCGCTCTCGCTCCCTCTCGGCCCGGGTCCTCTGCTGCTCGGCTCTCTCCGCACGGCGCTTCTCCTGCAGCCGGAGGAGGGGCGGGTCACTCCAGCCTGCCCCCCCCCCCCGCCCCCGGCCCCGCCACCACGTCCACCAGCCCCACCTCCGCCCGCAGCTGCCGAGACTCACGATCCTCTCCTTGAGCGCGACCAACTCCTCTTCCTCCTTCTTCCGAGCCTCGAAGTGGTTGTCGATGAGGGCCTGCAGCTCCAGGAGGTCTTTGTTCTGGCGCTTCTTCTGGATGTCCTGTGGGGGACAGGCCTGTCACCCCCACCCCTCCTCTGGAACTTCGGGCTCCCTGGCCCTCCTGGGGGCCGGCGGCTGCCTGCTCCCTTAGCCACAGGGTAGGAGCGGTGCCCTCCCCGCGGGTGAGTCCAGGCCGGGCGCGGCCCTGAGGTCAGTCAGCCCCCCTGGGATGGACTGGCCCTGACGTGGCCCCGTTGTCGTGCCCAGAGGTGCCCTGCGTGGATCGGGCAGAGAGGAAATTGGGGAGTGAGGTAGTCTGTTGGATACACAGATGGATGGGTGGGTGAATGGATGGGTGAGTGGATGGGTGGGTGGGTGGGTACCTGGATGAGTGGGTAGATTAGTGGATGGATGATGGGTAGATAAATGGATGGACGGATAGATGAATGGATGGATGAAGGATATAGATGGGTGGAGGAAAGGACAGATGGGTGGATGCACAGATGGATGGATGGATGGATAGATGGTTGGGTGGGTGGAGGATGGATGGATGGATGGATAGGTGGGTGGAGGAAAGCATGGATGTGTAGATCGGTGGGTGAGTATCTGCATGAGTGGATGGATGATGGGTGCATAAATGGATGGATGAGTGAATGGATGGATGGATTGATGAATGGAGGGATGAAGGATACAGATGGATGGAGGAAAGGACAGATGGATGGATGCACAGATGGATGGATGGGTGGGGGAGGAGGGAAGAAAAGTGTCCATTACTGGAGGAGTTTCTTCTGGTCCAGGAATGAATTAAAGCAGAATCGCATGGAACCAGGAAGCCTTAGCTCTGGCTGCTCTAGAGGAGGTGACCTCCTCAGGCTTAGCCTGGAGCCTGAAGGTTGGGGGCTGGGGGGAGAGTATGTTGATCTGGGTCCCGGAAACTTACATCGAAGTCTACTTTCTCCCCTTCTGGGATCTTAGGAGCAGTGAGTCTGAAGAAGAGAGAGAGGCTCATGAGTGGGGACGAGTGGAGACCCCCACCAGGACAGCTGGCCTGACCCAACCTGGCCTGGGCCTCCCGCCCTTCGCCCTGGCACCTGGCTGAGGGCACACTGCCTGACCTTTGCTCTTATCAGATGTATAACCCACTGTCCCCAGAATGGCTTGACCCTTCGAGGAGGTTTCAAGTATCCCTCTGTTTTGCCAACTTCTGGACCTCGCAAGAGCTGTTTCACCCCCCTCAGTCCAGGAAGGGTAGCCTTGCTTTCTTTCTCAAACAAATAAACAAATGTGGCGAGGTCAGACCAGAAGGCAGGGTGGTCACTGCACACCCTCCCAGGGCCTTTGGCCTCTGTGGTCAGGAATGGCTGTCTCTGATGACCCTTTGCTTTTCTCTGGCCCCTCTTTGATCTTTCTTTCTGGGGACCCAGAGGAAGGGGGGCTGGGCAGAAAGCAGTGCGAAGAAGAAATGAGACCTCTCCCTGAATCCGGCCGGCTGTAAGAGCCATGGTCTCCACCCTCCCCTGAATACGTTTCAGATGGAGCAGAGAGTTAAATCAACAACAACAACAACAATTTCTTCGAAAAAGAAGAAAGTGGAACTGAATATGGACCAGGATGCTGGCGCAGGAAAGGATTTTCTAAGCTCGGAAGGTCCTGCTCGGGAACTCCACGCAAATGAAAAACTTATGGACATGGAAAAAGGCACAACGCAAAAGGGGGGAAAAAGAAAACCAGACTAGAAAAATCTTTTCAGCAAATACAGAGAAGACTTATATCCTTATGCAAACTGATGATTAAGAAAACACAGAGACACCCCCGCCGTTAGATAAATGGGCAGAGAGCGTAAGCTAGCAGCTCCCCAAGAAGAAAGACCACCAGTCAACACACGAGGGAAAGGCCATCAAAGGAATGCGAAGGAAAACAACCCAGAGAGGCCGTTTCTCATCCATCCGTCAGAGGCTCCGTGTGCAGGCACGTCGCGGTCCCCGGGCATGCGGCGTGGAGACCGCGCTGGCGGCCCTCGTGGAAGCCGTTTGGCAGACGATATCAAAAGCCTTAAGAACGTTCCTACTCTTTGACCCAGTAATTCCATTCTGGGAATGAGGCCTAGGGAAATAACCCAAAAGACAGAAAATGCTTTCCACCCAGCGTTATTTATGATAGTAAAATATTGGGGAAAGCCTTAATATCCTGCAATAGAGGAATGGTTAGGAAAATTATGGTTTGTTCAATTGATGGAATATTATGTGGCCATTCAAAATATTTAAGAAGACTATGTAAAAACATGGAAAAATACTTAGAAACAGCACTGCATTTTAAAAAAGCAGAATTCAAGGCTGTATAGACAGGACGATGTTTGAAAAACAGCTCAGAGTTTCAGTCTTTTTTTCCGAGCCCCATGCATGGAAAAAGAGTAGGAAGAAATAAGCCTTTTTATTCCTTTCTACTCTTTTCCGCAGTCTGGCAGGCGGGGTGGGAGAGTTATAGATGATTTTTTTTCATTGGACTTTTACGTATTTTCCAAATTTTCTTTAATGAGGTGTTTTATTTTCATAATGAAAACACAAACATTTTTTTAAAACTAGAAAATATCTTGTGACCCGGCAGCTTTCTTTAAAACTGCTGAAAAATAAAGTGTAACGGACGGAAATGTGCTGGCTATACGTTCGCATATTTCCAGTCTTCTTTGGAGAGTCCGTAAGGCTCCCCTAAGTGGGAGCGAACGCTTGGCGTGTGCTCATATGCGCTGACACTCCATCCCGTGCAGAGCAAAGGCAGGCATGAATCCTCTGAAGGATAAGGGGGATGAAGCATGTGCAAAGTGCCGTGGGCGCGTACGTACTTATCAGAAACAGAAAAGTCAGGAAAGTCGGATTAAAACAAACAAAAAATCTCTGAACCACTCACTGACATGTGGGCAAAACGAGGGAAAGAAAGTCCCTTCGAACAAGGAAGATGGTTCCCCAGAGAGGGTCGAGGTCGCCGTGAAGGGAGGGATCGTGGCTCCGGTCAAAGTTTTGTTCCCAAGTGGGTTTCAGGGGTGAGACCCTCCTTCCCACCGCCCCACTTTCATGCCTATTTCACATCTAGGGCCCTGGGAGATGGGGGGCAGCAGGCCGGTACAGGGGGGCCGGAGAGGGCACAGGGAGCTGCGTGGGGCCTCCCTCTCTCTGCCCTGTCTTCCCCAACTTCCTGCACCCCTTCCTCCCTCCGCCCATTGTCTCCTCCTGCAGGAAGCCCTCCTTGCCAACACTGGATGATCCGGGGCGGAACCACGCCCGACTGGACTTCCAGAGTCCGTCTCTGCCCGTCTCTGGGAGGTCTGACCCCCACCTGTGGGGGGGAGGGCTGTCCCCAGTGACCCCATTCCCATGATGCGCCTCATCAGAAATCTGGAACCTTCAACACCAAACCAAGGAGCAAAGAAGCGGCTGCTGTTCTCAGGGGTTTGGGTCTCCAGAGCCTAATGCACTTTGCTGCCTTCCTCGGGGGGCCCGGAGCCCAGCCCTGGGGCACCTGGTTCCCCAGGTGGCCTCGGGCCCCGTCCAGCCTGCCCACCTGGGCTTCTTCTCCAAGCATGGGCTCCAGGCCTCACCCGGCCCGCCCCACCCACCCAGCATCCATCCCTGCCCACCCCACACTCACCTGAGTCTTGGCTTCTCCTCTGGTCAGCAGGGCACCAGCGTGGGGAGAGGGGAGAGGGGAGAGAGACCAAGTGAGATGGACAACGCACTCCGGCCAATGGGTCCCTGGGGGCCTCAGGCTGGGGGCCGCCTGCCCCTCCAGCTGAGCCTACCCCCCGGCCCTCCCCACCCACCAGGGGCAAGGGGGTCTTGCCCGCACTCTGGGCCCACGGAGGTCCCTGTGGGGTCTGAGGAGGGGAGCTCGGGTGCGGGGCCCAGGACACTGGCGGGAGAAGGGAGGGAGGGAGAAGGGAAAACAGAGCCGAGACATAGAGCATCCTCAGGGGGCAGAGGCAGGAGAGAAAGACCAGAGATGGTGGGGGCGGGGGGTGGGGGCGGGCAAAGACCGGGGGTTGGGGGAGCATCCCCCTGCCCAAGCTCCGGTCTGCTGGCCGTTCCCCACTGACCGCCCCATCATGGCGTCAGGCAGTGCTAAGTCCCGAGGCGGATGCAGAGCGAAGCAGCAAGGCCTGGCCCTTGGAGGCCCTGGTGCCGGGAGAAGAGGACAGACAGGCGCACAGGCGCGTCTGCGGGTCTGTGCAGGCGAACTGCGTGCGGCCAGGGGCTGGCCGTTACCTGCCTCGCCCTCCCACTCCTCCTCCTTGGCACCTTCAGGAAAGCGCACATGCAGGAGAAAGCGGCAGGGCTGCAGGGGTGAGTCGGGGTGCGAGCAGGGGCACGGGTGAGGGCCCAGGGCAGACGCCAGCCAGGGGGCACACCCCGACCCCTCGTCCCCTGGGTGTGCGTTGGCCTGGACCCCGTTTGTGACCCCAGCTGAAGGCCAGAGGACTTGCGTCTGGGGAGGGGCTGGAGGAGATGTGTGGCCAGGATGCCCCGGGAGAGACCCGGCCCCCACCCCGGGAGGCTGGTCGTGGCTGGAGAGGCCACTGAGGGCCTGTGGGTGCTGGCTGCTGGCTTCTTTGAGTCTGTCCACTGGGGGTGAGAGGTTCTGGGGACCGAACACCTGGGTTTTGTTGGGCTGAAACCTGAGGGGGTCTGGAACGCCTCGGTTAATAAAGCTTCTTGGGGCCTCAGACCTGCAGAAGCCTGGCTGATTCCAGTCCCAGCCCAAGGGGACGAGGGAGCTCAGGCAGAGCCCCGAGGGGCCCTGGGTCAGCTCAGCCCCAAGGTGGGGGCTCCTGACTCCCAAGGGAGCCTGTCCCAGCCCCTTAAGCGGCTTCTCTTCCGGAGCCTGGCTGGGCCATCTCACAGGACTGGCCTTATGACAGGTGGCCTGTCCAGGCTGCAGCCTTCAGACCTGAGACCCCACCTGCCTGGGCTAACCCAGCCGCCCTCACGTGGGGGGCTGCTTCATTTGATCCTCCCTGCCTCCCCGGGCCCTGGGGAGGTCCTGGCCGGCCTGGATGCAGCCCGGGATCTGCAGGGGGCCTGGCAGCACCCTAGCCCCATCCTTCAGTCCCTGCTCTGGGCCCTTTGGTAGCAATGACGCCTGGCCGTCAGCCTGTCTGAACCGCCAGCGCCCCCCTGCACTTGGCCTGGCCCCAGGCCTGTTGGGGGTGGGAGGGCTCTTGGCAGGGTCTCCCCTCACATCCCCCTCAGCTCACAGATCACTTGGTTCCTTAGCAACCAACCCCACTCCCACAAATAGCGCCCCCAGCCCTCTGGCACTACTGTTTTCAGGTGGGCCTGACGTCACTGCCCCCCCGCACCTGGTGGGGGGCTGTGAGCATGGGGAGACTGAGGGAGACGGCGCTTTGGGAGCAGATGCCAGGGGAGGGTATGGGGGGAGGCCAAGTGCCATGCAGCAAAGCTCCCCAGGCAGCAGGCAAGCGGGCAGCGGCCTAGCATCCCCACCCCTGCCTGTCTGTCTGTTGGCCTCAGGGCTGGTGCCAGGGTGACCTGGTGACCTTGTGACCACCACAGCCCTTGCCTGGACCCTGGTTCCTGCAAGGCTCAGCATTCACTGCCCGACCCTCAGGGCCGGCACGTCCCTTTCTCTTACAGGTGGCCTCGCTTTGGGGGCTGTGCTCCGGGTTCTGGCCCAACCGGGAGGCCCCCTGTGGCCCCCCGAGACATTGTGTGAAGGCAGGGGCTCCCCGACTAGGGCCCTGACTTGAGCCTGCACCTCCGTCACCTCCACCCCGGGGTACGGCCAGCCCCGCTGCGGGTAGGGCAGGCCCACCCAGGGGGCCTCCTCGCGCCTGGGTGTGTCTGGCTCCGGCCCAGGCGATGGGTGGGATGCCGGGACCTGACTGATTGCTCGTTTGCACGCAAGGCCCCCAGCTGTTCCGGGTCCCCGACATCCCCACCTCAGCCTCAGCCTGACTTTCTGTTTCACCCCACTTGCCTCTCCACCCTTCCTTTAGCCCCCGCCTTACTTCCCCTCTCTGCCTTGCTATCTGGGGCAGGGCGGAGGCCACCTGCCCTGCCTCTCCTCCTCCGCTCTCCCCCACCCAACCCTGGTGGATCCCGAGGGTCCCAGTGGACCCCAGCACAATCCTCCCAAGGCCCACACCCCTCTCAGGCCCTACACTCAGCTCTGCTCTTGACCTCGAGGCTGACCGCCTCCATCTGCCTGCTGGTGACCCGCGAATGGCCTTGTCCCCCCAGCCCTGAATGCCCTCTGCCTGCTTCCCGTAAGCCAGTCCCGCCTGAGCCAGCGCCCCAGGCCTAACTATCCCCACCCTGTCCCCAGCCCGCAGGCATGGCGGCAAGAGTCATTCAGGGAAGGAGGAAGAAGTGGTGGGGGCTCAGGTCCTGGGACGGGGACCGGGGTGGGGGACGAGCCTACCTTCCTGGACTTCCTCTGCAAAAGTGGTACCGTGGGGGGAAAGCGGGGGAAGAGAGAGAACCAGCCGTGAATCTTGGGGCAGAGGCTGCGGGGAGGGGAGCAGCGGGCGAGCAGAAACACACGGTAAGTAGGTTACGCGGCCCCTCTTGTTCCTTCGCGGCCAGGAGGCAGCTCACACCCGCACACGGCCACGTGTGCACATGCGCCCACACGGGACTGAAGTCATGGCACATACCTGGTTCATGAACTTCATGGACTAAGGAGGGCCATGGAACAAGAGGCAATGCGTGGGTCAGAGGTCAAAGGAGAAAGGATCCAAGGTTAATGGAAACAGCCGGTCGCCACGGGAGGGTCAGTGGAGGAGGCCGAGGGGTGGGGAGGGTGCGGCGAGTGAGCGAGACAAGGTCAGTGTTGGCCCAGGACAGCGTCCCCCCAGGTCCTGTCCCTGCCCCTCGGAGTTTCCAGCCCGGCTCTTGCTCCTGTCATGACTTCGTTGCTGGTCACGGGGCTGTCGGGGTCCTGCCTGCCTCTGCCGCCTCCCCTCTTCCCGCCTTCTTCAGGCCCCCCAGAAGGACTTCCATGCAGGGGCAGGGCTGTGACCTGGCGGGATGGCACCAGGGGCTGGGGGCCTGTAGCCCAGGAAGCTTCCTACCAGCCCGAGAGTGGGGGACACGCTGCCTTTTCTTTCTGAGCCTGCCAGGGCGCTGGGACAGCAGGTGCCAGCCCTCAGCTTCTCTGACCAAGGATCCAAGCACGGGATTCCCCACCCTTCCATCCTCCACCCCGACCTGACCCCGAGGAGGGAGCCCACTGGGGCGGGCTGGAGGGGGGCTGGGGAGTGACAAGGGCTCCGGCGGGGGGCTGACGGGCCCGGCTCAGGGCACTGACCGCGGGGCCTGTTCCGCCATCGCCCTGTGCGCACCGAGGTCCAGCCTGGGTCCCTGGCCCTGCCGAGGGGTCGGGCGCTGCGGGGCTCTGAGATACCCACCCTGGGGTGGAAGGCTGGCTTCAGGGCTGTCTCCGGGGCAGCTAGGTCTACATCTGGTCCAGCAGTCGCCCCACTGACCAGCCCTCCCTGGGCCGGTGGATGGAGGACCCCGTCTGCCACCCTGCCCACGTTGGAGGGTGCGGGCCCTCGGGGCCCCCTATCTGGTCAAGCACTGGCCGTGGTTAGTGGGTTACGCTGGGGCCACATGTGGGGGCCCCTTGGCTGGCTGGCGCCTGGCTGCTCCCCCGCCCTGCTGCGTGCCCCAGCCAGCCCCGGGCGCCACATGGGGCCAGAAGTCCTGTGTCCTCATACCTTCCTCGTGGACCTCATGGACTTCTGCAGGCGGGGGGGGCGCTGGGTGTGCGGTGACAGGAGGAGAGAGGAGAGGTTAGGCCAGGAGCACACTGCACGTCGTCAGAGGGGTGGGGCCACGCAGGGTCACTGAGGTCGGGGGGCAGAGGGCTGGAGGGCGGTCGGGGGGCTGGGGTCCTGGACCCCACTTACCTTCCTCCTGGGCCTCTTCTGAGGAGGGAGCCAGAGGGCACAGGAAGGAGAGAGGGAACAGGACAGCTGTTAGGGGCCACGTGGTGGGGGCAGGGAAGGGAGGCAGTCCCGGGTGCGGGGGAGGGTGGTGGGCAGCAGGCGCTCCAGGGAACAGGGGAGGCTGGTCCTGCTTCGAGGGCCTGCAGGACCTCAGAGAGCTCGGGCCTCGGCCTCGCCTCTGCAGCCTGACCTCCTCCCGGCCCTGGGGGTCTCTGAGCCCCTTCCCCATCCGCGGGTCTCCAGCCTGCTCTGGACTGCGGTGCCTATGCACCGGAGGGTCTCGCTACGTCTGACTCTGAAGGTGCCGGAGGTGAGACAGGTGTTATGGGACAAGCCCAGGAGACGTGGGCCAGAAGGCGGGCAGCCAAGGCAGGTCTTAGAGGACCCACCTCGGGGGACCTGTCCCCCCGCCCTGTCGCCTTCCCTGGGGAAGGGTGGCTCCCGGGACCATGGTTCCCTCTCAGAAAGGAGTCTTTCTACCTTTTCAGCAGAAAAAGAAATGTTTTGCTCATGTTGTTAGGGTAGCCAAGTGTTTTCAGAATATTTTCAAAACCTAGCGCCCAGAACGCCCCACAGGAGAAGCCTGCCTGGTGGAGTTCGGGAAAGCCTTCCCGTGGTTGAGCGGGTGCCAGCGGCCGCGCACGAGCGCCCGTCGGGCCTGAGAACCACCCGTGCGCACCCTTCCCAGGGGCCGTGGCTCCACTCCCACGCCTGCCTGGGCACGGCCCACCGGGAGGCTCCCACAGACTCGGGCTAGGGAGGGGTCTCCAGATCTGCCTGGAGGTTCCTGCTCCCAGAGGGAGGGGGAGGGGGAGGATGCTGGGAGAGACAGAGAGAGACAGAGAGGCAGAGACAGAGGGAGAGACAGAGAGACACAGAGACAGAGAGACAGATGGAGACACAGAGACAGAGAGACAGACAGAGACAGACAGAGACAGAGCTGTGGAGAGACAGGCAGGGCCCAGCCACCCAGACTTGCTATTAATGAGGTGAGTGTCTTCACAACCAAATCCCAGGTAACTCCACACACCATGGACACCGTGGATGAGGTTATGTATAAATAATACATAATAATGCAAAAAGTATTAATGAGCGATCAATGAGTGCTTTCTATTAATCGAGTAAAGAGGTGGGCAGTTAGGGGTGACGGCAAGTGGGGATTAAGGATGAGGAAGGTGGACGGTTACTTGGTGAGTCTGTGGGGGGGCTGGAGGCCCCCTGGGGATGAGAGTGGGCATGTGGAGCAGGAGGGGGGGGGATGCCGGGGCGGGGGCGGCGAGGGCACTTCCGGGGCTGCCTCGGTTACCTTCCCTCTCTACTCCTCTGCCAGGGGTAGAACAAAGGAGAGGGGCCAGCTAGAGGGCGCACTGGGGGCCAGCCTGGGAGGGGAGGAGGGCGGCGCCCGCCTGCCCCATCGCCCACTGTCACGCCGCTCCCGCTGGCCAGAGAGGGGACCGGGAGGAGGAAGAGGTGCTGGCGGTGACTGCGGCTCTCGGGGAGGGGTCTGGGCCGCAGAGGCCCGGGTCCTATCCTGGGGTGGGTGGCCCCGCTGCCCAGACGACCCTGCAGTGCAGGCCGGGTGGCTCAGGGACTGGGCCCAGGGCCCTGGCCTTTGAGAAGAGGTGCAGGGGCAGGAGTGGGAGCTCGTTCACAGAGGGGGCGATCGGATGTGGCTTCCAGTGGGGGCTCCCCGGGAGAGGCGCTGGCAGCGGCTGGCGAGGCCCTCCCCACCTGGACTTTCTGTCTAGAGGCCGATGCAGAGACAGTCTGGCTTCCACACTTACCCTCGACGACGTGTTCACTGTGGGGGAGAGAGGGGGAGGGGGGTGAGGGGGGTGGGAGCTCTCGGCGGGGGGTCCTCTGGCCTCTGAGCACAGCCAAGGTCCAGGGGTCCCGAGGCAGGGCGGGTACTCACACTTCCTCGTCCGACATGGTGGGTGGGTGGTTTCTGCAGGGGTGAAGGGAGACCAGGGCGAGGGTTAGGAATTGCCTTGACCTAGAGGGGCTGGAATGGCTGGGGGATGGGCCCTTGGAGTGGGGCTGCAGGGGGACGTCCATCAACAGGGGTCTTGGGCCAACTCTCCGGCCTTGGGCGGGCCGGCTCCTGCGCTTGGGGCCTCCTCAGCAGGCCGCCTTGCTTCCTCCAAGGCTCCAGGCCCCCCAGCCCTCTTCGCCCCTGATCTGATCCCATTCCGCCCCCCTTCCTGCCCTGGCTCCAGCCTGGAGCTTGGACTCCGGGAGCTGGACGGGATGCTGGAAGGTCGTGGCAGGGCAGACATCCTCTCTATAGCATTCCCCGAGGAGGGTCATCCAGAATGCACGCGGCTCGTCCAGGCCGGCGGGGGGCGGGGGGTGGGGGCATGCAGGCTGCTCTGGACCGTGGAGAGGTGCTGCTGATTTTGCCTCAAAACCTCCCTCTTGGTGGTCTCTGCTCTTGGGCCCAGATGGGGGGGGCTCCCAGGGACCCCCCAAATTACAGAGCTTGGCACCTCCAGATGGTAACCTTGGACCTTCTCTGGCCTTTCTGCCTGCCATCCCCACGAGGCCCCCTCCTCAGGTGTGAGCCCAGGCTCCCTTCTCTGACTGACGGTTTCCCGTGAGGACCCCGTGTCCTCTTATGGGGGTGCCCAGGGGTCCCCTGGGCTCTCCCATGGCCCTCTGCAGAGCCCTCTTCCAGAATCACAAGAGTGCACGAGACATTCTGTTCCCCCTCACCCCCCCCCCGTCTCCCCCTTGCCCCAGCAGACAGCAGACTGAGCCCCGGCTCGTGAGGACGGGGTCTGGGCTGTTTCTCTGTGTGGGCCCCCCAGCCTGGTGCCCATGCCAGGCGCACATGTCCTCCAAGAACTGAGTGGACGGCCCCGTCCCTCGCTCAGCCTGCTTTCCCAGGCCCTGTGGATGCCCTTGAATGTGTCAACGTCTGCGGGGAAGCCTGCACCCGGGCCTGGTTGCATGTGTCCAGGTGTGGCCGGCACCGGGCCAGCGCACGCAGGGACCGTAGATCCGTGAGCTGGCCACCGCACAGACCTGAGGCAGCCGGGCCTGGGAACGCTCAGACCAGCTGCATCAGAATGTTGGCCCCGGGTTTCGAAAAACAGAGTTCATGACAACTTGCTACAGCTTTACTTGAAGACAATAGTTATGGCCCCCCGCCCCGGGAGGTTTGTATAAGAAAAACACAAGTTCATCATCTAAAAATGCGTTTACATCGCATTGCTAAGGTGGGAACAGTTTTCCAAAGCCTCTGTCAAGAATGTTAATTTTCCCAGAGCAATTTAAGCTCCATGCAAAATTAACCAACGGATGGGTCTCTGCTAACCCCTCCAGGAAGCTGAGCAGCTTTTTCGCATCCTGAAGTCTCTTCCCGGGGCTCTGCTGCCCCCTCAAGTTACAGCCTCCTGCTTTGTTTATAGCTGGGGTCTCACGGTCCCTTGGCCCAAACCCTCCTGGTGGGCCCTGCCCCTGGGTGTTGGGCCCCCGCCCCACCCAGGCCACTGCCCTCGCCCTGCTGTGCCCACCTCTCCCCCTGGCAGGGCCAGACACCTGTCAACCGCCTTGAAAAGGGGTGGTCATGGCCTGAGTCCAGGGGTGGGTTATTTTTAAGGAGCCAGTGGCAGCTGAGACGTCCAGAAATAGGCACCCAAATTAGCCAAGACACCTCTGCCCAGAAACCCAAGACGATGGGAGGGGGACTGGGAAGGCAGCCCCGGCTCAGGTCTTGGCCTGCATCCCCTCCCCCACTGACCCGCAGCCGGGCTCCGGGGTCGGTCCTCTTGTCTTCTGGGCCAGAGTCCCAGGGGGCATGCAGGCGGGCTCCCACATACCCAGGCAGGGTGCCATACCCTCTAAAGAGGGAAACTGAGGCCCCTCTGGGCTCCTGTTCCTCTTCCCAGCAAAGCCCTGGGGGTGATACCACGGGCTGCTCTGTCCCACCCGCCCTCCCCCTGAGAGGGGCCCAGGGTGGGGTGTGCTTGGGGGCAGGGTGGCATTTCGACAGCTGAGAAGGAAACCAGTTGTCCATTTAATGTCCTGCCCTCAGAGGGGCCATTGTGAAAACAGCCTCTGAGGTCACCGCTCCTTGGGGACACCCTCTCCTTCCTTCCTTCCCAAGTGACAAGATGGGGGCGGGGAGGCAGGAGGCCCTGCCGCTCACTTGCTGTGGGCCCTGACCCTGTTCCCTGACCCTCGGGCCCCCACCATCCCATCTGGCAGTGGCTCCTCACCCGTCTCCTCCCAGAATGATTGAGGGCACCAGAGAGGTTGCTGCCCGGTGAAGGCGCCCCGTCCCGTGACGTCAGGAGGGTCAGCTGAGCCCTGGTTCGAGGGGGCACAGGAAGGGCAGGAGGGGCGTGGGGGCCAGGAGCTCAGGCGGGGCCTCCTGGGAGCTCGTGCTCCTCCCGTCCAGGCTGAGGTGGGACACGTCTTCCTTGGGCAGACAGAACAGACGCCCAGCTCCCCACTCCTCCCTCTGCCCTGCCCCAGCCCAGGCCCTGTCCACTCCAGGCCTTGGCCTCTCGACACTGCCCCCGGGCTGCTGGGGTCCCCGCCACCCCTCCCCACAGACCCACTCCTGCGGTGAATCCCACCAGCCACCTCGTAGTTGTCATCTTTACAAACGGCAGCGTTAGAGACGGTGGCCGCTGGGCCGAGGGCCCCAGTCTCCTGGGAGAAGCTGGCCGAGGCGCCCCTCAGCTTAGCAGAGCCCCGTGGAAAGGCCGGGGGGGAGGGCGGCCGCACCGCAGCAGGTAGCCTCGAAGCCCTGGGCGGCGCCCCTTCCCGGCTTCTTCACCTCAGATCGTCACCGTTCTCTAGCCATCTGCCTTGGGACCACCCCGCTCACCCCTGGACCTTCCAGGGAACCCCCTCCTTCCTCCTTCTTGGGCCTCCCCTGCCCCTGTACTCTGGTCTGGAAGGGCTTCCTCTGCATCTGATGTTCAGAGAACGTCACCCCGCGATGCCGGCACCCCAGACCGTTGGGACCCTGCGGTGGCTTCCTGGGTCTCCAGGACGCCATGCTTAAAGTGGCAAAAGGCTGGGAGGCACAGCCTCCTGCACCCAGGACCCCAGGACACACCCAGGCCCGCCAGCACACAGCAGGCCGGCCTGGTCCCGGGGCTGCTCTCAGATGTACTGACCTGCAGCTGGGTCTGGAGAGATGGGCAGGAGCTCCCTGTGGACAGGACCAGCTCAGGCACTGCCCGCTCGGCCGCACGCTCTCATGTTATAGTGACATTCGATCTTTCCCGGCAGCCCATTGGCCAGGGGCTGGGTGGCCGGGTGCGTGGGACGGGCGGGAAGGGGCTGTGCCTTGAGGCCCCTTACCAAGTATAGGAAGAACAGAGCGGGGTGCCCAAGGAGGCGAGGATGGGGGGAAAGGAGACGAGGGCCGCCCTCCTCCCCCAGGAAGTGTCAGCTTCTATTTTTACTCTCCTGACAGTGGGCACATTCTTCATGGGCGGAGGAGGGTGAAGGAGGGCATTGGGTGGCCCTAGGGAGGAAGCTGAGGGCTCTCCTTGGGCCAGGCTGGTGTGGGGTCCCCAGAGCTGGGGCCCCATCTTCCCCGGGGGAGCTGTCCCTCCCTCCGAGGTGTCTGCCCAGGAAAGGGGTCTGCCCGGCCAGGCTGCATTACGCAGGCCCCCAGGCCCGCCCCGCCTCCCCATCAGAGGCAGCGGCCCGAGGTCCCTGAGACCCCCCAAGGAATGGAAGACCCTGTGAGTCTTCGGCCAGGCCCTCAGCAGGTCCGAGCCCCACTGAGTGGTTCTCTGCGTGATGGCGTTAGGACATACAGCATAAATGGGCAAGAGAAATACTAACCAAAGTCTGACTGGGGGGTCAGCATCTCCCCAGTGGCTGGTGCCTCCCAACGCCAGGGGCCACACTTCTGAGGTCTGCCCGGGAGCTCCCCCTCTGGGGGTCCTGACCCTGCAGGCCTCTCTCTCGCCACGGACCAGGCTCAGTGTGCTGCCCACAGCGGGCTCCACCGTTCGCCCGTGGAGCCCAGTCTTTCTTTGCTCGGGACTCCAGGTGGCACCATCCAACCGGCAGACACCTCACCCGGGGCTTTCCATGGTCCCCACGCTGGCCAGTGAGGCCGCGAGCTCCTACAGCCCCGCCCCTCGAATCAGGGAAACCGAGACACAGAGTAGGAAAGAGCAGCCCCAGGCCTCCTTCCAGACATGGAAGGGTCCAGGCGAGGGGCTGGTCGATCACAGATGGCGGGGGCCGTGGATGCGCCATGGGTTCCCCATGGATGCTGTCCTGATCCAGAGCAATGGCTAGTGGGCTGGAGCGCAGGACAGGGGTTGGTCCCAAGGAGACTCAGATGAAGCCCCTGCCCTCTGGAGGCTTAGGGGCGTCAGGACGACTGGCTCACACATCCCAGCCCTGGCTTCCCCTGGCTCTGCGCCCCACTCTGGGTCCCCAGAGCCTTCTGGAAGGTTTCTCTCAGCACGTGATCCAACTTCTACACATTGGAGACAAGGCTACGGGGACCCGAGATAGGCAGGGTGGGCCCACCGTCCACAGCAAGGGGAGCCAGAGCCCTGGGCCCGCAGTGGGCAGGACAGAGCCCCTCCCCAGAGCTCCTGGGGGCGGGAAGCCCCCCAAGGTCAGAGCTGCTGGGGCCGTTCCCGCCTCCCTTGTCAGAACTCTGAATTCCTCCTCCCGTCCAGGTCCTCGGATGGGAGAGTGTTTGACGGGCCACACGCGTGCCCGACCCTTGGATAACTCTGACCAACTTTCTGTCCAGTGGGGTCAGCTGTAGAGCCACTTCCGAAAAAGGCCCCTGAGCGACTGCTGGGGCCGCCCTGGCCCAGCTGCTCCTCGCGGTGGGAGCTGACAGCCCTTCTCAGGCTGGGTCCTCTCACTCTGTTTAGAGGCCCACACCACCCCCCGCCCCCGCAGCCGCAGGTGCACACGTGGGGAAAGCACAGCAGGGAGCCCTGAGTCTGGGAAGCCCCGTGTGCACCCAGCCCCACCGACTGTGGGTGTCTCGCTCCTGGGAACTGCAGGCCACACCTCGTCCAGGCCCGGGGTGTTCTTGGGGGCTGCACCCACAGGTGGGCACTCCACGAGCCTGCAGTGGCCCCGCTCGGCCAGCAGAGGAAGGTGGCTGCCTGCTCAGGAGCCTCGGGCTCTGGCAGGTGCTCTCCCGTGAGCGGGCTGAGCCAGAGAGAGGGCGCTGAGGTCAGTGGGATGGGGCAGGTTTTATTTTGGGTATCGGCAACCTGCCCCTCGGGGTGCCAGGCCCGTGGTGCAGCAGGACAGCATTGGGCAGGCACTGCCGGACGGGCTGCGGCCGCCGAGGACCTGAGACAGGTAATCCACACCCTGGTCCACCTGGCCAGGCCGGGCTGGGGTGGGAGGAGAGGGGGGCAGGGCAGGGCAGCGCCCCCCCTGGGGGCTGGAGGGGGGCTGGAGACCTGGGGTGGAGGCACGGGACGGGGTGGCCCAGCCCGGGTTGGGTGGGGGACTGATCTCAACTCCAGGAAGAACTTGAGGGCTGATGGGGCAGGGCCTCCACCCGGGGACAATAGGAGCAGGGGTGGGCTTCTCAAGTCTGCAAAGCTGAGCTGAGCCAGGGAGCAATGAGGAGGCTGTGGGGGCCCAGTCTCCCCCAAAGAGTTGGCTCTAGGTTTCTGCAGGGGTGACCCTCAGGGTGGTGGGGAAGGGCAGGGGTCCCTCAATCTTGGTCCTGGCCCTCGGTGTGCACGGTTGAGGGTGGCGAGGCCCAGGGACCTTGAACCTCGAACCTCGCCTGGTAGCCCTGAGCTGCCCTGGGTGCCCGTGCCAGTGCCAGCCGAGCTCCCCGGTCAGCCCAGCCCATGGGCTCGGGCTCTGCCATGCCCCAGATAGAAGCTGCTGGCACAGCACTTCGGGGATGAGCCTTTCCCAACCTGCGCAGCTGCCGCCCCACACGCCCTGGGGGCTTCTGCGGGATCTGTAATAGGTTTGCTCTGTGCGGGGCTGGCATTCAGTGCCCGGAGCAGGGGAGCAGGAGGGTGACGGGTGGGGCCTCTCAGGCAGTCAGAACGGATGGCAGAGGGCCGGCACCCAGGCAATGGCTCCTCTGAGCCTCTCCACCTCTGCGGTGGGCAGGCCCTGACCCCCAGGTTCTGCAAGGCAGGGGCTGGTTGTCACCACAGCAGAGGAGACAGACCCTGGGTCCTTGTCCCCGAGGCCGGGCCAAGTGCCAAGGAGCCCGAGAGGGGCTGGGCTGGATCAGGGCTGAGTGGCTGGCTGCTTTCCTGGCACTGCCCACCCTACCCGCCACTCGCCCCTCAGTGCCGTCCACTCTGGTCCCCTCTGGCCGTCCAGTGGGCCATGTGGCTGCCTCTGCCTGCTGCCCTCGGCTAACGTCTCGCCCAGCCAGGTGGACAGGAGTGGCGTGTCCCCTGGGAGAAGCTCCCCAGCTGGCAGAGCACAGCCCTGATGCACCCTCAGAAGTGGGCCACGGGCGAAAAAGGTGTGACATAGCTGATTCCTAGCACCTCCGAGCTGCCCGTGTTCACGCTCCCCTTGGGAGGCAGCAAGATTTTGACCACGAAGACTTTGGAAAACAGGTTCTGAGCAGACCCAGGCCTCGAATGTCAAAGGTCTAGGGGGCCTGCTCTTCGAAGGGGCTCCCCTGACTCCGAGGGCAGCAGGGCCTCATGTTAGACCTGTGCACAGGCCGGGGGTGGGGGGTGGGCTCGGGAGGACAGCCCCACCCTCTCCCTGCCTCCACACGCGTGTCCATCCGCCCACTGCACATCCATTTTCACAGGTACATCCTCACCATCACTGTCTGTTTCCCTCCCTCCCTCCTTCCCTCCTGCCTTCCCCCCTTCCATCGCCCATCCATCCACCCACCCATGTGTCCACCCACCCACCAGCCATCCACCCACCATTCCATGAAGCAGGCATTGATCTGACTGCCTCTCCATCTCTTCTCCTGTCTACTCTCTGCACAACTACTTTTCTGCCCATTGACCTCTCATCCTTTCTGCAGACCCACCCATCCACCTGTTCTTTATCTATCCACCCCTCACCCAAGGATTCAACACCTCTCTTTCTATTTATACACCAATCCATCCTTCCACCCATCCCTCCATCCACCCATCCATCCATCCATCCATCCCTCCATCCATTCATCCATCCATCTTTCCATCCATCCATCCAACCACCTAACCATCCACCCATCCATCCATCCATCCAATCACCTACCTATCCATCCTTCCCTCCATCCCTGCATCCACCCATCATCCATCATCCACTCATCCATCCATCCACCAAATCTTCACGAGCACCTCCTGGGTGCTGGAATGGGATGACCCCAAGGTGGGTCTTGTACTCAAAGGGTGCACAGTCTAGGGGCACAGACCAGAAGTGCACACTGTTTCAGGGGCTGTAGAGTTTATAAGGGGCCAGTCAAGGGGCAAGTACCACAGTGGAAGAGGGCGACTGAGCCCCCAGCCATCACATTCACCCTGACTACCCTCAGAGACCCCAGAGCCCAACACACAGAAGGCCACTGGGCAGGACAGACTGTCCAAATCTGAAGGCCAGAGGCCTGGGCCCTACCACTGTGCATGGCGGATGGCCTTTCCGACGGGCCCTGCTCCCTGCCCCTCCCCCGTCAGTGAGCCCCAGAGAGCCAGCACGTGGAGACACCAGAGGGAGTTTACTGCACAAAGTGGAGGGCTGCAAGCGGGGCGGGGTTGGGGGGGGAGTGGGGGGGGCCAGTGCCGTTGCGGGTGTTGGTGGCTCTTGACACGGAGGCCCCGGCACGTGGCCTCTCTCTGCACTGGCTGCGCCTTCCCTGGGAGCTTGCGGCTTCTCTGGAGGTGGTCCTTTTGCCAACCAACAGCCAGAGTTCCTTTCCTCCCGGAACTGTGAGGGGCAGAGCTGGGGGTCAGAGGGAGAGGTTGGAGGGTCCAGGAGCAAGAGGTGGCGGATGTCGGGGGTGCATGCGGGCCAGGCAGACCATGAGAAGCAGCTTCTTCGGCAGGGCCAGTGGGGGGCGGGGGGCGTTCATCTGGCCGGCCTCTCCCCCGGGCACGTGGGTCGGGAGCCAGGAGGTGCCGCCGGCGGTGCTGCAGTCTTGGGAAAGCTGAAACACAGGTCGCGGGAGCATCAGGCTGCAGCCCGAGGAGGGGCCGTGGCTCTGCCTGTCCAGGCCTGCAGCCTCTCTCTGGTGGTCCCCGGCCTGTCCCCGGCCATCCCACCCCGCTCCCCCCACCCCAGGAGCAGCCTCCCTGCGGCAGCCCCCGAAACCCTGCATCCACCTCCGGCCTGGAAGCTTGCTTCCTGACACTGCGCTCTGGTGCCCTGGGCCCTGCTCGGGATTCAGGGTGGAGGGACGCTGCCTACTGCCTTTTTGCCTTTTTGCCAGCTGGCCTGACAGCCCCCCAGGCTAAACCTGGGGTCCCGGCCCCCCCTTACCGAGGTGGGCAGCAGCCCAGAGCAAGCCCCAGCAGACCCCTCGGGCCCCTCCCCGAGCAGACGACGCACTCCTGCCTGACAGAGCCGGCCTCGTGGCAGCAGCCCCCAGGCCTCCCTCCTCCCCCAGGCCGGCGGCCCTGGCTCGGCCCAGCCGCCATTTGTCAACGTCCTCGGGAGCACGCGGCGCCCAGAAACCAGGGCGGGCGGCTTGGCCGGGACCACCCCGCCGGGACGTCTGCGGGAACATCCCATTTAGCGTAGCTCAGCAAAAACTGCTCCCACCTCCCACCCCGTCTACCTCTGATGATGCAGCCGCAGCTTTCCCGAGCCTCTGGCCGCCACCTCTCCGCTGGCTCGCAGCGGACGCGCCTGTGGTCAGGCCGGCGACAGCAAGGCGGCCCTCACGCTTGCGGGCGGGCACTCTTCCTGCCCTCGCAGGCGGCTGGCCCAGCACGTGCCTCCCGCTTGGCGCCCGCCTGTGGGTCTCCCGGCCCCCGCTGTGCACACAGGCGGCCCCCGGAGCCAGGTCCCACCCCTCCTCCGTCACCCACGGAGCACCTCGGGCCTCCGTGGGCTCGTTTCTAAACCGGGATGATGGTGGGGCCGCCCCATAGAGTCACCCGATGCAAACGTTCATGCCAAGAGCGCGCCTGGGTTGGCAGGGCCCACGTGCTCAGGGAGCAGAGCTTCTGATGGTCAGGCTGCGGGCCCTCTGGGCCTGGGTCCTGCTGCGTGACTAGGGGCCGTGTGCCCTCCCACAGGGAGGTGGCCTGTGCGGAGGAGGGCTGGCCTCACGGCTGTCCCTCCCGCCCGCCCTAGGGTGCAGCGATGCTCACCTCGGCCGCCTCCATGGCCCCTGAGACGGCTGGCCAGTGCCCCCCGGGGCCCCCGGGACCCCCACCGCCACTGCTGCCCAAGCCCGGGAAGGACAACGTGCGTCTGCAGAAGGTCCTGAGGAAGGCAGCCCGGAAGAGGATGAGCAGCGGCGGGCCGCCTGCCCCGCCCGGGGCTTTCCGCACCTTATCCCCCGTGAGCGAGGCCAGCCACGACCAGGAGACCCTGGCCCCGAGCCCCGCGGAGGCGCCACGGGCGGTGGCCACCCTGCCCTACTCCCCCCACACCCGCGTCACCCACCACGTGGCGTCCCCCCTGCAGAGGTCCACGTTCTCCTTCAGCCTCACCCAGCACAGGAGCCTGGCTTCACACTTCAAGCCCACGGGGCCCCGGCTCGCAGCCCGGGTCCCAGAACCTGCCCAGTCCCCCTGCAGCCTTGCCCGGGTCTCAGGCCCCACAGTGAGGGGCACCCACATCAGCCAGGTGCACTTCCGGCGGGCACCATCCCCGCAGGCCAGGACCCCTGAGCCCTCCCCGATGGCCCCGGATGGTGGGCCTGGCGACCAGGACCAGGACACAGCCATCTGCCCTCCCGGGGCTCAGCCCCTGACCCCTGAGGTCCACACCCACTCACTGCCCACCCGGGTTGCCAGCCCTCAGCACGACGAGCCCTCGGCGTTAAGTGCCTCGGTGCCCAGAGAGGCCAGAGGCCGGGTGGTGGTGTCCATTGCCCCCACCTACCGCTCACCAGGACCCTCGCCTTACAGGCTGGCCTCTGTGGCCCCCAAAGCTGGGCACCGGGAGGAGCCTCCCCCGGCCGGCCCTGCCGCTGAGGCTCAGCAGGTCTCCAGCCCCCGCGAGGCCTCATCCCCTGCACCACCGTCAGGCCCCCACCTGTGCCATGTCCCCAAAGTCGCACCCAAGCCCCGGCTCAGCGGCTGGACGCGCCTGAAGAAGCAGCTGCTGGAAGAGGCCCCCCTCCCGGGGCCAGAGCCGAGCCCGGGGCACGCGGAGCGGGGAGGGACAGCCCCCACTGTCTCGGCGCCCCGGCCGTCCCCCGCCTCCCGGTCCTCCAGGATGTGGGACGCAGTGCTGCACCGCATGTCAGTGGCCGAGTCCCGTGGCGGCCAGGTGGGGCCCCAGGATGGGGTGCACACCCTGCCCGGCTTCAGCCGCCTGCCCTTCCTTTGCTGGCCTCGCTTCAACGCCCGGAAGCTGCAGGAGGTGGCCGCCCAGCCCCCTCCCGTGAGCCACCCCGTCCTGGTCCTGAGCCCCCAGCCCAAGAACTTCAATCGTTCGGCAGCTGGCTGGAGGCTCCAGTGAATGGCTGGGGGGACCCCAGGACCGTGGGGTGGACAGAAGAGGGGCTGAGGGTCCAGCTGGGAAGCCGCAGCCACTGAAGAGGGGAGCGTGGAGGGGCTGGGGGGTCAGGAGGGGAGGTGGGGTGGACGGGAGCACAACGGACCGTGGTGGGAGCTGGGACGCGGCCAGGAGCGGCTGGGATTAAGGAGGTGGCGGGTTTGGATGGTGTGGAGGGGCAGGGAGGGGTCTGCATCGGGGTAGAGTGTGGGGACTTCTGGGGTGAACTTTTGGGGAGACAGACCGTACACGAGTCTGCTCTGAGGCTGGGGCTGCATGTGTGACCCTGCGGGGCAGGGCCAGCCTGAGTGTCCGCACGGGGCTTGGGGCAGGGCGTGCAGGAGGTGGTCACCAGCGAGACCTGGGAGGGCCTGCCTGGGTCCAGGGAAGCTGCAGGCGGGGATCAGGGCCCAGCTGAGCCCCAGATGCTCTGGGTGACGAGCCCTGATGCTTGACGGGGTGAGCAGGATTCTGGGGCCCCTGCCCTTCCGCCGAGAAAGGTTGGGGGGATGAGTTATGTTGCCGTGCGGAGTGGGAGCGGTCGGGATGACTCAGTTGCGGGCACCGTGGGCTCCATGAGCTGCATCGGCGGCTTGACAGCCGTGCCTCCCAAGGACGGAGGCCTGACAGGTGCTGGGAGCCAGGTCCAGGCCCGGGTAGGAGCTGGCCCCACACCCCTGCCCCTTCACTGCCACCTCTGCTTCCCCCGCCTGGGTGCAAAGCTTGAGGGGGACTCGCTGATGGGGGACAGAGGGGTGGGGTCTCAGCCTAGATGCTGGATGAGGAGGGAGGTCGGAAGTCAGCCTGGCCAAGTGGGTGAGGGGGGGCTGTGGCCCGGAGGGGGCAGCGACAGGGACCCCAGGCCTCATGCAGCTTTGGGGACCCCCAGTCTGCACTCAGCTGGGGTCTGACTCGGGACACGCACTGGGGCTCAGACGGGGCAGCCGTGATGCGGGAGGGACGCGGAGGTGCTCGGGGGAAGCTCCAGCCGCAGCCCCGGGAGCAGGACTCAGAAGGGGAGGAAGCCGTCAGTAGGGGGACGTGATGGATGCTGTAAATGGATCCTGGGACCCAGGCCACTAATAAAAGTGTGCATGACCATGGCAGCGGGTCACCCTTCTGACTCTTCACCAGGTGACGGGGTGGGCGGGGGAAACGGGAGCAACTCCCCACTGGGGCAGGAGGGCGAGGGCAAGGTTCTGGCTCCTTGGAAACCCTCGGCCCAGTGCCGGGTGGGGACCCGCACTCCCGGGGCTCCGCGTCATCCCCTTCCTGCCACGCTCGCCCCGTGGTGGCCGGGACGGGCTCACCTGCCCGAGGAGCCCGGCTGGGGCATCACGGCCTCCTCCCGGGAGGGCGTCTGAGCTTCCCTGTGGGGAACAGGAGCAGGGCAGGAACCAGGGAAGGGCGGGGGTGGGAGGGGGCACACGTCTGTGGGCTGGAGGACCTGCAGAGGCGGGCTCTGGCCAGCTCTGAGGCCGGGCATTCAGCCCTCACACGTCACCTTGTAGTCCCTGCCACCACACACCCAGAGCGGCAAATTTCACCCACGACACATCACGCTCTGGCCGCTGCCCCTGACTCACCAAGAAGGACGGCCTAGGGCGCCGAGCCCTCATCCACGGGCACTTTCTCGTACTTCCCGTGTCCAGTGGCCACAAACTTGTACCTCTTCGGAGACAGGGTGCTCTGTCGGGGAAGGAGGTGGAGACCAAAGGTGAGAGGTGCAGAGGGAGATGGCGCTGCCTCCTGGAAGCCCCCCCCAGGTGCGCTGAGGGCAGCTCCCCTTCCCTCTCACCCACTGGACCCGCCCCCCCGCATCAATCACATTCCGACTCTACCTTAAGCGTCGCCGAAGCCTTGGGGCCTCCCTTCTTCTCCCAGAGGCTCCTCTTGCTCATGTCTCCAGCTACAATATCCTGGGGGCAGAAGGCGGCCACGTCTCAGGGGCAGAGCCCTGACTTGGGGGCTTGGAGCCCTGGTCACTTCTCCTGCCTGGCCTCACAGGGCCAGGGCCCCGGGGCCCGCACACCTGCCTCCTTGGGTGAGAGCCCAGGGGAAGAGGCCGGGAAGGGAAGGTGACACCGTCCATCCTCACCTGGCCCAGCAGCCTTCCCGCCCAGCCCTCCACAGGCGCCAGCCTGGCGACCCCGTCCCCCATGCACCACAGTGCCCCCTGCCCATACTTCAGCCTGGACGGTCTCACACTAGCCTTCCAGAGGGAGCCCAGCCGGGCCCCAGGATGGGAGCCCACCTTGCAGGAGGGGGACTTGGCGGAGGACTGAGCCTGCACCTCTCCCGTCTCCCAGCGGCTCTTGGTGCTTGCCACGGCCATGCTGGGCAGCTCGATGGATGGCTGGCGGGCTAGCTTTGGGGTCCGGCCAGAGGTCTGCAGAGGAGACAGAGCCCAGGACCGCTTTACTGGACAGCCACGTGGAACACATCAGAGAGGCCTGTGTGAGCCGCTTCGGCACACAGATGACGTCCTGTGTGGTTGCATTCCCCCAGGACTGCTTTTCCAACGCAGGGCTGGAAGAAGGCACCCTGGAAAAACGTGCCTTCCTCCCCTCGGTGTACTTGTGAAACACCCCCCTTGCTCTGCAGAGCACAGGTGATGGGTGAGATACGAGACAAATGTGGGGCTGTCCTCGTGCTGCTCCTGGCACAGGGTTGGAGGAGGAGGGGTTGAATGGAAGAGTGCTGGTTGGATGGAATGATGGTTGGATGGAGGGGAGTTAATGGGATGAAAGGGCATTGGTTGGATGGAGGGGTGTTGGTTGGAGGGAGTGGTGTTGGTTGTGTAGAGGAACATTGGTCAAACGAAAAATATCGGTTGGATGAAAGGACATTGGCTGAATGGAAAGACATTGATAGGATGGAGGGGTGTTGGTTGGATAGAGGGATGTGGGTTGGATGGAAAGGTGTTGGTTGGATGGAGTAGTGTCAATTGGATGGAGGGGTGTAGATTGGATGGAAGAGTGTTAGTTGAATAAAAGGGTGTTAGTTAGTTGGATGGGGGGGATGTAGGATCAATGGAGGGACCTTGGTTGGATGGAGTGGGTTGGTTGGATAAAGGGGTGTTGGTTGGATGGAAGAGTGTAGGTGAAAGGACAGGAGTTGGCTGGATGGAGAGACATTGGTTGGATGGAGGAATGGGTGCATGAATGGAGGAGGGACGCTGCAGAAGTGGCGGGGACCCGTACACACCTCGATGGCCTGGGTGTACTGCTCCAGCCGCTCGTCAATCGTGGAGATGGGCAGGGCTGGCTGGGACTTCTTCACACTGTTACTGGAGGAGAGGAGAAGGGTCATGGCCCAGGCCCCCTCACTCAGCTTCTATGCCCACCCTGAGCTCCTACCAGAGCTTTCTCGGGCCCCCAGATCTCCACCTACTGGGTCCCCTCTTCAACCCTCCCTTGGAGAACCCCGAGTCCTGCCTGGGAAGCAACCAGACATACCTCTTCTGAATGGAGCGGTTCAGGGACTCAGTTCTGTCGCTGAGCTGTGGAGGGCGGGCAGAGACTGAGCCTCCGAAGCCAGAGCAAGGCCCCCAGCCCACCCCTCCCAGCTGCTCCCACCCACCAGTCCCATTGCCCAGTTTATGCGTTTCACAAGGCTCTGCTGAGAGCCAGCCTGGCAGAGAAGGAGCAGGCTGTGCTCCTGTCCTGGAGCTGCCCTGTGGCTGCCTCTCTGGGACTGTCATTGGTCATGAGTCCGGGACAGAGGGCTAGGCTTTGGGGCTTAACCTACTTTGGTGCTGGGGCTCAGGGGAGGCGAGCCCGGTTCCGTCCCCTCCAAGACCAAGGGGCTGGGTGTCCTGCGCTGCTGGCATCTCTGGTGCTGGGAACAGAACGTCTGAGGTTACGGGGTCTGAATGATCGCCCCCTTTGCACCCCTCCTGCCCCACCTGGGACTGGTTGAAGGAAACACTTTCCCCTCCCTGGGCCTCAGGTCCTTTCCCACCCTGCCATTCTCTGGTTCTGGAATTCTCTACAGCAGGAGCTGGTGAGTCCGGGAAAGCGTTGTTCCATCAGGCAGGGTGACCAACCCCACCACCCTCTGAGACTGCGGGGGTGGGTGCTGGCTCCCTCTGGGCCCGTCCCACGAGGCCCGCAGAGCGTGCAGGTAGCAGAGACAGACGCAGCCTGGGGTCCGGGTGTGCCCAGACCCTCTGGGGAGACACCGGCACCTGCTCATCTGCCTCCTTGGTCTCTGCCAGCCCTGGGCTGCCCTGGACGGGTCCCTCGGGGCCTTTGGGCTCTGTGTCCTCTGTTCCCGGCCCCTCCTGGGGCTCTGAGTCGGGGCTCAGATGCAGCTCGTCCAGACAGACCCCAGCTGGGGTCAGCTCGTCGCCACCCTGGCTCCCAAAGGTGTACTGGAGGGGCCTGTGGGGGGGAGGGGGAGGCAAACCAATAGATCGAAGGTCATTTGATCACTTCGAGTCCCTTCCTGTTTCCAAGCCTCAGTTTCCCCATCTGTAAGATGGGCAGTCAGACCAGTTAAGCGCCCAGGAATCTCGAGACCCCAGCCTCTTTGGAGAAGTGAGCCCAAGGACCTCAGAGCCTGCCCTCTGTCCCCGGGGCCGTGTGACCAGTGCCCACTGCCCCATCCCTGCACGCTGAGGCTAGCCCTGGGCTCCAGGCCCTCAGGACCAGCCCCGGCCCGTGTCTTGCTTGTTGGTGTCCAGCCTGCTGGCTGGCCTCCTGGGGCTGGGGCTGCCTGGGCCCCCTGCTCCTGCCCTGCTCCGCGTTGGGGCGAGTGGGCCTGGGCGGCAGGTGGGAGCTAGGTGGGGTCTGAGGGTTGTTTGGGGGCTGGTCAACTGAGGGACAAGGCAAGGGCTGGGGTCACAGTGAGGACCGCAGCCCTGAGGGGCAGGGCTGACCAGGCTGGCTGTGGGGGGCGGCGGGAAGGCCAGCCGCTGGCAGCCTGCGCGACTCTGCATTGGAGCGGGACTGAACCTGGAGAAGAAGATGGGAAATTCTCGCATTTTCCATGATTTCAGGCCCCTTGGTGTTCGTGCCAGCCAAGACCCAGACCACCACCCAAGGTGGGCCAGGGTCCGAGCCAGCGGCAGGCTCACAGAGGGCCCATTCAGCTGGGCTACAGGAGGCCAGGCAGGTGCGGGGGGCAGGGCGGCCTGGCGAGAGCAGGAGGGTCCACAGAAGAGCTATAGTGCCCCCTGCTGTTGGGCGGCCAGTCGGGGACAAAGCGAACAGGGCCGGCAGGGCTGCAGCCGCCCCAGCACCAGTGGACGGGCCACCCTGCTGCCCCCGCCCCCAGCTCAGAATCGCAGTGTGTGCTCTGACCCCCAGAGACAGATGAGGGAAACCGAGGCCTGGAGGGCGGCCGTGGGCAGAGGGCCACGCCAGGAGCAGGGCCCCGGCCGGGCAGCTGGCTCTGGGCGTGGATGGGAAGGGGTGGTGGAGTGACGGGAGGGGTCTTAGCGAGAGCTCGGGGCTGCTTCAGGGGCCTTGGAGGGGACGGGAGGTGGCCCAGAGGGGCTCCGGCGACCCTCGAGGCCACAGGGCCCCGAGCCTGGAGCTCCCGAGCAGAGCTGGGCCCCTGACCCCGGCCTGTGGGGTGCTGAGAGCGGCTCAGACCCCCGGGGTGGGGGCGGGTGAGGCTCCGGAGCAGACCCCAGCCCAGGGCCCCTCCCCCTGCCTGCCCTGGTTCAGAGCGTCTGCACATCTGGAAAGCTTGTCCCCCCAGGCCGACTGGCGGCCGCACATCTGGAAATACCTGCTCCCCTCCGTGGGAATGGAGCTCGCTGCCCCGGGGGAGGAAGGGGCGGCGGCGGGGGCGCAGGGCCTCCCTGACGTCAGTGGGCTGCAGATGTGCTGATGGAGCAACAGCCCGGCCGGCCGCAGCTGGTCTGGATGGGGCCCGGGGGCCCTGGGGAGCCCAGGAACGAGATTCCTCCTGTCCCACCCGCAGCACCAGCACCCCCGCCGCCGCCCTCCTGTCTCGTTCTCTTCCTCCTTCTCCCGCTACGGCCATGGGGGCATTTTGGGGGGCCGCTGGGGGGGCGGGAGCAGAGGCAGTGGCTCGGACACAGGTCAGGGGGCTTGGACAGAGCCCCCCACCGCCACGCTTTGACCCCCACTTGCCTGTCCTCCTCCTGCTCCCCCTCCGGACTCGCGCCCCGAGGGGGGGCCCCACCGTCCGTGGTCTCCCCAGCCCCCCAGTGCTGCCGCCGCTGCTCTGGCTTCTGGGACCAGTCGCCGAAACCCTCATCCTCGTCCAGTTCAGGGGCCTCCGAGGGCTTCGGGCTGAGGCTGAAAGAGCAGGCACGTTCTTAGGGCTGGGCCAGATGCGGGGCAGGGGGCCGACACCCCCGTCCACACCGCCTCCCTCTCTCAGACCCTGGGCTCCAAGTGCGGGAGACCCCATCTGCCCCAGGGGCAGCACCCCACGGCTGGGCCGAGGCCCCCCCCATTGTCAGAGAATCCCTGAGGGCAGGATTGTGTCTCCCCCACAGACTGGAGCTACCTGAGGCCAAGATTGGGCCACACCCTATTAAGCCAAGGCTCCCCAAGAACAGGGCTATGTCTCCCCGCTCAGCCTGGGGCTCCCCAAATGCTGGGCTATGTCTCTCCCCCGCTGCCTACGGTCCCCGCGGGTGGGTGCTGAGTTTCCCTCTGCTCTCCTGGCTGAGCCCTGAACCCTGTCCCCCACGGCAGGCCTGTGGTCCAGTGGTCCCTGCCTGCCCCCAGCCCCTGCCTGCTAGGCTAGGGACCTGGCCCGAGGGGCCTTGACCGCTGCAGCACCCCACTCCGCCCAGAGCTGCTGACTCGGAGAAAATGGAACAAAACAGGGCCGGGAGGAGGGGAAGCATTATTGGAAAAACAGCCCAGCCCAGCTACAGCGGCCTCCTGGGCCCCGGCAGGGAACAAGCCGGCCCTCGGCCCGCCAAGTTGGATGTGGCCTCAGTGAGTCACAGACAGCAAGGACTAGGGCAAGGGGCTCGGGGGCCAGGGCCCCACAGCTGCGCTCAGAGTCAGTCCAAGCAAGGGGGATCGTTCAGGGTGACCAGGGCCTGAGTCAGGACCCCGGGAGGCTGGCCGGTAGGGGTTAGCTCCACACGTCTCCGGCCAGGTGTCCGGCAGACTCCGCTGGCACCTGGGGCTGCGACGACCCTCACCCTAAGGACACCCCCACCCCACCCCGCCCGGGTTCCAGGGCTGGGCCCCTCCCTCCTCGTCTCATCTGCTCTGGGGCCTCCAGCCCAGGGCCTGACCCCCAGAGGACCTCCCTGCCCAGGGGTGCAGGACAAGCGAGCTGGCAGCATCGGCTCACAGCTTCTCCCGCTCCAGCTGCACCAGGGACTGGCCTCCTTCGTTCTCATCCTGGGCCGGAAGCTGCCAGCCCCTCTCCTGCTGGCGCCGACCCCGGGCGCCATCCTCCTCATCTTCCACGCTCCACTGAGTGGCGAGCCTGAGGGACACGGAGAAAGAGTCAACACCGGGGCCTGTACCCCACTTCCCCCGTCCAAGCAGGCCCCAGCAAGGCCTCTCTAGGCCTCAGTTTCCCCATCTTTAAGGCAGAGATCTTGAGAGGTGGTCGGGAAAGTGTCCTCGGGTTGGGGGAGGTCCCAGGGCCCTGTTGGTCTCTGGACATCCACGTGCCTCCTGGTGATGTGGGGGCCCCAGTGTCAGACAGGCTTGGGGAAACCCCAAGGATGGGACCAGACCCTCCATCCTCTTCCAGCAGGCTGGATCCCTGGACCTCCTGGGAGCCAGGACACTGGCTAGTGTAGGTTTGGCCCCAGGCGGGGCCCGGAGGGTACGGGAATAGCCGGCTGAGGTGCGGAGAGCTGGCTGTGGCCGCCGGGCAGCTGGGGTCACTCGTTCGTTCTACCTGAGTCAAGTGACTGTAGCCTCGGCCACTTGGGCGCTGGTGGCCTGGGCTGAGGTCAGGCCAGAGGCGGCCCAGCTAGGCAGCCACGCCCCTAACACGACCATCCCAGCAGGGGCGATCCTTCCTGCCCCATGGGAGCAGACGGCGGCCCTGCTAGAGGACCCGAAAAGGGCCTGCCTTCAGCCGGGACCTGACCTCTCAGCTCACCCAACACCACCCCCGCCCCCGGCCCCCGTGCGGAGTCTCTCCGGGCTGTGCCGTCAATGGGGAAACTGAGGCCCACGCAGAGCCGGGTGCGGGGGACCTCACTCCCACACTTCCTGGGGTTCCTCCCTCGGGTCTACACAAGGTCGGCCTGAGACCGGGGGTCCGGGGCCCGACCACCCTGGCCCTGGTCCAGCAGATCTCAGGCTGTTGGCATCCGGTGGGCACCGCAGGCCTCGGCCAGCTGGCACGGCCTGCCTGCCCCAGCTCCCCCAGAGCCCGAGAGAGGGGTCCTGGGTCTCCGTTCTACAGCGCTCACTGTTCCGAGCTGGGGTCTCAGCCCCTTCCTGCCGTGTCCCCCGCCTGACCCCGCAGCCCGCTCCTTCAGGGCCCCCGTCCCCTGGCCAGGGTGGGCCGGCTCTGTGGTCTCGGCAGCCGTGCCAGCACATGATCTAATCTCTCCTAGGTCTCCTCGGAGCCTCCCAGACAAAAGCCAGGCCCCTCCATAGCCCCAGCTCGAGGCCCGCTCCCCCCGCGGCAGCCACACGGGACCCCAGCCACGCAAACCAAGCCGCCTGCTCAGCCCTCAGCACCCCCAGTCCGCCCCCCACCCCCGTGCCGCTCCTCAGAAGCGACTTTGACTCCCACCCCCTCCCCACCCGGGCCCCAGGGAGCCACTTAATCCCCCACACCTGGCTCCCATCAGCCTCCTGCTCCTGGCCCTCGGCTGGGGGCTGGGGGCCACGTCCTGTCTGGGGAGGAAGAGCCTGGGGTGATCTCGGGGATGTTGGGGACCTAGGGTCCGGGGCTCCTCCCCACCATGAGCACCAACAGCCCCTTCAGATGGAGGGCAGAAGCCTAGCAGGGCAGTGGGGGGAGAGAAGGTGCCCACAGCCCTCTCCTGGGGCAGCCTGGGGGCGCCCGGGGGGATTCCTCCGAGGGGCGAGACCGGCACTGCATCCCTTTCACTGCCGCGTCCAAGCTGCACTCGCCTATGGGTGTGTTGGGCGCTTGGGATTTTTTGGCCAATGTGTGGTGCTGGGTGTGTGTGCATGGGCCCCGGTGGGATGTGTGGGTGGGCCAGGTGGGGCCTCTCTCAGGTCGATAGCTCCTGCTCCCCAGACCCCTCCCCCAAGCCCCGGGGACCCTTCATTGGCACAGCTGAGTGCAGAGGCCACACGGTCTGGTCAGCCCACCGGTAGGGCGACGTGTCCCGACCAGCAAAGCCCCACGCAGGCCTGCACTCAACCACGCAATGCACAGCAGGCCTCCCTGGCACACACACACACACACCCCCAACACACACACACACGCACACGTGGCAGGAATGCACACGTGTACGTACACACTTTCTCCCGAGCCCAACACTCAGGCCCACGTGGGCGCACACACCCACACTCCACGCATGGGTCCCAGCGCCCCCCCCCAGGCACAGTCGTGCACACACGTGTGCACACGGACGTCCATGTGCTGACAGACTCGGGCAAGGGAACAAGGTGAGGGCAAGGTGGCAGGCCCAGGCCCCCACGCCCGTCCAGGGGGCCCCAGCACACTGTTTAGTGTTTTCCTGCCGTCGTCCTGACAACGCGCCTGGCCAGAGGCCAAGGCATGTTTTCTGAGAATATTACTCCTGCGGAGCTGGCCCCTCCAAGGGTCACCCCTGCTCCCTGCCATCTGCATGTGACCCCGAAGCCCTCAGGGGCAGGGAGCTCGGTGGGGGGGGCAGAGCCGGGTAGCAGGGTAGGGGTCCCCAGCGGTCTCGCCAAAGCTCCACACTGGGAGAGGCTGCGCTGGCCCCAGCCCCTGACCCAGCGGCCCAAGGACGGAGCCGGCTCAGCCCCTTTCCTCCGGGCCTCCTCCCTTCCCGCCCGCCTGCCCCAGGATGTGAGTAATGCGGCCCCTCCTGGCCCCTCCCATGACCTCACCCCCTCACTGTTCCACAGCTGGGTTTCGTTCTGGGAACTGAGAGGGGGGCGGCTCTCCTGGGGTGGGGTGGGGGCCTCTGGCCTGGGAAAGGCGCCCCCGGCCGGCGGCCCAGACCCCTTGGCACGCTCGGCGGAGCTGTCAGGATGCTGGCGTCGGCTGGCCGGCCCGCCCGTGGCCCTGGCTCAGCCCGTGCGCAGCTGCGAGGGATTTGGTGTTCCTGCACAAATGCAATTATCTCTTTCCTGCGTCTGCTCTGGCTCCGGGCGCGCCCAGGGTTCAGCCCCAGGGGCTGCTGAATGGGCTCTGCACCCCCCCTCCCTGTGTCACGCTCCAGCGTGGCGCCTCGCCCCACCAGGTACACGAGTGCGCACAGACCCCAACGGGCTGGCTATGGCTCCCTGTCCTCAGTGGGGCTCCCCAAGTTCAGGGGCTACCGCTGCTGGCCACGTCCACCGCCTACCGGGCCCCTCCTCTCCTTCCTCCGCAGCCCCCCAGTCTCCACCAAGGCTTCCATGGTGCCAGTCCTGGGCCTGGTCTGGCCCTCCCCGCTGTCCTAACCTCCTTCCTCCCCTGCCCTGCGGTGGCTCCAGAGGGGGCATCAAGCCTCGGTCCCGTCTCGACTCTGCCCCCTGCAGGCAGCTCACGGCCGCCCCACCTGCTTCTCGGCGCCTAAAGCTTTTCAGAGTTCTGGAAAGAGCTTCGGGGCTCAGCTGAGGGGCCGGGGCCCAAGGGAGGACGGCCAGGCCGGGCCAGGCCAGAAGTGGGGAACTTCCCCTTTAGACCTGCAGGGCACCCTCCTGGCCATTGTCCCCTGGACACCACGGGCAGGAGCTGGCTGGGAGGCCTGGGGAGCTGGGCTGGTCACCCAGCCGGAGCAGGGGGCCCCTGTCTCCCTGTGACCATCCAGGTGTCCAGTCCCCTCCCGTGCCCCACGCCCTGGGGTCTTGTACGCCAAGGTGGACATCTGCAGAGCAACCGGCGCCTCAAGTGACCACAGAGCCCACGAGTGAAGGGACAGAGTGTGGGGGGACCCGAGCCCCAGAGAGGCCACTTGGCCTGGCTTCCGGGGCTGGGGGACAGCACGCACCCCCAGCCACCTCGTCTTAGGGCAGCCCCCGAGCGCAGAGACTGGGCCCCGCCGGGAGCTCAGGAGAGGGCAGCGGTGCCTGGGCAGCACCCGCACCCCGCAACTCAAGGGGTGCCCCTCACTGGTGTGCAACGTGGGTCCCGCCCAGGCAGCCCGGGGGAGGGTCCACGGCGGGCACCAGGATGCTGGCTGTCACTCATCCGTGCAGTGAGGCAGCTGTGAGGGGTGAGCCAGGCACAGAGATAGCCCCGAGCGAGCAGGTGGGAGGTGGGTGGGGTGGCAGAGGGTGTGGGCACGGGAGCCGCAGCTGCTGGGAACCTGGCCACCACCCCGCTGCCCTCCCGACCGCCCTGGCACTGGTCCAGCCCCCCTCCCGGCCCACCCCCCTTCAGCAGTGCCTTCCTGGGTGTGTCTGTACCCCACTGGGTGTCCTATGCCAGGGAGACACCCCACAGGGCAAGCCCCACCCCACTGTCCAGGGAAGCTCAGGAATCGAACTTGAACTTGAGTCTGAAAGATGAGCAGGGGTCTGTGGGTCAGACCCCAGAGGCTGAGGGCAAGAGCAGAGGCGGGGCCAGCGGGCGGGAGAGCTCTGAGTGGCCGGGGCCAGGGAGCGGTGGCTCTGGGGTGGTGCCCCGCCTCCCCTGTGGGGTGTCCCCGGGCGAGCCCATGCCAGCACAGGTGCTGTCAGATCAGCATTTGGGAAGGAGGCCCAGCTGGGACATGGAGAAGGGGGAGATGCCAGCTGGGTGGGGGGGCAGTTAGGAGGGGGAAGCTGCAGTCCGGGTGCTGCAGGGGCAAAGGGACAGGCCTCCAGAACTCCCCAGGAGGGGAGAGGTGGGAACCTGGGAGGGGTCAGCCTGGGGGGTGTGTGGGGGGGGGTCACTGAGTTGAGCTTGGACGTGCGGGGTGCGTGGGGACCTCGGGGAGATAGTCAGTAGGAAGGACTGTCAGGTGGGGAGGGGCCCCGGCTCACCTGGGGATGAATAACCTCTAAGGGAGCCATGGGGACCCCGAGAGGGAAAGGCTGGGGGGCACCAAACCCCTAGGGGCTCTAGGCCAGAGACTAGGCCGGTTTCCCTCCCTCCGGCCCCTCCCCGCCCTGCAGGGCGCCTCCAGGGCCTGCTGTCCAGGGGAGGGGGCACAGGGTTTATGGCTGAGGCCCAGCCTGCACGGTCAGCCTCCACTGGGGGCCTTGGGGTCCCCCTCTGCTGGGGGTGCGGGAGTGCCAGCTCTTCCCAACTCTTCCCACAGCTGTCACCCCCCAGCACTGTGGGGCCGGACTCAGGGGCAGAGAAGGACCCGGGAAGATTGGGTGCAGAGGCTGAGCTGCGGGTCTGGGGGAGACCGAAGGTTCCGAGCAGGGAGGAGGGTGATTGGAGGGGACCTGAGGCGGGGAGCCCGCTGCCATCCTCGGGGTGACCCGATGAGGCCCGCAGGGACCGGGCGTGGAGGGGCGGGAGGGATGGCTGTCAGTCACCCCGGCAGGAGGGAGGGCCCAGGCTGCCCGGGGAGGGGCAGCTGCTGGGCCTGGGAAGCAGTCCAGGCACTCCAGGGAGGAGAGGCCAGGCGTGCCAGGCTGTGGCTCTGCCCTGTCTCCCTGACCCTCCTCCCCAGAGTGAGACCTCAGGCCCAGCCTCAAGCTCCCCAGCCGTTAAAAGGGGTGCTGACCCACTGGGCAGGGTGAGAACTGAGACCACCCCCGAGGCGGGCCCAGCTCCCTCTTCCCCACGACTGGCACTGCCCGCAGACCTGTGTCCCCAGGAAGGAGGCTGCAGTCCCAGCAGGGGCAGGCCCGGCGCATACCCCGCCCCATGTCCCTCTTGGCCCTGCGAGCAGGTCACATGCGGGAAGCCTCCCTGGATGAGGGGACATCTACCTGCAAAGCTGGCTTTCCCCACAACCGCAGAGAGGACGGCACCCCAAAGGGCGCGGGCCAGGGCGGCTGTGTCTCCAGGGCACCGGGCCCGGAGCTGGGGGGAGGGGGCGCAGCCACAGCCTCTGGGAGCCCGAAGCTAGCAGGAGAGAGGCCAGCCCTGCAGGGGTTCATGCGCCCCGAGGCTGCAGCACCCGAGGGCGGCCCAGAGATGAAGGGCAGAGCATCCCGCCCGCCCCAGCACTGCTGCTGCTCCCCAGCCCCGAGGGAGGGGAGGGCTCTGGGACCTGGGCCCCGGGGCGGAGGCCAGAGCAGCCTGTGGGTGGGGCCTGTTCATCAACAGTGCGTCAGCCCAGACCCCACCCCGCCGGCACTGCCTCCTGCCCCTGGGGGGCACCGCCCCCTCCTCACAGCGGAGGCCGAATCTCCCTATCGCAGTGTGGCCTCTGTGCCCAACACCCCTTCGTCTTCTCCCAGTGGGGCAGTTCTTGGGGGGGCCTCTCGTTCGGGGAACCCCTAGCTGCCCTGCCCAGAGCCCCCAAAGGCAACGACTCCCTTCTGCACGACTTTCCAGCCAGCCCCGGGGCAAACTGGGGAGGCTGCCTCAGCCCTCCAGCCACCAGGGACCCTCGGGCCAAGTCCCCGTCCCCGTCTCCTCTGGGCCTTCACCCCACTGGCCCCTGGGGGCCACGTCTGCCGGCTCCAGACCCCGCTCAGCTGGGGCGGTTCCACCGCCCGGTTCTCGGCTGGCTCAGCACCCCACTTTAGAGCTGACGAGAAGGCGGGAGGTGATGCTGCAGGGCCTGAGGTCTCCCCTGGGAAGGGGAGACGGGGGACCACAGCCACCCCGTCACCGCTCCAGCCTCCCTCCCCGGGCCGGGCTACCCCGGACGACACCCCGACATCTGCCACCTGCTCCACAGCCTCCCAGCCAGCCCAGCCAGCTCCCCTCAGCCTGCCTGGGATGACCTCTGTTCTCCCGTTCCTCCATCCCCAGGGCCTCTGTCTCCCCATGCCCTTCCCTCGCCCCCCCCTTCCCTCCCCCTCCCTTTCTTTGCCAGCACTTTGTTTTGCCAGGTGCTAGGGACCCAGAGATGGGTGACATTTCCTCTGCCCTTACAGATCTTAGAGGCTGCCAGGAAAACCAGTGCTGACCCCACAGTGTGGCTCGAGGGCCCCAGAAGAGGACCCCTATTCCAAGCTTTATTCTGGGGGGAGTCACTGGCAAGAGGTCCTCTCAGGTGAGGGGCCCCTGTGCCTGCACCCAGCCTGGAGGGACAAGGGGCCACGGTGGGAGGAGGTCCTCGGAGAGAGGAAGGTGGCCACTAGAAGACACGATGAGGGGGATCGTGGCCAAGGGAGGCGGAGACGGACGGGGCACAGCAGACAGAGCCGGGACCCCCACCACAGCCCCGCCTCTCTCTTCCCATCCTCCCCCGGGGTCCAGAGGTGAAGCCCACCCTCTACTGTGTGACCCACCGTCCCGGTACCTCCCAGACAGGTGTACCCGTCTCCTGCCTCCCCACCTGCAGGAGAGAGTGGTGTGGGAGGGGCCTCTGTTCCCATGGATTCCGGTCCACATCCTGCTCCAGACCTGCCCAGTCCCAGACCCGTTCCAACCCCCTCATCCGGAGCGGCTTCCCCATTCCCCGGTGCTGCCCGCCCGCGGCACACCCCGTGCAAGACCCCACCCTGCCCTCTGGATGGGACCCCATCCCTCCTTCAGTAGCTGCTGCCCACTGTGCGGTGCCTGACCCTTGGGCTCTTGCTGCATCCTTCTCCCCAGACCTGGGACGCAGCGGCCGCCTCGGGACCCACGCAGCCCCCGGGGACCAGGCTCTGATGCCGGTGGGGGCGACAGCAGGGCAGGCCTGCCCGTCACACCACTGGCCCCAAAGCCGTCCAGCCTGGTCGGGTGGACCCCCCCGCACCCCCCCAGACAGCCAGACGGGAAAGGTGCCCAGCTGGAGTTCACTGCCACCCAGGCGCCCATGCCCTGGCAAACGGCCCCGCCTAAGGAGTCTGTGACCCTCCTCGTGGGGCTTTACCCCCTCTCACAGCTCGGCCCTACAGAGCCCCACGCCTTGGGCCCCGAAGACCCCGCCGAGCCGGGAGAGTGGGCACGTGGCCCCTGAGCCCCTCTACCTCAGGCTTCCCCTGGGTCCTCAAGGCTGGGTCCCCAGAGTGGGGTCCAGAGCGGAGCTGAATGTCCCGCTGCCCAGCCTGTCACCTCCCTCTGGCTGGATGGCCTACCTCTTGTGATGGGCTCCGTGGTCGGCCTCCTTGCCTTGGCTCTTCTACATCTCTGCCCCCATTTGCTCAGACCAGCCTGCCCATCTGGGCTTGGGGTGGCCGCATGCCTGTGGCCGGCGCTGGCCCTGCGCTCGCCGCTCCTCCCTCTGCCCTGTGCCCCACGCACACGGGTCTTTCCTTTCCCCTCCGAGTCACTGACCACAGCGCCGCAGGGGCCTGGGCCAAATGCCGCGGCAGCCCAGGAGACCTCCCTAGGCGCCCCCGCCCCATCCTTCACATCAGTGAGTCGCCCTGCCCACCCCTACGCCTACACACTGCATCACCCGGGCCGACCTCCGGGGGACGGGACCCGAGGGCTGACCACACAGCACCAGCTCCAGCCGCATCCCCGGGCCCGGCCCAGTCTCCTCCTGGCGCCGGACGGCCCTCCAGGAGAGCCGGACGCTGCCGAGCCCAGCTGGGACTGCCTGGCACAGCCCTCGGAGCGCTCACGAGGCCAGGCCCTGGCACGCTCCAGGACACGCGACCGGTGGCTGGCACCGGCTGGAGCCTCTGCCACCCCCGCCCCCTCCTCCTGTGCGGAGCCCCAGGTCCACCTCCCACTCCCCAAGGCCCCACACATGGCTCTCCCCGCGGTCGGCACCAAAGGGGGTCTCCTCCTCAGCCGAGTCCCGGGGTCTGCACATCGTCCAGACCTGTCTGCCCACCTGGGCAGGAGGTGCAGCCTGGCACCTGACCACCTGTCCGTCTGCTCCTGGCTCCGCCCTCCCAGAGATCCCTGGGCCCCCAGGTGCACGGCTCAGCGGGACCCTCTCCCTGATGCCTCCACACCATTTCCGCCACCGGAGCCCCCAACACGCAGCCCCCAGCCCCTCCTTCGAGGTGCTCCTTCATCCCTGACCCCTTGGGACTGATCACTCTGGGGGTGCAGGGGCTCTGCCATTGGACCGGCCCTAATGCACTCTCTGTCGTACCATCCCTGGCTGTGTGTCTTCTGATTCTGCAGACCCTGCTGCCTGTCCCCCGGGGTGGGGGGGCAACACCCCACCCTCCCCGAGCCTCAGCCCCCACACAGACGGGGGCATGGAGTCAGCCTCAGCGGTTCTGTGGGACGCCGTGCTTCTGGATGTCCCACCAGACCCTGGTCCTCTGTCCCCAAAGTCTTGGCCAAGAGCTAGGGGCTCGGCCGGAACGACCCCATTAAAGGGCCAAAGTGACCCCTCCACAGGCAAGGAAACTGAGGCTCAGAGATGCAGCGTCTCATTGGGGGCCCCCCACCCCAAGGAGGCACAGCCAGGGTCCCAACCCCGCAGCCCCTGGGTCACCATCCAGGAGGGCCCAGCCCAGGAATGGGATGCCGCCTCGGGGCCCCCCTGCCTCCTTCCCTCTCCTCACTGGGTTTTCCTCTCCTTCTCTTCCCTTTTCTCCCCTTCTTCCCTTCTCTTACCTGCCTGCCCTCCCGCACCTTCCCGGGAGGATCGCCGCAGGCGGTCGCCAGTGCTGCCCTCACCCCCCGTACTCGGTGCCCACTCCACGCGGCCCCCGGGGGCCCCTTCCTTCATCTGCAGCCTGGGGTTCCCAGGACCCCTCGAGCATCCCCACCTCCTGCCTCATCCAGCCCCTCCTTTGCTGCCTCTCCCTCCTTTGGACCACTGTCCTGTCCCCTGCCCTCATCCCGTCCTGTCCCCACACGTCCCCTTTCTGTCTTCACAGGGGCCCCGCTGCCCCTTGCCCTCTCCACCCTGTCTTCCCCCCACTTCCTCCACCCATCACCGGGAAGGACACAGCCCGGCGGGAGAGCCTCAGGGTCCACAGGGCACACCCCAGCCGCAGCCTCACCTCCACAAGCCTTAGGACCTCCCTGCCCGTCATGGGCAGCAGCCATCCCTCACGGCCCCGGCACCCTCGCCTTCCGGGGAGGGCCGGGGTCTGGTGCCACCCAGCGCCCATCTGCCGTGGGTCAGCCCCTGGCCACCAACCTGTGCTGAGCCGCTCTGAGCCCAATGAGGTGTTCCTGGGGCCCACACCCTGTCCAGCCATCCCTCAGGGCCCAGGAGCCATGGGGCACCCTCTCGAGGCTCTGGCGGGGACAGGGGCGCCAACGCCCAGGTGCCCGGTGCACGCTGGCCGCCGCTCGCTTGCTGCTCTGTCCCACTCTGGTTTGCGGGCCGGGGCTGGAGCCTGGCCTGAACCTCAGCGCTCTGGGCTCCGGCCCTGACACCCTGCCCAAGGGGCTGGGCCACTTGGTCCCTGTACCCCCTGCTGCTGGCTCGCCCGGGCTCCCAGGGCAGTACCCGCTCTGAACGGCAGACCACCCGGACCCGTGGCAGCACCGCCCACCAGGCGCCCAGCCTTGCCAGGGCAGGGGCCACCCCACCCCCGGATGCGGGCCCTTGGGTGGGCCCAAAGCAGCCACGCCCCTCCGACACTGTAGTTTCAGGCCTGGCTTCCCCCAGTCCCCTTGGGCCAGCCCAGCACACAGCCGGCCCCATCCCTTGCCCTCTTGCCACTCCGGGCTCCCTAGAGGCCTCCTGGGACAGGCTGGCCAGGGTGGGAGAGCCAGGCATGGAGATCACCAATGTGTCCGAGGTGGATGTGTGCTGGGAGCAGGGGGCGGGGGGCTCCTCTGGCCCCCAGAGCTTCCCCTGGGGGACCGGGAGCCCCTTGCACTGTGCCAGCTCAGCCCCTACCTTACAAAGCCAGGCCCTTGAGGACTGTGTGACCCTGGCAGGTGGCCCCGAGTCCAGCGCCCTCTGGAAGTGAATGGACCCAGGGTCCCCTCGCTGCCCTCCGACAGCCCCTAACACTGGCCGGGCCCAAGGGGGGCCTGGGGAGAGCCTTGAATCCCCCAGGGTGGCTGGAGGGGTCCGGGAGTAACTCCCAGCCACCTGGGAAGGGTCAGAGCTTGGCATGGGGGCACGGTGGCTGGGGAGGGGGTCAGCCCTGGGGTCCGGCCCTGCCAGCCTAAAGCCTCCTGCTGGGCATCCAGGTGGCCACACGGCCGCAGCCCAGAGTGAGCCAGACTTAGATGAGGGATACGGGCGGGGCGGGAGGACGAGCTCCCTACTGGCCCATAGGTTTGCTTTTAATCCGCTTAAACTGGATTCAGTCTACACCCCAGCCACTGCTGGTGCCAGCAAACCCTTGCGGCGCTTGTCACGGAGGGGACGGCGCCCCCTCTGTCGTCCCCCTTCCCCTGCGCCCAGGCGTCCGAGGTGAGGGACTGGGGTGAGGCAGGGGGCGAGGGGGGCGGGTTCCCCACTCCCAAGGGGACCTGGGGCGACTCATAGCCTCTCTGAGTCTTGTTTTCTGTTGCCAACCGGGGACAAGGGGCCCGTCGGCCGGCAGACCCATTAGATTCGGGAGAGAGGGTGGCAGGAAGTCGCGTCTGTGTGTGGTACGTGAGCGTGTAGCCCCGCCGGCCACTGGGTCAGGGGCCTGGAGCGCATGCGGGTCTGTGCGCATCGTCGGGAGCATCACCACGTGCAGGGGGCTTTGCTCAGCGTGGCCGGATGGCCCGACGCGCTCCGCGACTCTTCACGAGGGACCCTCGCGTGCGCCTCGCCCCGCCCCGCCCCGCCCCGCCCCGCCCCGCCCTCCACAGCGGGAGTTCCCAGGGAGTTCAGAGGGAGGCTGCCTCCTGTCCCTGCCCTGGCCGGCCACCTGCAGGCCCACCTGCCCCTGTCCAGGTCCTCGGGGCTCGCACCCCGAGCCTGGCCCCACCCTCAGTCCAGCTGCACCCTCTGAGCCCCGCTGGCGCCTCCAGCTCGCCCCCGGCTCACCCAAGTCAGCAACCTGGCACCAGGTCTGGGAACTGAGCCAAAGCCATAACTGGACAGATGCTTGTGACAACGGATGCTTGTGCACACAGCCAGGCCCTGGGGCTCTCCCTGCACCACCCCCCAGTGGGCTGGGCAACGTGCCCCCATGGCTTCAGTTTCCCCATTTGTTACGTGGCGCTGGGGAGCCCCGGGGACTGACCCAGCAGGCATTCCTCTGTTCCTGGACCACAGGCTGGGGACAGGGGGACAGCGGTGACTCCTGGGAAGACACATCCCAACTGACAGGAACGAGAGGTCCCACCTGAGACACGTGGATTGGGCAGGTGTGAAGCCCAGGAGACCCAGGGGAGTCTGCCTTCTCCACGGGCAGAGCAGGGCCCCAAGGGAGCACGCCCAGCAGGGCCCCCTCAAACCCTCTCTCTGGTCCCCACCGTGGGGTCGCAGCCCTAAGACCAGGCCAGGGTGGGGCAGGGAGAGAGCCGTCCCTCCGTGACTGCAGAGACCCTGCTGAAGGGGCCCGGGGCTGCCCTCAGCTCCCCTCAGAGGCTGCTAAGCCCACCTGCACACCTTGCCCCCCCTCCCCCCAGAGTCAGAGCTGGGGTGGACGGGATGCTGAGGGACGCCCGTCCCCCTCCAGGAGCTGGCAGTCGTCCGCCCAGCACGTGCCACGCCGTCCGCCCAGCACGTGCCATGCCGTCCAAGGGGGCAGGGAGCAGGCCCGCAGGCCTGGCGGAAGAGGGCAGTCCTCCAAGCTCAGGAGAAGCCGAGGCGGGCTGCATGCAGGAGGCAGCGTTTCCGCTGGGCCTTAGATGCCTGGAAGGGTGGAGGAGGAGGAAGGGCATTGCAGGCGGCTCAGAGGGAGGCGGGGAGACACCCACAGTGCGCAGTGGCTCTGAGCCCACCTGTGGCACTTTGCTTCTCCTCTCTTTCCAGGACTCTGCGATGCAGGTGCCACCACACCCCGACTTTACAGAGGAGGGAACAGGCCCAGAGAGGACCGGGCACTGGCCCGTGGCCCAAGGATGCAGGAGCCAGGATTCCAGCTCGGGAAGATCCGGCTCTGAGGCCCAAGCACTCACGTGGCCCGCGGCCCCTTCCACGCTGGGCTGGTGCCCTCAGGGCCGGGGTGGTGAATGTGGTACTAAGTCCAGTTTCATCATCTGTAAAGTAAGGGGTGACTGGACAGTCCCCGAGGGCCTGCAGGACCAGAGGAGGCCTCGGAAGCCGTGGTGGGGCCACGCTCTTCACCCGGGGAGCGCTGAGCCTGGGCAGAGACCCAGGGCCCGGGGAAGGGTCTTCGAGCAGAGAGTGGCCACTGCCTGAGGCCCGGCGGTGCAGGTGGGAGAGGAGGACGCGATCTTGGGGGCGCAGAGGAAGGGATGGGCCCTCGTGCACGCGCCCACACGCACGTGCACACGCCAGGCCCACAGCCTGGTGCGCCCCACACCCTGCCCGCGGCACGGGGGCCGCAGAGCTGCCGGGCTGGGGCCAGGCTCCTGGGGGAGGCTGGGGAGCCCCACGCCCAGGCAGCCCAGGCTCCGCGGTGCCAGTCCTCCGTGGGTGGCAGCAGCGCGGGCACCCTGCCCTGCCCTCCGCGCCCCAGCCTGGGCGGAGGGACCTACCTCAGGAGGCTCTCCAGGCCCTGTTTGCTAGAATTCCTTCTCAGGAGCGCAGAGCTGCTCATGACGCTGGCGGCCGCCCGCCTGGCCGGCGACCTGGCCTGACCCCAGCCCTGGGGACGCTGCGGCTGCTTCTTCAAAGGCTCCTGCCTGCGGCCCTCTGCGGCTGCCCTGTTCCCTCCGCTCCTCCTGCCACTGGGACCCTCTCCCCTCCTCTTTCTCTCCTTCCCCCTTTCCCTCCTTCTTGCTCTGTCTCTGCCTCTGTCTGGCTGGCTGGTCTCTGGCTCTGACACCCCCTCCCCTGTCTCCTCTCTCTGTCTGCTGGTCTGTGACCCTCCGTCTGTCTGTCCTGGCCCCTCTGGCCCCTGGGGGTCTCCTGGGCCAGCTCCCCACTGGCTGCCCCCGGGCTGTCCGAGTGCCCCTCTGTCCCTGTCTCTGCGGCCTCGCGGGCTCTGGGTCTCTCGGCCCCTCTCCTGCTCCAGGACGCCTAGCAGCTGCTTCCCGTTGGTTCCCCCCAGCCCCCTTCTCCGCCCCCCTCGGTCTCCTCCACCTCCACCTCCCCCTCCTTCTGAGACTAGTAAAAATGTCAGAGAGAAAACCCTCGCAGCCCAGCAGCCTGGGGGCTTAGCAGGACCTCAGAGGCCTGTGATGGGCAGGCGGCAGCCTCCCTCCCTCCTCCTCTGCCGCCTCCCCCCTCCCCTGCCCTGGCCACCTTGGCGGCCGCTCCCTGCCTTACACGCTCCTCCCTCCTGCATCCCATCTCCATCCGCTCACTGGTGCCTGGTCCCCCACATCTGCGTCCCCATCCCTGCCCGCCTCTCCCCTTGCCCAGCCCTGGCCCAGCTGCTCTCTGGCCCTCTCCCCTGCCCTGCCCAGCCCGGCCCGGGGCCCTTGCTCCTTCCTCCGTTGCCCCTCGGCCTCCCTGGTCCCACACTCGGCCCCTCTCTCCTCTCTTTTCCCCTCTGGTGTCTCTCTGTCTCTATCTCTGTCTCCCTCCTTCCCTCCCCCTCCCTTCCTCTCCCCTCCCTTCCTCTTCTCCCTCCTCCCCCTCCCTCCTCTCCCCTCCCTCCCGTTCTCCATTTTCCCTTTGTTTCTTTCCAGCCCTCTGCTCCTGTTATCACCTCACGGGGGAGGACGGGGCACCCCAGGAATCCTGTCTGCTCCCCAGTGGGGAGGCTGCTGCCCTCCCCCGTCCCCTGCCAGACGGCACTGGAAGGTCGGAACAGCGACGCCCCGCAAGGCAGAGGCCAACAGAGCCTCTCCCGTCGGGATGGGAGAGCCATGCTCCCTAGAAGTGGCCAGTGGCACGAGGTCGGTGCGGTGGCCTGGCCAGCGGCCCCCCTTGCCCCCGGGCTCTGGCCAAGGCCCCAGGAGGAGCAGCCCAGCCCACTGTTTCTCCGGTTGGGCTGAGTCGCCGTGACTCACTGGAGAACACGCGAGGCGAGTGGCCGGACCAGGGAGGGACCAGACTCGGGCTCGCTCGCTGGGACTCGCCGAGGGCCAGCTCCTTGCCGAGGCTTCTCACATCCAGGAGCTCACGGGGCTCGCCAACGCCCACAACCACCCTGAGAGGCAGACGCCACCGTACCTGTGTCCCAGATGGGGAAACCGAGGCTCAGACTAGTACCCGAGGTCGGAGAGCAGGGGCCCAGCACAGCCGGGACCAAGCCCAGCTGCCGACAGCTGGCCACCACAGCACTGGCCCGGCCACCTCCCTCCATCCCACGGCCGCAGAGGAATGGCCCTCTTGCTTCCCCAGCTAGTCCGACCTCTGGCTGTGCCAGGCGGTCAGGGCCAGTGAACACCTGCGGATGTGTGAGTGGACAAAGGGTCAGGTTAGGCTCAGACCAGCAAGCAGGTGGACATGTGGGTGAACCCCTGTGTGTTGGAGGGGGCAGCAGCGTCAGAAAAATTCCACGTGGCCCATAGGTCCCAGTGACTCAGGTGGTGGCTGGCTGGTGAAGACTTTGCGGGGGTCGGGACGTCCGGCTCAGACGCCTCCCCACGTAACAGGCTGTGTCCCGTGGCCCACAGCCTGCCCCTCCCCCCGCACAACCCAGAGGAGCCAGAGAATGTGGGGTGTGCCGCCGAGAACAGCTGTGCCCACTGCCCATCCCCAGCCTCCAGCCAGAGCTTCGGAGACCTCAGGATTCTGGTGGGAGGAGGAGGAGGGAGGAGGGAGGGCGACAGGGCCAGGCCTCAAGCTGAGCCAGATCGCCCAGGGAAAGTAAGCTTGCGTTTCATTTCCATCTCAACCTGCCCATCTCCTCCTTGCCTGCTGCTCTTAGTTCCGGAATCCCAGTCACAGACAGCCAGGCACGAAATGTGCCAAAGTATATTCTGGTTCAAAAGAAGGAAAAATATTTCCACAGGGTAGAGGGCTGCTGTGGGGTGGCAGGAGTTTCCTGTCACTAGAACTCAAATAGAGTTGCACGATTATTTATCAGACTGATGGGTGGGAGGTAGCAAGAATAGATCCTTAAATGCAGTGGTCAGGATTCAGTTTTGCAATTAGGGCATGTCCCAACAGGAACAATAGGGCAGAGTATTTGATGTCAACTGTACCATTTTTTGTCCATCCACCCATCCATTTATCCACCATCCACCCATCCTCCATCCATCCTCCATCCATCCATCCATCCTCCACCCATCCATCCTCCACCCATCATCTATTGATCCATCCATCCATCCATCCACCCATCATCCATCCATCCATACTCCGTAAGTCCATCCATCCACCCATCCATCCACCCATCCATCCATCCTCCATCCATCCTCCATCCATCATCAATCCATCCTCCATCGGTCCATCCATCCTCCATCCATCCATCCATCCTCCATCCATCCATGCACTCCATCCGTCCTCTCTATACAGCTATCTGTTTTTCCATGTATCATCTATGAATCCATCAATTTCTCAATACATCTATCCATTCAATTGTCCATGTAAACAATATATTCTTCCATCAATTCATTCAATCCATTCAATACGTATATACCCATGTCCATCCCTATCTCTTTACATTTCTTCATTGAGCAAGTGTCCACCCACCCACCCACTCATCTATCCCTCCATTCATCCATCCATGCACATACCCATCCATCCATCCATTTATTTAAATGCCTTAATACATGTAAAACACTTAAAAGAAGCATTTAGCTAGTCATCCACCTATCCTGAGCATAATATCTACTCAATATGTTAATTACTATTATCTATGTATTCATCAATTTGTATATCTATTTGCCCATATATACAACTGGTGAACTATTTGTTCATTCTTTAGTACATTCTACTATCTCTCCAAATATTCTACTGTCCTCACATTCGTCTAAATATTTTACTATTTATCCTTCCCATTCATAGATCCATTCATATATCTGCCTATTCATCCATCCATATGTCTAACCATCTTCCCACCTAGCAAGTCAGACATCCGATTGTGCATGAATACATATATGTTTGTCCTGCCATATACATAGTTGTCCATTATTTTGCCCATAAGGCCATCCAAATGAGTTAATACTTAAAACAGTTGTTGGAACATAGTAAATTGTCAATAAATGTTAGTTACTGTTATTTTCATTCATCTATTCATTCATCCATATCTCATCCAAACAACCACCTAGTCATTCATCTCTAAATTTATCTTTATATATTTTTCCACTTATCCATATATTTTTCAACAAACTTATTGAATGCTGACTGTATTCACTTTTTAGGTGCTGGAGTTTAGAATTAGAAAAGTTCCTGTTCTCACAAAATGACATTTGGTGGGAATAAAAAAAATAAACAAGGAAATATATATTGCAATATATCAGATGATGGTAAATGCTATAGAAGATGGAATTCAGGGTAAGACGATATGGAGTTATGGAAGGGGTTGATATTTTAGATATGAGAGTCAAAGAAAACCTCATGGGGAGGAATAAGCCTTTCCTTATTTGTAAAGAGACTTGAGTACAATAGCTCCATACATCGACGGAAGAAATTGTTCTAGGAAAAGGGAACAGTGAGTGAAAAATCCCTGATTTAGGTCTGACTCTTCACCAATTTATCTCTTCAATAGTTCATCCAGCACCAAGCCATACATCTATTTACTCAGTATCTGTCTTCCTATTCTTCTGTCTCTTTCTATATTTGCCCATCTGTTCATCTAAAACTCTACCCATTACCCAATTACATCTATATTCATCTGTCCAGTCGTTTATCTATAACATTCCATTTACCTACCCATCCACCAATTCATAATTCCACTCTGTGTGTCCATACACCAATTCATCCATCCATCCATCATCCATCTATCCATCTACCCGTTCATTCATTCACGCATCCATCCACCCATTCATCCACCCATCATTCATCTATCCATCCGTCTATCCATCCATTCACTCATCTACCCATATATCCACCAATTTATCCACCCATCATCCACCTGTTCATTCACTCAACCTCCATCTATCCAGCTATTCATTCATCCATCCATCCACCCATTCATCCATCCACCCATTACATATCCACCCATCCAATCACCCATCCACCCATCTATCCACCCATTAGCCATCCATCCATCCATCCATTCACTCATCCATCCATCCGACCACTAATCCATCATCCATCCATCCACCTATCCACCAATCAATTCACACATTATCCATCCAAACATCTCTCCATTCATACATTTATCAATCCATTCATTCACTCATCCATACATACGTACACACATACATCACCCATCCATCTATCCATCCATCTGCCCATTATCCATCCATCCATCCATTCACCTATCCATCCACCCATCCATTTACCCAAAATTCATCTATCCAATCACCCGTCCGTCCACCCAACCATCCATCCACCCATGCACACATCCATCCATCCACCCATCCATCCATCCACCCATCCAGCCATCCACTCATCCACCCATCATCCATATATTCACCCATCCATCCACACATCCATTCATCCATCCATCCATCCATCCATTCATTCCTTCATTCACTCATTCATCCATCCACCTACCCATACAGTCATCCATCCACTCATCGATCCACCCATTCATCCACCCATCGTTCATCAGTCCATCTATTCACTCATCCCTCCATCTATCCATTCATCCACACATCCAACCATTCACTCGTCCATCCATCTATCCACTCATCCACTCATCCATCCACCCATAATTCTCCATCCACCCATTCTCCATCCCTTCATTCATCCACCCATTATCCATCCACCTATCCATCCACTCATCCACCAATCAATTCACACATTATCCATCCAAACATCTCTCCATTCATACATTTATCAATCCATTCATTCACTCATCCATACATACATACACACATACATCACCCATCCATCTATCCATCCATCTGCCCATTATACATCCATCCATCCATTCACCTATCCATCCACCCATCCATTTACCCAAAATTCATCTATCCAATCACCCGTCCATCCACCCAACCATCCATCCACCCATCCACACATCCATCCATCCACCCATCCAACCACACGTCCATCCATCCACCCATCCATCCACCCATCCATCCATCCAAACATTCGCTCATCCATTCATCCACCCATCCAGCCATCCACTCATCCACCCATCATCCATCCACCCATCCATCATCATCCATATATTCACCCATCCATCCACACATCCATTCATCCATAATCCATCCATCCATCCATTCATTCCTTTATTCACTCATTCATCCATCCACCCACCCATACAGTCATCCATCCACTCATCGATCCACCCATTCATCCACCCATCGTTCTTCAGTCCATCTATTCACTCCTCCCTCCATCTATCCATCCATCCACACATCCAACCATTCACTTGTCCATCCATCTATCCCCTCATCCACTCATCCATCCACCCATAATTCTCCATCCACCCATTCTCCATCCCTTCATTCATCCACCCATCCGTCCATCCATCCATCCATCCATTACACATCCATCCATCCATCTACCCATCCATCCACCCATTATCCATCCATCCATCCATCCACTCATCCACCAATCAATTCACACATTATCCATCCAAACATCTCTCCATTCATACATTTATCAATCCATTCATTCACTCATCCATACATACATACACACATACATCACCCATCCATCTATCCATCCATCTGCCCATTATACATCCATCCATCCATTCACCTATCCATCCACCCATCCATTTACCCAAAATTCATCTATCCAATCACCCATCCATCCACCCAACCATCCATCCACCCATCCACACATCCATCCATCCACCCATCCATCCACACATCCATCCATCCACCCATCCATCCACCTATCCATCCACCCATCCATCCACCCATCCATCCATCCAACCATTCACTCATCCATTCATCCACCCATCCAGCCATCCACTCATCCACCCATCATCCATCCATCCATCCATCCATCATCCATATATTCACCTATCCATCCACACATCCATTCATCCATAATCCATCCATCCATCCATTCATTCCTTTATTCACTCATTCATCCATCCACCCACCCATACAGTCATCCATCCACTCATCCATCCACCCATCATTCATCAATCCATCTATTCACTCATCCCTCCATCTATCCATTCACCCACCCATGCATCCAACCATCCCACCATTCTGTACCCATTCATCTACCCACCATTCATCCATTCATCCACCCATCTGTTCACCCAACCATCCACCCATCCATCCATCCATTCATCCACTCATCTATCCATCCACCCATTCATTCATCCATCCATTCACCTATCTACCCATCCATCCACCCATCATCTATCCATCCAACCATCCCTTCAGTCTGTACCCATTATTCTACCCAACATTCATCTATCCATTCATCTATCCACTCATCCACCCACCCATCCATTCACCCGTTCATTCACTCATCCATCCATCCATCCGTCCATCTGTCCATCCTTCCATCCATCCATTCATTCATCCAACCATCTACCCATCATCCATCTATTCATCCACCCTTCATCCTTCCATCCATTAACACTCATCCATCCACCCATCTACCTATTCATCCGTCCATCATCCATCCATCCCTCCTCCAACCTATCTCCATTCATCCACCCATCCCTCTACCCACCACTCATCTGTCCAATCACCCATCCACCCATCCATCCATCCATTCACTCATCCCTCTGTCCATCCATCCACTCATCCATCCACCTATCCATCCATCCACTCATCTATCCACCCATCTATTCATCCATTTGCCCACCATTCATCCATCCATCCATCCCTCGATCCAACCATCCATTCACTCATCTATCCATCCATCCACCTACTCATCCATCCACCTATCCATCCATCCACCCATCCATTCACCCATCCACCCACCCACCCATGCATCCATCTTCCCACCATTCATTCATCCATCCATCTACCCATCCATTCACTCACCCATTCACTCACCCATCCATCCCTCCATCCATTCACTCATTCATCCATTCACTCATCCATCAATCCCTCCATCCATCCATCTACCTATCCATCCACCCATTCATCCACCCTTCATCCTTCCATCCATCCACTCATCCATTCATCCACCCATCCACCTCTCTGTCCATCCACCTATCCCTCTACCCTTCATCCTTCCACGCATCTATTCACTCTTCCATCTATCCATCCATTCACTCATCCATCCACCCACTCATCCATCCACCCATCCATCTACTAACAATTTATCTATCCAAACACTCATCAATTCTGCCATTATTAGTCTATCCAACCATCCATTCATCCATCCACCCATCCATCCGTCCACCCATTCATCCACCCATCTGTCCCTCTACCCATCATCCATCCATCTACTCACTCATCCATCCACCCATCCATCCATCCCTCCATCCACCTATTATCCATCCATTCATCCATCCATCATCCAGTTGTTCCTGCTTCCTACCTTTCTTCATCTACCTTTCCTTTCATTCACACTTTTCTCTCTTGTTGAGCCTTTTGTTTTCCTTTTTTCTTTCTTCTGTGACTAAGACATGGTTCATAAGCTTGTGGCTGAAGAACATAAGAGAACATACCCTCTCCGCAGTAGGCTGAGTACCACAATAGAACTTAAATAGGGGCTGGAGAGGGAGGGATCTGCCCTCTTGTTCAGATGTTCTCAACACACACACACACACACACACACACACACACACACACGAGTCCACGCTTATAGAGCTGTATCCCAACGAAAGGTGCATTAAGCAGTGAGAGCCCATGGGGGGTGAGGTGCAGAAGAGGGGTCAGGGCTGTTGGTTTCAGTGGCTCCTGGGTGACTCCAAGTAGAGCAGTGTTTCTGAGTACTCATCTGTCTTATACGTGCCTAGGTCCAGCAAAGGGAGAGGAGCCAGGGTGGTGCAGTGGTGGGTATAGAGAGGAAGCTGGGATTTGGGGAAGGGCTGGGACCAGGAGAAAGGCTGAAGGCTTCTTTCCAGATTCCTCTAGAATCAACTAGCTAGCTGCATCTGTCCCAAGTCCCATTTATCTTTCGAAGGGAGGCAACTGAGAGAGGAGGAGAGGGTGAGCTGGTAGCCTTGGGACCTCAGAAGGGAAACCATCAACAAAGCAGTTTCCTCTCCCGAGGAAGGTGGGGGTACAGACACCTTCAGAGTGAGGGGCTTGTGCTTTTCCCTGGGAGCAGGAAGGAGCAGCTTCTGAGATCCCACCTGCCAGGCATAGAGCAGGGCAGTGACCCTCTCCTGGTCCTCACCAACAGCTCATGGGATAGTGGGGAAGCCGAGGCTGCACCCACCACGACTACCCCCCAGTTACTGCCACCTCCACCCTCCGCAGGCTGTCCCTGCTGACCTCTGCGGACGCCCACCCCCAGAGCTGGCCCTGCTGCAGGCTCTGAGGCCAGAGCCCCGAGGCCCTCCCACTGCTACGGGGTGACGTGGACTCCGTTCCTAGGTTCCCAGACAGCCCCTCCCTGCCAGCCAGTGAGACCAGACAATGCTCCCCCCGCGAACCCACCAACTCCCACCTTCCCGGCTTGGAGGCAGTTAGCTGACGGAGTTTGGACAGACTGGCCTGACCCCAGGAAAGGGCCGGGGCTTTCCTCTCCCGCCACCGACACCGCCCCCCCCGCCCCCCACACCTCTTATCTGTCTGTGTCTGGCACTGCAGGGCTGTGCTGGCTGGGCAGTGTTAGGAGGCCTGATTTTCTCAATCCCCTTATCTTCTATAAACTCCACACCCGCGCAGGCCCCAGCCCCCTCCCTTCAGGCTCATGGGTATGGGGGAAGGGGCAGGGGCTGGGCTGGCTTCCCAACCATGGGCCTGGATTCCCGTTTGGCCGAGCATCCCCTGGCCCTGCACCCCCAGCCTGTGCTTTCCCCTCTAAGTCTCAATTCATCATCGGCAGAGAGGGTCTGACTCTGTCTGCCTCGGCCGCACTCAGGGTTTGGGGAGTTTTGGGAACTCCCCTCACTGGTTGTCTTATGGCCCAGGGCCCCCCTAAAAAGAGGATCCCCAGATGCAAAGGGCTGGGGGCTGGGGCCTGAGAGCAAAGCTGAGGGCTCCTTTCCAGGTGGCTCTGGAGAGGACCAGCTCATTATGGCCATGCCAAGTCCCATTTCTGCTTTGGAGGAGGTCCCTAGGGGTGTCTTCTGAGCTGTGCCCTATTCGGGGTGGCCCTCGTCTTCATGGGAACCTCGAGAGCAACAGTGGTGGGGTTATTGAGCGCCTGCGAGGGACTTCCCCAAATCCCACCCCTTCCCCAAATCCCATCCCTTCCCCAAATCCCACCCCTGGGTCACCCTGAGTCCTAGCCGGGTCGCAGGGGGCCTGGGCTCCCCAAAGAGCCCCTGCAGGGAAGCAGTGTTAGGAAACACATTCTAGCAGCAGGTTCAGCCCTTAAGCCTCAGCTTCTGCCCCTGGAAAGGGAGGCCCTAGCACCTGCCTCACTGGCTGTACAGTGAGAACCTTGGCTTGCAGAGCTTGGCGAGTGGCTGAGTGAGTGCTGAGTACCTACAACTCTGACTGAGTACATGGGGAAACGGAGGCCTCAGGGGCAAGGCGCAGTCGCTCCAGAAAGTACTAGGCCAAGTGCAGCAGCCGGTGCCGTGTGCCCTGGGGCTCTGTGCCCACCCGCCTCCTCCCCCCTGCACCTGGAACTCAGAGCCCAGGAGAGCAAAGGCAACACTCACAGCCCCACCCCTGCCAGCTCCAGGGGCCTCTTGCTGCTGCCAGGACCTTCGTCTTCCCCACGGAGGGCTGGCCCATTGCTCTGACACCCTCTGAGGGATGCTGAGGCAGAGGCAGGCCCGGGGGGGGGGTCGTGGAGGGAGGGCAGCACTGCACAAACCCACAGTGCCACTCTGGGGGGCCCGCCCGTTCTGGCCCGGAGACCCTCCTGGCTCTGCCCCGGTGGCTCCAGGGTTGTTTATGAGGAGACAAATGGGGACCAGGAAGGGGGCGGGCATGCAGGGAAGGGTTTCCGGCTTCCCAAATCAGCAGGGTGGGCCGTGCAGCGACTTCCCCAAGTGTGTGTCAAGGTCCTCTCCCTCTTCCCCACCCAAGGAGGGAATGGGAAGTGTCCAGATGGAGGCGGGAGGAGGCACAGGAGGAAGGCATCCATCATCTGGGCTGAGCTAGACCTCCCCCCTCCCCTGGGAAATTTCCAGGCGCCCGAGACCCCTGACGTGGGGAGGAGGAGAGGAGGTCCACCTGGGGGTCCCAAGGCCTGACCCAGCTCTGACTGCTGCCTCTGGGTCTGGATCCCGGGCAGGTCTGGGGAAGGAGCCCTAGCGTGCGGCCCCCAATCCCTCCACCCCATCAGCCCGCTGCCGGGGCCGGGGCCTCATGCCGCCCGGCTCCACCCGTCCTCCTGAGTGGCCTTTGGCACTGCCCGCTGCTCCAGGGCCGTGTGCCCGGCTGTACCAGGCGGTGCCGGTCCTGCTGAGAGGGCAAGCGGGTGGGAGGGCCACCAGGTACCTGGCTGAGTGGGCGGTTCCCACCGGTGGGTTTCCGCCCCTCACATGCCACCGGCTCCCTCAGGGGGACAGAGGCGTCCAAGGCCTCCCGGCTGGCTCAGCCCCTCCCTCCAGCTGCCAGCTGCCCGCAGCCCCGTGGGGACCTGCGGCCTCTCTCCTGAAGACCCTGCAGCCCAGAGGGCAAGGCCGAGAGGGTCTGCAGGGACAGATGGCCGGGAAAGGGATCCTGCCCAGGGTGGCCCTGCAAGTTGTCCCCACCCTGCCTGCCCCCTTAGCTCAGCACACGGAGGAGTGATTGAGGCAGCGTCCCCTGCGCACGGTGGCCACGCCCTGCCTGGCGGGCGGTGGTGATCAGAGGCCTGGGGGGGCAGAGAGACACCTGCTCACCCCATCCCCCCCCCAGTCAGGGTCATCCAGGGCCAGAGCAGCCCAGCCCACCCGGGGCGGGTGCTGGAGAGGACACACCATGCTCCATGCCGGCCCCCACCACGGGGGCAGATGCGAAGGGAGCCTGGGGTAGCGACCACCCCGGGGGAGGGGAGGGAAACCTGCAGAGGGGGTGGGGCGGCCAGGTAGGTTGAGGAAGGGCCTGTGCAAAGTCTGCGATGATTCCGGCACCTTCCAGAACTGGGAAGAGCTGGGAAGGCCAGATGGCGGGGGGAAGTGAGGTCAGGGTGGCCAGGGCAGGCTGCAGTGGCCGCCCTGGGGCACGGATTTTCACCGCTCCATGGTGAATGCTTCCACGCATGGGAAGACGTGGCCTGATGGTTTTTCAGAGAAAGAACACGTGGCAGGGGCAGGGGTCTGGAGACCACCCTGTCATCCTGGCCAACCAGGGAGGGGCTGGGCTGCAGCAGGGGGAGGCCCAGGGGGCCGGCAAGCCTATCTCCAGATGGCAGCAGGAGTCCTGCATGGGTGCAGACAGGGGAAGGGCCCAGCGTGGTTCCGTCCAGCCTCGGGGAGGGTTGGGGTGCACATGGGGCCTCCGAGGGTCCTGGAGCAGTCCGAGGGGATGGCCCAACTTGGCCAGTTGGTGGGACACGGCCTGCCCTGGATCCACAGACCTGAAAGCCCCCATGGGCAGTACATGGGGGGCAGGGGGGCATGGGGGCAGGTCTCGCCTGCTCGGCTCCGACCCCAACAGACCCTGGCTGTCCTGGGGGCCCCTGGGCGGGGCTTCCCAGCCTCAGTCCCCTGCCTAGGCGTCAGGGACTTTCTCCCTCACCCTGGACAGGAAAATCCCCGCTTCCCTTAGTCACCTTGTGAAACGAGAACCCCACCCACCCTGGGTCTCAGTTTCACTCTGAAATGTCAGCGTCACATACCCCCCGTGGGGGTGATGTCGCCGGGGCGCCCAGGGTCCAGGGGCCGGGGGTGCATCCAGCCGGTTCTTCAACCGAGCCCCCGACGGACCCCGCACAGGCGCAGCCCAAGGCCCGGGGACAGGCACCAGCGAGCCGCCTGGACCTGGGCTGGCGGCCGTGCCCTCCACCGCCTCCTCCGTCTCCTCGGCATGCACGACAGCTGGGAAGGTCAAGGAGGGGGCCAAGGAGCGGGCAGGCCCTGCCAGGCCGCTCAAGCCGTGCCCTTCTATGGGCATGAGGTGGCCGGAGGAGCCCAGGGCCGGTCAGCACTGACGTGAGGGGCCCTTTCTGAGCGGGGACACAGCTGTTCCCCAGTCACCTGCTGTGTGTGGAGCGACCTGCCTCCGTGGAAGGATGGGGCTGTCTCTTCAGGGCACAGAGCCTGGGCCGTGCCCCCCTCCCCTCCTTGGCGGCGAGCGAGCAACGGGTCCCATCCAGCACGCCCTTCCCCGACAACAACAGCCCCCGGCCGGATCCCAGCTGCCCAGCCGCCGCTCAGCCTCCCCACTCCCCCAGGGCTCGGCCCCCCGAAGCCCCCGCACCAGGTCCCCGTGGGATTCGGCATGGAGAAGACGACCTTCCTCCTCCCTCACACACGCACGCGCGCACACGCACACATGCACGCACACACACACCACACACACGCCCTGCAGACATTTCTGTCCTCTCATTATCAATAGAAGCATCATCACAGAATCAGGTACCGCTGCCACCAGCCTCCAGCAGAAGAGCTGGGGTTGGAATCCACTTTGCAAGTCAACCCTGAGGCTGTGGGGAGCCCTGCCTTCGGGGGCTCAGCGGGGGTCCTAGTGGGCCCCCTTCCCCTCCCCTCCTCTCCCTTCACCCCCTCCCCAGCAGCAGCTCTGGGGCAAGTGGGAGTCAGCCCTGGGCGGCTCCATCCTAGTCCTGTGGCTGCAAGCATCTCGCCTCCCCCAGTCTGGAGCCCCTGCTCCTTCCCTTCCGCTCGCCTGGGCAGAAGCCGGCAGCCCCTGCTGTCCTCCTCCTGGGCTGGTGGTCTCTCTCCACACAGCTCCCACCCCTGACTGTCAGAACACGTGTCCCTCCCCAAGCCCTGACCACTCCCATCTCTCTGGCACCTGCACCCTGGGGCAGTCGGACCCCCACGGTGTGGCTCAGCTTAGATGCCTGCCCTCGGCAGCCCCTCCCCCAGCCAGGGACCCTCCTCCTCTGTCCCTGCACAGGCCGGGGGAGGGGTGGGGGGCAGCACGGGGAGCGCTCCATGGAGCACAGCTGCCTCCTGAGGAAGCCTGGGTCACACAGTTTCTCTGCCCAGCTCTGGCTGTGGCCACACGGCTGGTCCTTTTTGCCAGCAAGCCGCACAGCCTCGGCTTGTGCCCCCTCACATCCCACCGCCAACCAACAGCGCCTGCCTGGCACTCAGAAGCTGCGGCAACCTCAGCTTCCGTCACCACCGGGAGGGGGCAGCCTGGGGGAGGGGGCCCGGCCAGGCCTCAAGCACAGGCTTTGAGGATCCCGAGGCAGAGCATCCCCTCTTGGCCAGGCTTCCTGGCCTGGGGCCCTCCCCACCTCCTGCCCTCACGGCTTCGGCACTGCCTGCCCATGGCCTGGTTTCTTCCCCAGGTGACCAGGCCGCATCCTGGACCTGTACCAGGCATCCAGGCTTCCTGGTCCTGGGTCAGCATCCCACTAGCTGGGGGGAACCCGGACTCTCCCAGTGAGGCCCAGCTGCAGAGGCGGACAGAAGAGGCGTCTACCTGCCCTGGGTGAGACGGGGTCCCAGGAAGGTGCCCTGCAGCCTGTGTGCCTCCCCTGAGCCCCAAGGGTGCCATCGACCTCCGAGTTAAGCGTCCCCCCCACCGACAACGTGTAAATGCAGAGGTTTCTTCGGACCACAGCGCTCACGCGGCCCGGCCGCGGGCCTTACCCTGTGCCTTCTTCCACCAGCGGTTCCTGCCGCTCCTCAGAGCCAGGGTGGCTGGGAGCTGCCGCCATCGGGCTGGTCCCTGCTGTGCGTGTGTGCTGCAGCTCTCAGCGCTTCCTGGGGCGGCTGCCCCGGAGCCTCCCCTCACCCCCAGCCGGGTTTCACTTCCCCCTTCCGGAGGCAGGTTGAGGTTTGGAACATATCGGGGCTTGGGTTGGGGTGTTGTTTTTTAATCTGTTGCTGCAAGAGGAGAGAGAAAAAAAAAAAACAGCCATCAGGAAACGTTAAGCAAGTTGCAGGGGCCTGGAGGGCAGAGAGGGACCGTGTGGAGGCAGAGGTGGGTGCAGGGGCTGGGACACCCGTGAGCCCCCCATGCTCCCCCTGGGCCCCCTGCAGCCCTGGCCTCGAAGCCCACCTGTGCGTGGCCGGTGTCCCCAAGCACAGGGCGCCGTCCTTGTCCCTGAGCCTCCACGTTAAGCACGGTGACTTCTCTGGAGGGAGATGTTCTGGATGCGTGCCCAGAGCTCGGACGCTCTAATCCCCGAGCCTCGGGCCATCGCCTGGCTCACCCCTCACTGGTCTGTGCTCTCCAGGCGATTTCTGGGGCCCAGCACGAGCTGCCCTGTCTGCAGGCCCCACGTCTTCTCTTACAGTTTTCTTTACTTTCCTGAACTATTGGGGTCCCCAGTCTCTCTGCTGCCCCTGGACTCTGCCACCTCCTGTGCTCAGGGGGCTCGGAACTGGCCCTCACCCGCCAAGCATTCACCAGACCCCGGGGCCCTCCAAAGCATGCCCTCTCTCCCCTCTGCCCATCCCCACCCTCAAAGGCCCAGAAACGACTGATCCCTCCTGTTAAGGGCTGAACTGTGTTCCCCAAATTCATAGGTTGGAGTCCTAATGGCCAGCACCTCAGAATGGGACTTTATTTGGAAATAGGGTCATTGCAGATATAATCAGTTAAGATGAGGTCATTAGGGTGGGTCCTCATCCCACATGACTGGCGTCCTTATAAAAAGGGGAAATCTGGAGGCAGACTTGCCCGCCAGGAGACGCCATGTGAAGACGAAAGCGAGATGGGGGTGGTGCGTCTACAAACCAAAGGTCCCCAGGAAACCACCAGAGGCTGGGGGAGGGGCCCAGAACAGGTTCTTCCTCAGAGCCCAGGAGGAGCCCCCGTGATACCTGGGCCTCGGACTTCTGGCCTCCAAGACTGGGAGACGTTGGAACCACCCCATCTGACACTTCCTGGGGCCGAAGAGCGGGAGACACCCTGTTCTCCACGCGTGGGAGGTGGGAGCACATGGCGGCCATGCCCGGGGATGCTCCGGGGATCTGGGGGCCCACAGGGTGCTGTGGGCCCAGATGCAGCGCCCTCCATGGTCATCCCAGGCCTCCCCTCCTGGTCCTCATCTCCTATCTTGCCATCTGGCCCCCGTCCCCCTCCCCTCTCCAGCTCCAGCTCCTGCTCTGAGACCCTGCTCTCCCCAGCACTCAGCTCGTCCCCAGATGCCAGGGCCTCTTCCCTTCCCTCCAGCCTCTGCTCCCCCACTGATCCCATCTGTGTGTGTGTATGCTAGAAGCTCTCACATCTTCAAACAAAAGCGCCCTGGACCCGCCCTTCTCACACCTCCTTCCAAGGCCAGTGAGAGGCATCCCTGGGGACCCAGTGTCCAGGTTTGAGGGCCTTTGTGCCCTACTGGCAGGTTAAGCAGAGCCGGACTTCCTCGGAAGAACTAAGAGTCCACCCAAGAAGCAGACACGCCATCATCTATTCAACTGGCATCGTTCACTCAAACTAGATGGGCTGTTGGGAGGGCAGAGACCACTTCTCGTCCCCCGTCTCACTCCCAAACCCAGTGCAGTGTCCAGCGACACAGTGAATGACTGAGGCAAACAACAAGCCAGTCCGAAGCCCGGATGCAACAGGTTCTGCAGGAGGGTGGGGTGGGCGCCAGGCAGGCTTCTGGCCCCAGAGATGCTGAGCCAAGGGTGCAGGCCCCGAGGAGGTCTGGGCGAGGCAGACGGGGGCAGAGAGACACGCGACGCACTGACTCTGCCCTGCCTGTGGGACATCGAGGAGGAACGTCCAGGGGCGGCTGGGTCCATGGACCAGGTGGCCTCCGAGGCCCAGGTGGGACGAGTCCCCAGGGAGACCACTGTCAGGACAGGACCACAAGCTCAAGTGACAAAGTGACACCGGGTGACTAGATGCTGGGGAGGGGAGGGGAGAGAGTGGGCGGAGTGAGCAAGGAGGAGGGTTCAAGAACAGGGAAGTGGTCAGCACAGGGGCACGTCAAGGCAGAAGAGAGTGATGCCTATCTGGTCTATCTGGAGCGCTGAGGGCACGAGTCGACCAGCACGGGTCTGAGGCCAGCTGCCAGTGGGAGGAGGGCAGATCGCCGAGGGTCGGAAAGCGGCCTTCCAGGGCCGAGGGGTGGCAGAGGCCACAGGAGCGCAATTTAGGAGCCCACTGGGGGCTCCGTGGGTTAGGGGGGGGACAGTGGGAGAAGCAGGATGGGTGAGGAGGAGGACGTCTTGATCCAGGAGAGAAATGTTGAGGCTCTGAAGACAACGGGGTGGGGGGGGTGCGGCTGGAAAGAGAGGGGGGCCTGGGAGGTCTACGAGCTGAATTGTGGCCCCTAAAATTTCACACGTTCCGGTCCTGACCCCCAGGACCTGTGAGCTTATTACAAAATAAGGTCTTTGCAGATGATCGGGTTACATGAGGTCACCAGGGTGGGGCCCTAATCCCATAGGACTGGGGTCATTTTAAGAAGAGGAGGTCAGGACACAGACACACACAGAGGGACGACCCTGTGAGGACACAGGGAGAAGACGGCTGTCTACACGCCGAGGAGAGAGGCCTCAGGAGGAAACAGCCCTGCCCACACCTGGATCTGGGATTCCAGCCTCCAGGACTGGGGACAGCAAATGCTGCTGTTTGAGCCGCCCCGGCTGTGGTGCTTTTTTATGGGTGCCCCAGGCACTGATACAGGGATGTATTAGTCAGGGAAGGAAGAAGCTGCTATAACAAACAACCCTACACCTCGGGGGCTTAGCACCAAGAAAGCTTCATTCTCAGCCCAGTCCAGGCCAAGGTGGGCGGGAAGGGGGTCCACATTCGTTCTGGGACCCCAGGCTTCTCCCTCCGAGTACCTCAGAGTCCCAGCGGGCAGGGGAGGGGCGGGGAGAGCATGGGGGAGGCTGGAGGGGTGGATCTATGGCCTCACCTGTCCTCAAGGTGTGTGCCCAGTAGGAAAAGGTGGGCAGTGTGGTGGGCAGCCAGCCAGCTCCTGCCACCACGAGGTACAGAGGGCAGAGAGCGAGAAGATGGGGTGCCCAGATGTGCTAGGGGTCCAGGGGTGCCATCAGCAAGCACAGGTACAAAGCAGAAGAAGGTCAGGGGCACGAGAGGATCTGGACGTGGATGCCCAGGGCTGAGGTGCTGTGGAAACCCAAGCAGAGGCGGCCAGGGCTGTTTGTGTGGATGTGGGCAGAGAGCACAGACGCGGGGAGGGAGATGGTCAGCGGGTCAGCAGGCTGGAGGGATGCCCAGGGTCTCCCGCTGGGGCTTGAGCCTCATTCCTGAGCTCAGGCTTCCCAGGCCGATCACTCCACCCGTGCGGGTGTGCACACGTGCTGTCCAGCTTTGCCCTGGGGGGGAACTGCAGGGTTTGCTGGTGTAGCTCCCTCCACGCTCCCCATCAGGCAAGCTGGGTCCTGGAGCCGGAGGTGCCTGGGGACAGACAGGGACAGGGCAGGGAGTCTGCGGGGTGGGCGGGGGACAGACAGGTCGGAGGGAGGCCAGGGAGGATGATGACAGGCAGACAGGAAGTGGCCATGCTGAGCAGATTCACTGAGAGACAAGGTAAGGTGAGAGTCCGGGGCAGCAGGTGGGTCACAGGAGCCACGGGGGGACAGGGGACAGCGGAAGGGACAGGGAAGCAGATAAGGGTGTCTGTGCACACACGTGTCCCCTGATGGGGTCTGGGGGTCAGGCAGAGGGGTGCGGCTGACACCCTCCACACAGGCCAGGTCTCCCTGGAAGGGGGCAGCTGTGGTGAGCCTGGAATTGCCAGAAATTCCCCAGGGAGTCAGGGAGTGGGCTCCGGAAGCAGGAGAAGCCATGAGGAGGGGGCCCAGGTGGAGGGTCCATGATGACCCCCATGGGCACAGCAGGGAGAAGCTGTCCAGAGGGTCTTCCTACGGGCACCCCCCCCCCCAGGAACGACAGAAGATGAAAGTCCAGCAAGGACTTTGGTGATGGGGGTGGTCAGGAGGTGGGGTCAGATGTGAGAGGAGCCCTGGGGGCCCAACGTGGACAGTGGGCACGCAAACTCCTGCCCCAGCTGAGGGCTACCTGCCCTCTACACGGGGTTACCATGGCCTGGACCATGTGCCAGGCTCTCGGGGCTGAGGGCTCACAGAAGGCTTCTTTGAGGAGGTGGGGAGGGGGCAGCCTAGGGAGAGCCCAGGGGACGTTTCCAGACCTGGCGCTGAGGCGGGTGTGGCATGGAAGAGAGGTTGGGGGGAGCTGGAGGACTCCCAGAAGGGGCCAGAGCTCCCTCCTCACCTGTCCATCCTGTGAGCCAGGTATACTCACCTGCACACCCATTTTGTAGTCGGGTAAACCGAGGTCCAGCCACTGTGAGGAGGAGGGTGACAGGGAGGCCTGTGGCTTGTTGGTTAAGGGGCAGGGGGAGCAGGTCTGGGCCTGGATGGAGCTGGTGCTTGGGGACCAGAGGGGACAGGTGTGGGCAGGTGGTCATGGGCGAAGCTGGAGAGGGTGAGGCACCGTGAAGCCCTGCAGGTGGATGCTCACGGAGAAGCTCTGTGTCCTCCGGGCCATGCTGGCTTCCCCCTGGCCAGGTGGGGGTACAGGTGAAGGGGGAGGGGAGGCCTGTCCCACAGGTGCAGGGAACCCAGGGGGACCACAACCCATACTAGTCCTCACGGCTCCGCCCACTTCCAAGTGGACCCCTGGCTCCGCCCCATCCCCCGAGGCTGGCACCGCCCGCCCTGCCCCGTCTCTCTGGCCCACTGCACTCACCCAACCCGCTGACGAAGGGCGCATCTGGAGCCCTCCCGAGACCCCTGTCTGGGTCCCCCACCTCCGTCAAGCCCGCCGCCCTGTCATCAGCCCTCTGGCCCCGCCCCATCTCCCGCCCTGTCTCCCGAGCTCTCTGGGCTCTTCCGCCCACACCTCCGTCTTCAGAAGTCTGGGCGATTCATCTTTGTTGATTTTGCTTCGTCTATTTTGTGGTTGCCTAAGAGTGTTCTTGTTTAGGGGCTTCCCTGGGGGCGCAGGGGTTGAGAATCCGCCTGCCAGTGCAGGGGACACGGGTTCGAGCCCTGGTCCGGGAAGATCCCACGTGCCGCAGAGCAACTAAGCCCGTGTGCCACAACTACTGAGCCCGCGTGCCACAACTACTGAAGCCCGTGCGCCTAGAGCCCGTGCTCTGCAACACGAGAAGCCACCACAATGAGAAGCCCGCGCACCACAACGAAGAGGAGCCCCCGCTCGCCGCAACTGGAGAAAGCCCGCGCGCAGCAACAAAGACCCAGTGCAGCCAAAAATTAATTAATTAATTAATTAATTATTTTTAAAAAAGAGTGTTCTTGTTTTGACATTTAAAGAAAAGTTTAATTGGGGTAAATGATTTCAAACTGACAGAAATTTTCAAGATTCACACAAAGAGCATCTTTAACTCCGTCACCTGCTGTCGCTGCCTCTCTGTCTCTCCCCTCCTCTACTCCTAAGGCCCTCATGGCCTGTTTCCTAAAACTGGAGCCACCCTCTCCCCTGACCACAGTGCAGACACCAACCTCAGTCTAGCGGACGTGAAACACCACGGTCATCTCACCGGCCAGTCTGTGTCCTTGTGACCGGCTCCCCTCGGTGACTTGGTTTTTTGTTTGTTCTACCCACTTCCTTTCTGGCTCACCGAGGGGGTCCAGGCTCTCTGTGCACTGGCTGTCCCTGTGGTCAGCCATTCCTCCCGGAGCCCTGGTCCCTTCCCGGAGGACAGTGTAGGGACCAAGGCCCAGGGGCCCGGGCGCACTCGCAGGGGCAGGCTGGGGAGAGAGCTGCGGGCACAATCCCGCATACGCCCTGCACCACGCAGGAGCATGCCCGCCAGCCTCGCCTGCCACCGCAGTCCAGCCGAGCCACGTCCCCCGGGGCTTCCTGTGGCTGCGTTCCCTCCCTGACCTCCAGCATCACCCACGGAGTGGGCCATGTCCCCTGCACCTTTGCAGCCCTCCTCCTGCTGCCCTGTGTCCAGCTCGGGCCCTCCAGGGGTTGCTGTCTCGCTCCGTCCATTGTCAGGGACATCGCCCAATACTCACGCCTGAGGACGCCCAGACCCCATCTCCAGCCCGGACCCCTGCACCCAGCTGTCTGTGCCTGGGAACTGCCATGTTCCCCAGCCCCCCAAATCTCAGCCCAAAGCCAGCCCCTCACCTGCCCCAGGCTCCTGCCCTGGAGAACACCCCTCCGCCCTCTCCCCCTCAGCACAGGCCTGGGTGCCCCTTCTCCCTCGTCCACCAAGTCCTGGGGGCCCCGCCTCTTGAATCTCTCTCCATCCACCGCCGCCCTCCACCCCAGGAGGTGACAGTGGCCCCTCTCCCCTCTCCCACCTCCAGCCTCCACCGTTCTCCACCCTGCAGAGATCTTTCTAGAAGGTGCTGGACTATGCACTTCCCCATAATTGCCCCATTCAGCCCCACGTCCACACGGCTGCAGGGACACTGAGGTCACCCAGCAAGGGCAGTGGCAGAGGGTCGCAGAGGGGCGTGGAGCCAGGCCGAGTGGCGCTGGCCAGATGTTTGCTGGCTTGGTTTGGTTTGCATGGTCCTCTTTCAATTCACTCATTCATTGGAAAATGTAACAAGCACCCATAAATCCACTGTTCTGCCCAAGAATTACATCATCATCCCCCAAACCTGCTTCTGCTTCCGTGTTCTACCCCACCTGTCCCCGGCTTGGCCCCCCACCCCGGGGAATCACTGTCTGGAATTCTGTGTTTGACATTTCCTTGCCTTTTGAAAAGAAGACCATTTTCCACATCTGACGGAGTTGGGTCCTGCCTATGGGAACCACATCCCTGGGGTCCCTGCACCCGCCGTGGCCCTGGGCATAGATTCGCGCTCCCTTTGCCGGCGGGCACGGCCCCTGCACAGCTGCCCGGTTCACTTTGCCGGGTCCGAGGCAGGTACTGCCTCTATCACTGGCAGCTCTCACTGCCAAAACCCACTAACTCCTTGAATTCACTGCCTGCCCTGCCTGCTCTGGACTCCGCACGGGCTGAGCCTCAGCCAGGGACGTCGAGGGGTCCCCTCTACCCTGCATCCGTGAGCAGGAAAGGCAGCCCAGGCACCAGGCCCGGGCCCGAGGGCCTGACGAGACCAGCCAGGGCCTGTGGGGAGCTGCTCGCAGGATGGAGCTGATCCCTGGGCTGCCGCGGGGGCGGGGAGCAGTACTGGCCAAGGCCGGCAGGGCAGGCTGACGTCTGTCCCTTGAGGCTCAAGGCTCCGGCCCCAGTACATCAATCGCAGGGGCCTCCGGAGGGCAAGGGCAGGGCGGACAGCCGCTCCATCAGGGGCGGCAGCCTGGCCTCCCCGGGCTCCCCACCAAAGATCTGAGCACAGGACCTTGGCGGACCACGGCATCATCCCTCACAGAGGAGGCTGACGGCGGCCTTGCTGTGACATTTGTGTCTGGGCCTGTCGGGGACATCGTCCCTTGATGCGTGGCGTGGGCCAGGGCCGGGGGCTGTGCAGAAGGGAGAAGCTAGCCCTCTCACTGGGCCCGGTGTCAGGCCAGCTGGGCCTGTCATCAGCCTCTAGTGGGAGCACGGACCCCAGCCCGGCGTGCCCCTGCCCCATGCGCTCAAGACTCCCCGGAGGGCCAGCTGAGCCAGGACTGCCCCGCGTGCCCCCTGGTGGCGGGGGGGTGGGGTCTGGGGAGGAGCAGCCTGGGAGGAAGGAGCTGCCCACAGGGCACGGGACGCAGGCCCACGAGGCCCCTGCCTGGACTTGTGCCACAGGGACAGGGTCTCTGGGCCCTGTGGGGACCTTCATGGTGACAGTGACAATGGACCAATGGTCATCTAGGGAAGTGGCTCTGACATGGCCCGGGCACCTGTGTCCAAGCCTACAGGGTCTGACACCAACATCACCAAGCAGCCCCAGGCGGCAGGCGGGTGGGTGGGGTCCCAGCCCAGCCGAAGTCCCCCGAAGCCCCCGTGTGGCTCCTCCACCCCCAGCCCGGGGTCCCCGGTCTCAGAGGCCTTCTCACGGCGGCCTGTGGGCAGAGAGGCTGGGGCAGGGCCGGACCAGAGCAGAGCAGAGCAGTCGTGGGGATTGGAATCCTTTATTGACGGGAGCTGAGCAGGACTCGGAGGGCCTCGGGCGGGAGCAGGCGGCGGGCGGCCTAGGACTCGGACTCGAACATCTTCTTGCGGCCCTCCATGCCCGACTTCTCCTCGATGTTCTTCCTCCAGTCACCCACGTCGCGCAGGTCCCGCTCCTGCGGGGGCGCCGGGAGAGGGCTCAGGCCCACCACCTCCAGCCTCGCTTCCCCTCCAAATCCGATCCCGGTAGACCCGTCCGGCGTCTGAGCTGGCCCGGCAGGAGGGGCGCGTGAGGTGCGGACCCTACCTTCTCGGTGTCCTCCTTCTTGACCTGCTTGAGGTTGCTCCTCAGGTCCATGCACACCTTGTGCTTGGAGCCCAGCAGCGCCTTGAGCATGGCATCGGCCGACATGCGCACCCTTCTCAGCGGGGGCCTCTTGAACTTGCCTCTCAGGTCGAACAGCTTCTGGCTCAGGTCCTCCAGCTGCGGGGTGGGCAGCAAGGCTGGGCAGGAGGTGGCGGGGGCCGGGGCCTCACGGTCGGGGCACCCCCCCCCACCGTGTCCCCCTCCCCCTCCCCCACCTCTCACCTCCTTGGTGCTCTTCTGGACCTTCATCTCCATGTCGTACTTTTCCTCCTCGGCCACGTTGATCTTGGTGTGCAGCTGTTGGCAGAGCTCCTGGGGGCAGGGGCCGTGGGTGGGTGGCCATCCCCACACTCGGCCTCCACCCGCCCTGACCACCCTGCTTGCCCTCTGGACCGAGGGGGAGACGGGGCGGTGGGCAGGGGCTGCGTGGGCGGGTGGGCGGGCGGGGGCTGGGGGGCCTGGGTACCTGCACCTCGGCCATGGAGCTGGGAATGTGCAGCGGCGGGCAGTGCTCGGCCAGGTAGCTCTCCTTCTCCATCTCCCGGCGGCTCTCCTCCTTCTGCAGCTCCGTGGCTGCGATCTGGAGCATGATGCTCTGGGGGGTTTGGGGGGGCGAGGGGTAGGCGGTGGTGAGGGGCTGCAGCACGCCAGCCTGCAGACGCCCAGGGGGCCCTCCCCAGGCCCGCACCTACCTTCAGGTGCTGCCTGCGGGCCGTGATGGCCCTGTCGCGCTTCTGCAGGGCAGGGAGAAGATGCAGGAGGGAGAGTCAGGGTCAGCGGGGCTTGCCCGCCCAGCCAGGGGGTCCTGCCCGAGGGGCGGCTGGGCCTGGGCCTGGTGGGGGAGGCTGGGCCCAGGACACGGCACTGCACGGTGACCCTTTGCCCGGGTGGCCCTTCAGGTTGGGAGGACTGGGGTCGGGGGAAGAGGCTGTGCTTCTGAGGCAGGGGGATGCTGGCGGGGCCCAGGAGGCGGGGGAGGGGATGCAGCCATCAGAAAGAAGAAGCGAGTCCCCGGTGAGCAGGCCGCAGCCGCACTTCCCCTGCTCCCGGAGCACTGGGGCACCAGGCAGCCACTTCCTCTGTTTGTCAGTGTCTCCGTGGGGGTGGGGAGGGGGGGAGTGAGGCATTTTCACAGAGGGGGGAGGGCTGGGCGGCCTCCCTGGGCCTTGGAACTCCGACCTCTGACCTCTCCTGAGTTGGGGGTCCCACCCCCTCCGTGTTTCACCCCCAAGCAGGTACTCACCTCCTTACTGTCCCAGGGGGTCAGGTGGCGGGGGTGGGGGGGGAGAGAGAAGAGAGGTTAGGGCCCTGCCACGGGACTGTGTGATGGGGCGGGCGGGAGGTGGCCTGGCGGGGAGATGGGGAGACCCTCGCCCAGTGGGGAGTGGGGTGGGCAGCAGGGGCACCGGGCTTGCGGGGCTACACTTACTCGCCCATCTTGAGGTCCTGGGCTTAGAGCCTGTGGGAGGGAAAGGGGAGGGGTGTTAGGGCCACGGCCCAGGACCCCAGCTCTGGGGGTGCAGCACCTCACCTCACACACTAACCCCCCGCAGCCCCGCCCAACCCCCCACCTCCTTGGGGGACACTTCTTGGAATTCCCCGGGGGAGGGGAGGAGTAAGAGGAGAAAGTGTTCCCAAAATGTCCCAGGCAGGCCTGGAGTCGCTGCAGCTGTCCCCGAGGGAGGAGGGGGGGTCCAGCCATCGCAGGTGCCGCCGGAGCGACCAGTTATTTTTAGTTCTGCTCTTTCAGCTTCTGTCCCAAGCGCATATAAGAAACGGCCCGCCAGTTGGGCCTGGGGTCCCTCAATCCATAAAACCCCCTTCCTGTGTCCCAGTGGTGAGGCCTGGCCGTCGGGGTGCTGCTCGGGGCCCCTTCGCCACCCCAGCCTGCCTCCGGATGCCTCTCCCTCTCGCCCCCTGCTCCGTGAAAGACCCCCAGAGAGGCTGCTGGCGGCGGCCCTGGCCCCCAGGCCCCCGCCCCGGGAAGTCTTCCTGCAAGCGAGCTCGAGCAGGGCCTGTCCCGGCCTCCGGGCCGGCCTCACCTCACGTCTGGGCGGCAGCGCTGGGAAGCGGGGTGAGGCCGGCAGCGGCGAGTTGGGCTGGTGGGCCCAGGGGGAGGGGTATAAATGGCCTCCCCCAGGCTGGGCCCCTGCTCAGAAAGGGCATGGAGCCCTCCTCAGACCAATGGGGGCACAGGGACCTCCCCACCTGCCCAGGCTGCCTGGCCCGGCCCAGCCTCGTGCTGCCATCCAGGCCAAGAAGTCTTGGTTGTGGGGGGGGGGGGGAGTGGTGCTGAGGTTGGGTTGGTCTATTTAGGGCTCAGTGACGACTTCAAGATGCCTCCCTTGTATCTTACAAGGAGCCTGAGGACAGGACGACGGCCTCGGCAGCCGTGGCGCACAGCTTAGGGGTCAGCCAAGGGGTCACTCCGACCTGACCCCACTTGTTCTGAGTCAGGGTCCACACTGCTTTCCTCGGCTTCCCCAGGGCTCCGGGCCCCCTGGGGAACAGCAGCTGCCTCGCACTCTGCTTCTTATTGCCCCCTCCAACCCAGCGGGCGTCTCGGGCATGAGCTGGCCATGTCCTCCCGTCCCCAAGCTGGCCTGGGGCAAGGCCGGACCCCCAAACACAGCCTCTGGGGTCTGCGGCAGTAGCCAGGGTCTCTGGGGCAGGGCTGCCCTCCACGGGCGTGATCCCAGCTTCCCACCCGGGAGCAGGATGGGGGGGGCGCCTGGACGGACATGCAGCCTTGCCTGGACCGCCCTGCCTGCGGGCCAGCTCCCTGCACAGCTCGGAACACATCCTTCAAACCCAGGATTTCGGCGCCACCCACCTGGGAACCTCTCCCTGACCCGAGGGGGCCTGGGGCCCGCCTGGCTGCCCCAGGCAGGCCCGGCACTGCCCTTCTCACCCCGGTCCAGGCCTGCGCCCCCCGCCCGGGCCCCCACCCAGCAGAGGCATCCGGATAACCATGACTTGGCACCCTCTGAGCTGGGGGTGCATGGCCCCAGCCCTGCCGGCTTCTCGGGCCATGGGGAGGGTCAGGGAGAGCTAAAGCCGTCCAGATGTGCAGGGATTAGAGCTGCTTTCCGGGCCAGGCTGAGCCCCCAAAGGCCCGGGGCGGCTTCCGAAGGCATCTACTGCCCCCTGCTGCTCGTGAAGGGGACGCCCCGCAGTCACCATCCGGAGGGTTTGGGGGTCCCTCGGGGGCTGGGGCGGTCCCTGGGATTGGGTTCCCCTCTGTCCACTGTCACCATCCCCCAAATATCTCCCACTTGCCCACTGTGTCCCCAGGGGCCCATCCCTGACTCTCCAGCTGCTACCAACGGGGAGGGCTTCCCATCTCCCAGTATCGTCCCCCTTGGGCCTGGAAGGGCCCCTTCACCCCCACTCAGGGGTCAGGCATGGGTCAGAGCCCTCAGGGCTGGCTGAGCCCAGAGAGGAGACCCTCTCCTTGTCCTTGGGAGGGGGCCGTGGCGATGTCGGTGGAGCCCCTGGCCCTGCTGTGTCCACGGGGCTCAGGAAGGACGCACAGCCATGGGGGAGAAGGCGTTTATTATGGTGGGTCCCCAGGGCAGCCTGCACGGGGCCCGTGGCCCAGCCCAGGGAGACCGAGGGCCGGGGCTGCTTTCAGGAGCCAGGCAAGGGCAGGCGCAGGTGGGGCTGCAAGGCCAGGGCCCTGTCCACCTCCCTGGCCGGCTGCAGGCGGTGCCACTGGGCGATGGGCCGCCGGGCATGGGCCAGCATGTCTGCCCAGTGCTGTAGGGGTTGACCAGAGGCCCGGGCGCCCAGCAGAACCTTGCTCACGGGCTCGGCCCGGAACTGTGGGCCCCGGGCCCAGACGGCCAGCACCAGAGCCACACTCTGGGTAGAGGCGGGCCGAGGTGCGGTGGGAGGGGGAGAAAGACAGCCGTCAGTTTGGCCCTGAGCGAGGTTCCACCCGCCCCCTCCTCCAGGCAGCCCACCTGGATCTGGCTGAAAGGCACAAGGAAGGTGAAGGCCTCGTTGAAGTAAGGGGTGGCCGTGCTCTTCCTGGCAGATGTCTTTCTCTTCTTCCACTTCCTCTGGTTCAGCACAAGCTGGACCTTCACGTAGGGCTCTGGGCAAGTGAAAGGGATCGTAGGGCATCCCAGGTCTGAGGGCTGAGCACAGGGCACGCACTAGAGCGAGAAGCACGCCTCCCCCAGCTGCTCAGGCTGCGGGCAGCAAGAAGGGCCGCAGCTTCCCCGCCGGGCACACCGGGCAGGGCGGGACTGGAGCCCGGTGGTCAGCAGGCACACCTCGGCAGCGCTGGGCGGGCCCAGCGGGTGCCAGAGCTCCGGGGCTCATGGGCTGCAGATCCACGGTGCCCAGCGGCACGCCGAGCACGCCCAGAGGCTCGTGCTGGGAGAAGCACCTGCACCCGCAGGGTGGTCCGGGGCAGCTCCACGGGGGGGACCTGTGGGGAGGGGTGTGAGCGGCCCCCGCCGCCCGGCCCAGGCCCCTGGCCACCCAGCCCCGACTCACGTGGGAAGAGCGGGTCTCCTCGAACGTGGGGCAGAGGGTACCACGGTGCACCTTCGTCTCGTGCCTGCACCCGGCCTCAGGGGAGAGGCTGACGCGGGCGTAGGGGTCCGCCGTGCAGCCTGCTTGAGGCCCACCTTGATCTAGGGGCCAGGGGGTGTTTCAGCCAGGGCCCCCTTCCTGGTCAGCCCCGCACCACCCAGCACCCAGTGCCCACCCTTCCCCCATCGCCCCTCCAAACTCCCGCACGTCCTCGGGGCCCCTCACCGCCTGGCTTCCAAAGTCGTACTCCACGGACAGCTGCAGGCGCTCCCGCTGCTGGGGCCCCCCAGGGCCAGGCTCCACGTCATCCACATCTGGCTGCACCTGGGTGGTATCACAGGGGCTGGCGACAGGTGCTGCTGGGACCGTGCCCCCATCAGAGCCCCGGCGTCCCAGGCAGCGGGTCCATGATGGGTCAAACCTCCAGGCCAGGCCGCCAAAAGGGCTCACACCCCAGCTCAGCTCCGCGGGACCGGCCGTAACTGCCCCAAGTCCACCTCTCAGCCACTGCCCTCCTCCAGAACTGCTGTGGCTCCTGCAGCCCACGCCCTCCCTCACCTTGTTCATCGCCTCGCCGGCCAGGCGGCCCCCCCCGCCTCTGCTCTGGGCAGACCAGACCATGCTGGGGGCTGAGCTCGTCCCCGAGCCCAGACCTTGAGCTGCCTCCCTCCCGGCACTGACCCAGCTGGGTGCCCGCTTCTCACCAGGTGGGTGTCGATGGTGCTGCAGGCACTGCCCAGGCCCACGGCCTCCTCGTCTCTGGGCTTTTTCCTGTGGCGGCCGCGGCGGCAGATGGCACAGAGCAGTCAGGAAACAACGAGGACGCCAGCCACGACCGCAGTGGCTATGAGCGCCCAGCGGAGCCCTGGGGGCGGGGCGGGGGGAGCACAGAGATGGGCCTGAGAGGCATCCATGGACAGCGGCTGCCACCCGCCGAGCCGGGCCATCCCCACGCCCCTCCCAGAGGTCCCAAAACTCACAGGGGATCCGGGCGACCAGGTCCGGAATGAGCCCGTGTACAGCCGTGGAGCCCGCCGGGGCCCGGGCGCTGTGGGGGCCTGGGGGGCGCCCCATCTCCTCACCCTGCTGGCCTGGAGCAAACGGCCGGGGCAGCCAGGTCACTTGTGAGGGTGGCCCCTTGGGGCCCTGCCTACCGTCCCATCTGCCCAGCAGCAGCCAGCTCCGTCTGCCTGGGCAAGGAGGCAGCCCGGGGCGGCCGGGGCGAGGGTTCCGAATGGCGCCGACGGGAGGGGGGCACTGGGCCTTGGCCGAGGTGTGGGCTTAGCTGCCACAGGCCTGGCCTCCTACCACCTCCCCCAGCCCCCAGCCCCCAGCCCAGCCAAGCGGGCCAGGCCTGCACAGCCCGGGCCCTGGCCTCACTGGTCCTTGCCGAGGAGCCTTCCCTCTCCTCACCGCAGGACCTCTCCCTCCAGGAAGCCCCCTCCCACCTGACCTCTCTCCCTGGGCCCTGGGCCCTCCTGGTGGTTGCTGCTGGGGTCCCATCCTGGCCTCCCCCCGACCTCGGGCCCACCGTGGTTTGCCACTGACATAGGTGGAGCGCGTTTACGTGTGGGTCCCCGGCCCTGGAGCAACTGGGAGCCTGGGGATGGAGGCCCTGAGGGGTAGGGGCTCTGCTAGGGTCATGGGGGACGGGAGGGGCGAGGAGTGGGGGTCGGCTGCCTGCGGGAGCTCCATGTGAGCAAGTCTGGGCTGAAGGTACATTCCTGGTGCCTGGGGAGGAGAGTGAGGTGGGGGCAGGCAGGGGCGGGTGTAGCTGGGAGCAGCCAGAACATTCCTGCCTACTACCTGCCCTGCCGCCCTTCAGAGCTCCGCCTGCTTGCTCAGGGGTGGGAAGGAGGGTGCGCCCGGCTCGGCTGCGCGCCTGGGGCCCGAGGAGGAGCGCGCCTGGCAAGGACCGGCTCAGCCCGCACGCTGGGACCCCAGGCCCACGGCTAGTCTCTCTGGCTCAGCCTCTCCCGGCTGCCCTTCCTCCCAGGGGCAGTGGCAGCCAAGTCCCAAGGACCAAGCCCAGGCCCCACTCCAGGAATAACCAGGCATCAGAGCCGGATCCCTGCCCCTCCGCGCTCCCTGCCCACCCGCGTGCCAGCCTGGGGAGGGACCGAAGCAGCCCCACCGTGATCTCAGAGACCCCCCCACCCCCCATGCACACGGCATAAATGCCCCACTGCCAGCACCAAGCCAACCTGTTTGCAGGAGGGGCCACAGCTCAAAGCGGGGTGCCCAGGCCCCAGCTCGGCCTCCCCTTCCCCCGCAAACGCACGTGTCTTGTCCCCGTGAGGTCTTTGGAGGATAAGCCATCTGAGGCTCGCAGCAGGGCAGAGGCCAGGCCGGGGGGATCCACACAAGCAAGGAAGGGACGTCGAGGCGGCCTGTGTACCTGCCCCGGCTCAGAAGGAGGGCCCGGCTTGCTTTACTGCCTGCTGCAGCCGACTTAAAGTTCTAACCCTTTGGAACTAGAGGCTGTACGTTTCCTGCCTGGGCCCCACAAATTATGGAGCGGGTTGTGGCTGGGGGGCCACCGGGCGAGGCCCCTGTGGTGCAGTGGGGTGCACTCAGGGGACTCACAGGTCTCGGCCACCCCTCTGGCCACTGCCCGCCCTCCTCCCAAGGACACTCCCAGGTCAGCTGGTAGAGCGCCCCTGGTGGCAGCTGGTGGCATGGGCTGGCCTGAGAGCCGACGGTCCGCAGGGGTCCCTGGAGCAGCCCAGTGGTCAAGGCAGAAAGGCCCGGCTGCCCTTGTGGGATTTAAAGCCCATCTTCATCTGTTGAAATGTCAGAGTCTAGGTGTGCTCTGGAATTAAAATAGCTTCAATCGAGATTCTTACGGTTGAGAATGTGGGGTCAGTTGTCATTTGTCATCACAGAATTTCCCTCTGTGCATGCATGCCCGTGTGCACACCTGTACCTGCGTGTGGCTGCGTGTGCACGCCTCTGCATGTGTGTGTGTGTGTATACGTGTGTGGGCATGTGTGTGCCTCTCCCCGCACCCCTGCTCGGTTAGTGTCCTGTTCTTGGCTTGGCTGGGGTGCGGTGGGCATCGAGTCACAGGAATTTGGTGCTGCTGGCTTGGCAGGATTCCCAGGCCAGCCTGGTGAACGTTGAGCCCCAGAAACACAGGGGGTGCCTGGGAGCTGACCCGAGAGGACCCTGGATCCCCGGGCACACCAGCCACAAGCAATGGGGGGCCCTGAAGCCTGGGGAGGTGCGGGGTCCCTCAGGACTGCCCTGTCCCCGTGGTGGTGAGGGTTCCGGCTGGCGCACAGCCACCAGGTGGCGCCGTCTCCTCCACTGGCCCCAGCTACGCCACCGTCCAGCCTCCAGGCCCCGGCTCCTGGGGGAAACTTGCAGGAGCCCCCCCTCCGGCAGGCAGGTGCCCCAGGGGCAGCCCTCCAGGTCCTGCGAGGGCTGCCCGGTTCTCCCTGTCCCCCTGCCATGCCTCTGGAAGCCCTCCTGGCCTGGGCCACCCCTGGGTGGGACCTCCCGTGCCCACCCCTCAGAAGGCAGGAAGTCCCTCCTGGGGTCTACTTTCTCTGGCCCAGCTGGGGAAAAACCTCCAGGTGCTAAGGCTGTTTTTCCCAGGAAAGGGGGGACAGGCATCCTTCCTAAATGGAGTCCCAGCCCCCAGCCACCTCCGCCGGGGCTCCCTCCCAGCTGCTCTGCTCTCTGCTTCCGGGCAGGGCGGCCTCCTCCTCACCCCCCTCCCACCCCAGCTGCCAGGCTTTGCTCCGCTGCTCCAGGACCTCCCCACCCCCTCCCCCTGCCCATCCTACTTGGCCTTGGAGACCTGAGTGAGCTCCACCTCTCCAGGAAGCCCTCCCTGGTCACTCCCGGCCCTGGCCCTCGGACCTGCCGGAGTTCTGCTGGATTCCACCCTGCACCCTCCCCGAGTCAGGAATGCCAGCTCTCCCGGGGGAGGGCCTTCCCTGTCAGCTGGGCACCTATCAAAGCTGTGCTGACTGACCCCTTCCCCCTTTGGTCTAACTGGAATTTTTTATGCTTTGATGGGACCAAGTTTCTGCGGGGCCTCCCTCTGAAAGAGCAAGATTCCCTCAAGTGTTGGGGGTGGCAGCCCCCCCCCCGCAGGTGTCACACACTCTCACCTGATGCCTGCAATTCCTGTGCCCCCGCCCCGGCCTCCAGGCCTTCCTCTCGGACCCTGGGCACTGGATCCCGTGCTCGGAGCCTGTGGCTTTGCTTGGCCTCTAGTGACCAGGGAAACTCTCCTTGGTGAGGGGAGGGGTGGGGGGGCAGGGCTTCGGGGAGCCCCACCCCAGGGCCGGAACTGCTGGCCCTCAGGAGTCGGGGAACTCCCTTGGGAGGAGGGCCCCTCCCGAGACCGAAGCACCCGGCGTCTCGGCCCGGGGCCCCCCTGCAGGGGTCCCCTGGGACTGGGGCACCTCGAGCCCTCCTAGAGGCCTTAGCAGAGGAGGTGCTGGCCCATCTGAGCTGACCTTTGGGTGAAGCAGCGGGAGGGAGGTCGGGCTGGACTCGGTTAGTGAAGGTTCTACACCCCAAGGGGGGTGTTCCGAGCCACAGGGACATCTGGGTTTGGAGGGGAGCAGCTTTCTGGGGCCACTGGAACCAGGCCCAAGGAGGACTGGCGTTCGGTAGGGTGAGCTGTGGCGTGCGGGGCTGGGCCCTCGCTCTCACTGGGTGGCTCCCCAGGCCTGCGTGGCCCTGCTGCCGCAGACTTCTGGAGCCCAGAGAGCCTTCTGGAGGTCATTCTGTCCATGTCTTTGCCCCCAGCTGGTGGAGCCAGTGGGTGGAAGTCCTGCTCTGGTCCACCCTCAGCACGTCTTGCTTCAGCAGGCCCAGCAGGGCCTGTAATCTGAGCTCTGTTCTGCTCTGGCCAGTTTATCTGGTCCAGTCACTCCAGGTCTGGTCTCTCCCCTGGGCCCAGCTCTGAGTGGCCCACCCGGGTCAGGGTGTCTCTCCAAACCCATGATCAACGGACGGCCAGACGTGGAGCGGGTTAGTGCTTAGCCAGCCCGCAGGACTCTTCAGGCAGGACTTCCGGGAGACTCAGCCCAGGTTGAGGCTGCTCTGGGGACATGACAGGTGGGACGTGTGCGCACGCAAGCACACATGGGTGCCCCTGCTGGTCACGCGTGGCTCTGGGGACACGTGGCATGTGGGGGCGTGCGTGTCCCTTTGGGCACGTGTTCCCCTAAAAAAGGCCTGGGTCCCTCTTCTCATCCCACCCAGAGATGGGGGTTTAGAAGAGGCAGCTAAACAGTTCTGGGGCGCAGAGGAGGCCTGTTGCAGGGCAGCGGGCATGCAGGCTCCCGTGCTGCGGGAGCGAGGTGCGTGGGTGGGCGTGATGGGGGCGCACGGGCGGCGGGATCCAGCCCGCAGCGCATTTGCCCTGCATGCGACTCTCCCCAGCCTGACTGTGTAGGGCCTTTGTGCCTTTCCCCGGATCTGGGCGCCTCCGTGGCGAGACGGGCGTCTGAGGTTCCAGGGCAGGAAGGGGAAAACCAAACAGAGCTGGCAGCTCCAGGCCAGCCCTGCGGCCCCCGAGACGGCGGCTTGGCAGCCAAGAGCCACATGGAGACCCTGGCGGGGCTCCTGGACGGGGATGCTTCCTTTGAGGTTGCTTGGGGAATGTTTGAGGTTGGAACTCATGGCAGTCGCTGGCTTGGGGGAGCCGGGAGCTGCTGGCAAGGAACCGTGAGACGTGCTGGGACGGCACGCATGCACCCTGCCCGCGCTGACCCGGCTGCCACATCCCGCTCAGCTGGGGCGCCCTACGTAGCGGGGCCCGGGCTGAGGATGGGAGCGGGCGCTCAGCTCGCCACAGTCTCCAAGGATTGGGGTACCCCATGCCCATTCACTGGGTCCCAGCCTGTGTGTGCCCCAGTCATCCTTGATTCAGGCTAACCGTGCCCTCTTCATCCGAGTGCCTGCGCCCCATCACTGGAGTGCTAGGGGACCTGTACACATGATGTGAGCTTCTGAGGAGCCTGCGCCCTGTCACCCGAGTGAGCACCCCCCCTCTGAGTGTCGGCATCGTGGTGCTGGCTCCTTGAGCTTCTCTCCATCTTCCGAAGGTCTGCCTGGTGGCTGTGAGTCTGGATCTCCATGGGATGCAAATCCCGCTTCTTGGAGTATCTGCGTGAATTATACCCCATTCGCCTGGAGATTGAGGGAACAATACCCCATCGTCTGACTGCACGTGTAGTGTGTAATCCACTCACCAGCACTCACGTCAGAGACCTGGGGTTCTCCATGACCCAGGCATCAGGGTACCTCCCTCCTGGGGCCGCTTGCACCCTCCCCGCATTGACTGCATCTCCCAAGGGCCTCTGGGACCCCACTGGCCGGGACCTGGTTCCTCTGCATCTTTGGAGCCCCATTCACCTTCTCTTGGGGTATCTATTCATCGGGGCACCCCTGCTGTCAGAGCATCTTTTCCCCACTCCTGCGGATGCCTGGAGGCACACCTGACCATCTGAACTTCCGGCAGCCTCTCGCCTCGTACCCAAGGTGCCGGGGGCATGCTCCCCACTAGTCTGGACACCAGGACTCTGTTCTGTGGTCACCTGGTTCCTGGAAAGTCTGTACCCATTTGTGGGGCCCCTGGGTGCTGAATGCCCCCCTGACACATCTCACATAAGCCTGAGTGCCAGGTCAGGGCCCGCGGCCTCGCTCCTGTGGTTTTGGATGTCCTGTGCCCCATCCACCCCTCCCCGCCCCCCCCACCCCCCTACCCCCCCTGTTGTGTGTCCCATTCATCCTTGTCTCTGGCTCTATGTGCTATTCATTCCCAAGCTGGGTGCTTGCCTGCCCTACGGCCAGGTGTCTGGGGCTGTACCTATGCTTCCCAACAGCTGGACCCCCACCCAAGACATGTCTGGGTCCTACCTCATGAGTCTGGGTGTGTGGGTCCTGTACCCCACTAGTGGAGTGTCTGGGTCCTATACCCCAATAGTTGGAGTGTCTGGGTCCCGTACCCCAATTGTTGGAGTATCTGGATCCCGTACCCCAGTAGTTTGAGTGTCTGGGTCCTGTACCCGTTACTGTGAGTGTCTGGGTCCGGTACTCCAGTAGTTTGAGTGTCTGGGCCCTGTACCCCAATAGTTGGAGTGTCTGGATCCCGTACCCCAATAGTTGGAGTGTCTGGGTCCTGTACCCGTTAGTGTGAGTGTCTGGGTCCTGTACCCCAGTAGTTTGAGTGTCTGGGTCCTGTACCCCAATAGTTGGAGTGTCTGGTCCCGTACCCCAATAGTCGGAGTGTCTGGATCCTGTACCCCAGTAGTTTGAGTGTCTGGGTCCTGTACCCCAGTAGTTTGAGTGTCTGGGTCCTGTACCCCAATAATTGGAGTGTCTGAGTCCTGTACCCCATTAATTGGAGTGTCTGGTTCCTGTACCCATTAGTGTGTCTAGGTCCTACACCCCCCATTAGTCTAAGTGCCTGAGTCCAGTACCCCAATAATTGGACTGTCTGTGTCCTGTACCCCAATAGTTGGAGTGTCTGGGTTCTGTACACATTAGTGTGAATGTCTGGATCCTGGACCCCAATATTTGGAGTGTCTGGGTCCTCTAAGCCACTAGTGGAGTGTCTGAGGCCCCGTACCCCACTCTGCTCGGGAGTTGAACTGCCCAGTCCACATCCCCTTAAGATGCCTAGGGGCACCTCAGTGACTGAGTCCTTGCAGGCTCTGTTCGTGGGGCCCTGGGGCGTGTACCCCATTCCCTGGAGAATGAGGGTGGCTTCCTCGTCATCCAGTCTTCTCTGCCTTCTGTCACCCTGATGATCTATGCCCATCTGACTGAGAAACTGGGGACCTGGCCCCCCACTTGTCTGGGCATCAGGGCAACGTGGACACAGCATCTGAGTTTCTGGGTGCCAGGGGTCCCAGGCACTGGAACTCTGGCCGAGACAGCCCAGCCCCGTGAGACGAGCTGACTCCCACTCCTCCATCTGAGGGGCTGGGTGCCCAGTCTCGGAATCTCAGCTGGTGCCGCTGACACCCCACCCCCCCAATTCTGTGTATGCAAATCCTCAGGGGGTCTGGTAACTCCCTGTGTCTGCACCCAGCTCACCTGAGGCCGACGAATCTAACCTCATTCATCTGAATAGATGGGGCCAGGCACCCATCACCCTCAGTTCTGGATTCCCCGCTTTCTTCTGTTTTGAGTCCAGGCCACTCGCCCCCCACCCTCTGGGTCTAGCTGCAGTCTGTACCCTTTCCCCGTGAAGCCTCAGGCCCCAGGAACCCATGGCTCCATTGTAAGGTCCTGGCCCACGGTTTTCTGAGTATCTGGGCAGCCTGTACCCCACTCCTCTGATCACCACGGTAACAAGGACTCCAGCTGTCAACCTGACGGGTACCCTGCCCCCCAGTTTCCAGGGCCTCTGTGCGGTCCACCCCCCATCCTCCAGGCGTCGGCGTACCCCACCCTTCAGAGTGTTGGGCGATGGGCAACCTCCAGTTCCCGCGTTCTCTTCTCTAGCTGCCTGAATCCCATTCATCAGGGTCTTGAGCAGCCTAAACCCCACCGCCTGCCTCTCACGCAGGCCCACATCCCAGGTCTCGGGCCCCTGGTGGCTGGTTCCAAGTTCCACTGCATCTTTGGACGCCCGGTGCCCATTCATGGGTGTCTGGGCCTCTGTGAGTCTATCCATCCTCGCCCCGGCGTCTCCACTGGGCTCACGTGTGACTCCAGGCAGGCTGCTCCTTGCCATCCAAGCGTCCAAGGGTCCTATACCCCTTCCTTGGGGGTCTGAAGTCTCCACGATCCATGGACCATCTGAGGGATGTGAACCCTGTTCATGGAAGGCTCTGGGTCCTTGCACACCCTGTGACGATGAATAGCTGATGCCGCGTACCCCCCACTTCCAAGTCCCCGGGATGCCCTTTGACTGTGAATGTCCAGTGCTCACCTGGTTTTCTGGGCCCTGCAGCCTGCACCCCACTCTTGAGTGCCTGAGTCACGTGTGCCCTTGAGTCTGAGTTTTGGGGTACTCTGTTCTCCATTCATTAGGGATTTTAGCAGTAGGGACCCTTAGTGGTTTACATCTCACACCTCACGTAGGCCCACGTCCCAGGTCTCGCGCCCCCCGTGGCCAGTTCCAAGTTCCACTGCGTCTTTGGACGCCTGGTGCCCATTCACGGGTGTCTGGGCCTCTGTGAGCCCATTCATCCTCGGCCCGGCGTCTCTGTGCCCTATTCATGCGTGGCTCTGGGCAGGCTGAACCCTGTCCGCCCACGTCTCCAAGACAGTCTGTGCTTTGTCACCCCAGTTCCAGGAACAGCTGCTGTGCAGCCAGCAGGCACATTCCGGGGTTTGGCTGAAAGCCAACGCAAACCCCGGGGTTGCTGGCACTAGCGGCGAGTGGGGGCAAGGCTGGGGAGTGACCCGGGGCGGGGTCGCAGATGTAGAGGGGAGCCTGGGGACCCTCGGTTTGGGAGCAGGCGATCAAAGCCTTCCCTCCACGGTGCGTGTCCTGGACGGGCTGCCAGCGGCTGAGTGCGCATTCCAGACCCCTCCGCTGTGCCTGACGGTTCCTGCCCAGGCTGCCCTGCAGCCCACCCGCCGGCTGCCTGGCCAGGAAGGGTGGGGGCATCCTGGCTGCGAGACAGTCCACATCGGCTCGGGGCAGGGTCCCAGGGTCCCAGGCCAGAGTGGGGAGCAGAGGCGGGCGGAGGGGAATGCCGCCTCTGGTGGCTGCAGACCCCTGTCCCCCTGCCATGACCCTGGCCAGGGGCTGGCTGGCTACCTCCCCACCTCGGTTCTATGAAAGCCCCCGGGGGAAGGGCCCCTGGCTCCAGCACCCCTTCCCCATCAGACTCTGGTTGGGGCTGGCTCCATTGTCCCCCACCTCGTATCAGGATGTGAGGGTGTGCGAATGTGACCACTTCTTGCCCAGGGGGTTCCTGGGGGTCAGGGAGCATCCCAGCTTCCCAGAAGTCCCTGTGGGTGCCAGGACCTGAGCCCCACCGTCTAGGGCCCCGTGCGAGGGGCCCAGTCCAGGCTCTCGAGGGTGGGATGGAGGGCTGTGCAGGCTCTCCTCCTGTGAGGGGGGCTGTCCGGGCTCTCCAGGTGGGGGGCTGGTGTATTCTCTGGGCGGGCCTGCCGGGCAGGGTCCCCTCTCTCAGGATCCAGAGGTCCGGCTGTCCCCCCAGGTTGAAGGGCCCCTGGCTGCCCCGACCACTGCCATCCAGGCCAGTCCTGCGCTCCGTGGGGCTCCTCACTTGCAGCTCAGGGACTGGCTGCCGGCCCTCCAGCCCCGCCCCTCCCCAGGCTCCCCAGGGCTGCCGTGGGCCCGCCGGGCTTTCTGGCAAGATGCACGGGAGCCCCTTTCAAGCAGGGCTGGGGGGTTGGTGGGGGCATCCGAGGCTTTCCTGCATGTTGGCTGGCGGGTGGGCCACACTGAACCCGGCCTGGTGGGCACCACAGGCCCGGACACCAGGGCCTGGGCCGTGGTCTGTGAGTGCAGATGGGGCCCAAGAGGGTGTGCGGAGGCGTCACTTCCAGGGACAGCTCTGTAGCCAGTGGCTCTCTTCTTGGTCACCTCTCGGGTTCCTGGGCTGCTGGGAGTCACCTGCCACATGGGCACAGTGGCTAGGGGACCCCGAGCCTGCGGTGACTGGACATCTCTCTGTTTGTGGGGACCCCACTATGTCATGATGACTCACAACAGAGAATTAGGGCACAGCTGGGCCGCCCACCGGCCCCCTGCTCCCATCCCAGTCCCCCCGCAGCTCCAGAGAGGGCATCCGATCCGGGTCTGGGGGCTCGCGGCCACCCGGAATCCTGCCGCACGCCCCTCCCGTCCCCACTTGGGTTTGAGGGGCCCGTGAGGCTGCTGTGAGGTCCCTGGTCTCTCTTCCCGAGTGCAGCTGGTCTCTGCAGGGCCCTGACCAGGCCCCCTGCTCTGTCTACAGGTGACTGAGTTAAGCACTGGACCGCCTATGATCCGTTCCTGCAGGTGCCCTCTCGTGGCCCTTTCTCGGCCTTCTAGGCGGTCACCCCCAGGGCCGCGAGTGGCCTGAGAGGACTGAACAGCCCATCAGCGACTTTGCCTGGGAGGCCAGAGTGGCAGGCCCGGGCCGAGGTGGCCGGGTGGTCCGGGCAGAGCCAAGATCAGCCGGGTTCCAAGCTCCCCCTGCTGTCCACTGGCCGCTCCTGGAGGAGGCCTGACCTCCTGCTCCCACCGACCCCGGGCTCCCTCCCGCCGGCCGGCCTGGCTCCACCCGCCTCCCTCCTGCCCAGCCCCTTGCCAGCCACCCTGACAGGCGTTTGGGCGCCCCCTTCCGTACACAGGCCTCGTGTTGGGCCCCCTCCACGCGCGGTCCAAGGTCTGACCCCCCTTCTCCCAGAGGCCAGTCCTGGGACCCCGACTGTTCAAGGCTCTCCATCCTGGGCCCCTCCCCACAGAATCGCCGGGATGCGACCCTCTTCCTGGATAAAAGGCCCCCCACCCTGGGGGCCTGGTCTGCGCAGAAGCCCCCGAACTGAGGCCCGTTGTGAGCAGCCCTCCACCCTGGGACACCCGCCTCCCCAGACAAGCTCTGGCCAGGGCTTGCCGGGACCCCGGGAGACCCACAATCACCTGGGAAAGAGCTTTAGCTCCCTGATCTCAGATCGTCCCCCAGACGCTCACTCGGGGGGTCACATCAAGGCATCAAAGGCCACCAGTGGAGTCACTGTGCGGCTGGGACAGAGGAGAAGGGACCCGGGGATGCACAGGGACATCACCCGGCACCTGGACCCCAGGACAGACTGGGGACCAGCCAGGACCATCCAACGGGGTACAAAGGCCATCAGCCCACAGCCCTGGGGACGCGGGGCTGGGGCCGAGCTGGAGCAATGGGTGGGGCTGGAGGAGCTGCGAGGACAAAGGTGCAGGGTGGGGGCGAAGGCACAGAGGTGGGCGCGTGGGCAACTGGGGGGCCGGCTGGGAGGGGAGCGTGGGCCTTGGGCCACCTGTGGACCAGGCCTGGAGGGGGCGGAACGGCCCCCCTTCCCCCGGTCATGAAGCTGCTGCCACGCACCCAACCGGGGGCCTCGGAGCCTGCGGCTTCCTCCCAGGCTGTGCGGGTGACTCCCCGCACCTGCGGGCGTGGGCGAGCGCACACGCCGGCGCACATACACGTGCGTGTACACACGTACACGCGTGCACATAACACACGCATGCACACACACGCATGCTCCCTCTCTGCGGGAGCTGACTCTCAGGAGGCCACGTCAGCACCCCCGGGGACCCCGCACTCCTGGGGCAGCGTGTCCCTCTGCCCCCGCACTGTCTCAGCCACACCTGCCATGGGAGGAAGGAGCCTTGGTTCCACAATGGCCGCCAGCTCCCAAGCACCCTCGCTGCCCTGCTGGGCAGTCACACACACGGTCCTCTGCAGGTGCCGCCCCAGCCCTGGGCACGAGTGGAGTGGACACTGGCCGGGCTGCCCAGCATTTTCCTGCAGGGCTCAGGCTGGGGGCTGGGGGCTGGCTGCCTCCCTCTCTGCTCTTAACTAGCCACTGGGCCACGGCCCTGGGCCCCAAGCAGAGCACATGGGGTCCGATGCGGCCAGCACGTGGTCCGGAGCCAGCCTTGTCCAACCGCCCGGGGGAGAGGCTGGGCACGTTCCTCCAGGCACCCTCTGCCCAGCCCCACCCGGCCCAGCGGCCCAGCTCTCTGCCTCTGACCACAGGGCCTGTGCCCACTGCACTGAAGGCTGAGGGCCCGGAGCGTCCCCGGCCTGGGGAGGGGTGCTGCCCCCTCCAGGGCAGCCTTCCATGCCCACCCCTTGGGCCTCTCCGTCCTCGCTGCCCTCTCCTGGACTGGACCGAGACAGGGAAAAGGGCCTCCACACTGACCCTGACCTTGGGGAAAGGGCCTCCCAGGATCTAAGCAGGCCCACCCCACAGGGCAGCCTGTCCTCTCCTGGGGGTGCAGATAGAGGTGGGGTCAGGGGCGCTGGGCTGGGGGTGCCGACTGCCCACGGGAGGGAGGAAAGGCCTACCCTGTGCCAGGGGGAAAGGAGTTGGGGGTGGAGTCGGTGGGCATCCTAGGGAGGGGGGTGTGCATTCCTGGCAGAAGGACCCTCACAGGCTCAGCGCAGAGGCAGGAAGTGCAAATCCAGCAGGGCTGTGGCCCCAGGACGGAGTGGTGTAGCATTAGCTAAAGCAGGGATGGTTCCTGGTGAGGCTGCAGGTTTGGGAAACAGGGTCTTTAAATACAGGAACACAGGCGCACCCCCCCCCACCCCCAACCCACCCCACCCCGCCCCGACGGCTCAGGCCCGGCCCTTGGAGAGGGGTTGGGGCCGACCTCAGACCCCGCCTGCCCTGCAGGGGCCCAGGGCTGTGGCTCCCAGACCTGGGAGGGTGGGAGTGGGGGCTGGGGGCTGCTAGCTTCAGAGGTTTCTTCAGGTGAGACTTGTTACCTGCTGCTGGTCAGCTCAGTCGGCTCTTGGGTGCCGGAAGCCCTGGTCGTTCTTGGCCACTTCCCACTGGCCTAGGTGTGGGCAGAGCTAGACGGCAATGGGCGTGGGGCCGGAAAGGTTCCCCACTGAGCACCTCTGCAGACCCGCTCAGTCACTGCCCTGGGATCCTGGGAACAGACCTACCTGGGGTCTATGGTCTGCATGTGTGGGCCCCCCACCAGGGGCCCTGACCTTGAGGGCCCCTCTGCGGGTCCGCCAGGCTCCTGGGCTCCCCCGCTGCTCCCGTGTGTGTTGGGCTACTTCTGTGGACTGCGGGTCCCCCAGGCTGACCTCATCCCTGTGTCTGTGGCTCCATCTGACCTCTGGGGGCCTGTGTAACCCCTGTGTTTCTCTGGGTCTCAGCTCGGTGCCTGGAAACACTTGGTACGGGTTCCTCACCCTGTAGCCTGTGACCCTGAGCTAGCTGGGTAGCCATTCCACATCCCGCTTTCCTCCTCTGTAACTGGGAAGAATAGCAGTGCCCCCCCCCCCCCGAGGGCTGCTGGGAATTAAACAAGTCACCACGTGGGAAGAACTGAGAATGGTGGTGTGAGCTTCAGTGGCTCTTCCTACCGGTGCTTATTCACCACACCCCTGGGCTGTGTCTGCCTATGCATTCATGTCTGTCATCTCCTCCATCCTCTGTGGGCCCTTAACCATCAGTCACCCACCCCACACTCTCTGTATGCATGTGTGTATCTATCCCTCCATCCATCTTCCATCCATCCACCCACCCACCCACCTACCCACCTTCCCATCTATCTATTCATCCATCCACCGACCCATCCCGCCATTCACCCATCCATCCATGCATTCACCCATTCCTCCATCCATCCATCATCCACACATCCATCCATCCTCCATCCATCATCCATCCATCCATCCATCCTCCATCCATCATCCACACGTCCATCCATCCTCCATCCATCCATCCATTTCGCCATTCTTCCCTTTCCTCCTTTCCTCCTTTCCTCCTTCCCTCCTTCCTTCCTTCTTGCTGAGTCCATCTTGGGGGTGGGGCATGGGAGCTTGTGCACAAGGATTCTGATGGTCTGGGGCGGGGGTGTCCACATGTAAGTAACCATTGACAAGCAATTCTCCCAGAAGCCTTCCAACACCTGGAATGGGGCCCCTCAAGCCCCAGATCCCTCACAACTTTGTTGGGTAAAGATATCTGGGCCTCATCAGCTGAAGGTGTCCAACACTGGGGACACATGGAGGTCAGCCTAGCCAGCTGCAGGACTCACCAAGACCCTCTAGAGAACTGAGGCTGGAGCAGGCAGAGCCTCCAGAGAGTGTGGAGGGCTGGGAATGCAGGATGTGGGTCCAGCCAGGAGGTTTGGGAGCACCACTGACCAGCCTGAGACCCTGGCCTGCTCAGCAAGGGACAAGGTAGAGGAAATACCAAGCCCCCATCCCTGGAGGGGACAGCAAGAGACAGGGGACGTGGGACTTGGCATCTACGGGCCACAGCAGCTCTGCCCACAGTCCAGGCTCTCAACCTGAGCTGGGTGAGGGCTCTGCACCAAAGGGAACCCAGCTGGGAGGTGACAAGATCTCTTGAGTGTCCGGGCAAGCCCCTGGGAGAGCAGAGGATGCCGGAGCCATCTGCAACCCGGGATGTGGTCGGTGGGCGACCCCGCCTCTGACCCCACCAGGAAGCAGAGGCAGCTCCTGCTACATGGTACTCGGGTGGAGGCCAGTGAGGGAGGCAGACACTGACCACAGGCCCGCATGGTAAGCACTGGTCACCAATTCTTGTCCTGGCTCACCTGGTCTGCTCTTATTCCCTCGAGCTGCCCCTAGTGTAGGCATGGGCCTCGCTCTCACCCCTGCTCTGAGCCCCCGTGTCCCGGGGTAACTGGCAAGCTTCAGGGCCCACTGGGCCTCTGGGAACATGGACAGTGCCCCTTGGGGTCACACGGAGGGGAAGGATCTCACGGCTACCGATGGTCCCGAGACACATGCTCATAAACACTCAGCCACAACGCAAGCGTCTGGGGAGCTCTGGCCGCCGCAGCAAGTCCTTGGGGTCCCTTGACCCCCGCAGCAAGGCCCCTTCCCCTGGGGTCCCTTGAAAAGAGGGGTCCCGGCTCCCCCACAGCTCCGAGGAGCTCCCCACCACCCACCAGCCTGTCCTTTAGGAAACCTTGTGCTGCAATCAGAAGCCTTTGTTGGGAGAATTCCACACACGTACGAAAGCACAGAGAACATTATAACTCTTACCCGGGTCTGACAATGACCACCAACGGCCAGTCTTGTGTCTTGGACGCCCACCTACCTCACTCTCCAGACACTTTTAAGCAAACCTCAGACACCATATTATTTCATCCATAAACACTTCATTCTTCAATGTCTGTGGGCCCCTATCCCTTCTCATGTCTCTGAAAGGTAAGAACTCTTTTTTAAAAAAGGCCCCATACCATCATCACACTTAAAAATACATCAATAACTCTTTCATATCATCAAATCTGTGGACAAGTCCAAATTTTCCCAATAGTCTCATAAATGGATTTTACAGGTGATTTCTTCAAGTCAAAATCCACACAGAACTCACACAGGCATTATTGCCATGTCTCCAAAACCCCCCTTTTATCCAAAAGTATCCCCTCCTTAATTCTTGCAGTTATTTGTTAAGGAGCAAGGCCATTTGTTTTAGGGAATTTCCAATATCCTGGATTTCATGGATCACACCGTAGTGTTTTTCCACGCTCTGTATTTCTTGTTAGCCCTGATCCGTTTGAGGTCAAATCTTTGGGCAAGGCCACTTCGAAGGTAGAAATGGCACATCCTGTTGCACCAGGGCTGGAGGCGTGCGGTGGCCGGCGTGTCTCCTCTGTGAAACTGATCGGTGGGCAGCGTGTGGTCAGCCAGAGCTCCGTCAAGCTCCCCATCAGCTGTTCCCATGGTCTTAGCAGCCACTGGTGACCTTTGCTAGACTAGGGTTGGCAAACAACAGTAGCCACAGGTGAAATCCAATCTGCCATGTTTTTGTAAATAAAGTTTTACTGAAACACAGCCGCGACCCTTTGTTCACAGACTATCCATGGCTTCTTTCACGTTACGTTGGCTATGGTGGGCTAGATTCTAAGAAATCCCACTCCTGGCCAGATTTTCTGCCCTAATTCCCGGAACTGTGAATAACATAAGAGATCCCTCTTGTGCTTGTGTCGTGTTACTAGCAAAAAGGATTTTTGAGGATATAATTAAGGGTGCTTATCATTTGACTTTAAAATAGAGAGATGATCCAGGTGGGCCTAATTTAATCCCGTGTGTGTCAGCTGGTATCAGAGGGGAATTCGGAGAAAGTCAAAGCAAGAGGTTGACAGGAAGGAGGTTTCTCCACGGCTGAGACAGAGGGGGCCCCGTGGAAGGAGACGAAAGGGCCCCTGGCTGACACTCAGTCAGAAAACAGGACCTCAGTCCTACAGCCACAAGGAACAACTCTGCCAACCACCGGGATGGGCCCTGAGGTGGATTCGCCCCCACAGCCCGCAGGAAGGAGCCCTCCTTGATCTCAGCCTATGAGGCCCTAAGCAGAGAACCTGGCAGAACCCAACCGGACCTCAGTCCTTCAGAACCGCAAGCTGGTCGATGGGTATTGTTTCGGCTGCTAAGTCCATAGTCATTTGTTGTGTGATGATAGAAAAGCCAAAAATATTTACTACCTGGCCCTTTACAGAAAAAAATAATTGCCTGAGATCAGTTGCTCAGCCTTGGCTGTGTTGGCATTTGGGGCCAGTGTGTGCATTTTCTGTGCTGAAACAAATCACCACAGACTTAAAAGAACACACAGTTGTTATTCTCTCATGGGTGCTGTGGTTCAGCTCGACCTGGCTGTGGGTTCTGCACTCTCATCTGAAGATTCGACTGGGGAGGGTCCACTTCCAAGCTCGCTCAGGTGAGCAGAGTTCACTTCTCCATGGTTATAGAAGGAGGTGCTCACCTCCTCTGGGCACCCAGGGTCCCCGTCACATGGGGCCCCCCACGGGCTGTTCCCACATGGCGCTTCTGCAAGGCCAGCAGGAGGGAGTGACCCCAGCATCTCCAGTGGTGAGGCCCGGTCCCAGGAGTAACACCCCGCCCCTTAGCCACTCTCTGTAAGAAGAAGGCGCGGGTCCCCTTCAGGTGAGGCGGTGGGGTTGCATGAAGGCATGAACAACAGGGGGCAGGGGCAGGAAGGGTCAGCCCACCACAGACATATCATTGCTGTTCCCTTGACGTCCATCAGTACCCCTGCCCCCCCAAATGCCAGTGGTACGCCCTCCATCTCGATCAAAAGTGTCTCCAGGCGCTGCCAACTGTGCTCTGAGGGATAAAATCACCCCAGCCTGAGTATCGAAGGCCTGGATCCATTATTTCATCAGGGGCTGCAAAATGGCAGTTTTCTAAACCTAGTGTTTCTTCAGCATTTATTTGTAAGAATTCTTCTATAAAGATACATTTCCCCACATCACATATTTGAAACAAGGAAGGCAGAAAAGGTCCAGAGATACTGATTATTATATATATACATACACACATATATATATATATACATACATGCATATATATCTTACGAACTCATGAATTTGAACATATTTAAATATATTTCATGCACGTAGCAGTTTTTATTGCTGAGTGACGATCACCACAAGCTTAAAGGTTTAAAATCACACGCCGTTATGATCTCGCATTTCGGTGGGTCAGCAGTCCTGGCGTAACTCATGACTGGGCCAGGTCCTCTGCCCGGGGCCTCACCCGGCCAAGGTGCATGCTGGGCGGTGCTCTCATCCAGAGGCTAGGCTGGAGAAAGCCCCTCTCAGGTCGTGGCAGGGTTCATTCCCACGTCTGCGTCCTTGAGCCTCTAACTCCAGGGAAGGCCCCAACCTTCTTAGAAAGGGCCTTCCTGATCAGGTCAGGCCCACCAGGAGGAGCTTCCCTTGACTAACTCAAAGGACCTTCACCTCTGAAAACCCTGCACCTTTGCCCTCGCCTGCAGGTCAGAAGCTAGTCACAGACCCCCACCCACATTGAGGGGAGGGAGCTGGTTGTGTCACAGCGGGACTCATGGGGGTCACACCAGCTGTGGGGGCTGAGATGCATTTCACCTCATCGTACTTATCATCCCGACCAGTGACCAAGGGGTCAAATCTTGGACCAAGTTCGCCAGTGTGTCATTTTGCAATGATGCGGCAGGATTTGATAGTTTCCATGCATTCAGGCAGGACCCGAGGTTCTCCATTCACGTTATATAAGCCCCCGTGCCAGCCTTTTCTCCAGAAACCCTGGGCTCCTTCCTGGAGGGACTTTAGTGGGTATTCAGGGATCCCAGTTTGGGTTCTGGGGTGCTCATTGCTGCTGGTGTGGTCATTGCCTCCAGGCCTTTTCAGTGGACAGAATTAGGACATTCATATTTTTTCAATTATTTTTACTGTAATAAAATACATAGAAAATTCAGAGTCTTAGCCATCCTTAAGTATGCAGTTCAGTGGCATTAAGTGCATTCCCACTGTTATGCAACCATCACACCATCCACTTCCAGAACTTTCCATTTCCCAAACTGACACTCTGTCCCCCATTAAACACTCACCCCCATCCCCCTCCCCAGCTCCAGGCCCCACCATCCTACTGTCTGTTACTGTCCGTCTCTATGGATTGAACTACACGAGGAACCTTATTCAAGTGAAACTGTGCAGGATTTGTCCTTCTATGTCTGACTTAGGAAATAGGAATTTTTAAAAATAAAGAATATCCTGACCGATATTTCCAATTCCAGTGCAGAATTTCAAGTCTTTTTCTTGACTCCTTCAATTGTATATTTATATCTGCCAACTTGAAAATTTGTTTCCTAATGGCATTTTACACAATTACACACATACACACACACACACACACACAGCATATAAATGTAAACACACACACACACAATCCACCACATTTGACAGTTGTCTTCAAATTACTGTGCTTTAAAGTGGATTGAAATAAAGTCCTTCCGAGTGGTTAAGTCACCGACTCCGCGTGCAGCCAGTTCTCTGTTTCATCTTCTCCCCTTTGGGGCTGGTTTCTTCATTTTGACCCCATTGGGTTTCACACTCCATTGCTCATTTCTGTGATTTTGAAGTCCCAGCTGTAGCGCACGGGAGGCTCCGCAGGGTGGTCTCCTCTGTGCCCTTGGGTTATCTTTTTTGTTAGCTTTGATTTACTCTCCCACCTGTTTAAAATGTCTTTATTCACGTCCAGACCCTTTCTGAAAAAATCGACCCCCGGTCCTCACCCCGTCTGCCCCCGCATTTCCCCCGAGTCCGGCCCTGGGGACCAGCCTCGCCCTGTGGGCCCCCTCCTCCCCTGCGCAGGACCCTGTACCATCCAGCGGCCACCCCAGGGTTTGCCCCACCAGACCCCACTTGGGGACCCGTGGGGCATCTCCAGTTTCCTGCTCCCACGGGGAGTGCGTCGAGGGCTAACACACGCCACCTTGTACGTGTCCGGGCAGTTTGGGGGTGTCCTCCGCTGCCGCCTGAAGCTCCCGTCTGGGCAGCTCTGTCCTGGAAGCACCCACGCGGCTCTGCGGCTGCTCCCTTTCGGTGCCCGGACCCGGAGATCAGCGGCCGGTCCCCACCCAGGGGGACGAAGCCCGCGTGACACAAAGGTCAGGGATAACGGAGTAACGCGCTCACGGCTCCGGCAGCTCAGCCGTTTCAGATGATGGCTTATCCTCTGGAAGGCCCCGGGTCCTCAGTGCGCCCGATGGCGCACACTCCGGATTCGCTCGCGGATGCAGACACTGCTGCGGACTGCAGGGCCCTTCCCGGCGAAGGCAGCGCACGCGGTGGGGTTTGGGCCTCTCTCCTGGGACCCGGCACCGCACCGCCCACGACGAGGAAGGCTGTCCTGGGCTGCCCCAAGCGCTGGCCGGCCAGGAGGTGACAGGGCTCGCTGAGGCCCAGGCCACCTGTGCCCACGCCTCCCAGCCTGGCCACTGGCCCGCAGCCCCAGGCGTCAGCGCCTCCTTGCCCCACTGCCCTCAGGAAATTCCAGCGTAATCATCGCAGGACCCGGGCATCGGGTGAGGCTCTCCAGTAACAAATAACAGACGGTCCCCGGCCACCGCGAGCCGAAAAAAAGGAAAGGAGTCTTCAGGGGAGGAGGAGGGGCAGCGGGCAGAACCCAAGAAGGAGCCAAAGGACCAGGCCCAGGCTGGACCGGGGACCCGGATTCCTGGCTGGGGGACAGGTGGACACTCCCTCCGGGGCCTTCCTGCCATCCTTCCTTCAAGACCCGTGTAGGGGGAGCTTCACAGGCCCACCGAGATGGCTCCAGCGGAGGACGAGGGGTTGTTTCTTGCAGGGAAAGGAGGTCTCTATTCCCAGAAGCTGGGGCGGGGGGCTAGTGCAGGTGCCCAGAGGCTCCCCTGGCCACCTCGCATGGTTGCCACCTGGGGGCCACCTCCACGCCTCCCTGGTTCCACTCAGCACTCAACACCAGCACCTTTTTTGCTTTGTGGTCTCCTCTTCCTGCAGCCGGGCCAGTGCTGGGGGGTGGACAGGGGCGGGGGGGCTGCCCCGAGGCTTAGACCCGGACCACTCCCTGACGTCCTCCTGCCGTCTGCAGCCCTCCGGTAGGCCGGCCTGGCCGAGCTTTCCCACTGCGTCCTTCTGCCTGTGCCCTGGGTCGTAGAGGATGCAGGAATCCCTCACCTCTGCAGCCCCTGCATGTGTGCTGTGCAGCCACGTGATGGGCTGATCTGTGTCCCCCATAGTCATACGCTGCAGTCCTGACCCCCAGCATCCCAGAATGTGACTATTTGGAGCCGGGCTTTTAAAGAGGTTATTAAGGTAAAATGAGGTCACTAGGGTGGGGTCCTAACCTAGTGTGACTGGGGTCCTTGTAAGAAGAGGAAGTTTTGCTCCAGGACTGGGTGACAATGAATGTGGTTAAAGCTTCAGGCTGTGGGACTTTGTTCTGGCCACCTGAGTTCACTAACGCAAGCGTGAAAGCATTTAGGCAGGATACGGGCTCCATTGGCTGCTGTCACTGGGCCTTTGGCAGGCCCTGGCACCCATCTTGAGTCCAGGGCACAGGTACAGGTTAGGGTCAGGTGTGGGTGGGTGGCTCTCCGGCTGGCACTAGGAGTGAGTGTCTCCTTAAGACACGGCAGCATCCGCCCAGCTCACCACTCCATCGTCCCCAGCCCGTGGCCCTCACATCGTGGGCAAGGATGCCCGTTGCCATGCTCCAGATGAAGGGAGCATCAGATGAATGGAGGAATGAAGAAGAGGGCCAAGGCCAAACAACTGCTGTCTCTCAAGGAAGGTTCCAGAAGCTGCTGGACACGGGCTTGCAACCACTGGCCAGAATTCAGTCACCTTACCACGTCAGCTGCAGAGGGTGGGAGGCGGGGCTGGGCATGGCAGGCATCACGGGAGGGTCATATACCAAGGTCAAATGATGTGCCTGGGAAAGAGTGTGCCTCCTTTGGGGACCAGAACCTCCATCTGTGCTGAGCCCAGGGCAGTGGGGCCAGGAAGCACACGGTCCCCCAGGGTGTCCTGGGGATGGAGGGCCAGTGGCTACCCCTGCTTGGTGACAGTCAGCTTCACATGTCAGCTCGACTGGCCAAGGGAGGCCCAGATTGCTGGTAACACACGGTTTTCCGGTGTCTGTGAAGGTGTTCCCGGAAGGGATTAGCGTTTGACGGGTGGCCTCAGGAAAGTACATGCCCTTCTCGATGCAGGAGGGCATCATCCAACCCACGGAGAGCCTGAATAGGACAAGGGAATGTGCTCCTTGCTTAAGTGGGAGCATCCGTCTTCTTCTGCCCTGGGACACTGGCCCTCTTCCTTCTCAGGCCTTCGGACGTGGACTGAATGACACCACCAGCTCCCCTAGCTCCCCAGCCTGCACATGGGGCTCCACGATGGCCTGAGTCAATGCCTATAATAAATCTCCTCAGGTCTCTCTATAGTCTATTGACTCTGTTTCTCTAGAGGCCCCTGACTAAGCCACACTCCCACCCTTTCTCCTGGACCCAAGCGTCCTTCTTTGGGGGGAGCAGTGTAGAGATGGACTGGGGGCATGTAATTAATGCCGAAGGATGTCACCCCTTTCCTCTGTCATGCTGTCTCCAAGTGGTGCTTCCGTGATGCCTTTAGAGGACCATCCCCATGCTCCACGCGGCATGGTGTGTGACACGGCCAGTGGACCCCATGCTCACGGGCCCTGCCCCGCATCCTCCCCTGGGGGCTCCCCGGCTGGATGCTCTGCTACATGAGACTCCCCATCTCCCACCTTCAGTGCTTTTCCTTCAGGCCCCTGACCAGAGAGCCCAGCCACTGGCCCCTGCCCGGAAGTCTGTATTTTCTCAGCTTGGGCCACTTCCCCTTCCACACAGGTGGGCAGTCAGGTGCGTGGCTCTCAGCCCCACCCATCGGGGTGGCTTTCCTTCTCCAACGTCTTTCAAGGCCACCTGAGACTGGGTGCAATACAGCCACCGTCCTTCTTGACTTGCACCTGCGTGTGGGGCAGCCTGTTGGGACACTAAGCGCAGGCTTCTTCCTTCCCCTCACCTGGTCCCAAGGGACCCTCCTGTGGCCATAGGCGTGGCTGGGGGAGTCCCCGGCCACAGTCCCCCGCTGTGGCCGGGGACTCGGGGTTCCGGACTAGCTGGTCACGTACCGTATGTGTGCACCTTGGTCCTGCTTGGGCTTGGTCTCGGAGTACCATCTCCAAGTTACTATGCACAGAACTGAGCTCGTCGTGGGCAGGAACGACGGGCAGGGCCCAGGGACGTGCAGGAGCTGTCGCTCCGAAGGCACGTAGCTCTGGGCTGCAGGCAGCACGGCCTCGCTCCACGGTCCCGGCAACCTGCCTTGTGAGTCCCCACTGACGCTTCCCACGAGCTCCACGTCGTGTGTTTGCACTTAGCTGACACTTCAGCATCACAGGGTCTGCAGGACCCTGTGCTCAGCTGTCAGGACTCCTCACTCCGCAACCGGGACCCCTGCCCCTCCTACTCCGGTGCCACTCACAGCCGGCAGGCTCGTGTCCCCCAGTTTCCAGGCTGGAGAAGATCCCCAGGTGGGGGACACGTGTCCTCAGAGACCCAATGCAGAGGGCGGGGCTGTGTTCAGACTCAGTCTGGTGAACGTGAAAAGGGAGAATTTTAGTGGCCCCGGGGGCACATGGCACACATGCCGTCCTTCACCGAGACAGACCCACACCCCTCAAGACAGCACGTCTCCGTGATTGCTCTTTTCCTGAAAGGATCTGGCACTGTGTAAACATCTTTTCTACATTTTTCCAGGAAGCAATTAAGAAAGTAAGCGGCGACCTCATTTACAGCAACATGGAGAATAGAAAGCTTCACTATCTCCCCCATAAAAGCAGCCAGACGTGCTCAACAAAGAGCCTTTAAAACAGTGTGCTGCGCTTTCTAGAGAATAACGGTAGTTCCCAGACAATAAAAAAGGGAGGAGGAATCCGGCTTCTGGGAGTGACGGATTAAACTGTTTGACCTCTCCTGATCAGAACCACCAGAGAAAACATCAAAAGAACAAAAAAGAGTTTTTGAAGACAATGGGGGTTTAACAGGGCTGCAGGGATTTATTTGTCTAAGATTCAGAGAGAAGGTGAGAGTGCTGGGGGCAGAATCTTCGGGAGATCGCACGTTCTTAAAGCAATTTCAGCAGCTGAAAGTTGGAGGAACTGAGGGGAGTTTTGTGTCTCCCAGGGCTGGAGGGATTGAGTGCACCACGAGGGTCCGAGCTGGGACCCCGGAGCGCCACACTCATGGGGAAAGGGGAGCCGAAAGCCACCTGCCTCGTAAAGACTGAAACCCACTTTGGGTCAACTCTATTCTAGAGTGAATTACAACCATCCTCTTAGCCCCATTACCTGATAGATTATGAAGGAAACCCTCTCTGGAGGGTGATAACATCGTCCAGAGCTTCTGATCATCTCCTGGGATTTTTATATAACAGGTCTGGTCCTAAATCAGAAACAAGCAAGCATAGAAAAACATGAGAACCAAAACAGGGGGGAAAATAAACAAGAGGAACAGACCAACAGACGATTCAGATGCTGGAACTGTCAGGCATCTCTTTAATACAAACTTGATTATGATTTTTAAGAAATTAAACAACCAGATAGAGGAATTTGGCAGAAAAATTGCAAAAAAGCATGGAATGGAAATTCTAGAATTAGAAATACAAAGACCTCAGTGGTAGTTAGATGGATGCGATATACATTAGGCACAGCTTAAAAGAGAATTAGTAAAATGGAAGATAAAATATTTAAAAGAAAGGAACATAAGAGCTTTATACATTCCCAATTTATATGGGAACGTAAATTGATGCAGCCACTAGGAAAAACAGTATGGATCTTCCTCCAAAAATTAAAAATAGAACTGCCATATGACCCAGCAAGTCCGCTTCTGAGTATATATCCAAAGGAAATGAAAATGGGACATCAAAAAGCCGTCTGCACCCCATGTTGACAGCAGCATTAAGCACAATAGCCAAGACGTAGAAGCAACCTTGGTGTCCATCAACAGATGAATAGATAAAGAATTTTACAGAGAAATGGGAATGTTTTATGTCCTAATGCAATCAGAGTTCAACGAGTGTATACATTTCTAAAGCTAATTGTACTGTACACTTAAAATGTGTTCATTTGATTGTCTTTAAGTCTATCTCAATAAAGTTGATACGATAATTTCCCATAAACACTGAAAAAAGAATGCATGGAGCTGGAGAAGATATTTTCCACACGTGTAACTGAAAAAGACTGTTGAAAATCAACGAGGAAGTGGCAGATAATTCTACTGGAAATTGGCATAAACCCGGGACAGGTACTTCACAAAATAGCACATCCAGACTCCCAAAAAACACATGAAAAGGTGCTCATTGACAGTGGGGGAAACGCAAATGTCAACTACAATAATAAATTATCACACACTCATCAGATTGGCGATCACTTAAGTCTGGAAATGCCATGTGTTGGGAAGGATGTGGAACCTCAGAAAGGCTCACACGTGGCTGGCAGTGTGTTAATTGTGCATCCACTTGGGAGAGCTGGGTGGCACTGTTAAATTACCATCTGTGGGGGGACTTCCCTGGTGGTCCATTGGGTAAGACTCCACGCTCCCAATGCAGGGGGCCCGACTTCGATCCCTGGTCGGGGAACTAGATCCCACGTGCCAAAACTAAGAGCCGGTGCAGCCAAAATAAATAAATAAATATATATTTTTTTAAATATGTGTAATTGGAATCGCAGAAGGTGGAGGCTGGGGCCAAATAATTTTTTTAAAAAAATTACCATCTGTGTACATCAGATTTTGTCAAGTATTGATTATTTCATATATACGTGCATTGATGTGTGTGTACATACATGTATACTACACATACACACATGCATACGCTACATATACACTATGCATGCATAGACATACATTAGGCACACCAATGCATACATACATGTATACATGCATGTACATTCACACAAACATACATGTCCATCGATAGCGATGCACACACAATGCAGTGCACATGCACACATACACACATATCCATACACACACGTACACACATGGACGCACACACGTACATGTGTACGTGCACAATTCATACATGTGCATGCAGGCACACAAGACACATGTACCTCTGTGTGCACAGGTATACACACATACACCCATGTGTACATGCACATGCATGCGTACAAAATACATGAATGCCTATATGTGCACATGAACATCTGGATCCATGTTACAATGAATAGATAACCGTGTGCATGCAAGTGCACACGTCATGTGCGCACATATGCATACGTGTGTGCATGTACATACGTCATCTACACAAATCACACATCCTGCACCCACGTCTGCCTGTTTGCATCCTCCATAATGCTGTTTGCGTCTGTAATCCATTCATTTTCATTGCCATGTTGTATTCATTGTATGAATATCCACATTTATTTATCCATTTTACTATTGAGGGATACTTGGATGTTTACCAAGATTTTGGCAAATACAGTGTTGGAATGACATCAAAACTGATACACATCAATAGCTAGTGGTTCCTAGGTGAGCAGGAGAGATTATGATTGAGTAGGGACACGTGAGAGCTCTCTGGAGAGGGAATAATATTCTGTTCCTTGACCTGCATAGGGGTTACGTGGATGTTTGCTTTACAGTAATTTATTAAACTGTACATATGTGCTTTATGCATTCTTCTGCATATTTCACAATAATAAATGAATGATTGAATGAAGGTACATCTACTTGTTTTACATCCTTAATATTCTAAAGATGTCCATCATCCCCCAAACGGTCTATAGATTAAATGCAATCTTGATCAAAATTCTCACCGGTGTTTTGTGGAAATTGATAAACTGACACTAACATTTGTGACAAAAATGCAAAGGGCCAAGAAGAGTAAGACACTCTGGAAGAATAAGAAGTCAGGAGAGCTCCCCCAACCAGCGATCAGGGCAGCACAGAACTGTAACAATTGAGAGAGGATGGTATTCACACGTGTGCTAAGTGATAACTAATAAGAATAGAATGGAATGCAAACCCCAGGGAGCAATCCGGATGGGTCTGGACCACTGGCACGTGGCAATGCTGGCACCAAAGGACAGTCCCTTAGAATTCGATGCTGGAGCAACAGGGCACCCGTGTGGATGAAAAGAAACACACAACGTTAGTTATGTGGACCAATCCTAAGACATTTAGAAGAAACACTAGGAGAATATTCTCATGACCTAAGGTAGGAAAAGACGTCTTAAACCATATCTGAAAGGAAAATAGAATCAACATATTTGACTACATTTAAATGTGTTCAATAGTTAACTCTCTAAGTTCTGTTCATCAAAAGACACCATAAAAAGTTCAAGAAAAGTCACAAATTGGGAGAATACGTTTGGAAGACATATAAAATACAAAGGTGTTGTATACAGAATAAATGATCCATGCCCGCAAATCACTGAGAAAATAAAACAGACAATGCAATAGAAAAATTGGCGAAATATTTAAACAGCCGTTTCACCAGCGTGGACATTCAAATGGCCAGTAAACGCATGAAAAAGATATTCTACCTCGTATATAACCAAGGAATGCAAATTAAAACTGCAGGGATGGGTAGACAGTTCTCCAAAGAAGACGTACACATGGCCAACAAGCCCATGAAAAGATGCTCAACCCCATCGCCATCAGACAAACACAAACCAAAACCACAGGGAGATATGACATCACACCTACGGGATGCCTAGAATCAAAAAGTCAGACAATAACAAGTGTTAGCGAGGCTGTGAAGAAATTGGGATCTTCGTGGACTGCTGGTGGGAATATTCCTCAAAAGGTTAAGCATAGAATGACCTTATGACCCAGTAATTCTGCTCCTAGGTCTATTCCCAAGACATGAAAATGTGCGTCCACACACAAAAAGTGCACACGAGTGTCCATAGCAGGTGTAACTCATAATAACCACAGGGTGAAAACAACCTAAGTGTCCACCAACTGATGAATGTATAAACAAGACGTGTCCTATCCCGACAATGGTAACCAAAATAACTAAGTACTGCCACATACAACAACGTGGATGTACCTTGGAAACATCACACTCAGTGAAAGGAACCAGTCACCAAGGACCTTGTCTCGTGTGATTCCATTTATGTGAAATGTCCAGAATAGGCCAATGTATAGAGTCCAAAATTAGTGGTTGGCAGGGGCCGCAGGATGGGATACGGGGGTCACAGCTAAGGGATTTGGGGGATGACAACATTCTGGACGTACCTAGCCGTGACAGTCACCCAACTCTGTCAATATATTGAGCACCACTGAAGTGCACATTGTATGGTATGTGGATTATACCTCGATAAAGTTGTGTGAGAAAATCACACTGACTTGCCCTTACAGCATCCCAGAGAGGCAACCATTTAGGTGCCTGACTGAACCGAGCTTTGTCGGGGATGCAGATCAGAGCCCTCCTGCTGTGCTGTTCCCATGGAAACTAGTATGACACCTGAGAACCAGTTCGACATTATCTGGGAAAAGTGAACTTACATGTTTCTTGTGGCCATCTAGCAATTCCACTCCTGAGTACAAGGGCCTGGGTGATTCACATAAACATGCATCACGCCACCTGAGTTCGTGAGTGGCCGTCGAGGCAGTGTTCATAACAATCCCAGATCAGGAATGAGACGGATGTCCATGTGAGATGGACGCAGTGATGAGGACATCACAGTGGAGACACACGGGCTAAGGAAATGCAAGGAAAATACACAGGAAATGTGTTCCACGGGAATGAGGAAATGCAAGAAGAAACGGTGAGTGAATTAACCGGTAAACATTGGGGTAAAACTAAGCAAATCTCAAAATAATAAATAACTAATCTGTAGGGATAAATGAACAAAGTAGAAATAGAATATTTGCTGGTGATAACACATCATGTAGGAGAGAGAGATTGGGGTTTAAGGCTGTTGAGAGATTGACTAACAGGAAACATTGTAAAGAACACATATTATATTTTAATGCATTTTAAATTTTACAGACAGCCAATTGCACTTTTTTGTGTACAGTTCTGTGAGTTTTGCCAAGAGTTATATAACCTCCACCAAAATCAAGAGACAGAACAATTCTCTTGCCAGCGTCCTGTGTGTCATCAACCCTCCACCCCTAACCCCTGGCAACCACTGATCTGGTTTCGGGCCCAGAGTTTGTCACTTCCAGAATGTTCTATTAATGGAATCGCACAGCACATGTAGGCTTTGGCATCTGGCTTTGCTCACTCAGCCCGGTGCATCCGAGGTTCATCCACGGATCGCTAGCTGGTTCCTTGTATAGCCGTGGATGGTCCCATTGCGGGCTTATCTCAGTATCCGTTCACATGTTGAAGGACATCTGGGTGGTTTACAGTATTTCGAGGCAATGACATGACAAATGCTGCTGTAAACATTCCCGTCCAGGTTGTTGCGTGAACCTGAGCTTTCATCTCACTCCAGATGCCTCGGAGCGTCCAGGCTTGTGGGCAACGTGTGAGAGCCCCCAGTGCACTTGGCGTTGTCTGTTTTTTAATTGCTTTATTCCACCTGCTCTCACAGGTGTGCAGGGGTAACTCACTGGGGTTTAACTTGGGTCTTCAGGACAGGAGTGGTGTTGAGCATCCTTGGGCCCGTGTATCTTTGGTGAAGCAGGGTTTTTTTCTTATTAAGTCGTGAACGCTTTAGGGGACTCTGGATACAAATCCACTGTCGGACACGTGATCTGCAAAGTTTCTCCAAGTCCACAGCTGGTTGGTTCTTTTTCTTAACCCTGTCTTTTGAAGAGCAAAGTTTTCATCGTACCTACGTCCAACACAACCATTCTTTCATTTACAAAGTACGCTTTGACTCTCGGAACTAAGAGCTCTGCCTAACTCCAGTTCATGCGGGTCTCCCTCCTGTGCTGTCTTTGAAGAGTTTCATTTGCCACGTTTTACATTTCGGTCCATGATCACTGTGAGTTAATTGTTGTGTAAGTTGAGGTACAGCTCCAGGCTGTTGATTTGCTTTGATTGAAGGTGATGTCTGGGGACGTCCCTGGTGGTCCAGTGGTTAGGACTCCGCGCTTCCACTTCAGGGGGCCCGGGGTTCGATCCCTGGTCGGGGAACTAAGATCCCGAAAGCCATGTGGCCAAAAAAAAAAGAAGGTGATGTCTGGTGTTTCCAGCACCATTGGATGAAAAGACGATCCTTTCTCCACTGACTTTACTGTGTCTTTGTCAGAACTCAATCGACCATCTCCGAGCAGGTCTGTTCTGGACGTGCCCTCCCCACCCACTGACCCTGGAGCCGGTGTGTCCACCAACTAACTCCATGTGGCCTCAATCACTGGGGCCCCAGAGCGAGTGTGGGTGCCGGGTGGTAAAACTCCTCCGACTCTGATCTTTTCCAAAATGATTTTGGCTCTTCTAGCTCCTGTTTTTCTCCACATGTTTTGGAATCCTGCTGATATTTTTATTGGAATTGTCTTAAATCTGTAGATGAACCTGAAGAGAACCGACATCTGAACAACACTGACACTTTTAGTTACTGAACATGATGGATGGTCTCTCTCTCCACTTATTTAGGTTTTTAGTTTCCTTCAGCAGATTTCACCTTCCTGCCTGCCACTGTTTCATACACCCAGGGGGTCTGTGTCCCAGCTGAGGTCCCTAAGCTTAGGAAACCCCAGTGTTTTATACGGGGCTGCTAGCAAGCCCACCCCGCTGTGGCCAGGGAGACATTATCTGTGTCATTCTGGACGATCTACCTTCTGCCCCACAGGGAGGCACTGTCTTCCAAGGCTGTTCGCTTTACAGATGCTCTTAGAAAGATGGTCTGGAATCAAGTGTGCCGAGGAGGGAGGGCCTGTGGGAATTCCCTGGTGGTCCAGTGGTCAGGACTCCACGCTCTCACGGTACAGCCAAAAAATAAGAAGAAGAAAAAGGAAAAAAAAAAAAAAAAAAAAGGAGGGAAGACCCATGTAGGGTGGTCTCTCAACACCCCATCCCAGATCCAAGCTCTTGGTAACGTGTACTCTCTCTTTCTTTTCTTGATTAATTTAGCTAGGAGTTTTATCCCTTTCTTAATTACTCCCTCTTATTTTTCTGTCTTTTATTTTATCAATTTCTGCTCTTAATTTTAGTTCTTCTACTAAAGTTAGCTTCATTGGTTCTTTTTTTCAACTTCGTTAGGTGGAAACCTAAATTCCTAATATTAAACCTTTCTCTTTTTTTTTTCTTTGTTTTCGTTTTGGCCGTGCAGCTTGCGGGATCTTATTTCCCCGACTAGGGATCGAACCTGGGTCCTCGGCAGTGAAAGCACGGAGTCCTAACCACTGGACCGCTAGGGAAGTCGCTCTTCTTCATTAATATAATCATTTGAAGCTGCACATCTCCTTCTAAGCACAGCATTTACTGCCTTCCACAGATTTTTGGTGTGCTGAGTTTTCATCTTTATTCAGATCAAATGTTTTCAAATTTCCCTTGTGGTTTCTTTTCTTTTCTTTCTTTTTTTTTTTTTTTGCCAAATATTTTGGGGGCTTCTCTGGATATCTTTTAAAAGTTGATTTCTAATTTCCCCTGGGTTCAGATGATATACTCTGTGAGACAAATCTTTGGAGCGTTTGGGGACTTACTTGCACTGTCCTTGGTTTTTATATCGGGATGGGCTGGCTTCACAAAATGAGTGGGAAGTGTCCCGCCCTCTTCAATATTGTGCAAGAGATTATGTAAAATTGAGGCTAATCCTTCTGGCATGGAGGTTTCTTTGTTGGGAGCTTTTAAATTGCAAATTCATTTTCTTTAATAGTTACAGGGGTTTTCGGATGATCTGTGTCATCTCAGTTGAGTTTGAGTTAGCTTTTAGGCGCTGGTCCACTTCTTTCCGTTTTGTTTTTATTTTTTAATATATTTATTTATTTATTTATTTTTATTTTTGGCTGTGTTGGGTCTTCGTTGCTGCACGCGGGCTTTCTCTCGTTGCGGCGAGCAGGGGCTACTCTTTGTTGCGGTGCGCGGGCTTCTCATTGCGATGGCTTCTCTTGTTGCGGAGCACAGGTTCTAGGCGCGAGGGCTTCAGTAGCTGTGGCACGTGGGCTCAGTAGTTGTGGCATGTGAGCTCTAGAGCGCAGGCTCAGTAGTTGTGGTGCACGGGCTTAGTTGCTCTGCGGCATGTGGGATCTTCCCAGACCAGGGCTCGAACCTGTGTCCCCTGCATTGGCAGGAGGATTCTTAACCACTGCACCACCAGAGAAGCCCCGGTCCACTTCTTTCAATTTGTCAAATTTATGAGTGTAAAGGTGTTCTTCGTACCCAGCATTGACTTTCCTACTAGCAAGGCCTTTAATTGCTAGGTGGTCACCTTGAACTTGCAGAGGCTTACCTCACACTTTGTTAGAACTGTTCATTTCATCCCGAGCCTCAATCTTAGGGCAAATCCCTATTCTGGGGACACAGTCTGCTCTGAAGCCATGGTCCTTCTGGGGTTTTGATGGAAGCCCCATGGGGTATCCAAGCTTCTCTCCTGCAGTGAGATTCAAAGTCTAAGCTCCGCCGTCTCTTTGGGATCAACCTTTGAAAGCTCTGCTCAACTCTCAGCTTCGAGCTTCAACCAGTCACCTGGATTTTCTCCTGCACATGATTGGTTTAGGGGTCGGGGTGAGTTTGGGGTGAGTTTTGTGTGAATTTTGGGGTCCCCTCTCTGGGGCTCCCTTCTATCTGGGGTCTCCCCCTTCACCCCCAAACCAGCCTCTGACACCTGAATCCACCAGGATTTGCACTTTCTCCTTGCACCCCAGCTTCCCTGCTCGGCACTGACTGGATGATCCGCAGGACCAAGCCCCGCGCCGCTGTGTCTGCCCATACCTTGAACCCCACCACGCTTCTGCCTGCTTGTGACTGTTCCCAAGTCCCTCCACAGAGTTTTTTAAAATATTTTGCCCAGAATTATCATGGCTTTCTGCAGAGAGCTACGTGCAATTTCTGAAACCCAAATTATAGATGATTTAATGACAGGTTAGGAAGTCTGATGTAACAGAATGATGTAGTTCCCTGTATCTGATATTGAGAGAATCACCCTTTTCCTCAGGCTCACGTCTGTGACAACTGACTGCGTTTAAGTCCATAAAGGATGAATTTGTGTCATACTGACCCCGCTCTCTGACCATACTGCAAGTAAGTTAAAAACCACAACAGCAAGATAACCTAACATGCATTTTTAAGCCTAAAAGATAAAAGACATTCTGAAATAGCTGGAGGCCTGAGAATGTCATAATGGAAATTAGATAGAATTTGGAACTAAACAATGATGAAAACAGAAAACACTATAGGCCAGGGTTTGAGGATGTCATTGCTGCTAAAGCAGTGCTTGTAAGAAAACCAAAAGCTCTAAATTGGAAAGGAACCGAGACTGAAATCAGGGAGGTCATCATCTAATTTATGAAGTTAGGAAGAAGAGCATGGCGACCCTCCCCTAAATTTGAAGGAAAAGAAATTTTAAAAATACCGTAGAAATTAATGAAATTGAAAACAAAGATGTGTTAGAAGTGCTCATAAGATCAGAAAGAGGAAGACAGAAAGAGAGGGAGAATAAATCTACAACACCAGTAGTGAAATCTACAATACCAAATACAAATGCATCCAAAGTTTTTAGAAATAATATGAGAATGCTACGAACAACTGCATGCCAAGTCATTTGAAATTGTATTTGAAATGATCAAATTCATAGAAAAAGATCACGTCAAACTGATCTCGGGCGGCCTCAGCCTGCAGCGGCTTGAAGCAGGGTTTCAGTTTCCCGGCCAGAGACTGAAGTCAGGCCAAGGCAGTGAGATCGCTGAATCCTGGCCACTAGACCACCAGGGACCAGTGGCCAGTGACAAGGCCCTGGCCCATCAGCTGTGTAGAAATGAATTTCCACAGAGAGACGGAAAGTTGTGAAACAAGTAAAGTGTTTATTAGGATTAAAAAGAGTGCACGTGAATAGACACAAGGGCGGGCTCAGAGAGAGAGAGTCACACCCTTGTGGTGGTTTGAATCACGCTTATGGGCCATTTCTTCCGGGTTTCCTCTGGCCAATCATCTTGAGTCCGTATTTGGTTTATCTCAGGGTCCTCCCAGGGGTCTGTGCACATCTCTTAGCCAAGATGGATTCTAGCGCAGAGGCCTGCGGGTAGGTTGATATCACTCTCTTTTTGACCTCCGAGGAGCCGCTCTGCGCATGTGTAGTCGGGAAGGTCTCCTTGACCTTGAGAATGAGGAATATGTGGTCCTTTATCTCTTATCTGGGCAGGACTCAGCTCCTCCTCCTTTTCATCTTGCATTATCTGTCCACAGGGGACAGATTCCAGCTGCCCAGCCTGGGGCCCATCTATCTCCTGCCTCAAATCTGACTCAAGAAGAAAAAGAAAACCTGTCTTGACAGCCCTGAAGCAGTTAAATCAGAAGTTACAAGGTAACCCTAAGGAGGTGAGAGGTGGGGAATAAAAGACCAAACTGTTCCAACCTTACACACATGTGACTATGAATGTAAGTTGGTTTTAAAGTTTATTTTATGAGACTAGTGTAACTTCAATACCAAAATCAGATGACAGTCAAGAAGAAGAAATTACAGGCCAATCGTATTTGAATGCAAAAATCCTAAATAAACATGTTAGCAAATCACATCCTAAAACATGTGACAAATTTTCCTGACCAACTCAGGTTTAAACCAAGAGTGTAAGGATGACGTATTAGAAGCTCTATTAAAAAGTAAGGTCATATATGAAATGGAGTTTGGGACGATGCCTCATTCAAGGTGATACTTGGTAGCATCTTCTAGGTGCGCTCTCTGAGGCTCTGGGATTCAGCAGTGAATAAACCCAAACAAAATGCTGTCTCCATTCTAGTCGGGGAGACAGCAAATAGAACCAGCAGGTATTAAGATAACCAGCTGTGTGTGGTGTGTGCTTTGAATAAAACTAAAAGATACCTGTTACATGGTATCTACCTTTGCAGTTTCAGGGTAAACTTGCTGTGTGGTGGCACAAAGCCCTACCCATGACTCACTTATTTTGTAACTGAAAGTTCGTGCCTTTCAATCTCCCACCTATTTCTCCCCTGCCCCTGCCCCACCCCCTCTGGCAACCACCTGTTTGTTCTCTGTATCTATCACTCTGTTTCTGTTTTATGTTTGTTCATTTGTCTTGTTTTTTAGATCCCATATGTTCAGGGAAGAGCAAAATCTGACTTCCTGTTGGATCTCTTTCTTTTACTTTAACCTTTGCTTTTAGTTGCTTTTATCATTACAATCATCCATAATGGCCTGCCTCGGGGAACCCTGCCCCTCTGCCTGAATGTTAAACTAAATTGCCTCTGTTCAGCTCACAGGGAGACAATCTGACCCTGCCCACCTGTGGATGGCTGCAAGAAAGAACAAATTAACGCATCCCCTCCCCAGTGCTGGCCAAACCAGGAGATATTTTGCAAAACTAATGGCCTTTTTTTTTTTTTAAAGCTGTATGTATTTATTCATCTGCATCCTTGGTGAACGGAAGAAAGGTCAGAAATGTGTCAATGTTTAGACATAGGCCAGTGCTACTGCTTTTTAACCTATGGTCCACAGCCTTGTCAACTGAGTTATTGAATTAATATTCCTCCCTATGTGCTTTTCTTTTTTTTTTCCCCTAACTTTTATTTATTTATTTATTTATTTATTTATTTATTTTTAAATTTTTGGCTGTGTTGGGTCTTCGTTTCTGTGCGAGGGCTTTCTCCAGTTGCGGCAAGCGGGGGCCACTCTTCATCGTGGTGCGCGGGCCTCTCACTATCGTGGCCTCTCTTGTTGCGGAGCACAGGCTCCAGACGCGCAGGCTCGGTAGTTGTGGCTCATGGGCCCAGCTGCTCCGCGGCATGTGGGATCTTCCCAGACCAGGGCTCGAACCCGTGTCCCCTGCATTGGCAGGCAGACTCTCAACCACTGCGCCACCAGGGAAGCCCCCTAATGGCCTTTTTACTTTACTTCCTCACCTCCTCCCCCTCTCTGTTCTGTAAAAGAAACTGGCATCCAGACCCGGATAAGATGGTTATTTGGAGACTTTAGTCCACTATCTTCTCGGTCTGCCGGATTTCCGAATAAAGTCGTATTCCTTGTCTCAACACCTCGTCTCCCGATTCATTGCCCTGTCGTGGGGCAAGCAGAGGGAGCTTGGACTTGGTAACACACATATAAGTGATGTCATACAGTATTTGTCTTTTTCTGTCTGACTTATTTAACTTAGCATAATGCCCTCCATGTCCATCCATGTTGTTGAAAATGGCAAGATTTCATTCTTTGTATGGCTGAATAGTATACTATTGTGTATGCATATGTGTGTGTATATATATATATGCATGCCACATCTTCATCCATTCATCTATCAATGGACACTTAGGTTGCTTCCATATTTTAGTTATTCTAAATAATGCTGCAGTGAACTTAGGGGTGCATATGCCTTTTCAAATTAGTGTTTTCATTTTCTTCAGATAAATACCCAGGAGTGGAATTGCTGGATTATACAGTAGCTCTATTTTTAATTTTTTGAGAAATCTCCATACTGTTTTCCATAGTAGCTGTTAATAGAGTTTCTTGAAACTTACTTAGATTTTAATTTATTGTTTTTGACTAAGTAATATGTTCACATGGGTGTAAATTAAAAAGGGCACACAGTGAAAACTCTTTATCCCATCCCTGCCATATGGGACTGACCATGTTATCGGTAAGGCTTCCGGTCAACAGTAGGCTATTAGTAGTTAATTCTACTAATTAGGGGAATAAAATATGATGCATGGATTTTCCACTGCATGGGGGTCAGCACCCCAACCCCCTCATTGTTCAAGGGTCAACTGTACTTCCTTTCCTCTGAATTTCTCCTTCTCTCAGTTGCCTGTGCTTCTATTGTGTTCTTTTTTTTAATTATTATTTACAGGAGGTCCTCATACATTAGAGAAATGAGTCTTTCTCTGTGATTGTTACTTATTCAGCGTTTGTCAGAGGACTTTTGACTTTGCCTATTAGCGTTTTACCTAATGAAACATTCAAAGAAATTTTTAACTAATCAAAAAAATTTTTTAACTAATTAAAAAAAAATTTTTTTTTTAAATGTAGATAACCAAATTCATCCGTCTTTCAGGTTTTGGCCTCTGGGTTTAGTGTCATGCTTAGAAAGGCCTTCCCCACTCTAAGATGCTAAAACAACAATAACAAAAGACAATAATGATAATAATGACAGCTCACTCCCATCTAGTGAGTCATAAGTGCTGGGCCATTGTAAGGGCTTAACACCTATTAGCTCATTTATTCTACAAGGTGGCTCTGCCATTATTCCACCTTATAGATGAGGAACGGGAGGGACGGAGGCTAAGTGACCTTCACAAGGTCACAGAGGTCACACCTGTGTGAGCCAGGATGGGCACCTGGACTGTTTGGCTTCAGAGCCTCTCATCCACTCTGTTCCGCTGTCACCCATCATCTGCTGTATGCTTCTATAGTTCTGTAACAGGGAAGAACACAATCTGACCCCATGTTGGAACTGTTTCTTTGACTTTAGCCTTCTTTCTCCTTTGCCTTTGTTAGTATCTGTCTATAGCTATAATCATCCATAATGGCCTGCCTCAGGGAACCCTGCCCCTCTGCCTGAATGTTAAACTAAAGTGCCTTTGTTCAGCTCACAGGGAAACACCCTGACCCTGCCCACTTGTGGATGGCTGCAAGAAGGAAGAAAGTAATGCATCCCCTCCCCGATGCTGGCCAAACCAGATGTTTTGCAAGACTGATGGCCTTTTTACTTTACTTCCTCACCTCCACCTCCTCTCTGTTCTACAAAAGAAACTAGCAGCCAGACCCCGGTAAGATGGTCTCTAGGACATTAGTCTGCCATCATCTTGGTCTGCCAGCTTTCTGAATAATGTCGTACTCCTCGCCTCAGCAACTCGTTTCCTGATTGATTGGCCTGTCATGTGGCGAGCAAAGCAAGCTTGGACTTGGTAACAGTTCCACTTTTTATTGTTAAATCATGGATCCGTCTGGAATTTAATTTGGGGGGGTGGGGGTGAGATACACCTTCATTCCTGCCCCCGGCCCCCGCAAACTGTGAAATAATGGTACCGTCCAACACTCCATCTCCCCTGCTTTGAAGTTCCACCTTAACTCAGCCTCC